>NC_073235.2:10005000-12505000 GCF_029281585.2 Gorilla gorilla gorilla | reverse complement strand
AGAGATAGCGGTGCGGATATTTCCATGTTTATACAGAAAGTTGGGCGGATATTTCCATGTTTATACAGATAGCGGTGTAGATATTTCCATCTTTATACACATGGCTTTGTAGATATATCCATGTTTGTACAGATGGCGGTGTAGATATTTCCATGTTCATACAGATGGCGGTGTAGATATTTCGAAGTTTATAGAGATAGCGCTGTGTTATTTCCATATTTATAGAGAAATCTCTGTAGATATTTCCATGTATATGCAGAAAGCTGTGTAGATATTTCCATGTTCATGCAGACAGCGGTGTAGATATTTCCATGTTCATCTAAATGCCGGTGTAGATATATCCATGTTCATGCAGATGGCGGTGAAGATATTTCCATGTTCATACAGATGGCGGTGTAGATATTTCCATGTTCATGCAGATAACGGTGTAGATATTTCCGTGTTCATACAAATGGCGGTGTAGATATTTCCATGTTCATAGAGGTGGCAGTGTAGATATTTCCATGTTTATACAGATAGCAGTGTAGTTATTTCCATGTTTATAGAGATAGCATTGTAGATATTTCCATTGATATACAGATAGCGGTGTAGATATTTCCATGTTCATACAGATAGCGGTGTAGATATTTCTATGTTCATACAGATAGCGGTGTAGATATTTCCATGTTCATACAGATAGCGGTGTAGATATTTCCATGTTCACACAGATGGCGGTGTAGATATTTCCATGTTCACACAGTTAGCGGTGTAGATATTTCCATGTTCATACAGATGGCGGTGTAGATATTTCCATGTTCATACAGATGGCGGTGTAGATATTTCCATGTTCATGCACATAGCGGTGTAGATATTTCCATGTTCATACAGTTAGCCGTGTAGATATTTCCATGTTCATACAGATGGCGGTGTAGATATTTACATGTTCATACACATGGCGGAGTAGATATTTCCATGTTCGTACAGATGGCGGTGTAGATATTTCCATGTTCGTACAGATGGCGGTGTAGATATTTCCATGTTCATGGAAATGGCGGTATAGATATTTCCATGTTTATGCAGACGGTGGTGTAGATATTTCCATGTTCATGCAGATAGCTGTGTAGATATTTCCATGTCCTTCCAGATACCGGTGTATACATATCCATGTTCATACAGATGGCGGTGAAGATATTTCCATGTTCATACAGATGGCGGTGTAGATATTTCCATGTTCATACAAATGGCGGTATAGATATTTCCATGTTCATCGAGATGGCGGTGTAGATATTTCCATGTTTATACAGATAGCAGTGTAGTTATTTCCATGTTTATAGAGATAGCAGTGTAGATATTTCCATTGATATACATATAGCTGTGTAGATATTTGCATGTTCATACAGATAGCGGTGTAGATATTTCCATGTTCATACAGATAGCGGTGTAGATATTTCCATGTTCATACAGATAGCGGTGTAGATATTTCCATGTTCATACAGATAGCGGTGTAGATATTTCCATGTTCATACAGATAGCGGTGTAGACATTTCCATGTTCATACAGTTAGCGGTGTAGATATTTCCATGTTCATACAGATGGCGGTGTAGATTTTTACATGTTCATACAGATGGCAGTGTAGATATATCCATGTTCGTACGGATGGCAGTGTAGATATTTCCATGTTCATACAGGTGGCGGTGTAGATATTTCCATTTTCATAGAGAAGGCGGTGTAGATATTTCCATGTTTATGCAGATAGCCGTATAGATATTTCCATGTTTATACAGATGGTGGTTTAGATATTTCCATGTTTATAGAGATGGCGGTCTAGATATTTCAATGTTTACAGAGACAGTGGTGTAGTTATTTCCAAGTTTATAGAGACAGCATTGTAGATATTTCCATGTTTATACAGATAGCGGTGAAGATATTTCCATATTTATACAGATAGCGGTGTAGATATTTCCATGTTTATACAGATAGCAGTGTAGATATTTCCATGTTGATAGAGATAGTGGTGTAGATAATTTCAATTTTATATAGATAGCAGTGTAGATATTTCCAAGTTCATACAGATAGCGGTGTAGATATTTCCGCGTTTATAGAGATGGCGGTGTAGATATTTCCATGTTCATACAGATGGC
This sequence comes from Gorilla gorilla gorilla, assembly GCF_029281585.2. Classification (NCBI taxonomy): domain Eukaryota; kingdom Metazoa; phylum Chordata; class Mammalia; order Primates; family Hominidae; genus Gorilla; species Gorilla gorilla. The sequence continues at coordinate 12,502,880 of NC_073235.2, read as the reverse complement.
GGTGTAGATATTTCCATGTTTACACAGATGGCGGTAGATATATTTCCATGTTTACACAGATAGCGTTGTAGACATTTCCATGATTACACAGATAGCGGTGTGGATATTTCCATGTTTATGCAGATAGCGGTGTGGATATTTCCATGTTTATACAGATAGCGGTGCGGATATTTCCATGTTTATACAGATAGTTGGGCAGATATTTCCATGTTTATACAGATAGCGTTGTAGATATTTCCATCTTAATACAGATGGCGGTGTAGATATGTCCATGTTCGTACTGATGGTGGTGTAGATATTTCCATGTTCATACAGATGGCTGTGTAGATATTTCGAAGTTTATAGAGATAGCACTGTAGTTATTTCCATATTTTTAGGGAAATCTCCGTAGATATTTCCATGTATATGCAGATAGCTGTGTAGATATTTCCATGATCATGCAGATAGCGGTTTAGATATTTCCATGTTCATCCAGATGCCGGTGTAGATATATCCATGTTGATACAGATGGCGGTGAAGATATTTCCATGTTCATACAGATGGCGGTGTAGATACTTCCATGTTCATACACATGGCGGTGTAGATATTTCCATGTTCGTAGAGATGGCTGTGTAGATATTTCCATGTTCATACAAATGGTGGTGTAGATATTTCCATGTTCATATAGATGGCGGTGTAGATATTTCCATGTTTGTACAGATAGCAGTGTAGTTATTTCCATGTTCATAGAGATAGCAGTGTAGATATTTCCATTGATATACAGATAGCTGTGTAGATATTTGCATGTTCATACAGATAGCGGTGTAGATATTTCCATGCTCATACAGATAGCGGTGTAGATATTTCCAGGGTCATACAGATAGCGGTGCAGATATTTCCATGTTCATACAGATAGCGGTGTAGAAATTTCCATGTTCATACAGATAGCGGTGTAGATATTTCCATGTTCATACAGATGGCGGTGTAGATATTTCCATGTTCATACAGATGGTGGTGTAGATATTTACATGTTCATACAGATGGCGGTGTAGATATTTCCATGTTCGTACGGATGGCAGTGTAGATATTTCCATGTACATATATGTGGCGGTGTAGATATTTCCATGTTTATACAGATAGCAGTGTAGTTATTTCCATGTTTATAGAGATAGCAGTGTAGATATTTCCACTTATATACAGATAGCTGTGTAGACATTTGCAAGTTCATGCAGATAGCGGTGTAGATATTTCCATGTTCGTTCATATAGCGGTGTATATATTTCCATGTTCATACAGATAGCAGTGTAGATATTTCCATGTTCATACAGATGGCGGTGTAGATATTTACATGTTCATACAGATGGCGGTGTAGATATTTCCATGTTCATACAGATAACGGTGTAGATATTTCCATGTTCATACAGATAGCGGTGTAGATATTTCCATGTTCACACAGATAGCGGTGTAGATATTTCCTTTTTCATACAGTTAGCGGTGTAGATATTTCCATTTTCATGCAGATAGCGGTGTAGATATTTCCATGTTCCTCCTGATGCCGGTGTAGTTATATCCATGTTCATGCAGATGGCGGTGAAGATATTTCCATGTTCATACATATGGCGGTGTAGATATTTCCATGTTCATACAAATGGCGGTGTAGATATTTCTATGTTCATACAGATGGCGGTGTAGATATTTCCGTGTTCATACAGATGGCGGTGTAGATTTTTACATGTTCATACAGATGGCAGTGTAGATATATCCATGTTCATACAGATGGCAGTATAGATATTTCCTTGTTCGTACAGATGGCGGTGTAGATATTTCCATGTTCATAGAGAAGGCGGTGTAGATATTTCCATGTTTATGCAGATAGCCGTATAGATATTTCCATGTTTATACAGATGGTGGTTTAGATATTTCCATGTTTATAGAGATGGCGGTCTAGATATTTCAATGTTTACAGAGACTGTGGTGTAGTTATTTCCAAGTTTATAGAGACAGCATTGTAGATATTTCAATGTTTATACAGATAGCGGTGAAGATATTTCCATGTTTATACAGATAGCGGTGTAGATATTTCCATGTTTATACAGATAGCAGTGTAGATATTTCCATGTTTATAGAGATAGTGGTGTAGATAATTTCAATTTTATACAGATAGCAGTGTAGATATTTCCAAGTTCATACAGATAGCGGTGTAGATATTTCCACGTTTATAGAGATGGCGGTGTAGATATTTCCATGTTCATACAGATGGCGGTGTAGATATTTCCATGTTAATGGAGATGGCGTTGTTGATATTTTCATGTTTACACAGATGGCGGTGTAGATATTTCCATGTTTACACAGATCTCGGTGTGGATATTTCCATGTTTATGCAGATAGCGGTGTAGATATTTCCACATTTATAGAGATAGCGGTGCGGATATTTCCATGTTTATACAGAAAGTTGGGCGGATATTTCCATGTTTATACAGATAGCGGTGTAGATATTTCCATCTTTATACACATGGCTTTGTAGATATATCCATGTTTGTACAGATGGCGGTGTAGATATTTCCATGTTCATACAGATGGCGGTGTAGATATTTCGAAGTTTATAGAGATAGCGCTGTGTTATTTCCATATTTATAGAGAAATCTCTGTAGATATTTCCATGTATATGCAGAAAGCTGTGTAGATATTTCCATGTTCATGCAGACAGCGGTGTAGATATTTCCATGTTCATCTAAATGCCGGTGTAGATATATCCATGTTCATGCAGATGGCGGTGAAGATATTTCCATGTTCATACAGATGGCGGTGTAGATATTTCCATGTTCATGCAGATAACGGTGTAGATATTTCCGTGTTCATACAAATGGCGGTGTAGATATTTCCATGTTCATAGAGGTGGCAGTGTAGATATTTCCATGTTTATACAGATAGCAGTGTAGTTATTTCCATGTTTATAGAGATAGCATTGTAGATATTTCCATTGATATACAGATAGCGGTGTAGATATTTCCATGTTCATACAGATAGCGGTGTAGATATTTCTATGTTCATACAGATAGCGGTGTAGATATTTCCATGTTCATACAGATAGCGGTGTAGATATTTCCATGTTCACACAGATAGCGGTGTAGATATTTCCATGTTCACACAGTTAGCGGTGTAGATATTTCCATGTTCATACAGATGGCGGTGTAGATATTTCCATGTTCATACAGATGGCGGTGTAGATATTTCCATGTTCATGCACATAGCGGTGTAGATATTTCCATGTTCATACAGTTAGCCGTGTAGATATTTCCATGTTCATACAGATGGCGGTGTAGATATTTACATGTTCATACACATGGCGGAGTAGATATTTCCATGTTCGTACAGATGGCGGTGTAGATATTTCCATGTTCGTACAGATGGCGGTGTAGATATTTCCATGTTCATGGAAATGGCGGTATAGATATTTCCATGTTTATGCAGACGGTGGTGTAGATATTTCCATGTTCATGCAGATAGCTGTGTAGATATTTCCATGTTCTTCCAGATACCGGTGTATACATATCCATGTTCATACAGATGGCGGTGAAGATATTTCCATGTTCATACAGATGGCGGTGTAGATATTTCCATGTTCATACAAATGGCGGTATAGATATTTCCATGTTCATCGAGATGGCGGTGTAGATATTTCCATGTTTATACAGATAGCAGTGTAGTTATTTCCATGTTTATAGAGATAGCAGTGTAGATATTTCCATTGATATACATATAGCTGTGTAGATATTTGCATGTTCATACAGATAGCGGTGTAGATATTTCCATGTTCATACAGATAGCGGTGTAGATATTTCCATGTTCATACAGATAGCGGTGTAGATATTTCCATGTTCATACAGATAGCGGTTTAGATATTTCCATGTTCATACAGATAGCGGTGTAGATATTTCCATGTTCATACAGTTAGCGGTGTAGATATTTCCATGTTCATACAGATGGCGGTGTAGATTTTTACATGTTCATACAGATGGCAGTGTAGATATATCCATGTTCGTACGGATGGCAGTGTAGATATTTCCATGTTCATACAGGTGGCGGTGTAGATATTTCCATTTTCATAGAGAAGGCGGTGTAGATATTTCCATGTTTATGCAGATAGCCGTATAGATATTTCCATGTTTATACAGATGGTGGTTTAGATATTTCCATGTTTATAGAGATGGCGGTCTAGATATTTCAATGTTTACAGAGACAGTGGTGTAGTTATTTCCAAGTTTATAGAGACAGCATTGTAGATATTTCCATGTTTATACAGATAGCGGTGAAGATATTTCCATATTTATACAGATAGCGGTGTAGATATATCCATGTTTGTACGGATGGCAGTGTAGATATTTCCATGTTCATACAGGTGGCGGTGTAGATATTTCCATGTTTATACAGATAGCAGTGTAGTTATTTCCATGTTTATAGAGATAGCAGTGTAGATATTTCCACTTATATACAGATAGCTGTGTAGATATTTGCAAGTTCATGCAGATAGCGGTGTAGATATTTCCATGTTCGTTCATATAGCGGTGTATATATTTCCATGTTCATACAGATAGCAGTGTAGATATTTCCATGTTCATACAGATGGCGGTGTAGATATTTACATGTTCATACAGATGGCGGTGTAGATATTTCCATGTTCATACAGATAACGGTGTAGATATTTCCATGTTCATACAGATAGCGGTGTAGATATTTCCATGTTCACACAGATAGCGGTGTAGATATTTCCTTTTTCATACAGTTAGCGGTGTAGATATTTCCATGTTCATGCAGATAGCGGTGTAGATATTTCCATGTTCCTCCTGATGCCGGTGTAGTTATATCCATGTTCATACAGATGGCGGTGAAGATATTTCCATGTTCATACATATGGCGGTGTAGATATTTCCATGTTCATACAAATGGCGGTGTAGATATTTCTATGTTCATACAGATGGCGGTGTAGATATTTCCGTGTTCATACAAATGGCGGTGTAGATATTTCCATGTTCATAGAGATGGCGGTGTAGATATTTCCATGTTTATACAGATAGCAATGTAGATATTTCCATGTTTATAGAGATAGCGGTGTAGATATTTCCATTGATATACAGATAGCTGTGTAGATATTTGCATGTTCATACAGATAACGGTGTAGATATTTCCATGTTCATACAGATTGCGGTGTAGATATTTCCATGTTCATACAGACAGCAGTGTAGGTATTTCCATGTTTTACAGAAAGCGGTGTAGATATTTCCATGTTCATACAGATAGCGGTGTAGATATTTCCATGTTTATAGAGATGGCGGTCTAGATATTTCCATGTTTATAGAGATAGTGGTGTAGTAATTTCCAAGTTTATAGAGACAGCGTTGTAGATATTTCCATATTTATACAGATAGCAGTGTAGATATTTCCATGTTTATAGAGATAGTTGTGTAGATAATTTCAATTTTATACAGATAGCAGTGTAGATATTTCCAAGTTCATACAGATAGCGGTGTAGATATTTCCACGTTTATAGAGATGGTGGTGTAGATATTTCCATGTTCATACAGATGGCGGTGTAGATATTTCCATGTTTTTAGAGATGGCGGTGTAGATATTTTCATGTTTACACAGATGGCGGTGTAGATATTTCCATGTTTACACAGATAGCGGTGTAGACATTTCCATGTTTACACAGATAGCGGTGTGGATATTTCCACGTTTATGCAGATACCGTTGTAGATATTTCCATGTTTATACAGATATCGGTGCGGATATTTCCATGTTTATACAGATAGTTGGGCAGAGATTTCCATGTTTATACAGATAGCAGTGTAGATATTTCCATCTTAATACAGATGGCGGTGTAGATATGTCTATGTTCGTACAGATGGTGGTGTAGATATTTCCATGTTCATACAGATGGCGGTGCAGATATTTTGAAGTTTATACAGATAGCGCTGTACTTATTTCCATATTTATAGAGAAATCTGTGTAGATATTTCCATGTATATGCAGATAGCTGTGTAGATATTTCCATGTTCATGCAGATAGCGGTGTAGATATTTCCACGTTCATCCAGATGCCGGTGTAGATATTTCCATGTTCATACAGATGGCGGTGTAGATATATCCATGTTCATTCACATGGCAGTTTAGATATTTCCATGTTCATAGAGATGGCGGTGAAGATATTTCCAAGTTCATACAAATGGCGGTGTAGATATTTCCATGTTCATAGAGATGGCGGTGTAGATATTTCCATGTTTATACAGATAGCAGTGTAGTTATTTCCATGTTTATACTGACAGCAGTGTAGATATTTCAATTGATATAAAGATAGCTGTGTAAATATTTGCATGTTCATGCAGATAGCGGTGTAGATATTTCAATGTTAATACAGATAGCGGTGTAGATATTTCCATGTTCATACAGTTAGCGGTGTAGATATTTCCATGATCATACAGATGGCGGTGTAGATATTTCCATGTTCATTGAGATGGCGGTGTAGATATTTACATGTTCATACAGATGGCGGTGTACATATTTCAATGTTTGTACTGATGGCAATGTAGATATTTCCATGTTCATACAGGTGGCGGTGTAGATATTCCCATGTTTTTACAGATAGCTGTTTAGATATTTCCATGTTTATAGAGATAGCAGTGTAGATATTTCCATTGATATACAGATAGCTGTGTAGATATTTCCATGTTCATACAGATAACGGTGTAGATATTTCCATGTTAATACAGATAGCGGTGTAGATATTTCCATGTTCACACAGATATCGGTGTAGATATTTCCATGTTCATACATTTAGCGGTGTAGATATTTCCATGTTTTGCAGATGGCGGTGTAGATATTTCCATGTTCATCCAGATGTCGGTGTAGATATATCCATGTTCATACAGATGGCGGTGAAGATATTTCCAAGTTCATACAGATGGCGGTGTAGATATTTCCATGTTCATACAAATGGCGGTGTAGATATTTCCATGTTCATACAGATGGCGGTGTAGTTATTTCCGTGTTCATACAAATGGCAGTGTAGATATTTCCATGTTCATAGAGATGGCCGTGTACATATTTCCATGTTTATGCAGATAGCGGTATAGGTATTTCCATGTTTATACAGATGGTGGTGTAGATATTTCCATGTTTATAGAGATGGCGGTCTAGATATTTCCATGTTTATAGAGATAGTGGTGAAGTTATTTCCAAGTTTATAGAGACAGCGTTGTAGATATTTCCATGTTTATAAAGATAGCGGTGAAGATATTTGCATGTTTATAAAGACAGCAGTGCAGATATTTCCATGTTTATAGAGATAGTGGTGTAGATAATTTCAATTTTATACAGATAGCAGTGTAGATATTTCCAAGTTCATACAGATAGTGGTGTAGATATTTCCACCTTTATAGAGATGGCGGTGTAGATATTTCCATGTTCATACAGATGGCGGTGTAGATATTTCCATGTTCGTACAGGTGGCGGTGTAGATATTTCCATGCTTATACAGATAGAAGTGTGGTTATTTCCATGTTTATAGAGATAGCAATGTAGATATTTCCATTGGTATACATATAGCTGTGTAGATATTTGCATGCTCATACTGATAGCGGTATAGATATTTCCATGTTCGTACAGATAGCCGTGTAGATATTTCCATGTTCATACAGATAGCGGTGTAGATATTTCCATGTTCATACAGATAACGGTGTAGATATTTCCATGTTCATACAGATAGCGGTGTAGATATTTCCATGTTCATACAGTTTGTGGTGTAGATATTTCCATGTTCATACAGATGGCGGTGTAGATATTTACATGTTCATACAGATGGCGGTGTAGATATTTCCATGTTCGTACAGATGGCGGTGTAGATATTTCCATGTTCATAGAGATGGCGGTATAGTTATTTCCAAGTTTATGCACATAGCGGTATTGATATTTCCATGTTTATACAGATGGTGGTGTAGATATTTCCATGTTTATAGAGATGGCGGTCTAGACATTTCCATGTTTATAGAGATAGTGGTGTAGTTATTTCCAAGTTTATAGAGACAGCGTTGTAGATATTTCCAAGTTTATAGAGACAGCATTGTAGATATTTCCATGTTTATGCCGATAACGGTATAGGTATTTCCATGTTTATACAGATGGTGGTGTAGATATTTCCATGTTTATAGAGATGGCGGTCTAGATATTTCCATGTTTACAGAGATAGTGGTGTAGTTATTTCCAAGTTTATAGAGACAGCGTTGTAGATATTTCCATGTTTATACAGATAGCGGTGAAGATATTTCCATGTTTATACAGATAGCGGTGTAGATATTTCCAAGTTTATACAGATAGCAGTGTAGATATTTCCATGTTTATAGAGATAGTGGAGTAGATAATTTCAATTTCATACAGAGAGCAGTGTAGATATTTCCAAGTTCATACAGATAGCGGTGTAGATATTTCCACATTTATAGAGATGGCTGTGTAGATATTTCAATGTTCATACAGAGGACGGTGTAGATATTTCCATGTTTATAGGGATGGCGGTGTAGATATTTTCATGTTTACAGAGATGGCGGTGTAGATATTTCCATGTTTACACAGATAGCGGTGTAGACATTTCCATGTTTACACAGATAGCGGTGTGGATATTTCCATGTTTATGCAGATAGCAGTGTAGATATTTCCATGTTTATACAGATAGCGGTGCGGATATTTCCATGTTTATTCAGGTAGCGGTGCGGATATTTCCATGTTTATGCAGATAGTTGGGCAGATATTTCCATGTTTATGCAGATAGCGGTGTAGATATTTCCATCTTAATACAGATGGTGGTGTAGATATGTCCATGTTTGTACAGATGGCGGTGTAGATATTTCCATGTTCATACAGATGGCGGTGTAGATATTTCGAAGTTTATAGAGATAGCGCTGTAGTTAATTCCATATTTATGGAGAAATCTGTGTAGATATTTCCATGTATATTAAGTTAGCTGTGTATATATTTCCATGTTCATGCAGATAGCAGTGTAGATATTTCCATGTTCATCCAGATGCTAGTGTACATATATCCATGTTCATACAGATGGCGGTGAAGATATTTCCATGTTCATACAGATGGTGGTGTATATATTTCCATGTTCATACAGATGGTGGTGTAGATCTTTCCATGTTCATACAAATGGCGGTGTAGATAGTTCCATGTTCATAGAGATGGCGGTGTAGTTATTTCCATGTTCATACAAATGGCGGTGTAGATATTTACATGTTCATACAGATGGCGGTGTAGATATTTCATGTTCGCACAGATGGCAGTGTACATATTTCCATGTTCATACAGGTGGCGGTGTAGATATTTCCATGTTTATACAGATAGCAGTGTAGTTATTTCCATGTTTATAGATTTAGCAGTGTAGCTATTTCCATTGATATACAGATAGCTGTGTAGATATTTGCATGTTCATACAGATGGCGGTGTAGATATTTCGAAGTTTATAGAGATAGCGCTGTAGTTATTTCCATATTTATAGAGAAATCTGTGTAGATATTTCCATGTATATGCAGATAGGTGTGAAGATATTTCCATGTTCATGCAGATAGCGGTGTAGATATTTCCATCTTCATCCAGATGCCGGTGTAGATATATCCATGTTCATACAGATTGCGGTGAAGATATTTCCATGTTCATACAGATGGCGGTGTAGATATTTCCATGTTCATACACATGGCGGTGTAGATATTTCCATGTTCATACACATGGCGGTGTAGATATTTCCATGTTCATACAAATGGCGGTGTAGTTATTTCCGTGCTCATAGAGATGGCAGTGTAGATATTTCCATGTGAATACATATAGCAGTGTAGTTATTTCCAAGTTAATAGAGATAGCAGTGTAGATATTTCCATTGATATTCAGATATCTGTGTAGATATTTGCATGTTCATACAGATAGCGGTGTAGATATTTCCATGTTCATACTGATAGCGGTGTAGATATTTCCATGTTCATACTGTTAGCGGTGTAGATATTTCCATGTTCATACAGATGGCGGTGTAGATATTTCCATGTTCATACAGATGGCGGTGTAGATATTTACATGTTCATACAGATGGCGGTGTAGATATTTCCATGTTCGTACGGATGGCAGTGTAGATATTTCCATGTTCATACAGGTGGCGGTGTAGATATTCCCATGTTTTTACAGATAGCTGTGTAGTTATTTCCATGTTTCTACAGATAGCAGTGTAGATATTTCCATGTTTATAGAGATAGTGGTGTAGATAATTTTAATTTTATACAGATAGCAGTGTAGATATTTCCAAGTTCATACAGATAGCGGTGTAGATATTTCCACGTTTATAGAGATGGCGGTGTAGATATATCCATGTTCCTACAGATGGCGGTGTAGATATTTCCATGTTTTTAGAGATGGCGGTGTAGATATTTTCACGTTTACACAGATGGCGGTGGAGATATTTCCATGTTTACACAGATAGCGGTGCAGACATTTCCATGTTTACGCAGATAGCGGTGTGGATATTTCCATGTTTATGCAAATAGCGGTGTAGATATTTCCATGTTTATACAGATAGCGGTGTAGATATTTCCATTTTAATACAGATGGCGGTGTAGATATGTCCATGTACGTACAGATGGCCGTGTAGATATTTCCATCTTCATACAGATGGCGGTGTAGATATTTCGAAGTTTATGGAGATAGCGCGGTAGTTATTTCCATATTTATAGAGAAATCTCTGTAGATATTTCCATGTATATGCAGATAGCTGTGTAGATATTTCCATGTTCATACAGATAGCGGTGCAGATATTTCCATCTTCATCCAGATGCCGGTGTAGATATATCCATGTTCATACAGATGGCGGTGAAGATATTTCCATGTTCATAGAGATGGCGGTGTAGATATTTCCATGTTCATACAAATGGCGTTGTAGATATTTCCATATTCATAGAGATGGCGGTGTAGATATTTCATTGTTTGTACAGATAGCAGTGTAGTTATTTCCATGTTTATAGAGATAGCTGTGTAGATATTTCCATGTTCATACAGATAGCGGTGCAGATATTTCCATCTTCATCCAGATGCCGGTGTAGATATATCCATGTTCATACAGATGGCGGTGTAGATATTTCCATGTTCATAGAGATGGCGGTGTATATATTTCCATGTTCATTCAAATGGCGTTGTAGATATTTCCATGTTCATAGAGATGGCGGTGTAGATATTTCATAGTTTGTACAGATAGCAGTGTAGTTATTTCCATGTTTATAGAGGTAGCAGTGTAGATATTTCCATTGATATACAGATAGCTGTGTAGATATTTGCATGTTCATACAGATAGCGGTGTAGATATTTCCATCCTCATACAGATAGCGGTTTAGATATTTCCATGTTCATACAGATAGCGGTGCAGATATTTCCATGTTCATACAGATAGAAGTGTAGATATTTAAATGTTCGCACGGATGGCAGTGTAGATATTTCCATGTTCATACAGGTGGCGGTGTAGATATTTCCATGTTCATACAGATACCGGTGTAGATATTTCCATGTTCATACATATAGCGGTGTAGATATTTCCATGTTCATACAGATAGCGATGTAGATATTTCCATGGTCATACAGTTAGCGGTTTCGATATTTCCATGTCCATAGAGATGGCCGTGTAGATATTTACATGTTCATACAGATGGCGGTGTAGATATTTCCATGTTCGTACAGATGGCCGTGTAGATATTTCCATGTTCTTAGAGATGGCGGTGTAGATATTTCGAAGTTTATAGAGATAGCACTGTAGTTATTTCCATATTTATAGAGAAATCTTTGTAGATATTTCCATGTATATGCAGATAGCTGTGTAGATATTTCCATGTTCATGCAGATAGCGGTTTAGATATTTCCATGTTCATCCAGATGGCTTTGTAGATATTTCCATGTTCATACACAAGGCGGTGTAGATATTTCCATGTTCATAGAGATGGCGGTGTAGATATTTCCATGTTCCTACAAATGGTGGTGTAGATATTTCCGTGTTCATAGAGATGGCAGTGTAGATATTTCCATGTTTATACACATAGCAGTGTAGTTATTTCCATGTTTATAGAGATAGCAGTGTAGATATTTCGATTGATATACAGATAGCTGTGTGGATATTTATATGTTCATACAGATGGCTGTGTAGTTATTTCCATGTTCGTACAGGTGACGGTGTAGGTATTTCCAAGTTTATACAGATAGCAGTGTAGTTATTTCCAAGTTTATAGAGATAGCATTGTAGATATTTCCATTGGTATACATATAGCTGTGTAGATATTTGCATGTTCATACTGATAGCGGTGTAGATATTTCCATGTTCGTACAGATAGCGGTGTAGATATTTCCATGTTCATACAGATAGAGGTGTAGATATTTCCATGTTCATACAGATAACGGTGTAGATATTTCCATGTTCATACAGATAGCTGTGTAGATATTTCCATGTTCATACAGTTAGCGGTGTAGATATTTCCATGTTCATACAGAGGGCGCTGTAGATATTTACATGTTCATGCAGATGGCGGTGTAGATATTTCCATGTTCGTCCAGATGGCGGTGTAGATATTTCCATGTTCATAGAGATTTCGGTGTATATATTTCCATGTTTATGCAGATAGCGGTATAGATATTTCCATGTTTATACAGATGGTGTTGTAGATATTTCCATGTTTATAGAGATGGCGGTCTAGATATTTCCATGTTTATAGAGATAGTGGTGTAGTTATTTCCAAGTTTATAGAGACAGCATTGTAGATATTTCCATGTTTATACAGATAGCGGTGAAGATATTTCCATGTTTATACAGAGAGCGGTGTAGATATTTCCATGTTTATACAGATAGCAGTGTAGATATTTCCATGTTTATAGACATAGTGGTGTAGATAATTTCAATTTTATACAGATAGCTGTGTAGATATTTCCAAGTTCATACAGATAACGGTGTAGATATTTCCACGTTTATAGAGATGGCAGTGTAGATATTTCCATGTTCATACAGATAGCGGTGTAGATATATCCATGTTTTTAGAGATGGCGGTGTAGATATTTTCACGTTTACACAGATGGCGGTGGAGATATTTCCATGTTTACACAGATAGCGGTGTAGACATTTCCATGTTTACACAGATAGCGGTGTGGATATTTCCATGTTTATGCAGATAGCGGTGTAGATATTTCCATGTTTATACAGATAGCGGTGCGGATATTTCCATGTTTCTACAGATAGTTGGGCAGATATTTCCATGCTTATACAGATAGCGGTGTAGATATTTCCATCTTAATACAGATGGCTGTGTAGATATATCCATGTTCGTACTGATGACGGTGAAGATATTTCCATGTTCATACAGATGGCGGTGTAGATATTTCCATTTTCATACAAATGGCGGTGTAGATATTTCCATGTTCATACAGATGGCGGTGTAGATATTTCCGTGTTGATACAAATGGCGGTGTAGATATTTCCATGTTCATAGAGATGGCGGTGTACATATTTCCATGTTTATGCAGATAGCGGTATAGGTATTTCCATGTTTATACAGATGGTGGTGTAGATATTTCCATGTTTATAGAGACGGCGGTCTAGATATTTCCATGTTTATAGAGATAGTGGTGTAGTTATTTCCAAGTTTATAGAGACAGCGTTGTAGATATTTACATGTTTATAAAGATAGCGGTGAAGATATTTCCATGTTTATACAGATAGCGGTGTAGATATTTCCATGTTTATACAGACAGCAGTGCAGATATTTCCATGTTTATAGAGATAGTGGTTTAGATAATTTCAATTTTATACAGATAGCAGCGTAGATATTTCCAAGTTCATACAGATAGCGGTGTAGATATTTCCACGTTTATAGACATGGCAGTGTAGATATTTCCATGTTCATACAGATGGCGGTGTAGATATTTCCATGTTTTTAGATATGGCGTTGTAGATATTTTCACGTTTACAGAGATGGCGGTGGAGATATTTCCATGTTTACAAAGATAGCGGTGCAGACATTTCCATGTTTACACAGATAGCGGTGTGGATATTTCCATGTTTATGCAGATAGCAGTGTAGATATTTCCATGTTTATACAGATAGCGGTGCGGATATTTCATGTTTATACAGATATTTGGGCAGATATTTCCATGTTTAAACAGATAGCGGTGTAGATATTTCCATCTTAATACAGATGGCGGTGTAGATATGTCCATGTTCGTACAGATGGCGGTGTAGATATTTCCATGTTCATACAGATGGCGGTGTAGATATTTCGAAGTTTATAGAGATAGCGCTGTAGTTATTTCCATATTTATAGAGAAATCTGTGTAGATATTTCCATGTATATGCAGATAGCTATGTAGATATTTCCATGTTCATGCAGATAGCGGTGTAGATATTTCCATGTTCATCCAGATGCCGGTGTAGATATATCCATGTTCATACAGATGGCGGTGAAGAGATTTCCATGTTCATACAGATGGCGGTGTAGATATTTCCATGTTCATACACATGGCGCTGTAGATAATTCCATGTTCATAGAGATGGCGGTGTAGATATTTCCATGTTCATACAAATGGCGGTGTAGATATTTCCATGTTCATAGAGATGGCGGTGTAGATATTTCCATGTTTATACAGATAGCAGTGTAGTTATTTCCATGTTTATAAAGATAGCAGTGTAGATATTTCCGTTGATATACAGATAGCTGTGTAGATATTTGCATGTTCATACAGATAGCGGTGTAGATATTTCCATGTTCGTACAGATAGCGGTGTAGATATTTCCATGTTCATACAGATAGCGGTGTAGATATTTCCATGTTCATACAGATAGCGGTGTAGATATTTCCATGTTCATACAGTTAGCGATGTAGATATTTCCATGGTCATACAGTTAGCGGTATAGATATTTCCATGTCCATAGAGATGGCCGTGTTGATATTTACATGTTCATACAGATGGCGGTGTAGATATTTCCATGTTCGTACAGATGGCCGTGTAGATATTTCCATGTTCTTAGAGATGGCGGTGTAGATATTTCGAAGTTTATAGAGATAGCACTGTAGTTATTTCCATATTTATAGAGAAATCTTTGTAGATATTTCCATGTATATGCAGATAGCTGTGTAGATATTTCCATGTTCATGCAGATATCGGTGTAGATATTTCCATGTTCATCCAGATGGCTTTGTAGATATTTCCATGTTCATACACAAGGCGGTGTAGATATTTCCATGTTCATAGAGATGGCGGTGTAGATATTTCCATGTTCCTACAAATGGTGGTGTAGATATTTCCGTGTTCATAGAGATGGCAGTGTAGATATTTCCATGTTTATACACATAGCAGTGTAGTTATTTCCATGTTTATAGAGATAGCAGTGTAGATATTTCGATTGATATACAGATAGCTGTGTGGATATTTATATGTTCATACAGATGGCGGTGTAGTTATTTCCATGTTCGTACAGGTGACGGTGTAGGTATTTCCAAGTTTATACAGATAGCAGTGTAGTTATTTCCAAGTTTATAGAGATAGCATTGTAGATATTTCCATTGGTATACATATAGCTGTGTAGATATTTGCATGTTCATACTGATAGCGGTGTAGATATTTCCATGTTCGTACAGATAGCGGTGTAGATATTTCCATGTTCATACAGATAGAGGTGTAGATATTTCCATGTTCATACAGATAACGGTGTAGATATTTCCATGTTCATACAGATAGCTGTGTAGATATTTCCATGTTCATACAGTTAGCGGTGTAGATATTTCCATGTTCATACAGAGGGCGCTGTAGATATTTACATGTTCATGCAGATGGCGGTGTAGATATTTCCATTTTCGTCCAGATGGCGGTGTAGATATTTCCATGTTCATAGAGATTTCGGTGTATATATTTCCATGTTTATGCAGATAGCGGTATAGATATTTCCATGTTTATACAGATGGTGTTGTAGATATTTCCATGTTTATAGAGATGGCGGTCTAGATATTTCCATGTTTATAGAGATAGTGGTGTAGTTATTTCCAAGTTTATAGAGACAGCATTGTAGATATTTCCATGTTTATACAGATAGCGGTGAAGATATTTCCATGTTTATACAGAGAGCGGTGTAGATATTTCCATGTTTATACAGATAGCAGTGTAGATATTTCCATGTTTATAGACATAGTGGTGTAGATAATTTCAATTTTATACAGATAGCTGTGTAGATATTTCCAAGTTCATACAGATAACGGTGTAGATATTTCCACGTTTATAGAGATGGCAGTGTAGATATTTCCATGTTCATACAGATAGCGGTGTAGATATATCCATGTTTTTAGAGATGGCGGTGTAGATATTTTCACGTTTACACAGATGGCGGTGGAGATATTTCCATGTTTACACAGATAGCGGTGTAGACATTTCCATGTTTACACAGATAGCGGTGTGGATATTTCCATGTTTATGCAGATAGCGGTGTAGATATTTCCATGTTTATACAGATAGCGGTGCGGATATTTCCATGTTTCTACAGATAGTTGGGCAGATATTTCCATGCTTATACAGATAGCGGTGTAGATATTTCCATCTTAATACAGATGGCTGTGTAGATATATCCATGTTCGTACTGATGACGGTGAAGATATTTCCAGGTTCATACAGATGGCGGTGTAGATATTTCCATTTTCATACAAATGGCGGTGTAGATATTTCCATGTTCATACAGATGGCGGTGTAGATATTTCCGTGTTGATACAAATGGCGGTGTAGATATTTCCATGTTCATAGAGATGGCGGTGTACATATTTCCATGTTTATGCAGATAGCGGTATAGGTATTTCCATGTTTATACAGATGGTGGTGTAGATATTTCCATGTTTATAGAGACGGCAGTCTAGATATTTCCATGTTTATAGAGATAGTGGTGTAGTTATTTCCAAGTTTATAGAGACAGCGTTGTAGATATTTACATGTTTATAAAGATAGCGGTGAAGATATTTCCATGTTTATACAGATAGCGGTGTAGATATTTCCATGTTTATACAGACAGCAGTGCAGATATTTCCATGTTTATAGAGATAGTGGTTTAGATAATTTCAATTTTATACAGATAGCAGCGTAGATATTTCCAAGTTCATACAGATAGCGGTGTAGATATTTCCACGTTTATAGACATGGCAGTGTAGATATTTCCATGTTCATACAGATGGCGGTGTAGATATTTCCATGTTTTTAGATATGGCGTTGTAGATATTTTCACGTTTACAGAGATGGCGGTGGAGATATTTCCATGTTTACAAAGATAGCGGTGCAGACATTTCCATGTTTACACAGATAGCGGTGTGGATATTTCCATGTTTATGCAGATAGCAGTGTAGATATTTCCATGTTTATACAGATAGCGGTGCGGATATTTCATGTTTATACAGATATTTGGGCAGATATTTCCATGTTTAAACAGATAGCGGTGTAGATATTTCCATCTTAATACAGATGGCGGTGTAGATATGTCCATGTTCGTACAGATGGCGGTGTAGATATTTCCATGTTCATACAGATGGCGGTGTAGATATTTCGAAGTTTATAGAGATAGCGCTGTAGTTATTTCCATATTTATAGAGAAATCTGTGTAGATATTTCCATGTATATGCAGATAGCTATGTAGATATTTCCATGTTCATGCAGATAGCGGTGTAGATATTTCCATGTTCATCCAGATGCCGGTGTAGATATATCCATGTTCATACAGATGGCGGTGAAGAGATTTCCATGTTCATACAGATGGCGGTGTAGATATTTCCATGTTCATACACATGGCGCTGTAGATAATTCCATGTTCATAGAGATGGCGGTGTAGATATTTCCATGTTCATACAAATGGCGGTGTAGATATTTCCATGTTCATAGAGATGGCGGTGTAGATATTTCCATGTTTATACAGATAGCAGTGTAGTTATTTCCATGTTTATAAAGATAGCAGTGTAGATATTTCCGTTGATATACAGATAGCTGTGTAGATATTTGCATGTTCATACAGATAGCGGTGTAGATATTTCCATGTTCGTACAGATAGCGGTGTAGATATTTCCATGTTCATACAGATAGCGGTGTAGATATTTCCATGTTCATACAGATAGCGGTGTAGATATTTCCATGTTCATACAGTTAGCGATGTAGATATTTCCATGGTCATACAGTTAGCGGTATAGATATTTCCATGTCCATAGAGATGGCCGTGTTGATATTTACATGTTCATACAGATGGCGGTGTAGATATTTCCATGTTCGTACAGATGGCCGTGTAGATATTTCCATGTTCTTAGAGATGGCGGTGTAGATATTTCGAAGTTTATAGAGATAGCACTGTAGTTATTTCCATATTTATAGAGAAATCTTTGTAGATATTTCCATGTATATGCAGATAGCTGTGTAGATATTTCCATGTTCATGCAGATATCGGTGTAGATATTTCCATGTTCATCCAGATGGCTTTGTAGATATTTCCATGTTCATACACAAGGCGGTGTAGATATTTCCATGTTCATAGAGATGGCGGTGTAGATATTTCCATGTTCCTACAAATGGTGGTGTAGATATTTCCGTGTTCATAGAGATGGCAGTGTAGATATTTCCATGTTTATACACATAGCAGTGTAGTTATTTCCATGTTTATAGAGATAGCAGTGTAGATATTTCGATTGATATACAGATAGCTGTGTGGATATTTATATGTTCATACAGATGGCGGTGTAGTTATTTCCATGTTCGTACAGGTGACGGTGTAGGTATTTCCAAGTTTATACAGATAGCAGTGTAGTTATTTCCAAGTTTATAGAGATAGCATTGTAGATATTTCCATTGGTATACATATAGCTGTGTAGATATTTGCATGTTCATACTGATAGCGGTGTAGATATTTCCATGTTCGTACAGATAGCGGTGTAGATATTTCCATGTTCATACAGATAGAGGTGTAGATATTTCCATGTTCATACAGATAACGGTGTAGATATTTCCATGTTCATACAGATAGCTGTGTAGATATTTCCATGTTCATACAGTTAGCGGTGTAGATATTTCCATGTTCATACAGAGGGCGCTGTAGATATTTACATGTTCATGCAGATGGCGGTGTAGATATTTCCATTTTCGTCCAGATGGCGGTGTAGATATTTCCATGTTCATAGAGATTTCGGTGTATATATTTCCATGTTTATGCAGATAGCGGTATAGATATTTCCATGTTTATACAGATGGTGTTGTAGATATTTCCATGTTTATAGAGATGGCGGTCTAGATATTTCCATGTTTATAGAGATAGTGGTGTAGTTATTTCCAAGTTTATAGAGACAGCATTGTAGATATTTCCATGTTTATACAGATAGCGGTGAAGATATTTCCATGTTTATACAGAGAGCGGTGTAGATATTTCCATGTTTATACAGATAGCAGTGTAGATATTTCCATGTTTATAGACATAGTGGTGTAGATAATTTCAATTTTATACAGATAGCTGTGTAGATATTTCCAAGTTCATACAGATAACGGTGTAGATATTTCCACGTTTATAGAGATGGCAGTGTAGATATTTCCATGTTCATACAGATAGCGGTGTAGATATATCCATGTTTTTAGAGATGGCGGTGTAGATATTTTCACGTTTACACAGATGGCGGTGGAGATATTTCCATGTTTACACAGATAGCGGTGTAGACATTTCCATGTTTACACAGATAGCGGTGTGGATATTTCCATGTTTATGCAGATAGCGGTGTAGATATTTCCATGTTTATACAGATAGCGGTGCGGATATTTCCATGTTTCTACAGATAGTTGGGCAGATATTTCCATGCTTATACAGATAGCGGTGTAGATATTTCCATCTTAATACAGATGGCTGTGTAGATATATTCATGTTCGTACTGATGACGGTGAAGATATTTCCAGGTTCATACACATAACGGTGTTGATATTTCCATGTTCATACAGATAGCGGTGTAGATATTTCCATGTTCATACAGTTAGTGGAGTAGATATTTCCATGTTCATACAGATGGCGGTGTAGATATTTACATGTTCATACAGATGGCAGTGTAGATATTTCCATGTTCGTACAGATGGCTGTGTAGATATTTCCATGTTCATAGAGATGGCGGTGTACATATTTCCATGTTTATGCCGATAGCGGTATAGATATTTCCATGTTTATACAGATGGTGGTGTAGTTATTTCCATGTTTATAGAGATGGCGGTCTAGATATTTCCATGTTTATAGAGATAGTGGTGTAGTTATTTCCAAGTTTATAGAGACAGCGTTGTAGATATTTCCATGTTTATAAAGATAGCGGTGAAGATATTTGCATGTTTATAAAGACAGCAGTGCAGATATTTCCATGTTTATAGAGATAGTGGTGTAGATAATTTCAATTTTATACAGATAGCAGTGTAGATATTTCCAAGTTCATACAGATAGTGGTGTAGATATTTCCACCTTTATAGAGATGGCGGTGTAGATATTTCCATGTTCATACAGATGGCGGTGTAGATATTTCCATGTTCGTACAGGTGGCGGTGTAGATATTTCCATGCTTATACAGATAGAAGTGTGGTTATTTCCATGTTTATAGAGATAGCAATGTAGATATTTCCATTGGTATACATATAGCTGTGTAGATATTTGCATGCTCATACTGATAGCGGTATAGATATTTCCATGTTCGTACAGATAGCCGTGTAGATATTTCCATGTTCATACAGATAGCGGTGTAGATATTTCCATGTTCATACAGATAACGGTGTAGATATTTCCATGTTCATACAGATAGCGGTGTAGATATTTCCATGTTCATACAGTTTGTGGTGTAGATATTTCCATGTTCATACAGATGGCGGTGTAGATATTTACATGTTCATACAGATGGCGGTGTAGATATTTCCATGTTCGTACAGATGGCGGTGTAGATATTTCCATGTTCATAGAGATGGCGGTATAGTTATTTCCAAGTTTATGCACATAGCGGTATAGATATTTCCATGTTTATACAGATGGTGGTGTAGATATTTCCATGTTTATAGAGATGGCGGTCTAGACATTTCCATGTTTATAGAGATAGTGGTGTAGTTATTTCCAAGTTTATAGAGACAGCGTTGTAGATATTTCCAAGTTTATAGAGACAGCATTGTAGATATTTCCATGTTTATGCCGATAACGGTATAGGTATTTCCATGTTTATACAGATGGTGGTGTAGATATTTCCATGTTTATAGAGATGGCAGTCTAGATATTTCCATGTTTACAGAGATAGTGGTGTAGTTATTTCCAAGTTTATAGAGACAGCGTTGTAGATATTTCCATGTATATACAGATAGCGGTGAAGATATTTCCATGTTTATACAGATAGCGGTGTAGATATTTCCAAGTTTATACAGATAGCAGTGTAGATATTTCCATGTTTATAGAGATAGTGGAGTAGATAATTTCAATTTCATACAGAGAGCAGTGTAGATATTTCCAAGTTCATACAGATAGCGGTGTAGATATTTCCACATTTATAGAGATGGCTGTGTAGATATTTCCATGTTCATACAGAGGACGGTGTAGATATTTCCATGTTTATAGGGATGGCGGTGTAGATATTTTCATGTTTACAGAGATGGCGGTGTAGATATTTCCATGTTTACACAGATAGCGGTGTAGACATTTCCATGTTTACACAGATAGCGGTGTGGATATTTCCATGTTTATGCAGATAGCAGTGTAGATATTTCCATGTTTATACAGATAGCGGTGTGGATATTTCCATGTTTATTCAGGTAGCGGTGCGGATATTTCCATGTTTATGCAGATAGTTGGGCAGATATTTCCATGTTTATGCAGATAGCGGTGTAGATATTTCCATCTTAATACAGATGGTGGTGTAGATATGTCCATGTTTGTACAGATGGCGGTGTAGATATTTCCATGTTCATACAGATGGCGGTGTAGATATTTCGAAGTTTATAGAGATAGCGCTGTAGTTAATTCCATATTTATGGAGAAATCTGTGTAGATATTTCCATGTATATTAAGATAGCTGTGTATATATTTCCATGTTCATGCAGATAGCAGTGTAGATATTTCCATGTTCATCCAGATGCTAGTGTACATATATCCATGTTCATACAGATGGCGGTGAAGATATTTCCATGTTCATACAGATGGTGGTGTATATATTTCCATGTTCATACAGATGGTGGTGTAGATCATTCCATGTTCATACAAATGGCGGTGTAGATAGTTCCATGTTCATAGAGATGGCGGTGTAGTTATTTCCATGTTCATACAAATGGCGGTGTAGATATTTACATGTTCATACAGATGGCGGTGTAGATATTTCATGTTCGCACAGATGGCAGTGTACATATTTCCATGTTCATACAGGTGGCGGTGTAGATATTTCCATGTTTATACAGATAGCAGTGTAGTTATTTCCATGTTTATAGATTTAGCAGTGTAGCTATTTCCATTGATATACAGATAGCTGTGTAGATATTTGCATGTTCATACAGATGGCGGTGTAGATATTTCGAAGTTTATAGAGATAGCGCTGTAGTTATTTCCATATTTATAGAGAAATCTGTGTAGATATTTCCATGTATATGCAGATAGGTGTTAAGATATTTCCATGTTCATGCAGATAGCGGTGTAGATATTTCCATCTTCATCCAGATGCCGGTGTAGATATATCCATGTTCATACAGATTGCGGTGAAGGTATTTCCATGTTCATACAGATGGCGGTGTAGATATTTCCATGTTCATACACATGGCGGTGTAGATATTTCCATGTTCATACACATGGCGGTGTAGATATTTCCATGTTCATACAAATGGCGGTGTAGTTATTTCCGTGCTCATAGAGATGGCAGTGTAGATATTTCCATGTGAATACACATAGCAGTGTAGTTATTTCCAAGTTAATAGAGATAGCAGTGTAGATATTTCCATTGATATTCAGATATCTGTGTAGATATTTGCATGTTCATACAGATAGCGGTGTAGATATTTCCATGTTCATACTGATAGCGGTGTAGATATTTCCATGTTCATACTGTTAGCGGTGTAGATATTTCCATGTTCATACAGATGGCGGTGTAGATATTTCCATGTTCATACAGATGGCGGTGTAGATATTTACATGTTCATACAGATGGCGGTGTAGATATTTCCATGTTCGTACGGATGGCAGTGTAGATATTTCCATGTTCATACAGGTGGCGGTGTAGATATTCCCATGTTTTTACAGATAGCTGTGTAGTTATTTCCATGTTTCTACAGATAGCAGTGTAGATATTTCCATGTTTATAGAGATAGCGGTGTAGATAATTTTAATTTTATACAGATAGCAGTGTAGATATTTCCAAGTTCATACAGATAGCGGTGTAGATATTTCCACGTTTATAGAGATGGCGGTGTAGATATATCCATGTTCCTACAGATGGCGGTGTAGATATTTCCATGTTTTTAGAGATGGCGGTGTAGATATTTTCACGTTTACACAGATGGCGGTGGAGATATTTCCATGTTTACACAGATAGCGGTGCAGACATTTCCATGTTTACGCAGATAGCGGTGTGGATATTTCCATGTTTATGCAAATAGCGGTGTAGATATTTCCATGTTTATACAGATAGCGGTGTAGATATTTCCATTTTAATACAGATGGCGGTGTAGATATGTCCATGTACGTACAGATGGCCGTGTAGATATTTCCATCTTCATACAGATGGCGGTGTAGATATTTCGAAGTTTATGGAGATAGCGCGGTAGTTATTTCCATATTTATAGAGAAATCTCTGTAGATATTTCCATGTATATGCAGATAGCTGTGTAGATATTTCCATGTTCATACAGATAGCGGTGCAGATATTTCCATCTTCATCCAGATGCCGGTGTAGATATATCCATGTTCATACAGATGGCGGTGAAGATATTTCCATGTTCATAGAGATGGCGGTGTAGATATTTCCATGTTCATACAAATGGCGTTGTAGATATTTCCATGTTCATAGAGATGGCGGTGTAGATATTTCATTGTTTGTACAGATAGCAGTGTAGTTATTTCCATGTTTATAGAGATAGCTGTGTAGATATTTCCATGTTCATACAGATAGCGGTGCAGATATTTCCATCTTCATCCAGATGCCGGTGTAGATATATCCATGTTCATACAGATGGCGGTGTAGATATTTCCATGTTCATAGAGATGGCGGTGTATATATTTCCATGTTCATTCAAATGGCGTTGTAGATATTTCCATGTTCATAGAGATGGCGGTGTAGATATTTCATAGTTTGTACAGATAGCAGTGTAGTTATTTCCATGTTTATAGAGACTGCAGTGTAGATATTTCCATTGATATACAGATAGCTGTGTAGATATTTGCATGTTCATACAGATAGCTGTGTAGATATTTCCATCCTCATACAGATAGCGGTGTAGATATTTCCATGTTCATACAGATAGCGGTGCAGATATTTCCATGTTCATACAGATAGAAGTGTAGATATTTAAATGTTCGCACGGATGGCAGTGTAGATATTTCCATGTTCATACAGGTGGCGGCGTAGATATTTCCATGTTTATACAGATAGCAGTGTAGTTATTTCCATGTTTATAGAGATAGCAGTGTAGATATTTCCGTTGATATACAGATAGCTGTGTAGATATTTGCATGTTCATACAGATAGCGTTGTAGATATTTCCACGTTCGTACACATAGCGGTGTAGATATTTCCATGTTCATACAGATAGCGGTGTAGATATTTCCATGTTCATACAGATAGCCTTGTAGATATTTCCATGTTCATACAGTTAGCGGTGTAGCTATTTCCATGTTCATACACATGGCGGTGTAGTTATTTACATGTTCATACAGATGGCGGTGTAGATATTTCCATGTTCATAGAGATGGTGGTGTAGATATTTCCATGTTTCTGCAGATAGCGGTATAGGTATTTCCATGTTTATACAGATGGTGGTGTAGATATTTCCATGTTTATAGAGATGGCGGTCTAGATATTTCCATGTTTATAGAGATAGTTGTGTAGTTATTTCCAAGTTTATAGAGACAGCGTTGTAGATATTTACATGTTTATAAAGATAGCGGTGAAGAAATTTCCATGTTTATACAGATAGCGGTGTAGATATTTCCATGTTTATACAGACAGCAGTGCAGATATTTCCATGTTTATAGAGATAGTGGTGTAGATAATTTCAATTTTATACAGATAGCAGCGTAGATATTTCCAAGTTCATACAGATAGCGGTGTAGATATTTCCACGTTTATAGAGATGGCGGTGTAGATATTTCCATGTTCATACAGATGGCGGTGTAGATATTTCCATGTTTTTAGATATGGCGTTGTAGATATTTTCACGTTTACAGAGATGGCGGTGGAGATATTTCCATGTTTACAAAGATAGCGGTGCAGACATTTCCATGTTTACACAGATAGCGGTGTGGATATTTCCATGTTTATGCAGATAGCGGTGTAGATATTTCCATGTTTATACAGATAGCGGTGCGGATATTTCATGTTTATACAGATATTTGGGCAGATATTTCCATGTTTAAACAGATAGTGGTGTAGATATTTCTATCTTAATACAGATGGCGGTGTAGATATGTCCATGTTCGTACAGATGGCGGTGTAGATATTTCCATGTTCATACAGATGGCGGTGTAGATATTTCAAAGTTTATAGAGATAGCGCTGTGTTATTTCCATATTTATAGAGAAATCTCTGTAGATATTTCCATGTATATGCAGAAAGCTGTGTAGATATTTCCATGTTCATGCAGACAGCGGTGTAGATATTTCCATGTTCATCTAAATGCCGGTGTAGATATATCCATGTTCATGCAGATGGCGGTGAAGATATTTCCATGTTCATACAGATGGCGGTGTAGATATTTCCATGTTCATACAAATGGCGGTATAGATATTTCCATGTTCATCGAGATGGTGGTGTAGATATTTCCATGTTTATACAGATAGCAGTGTAGTTATTTCCATGTTTATAGAGATAGCAGTGTAGATATTTCCATTGATATACATATAGCTGTGTAGATATTTGCATGTTCATACAGATAGCGGTGTAGATATTTCCATGTTCATACAGATAGCGGTGTAGATATTTCCATGTTCATACAGATAGCGGTGTAGATATTTCCATGTTCATACAGATAGCGGTGTAGATATTTCCATGTTCATACAGATAGCGGTGTAGATATTTCCATGTTCATACAGTTAGCGGTGTAGATATTTCCATGTTCATACAGATGGCGGTGTAGATTTTTACATGTTCATACAGATGGCAGTGTAGATATATCCATGTTCGTACGGATGGCAGTGTAGATATTTCCATGTTCATACAGGTGGCGGTGTACATATTTCCATTTTCATAGAGAAGGCGGTGTAGATATTTCCATGTTTATGCAGATAGCCGTATAGATATTTCCATGTTTATACAGATGGTGGTTTAGATATTTCCATGTTTATAGAGATGGCGGTCTAGATATTTCAATGTTTACAGACACAGTGGTGTAGTTATTTCCAAGTTTATAGAGACAGCCTTGTAGATATTTCCATGTTTATACAGATAGCGGTGAAGATATTTCCATATTTATACAGATAGCGGTGTAGATATTTCCATGTTTATACAGATAGCAGTGTAGATATTTCCATGTTGATAGAGATAGTGGTGTAGATAATTTCAATTTTATACAGATAGCAGTGTAGATATTTCCAAGTTCATACAGATAGCGGTGTAGATATTTCCACGTTTATAGAGATGGCGGTGTAGATATTTCCATGTTCATACAGATGGCGGTGTAGATATTTCCATGTTAATGGAGATGGCGTTGTTGATATTTTCATGTTTACACAGATGGCGGTGTAGATATTTCCATGTTTACACAGATAGCGGTGTAGACATTTCCATGTTTACACAGATCTCGGTGTGGATATTTCCATGTTTATGCAGATAGCGGTGTAGATATTTCCACATTTATACAGATAGCGGTGCGGATATTTCCATGTTTATACAGAAAGTTGGGCGGATATTTCCATGTTTATACAGATAGCGGTGTAGATATTTCCATCTTTATACACATGGCTTTGTAGATATATCCATGTTTGTACAGATGGCGGTGTAGATATTTCCATGTTCATACAGATGGCGGTGTAGATATTTCGAAGTTTATAGAGATAGCGCTGTGTTATTTCCATATTTATAGAGAAATCTCTGTAGATATTTCCATGTATATGCAGAAAGCTGTGTAGATATTTCCATGTTCATGCAGACAGCGGTGTAGATATTTCCATGTTCATCTAAATGCCGGTGTAGATATATCCATGTTCATGCAGATGGCGGTGAAGATATTTCCATGTTCATACAGATGGCGGTGTAGATATTTCCATGTTCATACAAATGGCGGTATAGATATTTCCATGTTCATCGAGATGGCGGTGTAGATATTTCCATGTTTATACAGATAGCAGTGTAGTTATTTCCATGTTTATAGAGATAGCAGTGTAGATATTTCCATTGATATACATATAGCTGTGAAGATATTTGCATGTTCATACAGATAGCGGTGTAGATATTTCCATGTTCATACAGATAGCGGTGTAGATATTTCCATGTTCATACAGATAGCGGTGTAGATATTTCCATGTTCATACAGATAGCGGTGTAGATATTTCCATGTTCATACAGATAGCGGTGTAGATATTTCCATGTTCATACAGTTAGCGGTGTAGATATTTCCATGTTCATACAGATGGCGGTGTAGATTTTTACATGTTCATACAGATGGCAGTGTAGATATATCCATGTTCGTACGGATGGCAGTGTAGATATTTCCATGTTCATACAGGTGGCGGTGTAGATATTTCCATTTTCATAGAGAAGGCGGTGTAGATATTTCCATGTTTATGCAGATAGCCGTATAGATATTTCCATGTTTATACAGATGGTGGTTTAGATATTTCCATGTTTATAGAGATGGCGGTCTAGATATTTCAATGTTTACAGAGACAGTGGTGTAGTTATTTCCAAGTTTATAGAGACAGCATTGTAGATATTTCCATGTTTATACAGATAGCGGTGAAGATATTTCCATATTTATACAGATAGCGGTGTAGATATTTCCATGTTTATACAGATAGCAGTGTAGATATTTCCATGTTGATAGAGATAGTGGTGTAGATAATTTCAATTTTATACAGATAGCAGTGTAGATATTTCCAAGTTCATACAGATAGCGGTGTAGATATTTCCACGTTTATAGAGATGGCGGTGTAGATATTTCCATGTTCATACAGATGGCGGTGTAGATATTTCCATGTTAATGGAGATGGCGTTGTTGATATTTTCATGTTTACACAGATGGCGGTGTAGATATTTCCATGTTTACACAGATAGCGGTGTAGACATTTCCATGTTTACACAGATCTCGGTGTGGATATTTCCATGTTTATGCAGATAGTGGTGTAGATATTTCCACGTTTATACAGATAGCGGTGCGGATATTTCCATGTTTATACAGAAAGTTGGTCGGATATTTCCATGTTTATACAGATAGCGGTGTAGATATTGCCATCTTTATACACATGGCTTTGTAGATATATCCATGTTTGTACAGATGGCGGTGTAGATATTTCCATGTTCATACAGATGGCGGTGTAGATATTTCGAAGTTTATAGAGATAGCGCTGTAGTTATTTCCATATTTATAGAGAAATCTCTGTAGATATTTCCATGTGTATGCAGAAAGCTGTGTAGATATTTCCATGTTCATGCAGACAGCGGTGTAGATATTTCCATGTTCATCTAAATGCCGGTGTAGATATATCCATGTTCATGCAGATGGCGGTGAAGATATTTCCATGTTCATACAGATGGCGGTGTAGATATTTCCGTGTTCATACACATGGCGATGTAGATATTTCCATGTTCATAGAGATGGCAGTGTAGATATTTCCATGTTTATACAGATAGTAGTGTAGTTATTTCCATGTTTATAGAGATATCATTGTAGATATTTCCATTGATATACAGATAGCGGTGTTGATATTTCCATGTTCATACAGATAGCGGTGTAGATATTTCCATGTTCACACAGATAGCGGTGTAGATATTTCCATGTTCACACAGATAGCGGTGTAGATATTTCCATGTTCACACAGCTGGCCGTGTAGATATTTCCATGTTCATACAGATGGCGGTGTAGATATTTACATGTTCATACACATGGCGGTGTAGATATTTCCATGTTCATACAGATGGCGGTGTAGATATTTCCATGTTCGTACACATGGCGGTGTAGATATTTCCATGTTCATGGAAATGGCGGTGTAGATATTTCCATGTTTATGCAGACAGCGGTATAGATATTTCCATGTTTATACAGACGGTGGTGTGGATATTTCCATGTTTATGGGGATGGCGGTGTAGATATTTTCATGTTTACACAGATTGGGGTGTAGATATTTCCATGTTTACACTGATAGCGGTGTAGGCATTTCCATGTTTACACAGATAGCGGTGTGGATATATCCATGTCTATGCAGATAGCAGTGTAGATATTTCCATGTTTATACAGATAGCGGTGCGGATATTTCCATGTTTATACATATAGTTGGACAGATATTTCCATGTTTATACAGATAGTGGTGTAGATATTTCCATCTTAATACAGATGGCGGTGTAGATATGTCCTTGTTTGTACAGATGGCGGTGTAGGTATTTCCATGTTCATACAGATGGCGGTGTAGATATTTCAAAGTTTATAGAGATAGCGCTGTAATTATTTCCATATTTATAGAGAAATCTGTGTAGATATTTCCATTTATATTCAGATAGCTGTGTAGATATTTCCATGTTCATGCAGATAGCTGTGTAGATATTTCCATGTTCATCCAGATACTGGTGTATACATATCCATGTTCATACAGATGGCGGTGAAGATATTTCCATGTTCATACAGATGGCGGTGTAGATATTTCCATGTTTATACAGATAGCAATGTAGATATTTCCATGTTTATAGAGATAGCGGTGTAGATATTTCCATTGTTATACAGATATCTGTGTAGATATTTGCATGTTCATACAGATAACGGTGTAGATATTTCCATGTTCATACAGATAGCGGTGTAGATATTTCCATGTTCATACAGTTAGCAGTGTTGATATTTCCATGTTCATACAGATGGCGGTGTAGATATTTACATGTTCATACAGATGGCAGTGTAGATATATCCATGTTCGTACGGATGGCAGTGTAGATATTTCCATGTTCATACAGGTGGCGGTGTAGATATTTCCATGTTTATACAGATAGCAGTGTAGTTATTTCCATGTTTATAGAGATAGCAGTGTAGATATTTCCATTGATATACAGATAGCTGTGTAGGTATGTGCATGTTCATACAGATAGCGGTGTAGGTATTTCCATGTTCGTACAGATAGTGGTGTAGATATTTCCATGTTGATACAGATAACGGTGTAGATATTTCCATGTTCATACAGATAGCGGTGTTGATATTTCCATGTTCATACAGTTAGCGGTGTAGATATTTCCATGTTCGTACAGATGGCGGTGTAGATATTTACATCTTCATACAGATGGCGGTGTACATATTTCCATGCTCGTACAGATGGCGGTGTAGATATTTACCTGTTCATACAGATGGCGGGGTAGGTATTTCCATGTTTATGCAGATGGTGGTGTAGGTATTTCCATGTTTATAGAGATGGCGGTCTAGATATTTCCATGTTTATAGAGATAGTGGTGTAGTTATTTCCAAGTTTATGGAGACAGCGTTGTAGATATTTCCATGTTTATACAGATAGAGGTGAAGATATTTCCATGTTTATACAGATAGCAGTGCAGATATTTCCATTTTATACAGATAACAGTGTAGATATTTCCATGTATATAGAGATAATGGTGTAGATAATTTCAATTTTTTACAGTTAGTTTGTAGATATTTGCATGTTCATACAGATAGCGGTGTAGATATTTCCATGTTCATACAGATAGCTGTGTAGATGTTTCCATGTTCATGCAGATAGCGGTGTAGATATTTCCATGTTCCTACCAATAGCGGTGTAGATATTTCCATGTCCAGTTAGTGTTGTAGATATTTACATGTTCATACAGATGGCGGTGTAGATATTTCCATGTTCGTACGGATGGCAGTGTAGATATTTCCAAGTTCATGCAGTTGGCGGTGTAGATATTTCCATATTTATACAGATAGTGATGTAGATATTTCCATATTTATAGAGAAATCTGTGTAGATATTTCCATGTATATGCAGATAGCTGTGTAGATATTTCCATGTTCATGCAGATAGCGGTGTAGATATTTCCATGTTCATCCAGATGATAGTGTAGATATATCCATGCTCATACAGATGGCGGTGAAGATATTTCCATATTCATACAAATGGCGGTGTAGATATTTCCATATTCATACAAATGGCGGTGTAGATATTTCCATGTTCATAGAGATGGCGGTGTAGATATTTCCATGTTTATACAGATAGCAGTGTAGTTATTTCCATGTTTATAGAGATAGCAGTGTAGATATTTCCATTGATATACAGATAGCTGTGTAGCTATTTGCATGTTCATACAGATAGGGGTGTAGATATTTCCATGTTCATACAGATGGCGGTGTAGATATTTCCATGTTCATACAGATAGTGGTGTAGATATTTCCATGTTCATACAGATAGCGGTGTAGATATTTCCATGTTCATACCAATAGCGGTGTAGATATTTCGATGTTCATACAGTTAGCGGTGTAGATATTTCCACGTTCAAACAGATAGCGGTGTAGATATTTCCATGTTGATACAGTTAGTGGAGTAGATATTTCCATGTTCATACAGATGGCGGTGTAGATATTTACATGTTCATACAGATGGCGTTGAAGATATTTCCATGTTCGTACAGATGGCGGTGTAGATATTTCCATGTTCATAGAGATGGCGGTGTACATATTTCCATGTTTATGCAGATAGCGGTATAGATATTTCCATGTTTATTCAGATGGTGGTGTAGGTATTTCCATGTTTATAGAGATGGCGGTCTAGATATTTCCATGTTTATAGAGATAGTGGTGTAGTTATTTCCAAGCTTATAGACACAGCGTTGTAGATATTTCCATGTTTGTACAGATAGCGGTGAAGATATTTCCATGTTTATACAGATAGCGGTGTAGATATTTCCATGTTTATACAGATAGCGGTGTAGATATTTCCATGTTTATAGAGATAGTGGTGTAGATAATTCCAATTTTATACAGATAGCAGTGTAGATATTTCCAAGTTCATACAGATAGCGGTGTAGATATTTCCACGTTTATAGAGATGGCGGTGTAGATATTTTCATGTTTACACAGATGGCGGTGTAGATATTTCCATGTTTACACAGATAGCGGTGTAGACATTTCCAAGTTTACACAGATAGCGGTGTGGATATTTCCATGTTTATGCAGATAGCGGTGTAGATATTTCCATGTTTATACAGATAGCGGTGCGGATATTTCCATGTTTATACAGATGGGCAGATATTTCCATGTTTATACAGATAGCGGTGTAGATATTTCCATCTTAATACAGGTGGCGGTGTTGATATATCCATGTTCCTAGAGATGGCGGTGTAGATATTTCCATGTTCATACAGATGGCGGTGTAGATATTTTGAAGTTTACAGAGATATCGTTGTAGTTATTTCCATATTTATAGAGAAATCTGTGTAGATATTTCCATGTATATGCAGATAGCTGTGTAGATATTTACATGTTCATGCAGATAGCGATGTAGATATTTCCATGTTCATCCAGATGCCGGTGTAGATATATCCATGTTCCTACAGATGGCGGTGAAGATATATCCATGTTCATACAGATGGCGGTGTAGATATTTCCATGTTCATACAAATGGCGGTGTAGATATTTCCATGTTCATAGAGATGGCAGTGTAGATATTTCCATGTTCATACAGATAGCGGTTTAGATATTTCCATGTTCATAGAGATGGCGGTGTAGCTATTTCCATGTTTATACAGATAGCAGTGTAGTTATTTCCATGTTTATAGAGATAGTGGTGTAGATAATTTCAATTTTATACAGATAGCTGAGTAGATATTTGCATGTTCATACAGATAGCGGTGTAGATATTTCCATGTTCATACAGATAGCGGGGTAGTTATTTCCATGTTTACACAGATAGCGGTGTAGACATTTCCATGTTTACGCAGATAGCAGTGTGGATATTTCCATGTTTATGCAGATAGCGGTGTAGATATTTCCATGTTTATACAGATAGCGGTGCGGATATTTCCATGTTTATACAGATATTTGGGCGGATATTTCCATGTTTATACAGATAGCGGTGTAGATATTTCCATCTTAATACAGATGGCGGTGTAGATATGTCCATGTTAGTACAGATGGCGGTGTAGATATTTCCATGTTCATACAGATCGCGGTGTAGATATTTCGAAGTTTATAGAGATAGCACTGTAGTTATTTCCATATTTATAGAGAAATCTGTGTAGATATTTCCATGTATATGCAGATAGCTCTGTAGATATTTCCATGTTCATGCAGATAGCGGTGTAGATATTTCCATGTTCATCCAGATTCCAGTGTAGATATATCCATGCTCATACAGATGGCGGTGAAGATATTTTCATGTTTATACAGATAACAGTGTATATATTTCCATGTTTAGAGAGATAGTGGTGTAGATAATTTCAATTTTATACAGATTGCAGTGTAGATATTTCCAAGTTCATACAGATAGCGGTGTAGTTATTTCCACGTTTATAGAGATGGCCGTGTAGATATTTCCATGTTCATACAGACGTCGGTGTAGATATTTCCATGCTTATAGAGATGGCGGTGTAGATATTTTCATGTTTACACAGATGGCGGTGTAGATATTTCCATGTTTACACAGATAGCTTTGTAGACATTTCCATGTTTACACAGATAGCGGTGTGGATATTTCCGTGTTTATGCAGATAGCGGTGAAGATATTTCCATATTTATACAGATAGCGGTGCGGTTATTTCCATGTTTATACAGATATTTCCATGTTTATAGAGATAGCAGTGTAGATATTTCCATCTTAATACAGATGGCGGTGTAGAAATGTCCATGCTCGTACAGGTGGCGGTGTAGATATTTCCATGTTCATACAGATGGCGGTGTAGATATTTCGAAGTTTATACAGATAGCGCTGTAGTTATTTCCATATTTATAGAGAAATCTGTGTAGCTATTTCAATGTATATTCAGATAGCTGTGTAGATATTTCCATGTTCATGCAGATAGCGGTGAAGATATTTCCATGTTCATCCAGATGCCGGTGTACATATATCCATGTTCACACAGATGGTGGTGAAGATATTTCCATGTTCATACAGATGGCAGGGTAGATGTTTCCATGTTCATACAAATGGCGGTGTAGATATTTCCATGTTCATAGAGATGGCGGCGTAGATAATTCCACGTTCATACAAATGGCGGTGTAGATATTTCCATGTTTATAGAGATGGCGGTGTAGATATTTCCATGTTTATACAGATAGCAGTGTAGTTATTTCCATGTTTATAGAGATAGCAGTGTAGATATTTCCATTGATATACAGATAGGTGTGTAGATATTTGCATGTTCATACAGATAGCGTTGTAGATATTTCCATGTTCATAGAGATAGCGGTGTAGATATTTCTATGTTTATACAGATAGCGGTGTAGATATTTCCATGTTCATACAGGTTGCGGTGTAGATATTTCCATGTTCATACAGATAGCGGAGTAGATATTTCCATGTTCATACAGTTAGCGGTGTAGATATTTCCATGTTCATACAGATGGCGGTGTAGATATTTACATGTTCATACAGATGGCGGTGTAGATATTTACATGTTCATACAGATGGCGGTGTAGATATTTCCAAGTTTATACAGATAGCAGTGTAGTTATTTCCATGTTTATAGAGATAGCAGTGTAGATATTGACATTGATATACAGATAGCTGTGTAGATATTTGCATGTTCATACAGATAGCGGTGTAGATATTTCCATGTTCGTACAGATAGCAGTGTAGATATTTCCAATGATATACAGATAGCTGTGTAGATATTTCCATGTTCATACAGATAACGGTGTAGATATTTCCATGTTCATACAGATAGCGGTGAAGATATTTCCATGTTTATACAGATAGCGGTGTAGATATTTCCATGTTTATACAGATAGCAGTGTAGTTATTTCCATGTTTATAGAGATAGCAGTGTATATATTTCCATTAATATACAGATAGCGGTGTAGATATTTGCATGTTCATACAGATAGCGGTGTAGATATTTCCATGTTCATACAGATAGCGGTGTAGATATTTCCATGTTCATACAGATAGTGGTGTAGATATTTCCATGTTCATACAGATAGCAGTGTAGATATTTCCATGTTCATACAGATAGCAGTCTAGATATTTCCATGTTCATGCAGGTGGCGGTGTAGATATTTTCATGTTTATACAGATAACAGTGTATATATTTCCATATTTATAGAGATAGTGGTGTAGATAATTTCATTTTTATACAGATTGCAGTGTAGGTATTTCCAAGTTCATACAGATAGCGGTGTTGTTATTTCCACGTTTATAGAGATGGCGGTGTAGATATTTCCATGTTCACACAGACGTCGGTGTAGATATTTCCATGCTTATAGAGATGGCGGTGTAGATATTTTCATGTTTACACAGATGGCGGTGTAGATATTTCCATGTTTACACAGATAGCTTTGTAGACATATCCATGTTAACACAGATAGCGGTGTGAATATTTCCGTGTTAATGCAGATAGCGGTGTAGATATTTCCATATTTATACAGATAGCGGTGCGGTTATTTCCATGTTTATACAGATAGTTGTGCAGATATTTCCATGTTTATAGAGACAGCAGTGTAGATATTTCCATCTTAATACAGATGGCGGTGTAGAAATGTCCATGCTCGTACAGGTGGCGGTGTAGATATTTCCATGTTCATACAGATGGCGGTGTAGATATTTCGAAGTTTATAGAGATAGCGCTGTAGTTATTTCCATATTTATAGAGAAATCTGTGTAGCTATTACAATGTATATTCAGATAGCTGTGTAGATATTTCCATGTTCATGCAGATAGCGGTGAAGATATTTCCATGTTCATGCAGATGACGGTGTACATATATCCATGTTCAGACAGATGGCGGTGAAGATATTTCCATGTTCATACAGATGGCAGTGTAGATATTTCCATGTTCATACAAATGGCGGAGTAGATATTTCCATGTTCATAGAGATGGCGGCGTAGATAATTCCACGTTCATACAAATGGCGGTTTAGATATTTCCATGTTTATAGAGATGGCGGTGTAGATATTTCCATGTTTATACAGATAGCAGTGTAGTTATTTCCATGTTTATAGAGATAGCAGTGTAGATATTTCCAATTATATACAGATAGGTGTGTAGATATTTGCATGTTCATACAGATAGCGGTGTAGATATTTCCATGTTCATAGAGATAGCGGTGTAGATATTTCTATGTTCATACAGATAGCGGTGTAGATATTTCCATGTTCATACAGGTTGCGGTGTAGATATTTCCATGTTCATACAGATAGCGGAGTAGATATTTCCATGTTCATACAGTTAGCGGTGTAGATATTTCCATGTTCATACAGATGGCGGTGTAGATATTTACATGTTCATACAGATGGCGGTGTAGATATTTACATGTTCATACAGATGGCGGTGTAGATATTTCCAAGTTTATACAGATAGCAGTGTAGTTATTTCCATGTTTATAGAGATAGCAGTGTAGATATTGACATTGATATACAGATAGCTGTGTAGATATTTGCATGTTCATACAGATAGCGGTGTAGATATTTCCATGTTCGTACAGATAGCAGTGTAGATATTTCCAATGATATACAGAGAGCTGTGTAGATATTTCCATGTTCATACAGATAACGGTGTAGATATTTCCATGTTCATACAGATAGCGGTGAAGATATTTCCATGTTTATACAGATAGCGGTGTAGATATTTCCATGTTTATACAGATAGCAGTGTAGATATTTGCATGTTTATAGAGATAGTGGTGTAGATAATTTCAATTTTATACCAAGAGCAGTGTAGATATTTCCAAGTTCATACAGATAGCGATGTAGATATTTCCACGTTTATAGAGATGGCGGTGTAGATATTTCCATGTTCATACAGATGGCGGTGTAGATATTTCCATGTTCATACAAATGGCGGTGTAGGTATTTCTATGTTCATAGAGATGGCGGTGTAGATATTTCCATGTTCATACAAATGGCGGTGTACATATTTCCATGTTCATAGAGATGGCGGTGTAGATATTTCCATGTTTATACAGATAGCAGTGTAGTAATTTCCATGTTTATAGAGATAGCAGTGTAGATATTTCCATTGATATACAGATAGCTGTGTAGATATTTGAATGTTCGTACAGATAGCGGTGTAGATATTTCCATGTTCATGCAGATAACGGTGTAGATAATTCCATGTTCATACAGTTAGCGGTGTAGATATTTCCATGTTCATACAGATGGCGGTGTAGATATTTCCATGTTTTTAGAGATGGCGGTGTAGTTATTTCCATGTTTACACAAATGGCGGTGTAGATATTTCCATGTTTACACAGATAGCGGTGTAGACATTTCGATGTTTACACAGATAGCGGTGTGGATATTTCCATGTTTATGCAGATATCGGTGTAGATATTTCCAGGTTTATACAGATAGCGGTGCGGATATTTCCATGTTTGTACAGATAGTTGGGCAGATATTTCCATGTTTATACAGATAGCGGTGTAGATATTTCCATCTTAATACATATGGCGGTGTAGATATTTCCATGTTCATACAGATGGCGGTGGAGATATTTCAAAGTTTATAGAGATAGCACTGTAGTTATTCCCCTATATTTAGAGAAATCTGTGTAGATATTTCCATGTATATGCAGATAGCTGTGTAGATATTTCCATGTTCATGCAGATAGCGGTGTAGATATTTCCATGTTCATCCAGATGCCAGTGTAGATGTATCCATGCTCATACAGGTGGCGGTGAAGATATTTCCATGGTCATACAGATGGCGGTGTAGATATTTCCATGTTCATACAAATGGCGGTGTAGATATTTCCATGTTCATAGAGATGGCGGTGTAGATATTTCCATGTTCAAACAAATGGCGGTGTAGATATTTCCATGTTCATAGAGATGGTGGTGTGGATATTTCCATGTTTATACAGATAGCAGTGTAGTTATTAACATGTTTATAGAGATAGCGGTGTAGATATTTCCATTGATATACAGATAGCTGTGTAGATATTTGCATGTTCATACAGATAGCCGTGTAGATATTTCCATGTTCACACAGATGGCGGTGTAGATATTTCCATGTTCATACAGATAGCGGTGTAGATATTTCCATGTTCATACAGATAGCGGTGTAGATATTTCCATGTTCATACCAATAGCGGTGTAGATATTTCCATCTTCATACAGATGGCGGTGTAGATATTTCCATGTTCATACAGATGGCGGTGTAGATATTAACATGTTCATACAGATGGCGGTGTAGATATTTCCATGTTCGTACGGATGGCAGTGAAGACATTTCCATGTTCATGCAGGTGGCGGTGTAAATATTTCCATGTTTTTACAGATAGCAGTGTAGTTATTTCCATGTTTATAGAGATAGCAGTGTAGATATTTGCAATGATATACAGATAGCTGTGTAGATATTTGCATATTCATACAGATAGCGTTGTAGATATTTCCATGTTCGTACAGATAGCGGTGTAGATATTTCCATGTTCATACAGATAGCGGAGTAGATATTTCCATGTTCATACAGTTAGCGGTGTAGATATTTCCATGTTCATACAGATGGCGGTGTAGATATTTACATGTTCATACAGATGGCGGTGTAGATATTTACATGTTCATACAGATGGCGGTGTAGATATTTCCAAGTTTATACAGATAGCAGTGTAGTTATTTCCATGTTTATAGAGATAGCAGTGTAGATATTGACATTGATATACAGATAGCTGTGTAGATATTTGCATGTTCATACAGATAGCGGTGTAGATATTTCCATGTTCGTACAGATAGCAGTGTAGATATTTCCAATGATATACAGATAG
This sequence comes from Gorilla gorilla gorilla, assembly GCF_029281585.2. Lineage (NCBI taxonomy): Eukaryota > Metazoa > Chordata > Mammalia > Primates > Hominidae > Gorilla > Gorilla gorilla. Next base: position 12,463,553 of record NC_073235.2, on the reverse strand, counting down.
CTGTGTAGATATTTCCATGTTCATACAGATAACGGTGTAGATATTTCCATGTTCATACAGATAGCGGTGAAGATATTTCCATGTTTATACAGATAGCGGTGTAGATATTTCCATGTTTATACAGATAGCAGTGTAGTTATTTCCATGTTTATAGAGATAGCAGTGTATATATTTCCATTAATATACAGATAGCGGTGTAGATATTTGCATGTTCATACAGATAGCGGTGTAGATATTTCCATGTTCATACAGATAGCGGTGTAGATATTTCCATGTTCATACAGATAGTGGTGTAGATATTTCCATGTTCATACAGATAGCAGTGTAGATATTTCCATGTTCATACAGATAGCAGTCTAGATATTTCCATGTTCATGCAGGTGGCGGTGTAGATATTTTCATGTTTATACAGATAACAGTGTATATATTTCCATATTTATAGAGATAGTGGTGTAGATAATTTCATTTTTATACAGATTGCAGTGTAGGTATTTCCAAGTTCATACAGATAGCGGTGTTGTTATTTCCACGTTTATAGAGATGGCGGTGTAGATATTTCCATGTTCACACAGACGTCGGTGTAGATATTTCCATGCTTATAGAGATGGCGGTGTAGATATTTTCATGTTTACACAGATGGCGGTGTAGATATTTCCATGTTTACACAGATAGCTTTGTAGACATATCCATGTTAACACAGATAGCGGTGTGAATATTTCCGTGTTAATGCAGATAGCGGTGTAGATATTTCCATATTTATACAGATAGCGGTGCGGTTATTTCCATGTTTATACAGATAGTTGTGCAGATATTTCCATGTTTATAGAGACAGCAGTGTAGATATTTCCATCTTAATACAGATGGCGGTGTAGAAATGTCCATGCTCGTACAGGTGGCGGTGTAGATATTTCCATGTTCATACAGATGGCGGTGTAGATATTTCGAAGTTTATAGAGATAGCGCTGTAGTTATTTCCATATTTATAGAGAAATCTGTGTAGCTATTTCAATGTATATTCAGATAGCTGTGTAGATATTTCCATGTTCATGCAGATAGCGGTGAAGATATTTCCATGTTCATGCAGATGACGGTGTACATATATCCATGTTCAGACAGATGGCGGTGAAGATATTTCCATGTTCATACAGATGGCAGTGTAGATATTTCCATGTTCATACAAATGGCGGAGTAGATATTTCCATGTTCATAGAGATGGCGGCGTAGATAATTCCACGTTCATACAAATGGCGGTTTAGATATTTCCATGTTTATAGAGATGGCGGTGTAGATATTTCCATGTTTATACAGATAGCAGTGTAGTTATTTCCATGTTTATAGAGATAGCAGTGTAGATATTTCCAATGATATACAGATAGGTGTGTAGATATTTGCATGTTCATACAGATAGCGGTGTAGATATTTCCATGTTCATAGAGATAGCGGTGTAGATATTTCTATGTTCATACAGATAGCGGTGTAGATATTTCCATGTTCATACAGGTTGCGGTGTAGATATTTCCATGTTCATACAGATAGCGGAGTAGATATTTCCATGTTCATACAGTTAGCGGTGTAGATATTTCCATGTTCATACAGATGGCGGTGTAGATATTTACATGTTCATACAGATGGCGGTGTAGATATTTACATGTTCATACAGATGGCGGTGTAGATATTTCCAAGTTTATACAGATAGCAGTGTAGTTATTTCCATGTTTATAGAGATAGCAGTGTAGATATTGACATTGATATACATATAGCTGTGTAGATATTTGCATGTTCATACAGATAGCGGTGTAGATATTTCCATGTTCGTACAGATAGCAGTGTAGATATTTCCAATGATATACAGAGAGCTGTGTAGATATTTCCATGTTCATACAGATAACGGTGTAGATATTTCCATGTTCATACAGATAGCGGTGAAGATATTTCCATGTTTATACAGATAGCGGTGTAGATATTTCCATGTTTATACAGATAGCAGTGTAGATATTTGCATGTTTATAGAGATAGTGGTGTAGATAATTTCAATTTTATACCAAGAGCAGTGTAGATATTTCCAAGTTCATACAGATAGCGATGTAGATATTTCCACGTTTATAGAGATGGCGGTGTAGATATTTCCATGTTCATACAGATGGCGGTGTAGATATTTCCATGTTCATACAAATGGCGGTGTAGGTATTTCTATGTTCATAGAGATGGCGGTGTAGATATTTCCATGTTCATACAAATGGCGGTGTACATATTTCCATGTTCATAGAGATGGCGGTGTAGATATTTCCATGTTTATACAGATAGCAGTGTAGTAATTTCCATGTTTATAGAGATAGCAGTGTAGATATTTCCATTGATATACAGATAGCTGTGTAGATATTTGAATGTTCGTACAGATAGCGGTGTAGATATTTCCATGTTCATGCAGATAACGGTGTAGATAATTCCATGTTCATACAGTTAGCGGTGTAGATATTTCCATGTTCATACAGATGGCGGTGTAGATATTTCCATGTTTTTAGAGATGGCGGTGTAGTTATTTCCATGTTTACACAAATGGCGGTGTAGATATTTCCATGTTTACACAGATAGCGGTGTAGACATTTCGATGTTTACACAGATAGCGGTGTGGATATTTCCATGTTTATGCAGATATCGGTGTAGATATTTCCAGGTTTATACAGATAGCGGTGCGGATATTTCCATGTTTGTACAGATAGTTGGGCAGATATTTCCATGTTTATACAGATAGCGGTGTAGATATTTCCATCTTAATACATATGGCGGTGTAGATATTTCCATGTTCATACAGATGGCGGTGGAGATATTTCAAAGTTTATAGAGATAGCACTGTAGTTATTCCCCTATATTTAGAGAAATCTGTTTAGATATTTCCATGTATATGCAGATAGCTGTGTAGATATTTCCATGTTCATGCAGATAGCGGTGTAGATATTTCCATGTTCATCCAGATGCCAGTGTAGATGTATCCATGCTCATACAGGTGGCGGTGAAGATATTTCCATGGTCATACAGATGGCGGTGTAGATATTTCCATGTTCATACAAATGGCGGTGTAGATATTTCCATGTTCATAGAGATGGCGGTGTAGATATTTCCATGTTCAAACAAATGGCGGTGTAGATATTTCCATGTTCATAGAGATGGTGGTGTGGATATTTCCATGTTTATACAGATAGCAGTGTAGTTATTAACATGTTTATAGAGATAGCGGTGTAGATATTTCCATTGATATACAGATAGCTGTGTAGATATTTGCATGTTCATACAGATAGCCGTGTAGATATTTCCATGTTCACACAGATGGCGGTGTAGATATTTCCATGTTCATACAGATAGCGGTGTAGATATTTCCATGTTCATACAGATAGCGGTGTAGATATTTCCATGTTCATACCAATAGCGGTGTAGATATTTCCATCTTCATACAGATGGCGGTGTAGATATTTCCATGTTCATACAGATGGCGGTGTAGATATTAACATGTTCATACAGATGGCGGTGTAGATATTTCCATGTTCGTACGGATGGCAGTGAAGACATTTCCATGTTCATGCAGGTGGCGGTGTAAATATTTCCATGTTTTTACAGATAGCAGTGTAGTTATTTCCATGTTTATAGAGATAGCAGTGTAGATATTTGCAATGATATACAGATAGCTGTGTAGATATTTGCATATTCATACAGATAGCGTTGTAGATATTTCCATGTTCGTACAGATAGCGGTGTAGATATTTCCATGTTCATACAGATAGCGGTGTAGGTATTTCCATGTTCATACAGATAACTTTGTAGATATTTCCATGTTCATGCAGATAGCGGTGAAGATATTTCCATGTTCATCCAGATGCCGGTGTACATATATCCATGTTCATACAGATGGCGGTGAAGATATTTCCATGTTCATACAGATGGCAGTGTAGATATTTCCATGTTCATACAAATGGCGGTGTAGATATTTCCATGTTCATAGAGATGGCGGCGTAGATAATTCCACGTTCATACAAATGGCGGTGTAGATATTTCCATGTTTATAGAGATGGCGGTGTAGATATTTCCATGTTTATACAGATAGCAGTGTAGTTATTTCCATGTTTATAGAGATAGCAGTGTAGATATTTCCATTGATATACAGATAGGTGTGTAGATATTTGCATGTTCATACAGATAGCAGTGTAGATATTTCCATGTTCATACAGATATCGGTGTAGATATTTCTATGTTCATACAGATAGCGGTGTAGATATTTCCATGTTCATACAGATTGCGGTGTAGATATTTCCATGTTCATACAGATAGCGGAGTAGATATTTCCATGTTCATACAGTTAGCGGTGTAGATGTTTCCATGTTCATACAGATGGCGGTGTAGATATTTACATGTTCATACAGATGACGGTGTAGATATTTACATGTTCGTACAGATGGCAGTGTTGATATCTCCATGTTCATACAGATGGCGGTGTAGATATTGACATTGATATACAGATAGCTGTGTAGATATTTGCATGTTCATACAGATAGCGGTGTAGATATTTCCATGTTCGTACAGATAGCAGTGTAGGTATTTCCATTGATATACAGATAGCTGTGTAGATATTTCCATGTTCATACAGATAACGGTGTACATATTTCCATGTTCATACAGAAAACGGTGAAGATATTTCCATGTTTATACAGATAGCGGTGTAGATATTTCCATGTTTATACAGATAGCAGTGTAGATATTTCCATATTTATAGAGATAGTGGTGTAGATAATTTCAATTTTATACCGAGAGCAGTGTAGATATTTCCAAGTTCATACAGATAGCGATGTAGATATTTCCACGTTTATAGAGATGGCGGTGTAGATATTTCCATGTTCATACAGATGGCGGTGTAGATATTTCCATGTTCATACAAATGGCGGTGTAGATATTTCCATGTTCATAGAGATGGCGGTGTAGATATTTCCGTGTTCATACAAATGGCGGTGTAGATATTTCCATTTTCATAGAGATGGCGGTGTAGATTTTTCCATGTTTATACAGATAGCAGTGTAGTAATTTCCATGTTTATAGAGATAGCAGTGTAGATATTTCCATTGATATACAGATAGCTGTGTAGATATTTGCATGTTCGTACAGATAGCGGTGTAGATATTTCCATGTTCATGCAGATAACGGTGTAGATATTTCCATGTTCATACAGTTAGCGGTGTAGATATTTCCATGTTCATACAGATGGCGGTGTGGATATTTCCATGTTTATAGAGATGGCGTTGTAGATATTTCCATGTTTACACAGATGGTGGTGTAGATATTTCCATGTTTACACAGATAGCGGTGTAGACATTTCGATGTTTACACAGATAGCGGTGTGGATATTTCCATGTTTATGCAGATATCGGTGTAGATATTTCCAAGTTTATACAGATAGCGGTGCGGATATTTCCATGTTTGTACAGATAGTTGGGCAGATATTACCATGTTTATACAGATAGCGGTGTAGATATTTCCATCTTAATACAGATGGCGGTGTAGACATGTCCATGTACGTACAGATGGCGGTGAAGATATTTCCATGTTCATACAGATGGCGGTGTAGATATTTCAAAGTTTATAGAGATAGCACTGTAGTTATTTCCATATATATAGAGAAATCTGTGTAGATATTTCCATGTATATGCAGATAGCTGTGTAGATATTTCCATGTTCATGCAGATAGCGGTGTAGATATTTCCATGTTCATCCAGATGCCAGTGTAGATATATCCATGCTCATACAGATGGCGGTGAAGATATTTCCATGGTCATACAGATGGCGGTAGATATTTCCATGTTCATACAGTTAGCGGTGTAGATATTTCCATGTTCCTACAGATGGCGGTGTAGATATTTACATGTTCATACAGATGGCGGTGTAGATATTTACATGTTCGTACAGATGGCAGTGTTGATATCTCCATGTTCATACAGATGGCGGTGTAGATATTTCCATATTTATACAGATAGCAGTGTAGTTATTTCCATGTTTATAGAGATAGCAGTGTAGATATTGACATTGATATACAGATAGCTGTGTAGATATTTGCATGTTCATACAGATAGCGGTGTAGATATTTCCATGTTCGTACAGATAGCAGTGTAGGTATTTCCATTGATATACAGATAGCTGTGTAGATATTTCCATGTTCATACAGATAACGGTGTAGATATTTCCATGTTCATGCAGAAAACGGTGAAGTTATTTCCATGTTTATACAGATAGCGGTGTAGATATTTCCATGTTTATACAGATAGCAGTGTAGATATTTCCATGTTTATAGAGATAGTGGTGTAGATAATTTCAATTTTATACCGAGAGCAGTGTAGATATTTCCAAGTTCATACAGATAGCGATGTAGATATTTCCACGTTTATAGAGATGGCGGTGTAGATATTTCCATGTTCATACAGATGGCGGTGTAGATATTTCCATGTTCATACAAATGGCGGTGTAGATATTTCCATGTTCATAGAGATGGCGGTGTAGATATTTCCATGTTCATACAAATGGCGGTGTAGATATTTCCATGTTCATAGAGATGGCAGTGTAGATTTTTCCATGTTTATACAGATAGCAGTGTAGTAATTTCCATGTTTATAGAGATAGCAGTGTAGATTTTTCCATTGATATACAGATAGCTGTTTAGATATTTGCATATTCGTACAGATAGCGGTGTAGATATTTCCATGTTCATGCAGATAACGGTGTAGATATTTCCATGTTCATACAGTTAGCGATGTAGATATTTCCATGTTCATACAGATGGCGGTGTAGATATTTCCATGTTTATACAGATAGCAGTGTAGTTATTTCCATGTTTATAGAGATAGCAGTGTAGATATTGACTTTGATATACAGATAGCTGTGTAGATATTTGCATGTTCATACAGATAGCGGTGTAGATATTTCCATGTTCGTACAGATAGCAGTGTAGATATTTCCATTGATATACAGATCGCTGTGTAGATATTTCCATGTTCATACAGATAACGGTGTAGATATTTCCATGTTCATACAGATAGCGGTGAAGATATTTCCATGTTTATACAGATAGCGGTGTAGATATTTCCATGTTTATACAGATAGCAGTGTAGATATTTCCATGTTTATAGAGATAGTGGTGTAGATAATTTCAATTTTATACCGAGAGCAGTGTAGATATTTCCAAGTTCATACAGATAGCGATGTAGATATTTCCACGTTTATAGAGATGGCGGTGTAGATATTTCCATGTTCATACAGATGGCTGTGTAGATATTTCCGTGTTCATACAAATGGCGGTGTAGATATTTCCATGTTCATAGAGATGGCGGTGTAGATATTTCCATGTTCATACAAATGGCGGTGTAGTTATTTCCATGTTCATAGAGATGGCGGTGTAGATATTTCCATGTTTATACAGATAGCAGTGTAGTAATTTCCATGTTTATAGAGATAGCAGTGTAGATATTTCCATTGATATACAGATAGCTGTATAGATATTTGCATGTTCGTACAGATAGCGGTGTAGATATTTCCATGTTCATGCAGATAACGGTGTAGATATTTCCATGTTCATAGAGTTAGCGGTGTAGATATTTCCTTGTTCATACAGATGGCGGTGTAGATATTTCCATGTTTATAGAGATGGCGGTTTAGATATTTCCATGTTTACACAGATGGCGGTGTAGATATTTCCATGTTTACACAGATAGCGGTGTGGATATTTCCATGTTTATGCAGATATCGGTGTAGATATTTCCATGTTTATACAGAGAGCGGTGTAGGTATTTCCATCTTAATACAGATGGTGGTGTAGATATTTCCATGTTTATAGTGATGGCGGTGTAGATATTTCCACGTTCATACAGATGGCGGTGTAAATATTTCCATGTTTATAGGGATGGCGGTGTAGATATTTTCATGTTTAAACAGATGGCGGTGTAGATATTTCCATTTTTACACAGATAGCGGTGTAGACATTTCCATGTTTACACAGATATTGGTGCGGATATTTCCATGTTTATACAGATGGCGGTGCAGATATTTCGAAGTTTATAGAGACAGCGCTGTAGTTATTTCCATATTTATAGAGAAATCTGTGTAGATATTTCCGTGTATATTCAGATAGCTGTGTAGATATTTCCATGTTCATGCAGATAGCTGTGTAGATATTTCCATGTTCATCCAGATGCCGGTGTACATATATGCATGTTCATACAGACAGCGGTGTAGATATTTCCATGTTCATTCAGATAACGGTGTAGATATTTCCATGTTCATACAGATAGCAGTGTAGATATTTCCATGTTCATACAGTTAGCGGTGTAGATATTTCCATGTTCATACAGATGGCAGTGTAGATATTTACATGTTCATACAGATGGCGGTATAGATATTTCCATGTTCGTACAGATGGTGGTGTAGATATTTGCATGTTCATAGAAATGGCGGTGTAGATATTTCCATGTTTATGCAGATAGCGGTATAGATATTTCCATGTTTATGCAGATAACGGTATAGATATTTCCATGTTTAAAGAGATAGTGGTGTAGTTATTTCCAAGTTTATAGAGACAGCGTTGTAGATATTTCCATGTTTATACAGATAGCGGTGAAGGTATTTCCATGTTTATACAGATAGCGGTGTAGATATTTCCATGTTTATACAGATAGCAGTGTAGATATTTCCATGTTTATAGAGATAGTGTTGTAGATAATTTCCATTTCATACAGAGAGCAGTGTAGATATTTCCAAGTTCATACAGAGAGCGGTGTAGATATTTCCACGTTTATAGAGATGGCGGTGTAGATATTTCCATGTTCATACAGAGGACGGTGTAGATATTTCCATGTTTATAGGGATGGCGGTGTAGATATATTCATGTTTACACAGATGGCGGTGTAGATATTTCCATGTTTACACAGATAGCGGTGTAGACATTTCCATGTTTACACAGATAGCGGTTTGGATATTTCCTTGTTTATGCAGATAGCAGTGTAGATATTTCCATGTTTATACAGATAGCGGTGCGGATATTTCCATGTTTATTCAGATAGCGGTGCAGATATTTCCATGTTTATACAGATAGTTGGGCAGATATTTCCATGTTTATACAGATAGCGGTGTAGATATTTCCATCTTAATACAGATGGCGGTGTAGATATGTCCATGATCGTATAGATGGCGGTGTAGATATTTCCATGTTCATACAGATGGCGGTGTAGATATTTCGAACTTTATAGAGATAGCGCTGTAGTTATTTCCATATTTATAGAGAAATCTGTGTAGATATTTCCATGTATATTCAGATAGCTCTGTAGATATTTCCATGTTCATGCAGATTACGGGGTAGATATTTCCATGTTCATCCAGATGCCGGTGTACATATATCCATGATCATACCAATGGCGGTGTAGATATTTCCATGTTCATATAGATGGCGGTGTAGATATTTCCATGTTTATACAGATAGCAGTGTAGTTATTTCCATGTTTATAGAGATAGCAGTGTAGATATTTCCATTGATATACAGATAGCTGTGTAGATATTTGCATGTTCATACAGATAGCGGTGTAGATATTTCCATGTTCATACAGATAGCGGTGTAGATATTTCCATGTTCATACAGATAGCGGTGTAGATATTTCCATCTTCATACAGATAGCGGTGTAGATATTTCCACGTTCATACAGATAGCTGTGTAGATATTTCCATGTTCATACAGTTAGCGGTGTAGATATTTCCATGTTTATAGAGATAGTGGTGTAGTTCTTTCCAAGTGTATAGAGACAGCTTTGTAGATATTTCCATGTTTATACAGATAGCAGTGAAGATATTTCCATGTTTATACACATAGCGGTGTAGATATTTCCATGTTTATAGAGATTGTGCTGTAGATAATTTCAATTTTATACCGAGAGCAGTGTAGATATTTCCAAGTTCATACAGATAGCGGTGTAGATATTTCCACGTTTACAGAGATGGCGGTATAGATATTTCCATGTTCATACTGATGGCGGTGTAGATATTTCCATGTTTATAGAGATGGCGGTGTAGATATTTTCATGTTTACACAGATGGCGGTGTAGATATTTCCATGTTTACACAGATAGCGTTGTAGACATTTCCATGTTTACTCAGATAGCGGTGTGGATATTTCCATGTTTATGCAGATAGCAGTGTAGATATTTCCATGTTTATAAAGATAGAGGTGCGGATATTTCCATGTTTATACAGATAGTTGGGCAGATATTTCCATGTTTATACAGATAGCGGTGTAGATATTTCCATCTTAATACAGATGGCGGTGTAGATATGTCCATGTTCGTACAGATGGCGGTGTAGATATGTCCATGTTCATACAGATGGCGGTGTAGATATTTCGAAGTTTATAGAGACAGCGCTGTAGTTATTTCCATATTTATAGAGAAATCTGTGTAGATATTTCCATGCATATGCAGACAGCTGTGTAGATATTTCCATGTTCATGCAGATAGCGGTGTAGATATTTCCATGTTCATAGAGTTAGCGGTGTAGTTATTTCCATGTTCATACAGAAGGCGGTGTAGATATTTACATGTTCATACAGATGGCGGTATAGGAATTTCCATGTTCGTACAGATGGCGGTGTAGATATTTCCATGTTCATAGAGATGGCGGTGTAGATATTTCCATGTTTATGCAGATAGCGGTATAGATATTTCCATGTTTATACAGATGGTGGTGTAGATATTTCCATGTTTATAGAGATGGCAGTCTAGATATTTCCATGTTTACAGGGATAGTGGTGTAGTTATTTCCAAGTTTATAGAGACAGCGTTGTAGGTATTTCCATGTTTATACAGATAGCGGTGAAGATATTTCCATGTTTATACAGATAGCGGTGTAGATATTTCCATGTTTATACAGATAGCAGTGTAGATATTTCCATGTTTATAGAGATAGTGGTGTAGATAATTTCAATTTTATACAGAGAGCAGTGTAGATATTTCCAAGTTCATACAGATAGCGGTGTAGATATTTCCACGTCTATAGAGATGGTGGTGCAGATATTTCCATGTTCATACAGAGGACGGTGTAGATATTTCCATGTTTATAGGGATGGCGGTGTAGATATTTTCATGTTTACACAGATGGCGGTGTAGAGATTTCCATGTTTACACAGATAGCGGTCTAGACATTTCCATGTTTACACAGATAGCGGTGTGGATATTTCCATGTTTATGCAGATAGCAGTGTAGATATTTCCATGTTTATACAGAGAGCGGTGCAGATATTTCCATGTTTATTCAGATAACGGTGCGGATATTTCCATGTTTATACAGATAGTTGGGCAGATGTTTCCATGTTTATACAGATAGCGGTTTAGATATTTCCATCTTAATACCGATGGCGGTGTAGATATGTCCATGTTTGTACAGATGGCTGTGTAGATATTTCCATGTTCATACAGATGGCGGTGTAGATATTTCGAAGTTTATAGAGATAGCGCTGTAGTTATTTCCATATTTCTTGAGAAATCTGTGTAGATATTTCCGTGTATATTCAGATAGCTGTGTAGATATTTCCATGTTCATGCAGATAGCGGTGTAGATATTTCCATGTTCATCCAGATGCCGGTGTACATATATCCATGTTCATTCAGATGGCGGTGAAGATATTTCCATGTTGATACACATGGTGGTCTAGATATTTCCATGTTCATACAAATGGCGGTGTAGATATTTCCATGTTCATAGAGATGGCGGTGTAGATATTTCCATGTTCATACAAATGGCAGTGTAGATATTTCAATGTTCATAGAGATGGCGGTGTAGATATTTCCATATTTATACAGATAGCAGTGTAGTTATTTCCATGTTTATAGGGATAGCAGTGTAGACATTTTCATTGATATACAGATAGCTGTGTAGATATTTGCATGTTCATACAGATAGCGGTGTAGATATTTCCATGTTCATACAGATAGCTGTGTAGATATTTCCATGTTCATGCAGATAGCGGTGTAGATATTTCCATGTTCATCCAGATGCCGGTGTACATATATCCATGTTCATTCAGATGGTGGTGAAGATATTTCCATGTTCATACACATGGTGGTCTAGATATTTCCATGTTCATACAAATGGCGGTGTAGATATTTCCATGTTCATAGAGATGGCGGTGTAGATATTTCCATGTTCATACAAATGGCGGTGTAGATATTTCCATGTTCATAGAGATGGCGGTGTAGATATTTCCATATTTATACAGATAGCAGTGTAGTTATTTCCATGTTTATAGGGATAGCAGTGTAGACATTTTCATTGATATACAGATAGCTGTGTAGATATTTGCATGTTCATACAGATAGCGGTCTAGGTATTTCCATGTTCATACAGATAGAGGTGTAGATATTTCCATGTTCATAGAGATAGCGGTGTAGATATTTCCATGTTCATACAGATAGCGGTGTAGATATTTGCATGTTCATACAGATAGCGGTGTAGATATTTCCATGTTTATAGACATAGTGGGGTAGATAATTCCAATTTTATACAGATAGCAGTTTAGATATTTCCAAGTTCATACAGATAGCAGTGTAGATATTTCCACGTTTATGGAGATGGAGGTGTAGATATTTCCATGTTCATACAGATGGCGGTGTAGATATTTCCATGTTTATGCAGATAGCGGTATAGATATTTCCATGTTTATACAGATGGTGGTGTAGATATTTCCATGTTTATAGAGATGGCAGTCTAGATATTTCCATGTTTACAGGGATAGTGGTGTAGTTATTTCCAAGTTTATAGAGACAGCGTTGTAGGTATTTCCATGTTTATACAGATAGCGGTGAAGATATTTCCATGTTTATACAGATAGCGGTGTAGATATTTCCATGTTTATACAGATAGCAGTGTAGATATTTCCATGTTTATAGAGATAGTGGTGTAGATAATTTCAATTTTATACAGAGAGCAGTGTAGATATTTCCAAGTTCATACAGATAGCGGTGTAGATATTTCCACGTCTATAGAGATGGTGGTGCAGATATTTCCATGTTCATACAGAGGACGGTGTAGATATTTCCATGTTTATAGGGATGGCGGTGTAGATATTTTCATGTTTACACAGATGGCGGTGTAGAGATTTCCATGTTTACACAGATAGCGGTGTAGACATTTCCATGTTTACACAGATAGCGGTGTGGATATTTCCATGTTTATGCAGATAGCAGTGTAGATATTTCCATGTTTATACAGAGAGCGGTGCAGATATTTCCATGTTTATTCAGATAGCGGTGCGGATATTTCCATGTTTATACAGATAGTTGGGCAGATATTTCCATGTTTATACAGATAGCGGTTTAGATATTTCCATCTTAATACCGATGGCGGTGTAGATATGTCCATGTTTGTACAGATGGCTGTGTAGATATTTCCATGTTCATACAGAAGGCGGTGTAGATATTTTGAAGTTTATAGAGATAGCGCTGTAGTTATTTCCATATTTCTTGAGAAATCTGTGTAGATATTTCCGTGTATATTCAGATAGCTGTGTAGATATTTCCATGTTCATGCAGATAGCGGTGTAGATATTTCCATGTTCATCCAGATGCCGGTGTACATATATCCATGTTCATTCAGATGGTGGTGAAGATATTTCCATGTTCATACACATGGTGGTCTAGATATTTCCATGTTCATACAAATGGCGGTGTAGATATTTCAATGTTCATAGAGATGGCGGTGTAGATATTTCCATGTTCATACAAATGGCGGTGTAGATATTTCCATGTTCATAGAGATGGCGGTGTAGATATTTCCATATTTATACAGATAGCAGTGTAGTTATTTCCATGTTTATAGGGATAGCAGTGTAGACATTTTCATTGATATACAGATAGCTGTGTAGATATTTGCATGTTCATACAGATAGCGGTCTAGATATTTCCATGTTCATACAGATAGAGGTGTAGATATTTCCATGTTCATAGAGATAGCGGTGTAGATATTTCCATGTTCATACAGATAGCGGTGTAGATATTTGCATGTTCATACAGATAGCGGTGTAGATATTTCCATGTTTATAGACATAGTGGGGTAGATAATTCCAATTTTATACAGATAGCAGTGTAGATATTTCCAAGTTCATACAGATAGCAGTGTAGATATTTCCACGTTTATTGAGATGGAGGTGTAGATATTTCCATGTTCATACAGATGGCGGTGTAGATATTTCCATGTTTATAGAGATGGCGGTGTAGATATTTTCATGCTTACACAGATGGCAGTGTAGATATTTCCATGTTTACACAGATAGCGGTGTAGACATTTCCATGTTTACACAGATAGCGGTGTGGATATTTCCATGTTTATGCAGATAGCGGTGTAGATATTTCCATATTTATGCAGATAGCGGTGCGGTTATTTCCATGTTTATACAGATAGTCGTGCAGATATTTCCATGTTTATACAGATATCGGTGTAGATATTTCCATCTTAAAACAGATGGAGGTGTAGATATGTCCATGTTCGTACAGATGGCGGTGTAGATATTTCCATGTTCATGGCGGTGTAGATATTTCGAAGTTTATAGAGATAGCGCTGTAGTTATTTCCATATTTATAGAGAAATCTGTGTAGATATTTCCATGTATATGCAGATAGCTGTGTAGATATTTCCATGTTCATGTAGATAGCGGTGTAGATATTTCCATGTTCATCGAGATGCCGGTGTACATATATCCATGTTCATTCAGATGGCGGTGAAGATATTTCCATGTTCATACAGATGGTGGTGTAGGTATTTCCATGTTCATACAAATGGCGGTGTAGATATTTCCATGTTCATAGAGATGGCAGTGTAGATATTTCCAGGTTCATACAAATGGCGGTGTAGATATTTCCATGTTCATAGAGATGGCCGTGTAGATATTTCCATGTTTATACAGATAGCAGTGTAGTTATTTCCATGTATATAGAGATACCTGTGTGGATATTTCCATTGATATACAGATAGCTGTGTAGATATTTACATGTTCATACAGATAGCGGTGTAGATATTTCCATGTTCATACAGAAAGCGGTGTAGATATTTCCATGTTCATACAGATAGCGGTGTAGATATTTCCATGTTCATAGAGACAGCGGTGTAGATATTTCCATGTTCATACAGTTAGCGGTGTAGATATTTCCATGTTCATACACATGGCGGTGTAGATATTTCCATGTTCATACAGATGGCGGTGTAGATATTTCCATGTTCATACAGATGGCGGTGTAGAGATTTCCATGTTCATACAGATAGCGGTGTAGATATTTCCATGTTCATACACATAGCGGTGTAGAGATTTTCATGTTCATACAGATAGCGGTGTAGATATTTCCATGTTCATATTAATAGCGGTCTAGATACTTCCAGGTTCATACCAATAGCGGTGTAGACATTTCCATGTTCATACAGTTAGCGGTGTAGATATTTCCATCTTCATACAGATGGCGGTGTAGATATTTCCATGTTCGTACGTATGGCAGTGTAGATATTTCCATGTTCATACAGGTGGCGGTGTAGATATTTCCATGTTTATACAGATAGCAGTGTAGTTATTTCCATGTTTATAGAGATAGCAGTGCAGATATTTCCATCAATATACAGATAGCTGCGTAGATATTTGCATGGTCATACAGATAGCGTTGTAGATATTTCCATGTTCGTACAGATAGCGGTGTAGATATTTCCATGTTCATACAGATAGCGGTGTAGATATTTCCATGTTCATACAGATAACGGTGTAGATATTTCCATGTTCATACAGATAGCAGTGTAGATATTTCCATGTTCATACAGTTAGCGGTGTAGATATTTCCATGTTCATACAGATGGCGGTGTAGATATTTACATGTTCATACAGATGGCGGTATGGATATTTCCATGTTCGTACAGATGGCGGTATAGATATTTCCATGTTCATAGAGATGGCGGTGTAGATATTTCCATGTTTATGCAGATAGCGGTATAGATATTTCCATGTTTTTACAAATGGTGGTGTAGATATTTCCATGTTTATAGAGATGGCGGTCTAGATATTTCCCTGTTTACAGAGATAGTGGTGTAGTTATTTCCAAGTTTATAGAGACAGCGTTGTAGATATTTCCATGTTTTCACAGATAGCGGTGAAGATATTTCCATGTTCATACAGATAGCGGTGTAGATATTTCCATGTTCATACAGATAGCGGTGTAGATATTTCCATGTTCATACAGATAGCGGTGTAGATATTTCCACGTTCATACAGATAGCGGTGTAGATATTTCCATGTTCATACAGTTAGCGGTGTAGATATTTCCATGTTTATAGAGATAGTGGTGTAGTTATTTCCAAGTGTATAGAGACAGCTTTGTAGGTATTTCCATGTTTATACAGATATCGGTGAAGATAATTCCATGTTTATACACATAGCGGTGTAGATATTTCCATGTTTATAGAGATAGCGGTTTAGATATTTCCATGTTTATAGAGATAGTGGTGTAGATAATTTCAATTTTATACCGAGAGCAGTGTAGATATTTCCAAGTTCATACAGATAGCGGTGTAGATATTTCCACGTTTACAGAGATGGCGATATAGATATTTCCATGTTCATAATGATGGCGGTGTAGATATTTCCATGTTTACACAGATAGCGTTGTAGACATTTCCATGTTTACTCAGATAGCGGTGTGGATATTTCCATGTTTATGCAGATAGCAGTGTAGATATTTCCATGTCTATAATGATAGAGGTGCAGATATTTCCATGTTTATACAGATAGTTCGGCAGATATTTCCATGTTTATACAGATAGCGGTGTAGATATTTCCATCTTAATACAGATGGCGGTGTAGATATGTCCATGTTCGTACAGATGGCGGTGTAGATATGTCCATGTTCATAGAGATGGCGGTGTAGATATTTCGAAGTTTATAGAGACAGCGCTGTAGTTATTTCCATATTTATAGAGAAATCTGTGTAGATATTTCCATGCATATGAAGACAGCTGTGTAGATATTTCCATGTTCATGCAGATAGCGGTGTAGATATTTCCATGTTCATAGAGTTAGCGGTGTAGTTATTTCCATGTTCATACAGAAGGCGGTGTAGATATTTACATGTTCATACAGATGGCGGTATAGAAATTTCCATGTTCGTACAGATGGCGGTGTAGATATTTCCATGTTCATAGAGATGGCGGTGTAGATATTCCCATGTTTATGCAGATAGCGGTATAGATATTTCCATGTTTATACAGATGGTGGTGTAGATATTTCCATGTTTATAGAGATGGCAGTCTAGATATTTCCATGTTTACAGGGATAGTGCTGTAGTTATTTCCAAGTTTATAGAGACAGCGTTGCAGGTATTTCCATGTTTATACAGATAGCGGTGAAGATATTTCCATGTTTATACAGATAGCGGTGTAGATATTTCCATGTTTATACAGATAGCAGTGTAGATATTTCCATGTTTATAGAGACAGTGGTGTAGATAATTTCAATTTTATACAGATAGCAGTGTAGATATTTCCAAGTTCATACAGATAGCGTTGTAGATATTTCCACGTTTATAGAGATGGTGGTGCAGATATTTCCATGTTCATACAGAGGACGGTGTAGATATTTCCATGTTTATAGGGATGGTGGTGTAGATATTTTCATGTTTACACAGATGGCGGTGTAGAGATTTCCATGTTAACACAGATAGCGGTGTAGACATTTCCATGTTTACACAGATAGCGGTGTGGATATTTCCATGTTTATGCAGATAGCAGTGTAGATATTTCCAAGTTTATACAGAGAGCGGTGCGGATATTTCCATGTTTATTCAGATAGCGGTGCGGATATTTCCATGTTTATACAGATAGTTGGGCAGATATTTCCATGTTTATACAGATAGCGGTTTAGATATTTCCATCTTAATACCGATGGCGGTGTAGATATGTCCATGTTTGTACAGATGGCGGTGTAGATATTTCCATGTTCATACAGATGGCGGTGTAGATATTTCGAAGTTTATAGAGAGAGCGCTGTAGTTATTTCCATATTTCTTGAGAAATCTGTGTAGATATTTCCGTGTATATTCAGATAGCTGTGTAGATATTTCCATGTTCATGCAGATAGCGGTGTAGATATTTCCATGTTCATCCAGATGCCGGTGTACATATATCCATGTTCATTCAGATGGCGGTGAAGATATTTCCATGTTGATACACATGGTGGTGTAGATATTTCCATGTTCATACAAATGGCGGTGTAGATATTTCCATGTTCATAGAGATGGCGGTGTACATATTTCCATGTTCATACAAATGGCAGTGTAGATATTTCCATGTTCATAGAGATGGCGGTGTAGATATTTCCATATTTATACAGATAGCAGTGTAGTTATTTCCATGTTTATAGGGATAGCAGTGTAGACATTTTCACTGATATACAGATAGCTGTGTAGATATTTCCATGTTCATACAGATAGCGGTCTAGATATTTCCATGTTCATACAGATAGCTGTGTAGATATTTCCATGTTCATGCAGATAGCGGTGTAGATATTTCCATGTTCATCCAGATGCCGGTGTACATATATCCATGTTCATTCAGATGGCGGTGAAGATATTTCCATGTTCATACACATGGTGGTCTAGATATTTCCATGTTCATACAAATGGCGGTGTAGATATTTCCATGTTCATAGAGATTGCGGTGTAGATATTTCCAAGTTCATACAAATGGCGGTGTAGATATTTCCATGTTCATAGAGATGGCGGTGTAGATATTTCCATATTTATACAGATAGCAGTGTAGTTATTTCCATGGTTATAGGGATAGCAGTGTAGACATTTTCATTGATATACAGATAGCTGTGTAGATATTTGCATGTTCATACAGATAGCGGTCTAGATATTTCCATGTTCATACAGATAGCGGTGTAGATATTTCCATGTTCATAGAGATAGCGGTGTAGATATTTCCATGTTCATACAGATAGCGGTGTAGATATTTGCATGTTCATACAGATAGCGGTGTAGATATTTCCATGTTTATAGACATAGTGGGGTAGATAATTCCAATTTTATACAGATAGCAGTGTAGATATTTCCAAGTTCATACAGATAGCAGTGTAGATATTTCCACGTTTATAGAGATGGAGGTGTAGATATTTCCATGTTCATACAGATGGCGGTGTAGATATTTCCATGTTTATAGAGATGGTGGTGTAGATATTTTCATGCTTACACAGATGGCAGTGTAGATATTTCCATGTTTACACAGATAGCGGTGTAGACATTTCCATGTTTACACAGATAGCGGTGTGGATATTTCCATGTTTATGCAGATAGCGGTGTAGATATTTCCATGTTTATGCAGATAGCGGTGCGGTTATTTCCATGTTTATACAGATAGTCGTGCAGATATTTCCATGTTTATACAGATATCGGTGTAGATATTTCCATCTTAAAACAGATGGAGGTGTAGATATGTCCATGTTCGTACAGATGGCGGTGTAGATATTTCCATGTTCATGGCGGTGTAGATATTTCGAAGTTTATAGAGATAGCGCTGTAGATATTTCCATATTTATAGAGAAATCTGTGTATGTATTTCCATGTATATGCAGATAGCTGTGTAGATATTTCCATGTTCATGCAGATAGCGGTGTAGATATTTCCATGTTCATCGAGATGCCGGTGTACATATATCCATGTTCATTCAGATGGCGGTGAAGATATTTCCATGTTCATACAGATGGTGGTGTAGGTATTTCCATGTTCATACAAATGGCGGTGTAGATATTTCCATGTTCATAGAGATGGCAGTGTAGATATTTCCAGGTTCATACAAATGGCGGTGTAGATATTTCCATGTTCATAGAGATGGCCGTGTAGATATTTCCATGTTTATACAGATAGCAGTGTAGTTATTTCCATGTATATAGAGATACCAGTGTGGATATTTCCATTGATATACAGATAGCTGTGTAGATATTTACATGTTCATACAGATAGCGGTGTAGATATTTCCATGTTCATACAGAAAGCGTTGTAGATATTTCCATGTTCATACAGATAGCGGTGTAGATATTTCCATGTTCATAGAGACAGCGGTGTAGATATTTCCATGTTCATACAGTTAGCGGTGTAGATATTTCCATGTTCATACACATGGCGGTGTAGATATTTCCATGTTCATACAGATGCCGGTGTAGCTATTTCCATGTTCATACAGATGGCGGTGTAGAGATTTCCATGTTCATACAGATAGCGGTGTAGATATTTCCATGTTCATACAGATAGCGGTGTAGAGATTTTCATGTTCATACAGATAGCGGTGTAGATATTTCCATGTTCATATTGATAGCGGTCTAGATACTTCCAGGTTCATACCAATAGCGGTGTAGACATTTCCATGTTCATACAATTAGCGGTGTAGATATTTCCATCTTCATACAGATGGCGGTGTAGATATTTCCATGTTCGTACGTATGGCAGTGTAGATATTTCCATGTTCATACAGGTGGAGGTGTAGCTATTTCCATGTTTATACAGATAGCAGTGTAGTTATTTCCATGTTTATAGAGATAGCAGTGCAGATATTGCCATCAATATACAGATAGCTGCGTAGATATTTGCATGGTCATACAGATAGCGGTGTAGATATTTCCATGTTCGTACAGATAGCGGTGTAGATATTTCCATGTTCATCCAGATGTCAGTGTAGATATATCCATGCTCATACAGGTGGCGGTGAAGATATTTTCATGGTCATACAGATGGCGGTGTAGATATTTCCATGTTCATACAAATGGCGGTGTAGATATTTCCATGTTCATAGAGATGGCGGTGTAGATATTTCCATGTTCAAACAAATGGCGGTGTAGATATTTCCATGTTCATAGAGATGGTGGTGTGGATATTTCCATGTTTATACAGATAGCAGTGTAGTTATTAACATGTTTATAGAGATAGCGGTGTAGATATTTCCATTGATATACAGATAGCTGTGTAGATATTTGCATGTTCATACAGATAGCCGTGTAGATATTTCCATGTTCACACAGATGGCGGTGTAGATATTTCCATGTTCATACAGATAGCGGTGTAGATATTTCCATGTTCATACAGATAGCGGTGTAGATATTTCCATGTTCATACCAATAGCGGTGTAGATATTTCCATCTTCATACAGATGGCGGTGTAGATATTTCCATGTTCATACAGATGGCGGTGTAGATATTAACATGTTCATACAGATGGCGGTGTAGATATTTCCATGTTCGTACGGATGTCAGTGAAGATATTTCCATGTTCATGCAGGTGGCGGTGTAAATATTTCCATGTTTATACAGATAGCAGTGTAGTTATTTCCATGTTTATAGAGATAGCAGTGTAGATATTTGCAATGATATACAGATAGCTGTGTAGATATTTGCATGTTCATACAGATAGCGTTGTAGATATTTCCATGTTCGTACAGATAGCGGTGTAGATATTTCCATGTTCATACAGATAGCGGTGTAGGTATTTCCATGTTCATACAGATAACTTTGTAGATATTTCCATGTTCATGCAGATAGCGGTGAAGATATTTCCATGTTCATCCAGATGCCGGTGTACATATATCCATGTTCATACAGATGGCGGTGAAGATATTTCCATGTTCATACAGATGGCAGTGTAGATATTTCCATGTTCATACAAATGGCGGTGTGGATAATTCCACGTTCATACAAATGGCGGTGTAGATATTTCCATGTTTATAGAGATGGCGGTGTAGATATTTCCATGTTTATAGAGATAGCAGTGAAGTTATTTCCATGTTTATAGAGATAGCAGTGTAGATATTTCCATTGATATACAGATATGTGTGTAGATATTTGCATGTTCATACAGATAGCAGTGTAGATATTTCCATGTTCATACAGATAGCGGTGTAGATATTTCTATGTTCATACAGATAGCGGTGTAGATATTTCCATGTTCATACAGATTGCGGTGTAGATATTTCCATGTTCATACAGATAGCGGAGTAGATATTTCCATGTTCATACAGTTAGCGGTGTAGATATTTCCATGTTCATACAGATGGCGGTGTAGATATTTACATGTTCATACAGA
The DNA here is from genome assembly GCF_029281585.2 of Gorilla gorilla gorilla. Classification (NCBI taxonomy): domain Eukaryota; kingdom Metazoa; phylum Chordata; class Mammalia; order Primates; family Hominidae; genus Gorilla; species Gorilla gorilla. Next base: position 12,441,394 of record NC_073235.2, on the reverse strand, counting down.
TGGCGGTGTAGATATTTACATGTTCGTACAGATGGCAGTGTTGATATCTCCATGTTCATACAGATGGCGGTGTAGATATTTCCATGTTTATACAGATAGCAGTGTAGTTATTTCCATGTTTATAGAGATAGCAGTGTAGATATTGACATTGATATACAGATAGCTGTGTAGATATTTGCATGTTCATACAGATAGCGGTGTAGATATTTCCATGTTCGTACAGATAGCAGTGTAGGTATTTCCATTGATATACAGATAGCTGTGTAGATATTTCCATGTTCATACAGATAACGGTGTAGATATTTCCATGTTCATACAGAAAACGGTGAAGATATTTCCATGTTTATACAGATAGCGGTGTAGATATTTCCATGTTTATACAGATAGCAGTGTAGATATTTCCATATTTATACAGATAGTGGTGTAGATAATTTCAATTTTATACCGAGAGCACTGTAGATATTTCCAAGTTCATACAGATAGTGATGTAGATATTTCCACGTTTATAGAGATGGCGGTGTAGATATTTCCATGTTCATACAGATGGCGGTGTAGATATTTCCATGTTCATACAAATGGCGGTGTAGATATTTCCATGTTCATAGAGATGGCGGTGTAGATATTTCCATGTTCATACAAATGGCGGTGTAGATATTTCCATATTCATAGAGATGGCGGTGTAGATTTTTCCATGTTTATACAGATAGCAGTGTAGTAATTTCCATGTTTATAGAGATAGCAGTGTAGATATTTCCATTGATATACAGATAGCTGTGTAGATATTTGCATGTTCGTACAGATAGCGGTGTAGATATTTCCATGTTCATGCAGATAACGGTGTAGATATTTCCATGTTCATACAGTTAGCGGTGTAGATATTTCCATGTTCATACAGATGGCGGTGTAGATATTTCCATGTTTATAGAGATGGCGTTGTAGATATTTCCATGTTTACACAGATGGTGGTGTAGATATTTCCATGTTTACACAGATAGCGGTGTAGACATTTCGATGTTTACGCAGATAGCGGTGTGGATATTTCCATGTTTATGCAGATATCGGTGTAGATATTTCCATGTTTATACAGATAGCGGTGCGGATATTTCCATGTTTGTACAGATAGTTGGGCAGATATTTCCATGTTTATACAGATAGCGGTGTAGATATTTCCATCTTAATACAGATGGCGGTGTAGATATTTCAAAGTTTATAGAGATAGCGCTGTAGTTATTTCCATATTTATAGAGAAATCTGTGTAGATATTTCCATGTATATTCAGATAGCTGTGTAGATATTTCCATGTTCATGCAGATAGCGGTGCAGATATTTCCATGTTCATCCAGATGCCAGTGTAGATATATCCATGCTCATACAGATGGCGGTGAAGATATTTCCATGGTCATACAGATGGCGGTGTAGATATTTCCATGTTCATACAGATAGCGGTGTAGATATTTCTATGTTCATACAGATAGCGGTTTAGATATTTCCATGTTCATACAGATAGCGGAGTAGATATTTCCATGTTCATACTGTTAGCGGTGTAGATATTTCCATGTTCATACAGATGGCGGTGTAGATATTTACATGTTCATACAGATGGCGGTGTAGATATTTACATGTTCGTACAGATGGCAGTGTTGATATCTCCATGTTCATACAGATGGCGGTGTAGATATTTCCATGTTTATACAGATAGCAGTGTAGTTATTTCCATGTTTATAGAGATAGCAGTGTAGATATTGACATTGATATACAGATAGCTGTGTAGATATTTGCATGTTCATACAGATAGCGGTGTAGATATTTCCATGTTCGTACAGATAGCAGTGTAGGTATTTCCATTGATATACAGATAGCTGTGTAGATGTTTCCATGTTCATACAGATAACGGTGTAGATATTTCCATGTTCATACAGAAAACGGTGAAGATATTTCCATGTTTATACAGATAGCGGTGTAGATATTTCCATGTTTATAAAGATAGCAGTGTAGATATTTCCATGTTTATAGAGATAGTGGTGTAGATAATTTCAATTTTATACCGAGAGCAGTGTAGATATTTCCAAGTTCATACAGATAGTGATGTAGATATTTCCACGTTTATAGAGATGGCGGTGTAGATATTTCCATGTTCATACAGATGGCGGTGTAGATATTTCCATGTTCATACAAATGGCGGTGTAGATATTTCCATGTTCATAGAGATGGCGGTGTAGATATTTCCATGTTCATACAAATGGCGGTGTAGATATTTCCATGTTCATAGAGATGGCGGTGTAGATTTTTCCATGTTTATACAGATAGCAGTGTAGTAATTTCCATGTTTATACAGATAGCAGTGTAGATATTTCCATTGATATACAGATAGCTGTGTAGATATTTGCATGTTCGTACAGATAGCGGTGTAGATATTTCCATGTTCATGCAGATAACGGTGTAGATATTTCCATGTTCATACAGTTAGCGGTGTAGATATTTCCATGTTCATACAGATGGCGGTGTAGATATTTCCATGTTTATAGAGATGGCGTTGTAGATATTTCCATGTTTACACAGATGGTGGTGTAGATATTTCCATGTTTACACAGATAGCGGTGTAGACATTTCGATGTTTACACAGATAGCGGTGTGGATATTTCCATGTTTATGCAGATATCGGTGTAGGTATTTCCGTGTTTATACAGATAGCGGTGCGGATATTTCCATGTTTGTACAGATAGTTGGGCAGATATTTCCATGTTTATACAGATAGCGGTGTAGATATTTCCATCTTAATACAGATGGCGGTGTAGACATGTCCATGTACGTACAGATGGTGGTGAAGATATTTCCATGTTCATACAGATGGCGGTGTAGATATTTACATGTTCGTACAGATGGCAGTGTTGATATTTCCATGTTCATACAGATGGCGGTGTAGATATTTCCATGTTTATACAGATAGCAGTGTAGTTATTTCCATGTTTATAGAGATAGCAGTGTAGATATTGACATTGATATACAGATAGCTGTGTAGATATTTGCATGTTCATACAGATAGCGGTGTAGATATTTCCATGTTCGTACAGATAGCAGTGTAGATATTTCCATTGATATACAGATAGCTGTGTAGATATTTCCATGTTCATGCAGAGAGCGGTGTAGATATTTCCATGTTCATACAGTTAACGGTGTAGATATTTCCATGTTCATACAGATGGCGGTGTAGATATTTACATGTTCATACACATGGCGGTGTAGATATTTCCTTGTTCGTACGGATGGCAGTGTAGATATTTCCATGTTCATACAGGTGGCGGTGTAGATATTTCCATGTTTATACAGATAGCAGTGTAGTTATTTCCATGTTTATAGAGATAGCCGTGTAGATATTTCCATTGATATACAGATAGCTGTGTGGATATTTGCATGTTCATACAGATAGCGGTGTAGATACTTCCATTTATATACAGATAGCTGTTTAGATATTTCCATGTTCCTACAGATGGCGGTGTAGATATTTCCATGTTTACACAGATAGCGGTGTAGACATTTCGATGTTTACACAGATAGCGGTGTGGATATTTCCATGTTTTTGCAGATAGCAGTGTAGATATTTCCAAGTATATACAGAGAGTGGTGTGGATATTTCCATGTTTATACAGATAGTTGGGCAGATATTTCCATGTTTATACAGATAGCGGTGTAGATATTTCCATCTTAATACAGATGGCGTTGTAGATATGTCCATGTTCGTACAGATGGCGGTGTAGATATTTCCATGTTCATACAGATGGCGGTGAAGATACTTCGAAGTTTATAGAGATAACGCTGTAGTTATTTCCATATTTATAGAGAAATCCGTGTAGATATTTCCATGTATATTCAGATAGCTGTGTAGATATTTCCATGTTCATGCAGAGAGCGGTGTAGATATTTCCATGTTCATCCAGATGCCGGTGCACTTATATCCATGTTCATACAGATGGCAGTGAAGATATTTCCATGTTCATAAACATGGCGGTGTAGATATTTCCATGTTCATACAAATGGCTGTGTAGATATTTACATGTTCATAGTGATGGCAGTGTAGATATTTCCATGTTCATACAAATGGCGGTGTAGATATTTCCATGTTCATAGAGATTGCGGTGTATATATTTCCATGTTTATACTGATAGCAGTGTAGTTATTTCCATGTTTATAGAGATAGCAGTGTAGATATTTCCATTGATATATAGATAGCTGTCTAGATATTTGCATTTTCATACAGATAGCGGTCTAGATATTTCCATGTTCATACAGATAGCAGTGTAGGTATTTCCATGTTCATACAGATAGCGGTGTAGATATTTCCATGTTCCTACAGATGGCGGTGTAGATATTTCCATGTTTTTAGTGATGGCGGTCTAGGTATTTTAATGCTTACACAGATGGCGGTGTAGATATTTCCATGTTTACACAGGTAGCGGTGTAGACATTTCCATGTTTACACAGATGGCGGTGTGGGTATTTCCATGTTTATGCAGATAGCAGTGTAGATATTTCCATGTTTATACAGATAGCGGTGCGGATATTTCCATGTTTATACAGATAGTTGGGCAGATATTTCCATGTTTGTACAGATAGCAGTGTAGATATTTCCATCTTAATACAGATGACGGTGTAGATATGTCCATGTTCATACAGATGGCGGTGTAGATATTTCCATCTTAATACAGATGGCGGTGTAGATATTTCAAAGTTTATAGAGATAGCGCTGTAGATATTTCCACACTTATAGAGAAATCTGTGTAGATATTTCCATGTATATTCAGATAGCTGTGTAGATATCGATGTTCATGCAGATAACGGTGTATATATTTCCATGTTCATCCAGATGCCGGTGTACATATATCCATGTTCATACAGATGGCGATGAAGATATTTCCATGTTCATACAGATGGCGGTGTAGATATTTCCATGTTCATACAAATGGCGGTGTAGATATTTCCCTGTTCATAGAGAGGGCGGTGTAGATATTTCCATGTTCATACAAATAGCGGTGTAGATATTTCCATGTTCATAGAGATGGCGGTGTAGATATTTCCATGTTTATACAGATAGCAGTGTAGTTATTTCCATGTTTATAGAGATAGCAGTGTAGATATTTCCATTGATATACAGATAGCTGTGTAGATATTTGCATGTTCATTCACACAGCGGTGTGGATATTTCCATGTTCATACAGATAGCGGTGTAGATATTTCCATGTTCATACAGATAGCAGTGTAGATATTTCCATGTTCATACAGATAGCGGTGTAGATATTTCCATGTTCATACAAATAGCGGTGTAGATATTTCCATGTTCATACAGGTGGCGGTGTAGATATTTCCATGTTTATACAGATAGCGGTGAAGATATTTCCATGTTTATACAGATAGCGGTGTAGATATTTCCATGTTTATACAGATAGCAGTGTAGGTATTTCCATGTTTATAGAGATAGTGGTGTAGATAATTTCAATTTTATTCAGAGAGCAGTGTAGATATTTCCAAGTTCATAAAGATAGCGGTGTAGATATTTCCACGTTTATAGAGATGACGGTGTAGATATTTCCATGTTCATACAGATGGCGGTGTAGATATTTCCATGTTTATGCGGATGGCGGTGTAGATATTTTCATGTTTACACAGATGGTGGTGTAGATATTTCCATGTTTACACAGATAGCGGTGTAGACATTTCCATGTTTACACAGATAGCGGTGTGTATATTTCCATGTTTTTGCTAATAGAAGTGTAGGTATTTCCATGTTTATACAGATAGCGGTGCGGATATTTCCAGGTTTATACAGATAGTTGGGCAGATATTTCTATGTTTATACAGATAGCGGTGTAGATATTTCCATCTTAATGCAGATGGCAGTGTAGATATGTCCATGTTTGTACAGATGGCGGTTTAGATATTTCCATGTTCATACAGATGGCGGTGTAGATATTTCAAAGTTTATAGAGATAGCGCTGTAGTTATTTCCATATTTATAGAGAAATCTGTGTAGATATTTCCATGTATATTCAGATAGCTGTGTAGATATTTCCATGTTCATGCAGATAGCGGTGTAGATATTTCCATGTTCATCCAGATGCCAGTGCACATATATCCATGTTCATACATATGGGGGTGTAGATATTTCCATGTTCATACAGATGGCGGTGTAGATATTTCCATGTTCAAACAAATGGCTGTGTAGATATTTACATGTTCATAGAGATGGCGGTGTAGATATTTCCATGTTCATACAAATGGCGGTGTAGGTATTTCCATGTTCATAGAGATGGCAGTGTAGATATTTCCATGTTTATACAGATTGCGGAGTAGTTATTTCCATGTTTATAGAGATAGCTGTGTAGATATTTCCATTGATATACAGATAGATTTGTAGATATTTGCATGTTCATACAGATAGCGGTGCAGATATTTCCATGTTCATACAGATAGCGGTGTAGATATTTCCATGTTCATACAGATAACGGAGTAGATATTTCCATGTTCATACAGATAGCGGTGTAGATATTTCCATGTTCATACAGTTAGTAGTGTAGATATTTCCATGTTCACACAGATAGCGATGTAGATATTTACATGTTCATACAGCTGGCGGTATAGATATTTTCATGTTCGTACAGATGGCGGTGTTGATATTTCCATGTTCATAGAGATGGCGGTGTAGATATTTCCATGTATATACAGATAGCGGTGAAGTTATTTCCATGTTTATAGAGATAGCAGTGTAGAAATTTCCATTGATTTAGAGATGGCGCTGTAGATATTTACATGTTCATTCAGATGGCGGTGTAGATATTTCCATGTTCATACAGATGGCGGTGTAGATATTTCCATGTTCATACAGATAGCGATGTAGATATTTCCATGTTCATACCAATATCGGTGTAGATATTTCCATGTTCAGTTAGCGGTGTAGATATTACCATGTTCATACAGATGGCGGTGTAGATATTTACATGTTCATACAGATGGCGTGGTAGATATTTCCATGTTCATACGGATGGAAGTGTAGATATTTCCATGTTCATACAGGTGGCGGTGTAGATATTTCCCTGTTTATACAGATAGCAGTGTAGTTATTTCCATGTTTATAGAGATAGCAGTGTAGGTATTTCCATTGATATACAGAAGGCTGTGTAGATATTTCCATGTTCATACATATAGCGGTGGAGATATTTCCATGTTCAAACAGATAACGGTGTAGATATTTCCATGTTCATACTGATGGCGGTGTAGATATTTCCATGTTTATAGGGATGGCGGTGTAGATATTTCCATGTTCATACAGATAGCGGTGTAGATATTTCCATGTTCATAAAGATAGCAGTGTAGATATTTCCATTTTCATACAGATAGCGGTGTAGATATTTCCAAGTTCATATAGTTAGCGGTGTAGATATTTCCATGTTCATACAGATGGCGGTGTAGATATTTACATGTTCATACAGATGGCGGTGTAGATATTTCCATGTTCGTACGGATGGCAGTGTAGATATTTCCATGTTCATACAGGTGGCGGTGTAGATATTTCCATGTTTATACAGATAGCGGTGAAGATATTTCCATGTTTATAGAGATAGTGGTGTAGATAATTTCAATTTTATACAAAGAGCAGTGTAGATATTTCCAAGTTCATAAAGATAGCGGTGTAGATATTTCCACGTTTATAGAGATAGCGGTGTAGATATTTCCATGTTCATACAGATGGCGGTGTAGATATTTCCATGTTTATGGGGATGGCGGTGTAGATATTTTCATGTTTAAACAGATGGCGGTGTAGATATTTCCATGTTTACACAGATAGCGGTGTAGACATTTCCATGTTTACACAGATAGCGGCGTGGATATTTCCATGTTTTTTCAGATAGAAGTGTAGATATTTCCATGTTTATACAGATAGCCGTGCGGATATTTCCATGTTTATACAGATAGTTGGGCAGATATTTGCATGTTTATACAGATAGCGGTGTAGATATTTCCATCTTAATACAGATGGCGGTGTAGATATGTCCATGTTTGTACAGATGGCGGTGTAGATATTTCCATGTTCATACAGATGGCGGTGTAGATATTTCGAAGTTTATAGAGATAGCGCAGTAGTTATTTCCATATTTATAGAGAAATCTGTGTAGATATTTCCATGTATATTCAGATAGCTGTGTAGATATTTCCATGTTCATGCAGATAGCGGTGTAGATATTTCCATGTTCAACCAGATGCCGGTGCACATATATCCATGTTCATACAGATGGCGGTGAAGATATTTCCATGTTCATACAGATGGCGGTGTAGATAATTCCAGTTCATACAAATGGCTGTGTAGATATTTACATGTTCATAGAGATGGCGGTGTAGATATTTCCATGTTCATACAAATGGCGGTAAAGATATTTCCATGTTCATAGAGATGGCGGAGTAGATATTTCCATGTTTATACAGAAAGCGGTGTAGTTATTTCCATGTTTATAGAGATAGCAGTGTAGAAATTTCCATTGATATAGAGATTGCGGTGTAGATATTTCCATTGATATACAGATAGCTGTGTAGATATTTGCCTGTTCATACAGATAGCGGTGTAGATATTTCCATGTTCGTACAGATGGCGGTGCAGATATTTCCATGTTCATACAGATAGCGGTGTAGGTATTTCCATGTTCATAAAGATAGCGGTGCAGATATTTCCATGTTCATACAGTAAGCGGTGTAGATATTTCCATGTTCATACAGATGGCGGTGTAGATATTTACATGTTCATACAGCTGGCGGTATAGATATTTCCATGTTCGTACAGATGGCGGTGTAGATATTTCCATGTTCTTAGAGATGGCTTTGTAGATATTTCCATGTTTATGCAGATAGCGGTATAGATATTTCCATTTTTTTACAGATGGTGGTGTAGATATTCCTATGTTTTTAGAGATGGCGGTCTAGATATTTCCATGTTTACAGAGATAGTGGAGTAGTTATTTCCAAGTTTATAGAGACTGCGTTGTTGATATTTCCATGTTTATACAGATAGCGGTGAAGATATTTCCATGTTTATACAGATAGCGGTGTAGATATTTCCATGTTTATACAGATAGCAGTGTAGATATTTCCATGTTTATAGAGATAGTGGTGTAGATAATTTCAATTTTATACAGAGAGCAGTGTAGATATTTCCAAGTTCATACAGATAGCGGTGTAGATATTTCCACGTTTATAGAGATGGCGGTGTAGATATTTCCATGTTCATACAGATGGCGGTGTAGATATTTCCATGTTTATAGGGATGGCGGTGTAGATATTTTCAAGCTTACACAGATGGCGGTGTAGATATTTCCATGTTTACACAGATAGCGGTGTAGACATTTCCATGTTCATTCAGTTAACGGTGTAGATATTTCCATGTTCATACAGATGGCGGTGTAGATATTTACATGTTCATACACATGGCGGTGTAGATATTTCCTTGTTCGTACGGATGGCAGTGTAGATATTTCCATGTTCATACAGGTGGCGGTGTAGATATTTCCATGTTTATACAGATAGCAGTGTAGTTATTTCCATGTTTATAGAGATAGCTGTGTAGATATTTCCATTGATATACAGATAGCTGTGTGGATATTTGCATGTTCATACAGATAGCGGTGTAGATATTTCCATGTTCGTATAGATAGCGGTGTAGATATTTCCATGTTCATACAGATAGCGGTGTAGATATTTCCATGTTCATACAGATAACGGTGTAGATATTTCCATGTTCATACAGATAGCGGTGTAGATATTTCCATGTTCATACAGTTAGTAGTGTACATATTTCCATGTTCATACAGATGGCGGTGTAGATATTTACATGTTCATACAGTTTGCGGTATAGATATTTTCATGTTCGTGCAGATGGCGGTGTAGATATTTCTTTGTTCATAGAGATGGCGGTGCAGATATTTCCATGATTATACAGATAGCGGTGTAGTTATTTCCATGTTTATAGAGATAGCAGTGTAAAAATTTCCATTGATATAGAGATGGCGGTGTAGATATTTACATGTTCATTCAGTTGGCGGTGTAGATATTTCCATGTTCATACAGATAGCGGTGTAGATATTTCCATGTTCATGCAGATAGCGGTGTTGATATTTCCATGTTCATACAGATAGTGGTGTAGATATTTCCGTGTTCAGTTAGCGGTGTAGATATTTCCATGTTCCTACGGATGGCAGTGTAGATATTTCCATGTTCATACAGGTGGCGGTGTAGATATTTCCATGTTTATAGAGATAGCGGTGAAGATATTTCCATGTTTATACAGATAGCGGTGTTGATATTTCCATGTTCATACAGATTGCGGTGTAGGTATTTCCATGTTCATACCAATAGCGGTGTAGATATTTCCATGTTCAGTTAGCGGTGTAGATATTTCCTTGTTCATACAGATGGCGGTGTAGATATTTCCATGTTTGTACGGATGGAAGTGTAGATATTTCCATGTTCATACAGGTGGCGGTGTAGATATTTCCCTGTTTATACAGATAGCAGTGTAGTTATTTCCATGTTTATAGAGATAGCAGTGTAGGTATTTCCATTGATATACAGATGGCTGTGTCGATATTTGCATGTTCATACAGATAGCGGTGTACATATTTCCATTTTCGTACAGATAGCGGTGTAGATATTTCCATGTTCATACAGATAGCGGTGTAGATATTTCCATGTTCATACAGTTAGTAGTGTACATATTTCCATGTTCATACAGATGGCGGTGTAGATATTTACATGTTCATACAGTTTGCGGTATAGATATTTTCATGTTCGTGCAGATGGCGGTGTAGATATTTCTTTGTTCATAGAGATGGCGGTGCAGATATTTCCATGATTATACAGATAGCGGTGTAGTTATTTCCATGTTTATAGAGATAGCAGTGTAAAAATTTCCATTGATATAGAGATGGCGGTGTAGATATTTACATGTTCATTCAGTTGGCGGTGTAGATATTTCCATGTTCATACAGATAGCGGTGTAGATATTTCCATGTTCATGCAGATAGCGGTGTTGATATTTCCATGTTCATACAGATAGTGGTGTAGATATTTCCGTGTTCAGTTAGCGGTGTAGATATTTCCATGTTCCTACGGATGGCAGTGTAGATATTTCCATGTTCATACAGGTGGCGGTGTAGATATTTCCATGTTTATAGAGATAGCGGTGAAGATATTTCCATGTTTATACAGATAGCGGTGTTGATATTTCCATGTTCATACAGATTGCGGTGTAGGTATTTCCATGTTCATACCAATAGCGGTGTAGATATTTCCATGTTCAGTTAGCGGTGTAGATATTTCCTTGTTCATACAGATGGCGGTGTAGATATTTCCATGTTTGTACGGATGGAAGTGTAGATATTTCCATGTTCATACAGGTGGCGGTGTAGATATTTCCCTGTTTATACAGATAGCAGTGTAGTTATTTCCATGTTTATAGAGATAGCAGTGTAGGTATTTCCATTGATATACAGATGGCTGTGTCGATATTTGCATGTTCATACAGATAGCGGTGTACATATTTCCATTTTCGTACAGATAGCGGTGTAGATATTTCCATGTTCATACAGATAGCGGTGTAGATATTTCCATGTTCATACAGTTAGCGGTGTAGATATTTCCATGTTCATATAGATGGCGGTGTAGATATTTACATGTTCATACAGCTGGCGGTATAGATATTTCCATGTTCGTACAGATGGCGGTGTAGATATTTCCATGTTCTTAGAGATGGCTTTGTAGATATTTCCATGTTTATGCAGATAGCGGTATAGATATTTCCATTTTTTTACAGATGGTGGTGTAGATATTCCTATGTTTATAGAGATGGCGGTCTAGATATTTCCATGTTTACAGAGATAGTGGAGTAGTTATTTCCAAGTGTATAGAGACAGCGTTGTAGATATTTCCATGTTTATACAGATAGCGGTGAAGATATTTCCATGTTTATACAGATAGCAGTGTAGATATTTCCATGTTTATACAGATAGCAGTGTAGATATTTCCATGTTTATAGAGATAGTGGTGTAGATAATTTCAATTTTATACAGAGAGCAGTGTAGATATTTCCAAGTTCATACAGATAGCGGTGTAGATATTTCCACGTTTATAGAGATGGTGGTGTAGATATTTCCAAGTTCATACAGATGGCGGTGTAGACATTTACATGTTCATACAGATGGCGGTGTAGATATTTCCATGTTCGTACAGATGACGGTGTAGATATTTCCATGTTCATAGAGATGGCGGTGTAGATAATTCCATTTTCATGCAGATAGCGGTATAGATATTTCCATGTTTATACAGATGGTGGTGTAGATATTTTGAAGTTTATAGAGATAGCGCTGTAGTTATTTCCATATTTATTTAGAAATCTGTGTAGATATTTCCATGTATATGCAGATAGATGTGTAGATATTTCCATTTTCATGCAGATAGCGGTGTAGATATTTCCATGTTCATCCAGATGCCCGTGTAGATATATCCATGTTCATACAGATGGGGGTGAAGATATTTCCATGTTCATACAGATGGCGGTGTAGATATTTCCATGTTCATACAAATGGCGGTGTAGATATTTCCATGTTCATAGAGATGGCGGTGTAGATATTTCCATGTTCATACAGTTAGCCGTGTAGATATTTCCATGTTCATACAGAGGGCGGTGTAGTTATTTCCATGTTCGTATGGATGGCAGTGTAGATATTTCCATGTTCATTCAGGTGGCGTTGTGGATATTTCCATGTTTATACAGATAGCAGTGTAGTTATTTCCATGTTTATAGAGATAGCAGTGTAGATATTTCCATTGATATACAGATAGCTGTGTAGATAATTGCATGTTCGTACAGATAGCGGTGTAGATATTTCCATGTTCATAAAGAGAGCGGTGTAGATATTTCCATGTTCATACAGATAGCGGTGTAGTTATTTCCATGTACATACAGATAGCGGTGTAGATATTTCCATGTTCTTACAGATAGCGTTGTAGATATTTCCATGCTCATGCAGTCAGCGGTGTAGATATTTCCATGTTCATACAGATGGCATTGTAGATATTTACATGTTCATACAGATGGCGGTGTAGATATTTCCATGTTCGTTCGGATGGCAGTGTAGATATTTCCATGTTCATACAGGTGGCGGTGTAGATATTTCCATGTTTATACAGATAGCAGTGTAGTTTTTTCCGTGTTTATAGAGATAGCAGTGCAGATATTTCCATTGATAAACAGATAGCTGTGTAGATATTTGCATGTTCATACAGATAGCGGTATAGATATTTTCATGTTCATACAGATAGCGGTGTAGATATTTCCATGTTCATACAGATGGCGGTGTAGATATTTATATGTTCGTAGAAATGGCGGTGTAGATATTTCCATGTTTATGCAGATAGCGGTATAGATATTTCCGTGTTTATACAGATGGTGGTGTAGGTATTTCCATGTTTATAGAGATGGCGGTCTAGATATTTCCATGTTTATAGAGATAGTGGTGTAGATATTTCCAAGTTTATAGAGACAGCGTTGTAGATATTTTCATGTTTACACATATGGCGGTGTAGATATTTTCATGTTTACACAGATAGCTGTGTAGATTTTTCCATATTAACACAGATAGCGGTGTGGATATTTCCATGTTTATGCAGATAGCGGTATAGATATTTCCATGTTTATACAGATAGTGGTGCGGATATTTCCATTTTTATACAGATAGTGGTGCAGATATTTCCATGTTAATAAAGATAGTGGTGTAGATATTTCCAGCTTAATACAGATGGCTGTGTAGATATGTCCATGTTCGTACAGATGGCGGTGTAGATATGTCCATGTTCATACAGATGGCGGTGTAGATATTTATATGTTCGTAGAGATGGCGGTGTAGATATTTCCATGTTTATGCAGATAGCGGTATAGATATTTCCATGTTTATACAGATGGTGGTGTAGATATTTCCATGTTTATAGAGATGGCGGTCTAGATATTTCCATGTTTACAGAGATAGTGGTGTTGTTATTTCCAAGTTTATAGAGACAGCATTGTAGATATTTCCATGTTTATACAGATAGCGGTGAAGATATTTCCATGTTTATACAGATAGCGGTGTAGATATTTCCATGTTCATACAAATGGCGGTGTAGATATTTCCATGTTCATAGAGATGGCGGTGTAGATATTTCCATGTTCATACCAATGGCGGTGTAGATATTTCCATGTTCATATAGATGGCGGTGTAGGTATTTCCATGTTTATAGAGATAGCAGTGTAGTTATTTCCATGTTTATAGAGATAGCAATGTAGATATTTCCATTGATATACAGATAGCTGTGTAGATATTTGCATGTTCATACAGATAGCGGTGTAGATATTTCCATGTTTATACAGATAGCGGTGTAGATACTTCCATGTTCATACAGATAGCGGTGTAGATATTTCCATCTTAATACAGATGGTGGTGTAGATATTTCCATGTTCCTAGAGATGGCGGTGTAGATATTTCCATGTTCATACAGATGGTGGTGTAGACATTTCCATGTTTAGTCATATAGCATTGTAGATATTTACATGTTTATATAGATAGCGGTGTAGTTATTTCCATGTTTATACAGATAGCGGTGAAGATATGTCCATGTTTACACAGATAGCAGTGTGGATATTTCCATCTTTATATAGATAGCGGTGTAGATATTTCCATGTTTATACTGATAGCGGTGCAGATATTTCCATGTTTATACAGATAGCGGTGAAGATATTTCCATGTTTATTCAGGTAGTGATGTAGGTATTTCCAAGTTTATAGAGATAGCGGTGTAAATATTTCCATGTTTATACAGATAGAGGTGTAGATATTTCCATCCTAATACAGATGGCGTTGTAGATATTTCCTTGTTCATACAGATGGCGGTGCAGATATTCCCATGTTCGTACAGATGGCGGTGTAGATATTTCCATGTTTATAGCGATGGCGGTGTAGATATTTCCATGTTTATTCAGATAGCGGTGTAGATATTTCCATCTTTATACAGATAGCGGTGTAGATATTTCCACGTTTATACAGATGTCGGTGTAGATATTTCCATGTTTATAGAGATGGCGGTGTAGATATTTCTACGTTTATACAGGTGGCGGTGTAGATGCTTCCTTCTTTATATACATAGCGGTGTAGATATCTACATGTTCATACAGATGGCGGTTTAGATATTTCCATCTTTATAGAGATGGCGGTATAGGTATTTCCATGTTTATAGAGATGGCGGTGTAGATATTTTCATGTTCCTACAGATGGCGGTGTAGATATTTCCATGCTTATAGATATGGCGGTGTAGATATTTCCACGTTTATAGAGATAGTGGTGTAGTTATTTCCAAGTTTATAGAGATAGCGGTGTAGATATTTCCATGTTTATACAGATAGCGGTGTAGTTATTTCCATGTTTATTCACTGAGCAGTGTAGATATTTACATGTTTGTAGAAATGGCGGTCTAGATATTTCGTTGTTCATACAGATAGCGGTGTAGATATTTCCATTCTTATAGATATAGCAGTGTAGATATTTCCATTTTTATACTAATAGCAGTGTGAATATTTCCAAGTTCATACAGACAGCGGTGTAGATATTTCCACCTTTATAGATATGGCGGTGTAGATATTTCCATTTTCATACGGTTGGCAGTGTAGATATTTGCACGTTTATACAGATGGCGGTGTAGATATTTCCATGTTTATACAGATGGCGGTGTAAGTATTTCCATGTTTACACAGATAGCGGTGTAGGTATTTCCATGTTTACACAGAAAGCGGTTTAGACATTTCCATCTTTACACAGATAGCGTTGTAAATATTTACATGTTCACAGAGATAGCGGTGTAGTTATTTCCATGTTTATACAGAGAGCGGTGAAGATATTTCCATGTTTACACAGCTAGCGGTGCGGATATTTCCATGTTTATGCAAATAGCAGTGTAGTTATTTCCATGTTTATAGAGATAGCAGTGTAGATATTTCCATTGATATACAGATAGCAGTGTAGATATTTCCATGTTCATTCAGATAGCGGTGTAGATATTTCCATGTTCATACAGATAACGGTGTAGATATTTCCATGTTCATACAGATAGCGGTGTAGATATTTCCATGTTCATACTGTTAGTGGTGAAGATATTTCCATGTTCATACAGATGGCGGTGTAGATATTTACATGTTCATACAGATGGTGGTGCAGTTATTTCCATGTTCATACAGATAGCGGTGTAGATATTTCCATGTTCATACAAATAGCGGTGTAGATATATCCATGTTCATAGAGATGGCGGTGTAGATATTTCCATGCTCATACAAATGGCGGTGTAGATATTTCCATGTTCATAGAGATGGTGGTGTAGATCTTTCCATGTTTATACAGATAGCAGTGTAGTTATTTCCATGTTTATAGAGATAGCAGAGTAGATATTTCCATTGATATACAGATAGCGGTGTAGATATTTCCATGTTCATACAGATAGCGGTGTAGATATTTCCACGTTCATACAGTTAGCGGTGTAGATATTTCCATGTTCATACAGATGGCAGTGTAGATATTTACAAGTTCATACGGATGGCGGTGTAGATATTTCCATGTTCATAGAGATGGCGGTGTAGATATTTCCATGTTCGTACAGATGGCGGTGTAGTTATTTCCATGTTCATACCAATAGCGGTGTAGATATTTCCATGTTCATACAGTTAGCGGTGTAGATATTTCCATGTTCATACAGATGGCGGTGTAGATATTTAGATGTTCATACAGATGGCGGTGTAGATATTTCCATGTTCGTACGGATGGCAGTGTAGATATTTCCATGTTCATACAGTTGGCGGTGTAGATATTTCCATGTTTATACAGATAGCAGTGTAGATATTTCCATGTTTATAGAGATAGCAGTGTGGATATTTCCAATGATATACAGATAGCTTTGTAGGTATTTGCATGTCTATACAGATAGCGGTGTAGATATTTCCATGTTCGTACAGATAGCGATTTAGATATTTCCATGTTCATACAGATAGCGGTGTAGATATTTTCATGTTCATAGAGATGGCGGTGTAGATATTTCCATGTTCATACAGTTAGCGGTGTAGATATTTCCATGTTCATACAGATAGCGGTGTAGATATTTCCATGTTCATGCAGATAGCGGTGTTGATATTTCCATGTTCATACAGATAGTGGTGTAGATATTTCCGTGTTCAGTTAGCGGTGTAGATATTTCCATGTTCCTACGGATGGCAGTGTAGATATTTCCATGTTCATACAGGTGGCGGTGTAGATATTTCCATGTTTATAGAGATAGCGGTGAAGATATTTCCATGTTTATACAGATAGCGGTGTTGATATTTCCATGTTCATACAGATTGCGGTGTAGGTATTTCCATGTTCATACCAATAGCGGTGTAGATATTTCCATGTTCAGTTAGCGGTGTAGATATTTCCTTGTTCATACAGATGGCGGTGTAGATATTTCCATGTTTGTACGGATGGAAGTGTAGATATTTCCATGTTCATACAGGTGGCGGTGTAGATATTTCCCTGTTTATACAGATAGCAGTGTAGTTATTTCCATGTTTATAGAGATAGCAGTGTAGGTATTTCCATTGATATACAGATGGCTGTGTCGATATTTGCATGTTCATACAGATAGCGGTGTACATATTTCCATTTTCGTACAGATAGCGGTGTAGATATTTCCATGTTCATACAGATAGCGGTGTAGATATTTCCATGTTCATACAGTTAGCGGTGTAGATATTTCCATGTTCATATAGATGGCGGTGTAGATATTTACATGTTCATACAGCTGGCGGTATAGATATTTCCATGTTCGTACAGATGGCGGTGTAGATATTTCCATGTTCTTAGAGATGGCTTTGTAGATATTTCCATGTTTATGCAGATAGCGGTATAGATATTTCCATTTTTTTACAGATGGTGGTGTAGATATTCCTATGTTTATAGAGATGGCGGTCTAGATATTTCCATGTTTACAGAGATAGTGGAGTAGTTATTTCCAAGTGTATAGAGACAGCGTTGTAGATATTTCCATGTTTATACAGATAGCGGTGAAGATATTTCCATGTTTATACAGATAGCAGTGTAGATATTTCCATGTTTATACAGATAGCAGTGTAGATATTTCCATGTTTATAGAGATAGTGGTGTAGATAATTTCAATTTTATACAGAGAGCAGTGTAGATATTTCCAAGTTCATACAGATAGCGGTGTAGATATTTCCACGTTTATAGAGATGGTGGTGTAGATATTTCCAAGTTCATACAGATGGCGGTGTAGACATTTACATGTTCATACAGATGGCGGTGTAGATATTTCCATGTTCGTACAGATGACGGTGTAGATATTTCCATGTTCATAGAGATGGCGGTGTAGATAATTCCATTTTCATGCAGATAGCGGTATAGATATTTCCATGTTTATACAGATGGTGGTGTAGATATTTTGAAGTTTATAGAGATAGCGCTGTAGTTATTTCCATATTTATTTAGAAATCTGTGTAGATATTTCCATGTATATGCAGATAGCTGTGTAGATATTTCCATTTTCATGCAGATAGCGGTGTAGATATTTCCATGTTCATCCAGATGCCCGTGTAGATATATCCATGTTCATACAGATGGGGGTGAAGATATTTCCATGTTCATACAGATGGCGGTGTAGATATTTCCATGTTCATACAAATGGCGGTGTAGATATTTCCATGTTCATAGAGATGGCGGTGTAGATATTTCCATGTTCATACAGTTAGCCGTGTAGATATTTCCATGTTCATACAGAGGGCGGTGTAGTTATTTCCATGTTCGTATGGATGGCAGTGTAGATATTTCCATGTTCATTCAGGTGGCGTTGTGGATATTTCCATGTTTATACAGATAGCAGTGTAGTTATTTCCATGTTTATAGAGATAGCAGTGTAGATATTTCCATTGATATACAGATAGCTGTGTAGATAATTGCATGTTCGTACAGATAGCGGTGTAGATATTTCCATGTTCATAAAGAGAGCGGTGTAGATATTTCCATGTTCATACAGATAGCGGTGTAGTTATTTCCATGTACATACAGATAGCGGTGTAGATATTTCCATGTTCTTACAGATAGCGTTGTAGATATTTCCATGCTCATGCAGTCAGCGGTGTAGATATTTCCATGTTCATACAGATGGCATTGTAGATATTTACATGTTCATACAGATGGCGGTGTAGATATTTCCATGTTCGTTCGGATGGCAGTGTAGATATTTCCATGTTCATACAGGTGGCGGTGTAGATATTTCCATGTTTATACAGATAGCAGTGTAGTTTTTTCCGTGTTTATAGAGATAGCAGTGCAGATATTTCCATTGATAAACAGATAGCTGTGTAGATATTTGCATGTTCATACAGATAGCGGTATAGATATTTTCATGTTCATACAGATAGCGGTGTAGATATTTCCATGTTCATACAGATGGCGGTGTAGATATTTATATGTTCGTAGAAATGGCGGTGTAGATATTTCCATGTTTATGCAGATAGCGGTATAGATATTTCCGTGTTTATACAGATGGTGGTGTAGGTATTTCCATGTTTATAGAGATGGCGGTCTAGATATTTCCATGTTTATAGAGATAGTGGTGTAGATATTTCCAAGTTTATAGAGACAGCGTTGTAGATATTTTCATGTTTACACATATGGCGGTGTAGATATTTTCATGTTTACACAGATAGCTGTGTAGATTTTTCCATATTAACACAGATAGCGGTGTGGATATTTCCATGTTTATGCAGATAGCGGTATAGATATTTCCATGTTTATACAGATAGTGGTGCGGATATTTCCATTTTTATACAGATAGTGGTGCAGATATTTCCATGTTAATAAAGATAGTGGTGTAGATATTTCCAGCTTAATACAGATGGCTGTGTAGATATGTCCATGTTCGTACAGATGGCGGTGTAGATATGTCCATGTTCATACAGATGGCGGTGTAGATATTTATATGTTCGTAGAGATGGCGGTGTAGATATTTCCATGTTTATGCAGATAGCGGTATAGATATTTCCATGTTTATACAGATGGTGGTGTAGATATTTCCATGTTTATAGAGATGGCGGTCTAGATATTTCCATGTTTACAGAGATAGTGGTGTTGTTATTTCCAAGTTTATAGAGACAGCATTGTAGATATTTCCATGTTTATACAGATAGCGGTGAAGATATTTCCATGTTTATACAGATAGCGGTGTAGATATTTCCATGTTCATACAAATGGCGGTGTAGATATTTCCATGTTCATAGAGATGGCGGTGTAGATATTTCCATGTTCATACCAATGGCGGTGTAGATATTTCCATGTTCATATAGATGGCGGTGTAGGTATTTCCATGTTTATAGAGATAGCAGTGTAGTTATTTCCATGTTTATAGAGATAGCAATGTAGATATTTCCATTGATATACAGATAGCTGTGTAGATATTTGCATGTTCATACAGATAGCGGTGTAGATATTTCCATGTTTATACAGATAGCGGTGTAGATACTTCCATGTTCATACAGATAGCGGTGTAGATATTTCCATCTTAATACAGATGGTGGTGTAGATATTTCCATGTTCCTAGAGATGGCGGTGTAGATATTTCCATGTTCATACAGATGGTGGTGTAGACATTTCCATGTTTAGTCATATAGCATTGTAGATATTTACATGTTTATATAGATAGCGGTGTAGTTATTTCCATGTTTATACAGATAGCGGTGAAGATATGTCCATGTTTACACAGATAGCAGTGTGGATATTTCCATCTTTATATAGATAGCGGTGTAGATATTTCCATGTTTATACTGATAGCGGTGCAGATATTTCCATGTTTATACAGATAGCGGTGAAGATATTTCCATGTTTATTCAGGTAGTGATGTAGGTATTTCCAAGTTTATAGAGATAGCGGTGTAAATATTTCCATGTTTATACAGATAGAGGTGTAGATATTTCCATCCTAATACAGATGGCGTTGTAGATATTTCCTTGTTCATACAGATGGCGGTGCAGATATTCCCATGTTCGTACAGATGGCGGTGTAGATATTTCCATGTTTATAGCGATGGCGGTGTAGATATTTCCATGTTTATTCAGATAGCGGTGTAGATATTTCCATCTTTATACAGATAGCGGTGTAGATATTTCCACGTTTATACAGATGTCGGTGTAGATATTTCCATGTTTATAGAGATGGCGGTGTAGATATTTCTACGTTTATACAGGTGGCGGTGTAGATGCTTCCTTCTTTATATACATAGCGGTGTAGATATCTACATGTTCATACAGATGGCGGTTTAGATATTTCCATCTTTATAGAGATGGCGGTATAGGTATTTCCATGTTTATAGAGATGGCGGTGTAGATATTTTCATGTTCCTACAGATGGCGGTGTAGATATTTCCATGCTTATAGATATGGCGGTGTAGATATTTCCACGTTTATAGAGATAGTGGTGTAGTTATTTCCAAGTTTATAGAGATAGCGGTGTAGATATTTCCATGTTTATACAGATAGCGGTGTAGTTATTTCCATGTTTATTCACAGAGCAGTGTAGATATTTACATGTTTGTAGAAATGGCGGTCTAGATATTTCGTTGTTCATACAGATAGCGGTGTAGATATTTCCATTCTTATAGATATAGCAGTGTAGATATTTCCATTTTTATACTAATAGCAGTGTGAATATTTCCAAGTTCATACAGACAGCGGTGTAGATATTTCCACCTTTATAGATATGGCGGTGTAGATATTTCCATTTTCATACGGTTGGCAGTGTAGATATTTGCACGTTTATACAGATGGCGGTGTAGATATTTCCATGTTTATACAGATGGCGGTGTAAGTATTTCCATGTTTACACAGATAGCGGTGTAGGTATTTCCATGTTTACACAGAAAGCGGTTTAGACATTTCCATCTTTACACAGATAGCGTTGTAAATATTTACATGTTCACAGAGATAGCGGTGTAGTTATTTCCATGTTTATACAGAGAGCGGTGTAGATATTTCCACGTTTATACAGATGTCGGTGTAGATATTTCCATGTTTATAGAGATGGCGGTGTAGATATTTCTACGTTTATACAGGTGGCGGTGTAGATGCTTCCTTCTTTATATACATAGCGGTGTAGATATCTACATGTTCATACAGATGGCGGTTTAGATATTTCCATCTTTATAGAGATGGCGGTATAGGTATTTCCATGTTTATAGAGATGGCGGTGTAGATATTTTCATGTTCCTACAGATGGCGGTGTAGATATTTCCATGCTTATAGATATGGCGGTGTAGATATTTCCACGTTTATAGAGATAGTGGTGTAGTTATTTCCAAGTTTATAGAGATAGCGGTGTAGATATTTCCATGTTTATACAGATAGCGGTGTAGTTATTTCCATGTTTATTCACAGAGCAGTGTAGATATTTACATGTTTGTAGAAATGGCGGTCTAGATATTTCGTTGTTCATACAGATAGCGGTGTAGATATTTCCATTCTTATAGATATAGCAGTGTAGATATTTCCATTTTTATACTAATAGCAGTGTGAATATTTCCAAGTTCATACAGACAGCGGTGTAGATATTTCCACCTTTATAGATATGGCGGTGTAGATATTTCCATTTTCATACGGTTGGCAGTGTAGATATTTGCACGTTTATACAGATGGCGGTGTAGATATTTCCATGTTTATACAGATGGCGGTGTAAGTATTTCCATGTTTACACAGATAGCGGTGTAGGTATTTCCATGTTTACACAGAAAGCGGTTTAGACATTTCCATCTTTACACAGATAGCGTTGTAAATATTTACATGTTCACAGAGATAGCGGTGTAGTTATTTCCATGTTTATACAGAGAGCGGTGAAGATATTTCCATGTTTACACAGCTAGCGGTGCGGATATTTCCATGTTTATGCAAATAGCAGTGTAGTTATTTCCATGTTTATAGAGATAGCAGTGTAGATATTTCCATTGATATACAGATAGCAGTGTAGATATTTCCATGTTCATTCAGATAGCGGTGTAGATATTTCCATGTTCATACAGATAACGGTGTAGATATTTCCATGTTCATACAGATAGCGGTGTAGATATTTCCATGTTCATACTGTTAGTGGTGAAGATATTTCCATGTTCATACAGATGGCGGTGTAGATATTTACATGTTCATACAGATGGTGGTGCAGTTATTTCCATGTTCATACAGATAGCGGTGTAGATATTTCCATGTTCATACAAATAGCGGTGTAGATATATCCATGTTCATAGAGATGGCGGTGTAGATATTTCCATGCTCATACAAATGGCGGTGTAGATATTTCCATGTTCATAGAGATGGTGGTGTAGATCTTTCCATGTTTATACAGATAGCAGTGTAGTTATTTCCATGTTTATAGAGATAGCAGAGTAGATATTTCCATTGATATACAGATAGCGGTGTAGATATTTCCATGTTCATACAGATAGCGGTGTAGATATTTCCACGTTCATACAGTTAGCGGTGTAGATATTTCCATGTTCATACAGATGGCAGTGTAGATATTTACAAGTTCATACGGATGGCGGTGTAGATATTTCCATGTTCATAGAGATGGCGGTGTAGATATTTCCATGTTCGTACAGATGGCGGTGTAGTTATTTCCATGTTCATACCAATAGCGGTGTAGATATTTCCATGTTCATACAGTTAGCGGTGTAGATATTTCCATGTTCATACAGATGGCGGTGTAGATATTTAGATGTTCATACAGATGGCGGTGTAGATATTTCCATGTTCGTACGGATGGCAGTGTAGATATTTCCATGTTCATACAGTTGGCGGTGTAGATATTTCCATGTTTATACAGATAGCAGTGTAGATATTTCCATGTTTATAGAGATAGCAGTGTGGATATTTCCAATGATATACAGATAGCTTTGTAGGTATTTGCATGTCTATACAGATAGCGGTGTAGATATTTCCATGTTCGTACAGATAGCGATTTAGATATTTCCATGTTCATACAGATAGCGGTGTAGATATTTTCATGTTCATAGAGATGGCGGTGTAGATATTTCCATGTTCATACAGTTAGCGGTGTAGATATTTCCATGTTCATACAGATGGCGGTGCAGATATTTATATGTTCGTACAGATGGCGGTGTAGATATTTCCCTGTTCGTACAGATGGCGGTGTAGATATTTCCATGTTCATAGAGATGGCGGTGTAGATATTTCCATGTTTATGCAGATAGCGGTATAGATATTTCCATGTTTATACAGATGGTGGTGTAGATATTTCCATGTTTATAGAGACGGCGGTCTAGATATTTCCATGTTTACAGAGATAGTGGTGTAGTTATTTCCAAGTTTATAGAGACAGCGTTGTAGATATTTCCATGTTTATACAGATAGCGGTGAAGATATTTCCATGTTTATACAGATAGCGGTGTAGATATTTCCATGTTTATACAGATAGCAGTGTAGATATTTCCATGTTTATAGAGATAGTGGTGTAGATAATTTCAATTTATACCGAGAGCAGTG
The DNA here is from genome assembly GCF_029281585.2 of Gorilla gorilla gorilla. Taxonomy (NCBI): domain Eukaryota; kingdom Metazoa; phylum Chordata; class Mammalia; order Primates; family Hominidae; genus Gorilla; species Gorilla gorilla. The sequence goes on along the minus strand of NC_073235.2, from coordinate 12,416,746 downwards.
TAGATAATTCCAAGTTCATACAGATAGCGGTGTAGATATTTCCACGTTTATAGAGATGGCGGTGTAGATATTTCCATGTTCATGCAGATGGCGGTGTAGATATTTCCATGTTCATACAAATGGCGGTGTAGATATTTCCATGTTCATACACATGGCGGTTTAGATATTTCCATGTTCATGGAGATAGTGGTGTAGATATTTCCATGTTTATACAGATAGCAGTGTAGTTATTTCCATGTTTATAGAGATAGCAGTGTAGATATTTCCATTGATATACAGATAGCTGTGTAGATATTTGCATGTTCATACAGATAGCGGTGTAGATATTTCCATGTTTATACAGATAGCGGTGTAGATATTTCCATGTTCATACAGATAGCAGTGTAGATATTTCCATGTTCATACAGTTAGCTGTGTAGATATTTCCATGTTCTTACAGATGGCAGTGTAGATATTTACATGTTCATACAGATGGCGGTATAGATATTTCCATGTTCATACAGATGGTGGTGTAGATATTTCCATGTTCATACAGATAGCGGTGTAGATATTTCCATGTTCATAAAGATAGTGGTGTAGATATTTCCATGTTTATAGAGATAGCGGTATAGATATTTCCATTTTTATACAGATAGCGGTGCAGATATTTCCATGTATATTCAGATAGCGGTGTAGATATTTCCATGTTTATACAGATGGCAGTGTAGATATTTCCATGTTTATAGAGATGTCGGAGTAGATATTTCCATGTTCCTACAGAGGGCGGTGTAGGTATTTCCATGTTCATACAGATGGCGGTGAAGATATTTGCATGTTCATACAGATGTATGTGTACATATTTCCATGATAATACAGATGGTGGTGTAGATATTTCCATGTTCATACAGATTTCGCGGTAGATATTTCCAAGTTCATACAGATGGCGGTGTAGATATTTCCATGTTCATACAGATGGCGGTGTAGATATTTCAATGTTTATAGAGATTGCGGTGAAGATATTTCCATGTTTATACAGATGGCCGTGTAGATATTCCCATTTTTATTCAGATGGCAGTGTAAATATTTCCATTTTATACAGATAGCGGTGTAGATATTTCCATGTTCATACAGATTGCGGTGAAGATATTTCCATCTTTATAGAGATAGCGGTGTAGATATTTCCATGTTCATACAGATAGCGGTTTAGATATTTCCATGTTTATAGAGATGGCGGTGTAGATATTTCCATGTTTATACAGATGGCGGAGTAGATATTTCCATGTTTATAGAGATGGTGGTGTAGATATTTCCATGTTTATACAGATGGCGGTGCAGATATTTCCCTGTTTATAGAGATAACGGTGTAGATATTTCCATGTTTATGAACATAGCGGTGTAAATATTTCCATGTTTATAGAGACAGCGGTGTAGACATTTCCATGTTAATGGAGATAGCATTCTAGATATTTCCATGTTTCTACAGATAGCAGTGTAGATATTTCAATGTTCATACAGATAGTAGTGTAGATATCTCCATGTTTATAGAGATAGCGGTGTAGACACTTAGCTGTTTTACAGATAGCAGTGTTGATATTTCCAAGTTTATACAGATAGCGGTGTAGATATTTCCATGTTTATACAGATAGCGGTGTAGATATTTCCATGTTTATACAGATAGCGTTGTACATATTTCCATGTTTATACAGATAGCCGTGTAGATATTTCCATGTTTATACAGATAGCGTTGTAGATATTTCCATGCTTATACACTTAGCGGTGTAGATATTTCCATGTTTATACAGATAGCGGTGTAGATATTTCCATGTTTATGCAGATAGCGGTATAGGTATTTCCATCTTTATAGTGACGGCGCTGTGGATATTTCCATGTTCAAACAGATGGCGGTGTAGAAATTTCCATGTTTACACAGATAGCGGTGTAGACATTTCCATGTTTACACAGATACCGTTGTAGGTATTTCCATGTTTATAGAGATAGCGTTGTAGATATTTCCATGTTTATACAGATAGCTGTGAAGATATTTCCACGCTTATAAAGATAGCGGTGTAGATATTTCCATGTTCATACTGAGAGCTGTTTAGATATTTTTATGTTTATACAGATAGCGGTGTAGATATTTCCATGTTTTTACAGATAGCCTTGTAGATATTTCCATGTTTATACAGATGGCGGTGTACGTATTTCCATGTTTATGGAGATGGCGTTCTAGATATTTTCATGTTTATGAAGATAGCGGTGTAGGTATTTCCATGTTTAGAGAGATAGAGGAGTTGATATTTCCATGTTCATTCAGATAGCGCTGTAGATATTTCCATGTTCATACAGATAGCGGTGTAGATATTTCCACATTCATACAGATAGCGTTGAAGATACTTCCATGTTCATTCAGATGGCGGAGTAGTTATTTCCATGTTTATAGAGATAGCGTTGTTGATGCCTCCATGTTTATACAGAAGGCGCTTTAGATATTTTCATGTTCATGCAGATAGCGGTGTAGGTGTTTCCATGTTTAAAGAGATGGTGGTGTAGATATTTTCTTGTTTATAGAGATAGCGGTGAAGATATTTCCATGTTCATAGAGATCGCGGTGTAGATATTTCCATGTTTATACAGATAGCAGTGTAGGTATTTCCATGTTCATACAGATAGCGGTGTAGATATTTGCATCTTTATGCAGGTGGCAGTGTAGATATTTAAATGTTCATACAGATGGCGGTGTAGATATTTCCATGATTATAGAGAGGGCGGTGTTGATGTTTCCATGTTTATACAGATGGCGGTGTAGATATTTCCATGTTTATACAGATGGCGGTGTAGATATTTCCATGTTTATAGAGATGGCGGTGTAGATATTTCCATGTTTATACAGATGGCCGTGTAGATATTTCCATGTTCATACAGATGACGGTGTAGATATTTCCATTTTTACACAGATGGCAGTGGAGATATTTAAATGTTTATAGAGATGGCAGTGTAGATATTTCCATGTTTCTACAGATGGCGGTGTAGATATTTCCATGTTTATAGAGATAGCGGTGTAGATATCTAGATGTTTATACATACAGCGGTGTAGATTTTTCCATGTTCTTACAGTAGGGGTGTAGATATTTCTATGTATATACAGATAGCGGTGTGGATATTTCCATGTTTTTACAGATGTCAGTGTAGATATTTCCATGTTTATAGAGATCGCGGTGTAGCTATTTCCTTGTTTATACAGAAAGCGGTGTGGATATTTGCATGTTTATACAGATAGCGGTGTAGATATTTCCAAGTTCATACAGATAGCGGTGTAGATATTTCCATGTTCATCCAGATGGCGGTGTAGATATTTCCATGGTCATACAGATGGCGGTGTAGATATTTCCATGTTTACAGAGAAAGCGGTGTAGATATTTTCATCTTGATACACATAGCGGTGCAGATATTTCCAAGTTCATAGAGATAGCGGTGTAGATATTTCCATGTTTATACAGATGGCCATGTAGATATTTCCATGTTCATACAGATGTCGGTGTAGCTATTTCCATGTTTACACAGATGGCAGTGTAGATATTTCCATGTATACACAGATAGCGTTGTAGATATTTCTATGGTTATAGAGATAGCGGTGTAGATATTTCCATGTTTATACAGATGGCGGTGTGCATATTTCCATCTTTATAGAGATGGCGTTGGAGATATTTCCATGTTCATACAGAGGGGCGTATAGATATTTCCGTGTTTATAAAGATGGCAGTGTAGATATTTCCGTTTTTAGAGAGATGGCGGTTTAGATATTTTCATGTTTATAGAGATAGCCGTTTAGATACTTCCATGTTTATACAGATGGCGCTGTAGATATTTTCATGTTCATACAGATAGCAGTGTAGATATTTCCATGTTTATAGAGATGGCAGTGTAGATATTTACTTGTTTATACAGATAGCGGTGTAGATATTTCCATGTTAACAGAGGAAGCGGTGTAGATATTTCCATGATTTCGCAGATAGCGGCGTAGATATTTAAATTTTTATACAGATAGTGGTGTAGATATTTCCATGTCCATTCTGATTGCGGTGTAGATATTTATTTCCATCTTTATACAGATGGTGGTGTAGATATTTCCATGTTGATACACATAGCGTTGCAGATATTTCCATGTTTATAGAGATAGCCGTGTAGATATTTCCATTTTTCTACAGAGAGCGGTATAGATATTTCCATGTTTATACAGATGGTGGTGTAGATATTTCCATGTTTATAGAAATGGCGGTCTAGATATTTCCATGTTTATAGAGATAGTGGTGTAGATATTTCCCAGTTGATAGAGATATCGGTGTAGGTATTTCCATGTTTATACAGATAGCGGTGTAGATATTTCCATGTTTATACAGATAGCGGTGTAGATATTTCCATTTTTATGCAGATAGCAGTGTAGATATTTCCATGTACATACAGAGAGCGGTGTAGATATTTCCACATTTATAGAGATGGCAGTGTAGATATTTCCATGTTCATACAGATGGCGATGTAGATATTTCCATGTTTATAGATATGGCGGTGTAGATATTTCATGTTTATACTGATGTCGGTGTAGATATTTCCATGTTTATAGAGATGGCGGTTTAGATATTTCCATGTTTACACAGATAGCGGTGTAGATATTTCCATGTTTACACAGATAGCGCTGTAGGCATTTCCATGTTTACACAGATAGCGTTGTAGTTATTCGCATGTTTATAGAGATAGTGGTGTAGTTATTTCCATGTTTATACAGATAGCGGTGAAGAGATTTCCATGTTGACACAGATAGCGGTGTGGATATTTATGTGTTTATACAGATAGCGGTGTAGATATTTCCATGTTTATACTGATAGCGGTGCAGATATTTCCATGTTTATACAGATAGCGGTGCAGATATTTCCAAGTTTATACAGATAGCGGTGTAGATATTTCCATGTTTATACAGATAGCGCTGTAGACATTTCCATGTTTATAGAGATAGCGGTGTAGATATTTCCATGTTTATACAGATAGCGGTGTAGATATTTCCATGTTTATACAGATAGTGGTGTAGATATTTACATGTTTATAGAGATGGCGGTCTATATATTTACTCGTTTACACAGATAGCGTTGTAGATATTTCCATGTTTATAGAGATAGCAGTGTAGATATTTCCAATTTTATACAGATAGCAATGTAGATATTTCCATGTTCATGCAGATAGCGGTGTAGATATTTCCACGTTTATAGAGATGGCGGTGTAGATATTTCCGTGTTTATACAGAGAGCGGTGCAGATATTTCCATCTTAATACAGATGGCACTGTAGATATTTCCATGTTCCTACAGATGGTGGTGTAGATATTTCGAAGTTTATAGCGATAGCAGTGTAGTTATTTCCATGTTTATAGGGAAAGCTGTGTAGATATTTAAATGTATATGCAGATTGCTCTGCAGATATTTCCATGTTAATTCAGATAGCGGTGTAGATATTTCCATGTTCACCCAGATGCCGGTGTAGATATATGCATGTTCATACAGATGGCGGTGAAGATATTTCCATGTTCATACAGATTGCGGTGTAGTTACTTCCATGTTCATACATATCACGGTGTAGATATTTCCATGTTCACAGAGATGGAGGTGTAGATATTTCTATGTTCATACAAGTGGCGGTGTAGTGATTTCCATGTTCATAGAGATGGTAGTGTAGATATTTCCATGTTTATACAGATAGAAGTGTAGTTATTGCCATGTTTATAGAGATAGCAGTATATATATTTCCATTGATATACAGATAGCTGTGTAGATATTTCCATGTTCATACAGATAGCGGTGTAGATATTTCCATGGTGATACAGATGGCGTTGTAGATATTTCCATGCTTATAGAGATGGCGGTCTAGATATTTCCAAGTTTATAGAGATAGTGGTGTAGTTATTTCCAAGTTTATAGAGATAGCAGTGTAGATATTTCCATGTTTATACAGATAGCGGTGTAGTTATTTCCATGTTTTTACAGATAGCGTTGTAGATATTTCCATGTTTATAGAGATGGCGGTCAAGATATTTCCTTGTTTATACAGATAGAGGTGTAGATATTTCCATGTTTATAGAGATAGCGGTGTAGATATTTCCATTTTTATACAGATAGCAATGTACATATTTCCATGTTCATACAGATAGCGGTGTAGATATTTCCATGTTCATACAGATAGCGGTGTAGACATTTCCATGCTGATACAGATGGTGGTGTAGATATTTCCATGTTTATAGAGATGGCGGTCTAGATATTTCCACGTTTATAGAGATAGTGGTGTTGTTATTTCCAACTTTATAGAGATAGCAGTGTAGCTATTTCCATTTTTATACAGATAGCGGTGTAGATATTTCCATGTTTATACAGATAGCTGTGCCGATATTTCCATGTTTATACAGATAGCAGTGTAGATATTTTATGTTTACGCAGATAGCGGTGTTGATATTTCCATGTTTATACTGATTGTGGTGTAGATATTTCAATGTTTATAGAGATAGGGGTGTAGATATTTCCATGTTAATCCAGATTGTGGTGTACATGCTTCCATGTTCATACAGATGGCGCTGAAGATAATTCCGTGTTCATACAGATGGCAGTGTGGATGTTTCCATGTTCATACAAATGGCGGTGTAGTTATTTCCATGTTCATAGAGATGTCAGTGTAGATATTTCCATATTTATAGAGATAGCGGTGTAGTTATTTCCATGTTCATAGCGATAGCAGTGTAGATATTTCCATGTATATACAGATAGCTGTGTAGATATTTCCATTTTCATTCAGATGGCGGTGTAGGTATTTCCATGCTTATAGAGATGGCGGTGTAGATATTTTCATGTTTACACAGATAGCGGTGTAGACATTTCCATGTTTACACAGATAGCGGTGTGGATATTTCCATGTTTATGCAGATAGCAGTGTAGATATTTCCATGTTCATCAAGATGCCGGTGTAGATATTTGCATGTTCATACAGATAGCGGTGTAGATATTTCCATGTTCATACAGATGGCGGTGTAGATATTTCCATGTTCATACAGAGAGCGGTGTACATATTTCCATGTTGATACAGATGGCGGTGTAGATATTTCCATGTTCATACAGATAGCGGTGTAGGTATTTCCCTGTTCTTACAGTTAGCGGTGTACATATTTCCATGTTCTTACAGATGGCGGTGTAGATATTACCATGTTCATACAGATAGCGGGGTAGGTATTTCCATGTTCTTACAGTTAGCGGTGTACATATTTCCATGTTCTTACAGATGGCGGTGTAGATATTTCCATGTTCGTACAGATGGCAGTGTAGATATTTCCATGTTCATACAGGTGGCGGTGTAGATATTTACATGTTTATACAGATAGCAGTGTAGTTATTTCCAAGTTTATAGAGATAGCAGTGTAGATATTTCCATTGATATACAGATAGCTGAGTAGATATTTGCATGTTCGTACAGATAGCGGTGTAGATACTTCCATGTTCATACAGATAGCGGTGTAGATATTTCCATGTTTATACAGATAGTGGTGCGGATATTTCCATGTTTATACAGATAGTTGGGCAGATATTTCCATGTTTATACAGATAGCGGTGTAGATATTTCCATCTTAATACAGATGGAGGTGTAGATATGTCCATGTTCGTACAGATGGCGTTGTACATATTTCCATGTTCCTACAGATGGCGGTGTAGATATTTTGAAGTTTATAGAGATAGCGCTGTAGTTATTTCCACATTTATTGAGAAATCTGTATAGATATTTCCATGTATATGCAGATAGCTGTGTAGATAATTCCATTATCATGCAGATAGCGGTGAAGTTGTTTCCATGTTTATACAGATAGCGGTGTAGACATTTTCATGTTTATACAGATATCAGTGTAGATATTTCCATGTTTATAGAGATAGTGGTGTAGATAATTTCAATTTTATACAAATAGCAGTGTAGATATTTCCAACTTCATACAGATAGCGGTGTAGATATTTCCACGTTTATAGAGATGGCGGTGCAGATATTTCCATGTTCATACAGATGGCGGTGTAGATATTTCCATGTTTATAGAGATGGCGCTGTAGATATTTCCATGTTTACACAGATGGCGGTGTAGTTATTTCCCTGTTTACACAGATAGCGGTGTTGACATTTCCATGTTTACACAGATAGCGGTGTGGATATTTCCATGTTTATAGAGATAGCGGTGTAGATATTTCCATGTTTATACAGATAGCGGTGCTGATATTTCTATGTTTATACAGATAGCGGTGTAGATATTTCCATCTTAATGCAGATGGCGGTGTAGATATGTCCATGTTCGTACATATGGCGGTGTAGATATTTCCATGTTCATACAGATGGCGGTGTAGATATATCGAAGTTTATAGAGATAGCGCTGTAGTTATTTCCATATTTATAGAGAAATCTGTGGAGTTATTTCCATGTATATGCAGATAGCTGTGTAGATTTTCCATGTTCATGCAGATAGCGGTGTAGATATTTCCATGTTCATCCAGATGCCGGTGTAGATATATCCATGCTCATACAGATGGTGGTGAAGATATTTCCATGTTCATAGAGATGGCGGTGTAGATATTTCCATGTTCATACAAATGGCGGTGTAGATATTTCCATGTTCTTAGAGATGGCGGTGTAGATATTTCCATGTTTATACAGATAGTAGTGTAGTTATTTCCATGTTTATAGAGATAATAGTGTAGATATTTCCATTGATATACAGATAGCTGTGTAGATATTTGCATGTGCATACAGATAGCGGTGTAGATATTTCCATGTTCAAACAGAGGGCGGTGTAGATATTTCCATGTTCATACAGATAGCTGTGTAGGTATTTCCATGTTCATACAGATAGCGGTGTAGATATTTCCATGTTCATACAGATAGCGGTGTAGATATTTCCATGTTCATACAATTAGCTGTGTAGATATTTCCATGTTCATACAGATGGCGGTGTAGATATTTACATGTTCATACAGATGGCGTTGTAGATATTTCCATGTTCGTGCGGATGGCAGTGTAGATATTTCCATGTTCATACAGGCGGCGGTTTAGATATTTCCATGTTTATACAGATAGCAGTGTAGTTATTTCCATGTTTATAGAGATAGCAGTGTAGATATTTCCATTGATATACAGATAGCTGTGTAGATATTTGCATGCTCGTACAGATAGCGGTGTAGATATTTCCATGTTCATACAGAGAGCGGTGTAGATATTTCCATGTTCATACAGATAGCGGTGTAGTTATTTCCATGTTCATACAGATATCGGTGTAGATATTTCCATGTTCATTCAGATAGCGTTGTAGATATTTCCATGCCCATACAGTCAGCGGTGTAGATATTTCCATGTTCATACAGATGGCATTGTAGATATTTACATGTTCATACAGATGGCGGTGTAGATATTTCCATGTTCGTACGGATGGCAGTGTAGATATTTCCATGCTCATACAGGTGGCGGTGTAGATATTTCCATGTTTATACAGATAGCAGTGTAGTTATTTCCGTGTTTATAGAGATAGCAGTGCAGATATTTCCATTGATAAACAGATAGCTGTGTAGATATTTGCATGTTCATACAGATAGCGGTATAGATATTTCCATGTTCATACAGATAGCGGTGTAGATATTTCCATGTTCATACAGATGGCGGTGTAGATATTTACAGGTTCGTAGAGATGGCGGTGTAGATATTTCCATGTTTATGCAGATAGCGGTATAGATATTTCCATGTTTATACAGATGGTGGTGTAGATATTTCCATGTTAATAGAGATGGCGGTCTAGATATTTCCATGTTTATAGAGATAGTGGTGTAGTTATTTCCAAGTTTATAGAGACAGCGTTGTAGATATTTTCATGTTTACAAAGGTGGCGGTGTAGATATTTTCATGTTTACACAGATAGCGGTGTAGATATTGCCATGTTAACACAGATAGCGGTGTGGACATTTCCATGTTTACACAGATAGCGGTGTGGATATTTCCATGTTTATGTAGATAGCGGTCTAGATATTTCCATGTTTATACAGATAGCGGTGCGGATATTTCCATGTTTATACAGATAGTGGTGCAGATATTTCCATGTTTATAAAGATAGCGGGGTAGATATTTCCAGCTTAATACAGATGGCTGTGTAGATATGTCCATGTTCGTACAGATGGCGGTGTAGATATGTCCATGTTCATACAGATGGCGGTGTAGATATTTGGAAGTTTATAGAGAGAGCGCTGTTGACATTTCCATATTTATAGAGAAATCTGTGTAGATATTTCCATGTATATGCAGATAGCTGTGTAGATATTTCCATGTTCATGCAGATAGCGGTGTAGATATTTCCATGTTCATTAGGATGCCGGTGTAGATATTTGCATGTTCATACAGATAGCGGTGTAGATATTTCCATGTTCATACAGATAGCAGTGAAGATATTTCCATGTTCATACAGATAGCAGTGTAGATATTTCTAAGTTCATACAGATCGCGGTGTACATATTTCCACGTTTATAGAGATGGCGGTGTAGATATTTCCATGTTCATTCAGATGGCGGTGTAGGTATTTCCATGCTTATAGAGATGGCGGTGTAGATATTTTCATGTTTACACAGATAGCGGTGTAGACATTTCCATGTTTACACAGATAGCGGTGTGGATATTTCCATGTTTATGCAGATAGCGGTGTAGATATTTCCATGTTTATACAGATAGCGGTTGGAATATTTCCATGTTTGTACAGATAGTGGTGCAGATATTTCCATGCTTATACAGATAGCGGTGTAGATATTTCCATCTTAATACAGATGGCGGTGTAGATATGTCCATGTTCGTACAGATGGCGGTGTAGATATTTCCATGTTCATACTGATGGCGGTGTAGGTATTTCGAAGTTTATAGAGATAACGCTGTAGTTATTTCCATATTTATAGAGAAATCTGTGTAGATATTTCCATGTATATGCAGATTGCTGTGTAGATATTTCCATGTTCATGCAGATAGCGGTATAGATATTTCCATGTTCATCCAGATGCCAGTGTAGATATTTGCATGTTCATACAGATAGCGGTGTAGATATTTCCATGTTCATACAGATAGCGGTGTAGATATTTCCATGTTCATACAGAGAGCGGTGTACATATTTCCATGTTGATACAGATAGCGGTGTAGATATTTCCATGTTCATACAGATAGCGGTGTAGGTATTTCCCTGTTCTTACAGTTAGCGGTGTACATATTTCCATGTTCTTACAGATGGCGGTGTAGATATTTCCATGTTCATACAGATAGCGGGGTAGGTATTTCCATGTTCTTACAGTTAGCGGTGTACATATTTCCATGTTCTTACAGATGGCGGTGTAGATATTTCCTTGTTCGTACAGATGGCAGTGTAGATATTTCCATGTTCATACAGGTGGCGGTGTAGATATTTCCATGTTTATACAGATAGCAGTGTAGTTATTTCCAAGTTTATAGAGATAGCAGTGTAGATATTTCCATTGATATACAGATAGCTGAGTAGATATTTGCATGTTCGTACAGATAGCGGTGTAGATACTTCCATGTTCATACAGATAGCGGTGTAGATATTTCCATGTTTATACAGATAGTGGTGCGGATATTTCCATGTTTATACAGATAGTTGGGCAGATATTTCCATGTTTATACAGATAGCGGTGTAGATATTTCCATCTTAATACAGATGGCGGTGTAGATATGTCCATGTTCGTACAGATGGCGTTGTACATATTTCCATGTTCATACAGATGGCGGTGTAGATATTTTGAAGTTTATAGAGATAGCGCTGTAGTTATTTCCACATTTATTGAGAAATCTGTATAGATATTTCCATGTATATGCAGATATCTGTGTAGATAATTCCATTATCATGCAGATAGCGGTGTAGATATTTCCATGTTCATCCAGATGCCGGTGTAGATATATCCATGTTCATACAGATGGGGGTGAAGATATTTCCATGTTCATACAGATGGCGGTGTAGATATTTCCATGTTCAGACAAATGGCGGTGTAGATATTTCCATGTTCATAGAGATGGCGGTGTAGATATTTCCATGTTCATACAGTTAGCCGTGTAGATATTTCCATGTTCATACAGAGGGCGGTGTAGATATTTCCATGTTCGTATGGATGGCAGTGTAGATATTTCCATGTTCATTCAGGTGGCGGTGTAGATATTTCCATGTTTATACAGATAGCAGTGTAGTTATTTCCATGTTTATAGAGATAGCAGTGTAGATATTTCCATTGATATACAGATAGCTGTGTAGATATTTGCATGTTCGTTCAGATAGCGGTGTAGATATTTCCATGTTCATACAGAGAGCGGTGTAGATATTTCCATGTTCATACAGATAGCGGTGTAGTTATTTCCATATTCATACAGAAAGCGTTGTAGATATTTCCATGTTCATACAGATGTCATTGTAGATATTTACATGTTCATACAGATGGCGGTGTAGATACTTCCATGTTCGTACGGATGGCAGTGTAGATATTTCCATGTTCATACAGATGGCGGTGTAGATATTTACAGGTTCGTAGAGATGGCGGTGTAGATATTTCCATGTTTATGCAGATAATGGTATAGATATTTCCATGTTTATACAGATGGTGGTGTAGATATTTCCATGTTTATAGAGATGGCGGTCTAGATATTTCCATGTTTATAGAGATAGTGGTGTAGTTATTTCCAAGTTTATAGAGACAGCGTTGTAGATATTTTCATGTTTACACCGATGGCGGTGTAGATATTTTCATGTTTACACAGATAGCGGTGTAGATATTGCCATGTTAACACAGATAGCGGTGTGGACATTTCCATGTTTACACAGATAGCGGTGTGGATATTTCCATGTTTATGTAGATAGCGGTCTAGATATTTCCATGTTTATACAGATAGCGGTGCGGATATTTCCATGTTTATACAGATAGTGGTGCATATATTTCCATGTTTATAAAGATAGCGGTGTAGATATTTCCAGCTTAATACAGATGGCTGTGTAGATATGTCCATGTTCGTACAGATGGCGGTGTAGATATGTCCATGTTCATACAGATGGCGGTGTAGATATTTCGAAGTTTATAGAGAGAGCGCTGTAGTCATTTCCATATTTATAGAGAAATCTGTGTAGATATTTCCATGTATATGCAGATAGCTGTGTAGATATTTCCATGTTCATGCAGATAGCGGTGTAGATATTTCCATGTTCATCCAGATGCCGCTGTAGATATTTGCATGTTCATACAGATAGCGGTGTAGATATTTCCATGTTCATACAGATAGCAGTGTAGATATTTCCATGTTCATACAGATAGCAGTGTAGATATTTCCATGTTCATACAGATAGCGGTGTAGATAATTCCAATTATATACAGATAGCAGTGTAGATATTTCTAAGTTCATACAGATAGCGGTGTACATATTTCCACGTTTATAGAGATGGCGGTGTAGATATTTCCATGTTCATTCAGATGGCGGTGTAGATATTTCCATGCTTATAGAGATGGCGGTGTAGATATTTTCATGTTTACACAGATAGCGGCGTAGACATTTCAATGTTTACACAGATAGCGGTGTGGATATTTCCATGTTTATGCAGATATCGGTGTAGATATTTCCATGTTTATACAGATAGCGGTGCGGATATTTCCATGTTTGTACAGATAGTGGTGCAGATATTTCCATGCTTATACAGATAGCGGTGTAGATATTTCCATCTTAATACAGATGGCGGTGTAGATATGTCCATGTTCGTACAGATGGCGGTGTAGATATTTCCATGTTCATACTGATGGTGGTGTAGGTATTTCGAAGTTTATAGAGATAACGCTGTAGTTATTTCCATATTTATAGAGAAATCTGTGTAGATATTTCCATGTATAAGCAGATAGCTGTGTAGTTATTTCCATGTTCATGCAGATAGCGGTATAGATATTTCCATGTTCATCCAGATGCCGGTGTAGATATTTGCATGTTCATACAGATAGCGGTGTAGATATTTCCATGTTCATACAGATAGCGGTGTAGATATTTCCATGTTCATACAGAGAGCGGTGTAGATATTTCCATGTTCACACAGATAGCGGTGTAGATATTTCCATGTTCATACAGATAGCGGTGTAGGTATTTCCATGTTCTTACAGTTAGCGGTGTACATATTTCCATGTTCTTACAGATGGCGGTGTAGATATTTCCATGTTCACACGGATGGCAGTGTAGATATTTCCATGTTCATACAGGTGGCGGTGTAGATATTTCCATGTTTATACAGATAGCAGTGTAGTTATTTCCAAGTTTATAGAGATAGCAGTGTAGGTATTTCCATTGATATACAGATAGCTGAGTAGGTATTTGCATGTTCATACAGATAGCGGTGTAGATACTTCCAAGTTCATACAGATAGCGGTGTAGATATTTCAATGTTTATACAGATAGTGGTGCGGATATTTCCATGTTTGTACAGATAGTTGGGCAGATATTTCCATGTTTATACAGATAGCGGTGTAGATATTTCCATCTTAAAACAGATGGCGGTGTAGATATGTCCATGTTCGTACAGATGGCGTTGTACATATTTCCACGTTCATACAGATGGCGGTGTAGATATTTTGAAGTTTATAGAGATAGCGCTGTAGTTATTTCCATATTTATTGAGAAATCTGTGTAGATATTTCCATGTATATGCAGATAGCTGTGTAGATATTTCCATTATCATGCAGATAGCGGTGTAGATATTTCCATGTTCATCCAGATGCCGGTGTAGGTATATCCATGTTCATACAGATGGGGGTGAAGATATTTCCATGTTAATAAAGATGGCGGTGTAGATATTTCCATGTTCATACAAATGGCGGTGTAGATATTTCCATGTTCATAGAGATGGCGGTGTAGATATTTCCATGTTCATACAGTTAGCCGTGTAGATATTTCCATGTTCATACAGAGGGCGGTGTAGATATTTCCATGTTCGTATGGATGGCAGTGTAGATATTTCCATGTTCATTCAGGTGGCGGTGTAGATATTTCCATGTTTATACAGATAGCAGTGTAGTTATTTCCATGTTTATAGAGATAGCAGTGTAGATATTTCCATTGATATACAGATAGCTGTGTAGATATTTGTATGTTCGTACAGATAGCGGTGTAGATATTTCCATGTTCATACAGAGAGCGGTGTAGATATTTCCATGTTCATACAGATAGCGGTGTAGTTATTTCCATGTTCATACAGATAGCGGTGTAGATATTTCCATGTTCATACAGATATCGTTGTAGATATTTCCATGCTCATACAGTCAGCGGTGTAGATATTTCCATGTTCATACAGATGGCATTGTAGATATTTCCATGTTCATACAGATGGCGGTGTAGATATTTCCATGTTCGTACGGATGGCAGTGTAGATATTTCCATGTTCATACAGGTGGCGGTGTAGATATTTCCATGTTTATACAGATAGCAGTGTAGTTATTTCCGTGTTTATAGAGATAGCAGTGCAGATATTTCCATTGATAAACAGATAGCTGTGTAGATATTTGCATGTTCATACAGATAGCGGTATAGATATTTCCATGTTCATACAGATAGCGGTGTAGATATTTCCATGTTCATACAGATGGCGGTGTAGATATTTACAGGTTCGTAGAGATGGCAGTGTAGATATTTCCATGTTTATGCAGATAGCGGTATAGATATTTCCATGGTTATACAGATGGTGGTGTAGATATTTCCATGTTTATAGAGATGGCGGTCTAGATATTTCCATGTTTATAGAGATAGTGGTGTAGTTATTTCCAAGTTTATAGAGACAGCATTGTAGATATTTTCATGTTTACACAGATGGCGGTGTAGATATTTTCATGTTTACACAGATAGCGGTGTAGATAATGCCATGTTAACACAGATAGCAGTGTGAACATTTCCATGTTTACACAGATAGCGGTGTGGATATTTCCATGTTTATGTAGATAGCGCTATATATATTTCCATGTTTATACAGATAGCGGTGCGGATATTTCCATGTTTATACAGATAGTGGTGCAGATATTTCCATGTTTATAAAGATAGCAGTGTAGATATTTCCAGCTTGATACAGATGGCTGTGTAGATATGTCCATGTTCGTACAGATGGTGGTGTAGATATTTCCATGTTCATACACATGGCGGTGTAGATATTTCGAAGTTTATAGAGAGAGCGCTGTAGTCATTTCCATATTTATAGGGAAATCTGTGTAGATATTTCCATGTATATGCAGATAGCTGTGTAGCTATTTCCATGTTCATGCAGATAGCGGTGTAGATATTTCCATGTTCATCCAGATGCCGGTGTAGATACTTGCATGTTCATACAGATAGCGGTGTAGATAATTCCAATTATATACAGATAGCAGTGTAGATATTTCTAGGTTCATACAGATAGCGGTGTACATATTTCCACGTTTATAGACATGGCGGTGTAGATATTTCCATGTTCATTCAAATGGCGGTGTAGATATTTCCATGCTTATAGAGATGGCGGTGTAGATATTTCATGTTTACACAGATAGCGGTGTAGATATTTCCATGTTCATACAGATAGCGGTGTAGATATTTCCATGTTCATACAGAGAGCGGTGTAGATATTTCCATGTTCATACAGATAGCGGTGTAGATATTTCCATGTTCATACAGATAGCAGTGTAGGTATTTCCATGTTCTTACAGTTAGCGGTGTACATATTTCCATGTTCTTACAGATGGCGATGTAAATATTTCCATGTTCATACAGATGGCAGTGCAGATATTTACATGTTCATACAGGTGGCGGTGTAGATATTTCCATGTTTATACAGATAGCAGTGTAGTTATTTCCAAGTTTATAGAGATAGCAGTGTAGATATTTCCATTGATATACAGATAGCTGAGTAGATATTTGCATGTTCATACAGATAGCGGTGTAGATACTTCCATGTTCATACAGATAGTGGTGTAGATATTTCCATGTTTATACAGATAGTGGTGCGGATATTTCCATGTTTATACAGATAGTGGTGCAGATATTTCCATGTTTATACAGATAGCGGTGTAGATACTTCCATCTTAATTCAGATGGCGGTGTAGATATGTCCATGTTCGTACAGATGGCGTTGTACATATTTCCATGTTCATACAGATGGCGGTGTAGATATTTTGAAGTTTATTGAGATAGCGCTGTAGTTATTTCCATATTTATTGAGAAATCTATGTAGATATTTCCATTATCATGCAGATAGCGGTGTAGATATTTCCATGTTCATCCAGATGCCGGTGTAGATATATCCATGTTCATACAGATGGGGGTGAAGATATTTCCATGTTCATACAGATGGCGGTGTAGATATTTCCATGTTCATACAAATGGCGGTGTAGATATTTCCATGTTCATAGAGATGGCGGTGTAGATATTTCCATGTTCATACAGTTAGCCGTGTAGATATTTCCATGTTCATACAGAGTGCGGTGTAGATAATTCCATGTTTGTATTTATGGCAGTGTAGATATTTCCATGTTCATTCAGGTGGCGGTGTAGATATTTCCATTTTTATGCAGATAGCAGTGTAGTTATTTCCATGTTTATAGAGATATCAGTGTAGATATTTCCATTGATACACAGATAGCTGTGTAGATATTTGCATGTTCATACAGATAGCGGTATAGATATTTCCATGTTCATACAGATGGCGGTGTAGATATTTCCATGCTCATACAGTCATCGGTGTAGATATTTCCATGTTCATAGAGATGGCGGTGTAGATATTTCCATGTACATACAAATAGCGGTGTAGATATTTCCATTTTTATAGAGATGACGGTGGAGATATTTCCATGTTGATACAGATAGCAGTGTAGTTATTTCCTTGTTTGTAGAGATAGCAGTGTAGATATTTCCATTGATATACAGATAGCTGTGTAGATATTTGCATGTTCATACAGTTAGCGGTGTAGATGTTTCCATGCTTATGCAGATAGCGGTATAGATATTTCCATGTTTATACAGATGGTGGTGTAGATATTTCCAAGTTTATAGAGATGGCGGTCTAGATATTTCCATGTTTATAGAGATAGTGGTGTAGTTATTTCCAAGTTTATAGAGACAGTGTTGTAGATATTTTCATGTTTACACAGATGGCGGTGTAGATATTTTCATGTTTACACAGATAGCGGTGTAGATATTGCCATGTTAACACAGATAGCGGTGTGGACATTTCCATGTTTACACAGATAGCGGTGTGGATATTTCCATGTTTATGTAGATATCGGTACAGATATTTCCATGTTTATACAGATAGCGGTGCGGATATTTCCATGTTTATACAGATAGTGGTGCAGATATTTCCATGTTTATAAAGATAGCGGTGTAGATATTTCCAGCTTAATACAGATGGCTGTGTAGATATGTCCATGTTCGTACAGATGGCGGTGTAGATATGTCCATGTACATACAGATGGCGGTGTAGATATTTCGAAGTTTATAGAGAGAGCGCTGTAGTCATTACCATATTTATAGAGAAATCTGTGTAGATATTTCCATGTATATGCAGATATCTGTGTAGATATTTCCATTATCATGCAGATAGCGGTGTAGATATTTCCATGTTCATCCACATGCCGGTGTAGATATATCCATGTTCATACAGATGGGGGTGAAGATATTTCCATGTTCATACAGATGGCGGTGTAGATATTTCCATGTTCATACAAATGGCGGTGTAGATATTTCCATGTTCATAGAGATGGCGGTGTAGATATTTCCATGTTCATACAGTTAGCCGTGTAGATATTTCCATGTTCATACAGAGGGCGGTGTAGATATTTCCATGTTCGTATGGATGGCAGTGTAGATATTTCCATGTTCATTCAGGTGGCGGTGTAGATATTTCCATGTTTATACAGATAGCAGTGTAGTTATTTCCATGTTTATAGAGATAGCAGTGTAGATATTTCCATTGATATACAGATAGCTTTGTAGATATTAGCATGTTCGTACAGATAGCGGTGTAGATATTTCCATGTTCATACAGATAGCGGTGTAGATATTTCCATGTTCATACAGATAGCGGTGTAGTTATTTCCATGTTCATACAGATAGCGGTGTAGATATTTCCATGTTCATACAGATGGCATTGTAGATATTTACATGTTCATACAGATGACGGTGTAGATATTTCCATGTTCGTACCGATGACAATGTAGATATTTCCATGTTCATACAGGTGGCGGTGTAGATATTTCCATGTTTATACAGATAGCAGTGTAGTTATTTCCGTGTTTATAGAGATAGCAGTGCAGATATTTCCATTGATAAACAGATAGCTTTGTAGATATTTGTATGTTCATACAGATAGCGGTATAGAAATTTCCATGTTGATACAGATAGCGGTGTAGATATTTCCATGTTCATACAGATGGCGGTGTAGATATTTACAGGTTCGTAGAGATGGCGGTGTAGATATTTCCATGTTTATGCAGATATTGGTATAGATATTTTCATGTTTATACTGATGGTGGTGTAGATATTTCCATGTTTATAGAGATGGCGGTCTAGATATTTCCATGTTTATAGAGATAGTGGTGTAGTTATTTCCAAGTTCATAGAGACAGCGTTGTAGATATTTTCATGTTTACACAGATGGCGGTGTAGATATTTTCATGTTTACAGAGATAGCGGTGTAGATATTGCCATGTTAACACAGATAGCGGTGTGGACATTTCCATGTTTACACAGATAGCGGTGTGGATATTTCCATGTTTATGTAGACAGCGGTGTAGATATTTCCATGTTTATACAGATAGCGGTGTGGATATTTCCATGTTTATACAGATAGTGGTGCAGATATTTCCATGTTTATAAAGATAGCAGTGTAGATATTTCCAGCTTAATACATATGGCTGTGTAGATATGTCCATGTTCGTACAGATGGCGGTGTAGATATGTCCATGTTCATACAGATGGCGGTGTAGATATTTCGAAGTTTATAGAGAGAGCGCTGTAGTCATTTCCATATTTATAGAGAAATCTGTGTAGATATTTCCATGTATATGCAGATAGCTGTGTAGATATTTCCATGTTCATGCAGATAGCGGTGTAGATATTTCCATGTTCATCCAGATGCCGGTGTAGATATTTGCATGTTCATACACATAGCGGTGTAGATATTTCCATGTTCATACAGATAGCGGTGTAGATATTTCCATGTTCATACAGATAGCAGTGTAGATATTTCCATGTTCATACAGATAGCGGTGTAGATAATTCCAATTATATACTGATAGCAGTGTAGATATTTCTAAGTTCATACAGATAGCGGTGTATATATTTCCACGTTTATAGAGATGGCGGTGTAGATATTTCCATGTTCATTCAGATGGCGGTGTAGATATTTCCATGCTTATAGAGATGGCGGTGCAGATATTTTCATGTTTACACAGATAGCGGTGTGGACATTTCCATGTTTACACAGATAGCAGTGTGGATATTTCCATGTTTATGCAGATATTGGTGTAGATATTTCCATGTTTATACAGATAGCGGTGCGGATATTTCCATGTTTGTACAGATAGTGGTGCAGATATTTCCATGCTTATACAGATAGCGGTGTAGATCTTTCCATCTTAATACAGATGGCGGTGTAGATATGTCCATGTTCGTACAGATGGCGGTGTAGATATTTCCATGTTCATACTGATGGTGGTGTAGGTATTTCGAAGTTTATAGAGATAACGCTGTAGTTATTTCCATATTTATAGAGAAATCTGTGTAGATATTTCCATGTATAAGCAGATAGCTGTGTAGATATTTCCATGTTCATGCAGATAGCGGTATAGATATTTCCATGTTCATCCAGATGCCGGTGTAGATATTTGCATGTTCATACAGATAGCGGTGTAGATATTTCCATGTTCATACAGATAGCGGTGTGGATATTTCCATGTTCATACAGAAGGCGGTGAAGATATTTACAGGTTCGTAGAGATGGCAGTGTAGATATTTCCATGTTTATGCAGATAGCGGTATAGATATTTCCATGGTTATACAGATGATGGTGTAGATATTTCCATGTTTATAGAGATGGCGTTCTAGATATTTCCATGTTTATAGAGACAGTGGTGTAGTTATTTCTAAGTTTATAGAGACAGCGGTGTAGATATTTTCATGTTTACACAGATAGCGGTGTAGATATTGCCATGTTAACACAGATAGCAGTGTGGACATTTCCATGTTTACACAGATAGCGGTGTGGATATTTCCATGTTTATGTAGATAGCGCTATAGATATTTCCATGTTTATACAGATAGCGGTGCGGATATTTCCGTGTTTATACAGATAGTGGTGCAGATATTTCCATGTTTATAAAGATAGCGGAGTAGATATTTCCAGCTTAATACAGATGGCTGTGTAGATATGTCCATGTTCGTACAGATGGCGGTGTAGATATGTCCATGTTCATACTGATGGCGGTGTAGATATTTCGAAGTTTATAGAGAGAGCGCTGTAGTCATTTCCATATTTATAGAGAAACCTGGGTAGATATTTCCATGTATATGCAGATAGCTGTGTAGCTATTTCCATGTTCATGCAGATAGCGGTGTAGATATTTCCATGTTCATCCAGATGCCGGTGTAGATATTTGCATGTTCATACAGATAGCGGTGTAGATAATTCCAATTATATACAGATAGCAGTGTAGATATTTTAAGTTCATACAGATAGCAGTGTACATATTTCCACGTTTATAGAGATGGCGGTGTAGATATTTCCATGTTCATTCAGATGGCGTTGTAGATATTTCCATGCTTATAGAGATGGCGGTGTAGATATTTTCATGTTTACACAGATAGCGGTGTAGACATTTCCATGCTTACACAGATAGCGGTGTGGGTATTTCCATGTTTATGCAGATAGCGGTGTAGATATTTCCATGTTTATACAGATAGCAGTGCGGATATTTCCATGTTTGTACAGATAGTGGTGCAGATATTTCCATGCTTATACAGATAGCGGTGTAGATATTTCCATCTTAATACAGACGGCGGTGTAGATATGTCCATGTTCATACAGATGGCGGTGTAGATATTTCCATGTTCATACTGATGGCGGTGTAGGTATTTCGAAGTTTATAGAGATAACGCTGTAGTTATTTCCATATTTATAGAGAAATCTGTGTAGATATTTCCATGTATATGCAGATAGCTGTGTAGATATTTCCATGTTTATACAGATAGCGGTATAGATATTTCCATGTTCATCGAGATTCTGGTGTAGACATTTGCATGTTCATACAGATAGCGGTGTAGATATTTCCATGTTCATACAGATAGCGGTGTAGATATTTCCATGTTCATACAGAGAGCGGTGTAGATATTTCCATGTTCATACAGATAGCGGTGTAGATATTTCCATGTTCATACAGATAGCGCTGTAGGTATTTCCATGTTATTACAGTTAGCGGTGTACATATTTCCATGTTCTTACAGATGGCGGTGTAAATATTTCCATGTTCATACAGATGGCAGTGTATTTATTTACATGTTCATACAGGTGGCGGTGTAGATATTTCCATGTTTATACAGATTGCAGTGTAGTTGTTTCCAAGTTTATAGAGATAGCAGTGTAGATATTTCCATTGATATACAGATAGCTGAGTAGATATTTGCATGTTCATACCGATAGCGGTGTAGATACTTCCATGTTCATACAGATAGCGGTGTAGATATTTCCATGTTTATACAGATAGTGGTGCGGATATTTCCATGTTTATACAGATAGTTGGGCAGATATTTCCATGTTTATACAGATAGCGGTGTAGATATTTCCATCTTAATACAGATGGCGGTGTAGATATGTCCATGTTCGTACAGATGGCGTTGTACGTATTTCCATGTTCATACAGATGGCGGTGTAGATATTTTGAAGTTTATAGAGATAGCGCTGTAGTTATTTCCATATTTATTGAGAAATCTGTGTAGATATTTCCATTATCATGCAGATAGCGGTGTAGATATTTCCATGTTCATAGAGATGGCGGTGTAGATATTTCCATGTTCATACAGAGGGCGGTGTAGATAATTCCATGTTCGTATGGATGGCAGTGTAGATATTTCCATGTTCATTCAGGTGGCTGTGTAGATATTTCCATGTTTATACAGATAGCAGTGTAGTTATTTCCATGTTTATAGAGATAGCAGTGTAGATATTTCCATTGATATACAGATAGCTGTGTAGATATTTGCATGTTCGTACAGATAGCGGTGTAGATATTTCCATGTTCATACAGAGAGCGGTGTAGATATTTCCATGTTCATGCAGATAGCGGTATAGATATTTCCATGTTTATACAGATGGTGGTGTAGATATTTCCATATTTATACACATGGCTGTCTAGATATTTCCATGTTTATAGAGATAGTGGTGTAGTTATTTCCAAGTTTATAGAGACAGCGTTGTAGATATTTCCATGTTTATACAGATAGCGGTGAAGATATTTCCATGTTTATACAGATAGCGGTGTAGATATTTCCATGTTTATAGAGATAGTTTTGTAGATAATTCCAATTTTATACAGATAGCAGTGTACATATTTCCAAGTTCATACAGATAGCTGTGTAGATATTTCCACGTTTATAGAGATGCCGGTGTAGATATTTCCATGTTCATACAGATGGCGGTGTAGATATTTCCATGTTTATTGAGATGGCGGTGTAGATATTTTCATGTTTACACAGATGGCGGTGTAGATATTTCCATGTTTACACAGATAGCGGTGTAGACATTTCCATGTTTAAACAGATAGCGGTGTGGACATTTCCATGTTTATGCAGATAGCGGTGTAGATATTTCCATGTTTATACAGATAGCGGTGCGGATATTTTCATGTTTATACAGATAGTGGTGCAGATATTTCCATGTTTATAGAGATAGCGGTGTAGATATTTCCATCTTAATTCAGATGGCGGTGTAGATATGTCCATGTTCGTACAGATGGTGGTGCAGATATTTCCAAGTTCATACAGTTAGCGGTGTAGATATTTCCATGTTCATACAGAGGGCTGTGTAGATATTTCCATGTTCATACAGATGGCGGTGTAGATATTTCCATGTTCGTATGGATGGCAGTGTAGATATTTCCATGTTCATACAGGTGGCGGTGTAGATATTTCCATGTTTATACAGATAGCAGTGTAGTTATTTCCATGTTTATAGAGATAGGAGTGTAGATATTTCCATTGATATACAGATAGCTGTGTAGATATTTGCATGTTCATACAGATACCGGTGTAGATATTTCCATGTTCATACAGTTAGCAGTGTAGATATTTCCATGTTCATACAGTGGGCGGTGTAGATATTTACATGTTTACACAGATGGCGGTGTAGATATTTCCATGTTTACACAGAAAGCGGTGTACAAATTTCCATGTTTACACAGATAGCGGTGTGGATATTTCCATGTTTATGCAGATAGCGGTGTAGATATTTCCATGTTTATACAGATAGCGGTGCGGATATTTTCATGTTTATACAGATAGTGGTGCAGATATTTCCATGTTTATATAGATAGCGGTGTAGATATTTCCATCTTAATACAGATGGCGGTGTAGATATGTCCATGTTCGTACAGATGGTGGTGCAGATATTTCCATGTTCATACAGTTAGCGGTGTAGATATTTCCATGTTCATACAGAGGGCGGTGTAGATATTTATATGTTCATACAGATGGCGGTGTAGATATTTCCATGTGCGTATGGATGGCAGTGTAGATATTTCCGTCTTCATACAGCTGGAGGTGTAGATATTTCCGTGTTTATACAGATAGCTGTGTAGATATTTGCATGTTCATACAGATAGCTGTGTAGATATTTGCATGTTCATACAGATAGCGGTATAGGTATTTCCATTTTCATACAGATAGCGGTGTAGATATTTCCATGTTCATACAGATGGCGGTGTAGATATTTACATGTTCATACAGATGGCGGTGTAGATATTTCCATGTTCGTACAGATGGTGGTGTAGATATTTCCATGTTCATAGAGATGGCGGTGTAGATATTTCCATGTTTATGGAGATAGCGGTATAGTTATTTCCATGTTTAAACAGATGGTGGTGTAGATATTTCCATGTTTCTAGAGATGGCAGTCTAGTTATTTCCATGTTTATAGAGATAGTGGTGTAGTTATTTCCAAGTTTATAGAGACAGCATTGTAGATATTTCCATGTTTATACAGATAGAGGTGAAGATATTTCCATGTTTATAAACACAGCGGTGTAGATATTTCCGTGTTTATATAGATAGCGGTGTAGATATTTCCATGTTTATAGAGATAGCAGTGTAGATATTTCCATTGATATACAGGTAGCTCTGTAGATATTTGCATGTTCATACAGATAGCGGTGAAGATATTTCCATGTTCATACAGATAGCGGTGTAGATATTTCCATGTTCATAGAGATGGCGGTGTAGATATTTCCATGTACATAGAAATGGCGGTGTAGATATTTCCATGTTCATAGAGATGACGGTGGAGATATTTCCATGTTTATACAGATAGCAGTGTAGTTATTTCCTTGTTTGTAGAGATAGCAGTGTAGATATTTCCATTGATATACAGATAGCTGTGTAGATATTTGCATGTTCATACAGATAGCGGTGTAGATATTTCCATGTTTATACAGATAGCGGTGTAGATATTTCCATGTTTATAGAGATAGTTTTGTAGATAATTCCAATTTTATACAGATAGCAGTGTAGATATTTCCAAGTTCATATAGATAGCGGTGTAGATATTTCCACGTTTATAGAGATGGCGGTGTAGATATTTCCATGTTCTTACAGATGGCGGTGTAGATATTTCCATGTTTATTGAGATGGTGGTGTAGATATTTTCATGTTTACACAGATGGCGGTGTAGATATTTCCATGTTTACACAGATAGCGGTGTAGGCATTTCCATGTTTACACAGATAGCGGTGTGGATATTTCCATCTTTATGCAGATAGCGGTGTAGATATTTCCATGTTTATACAGATAGCAGTGCGGATATTTTCATGTTTATACAGATAGTGGTGCAGATATTTCCATGTTTATAGAGATAGCGGTGTAGATATTTCCATGTTCATGCTGATAGCCGTGTAGTTATCTCCATGTTCATCCAGATGCCGGTGTAGATATATCCATGTTCATACAGATGGCGGTGAAGATATTTCCATGTTCATACAGATGGTGGTGTAGATATTTCCATGTTCATACAAATGGCGGTGAAGATATTTCCATGTTCATACAGATAGCGGTGTAGATATTTCCATGTTCATACAGATAGCGATGTAGGTATTTCCATGTTCTTACAGTTATCGTTGTAGATATTTCCATGTTCATGCAGAGGGCGGTGTAGATATTTCCATGTTCATACAGATGGCAGTGTAGATATTTCCATGTTCATACAGGTGGCGGTGTAGATATTTCCATGTTTATACAGATAGCAGTGTAGTTATTTCCATGTTTATAGAGATAGCAGTGTAGATATTTCCATTGATATACAGATAGCTGTGTAGATATTTGCATGATCATACAGATAGCATTGTAGATATTTCCATGTTCATACAGATAGCGGTGTAGATATATCCATGTTTATACAGATAGTGGTGCGGATATTTCCATGTTCATACAGATAGTTGGGCAGATATTTACGTGTTTATACAGATAGCGGTGTAGATATTTCCATCTTAATACAGATGGCGGTGTAGATATGTCCATGTTCGTACAGATGGCGTTGCACATATTTCCATTTTCATACAGATGGTGGTGTAGATATTTCGAAGTTTATAGAGACAGCGCTGTAGTTATTTCCATATTTATAGAGAAATCTGTGTAGATATTTCCATGTACATGCAGATAGCTATGTAGATATTTCCATGTTCATGCAGATAGCGGTGTAGTTATTTCCATGTTCATCCAGATGCCGGTGTAGTTATATCCATTTTCATACAGATGGCGGTGAGGATATTTCCATGTTCATACAGATGGCGGTGTTGATATTTCCATGTTCATACAAATGGCGGTGAAGATATTTCCATGTTCATAGAGATGGCGGTGTAGATATTTCCAAGTTCATACAAATGGCGGTGTAGATATTTCCATGTTCATAGAGATGGGGGTGTAGATATTTCCATGTTTACACAGATAACAGTGTAGTTATTTCCATGTTTATAGAGATAGCAGTGTACATATTTCCATTGATATACAGATAGCTGTGAAGAGATTTCCTTGTTCATACACATAGCGGTGTAGATATTTCCATGTTCATACAGAGAGCGGTGTAGATATTTCCATGTTCATACAGATAACGGTGTAGATATTTCCATGTTCATACAGATAGCGATGCAGATATTTCCATGTTCGTACACTTAGCGGTATAGAGATTTCCGTGTTCATACAGATGGCAGTGTAGATATTTACATGTTCATACAGATGGCGGTGTAGATATTTCCATGTTCGTACAGATGGCGTTGTAGATATTTCCATGTTCATAGAGATGGCGGTGTAGATATTTCCATTTTTATGCAGTTAGCGGTATAGATATTTCCATGTTTATACAGATGTTGGTGTAGATATTTCCATGTTTATAGAGATGGCGGTCTAGATATTTCCATGTTTATAGAGATAGTGGTGTAGTTATTTCCAAGTTTATAGAGACAGCGTTGTAGTTATTTCCATGTTTATAGAGATAGCGATGAAGATATTTCCATGTTTATACAGATAGCAGTGTAGATATTTCCATGTTTATACAGATAGCGTTGTAGGTATTTCCATGTTTATAGAGATAGTGGTGTCGATAATTCCAATTTTATACAGATAGCAGTGTAGATATTTCCAAGTTCATACAGATAGCGGTTTAGATATTTCCACGTTTATAGAGATAGCGGTGTAGATATTTCCATGTTCATACAGATGGCGGTGTAGATATTTCCATGTTTATAGAGATGGTGGTGTATATATTTTCATGTTTACACAGATGGTGGTGTAAATATTTCCATGTTTACACAGATAGCGGTGTAGACATTTCCATGTTTACACAGATAGCGGTGTGGATATTTCCATGTTTATGCAGATAGCGGTGTAGATATTTCCATGTTTATACAGATAGCGGTGCGGATATTTCCATGTTTATACAGATAGTGGTGCACATATTTCCATGTTTATACAGATAGCGGTGTAGATATTTCCATCTTATTACAGATGGCGGTGTAGATATATCCGTGTTCGTACAGATGGTGGTGTAGATATTTCCATGTTCATACAGATGGCGGTGTACATATTACGAAGTTTATAGTGATTGCTCTGTAGTTATTTCCATATTTATAGAGAAATCTGTGTAGATATTTCCATGTATATGCAGATAGCTGTGTAGATATTTCCATGTTCATGCAGATAGCGGTGTAGATATTTCCATGTTCATCCAGATGCCGGTGTAGATATATCCATGTTCATACAGATGGGGGTGAAGATATTTCCATGTTCATACAGATGGTGTTGTAGATATTTCCATGTTCATACAAATGGCGGTGTAGATATTTCCATGTTCATACAGAAGGCGGTGTAGATATTTCCATGTACATACAAATGGCGGTGTAGATATTTCCATGTTCATAGAGATGGCGGTGTAGATATTTCCATGTTTATACAGATAGCAGTGTAGTTATTTCCATGTTTATAGAGATAGCAGTGTAGATATTTCCATTGATATACAGATAGCTGTGTAGATATTTCCATGTTCGTACAGATAGCGGTGTACATATTTCCATATTCAAACAGATAACGGTGTAGATATTTCCATGTTCATACAGATAGCGGTGTAGATATTTCCATGTTCATACAGTTAGCGGTGTAGATATTTCGATGTTCATACAGATGGCGGTGTAGATATTTACATGTTCATTCAGATGACGGTGCAGATATTTCCATGTTCGTACAGATGGCGGTGTAGATATTTCCATGTTCATAGAGATGGCGGTGTAGATATATCCATGTTTATGCAGATTGCGGTATAGATATTTCCATGTTTATACAGATGGTGGTGCAGATATTTCCATGTTTATAAACATGGCGGTCAGGATATTTCCGTGTTTATAGAGATAGTGGTAAAGTTATTTCCAAGTTTATAGAGTCAGTGTTGTAGATATTTCCATGTTTATACAGATAGCGGTGAAGATATTTCCATGTTTATAGAGATAGCGGTGTCGATATTTCCATGTTTATACAGATAGCGGTGTACATCTTTCCATGTTTATAGAGACAGTGGTGTAGATAATTCCAATTTTATACATATAGCAGTGTAGATATTTCCAAGTTCATACAGATAGCGGTGTAGATATTTCCACGTTTATAGAGATTGCGGTGTAGATATTTCCATGTTCATACAGATGGCGGTGTAGATATTTCCATGTTTACAGAGATGGCGGTGTAGATATTTTCATGTTTACACAGATGGCGGAGTAGATATTTCCATGTTTACACAGATAGCGGTGTAGACATTTCCATGTTTACAAAGATAGCGGTGTGGATATTTCCATGTTTATGCAGATAGCGGTGTAAATAATTCCATGTTTATACAGATAGCGGTGCGTATATTTCCATGTTTATACAGATAGTGGTGCAGATATTTCCATGTTTATACAGATAGCGGTGTAGATATTTCCATCTTATTACAGATGGCGGTGTAGATATTTCCATGTTCATACAGATGGCGGTTTAGATATTTCGAAGTTTATAGAGATAGCGCTGTAGTTATTTCCATATTTATAGAGAAATCTGTGTAGATATTTCCATGTATATGCAGACAGTAGTGTAGATATTTTCACGTTCATGCAGATAGCGGTGTAGTTATTTCCATGTTCATCCAGATGCCGGTGTAGATATATCCCTGTTCATACAGATGGCGGTGAAGATATTTCCATGTTCATACAGATGGCGGTGTAGATATTTCCATGTTCATACAAATGGCGGTGTAGATATTTCCATGTTCATAGAGATGGCAGTGTAGATATTTCCGTGTTCATACGAATGGCAGTGTAGATATTTCCATGTTCATAGAGATGGCGGTGTAGATATTTCCATGTTTATACAGATAGCAATGTAGTTATTTCCATGTTTATAGAGATAGCAGTGTAGATATTTCCATTGATATACAGATAACTGTGTAGATATTTTCATGTTCATACACATAGCGGTGTAGATATTTCCATGTTCATACAGATGGCGGTGTAGATATTTCCATGTTCGTACAGATGGCGATGTAGATATTTCCAGGTTCATAGAGATGGCGGTGTAGATATTTCCATGTTTATGCAGATAGCTGTATAGATATTTCCATGTTTATACAGATGGTGGTGTAGATATTTCCATGTTTATAGAGATGGCGGTCTAGATATTTCCATGTTTATAGAGATAGTGGTGTAGTTATTTCCAAGTTTATAGAGACAGCGTTGTAGATATTTCCATGTTTATAGAGATAGCGGTGAAGATATTTCCATGTTTATACAGATAGCGGTGTAGATATTTTCATGTTTACACAGATGGCGGTGTAGATATTTCCATGTTTACACAGATAGCGGTGTAGACATTTCCATGATTACACAGATAGCGGTGTGGATATTTCCATGTTTATGCAGATAGCGGTGTAGATATTTCCATGTTCATACAGATAGCGGTGCGGATATTTCCATGTTTATACAGATAGTGGTGCAGATATTTCCATGTTTATACAGATAGCGGTGTAGATATTTCCATCTTAATACAGACGGCGGTGTAGATATGTCCATATTCGTACAGATGGCGGTGCAGATATTTCCATGTTCATACAGTTCGCGGTGTAGGTATTTCCATGTTCATACACAGGGCGGTGTAGATATTTACATGTTCTTATAGATGGCGGTGTAGGTATTTCCATGTTCGTATGGATGGCAGTGTAGATATTTCCATGTTCATACAGGTGGCGGTGTAGATATTTCCTTGT
Organism: Gorilla gorilla gorilla; assembly: GCF_029281585.2. Classification (NCBI taxonomy): domain Eukaryota; kingdom Metazoa; phylum Chordata; class Mammalia; order Primates; family Hominidae; genus Gorilla; species Gorilla gorilla. The sequence continues at coordinate 12,385,663 of NC_073235.2, read as the reverse complement.
TTATACAGATAGCAGTGTAGTTATTTCCATGTTTATAGAGATAGCAGTGTAGATATTTCCACTGATATACAGATTGCTGTGTAGATATTTGCATGTTCATACAGATAGCGGTGTAGATATTTCCATGTTCATACAGATAGCGGTGTAGTTATTTCCATGTTCATACAGAGAGCGGTGTAGATTTTTCCATGTTCATGCAGTTAGCGTTGTAGATATTTCCATGTTCATACAGTCAGCGGTGTTGGTATTTCCATGTTCATACAGATGGCATTGTAGATATTTGCATATTCATACAGATGGCGGTGTAGATATTTCAATGTTCGTACGGGTGGCAGTGTAGGTATTTCCATGTTCATACAGGTGGCGGTGTAGATATTTCCATGTTTATACAGATAGCAGTGTAGTTATTTCCATGTTTATAGAGATAGCAGTGCAGATATTTCCATTGATTAACAGATAGCTGTGTATATATTTGCATGTTCATACAGATAGCGGTATAGATATTTCCATGTTCATACAGATAGCGGGGTAGATATTTCCATGTTCATACAGATGGCGGTGTAGATATTTACATGTTCATACAGATTGCGGTGTAGATATTTCCGTGTTCGTACAGATGGCTGTGTAGATATTTCCATGTTCATAGAGATGGCGGTGTAGATATTTCCATGTTTATGCAGATAGCGGTGTAGATATTTCCATGTTTGTAGACAGAGCGGTGTTGTTATTTCCACATTTATACAGATAACGGTGTACATATTTCCATGTTTATATGGATAGCGGTGTAAATATTTCCATGTATATACAGATAGCGTTGTAGATACTTCCATGTTTATGCAGATTGCAGTGTAGATATTTCCATGTTTATAGAGATGGCGGTGTAGATATTTCCGTGTTGATACGGATAGCGGTGTAGATATTTCCATGTTTATAGTGATAGCGGTGTAGATATTTCCATGTTGATACAGATAGCGGTGTAGATATTTCCATGTTCATACAGATAGTAGTGTAGATATTTCCATGTTCATACAGATGGCGGTGTAGATATTTCCATGTTCCTAGATATGGCGGTGTAGATATTTCCATGTTCATACAGATAGCGGTGTAGATATTTCCATGTTCATACGTATGGCGGTGTAGATATTTCCACGTTTATAGAGATGGTGGTGTAGATATTTCCATCTTTATACAGATAGCTGTGTAGATATTTCCATGTTTATACAGTTGGCGGTGTTGATATTTCAACCTTTATAGAGATAGCGGTGTAGATATTTCCATATTCCTTCAGATGGCGGTTTAGATATTTCCATGTTTATAGAGATGGCGGTATATATTTTTCCATGTTTATACAGATGTCGGTGTAGATATTTCCATTTTTATAGAGATTGCGGTGTTGATATTTCCATGTTTGTACAGGTAGCGGTGAAGACATTTCCATATTTATACAGGTAGCGGTGCAGATATGTGAATTCATTAAACCTCTTCTTCTTTATAAATTACCCAGTCTTGGGTATGTCTTTATCAGCAGCATGAAAATTGACCTATACACTCACTGTCCATGAATGATTCTCTGTTAGCCCATTTGCATTGTTATAAAGAAATACCTGAGGCTGGGTGGTTTATAAAGAAATGAGGTTTATTTGGCTCCTTGTTCTGAAGGCTGTACGTGTAGCATAGTACTGGCACCTGCTTCCAGGGAGGGCCTCAGGAACCTTCCAAGCATGGTGGAAGGTGAAGGGAAACCAGCATATCACATGGTGAGAGAGGAAGCAAGAGAGACAGGGAGGAGGTGTCAGTCTCTTTTAAACAACCAGATATCGCATGAACTCACAGGGTAAGAACTCATTCATTACCAAGAGGACAGCACCAAGCCATTCAGGAGGCATCTGTCTCCAACATTGGGGATCACATTTTAACGTGAGATTTGAAGGGGACAAACATCCAAACTATGTCAGATACCAAAGCTGACAATGCTTAGGATCTTTAGCTGTTCCAGGTCCTGGGAAAAGGGAGAGAGTTAGCTTCCCTCGTTTATGCTGTGCTACTGCATATTATATTAGTAATTATTGTTCTCTAAAGGTTCTTAAAACAAATAAACAAATGCAGGGCAAAACATATGATATGCAAGGCAAAACATATGATATGCAAGGCAAAACATACGAAATGCAAGGCAAATGCATTAAAAACTTTTGAGTGTAAATATATATATTTTATTTTATCTTTTTAATTTCTTTTGCTTAACCAAATAGATTATGTAGTTTTGATTAACTGGCCATGAAATAGCTCTGCCTACATAGAATTTCCCATGAATAATTATTTGTGGAGACTTTTGTGTGTGACCCAAATCCTCCCTCAAAACTGAAGTTTGCCCAGCTATTGGGAGTGTTGGCAAATCATGCCTCTCAGCTGATTCTCTCTAGAATTTATTCTCAGGAGATCTAATTAATAACTTGTCAAGCTGATGTCCATCCTTGGGGACAACTCGTATCTGAAGAATGGTCAGTGAAAGGTATTAAAACTCCATACTCCTGCCTCAATTTAGGGCAACTCTGAAGGGTCACCCCAGCTTCTCAGCTCCCCCTTGAGATTAGCTGAGGTATTTGTTGCGACTGCGTCACATCTCAACTCCCTTTATCCAATTCAGCTTTTTCGCCACAGTTGTTGGTTCCTAGGATTTTACCCAGTTAAATGTTCTCTACACAAATCTCTATCTCAAATCTGCTTTACAGGGAATGTGGCCTCAGACAGGTTTTCATTAGGTTCTGGACATAACTCTCATTAGTCATTGATATGATTCGGCTGTGTCTCTGCCCGAATCTCACCTTGATTGTAATTATCCCCGCATGTCAAGGATGGAGTCAGGTGGAGATAATTGAATCATAGGGGCGGGTTCCCCCTACTGTTCTCCTGGTAGCGAATAAGTCTCACGAGATCTGATGGTTTTCAAATGGGAGTTTCCCTACACAAGCTTTCTTCTCTGCTACCATTTAAGATGTGCCTTTGCTTCTTTTTTGCCTTCTGCCGTGACTGTGAGGCCTCCCCAGCCATGTGGAATTGTGAGTTCATTAAACCTCTTTCCTTTATAAATTACCCGGTCTTGGGTAGGACTTTATTAGCAGCATGAGAACAAACTAGTACAGTCTGTTCTATAAGCCCAAGTCGGATCACAGAGTCCCGCTTTCTGTTTCTTTTTTTTTCTAGCCCATATTTCTACTAAAACTTGACTCATAAAGACTCAAAACAAAATAATTAAGCATGACTAATATTTATTTAATATTTTATACGTGTCAGGTACTGTATTTTGTAACTTATCTTTTAATAATCTTTCCAAATCTCTAAAAGGAGAATTATGCTTTTTTATAGAGAAAATAAGGATGGCTCTGAAAATGTTAGTTGTAGGGGAAGCAGGGTGAGGGACATAGGGGGCACTTTGTGTTATTTGTGCATTTTACCATCAGTCTAAAATCAGGTCAAAATAAAAAAAAATGAGAAGTAGAAGCAGGTTGTTAAGATTTTCAGTGTGACTCTAGAATTTTTTTGTTTGTTGTTTGTTTTGGAGTGTAGTGGTAAGATCTCTGCTCACTGCAACCTCCACTTCCCAGGCTCAAGCAATTCTCCTGCCTCAGTCTCCCAAGTAGCTGGGATTATAGGTGCCTGCCACCACACCCAGCTAATTTTTGTATTTTTTTTTTTAGTAGAGATGGGGTTTCAGCATGTTGGCCAGGCCAGTCTCCAACTCCTGACTTCAAGTCATCCGCCCGCCTCAGCCTCCCGAAGTGCTGGGATTATAGGCATGAGCCACCACTCCTGGCCCAAAGTTCATATTTTAACTACTAACCTAAATTATTTTAAAAACAAAAGTCTCCTTGGACTCAAACCAGGTCAGAGTGACATGATCATGTGCCTGTTTTGTGCAGGGTGAAGTGAGATTATTATCTAGGAATTAGCTGAAATGTCTTGTTGTGGGCATAATTATTTCATATAAATTCTAAGCTTCATATTAGCACTTAGATTATAATTATCTAAAGAATAGAGAACAATTTCATATAATTTTCAGTGTATCAGGTGAATCAACAGTATACATACAAGCATGCAGATGAATTTCAGTGAATATAGTGGTGACAATGCTCAACAGAATAAGTGTCCCCCACCCCAACCCTGCATCTTGCTCTTTCACTGTCCTAAAGATAGAACAAAATGGTTCAGGCATCCAGCTTGTCCCCTCCACACTTCACACTTTTACTTAATAGCAGCTTATCTTTAACACTTTGTCATCTTTAAGATGTTGCTAATTCTTTCTGGTAGATCCCAGGACTGAGGATGAGGAAGAATGATTTTATTTAAATAAGGTTGCTTAATTAAAAAACAATTTTTTTAGTTTTAAAATATTTTCATTATTTTATAAAATGTTTGTGGGTACAAAGGAGGTTTATATATTTGTGGGGTACATGAGATGTTTTAATACAGGCATGCAGTGTGAAATAATCACATCATGAGGAATGGGGTTTCCATCCCCTCAAGCATTTATCCTCTGAGTTAAAAACTATTCAATTGGCTGGGCGCGGTGGCTCACGCCTGTAGTCCCAGCTCTTTGGGAGGCCGAGGTGGGCGGATCGCCTGAGGTCAGGAGTTTGAGACCAGCCTGGCCAACATGATGAAACCCCATCTCTACTAAAAATACAAAAATTAGCCAGGTGTGGTGGCGAGTGCCTGTCATCCCAGCTACTCGGGAGGCTGAGACAGGAGAATCATTTGAACCTGGGAGGTGGAGGTTACAGTGAGCCGAGATCATGCCATTGTACTCCAGCCTGAGTGACAAGAGTGAAACTCCATGTCAAAAACAAACAAAAATCAATTACATTCTTTAAGTTATTAAAATTAAACATTGTAAATGATATTTTTTCCCAAAGCTTTTACAAAGAAAAAAAAAGTAGAAACAAAGACACTTTCTACTGATTTCCAGCATGGTGACTCTGTATTTCTAGCATGTGTTAAGGTGAAAAATTGATTTTACGTTTAATACAAAACATAGCATAATGTAATGAAAAGCAAGATTGTAATGATAAAGGAAAATAACACTAGTGCTAATTTTTTTCAATTTGAAGCATTGGATTAAAATGAATTAGGTTATATTCCAACATGTTTATATTGAATTTCTTTTTTCTCCAATTGGTTTCTTTTTATTAATGGGGGAGTGTTGCATTTGTATAAGGTTTCCCTATTATATTCAATTGTTTTGAGATGCTTTTAATATGAAGTTTTTATGTTTTCTTTTTGATGTATACATGTTATGCTTTTATGCTGAATTTGATAATTGGTGCTGTATGTGCAAAGCAAATGTAATTTCCCAGCTTTTATTTTTTAAAGCCCTGGGAAGCAACATAATAAAGTAGAAATAGTATCAAGACAAGAGTTAGAATACCTGGATTCTAAAATTTAAATTAAATTAGGATCTAGTGACATTATAGGTGTTCCTTGATCTTCTGATGACCTGATTCCTCAAAAGAAAAATAAAATAATCTATAAATGGTTTCTAATTCTAAAACTCTATCAATCCTATTTTTAAAATTGTAATTAGTTGAACTCTGTAAGGTCACAAAAATCCCTATTAAGAAACTAAAATAAAATTTTATCGTATCTTAAAAATACTCTGATCTTTTTTATATGCTGACATGAATTCTAATTATTTTTGAGCCCCTAAAAAATATTTAAGATCACAGTTTATGTTTTATTATTGACTTTCAGATAATTAACATTTTACTGATAGATATGAACAAATCTACTCTAACAGAGATAGTCATTAGTTTATTTCTCTCTTTTCAGTATCAGTAAAAAGTATCGATTTACCAATAACAATGAATTAATTGCCTGAAATAAATGAAACGTAAGCAGCAAAAGTGAACCATTTAGTATAACTCTTCTTGTAAACATTGACTTAGTTCAAAGGGAGCTTATCTTTAAAAAAAAGCGCTAATTCATGTCTATTGGTATAGATATAATCTTTTGTTCCTTGAAAATAGATCCTACTATACTCCAGACACTATGCCACTTGGTGCAGATATTAACACAAATAGCAGGTGATCATTGTCCTCATGGAGTTTATTTTAAAGAGAACAAAGTGAGACAAAGGCACACAAGCAAAGAACTACAATACAAAGGGGATGGCATCTGACTCAGCATGGAGGTGTCACGGAAGGTGTTGTTTTGCTTAGGTTTTGAAGTGTGGGTAGGAGATGGCCCATGTTGAGAGTGGGAACTGGGAATTAAAAAGATGAGGAGGTCTCTGCAAATCTACATGGATGGGAAGTAGCATGCTGATGTGGGAAACAACTAAAAAGTTCCAGAATGCATGGTTTATAAAGCGTGAGTCAGAGAGGGCTAGACCAGTAGCCAGATCAAGGATATCTCACATGTTATAGTCATGAATTAGTGCATTGACCTGCAGGCCATGGGAGTCACTGAAGGTTTCAGTCAGGTAAGTGAGCTGATCAGAACAGTCCTTTAGATAGGCCGCTCTTTTGGCTGTAAGGGGGACACGTTTGAAGTAGGGCTATAGCTAAAAATATACAGACACTTCCTCTTTTCTACAGCCCTGCTGGCATCTGTTGTATTTTGACTTTTTAATAATAGCCATTCCAACCGGTATGAAATGGTATCTCATTGTGTTTTGATTTGCAATTTTCTGATGATTAGTGATTCTAACCTTTTTTTTTTGTATTTGTTGGCCATTTGTATGTGCTCTTTGAGATGAGTTTGTTCATGTCCTTTGCCCATTTTTTAATTGGGTTATTTTTTTTTCTAATTGATTTAAGTTCCCTGTAGATTCTGGATACTAAAAAACAAACAAAAACCAGAAGTAAATAAATTCTCAGGACACACACACCCACACCCACACCCACAGAGAGAGAGAGAGAGAGAGCGCTTAGGTAAGAGGCCACCAACCACCAGGGTCTAAACTGGGAACACTTTCTAGTACAGAATGAATGGAAAGGATTCATGAAATATCTAGAAAGTAACGTTAATGAGATTTACATGTATGGAGTGAATGAGGAGAAACAGGGATCATTCAGGATTCTGGTAGGGATAACAGGGGGAGCCATTAGTTGAAATTTTGAAGTGGGAGAAGGAGAGGCAGTTTTAGGGAGAAAGATGAGTTTTTTTTAGGTATTTCAAACCCTTGAAGCTTCTATGGGACATCGAAGTGGAAATAACAGTCTGTGGGTTGGGACAATAAAGAAAGAAATTGGTTGAAGACTAGGGGAAGAGTATAGAGCAAAGAAATATTTAAGATAATAAACATAGAGAGATAGCTGAAAATGTGGGACTGGATTACAAAGGAAGAGTGATTTAGTTATGAAGCCCAAGGGCTGACAGGAATGGGTGACTACTCGAGGAGTTCATATGCATCTGTTATTGTATGAATAAAAAAAATTATCTGTTCCTTCCTAAAGATATCTTCAACCTGTTTTTGGATACATATGGGCACTGCTTTTCATTCTCTTAGCCCCATTTCTTATTTTAGCCTCTGCTGTAGCAATCAGTTCTGCACAGGCTTTGACCCAGGCTTTGACTAGTTGGTGCAGGTGTGATATGACACTTACCTGGAATGGCCCACAGTTTGTGGCTGCTCTCACTTAAGCAGGTGGGATGCTCATGTAGGTGTAACCTAGAAGCTTGGTAGAGTTTATGCCCATGGGGCAACCTGTGACCACTCAAAAATAAAGCCCTTTCCTCCTCCCAGATTGAGGAGTCTTGCATTATGTAATAAAACTCCTTAGAAGGCCTATTAGGTTCCAATACAGCATTAGGCAACTTGATAAGGTATCCCATCATCAGCCTTCCTTTCTTCCCTCATTCCTCTGCCTCTCACTCTTTCTTCCTAAGTTAACTTCTTAGATAAAATGCCAACTTTCTATATTTTGTTTCACATCAGGGAAAATAATTGTATATCCCATTTCAAAAGCACATAAAAAGGTTACTGTATAGAAAATTTGTCTTTAATAGATTAAGGTGTAATTTTCCAAATACTTTAAAATTTTATTTCAGATACGTTTTTCATTTTTATAAGCTTCATCTAAAAGCAGAGTTCACCTAAGAATATACCTAAGAGCATATTACATAGAATATATTTTATATTTCAGTAGTTTAGCTAGGATTCTTTCAAAATTGAGAGGATCTACAAATATTTCTAACACATTAGTTTTCAGTCTTAAGGCTGAATCAAGAACAAAGCTCCTAAACTTTGCATTGGTGATTGAGAACATTTTAAAATTGTTATTTAATTCATTAATTTATTTTTAAAAAATTTTCACATTGTAATCATATAGATTTATAGGATACAATTTGATGTTTCAATGAATATGTATGTTGTCTAATGATCCAATAAGGATAGTTAGTGTATTAATTACCTCATGCATTTATCATTTCTTTTTCATAAGAAATTTCAAAATCCTTTCTTCTAGATACTTTGTAATATACAATACTTTACGTTTAACTATAGTCACCCTGCTTTGCAAAGAACACTTCAACTTATTCCTCCTATATAATTGTGATTTCATAACTGTTAACCAATCTATCTCCATTTTGCCCTCCCCACTTCTTCCTCACTGTTTGGTAACCACTATTCTACTCTATTTCTCTATTAACATTTTTTTTTAAGATTCCACATATGAGAGAGATCATGCGGTATTTGCTTTCTGTGTCTGGCTTATTTCACCTAACATTGTATCCTACAGGGTCATCCATGTTGTTGCAACTGGCAGAATTTCATTCTTTTTTTATTGCTGAATAGTATTTCATTGTGTATGTGTCCATATATATATATATTATATATAATAATATGTATAATTATAATTACACATAAAATTATATATAATTATAATTTTATGTATCATTACAATTACACATAAAATTATATATAATTATAATTATAATTATATATAATTATATATATAATAATAATATATATTATATGTAATATATAATATACATAACGTATATTATATGTAATATACATAACGTATATTATATATAATATACATAACGTATATGATATATATTATACATAATATATATTATATATATTATACATGATATATATTATGTATAATATACACGATATATATTATACATAATATACATGATATATATTATATATAATATACATAGTATATATTATGTATAATATACATAATATATATTATATATATATAATTCACTTCTTTGTTTTTAGACACATAGGTTGATTCCATATCTGATTATTAGAAATAGTGCTACAGTAAACATAAGAGTGCAGATATTTTTCAAACACAATGATTTCATTTCCTGTGGATATATACCCAGTAGTGGGATTGCTGGGTTATGTGATCGAATAATTGTTTTTTTGTTTTTTTTTTATTTTTTAGCGAACTTCCATAAAGTTTTGCTTAATGGTTGTACTAGTTTACAACTTCATCAACAGTGTGTAAGTGTTCCCTTTTCTCCACTTCCTTGCCAACTCTTGTTATCTTTTACCTTTTTGGTAATAGCCATTCTAATGGGTGAACTGGTATCTCATTGTGGTTTTGATTTGCATTTCCCTGATGGTTAGTGATGTTGAACATGATTTTATTATATATTCGTCTTGACCATTTCTATATTTTCTCTTGTGGCATGTCTTTTAGTTTATTTTGTCCTTTTTTTTTTTTTTTTTGAGAAGGAGTCTTGCTCTGTTGCCCAAGCTGGAGTACAGTGGTGCAATCGGGGCTCACGGCAACCTCCATCTCCCTCTTTCAAGCAATTCCCCTGCCTCAGCCTGCTGAGTAGCTGGGGTTACAGGCACACGCCATCATGTTTGGCTAAATTTTTGTATTTTTAGTAGAGAAATGATTTCACCATATTGGTCAGGCTGGTCTCAAACTCCTGACCTCAGGCAATCCACCTGCCTCAGCCTCCCAGTTTTGCCCATTTTAAAATAAGTTTTTTATGTTTTTGCTGTTGAGTTGCTTAAGTTTCTTATATAATCTGGGCATTAACTCCTTAGCAGATGTATAGTTTGCAAATATTGTATCCCATTCTGTAAGTTGTTTTTTCACTCTGTTAAGTTTCCTTTGCTGTGCAGAAGCATTTTAGTTTGATGAAACCCCATTTATCTATTTTTGCTTTTGTTGCCTGTGCTTTTGACGTCTCATTTAAAAAATCCTTGTACAACCCAAAGTTATAGAGAATTTCCCACATGTTATCTTCTAGTAGTTTTTCATAGTTTTCAATCTTACCTTTAGGTCTTTAATCGCATTTGAGTTGATTTTGTATAAGGTAAAAGATAGGGGTCTAATTTCATTATCCCACATATAAATATCCAATCTTCTCAGTACCATTTAATGAAGACACTGTCTTTACCCCTGTGTGTGCTCTTGACTCCTTTTTTGAAAATCAGTTGACTTTAGGTATGAGAATTTATTTCTGAGCTGTATATTCTCTTCCATTGGTCTATGTGTTTGCTTTATGGCAGTGCCATGCTGTTTTGCTTACTATGGCTTTGTAGTATATTTTGAAGTCAGGTAGTGTGGTGCCTCCAGCTTTGTTATTTTTGCACAGGATTACTTTGGTTATTTGGGGTCTTTTCTGGTTTCATACAAATTTTAGGGTACTTTTTTCTATTTCTGTGAAGAATTTCATTGTTATTTTGATAGGGATTGCATTGAATCTGTAGGACATTTTGTTAGTATGGTCATTTCAATAGTATCAATTCTTCCATTCCATGAGTATATAGTGTCCATTTTTTGTGTATCGTAAATTTTTCCATCAGTGTGTTATAGTTTTCATTGAAGAGATCTTTCATGACCTTGATTAAATTTATCTGCAGATTTCTTGGTAGCTATTGTAAATGGAATTCCTTTCTTGATCACTTTTTCAGATAGTTCACTATTAGTGTATAGAAACACCACTGAATTTTCTGTGTTGATTTTGTATACTACAACTTTACTGAATTTATTTATGATTTCTAGTAGTTTTTGGTCAAGTCTTTAGGGTTCTCACTCTATATAAGTATATATAGAAAGAACCCTAAAGAGAGAGAGATCATATATATCTATATGATCATATATATAGATGTATACATAGGTATGTGAGATCACATTTTCTACAAACAGAAACAATCTGACTTCCTTCTTTCCAGTTTGGATCCCTCTTATTTATTTCTTTTGTCTAATTGCTCTGGCTCTGACCTCCAGTACTATGCTAAATAGAAGTGGTAGAAGTTGACATCCTTGTCTTCCTCCATATCATAGAGGAAAAGCATTTAACTATTCACCATAAATAAGATGTTAGCTGTGGGTTTGTCACATATGGCCTTTACTGCGTTGAGGTACACTCCTATACCTACTTTCTTGACAGTTTTTATCATAAACGAATGTTGACTTTTGTCAAGTGTTCTTTTTGCATCTGTTGAAATGATCACATGGTTTTTGTTTTTCTTTCTATTGTGGTGGTGTATCATATTTATTGATTTGTGCATGTTAAGCCATCCTTTCATCCCTGGGATGAATCCCACTTGATTATAGTGAATACTCTTTTTAGTGTGCTGTCAAAGTCAGTTCACTTGTATCTTGTTGAGAATTTTTGTATCTATGTTCTCCAGGAATATTGGCCTGTTATTTTCATTTTGTGCATGTCTTTGTCTGGTTTTAGAATCAGGATATTGCGAGCCTCATAAGATGAGTATGGAAGTATTCCTTCCTCATTACTTTTGTGGAAAAGTTTGTGGAGAATTGGTAGTTATTCTTTAACTGTTTGGTAGAATTCAGCAGTGAAGACATCAGGTCCTGGGTGTTGGTTGTTGTTGTTGTTGTTTTGATGGAAGATGTTTTATTATTGATTCAATTTCCAAACTCATTATTGATGTGTTCAGATGTTATATTTCCTCACAATTTAATCTGGGTAGTTGTATGTGTGCAGAAATTTATTCATTTTATTCTACATTATCAAATTTGTTGGCATATAGTTATGAGTAATGTCTTACAATCCCTTATATTTCTGTGGTGTATCAGTTGTAATGTCTCCTTTTTCATCTTTTATTTATTTGAATTTTCTCTCCTTTTGTCTTAGTTTAGCTAAAGGTTTGTCAGTTTTACCTTTACACTTTGTCTTATTTATCTTTTGAAATATTTTTTAGTGTCTGTTTCCTTTATATCTGCTGTGAGCTTTATTATTTCCTTCCTTCTACCAATTTTGGGTTTAGTTTGTTTTTGATGTTCTAGTTACTTGAAGTGTATAATTTTGCTTTGTGATTTGAAAATCTTTCTTCATTTTTGGTGTAGGCTTTTATTGCTATAAATTTCCCTCTTAGAACTGCTTTTGCTACGTTCCATAGGTTTGGGTATGTTGGATTTTCATTCTTACTTGTCTCAGCGACTTTTGAAATTTTCCTATTAATGTCTTAATGAGACCTATTGATTTCTTGGGTGCATGCTATTTAATTTCCATGTTTTTATAAAATTTCCAAGGGCTTTCCTGTTGTTGATTTCTGGCTTTATATCACTGTAATCAGAAAAGATACTTCATATGATATCTGTCTTCTTAAGTTTGTTAAGACTTATTATGTGTCATAATGTATGATTGGTCCTAGAGAATGTTTGGTGTACAGTTGAGAATAATTTGTATTCTGCAGCTGTTGGATGATGTATTAGTCTGTTTTCATACTGCTGATAAAGACATACCCGAGACTGGGTAATTTACAGAGAAAAAGAGGTTTAGTGGACTCATAGTTCCACGTGGCTGGGGAGGTCTCCCAATCATGATGGAAGGCGAAAGGCACATCTTACATGGTAGCAAACAAAATAGAATTGAGAACCAAGTGAAAGGGTTCCCCCTTATAAAACCATCAGATCTTGTTAGACGTATTCACTACCACAAGAACAGTATGGGGGAAACCGCCCCCATGATTCAATTATCTCCCACTGGTTCCCTCCCACAACATGTATGAATTATGGGAGCTATAATCAAGATGAGATTTCGGTGGGGATATACAGCCAAACCATATCAGGTGAGATCTTCTTTACCTGCTAGGTCCATTTGGTCTATGGTATAGTTTGAGTCTGTCATTTTTTGGTTGATTTTCTCTTCATATAATCTGTCCATTTTTAAAGTGGAGTGTTGAAATTTCCTACTAATATTGTATTGCAGTCAATCTCTACCTTTAAATCTAATATTTGCTTTATATATCTGGTTGTTCTGGTGTTGGGTACATATATAGTTACACCTAAGTAATATATATGTTATGTCCTCTTATTGAATTGGGCCTTTTATCATTTCATTATACAGCGACATTCTTTTTTTATATAGTGTTTTTATTTAAAGCCTTTTAAAATATGACATGACTGTGGCTACTCCTGCTTGCTTTTCATTTGTTTGCATAAAATATATTTTTCCATCTCTTCACTTTCAGTCTATTTATCTTTAATAGTGAGGTAAGTATCATGTAGGCAGCATATAGGTGGGTTTTGCTATCTGAATCCATTCATCCACTTTATATCTTTTAACTAGAGTTTAATCCACTTCTATTGAAGTTTATTATTGATAAATTAGGACTTCCTTCTACCATTTCATTAGTTGTTTTTTAGATTACTTGTTCACTTCTTCCTTTCTTATTGTTTATCTCTCTAGTTTGGTGGTTTTCTGTGGTGCTAAGCTTTGTTTCTTTTCCCTTTTTTGGTGTGTGTGTGTGTATCTGCTGTAATTTATTTCTTTCTGGTTAGTGAAACTAACATACAGAGTCCTCTATTTGTAACAGACTATTTTACACTGATAACAACTTAACTTCTGTCACATAAAAATACTCTTGACTTCTCCCCCCCACACACACACAATTTATATTTTTGTTACGTTACATTGCATCTTTATGAATGGTAGACTCAATGGAACATAGGATCTATGTCACAACTAAATCAATTATTTAATGGCAGCATTAAAGCAGGCCAAAGAATGTGAAAAACTGGTGTGGGTGTATTTAACTTTTTAAAAACTATGTTTCATAATGTTTTCATTAAAAAGTCTTTATCAGTTTGCTAATGCCTAATTTTTACAACCAGCCACCATAGATTTTACAGGATAAATATATTATTTCAGTGGTAATTGAAGCAGAATTTTTGTTGCTCTTCTTACCCTTAGAGATTGTGTATTATCCTCAGACGTAATTCTTTGATTTTTTTTCTTTTCATGTTGTTACACATAGTTACCAACAATCAACGTGAGAATAACCTTTGAATATTTTCAAGCATTAAGATTTGTTTATACAGCTGCACAATTAGACAACAAACACTCTTGGGTCTTTACCTCTCAGCATACACCTGATTATTAACTTAAAGGTATGATGGGAAAAGTATCAATTTTTCTTGGTCACCTAGATTTAGAAATATGTAATAACTATAAGCTTGGGTCTGCTTCTTCAGAAGCCTAGGAAGTGGAGTGATGGTTCTCTGAAGAGGCTGGAAACAAAGTATGTGTTTCCAGAAGGCTTAATAGAATATGTTGAGACATAGGCCATTAACACAGAAGTGAAAGAAATGCAAAAAATGTATGAAAGTAAGGATTTGAGAAGGGAAATTTTATTTTTCAGTCTAAGATTCCTATGAATTATATGAAAGTAAATGTCCTATCCTTAAAATTAGCCAAAGGAAGCACTTTACTTATCAATATGATATGACTTTTCATACTCTTATCTAAAGATATCCTAAACTAAGATCCAGTTTTCTAAGAAAAGACTTTTTACTCATGCTTTAAAGCATGCTAGATGATTCCTACCACATCACATAATGTTGTTTACATGTATGATTTAACCTGCATTTATTCTTCAACTCACTGGTTCCTTAGGCTTCTTATCTTTCCTTGCACGCTTAGATAATTTTATGTAAAATTGATTTTTAGAAGTTTAGTTGCTGGGCGTAGTGGCTGTCACCTGTAAACCCAGTACTTTGGGAATTCAAGGCAGGTGGATTGCTTGAGTCTTGGAGTTTGAGGCCTGCCTGGGAAAGATGACAAACCCCATTTGTACAAAAATAAAAATATTAGCTGGATATGGTGGCACATGCCTGTGGTCCCAGCTACTCCAAGGCTGAGGTGGGAGGATGGCTTGAGTCCGAGAGGCAGAGGTGTGAGCCAAGATCATGCCCTGCTCTTCAGCCTGGGCAAAGAAGCCAGACCCTGTTTCAAAAAAAAAATCTAGTGAGATTTGATTTCTATTTCTATGTGATTCAAAACTAGGAGAGCTTCAAGGCTAATGACTATTAAAAAATGGCCATTGCTACTTGCATTTTCTATGAAGCCAGCATACACAGCAACGTGCAACCTAAAAACCAAGCTATTTAATATGTAGCTTAGATTTCAGGTTTGATTGTCTTTGAGGTTTGATTATTGCAGAGATCAATTGCCAGACCAAATATAGACTAATTCTGTATTTGGTCTTTTTATCATATGAAACATCCCAGCCTTGGGTATAAATTAAGAGCAAGTACGGATGTTTATACCGATAGCGGTGTAGATATTTCCATGTTTATACAGATAGCGGTGTAGATATTTTCATGTCTATACAGATAGCGGTGTGGATGTTTCCATGTTTATACAGATAGTGGTGTAGATATTTCCATGTTTATAGAGATAGCGGTGTAGATATTTCCATGTTTCTACAGATAGCGTGGTAGATATTTCCATGTTTATAGAGACAGCGGTGTAGATATTTCTATATTTATAGAGATAGCGGTGTAGTTATTTCCATGTTTATACAGATAGCGGTGTAGATATTTCCATGTTTATACAGGTAGCAGTGTAGATATTTCCATGTTTGTACAGGTAGCGGTGAAGATATTTCCATATTTATACAGGTAGCGGTGCAGATATGTGAATTCATTAATCCTCTTTTTCTTTATAAATTACCCAGTCTTGGGTATGTCTTTATCAGCGGCATGAAAATTGACTAATACACTCACTGTCCATGAATGATACTCTGTTAGCCCATTTGCATTGTTATAAAGAAATACCTGAGGCTGGGTAATTTATAAAGAAATGAGGTTTATTTGGCTCCTTGTTCTGAAGGCTGTACATGAAGCATAGTACTGGCACCTGCTTCCAGGGAGGGCCTCAGGAACCTTCCAATCATGGTGGAAGGTGAAGGGAAACCAGCATATCACATGGTGAGAGAGGAAGCAAGAGAGACAGGGAGGAGGTGTCAGTCTCTTTTAAACAACCAGATATCGCATGAACTCACAGGGTAAGAACTCATTCATTACCAAGAGGACAGCACCAAGCCATTCAGGAGGCATCTATCTCCAACATTGGGGATCACATTTTAACGTGAGATTTGAAGGGGACAAACATCCAAACTATGTCAGATAGCAAAGCTGACAATGCTTAGGATCTTTAGCTGTTCCAGGTTCTGGGAAAAGGGAGAGAGTTAGCTTCCCTCGTCTATGCTGTGCTACTCCATATTATATTGGTAATTATTGTTCTCTAAAGGTTCTTAAAAGCAAATAAACAAATGCAAGGCAAAACATTTGAAATGGAAGGCAAAACACAAGAAATGCAAGGCAAATGCATTAAAAACTTTTGAGTGTTAATATATAGATTTTATTTTATCTTTTTAATTTCTTTTGCTTAACCAAATAGATTATGTAGTTTTGATTAACTGGCCATGAAATAGCTCTGCCTACATAGAATTTCCCATGAATAATTGGTTGTGGAGACTTTTGTGTGTGACCCAAATCCTCCCTCAAAACTGAAGTTTGCCCAGCTATTGGGAGTGTTGGCAATTCATGCCTCTCAGCTGATTCTCTCCAGAATTTATTCTCAGGAGATCTAATTAATAACTTGTCAAGCTGATGTCCATCCTTGGGGACAACTCGTATCTGAAGAATGGCCAGTGAAAGGTATTAAAACTCCATACTCCTGCCTCAATTTAGGGCAACTCTGAAGGGTCACCCCAGCTTCTCAGCTCCCCCTTGAGATTAGCTGAGGTATTTGTTGTGACTGCCTCACATCTCAACTCCCTTTATCCAATTTAGCTTTTTTGCCACAGTTGTTGGTTCCTAGGATTTTACCCAGTTAAATGTTCTCTACACAAATCTCTATCTCAAATCTGCTTTACAGGGAATGTGGCCTCAGACAGGTTTTCATTAGGTTCTGGACATAACTCTCATTAGTCATTGATATGATTCGGCTGTGTCTCCGGCCGAATCTCACCTTGATTGTAATTATCCCCGCATGTCAAGGATGGAGTCAGGTGGAGATAATTGAATCATAGGGGCGGGTTCCCCCTACTGTTCTCCTGGTAGCGAATAAGTCTCACGAGATCTGATGCTTTTAAAATGGGAGTTTTCCTACACAAGCTTTCTTCTCTGCTACCATTTAAGATGTGCCTTTGCTTCTTTTTTGCCTTCTGCCGTGACTGTGAGGCCTCCCCAGCCATGTGGAATTGTGAGTTCATTAAACCTCTTTCCTTTATAAATTACCCGGTCTTGGGTAGGACTTTATTAGCAGCATGAGAACAAACTAGTACAGTCTGTTCTATAAGCCCAAGTCGGATCACAGAATCCCGCTTTCTTTTTTTTTTTTCTAGCCCATATTTCTACTAAAACTTGACTCATATAGACTTAAAACAAAATAATTAAGCATGGCTAATATTTATTTAATATTTTATACGTGTCAGGTACTGTATTTTGTAACTTATCTTTTAATAATCTTTCCAAATCTCTAAAAGGAGAATTCTGCTCTTTTATAGAGAAAATAAGGATGGCTCAATCTTTTGATTTTTATTACAAGCTTTATTTTGTATAGCATATAATAAACTAAAAATATTGAAAGTTTAGAAACCATCAGCACACAATCGAGGTGATGGAAATATACTTCACCTCCAGTTTCCTGATGCCTCTTTATAATACATTTCTCTGGCCCCTCATTCCTGGCCCTTAAAAACCACCAAACTGCTTTCTGTCACTGGACAGTAATTTATACAGTCAAAAAATGTATATAAATACAATTTTACACTATGCACTTTTTTGTCTGACATTTTATGTTTTTTTCTCTGCATGTTTTACCTCTAGAGTCTGCCTTGTTTCACTTAGTATAATTATTTTGAGATTCATTCATGTTATAGTATGTATCCATAATTAATTCGGATAAAGCAAGTTAATTCATTAATGTATTGATTGATATTTAGACTGTTTCTAGTTTGGGCTATTATGAATACATGTGCTATGAACATTTGTGTTGATATCATTATATGAACACCTACTTTTATCTCTCTTGGGTAAATACCCAGGAGTGCAATGGCTCAGTCTTACGGCAGAAGTATGTTTAACTTTTTAAGGGACTCTTGAACTGTTTTTCAAAGGTTACACTTTTTTGTATTCCCATCAGCAGTGTATGAGAGTTTCAGCTTCTCCACATCCAAGCCAGTGCTTGGCTATTATCAGTCATGCTAATCTTAGCTATTTAAAAATAGATAGTGGCGTCTCATTTTGGTTTTAATTTGCATTGCCCTAAGCATTAATTATGTTGAGCATATGTGCTTATTTACCAAACAAATGTCTACTTTGAAATGTCTGTTCCAGTCTTTCACCCAAGTTTTAAATGGGGTTGTTTGTTTTTCATTATTAAATTTTGAGCTTTTAAAATATATTTTTGATGCAAGCCTTTTATCAGATATATGAGTCGCAAATATTTTCTCCCAGCCTGCAGCTTGTCTTTTCAGTCTCTTAATAGATTCTTTTGAAGAGCAGATTCTTTTTTTTAAATTTGATGAGTTCTTCTTATCAATATATTATTATATAAATCATGCTGTGGGGTCATATCAAAGAAAGCTTTGCCTGACTCAAAGTCCCAAATGTTTTCACATCTTCCCTCTCCTCTCCTTTGGGAACTGAGATTACACGTAAATTCAGTTACTTGAAATGTACTGTCTACTATTGCTCTGTTCATGTTTTTTAAAAATTTATTTTCTCTCTATATTTTATTTTGAGAGGTGTCTATCTTTTCTTCTTTAATGACTAATGTGCTATCAGCCTACCATGTAGCTGGGACTACAGCCGCATGCTACTATGTCCCGCTAATTTTTGTATTTTTAGTAGAGATGGGATTTCACCATATTGGTCAGGCTGGTCCTGAACTCCTGACTTCGTGATCCACCTGCCTCGGCCTCGCAAAATGCTGAGATTACAGGCGTGAGCCACTGCGCCCAGCCTCCTTTAGTGTATCTTGCATGTCTCTATTTTAGAACATATAGAATACTGTTTCAATAAGCATTTTAATGTTCTTAACTGATAACTCTGGCACCTTGATTTACTCTGGATCAGTTCTGACTCAGTGATTTTTCTCCTTACTATGAGCCACGTTCTTCTGTCTTTTGTTGTTACTGTTGCGTCTCTGCTAAACTGTGTCTGGATGTCAGATACGGTGACTTTTATCTTATTGAGTGCTGGAAGTATATATAAATATTCTTGATCTTTGTATTGGTATGTATTTAAGTTTAGTTGGAAAGAGTTTGACTCTTTTTGGTCTTGCTTTAAAAATTCATTAGGTGGGATCAGACCAGTTCTCATTTTAGAGCTAATCACTCCCAACTAGTGAGGCAAGATCCTTCTGGGTATCCCTGGGAATCTTGAGGTGTTTCTGGGTTGGCTGATAAAATAAGCACTATTACTGGACCTTGGTGAGCATGTGTACTGTTACTTTTCATCTTATCTGGGTGTTGTTTCCCCAACCGTAGGTACTTTTCTCTAGGCCTGTCCTAACAATTACTTAGCTATGTACTTTAGGGGGACCCTTTGCAGAGCTCTGGAGTTCTCTTTCTGTGCAGCCCCTTCTTCTCGGAAACCTTGTCCTGAGAGCTCATGTCAACATGGTTTCTGTGGACTCTCAGCTCTGTCCCCTCAGCTCAGGGAGAACAATGGGCTCCTCTTGGGCTCTTCTCCTGGAGTAGTGGGCTGGAAAACTTTCTCCAGGCATAAATTAGGGCAGTTGATAGGCTCACCTTGTTTGAGACTGACTTTACAGGGTCTTGCAAACTTTTGTGGCATACATTTTGGCCATTTTTTTGGTTGTTTCAGGAGGGAGAGAAAGTCTAGTTCTTGTTACTCCATCATGGTCATTGCAGAAGTCAACCTAACTGATATTTATCAATACAGTCTGTTGCTACACATTGAACTTGCTTAAGATAATTTTTAGATGGCACAGAACTTTCTGTCCATTGAATGAGACTCTCTGCTTATTTTGCAAGTGCTCATTTGTATGGAGACATTTGTATGGAGAAACTTCAAAAAGTTTGTGGAAAAATGAAGTTAAAAGATAAACATTGAAAATGTGATCTTCGGTTTTCATCCCTAAAGAACTGATGGTCCTGGGAACTTAACAATGTCAATGCAGTCTCTTATACATTATTAACTTAAGAAAAATGGGTGCCCTTTCCACATTTGTTGAGATTGGGAAACAAAAAGAAGTCAGAAGGAGCCAAATCAGAGCTGTAAGGTGGATGCCTGACAATTTCCCATTGAGACTCTCACAAAATTGCCTTTGCTCGATGACAGGAATGAGCAGAAACATTGTGGTGTTAGAGGACTGTCTGCTAAAGCTTTCCCAGGTATTTTGCCCTAAAACTTTGGCTAACTTATTCAAAACACTCTCATGATATGCAGATATTATTGTTCTTTGACCTTCCACAAAGTCAACAAGCAAAATGCCTGGAATGTCCCCAAAAAACTGTTGCCGTGACCTTTGCTCTTGAGTGATCCCCTTTTGCTTTGACTGGACCACTTCCACCTTTGGTAGCCATTGCTTTGATTGTGTTTTGCCCTCAGGATCACACTGGGAAAGCCATGTTTTATCTTCTGTTACAATTCTTCAAAGAAATCCTTCAGGATCTTGACCCTAGTTCTTTAAAATTTCCATTGAGAGCTCTCCTCTTGTCTGCAGCTGATCTGAGCACAACACTTTTGGCACCCATGCAGTGGAAAGTTGGTTCAACTTTAATTTTTTAGTCAGAACTGTGTAAGCTGAACCAATTAAGATGTCTACGATGTTGGCTATTGTTTGTGCTGTTGATTATCAGTCCTCTTCAATTAGGGCACAAACAAGATTAATTTTTTTCCTTGAAAATTGATATGGATGATCTGTCCCTGTGGACTTCATCTTCCACATCATCTCGTTTCTTCTTTAAAAAAGCTGTCCGCTTGTGAACTACTGATTTCTTTGGTGCATTGTCCCCTCAAGCTTCTTGTAAAGCATCAGTGATTTCACCATTCTTTCACTCAAGCTTCATCATAATCTAATGTTTGTTCTTGCTTCAATTTTAGCAGAATTTACATTGCTCTGCTAGGGGCTCTTTTCAAACTAATGTCTACTCCTTCTTACTATCTCAAACTAGATCCTGTTCAAACATGCTATAATAAATTAGTATGAGTTTATTTTGCTGCCAATATTGAAACCTTTGCATAGTTTTTTTCATAATATACATTTTCCATGAACTTTTTAAGGCCTCTCACGTATCCACAGGTAGAGTGCCTTACCTATTCTGACTTCAGTCAATTATTCAAGACCTTTCCTTGTCAGTGACACATTAGAAAGGTAGAGTATTGAAAAATAAGAGTAGCTTCTGCTGATTAAGAAATACTATATCTTTTTCTACTTCTTTCTTTCTTTTTTTTTTTTTCTTGAGACAGCATCTTTCTCTGTCACCCAGGCTGGAGTGCAGTGGTGTGATCTCAGCTCACTGCAACCTCTGCCTCCCAGGGTCAAGTGATTCTCCTGCCTCAGCCTCCCGAGTAGCTGGGACTATAGGTGCCTGCCACCACACCCAGCTAATTTTTGTATTTTTAGTGGGGACAAGGTTTCACCATATTGGCCATGCTGGTCTTGAACTCCTGACCTTGTGATCTGCCTGACTCGGCCTCCCAAAGCGCTGGGATTACAGTCATGAGCCACTGTACCTAGCTTTCTACTTCTTTCTTATTATTTTCCTCCTCTCTCATTCCTATATTCTCTCCTTTCTCCTACTTTCCTCCCCACTCCCTGTTTCCTTCCTTTCATCTTTCCTATTTTCAGGACTTAATATTTCTTGAACCTCAGATGTTATCATAGTATGTTATTTGTTTAATTTTCACATAACAATAATAGTTTAAATACAAATAATATTTATTTTCATCCCCATGTTATCAGTATAACAGTAAAGATGTGGAGAGGCCAGCTGGGCATGGTGGCTCAAGCCTGTAATCCCAGCACATTGGGAGGCCGAGGTGGGTGGATCACGAGGTCAGGAGATCGAGACCATCCTGGCTAACACGGTGAAACCCCATCTCTACTAAAAAATAGAAAAAATTAGCTGGTCGTGGTGGCGCGTGCCTGTAGTCCCAGCTACTCGGGAGGCTGAGGCAGGAGAATAGTGTGAACCCGGGAGGCAGAACTTGCAGTGAGCCAAGATCACGCCACTGCACTCCAGCCTTGGTGACAGAGCGAGACTCTGTCTCAAAAAAAAAATAAATAAATAAATAAATGAAAATAAAATTTAAAAAAATGATGTGGAGGGGCCAAACCAATGGCTCTTATATCCACGTTCTTTCTTCTAAATGATTTCACCTTAGTTTTGGTCTGCATCTCTAACCATAGCTAGTTGCAGTAGGACCTTCTATCTGGCCTTGCTGCTCTCATTTTTGGACCTCCTCACTGAAATCAAATTGATCTTTCTAAAATGCAAACCCGGTCTTAGTATTTTATTACTTAAAACCCATTGGTGGCTTTCCATGATTTATGGAATAAAGTCAAAATTCCTGTTTTTGCCCACGTTTCTGTGTGCCTCTCATCCCTACATTTACTGATTCCTGTGTGCCATAAATTGCCAGTTGTCCAGAGTTCATTCTCTTTTTGTACTTGGGAGGACTTCTGCATCCTGCAACTTTTCCCCTGAAACATGCTTGGAAAATACCTACTCATTTTTTTCAGATTCAGGTTAGTTTTTTACTTCAGTTTCTTTTCCTGAAGCTTATACTGACTGCTCCATATGGCTTTGGGGATTAGCTACTCATTCCTTTGTGCCCTTTTGTAGATACACATTTATCATGGAGTCTTTTTTTTTTTTTTTTTTGAGACAGAGTCTCACTCTGTCACCAGGCTGGAGTGCAGTGGTGTGATCTCAGCTCACTGCAACCTTTACCTTCCAGGTTCAATTGATTCTCTTGCCTCAGCCTCCCAAGTAACTAAAGCCATGCACCACCGTGCCCAGCTAATTTTTGTATTTTTAGTAGAGACGGGGTTTCACTATGTTGGCCAGGATGGTCTCGATCTCTTGACCTCGTGATCTGCCCACGTTGGCCTCCCAAAGTGCTGGGATTACAGGCATGAGCCACCACTCCCAATCAGTCATGCAGTCTTCATACTTACTTGTTTACTTGCCTGTGAGCTCACTGAATGCAGGGAATATTTCCTTGTTGCTCTAGCACCTACACCAGTACCTGGTATCCAGAAGCTGTATGCTAAATGTTTGTTGAGTGGCTGTTTGACTGAATGATTGTACTCCTAATTAGTAGATAGAAAGCCATGAACTTCCCAGTTCATCATTCTTTGTGCTCAATTCTGGTTTCTTTATTGTGTTCAAAAGAGTTCCTTAGTGACATAAAACTATGGAGCTAGTATGTCAGCTCATTTAAGCAACGATTGGTTTATGTATATAAGAGGCTTCAATAATTATATATTTTTATTTCAGTTTCAATAAATGATCAATTGATTAATTTTCTCTGTTTTGGCTTATTGTTCACATTTAATATCAAAAGTGTTTTACTTAAAATTATTCATGCCAATTATGACAGTTAGGTGAATATTACTTTGATTTACATTCCAGTAGTAGTTTTGGTTGAACCCTGAATATGCTAAGACGTCACTTTTCTTTTTTCTTATGAACAGGCTACTGTGTTTACATATATTATTAAAATCTTCTTTGAAAATACGAAGTGTTACATTTCTTATATTTAGTTCTCTGTGCTTCAGAATTCCTGTGATACTTGCACTTAAGTCCTTCTGAGCAGTTGATGTTAATATTTATGTGGTTAATTTCATGAAACATGGTGGTTTTCATTTCTATCATTAATTTATACAGGAGATAGACTGTTTTCCAGGTGTAAGCTCAGTCATATAATTAGAAAATTTATAAGCAGAAGGGAGTTATTTGGTCTAACCCATTTATTCTACAGATAGAGAAATTAGAGTCCAGAAACTCTGTCTTCTTTAAAGCCTTACAGGTATTTAAGAAAAAAGAATAGACTTGAGGTTTCTGTGTTCTGAACCCAGTGATCTTGACACTGTAATGATCTTCATCCATATTATTCACAGAAGTAAATATAATCACATATTAAATAAGAAACACAAATACTAAGGAGATATTATACTGAAAAATGAAATAATATTATCTGAATTATTTTGATCAGATTCAATATATAGCAGCTTGAAGGCTAATAGTTCCAATGATTCTCTGAATAAACCATTTTTCTAATAAGATTACAGGTTTTAGTAATCTAATTATTTTGACTGATGCAAATGTTACCCCGCCAGTCTGAAAAATGTGTTTATTTATATGTCATAAAGAATAATTTATTCCAAAAAGGCTAATTTTCAAAATATATGTATCTTCTGAAACTGTATCTATTTTTTTCCCACGTTTTCTAAATATAGTTTAGAGGGCGTTTGTAGATTTTCATGGTGCTGAAAAATTAAGGTATAATGGTCTCATGAAGGAGAATAATGTCATTTAGACATTGTAATTTTGGAGGATCACAATACTTTTTGGAATGTGGTTGTTGCAGCACTGGTCACTTATACTAATTATATAATAACATACTATACTAATGCAATAATATACCATATGAAATTATTAAATGGTAAATTTGTCTTAAATCCTCTAGAATACTGCAAAGAAATAGTTTATATAAGAAAGAGTACCATAGCATATGTGAACACAATGTTTCCTATTTTTTTCTTCTTTTTTATTTTTTTGAAGACAAGTTCTCACTCTGTTGCCCAGACTGGAGTTCAGTGCCATGTTCATAGTTCACTGCAACCTCAAACTCCCAAGCTCAAGTGATCCTCTTGATTCAGCCTCTGAAGTAGCTGTGCCTATAGGTGTGCACCACCACACTGGCTAATTTTTAAAATTTTTTATAGATATGTTGCCCAAGCTGGTCTCAAATTCTTGAGCTCAAGAGATCTTCTCACCTTGGCCTCCCAGAGTGTTGGGATTACAGGCATGAGCCACCATACTCAGCCAATATTTCTTTTCTAAAAGACATTTTCTAACATACTTCTCATTTTAACTAACATAATATTCAAAGTGTAGATCTGAGAAAGAGATAGTGCCTGCAGATCTGGGATCCTACATGCTAATATTATGGGATGCATTCAGATCTGATCAGCAGATATTCCATTTATTCTAGAACACCACCAGCAGAAGAATGTAATTACGTCTATCACTAAAACTTTGTGTCAATACAGACTACTGTATTTGTTATCATAGATGGTCCTTGGATGGCAGCCTTAAGCAATTTTAAACCTAGACAGGTGATGTACTTTTTCTTCTTGGATAATTTTCATTGTTTCATCTAATTTGGTTGTAACTAATGTGTTTAATATGGCTTGCTTGTTTTTTAAAAAGTTGTTCAGTATCCTTAGAACTCAGTGCTGATTTCTTTTTCTAGCAGGCCTTTTATATAGGACATCTCACTTTCTCCTGGCTCTCTACTACTAGCATGAGGTCTCTGAAAAAATCAAGACAGCCAAATAATTTGTTATAGAATAGCCTATGTAGAGGGACAGGGGAGGAGTCATATTCCAAGAGGGAAAGACCTTTGAGCCAGGCTCAATTTGTAGAGGCTGTTGAATGAAAATGAGAGAGAGAGAATGCACACTTTATTGCACTATTAAAGCAAAATTCTGACAATAACTTCTAAAAATGATTCCACTCTTATACACTGAGAATATGACAGACCTTCCAAAAGTATAATTTCTTACATGAACGTCCAGGTATATAAGGAAAAATAACTATTTCATACCAATATCTTCAGCCGCCTTTATTGTTGGTTCACCACATAGATTTTTATCAGAATCGCAGAACATTAATTTTTTAAATTAGCTACCATTACAACTAGCTTGAGAAGAACTTTCTTTTTAATAATTCGACCCAGATGCATTCTAGATACTCCAGTGTTACGAATCGATGGCTTCATGAGGAGCCGCTGTTGACGCATGCTATCTCTGGACACACTGACAGGAAATGTTTTCTTACACCTGTTTTCCTCCTGCTTTTCCTTGGTAGGACTTAGTTCCTTGGCATAGTTCAGTATCAATGGCATTCATAGAGAAGTGTTACAAAAACCCAGCTTATTCCAACTTGTGAATTATTTGGCACCCAGGAACCAGGTCTTACAATCTTCAACCCACTTTTTCCTAACATGGCCCCTTTTCTGAAATGTTTATTTATATATGATGTAGGCCTGGGGAAAGGACATGGACTTTCAAAGAAAATATTCTCCAATAGATCTCTGAACTCCAGAGAACCTTCTGACTAAATCTGAAAGAATTCCACTGTGCTCTGATAACATCCTTTAATAATGAAGGAAAAGATATTTTTCCCCTAGGAGGATTTTGTAGTGAAAGAGATGGCATAAATTTTTTTAAATGTTGTTTATAATCTAATTTGTTTTTTTCATTTGTGGGGTGTGTCTTAAATCCTAAATGGTACATCCTTTTCAAAATACTTCTAGTAATAAAATGTTTCTGAAGTTATGTTGTAAATATCATTGGACTATGTTTAATAATGTTAAGTTGATCCCACTTCCCCTGAAATTATATACATAAATGCTGAAAGTATAAATTTCCATATACAACTTCATGGAACATTTTTCTTCCAAGTGTGCATTTGCTAGAATTTGCATTGAAAGGTTTTGGAAGGAGCCTGTTGGTATGAATCCTGTGTGAGCAACACTCAGATTTGTTGCATACTGAACAGCATGCTAAACCTCACTTCACAAGCTTAGATTTCTCATCTACCATCTTGAGCTGAATTTAAAATGTTACTGCAGTTTATTATGTCACCTGTTCGTCAAACACTGATGCAAAGCTTAGTTTTCAGTGTGAAGGACCCATGACTAGAGAAGGGAAGAAGAAAGGGTCAAGCAGACCTCATTAAAGAGTGTATGGGCAAGAAAACACATCAGATGTCTTGATAGGTTTTTTAAAGTCCTGTTAGACTTGTCATGATTTCCAAAACACTAAATGCCATCTAGTATTTTGGACCCTCCAAAATTACAGTAGAATATTATTATGGGTCATCTTAATTGGAAATATACAGGAAAATCCTGATGATTAATGTAGACTAGTGATAGCTCTCACACATTTATATAACCTATGTTGAAAAGAAAGAAGAAAGGCAGGAAGGAAAGAAGGAAAAAGAGCGGAGAGAGAGGAACAAGAAAACACGTGGATTTGTGGAAATGAAAATTTTTAAATTACTAATTTGCAAGAATGGGTAAGAAAAATACCGAGTATGAACATAAGTGCTTTCAATTCCGTTTGTCTCTTAATCCTTCTCAGTCCGTGGCCAGTTTTGAAACTTGGTGTAACTTCCTTCCTTTATTCCTCCCTCCCTTGCTCCCTCCATCCCTTCTTGCCAGCCTCCTTCCCTTCCTCTCTCCTTGAGTTTCCTTCTTCTTTCTTGTTCCCTCCCTCCCTCCCTCTCTCTTTTTTTCCCTTAGTTTCCCCGGAAGCACATATACCAGCCATTTGAATGCTTTCTGCTCATAGATACTGCCAAGCCCCCTCACCCAGACTGCTGACTAGATTTGGTAGAATGGAATGAGAAACATAGACTTTGTGTCTGTGGCGGCCACCTCTGATGTTGCAGATTTTTGCCGTGATTATGCACTCCAGCCGAGGGACGCTAGAGAGGTTGAAATTTCAACTGTGGGATTTGCCATTTTGGAATTTGCAGTAATGTACTGGATATGCTAACAGCAGCCTGGCTAGCCGCCACTTCACAAGGAAGTATTTAAATATACACGTGTAATATGAAGAAAATTGCATTAGATCATAAGGGATGAATTATTTTGTAAATGACTATACCATCAAATACCATACCTGATATCAATCATCTTCATCAGACAGTGTCTGTGTATGTAAGTAGATAAACAAAAAAGCAGGAGTTTATTTCTCTCTAATGTATCCTTGACTCTCTAGCGGTGACCTCTGAAATGTCTCTTCTGATCCAGACTTGTTTGAATCATGTGGAACATTTTAGATTTGTCTTTTCTCTGCAAGTTTTTTTTTGTTAAGTACCATAACATATTGAACCAAATAGTTTTGCTTGCTTTCTATTGATGACACATGATTTTGGCTTTTATCTTCAGTGGAAAATCAATGTGTCACATGGCGTTCACTAAGAAAAAGGTATGGGGCCTCTTTGTAATTCTTTGTCAGATGGTTGCTTTATCTTGATTTATGCCTTCAAACTTTTTCCCATTCAGCAGAAAATATTGTGTCGCTATCTGTGAGAGCAAAGCGATCTATACCAATTTATGCTCTAAGTGTAGCCTCCTTCCAGAACTGCTTATGGAACATATCAACTCACTATAGATTAGGGACATAATGGATTCTTCTTTCTTAAAAGTGTCAGATTGACAATTTTAGTTCATATACAAGCTTTTATATTAACATTAAAACAATATTTCTATGTAAAGTAAAATATTGTAGTTGATTATTATTCGAGGGCCTCCCAGAATTTCAAGGTCTGAAAATAAATTCAATGTTCCTGGTGGTAACAAAATTGCTCCTACTTCCTTGTATCAGGACTGCCATTTGGAACTGCTGGGGAAGCTCTTTTCAGAAATTATTTTCAAAACAGCATTGTTGCCTTTTGCCAAACTGAAATCTGGTTGTAAACTTTTGAAAACTAGTTCCTTGGAATGGAATTCAAGTTGTCTTCTAAGCAATTTTTTTTAACTCAAACATACATTCTATCTTGCTTTATTATGTCACTATTTGTGTACGAAACATATTTCTATTTTTACCATTTTCAATTTATTTACATTTACATTTACATTTGTGTGTATATATATACACACATACATACACTTTAAGTTCTGGGATACATATGCAGAACTTGCAGTTTTGTGAAATAGGTATACATGTGCTGTCGTGGTTTGCTGCACCCATCAACCCGTCATCTACATTAAGTATTTCTCCTAATGCTATCCCTCCTCTTTCCTTCCTACCCACTGACAGGCCCCAGTGTGTGATGTTCCCCTCCCTGTGTCTATGTGTTCTCTTTGTTCAACTCCCACTTATGAGTGAGAACATGTGGTGTTTGGTTTTCTGTTCTTGTGATAGTTTGCTGAGAATGATGGTTTCCAGCTTCATCCATGTCTCTGCAAAAGACATTAATCCATCCTTTTTTATAGCTGCATAGTATTCCATGGTGTATATGTGCCACATATTCTTTATCCAGTCTATCATTGATGGGCATTTGGGTTGGTTCCTAGTCTTTGCTATTGTGAATAGTGCTGCAATAAACATATGTGTGAATGTGTCTTTATAGTAGAATGATTTATAATCCTTTGGATGTGTACCTAGTAATGAGACTGTTAGGTCAAATGGTATTTCTAGTTCTGGATCCTTGAGGAATTGCTACACTGTCTTCCACAATGGTTGAACTAATTTACACTCCCACCAACAGTGTAAAAGCATTCCTATTTCTCCACATCCTCTCTAGCACCTGTTGTTTCCTGACTTTTTAATGATTGCCATTCTAACTGGCGCGAGATGGTATCTCATTGGACCAGGGGTGATGAGCTTTTTTTTTTTTTTCTTCGAGACAGCCTCACTCTGTCACCCAGGGTGGAGTGCAGTGGCACAATTTCGGCTCACTGCAACCTCCACCTAATGGGTTCAAGCAATTCTCCTGCCTTAGCCTCTTGAGTAGCTGGGATTACAGATATATACCACCACGCCTGGCTAAAGTTTTTTTTTGTGTGTTTTTGGTAGAGACAGAGTTTCACCGTAGTGGCCAGGCAAGTCTCAAACTCCCGACCTTGTGATCCACTCGCCTTGGCCTCCGAAAGTGATGGGATTACAGGCGTGAGCCACCACGCCCAGCCTATGATGAGCTTTTTTTCATGTGTTTATTGGCCGCATAAATGTCTTCTTTTGAGAAGTGTCTGTTCATATCCTTTTCCCACTTTTTGATGGGGTTGTTTTTTTCTTGTAAATTTGTTTAAGTTCCTTGTAGATTCTGGATATTAGCCCTTTGTTAGATGGATAGATTGCAAAAATTTTCTCCCACTCTGTAGGTTGTGTGTTCACTCCGATGATAGTGTCTTTTGCTGTGCAGAAGCTATCTTTAGTTTAATTAGATCCCGTTTCTCAATTTTGGCTTTTGTTGCCACTGCTTTTGGTGTTTTAGTCATGAAGTCTTTGCCTATGCCTATGTTCTGAATGGTATTGGCTAGGTTTTCTTCTAGAGTTTTTATGGTTTTAGATCTTATGTTTAAGTCTTTAATCCATCTTGAGTTAATTATTTTATAAGGTGTAAGGAAGGGGTCCAGTTTCAGCTTTCTTCATATGGCTAGCCAGTTTTCCCATCACCATTCATTAAATAGTCAATCTTTCCCCATTGTTTGTTTCCGTCAGGTGTGTCAGAGATATGTTGTATATTTCATGGTACAATGCCTTCTGTCAATGGGGAAAAATAACAAGCATATATGGGATGAATGAAGTCTGCTATGGTTAAGGTTGAGAATATTTACTGATCCTTGAGTTCAGTCTCCAGGAATGTTGGAAATAGAGAGTGGAGATAATGGAGATAAAGAAAAGTTCTGAAAATGACACTTCCCATAGTGTCAAAATTGTGATCTATTGGAGAATTCTGTGATACATCAAAATCTCTGTTTATACTGATGTTTGTTATTGTGTATGAGCATATCTTTATCAGGTGTAGGCTATTTCTATACTTTCATGTCTTTAAATCAATGTTTCTATTCACATATGTATATGTGCAAATAGAAGCATGTTAATATTATATATATTTTTTTTCTGTCATTACCATGATTGCTATGATTATCATTAGCATGTATTATTAGTGTGACCGAAGTATCATCAGTATCAGTTTCTTTCTAACTGCAG
Source organism: Gorilla gorilla gorilla (assembly GCF_029281585.2). Lineage (NCBI taxonomy): Eukaryota > Metazoa > Chordata > Mammalia > Primates > Hominidae > Gorilla > Gorilla gorilla. The sequence goes on along the minus strand of NC_073235.2, from coordinate 12,354,490 downwards.
TGCTCCTGTAATGCTTCATTTCTACAGAGCCAACCTACACCCACCGTTTCCCTGACTATAACTTTACCTAAAGTATAAGCCCTTATAAAGCCATGAAAGCCTACCAAGAATTGTCAAAGAAGCTAGGCAGCAGCCAGGCTCTGCCTTAGGAAAAGACTTTACTTTTTATTATCATGTGCAGTACTTAACTACTTGTTTTGACCTCTAAGATTTTGCTCTCCTATATTTCTATCCCCTGGCTTTCTGATATTTCATGTGATTATATTTGAAATTTTAACCTTGCTTTTCTTTTTGGAATCTCTGATATCTCTGCTGCCACAGGTAATGACAGGTTCCTCTCTAACTGTTGGTGTTATCCCTGGTCAGATTATTACTGATGACAGAAGTAGATGTTTTACGTGGATTCTCTCGATATCAGAAACAAATACAGATATCACAACTCAAAAATGACAGACTGATAACCATTATGAACTTAGATGCAACATTCTTAATACAATATTAGCAAAGTGAGTCTAGGAATATTTAAAAATAATAATGTGTTTTAACCAAGTGGGGCTTATCTCAAGTTGGTTTCAACAACTGAAAATCTACCATGCTGACAGAAAAAAGAAAAATCACGTGACACTCTCAATAGATGCAAAAAAGGAATTTACAAAATGTAACACATTTTTTAAATTAAAAACTCCCAGCAAACTGAGGATAGAAAAGTACATTTTCAAACTGATTATGTGTTTACAGAAAATCTATAGCAAACATCTTACTTAAAATGGTGAAAGCCTTAATACTTTCTACATAAGATTATGAAAAATGCAATGATGTCCTCTCTCCCTAGTTCTTTAAAGTATTGCATTCAATATTAAATAAGTGGAAATATATACCAAGTTCATTGATAAATATTTAATACTTATGAGATGATAATTCTCCTGAAATTGATCTCTAGATTCAGTGGAATTCCCATGAAACCTTATAGGTCCTTTTGGATAAATTACAAAACTGATTCTAAAACAGGGAGAAAGAAAGAAGGGAAGGAAGGAGGAATGGACAGAAAGAAGAAAGAAATAAAGAGAAAAGAAAAGAAAATAAGAAATAAGTGACACCCAAGTTGGGAAGAAAGAAAAATACTATTCTCACATGATGTAAACATATACACAGAAAATCCTTAGGCATCTGCAGAAGTGTGCTAGAGGTATGAAGTGAATTTAACAAAGTTGTAGGATGAAAGATCAATAAATAAAATCAATTGTGTTTCTATACACAATCAACACCAATTAGAAAATAAAATTATGTAAGCAATTTAACTTATAATAGCCTCAAAAATAATAAAATAATTCAGAATAAATTTAATAAAAGGTATGCTGATCCAAAATTTCTAAATCACTAATACGAGAGATTGAATAGGTAGAAATATGTATCAAGTTCATTGGTAAATATACATGTCATACTTATTAGATGATAATTCTTCTGAAACTGATCTCCAGATTTGGCACAATCCCAATCAAACCTATAGGCCTTTTTGGAGAAATTACAAAGCTGATTCTAATTTTTTTTTTTTAAATATGGAAGTCCTAGAATAGCCAGAGCATGTTTTAGAAAGAAGAATAAAGTTGGAAAACTTTCCAAATTTCAAGACATATTGTAAAGCTACACTAACCAGTACAGTAAACTTACTGGCATGAAGAAGACATATATATCAGTGAAACAGAATAAATAATTTAGAAATATATCCAGCCTTACATGGCCAAAGTTGCCAAAATAATTCAATAAGGAAATCAATGTCTTTATAAAGATGGTACTAATAAAATTGGATATTAAATGGAGAATATGAACTTCAGAATTACCTCACACCATATCCTCAAGTTAACTCAACATGTATTTTATACATAATGTAAATATAAAAAGTATAAAGCTTACTGAATAGGAAAAATTTTTAATAATCTTACTATAGCTAAAAATTTTTTAGATAAGAAAAGGATGGATGAAAATGGAAAAAAATAGTAAGTTGGACTTCATGAAATTAAGACTTTTGCAATTTAAAACATAGCATCAAAAAATGAAAAGGCAAACCACAGATTGGGACAGAATAATTTTAAATATGTCTGATAAAGAACTTTCATCTAGAATGTACACATAACTAAAAAACTAAATAACAAAACACAAATAACTCATTTAACATAATATTTTGACCTAAATGGACCAAATATTTGTACAGATATTTTAATTTAAAAAGAGATGATGTCCAATACACAAATGAAAAGATACTTAACATTACCCGTCATCAGGGAAATGCAAGTTAAAACCACATTGAGGTACCACTGTACACCCACTGGAGTGGCTGACACGAGCAGAACTGACCATACCACATGATGTGAAGAATTGCTATTCACACCTGGCTAGTGGGACTTCAAAATGGTACAGACATTTTGGAAAGCAGTTTGGCAGTTTCTTTTAATGTTAAACTTAGTACTGATCATATAACCAAATAATTCCACTGCGACTCAAAATAAATAAAAACATATCCGTACCAAGCCTCATCCTTGAAGTTCATAGCAGATGTGTCCATCAACTTGTAAATGGATAAACCAGTTGTAGATGGAGTACCACTCAACAATAAAAAGGAGCAAACTGATACAACAGCAATATAAATGAATATCAAAAGCATTATGCTCAGTGAAAGAAGCTAGACATGAAAGACACCAATGTATCATTCCACTAATAGGATACTCTAGAAAATGCAAACTGTAGAAACAGAAGCAGATTAGTGGTTGCCTGTGTTCAGGAATGGAGAAAAGATCAAATGCAAAACAGCAAAAGAAAACATTTTGTGATGATGCAGATTTTCTGTATCTTGATCATGATTGTGGTCAAATGATGATATTCATCTGCCATAACCCATTAAATTGCACATTGAAAAGGGTGAATTTTACTGTGTGTACATTATACTTAAATGGAGCTGTAAATATGTTTGGAGCTTATCTGTGAACATTAGTTGCAGAGCAGGAGTTATTTTTCTAGAGTGGAAATCTGCTGAGTGCCAACTTGAGAAGGGTTGAGAAAAATTAGAACCTTCTTCCAACACATTTCAGTTAGAACACTCTTAGGATGTCGTTACAGCTGTGCTCTATATTGGAGTCTCTGATGAAATCACATGTCTAACAATCTCAGCATGCCTTTAGTCAACAGAATATACTCGTGTTTTCTTTTTTTACTATAAAGGATATACCAAACAACTTTTTCAAGACTTTACTTCAAAAAGGCACGTAGTTTTGCAACATTTTTGGTAAGTCTTTAATTATTTCAAAATGAAAAATTGAAAATAAAATGCAATTATTTACTCAGGCCCCCCACAAAAAAGGCCTGTACGGGGAATGCATGTGGTGTGTGTGTGTGTGTGTGTGTGTGTGTGTGTGTAAGTGTGTGATTTGAAGAATTGAAAAAATTTTAGTGGGGTTTTGTAGCATCACTTTGATAGCATCCTGTAATTTTGAATTGTGTTAGAAATAAAAATAAAGTGAATACACTGATAAAAGAATTTGAAAAGAATTTGCATTATTGCCTAAATTATGTGTGGTTTCCACAGTGGCATGAATCGAGCATCTTTAACCTACATAACAATATATCAGAATGTATTAGGTAAAAAATAAGTAAACTAGTATAACAAAGTTAAATATTTCTAAAGGAAAATTATAGCTTTATTTTTTTTCCTGAACTGTTTTGAGGAGATACTTACACCAAAAGATATTATCATTGATCAATGAAACTTTTTCAGAATTTGCTTGTGTCCCACCAATATTTGATTACATAGTGCTTCTGTGAGTTCCATTTCATTAATTTAGCATTGACAGGAGAGAAGGCAATGGCTCTGCAGCCTCTCTTGATGTGGCATGATCCTGGTTCCGCTGGCTGATATCTATTAGAAGCATGGCCTTAATCATGCCTTTCATGCTTCTAACTTGATTTGCATTTGTTGTGTAATCCAAATTTATTCTCTCGTTTAGTCACTTCCACCCATAGAAAAGCAGGTCTTTTTCATTTCTCCTTCACCATTGCCCCCATTTTTTCTTTTTGTCCTCCCATGATGAAAAACAAGACAGAAACAAACTATAACAACAACAGACACCTTTTGTCTGTGGTCACCAATGCATTGTAGCACTAAACTTTGTTCAAAATCTCTAGATCTGACCTCTATATCTGCTGTTCCCAGAGTTTTTCAATGTATTCTCTAGACTGCTGTGACCCATTGACAGAACGTCTAGCTATATTTAATTGAAAGTTATTACTGTCTGATATGGCTTGGCTGTGTCTGCACCGAAATCTCATCTTGCACTGTAGCTCCCATAATTCACATGTTGTGGGAGGGACCCAGTGAGAGGTAAGTGGATCATGGGGGCAGTTTTCCCCACACTGTTCTAGTGGTAGTGAATAAGTCTCATGAGATCTGATGGTTTTATAAGGGGAAACCCCTTTCGCCTTTCACTTGGTTCTCATTTGCTAAATCATGCCTCTCAGCTGATTCTCTCTAGAATTTATTCTCAGGAGATCTAATTAATAACTTGTCAAGCTGATGTCCATCCTTGGGGACAACTCGTATCTGAAGAATGGCCAGTGAAAGGTATTAAAACTCCATACTCCTGCCTCAATTTAGGGCAACTCTGAAGGGTCACCCCAGCTTCTCAGCTCCCCCTTGAGATTAGCTGAGGTATTTGTTGTGACTGCCTCACATCTCAACTCCCTTTATCCAATTCAGCTTTTTCGCCACAGTTGTTGGTTCCTAGGATTTTACCCAGTTAAATGTTCTCTACACAAATCTCTATCTCAAATCTGCTTTACAGGGAATGTGGCCTCAGACAGGTTTTCATTAGGCTCTGGACATAACTCTCATTAGTCATTGATATGATTCGGCTGTGTCTCCGGCCGAATCTCACCTTGATTGTAATTATCCCCGCATGTCAAGGATGGAGTCAGGTGGAGATAATTGAATCATAGGGGCGGGTTCCCCCTACTGTTCTCCTGGTAGCGAATAAGTCTCACCAGATCTGATGCTTTTAAAATGGGAGTTTCCCTACACAAGCTTTCTTCTCTGCTACCATTTAAGATGTGCCTTTGCTTCTTTTTTGCCTTCTGCCGTGACTGTGAGGCCTCCCCAGCCATGTGGAATTGTGAGTTCATTAAACCTCTTTCCTTTATAAATTACCCAGTCTTGGGTAGGACTTTATTAGCAGCATGAGAACAAACTAGTACAGTCTGTTCTATAAGCCCAAGTCGGATCACAGAGTCCCGCTTTCTGTTTTTTTTTTCTAGCCCATATTTCTACTAAAACTTGACTCATATAGACTTAAAACAAAATAATTAAGCATGGCTAATATTTATTTAATATTTTATACGTGTCAGGTACTGTATTTTGTAACTTATCTTTTAATAATCTTTCCAAATCTCTAAAAGGAGAATTCTGCTCTTTTATAGAGAAAATAAGGATGGCTCTGAAAATGTTAGTATTAGTGGAAGTAGGGTGAGGGACATAGGGGGCACTTTGTGTTATTTGTGCATTTTACTATCAATCTAAAATCAGGTCAAAATAAAAATTAAAAAAATGAGTAGTAGAAGCAGGTTGTTAAGATTTTCAGTGTGACTCTAGAATTTTTTTGTTTGTTGTTTATTTTGGAGTGTAGTGGTATTATCTCTGCTCACTGCAACCTCCACTTCCCAGGCTCAAGCAATTCTCCCCCTCAGTCTCCCAAGTAGCTCGGATTATAGGTGCCCCCCCCCCACACCCAGCTAATTTTTGTATTTTTTTTTTTTAGTAGAGATGGGGTTTCAGCATGTTGGCCAGGCCAGTCTCCAACTCCTGACTTCAAGTCATCCGCACGCCTCAGCCTCCCGAAGTGCTGGGATTATAGGCATGAGCCACCACTCCTGGCCCAAAGTTCATATTTTAACTACTAACCTAAATTATTTTAAAAACAAAAGCCTCCTTGGACTCAAACCAGGTCAGAGTGACATGATCATGTGCCTGTTTTGTGCAGGGTGAAGTGAGATTATTATCTAGGAAATAGCTGAAATGTCTTGTTGTGGGCATAAATATTTAATATAAATTCTCAGCTTCATATTAGCACTTAGATTATAATTATCTAAAGAATAGAGAACAATTTCATATAATTTTCAGTGTATCAGGCGAATCAAAAGTATACATACAAGCATGCAGATGAATTTCAGTGAATATAGTGGTGACAATGCTCAACAGAATATGTGTCCCCCACCCCATCCCTGCTTCTTGCTCTTTCACTGTCCTAAAGATAGAACAAAATGGTTCAGGCATCCAGCTTGTCCCCCCCACACTTCACACTTTTACTTAATAGCAGCTTATCTTTAACACTTTGTCATCTTTAAGATGTTGCTAATTCTTTCTGGTAGATCCCAGGACTGAGGATGAGGAAGAATGATTTTATTTAAATAAAGTTGCTTAATTAAAAAACAATTTTTTTTTAGTTTTAAAATATTTTCATTATTTTATAAAATTTTTGTGGGTACATAGGAGGTTTATATATTTGTGGGGTACATGAGATGTTTTGATACAGGCATGCAGTGTGAAATAATCACATCATGAGGAATGGGCTTTCCATCCCCTCAAGCATTTATCCTCTGAGTTAAAAACTATTCAATTGGCTGGGCGCGGTGGCTCACGCCTGTAGTCCCAGCTCTTTGGGAGGCCAACGGGGGCGGATCGCCTGAGGTCAGGAGTTTGAGACCAGCCTGGCCAACATGATGAAACCCCATCTCTACTAAAAATACAGAAATTAGCCAGGTGTGGTGGCGAGTGCCTGTCATCCCAGCTACTCGGGAGGCTGAGACAGAAAAATCATTTGAACCTGGGAGGTGGAGGTTACAGTGAGCCGAGATCATGCCATTGTACTCCAGCCTGAGTGACAAGAGTGAAACTCCATGTCAAAAACAAACAAAAATCAATTACATTCTTTAAGTTATTAAAATTAAACATTGTAAATGATTTTTTTTCCCAAAGCTTTTTCAGAGAGAAAAAAAAGTAGAAACAAAGACACTTTCTACTGATTTCCAACATGGTGACTGTATTTCTAGCATGTGTTAAGGTGAAAAATTGATTTTATGTTTAATACAAAACATAGCATAATGTAATGAAAAGCAAGATTGTAATGATGAAGGAAAATAACATTAGTGCTAATTTTTTTCAATTTGAAGCATTGGATTAAAATGAATTAGGTTATATTCCAACATGTTTATATTGAATTTCTTTTTTCTCCAATTGGTTTCTTTTTATTAGTGGGGGAGTGTTGCATTTGTATAAGGTTTCCCTATTATATTCAATTGTTTTGAGATGCTTTTAATATGAAGTTTTTATGTTTTCTTTTTGATGTATACATGTTATGCTTTTATGCTGAATTTGATAATTGGTGCTGTATATGCAAAGCAAATGTAATTTCCCAGCTTTTATTTTTTAAAGCCCTGGGAAGCAACATAATGAAGTAGAAATAGTATCAAGACAGGAGTTAGAATACCTGGATTCTAAAATTTAAATTAAATTAGGATCTAGTGACATTATAGGTGTTCCTTGATCTTCTGATGACCTGGTTCCTCAAAAGAAAAATAAAATAATCTATAAATTGTTTCTAATTCTAAAACTCTATCAATCCTATTTTTAAAATTATAATTAGTTGAACTCTATAAGGTCACAAAAATCCCTAAGAAACTAAAATAAAATTTTATCATATCTTAAAAATACTCTGATCTTTTTTTATATGCTGACATGAATTCTAATTATTTTTGAGCCCCTAAAAAACATTTAAGATCACAGTTTATGTTTTATTACTGACTTTCAGATAATTAACATTTTACTGATAGATATGAACAAATCTACTCTAACAGAGATAGTCATTAGTTTATTTCTCTCTTTTCAGTATCAATAAAAAGTATCGATTTACCAATAACAATGAATTAATTGCCTGAAATAAATGAAACGTAAGCAGCAAAAGTGAACCTTTGAGTATAACTCTTCTTGTAAACATTGACTTAGTTCAAAGGGAGCTTATCTTTAAAAAAAAAGCGCTAATTCATGTCTATTGGTATAGATATAATCTTTTGTTCCTTGAAAATAGATCCTACTATACTCCAGACACTATGCCACTTGGTGCAGATATTAACACAAATAGCAGGTGATCATTGTCCTCATGGAGTTTATTTTAAAGAGAACAAAGTGAGACAAAGGCACACAAGCAAAGAACTACAATACAAAGGGGATGGCATCTGACTCAGCATGGAGGTGTCACGGAAGGTGTTGTTTTGCTTAGGTTTTGAAGTGTGGGTAGGAGATGGCCCATGTTGAGAGTGGGAACTGGGAATTAAAAAGATGAGGAGGTCTCTGCAAATCTACATGGATGGGAAGTAGCATGCTGATGTGGGAAACAACTAAAAAGTTCCAGAATGCATGGTTTATAAAGCGTGAGTCAGAGAGGGCTAGACCAGTAGCCAGATCAAGGATATCTCAGATGTTATAGTCATGAATTAGTGCATTGACCTGCAGGCCATGGGAGTCACTGAAGGTTTCAGTCAGGTAAGTGAGCTGATCAGAACAGTCCTTTAGATAGGCCGCTCTTTTGGCTGTAAGGGGGACACGTTTGAAGTAGGGCTATAGCTAAAAATATACAGACACTTCCTCTTGTCTACAGCCCTGCTGGCATCTGTTGTATTTTGACTTTTTAATAATAGCCATTCCAACCGGTATGAAATGGTATCTCATTGTGTTTTGATTTGCATTTTTCTGATGATTAGTGATTCTAAGCATTTTTTTTTCGTGTATTTGTTGGCCATTTGTATATGTTCTTTTGAGAAGTGTTTGTTCATGTCCTTTGCCCATTTTTTAATTGGGTTATTTTTTTTTCTAATTGATTTAAGTTCCCTGTAGATTCTGGATACTAAAAAACAAACAAAAACCAGAAGTAAATAAATTCTCAGGACACACACACCCAGACCCACACCCACAGAGAGAGAGAGAGAGCGCCTCGGTAACAGGCCAACAACCACCAGGGTCTAAACTGGGAACACTTTCTAGTACAGAATGAATGGAAAGGATTCATGAAATATCTAGAAAGTAACGTTAATGAGATTTACATGTATGGAGTGAATGAGGAGAAACGGATCATTCAGGATTCTGGTGGGAATAACAGGGGGAGCCATTAGTTGAAATTTTGAAGTGGGAGAAGGAGAGGGAGTTTTAGGGAGAAAGATGAGTTTTTTTAGGTATTTCAAACCCTTGAAGCTTCTATGGGACATCGAAGTGGAAATAACAGTCTGTGGGTTGGGACAATAAAGAAAGAAATTGGTTGAAGACTAGGGGAAGAGTATAGAGCAAAGAAATATTTAAGATAATAAACATAGAGAGATAGCTGAAAATGTGGGACTGGATTACAAAGGAAGAATGATTTAGTTATGAAGCCCAAGGGCTGACAGGAATGGGTGACTACTCGAGGAGTTCATATGCATCTGTTATTGTATGAATAAAAAAAATTATCTGTTCCTTCCTAAAGATATCTTCAACCTGTTTTTGGATACATATGGGCACTGCTTTTCATTCTCTTAGCCCCATTTCTTATTTTAGCCTCTGCTGTAGCAATCAGTTCTGCACAGGCTTTGACCCAGGCTTTGACTAGTTGGTGCAGGTGTGATATGACACTTACCTGGAATGGCCCACAGTTTGTGGCTGCTCTCACTTAAGCAGGTGGGATGCTCATGTAGGTGTAACCTAGAAGCTTGGTAGAGTTTATGCCCATGGGGCAACCTGTGACCACTCAAAAATAAAGCCCTTTCCTCCTCCCAGATTGAGGAGTCTTGCATTATGTAATAAAACTCCTTAGAAGGCCTATTAGGTTCCAATACAGCATTAGGCAACTTGATAAGGTATCCCATCATCAGCCTTCCTTTCTTCCCTCATTCCTCTGCCTCTCACTCTTTCTTCCTAAGTTAACTTCTTAGATAAAATGCCAACTTTCTATATTTTGTTTCACATCAGGGAAAATAATTGTATATCCCATTTCAAAAGCACATAAAAAGGTTACTGTATAGAAAATTTGTCTTTAATAGATTAAGGTGTAATTTTCCAAATACTTTAAAATTTTATTTCAGATACGTTTTTCATTTTTATAAGCTTCATCTAAAAGCAGAGTTCACCTAAGAATATACCTAAGAGCATATTACATAGAATATATTTTATATTTCAGTAGTTTAGCTAGGATTCTTTCAAAATTGAGAGGATCTACAAATATTTCTAACACATTAGTTTTTAGTCTTAAGGCTGAGTCAAGAACAAAGCTCCTAAACTTTGCATTGGTGATTGAGAACATTTTAAAATTGTTATTTAATTCATTAATTGATTTTTAAAAAATTTTCACATTGTAATTATATAGATTTATAGGATACAATTTGATGTTTCAATGAATATGTATGTTGTCTAATGATCCAATAAGGATACTTAGTGTATTAATTACCTCATGCATTCATCAAGTCTTTTTAATAAGAAATTTCAAAATCCTTTCTTCTAGATACTTTGTAATATACAATACTTTACTTTTAACTATAGTCACCCTGCTTTGCAAAGAACACTTCAACTTATTCTTCCTATATAATTGTGATTTCATAACTGTTAACCAATCTATCTCCATTTTGCCCTCCCCACTTCTTCCTCACTGTTTGGTAACCACTATTCTACTCTACTTCTCTATTAACTTTTTTTTTTTAAGATTTCACATATGAGAGAGATCATGCGGTATTTGCTTTCCGTGTCTGGCTTATTTCACTTAACATTGTATCCTGCAGGGTCATCCATGTTGTTGCAACTGGCAGAATTTCATTCTTTTTTTATGGCTGAATAGTAGTTCATTGTGTGTGTGTCCATATACATATATATATATATAATTAATTTTATGTATATTATAATTACACATAAAATTATATATAATTATAGTTATAATTATATGTAATTATACATATTATAATATATTATACGTAATATATATAATATACATAATATACGTTATGTATATTATACATAATATACGTTATGTATATTATATATGTATATATGTATTATATATGTATGTATATATTATAAGTTATATATTATATATAATATACATAATATGTTATGTATATTATATACATAATATATATTATGTATATAATATACATAACATATTATGTATAGCATATTATGTATAGCATATTATGTATAGCATATTATGTATAGCATATTATGTATAGCATATTATGTATAGCTATATTATGTATAGCATATTATGTATAGCATAATATAGCATATTATGTATAGCATATTATATATAGCATATACATAACATATTATGTATAACATAACATATTATGTTAATATACGTAACATATATGTATATAATATACATAACATATTATGTATACATAACATATTATGTATATTATATATAATATATATTATGTATATAATATACATAACATATTATGTATAGTATACATAATAAATATGATATATAATATACATAATATATATTATATATAATATACATAGTATATTATATATCATATATATTATATAATATACATAGTATATATTATATATATAATATATATTATGTGTAATATATATATTATATATAATATACATAATATATATTATATATAATATACATAATATATATTGTATATATATAATTCACTTGTTTGTTTTTAGACACATAGATTGATTCCATATCTGATTATTAGAAATAGTGCTACAGTAAACATAAGAGTGCAGATATTTTTCAAACACAATGATTTCATTTCCTATGGATGTATACCCAGTAGTGGGATTGCTGGGTTATGTGATCGAATGATTGTTGTTTTGTTTTTTTTTTATTTTTTAGCGAATTTCCATAAAGTTTTGCTTAATGGTTGTACTAGTTTACAACCCCATGAACAGTGTGTAAGTGTTCCCTTTTCTCCACTTCCTTGCCAACTCTTGTTGTCTTTTACCTTTTTGGTAATAGCCATTCTAATGGGTGAACTGGTATCTCATTGTGGTTTTGATTTGCATTTCCCTGATGGTTAGTGATGTTGAAAATGATTTTATTATATATTCGTCTTGACCATTTCTATATTTTCTCTTGTGGCATGTCTTTTAGTTTATTTTGTCCTTTTTTTTTTTTTTGAGAAGGAGTCTTGCTCTGTTGCCCAAGCTGGAGTACAGTGGTGCAATCGGGGCTCACGGCAACCTCCATCTCCCTGGTTCAAGCAATTCCCCTGCCTCAGCCTGCTGAGTAGCTGGGGTTACAGGCACACGCCATCATGTTTGGCTAAATTTTTGTATTTTTAGTAGATAAATGATTTCACCATATTGGTCAGGCTGGTCTCAAACTCCTGACCTCAGGCAATCCACCTGCCTCAGCCTCCCAGTTTTGCCCATTTTTAAATAAGTTTTTTATGTTTTTGCTGTTGAGTTGTTTAAGTTTCTTATATAATCTGGGCATTAACTCCTTAGCAGATGTATAGTTTGCAAATATTGTATCCCATTCTGTAAGTTGTTTTTTCACTCTGTTAAGTTTCCTTTGCTGTGCAGAAGCATTTTAGTTTGATGAAACCCCATTTATCTATTTTTGCTTTTGTTGCCTGTGCTTTTGACGTCTCATTTAAAAAATCCTTGTACAACCCAAAGTTATAGAGAATTTCCCACATGTTATCTTCTAGTAGTTTTTCATAGTTTTCAATCTTACCTTTAGGTCTTTAATCGCATTTGAGTTGATTTTTGTATAAGGTAAAAGATAGGGGTCTGATTTCATTATCCCACATATAGATATCCAATCTTCTCAGTACCATTTAATGAAGACACTGTCTTTACCCCTGTGTGTGCTCTTGACTCCTTTTTTGAAAATCAGTTGACTTTAGGTATGAGAATTTATTTCTGAGCTGTATATTCTCTTCCGTTGGTCTATGTGTTTGCTTTATGGCAGTGCCATGCTGTTTTGCTTACTATGGCTTTGTAGTATATTTTGAAGTCAGGTAGTGTGGTGCCTCCAGCTTTGTTATTTTTGCACAGGATTGCTTTGGTTATTTGGGGTCTTTTCTGGTTTCATACAAATTTTAGGGTATTTTTTTCTATTTCTGTGAAGAATTTCATTGTTATTTTGATAGGGATTGCATTGAATCTGTAGGACATTTTGTTAGTATGGTCATTTCAATAGTATCAATTCTTCCATTCCATGAGTATATAGTGTCCATTTTTTGTGTATTGTAAATTTTTCCATCAGTGTGTTATAGTTTTCATTGAAGAGATCTTTCACGACCTTGATTAAATTTATCTGCAGATTTCTTGGTAGCTATTGTAAATGGAATTCCTTTCTTGATGACTTTTTCAGATAGTTCACTATTAGTGTATAGAAACACCACTGCATTTTCTGTGTTGATTTTGTATACTACAACTTTACTGAATTTATTTATGATTTCTAGTAGTTTTTGGTCAAGTCTTTAGGGTTCTCACTCTATATAAGTATATATAGAAAGAACCCTAAAGAGAGAGAGATCATATATATCTATATGATCATATATATAGATGTATACATATGTATGTGAGATCACATTTTCTACAAACAGAAACAATCTGACTTCCTTCTTTCCAGTTTGGATCCCTCTTATTTATTTCTTTTGTCTAATTGCTCTGGCTCTGACCTCCAGTACTATGCTAAATAGAAGTGGTAGAAGTTGACATCCTTGTCTTCCTCCATATCATAGAGGAAAAGCATTTAACTATTCACCATAAATAAGATGTTAGCTGTGGGTTTGTCACATATGGCCTTTACTGCGTTGAGGTACACTCCTATACCTACTTTCTTGACAGTTTTTATCATAAAGGAATGTTGACTTTTGTCAAGTGTTCTTTTTGCATCTGTTGAAATGATCACATGGTTTTTGTTTTTCTTTCTATTGTGGTGGTGTATCATATTTACTGATTTGTGCATGTTAAGCCATCCTTTCATCCCTGGGATGAATCCCACTTGATTATAGTGAATACTCTTTTTAGTGTGCTGTCAAAGTCAGTTCACTTGTATCTTGTTGAGAATTTTTGTATCTATGTTCTTCAGGAATATTGGCCTGTTATTTTCATTTTGTGCATGTCTTTGTCTGGTTTTAGAATCAGGATATTGCGAGCCTCATAAGATGAGTATGGAAGTATTCCTTCCTCATTACTTTTGTGGAAAAGTTTGTGGAGAATTGGTAGTTATTCTTTAACTGTTTGGTAGAATTCAGCAGTGAAGACATCAGGTCCTGGGTGTTGGTTGTTGTTGTTGTTTTGATGGAAGATGTTTTATTATTGATTCAATTTCCAAACTCATTATTGATGTGTTCAGATGTTATATTTCCTCACAATTTAATCTGGGTAGTTGTATGTGTGCAGAAATTTATTCATTTTATTCTACATTATCAAATTTGTTGGCATATAGTTATGAGTAATGTCTTACAATCCCTTATATTTCTGTGGTGTATCAGTTGTAATGTCTCCTTTTTCATCTTTTATTTATTTGAATTTTCTCTCCTTTTGTCTTAGTTTAGCTAAAGGTTTGTCAGTTTTACCTTTACACTTTGTCTTATTTATCTTTTGAAATATTTTTTAGTGTCTGTTTCCTTTATATCTGCTGTGAGCTTTATTATTTCCTTCCTTCTACCAATTTTGGGTTTAGTTTGTTTTTGATGTTCTAGTTACTTGAAGTGTATAATTTTGCTTTGTGATTTGAAAATCTTTCTTCATTTTTGGTGTAGGCTTTTATTGCTATAAATTTCCCTCTTAGAACTGCTTTTGCTACGTTCCATAGGTTTGGGTATGTTGGATTTTCATTCTTACTTGTCTCAGCGACTTTTGAAATTTTCCTATTAATGTCTTAATGAGACCTATTGATTTCTTGGGTGCATGCTATTTAATTTCCATGTTTTCATAAAATTTCCAAGGGCTTTCCTGTTGTTGATTTCTGGCTTTATATCACTGTAATCAGAAAAGATACTTCATATGATATCTGTCTTCTTAAGTTTGTTAAGACTTATTATGTGTCATAATGTATGATTGGTCCTAGAGAATGTTTGGTGTACAGTTGAGAATAATTTGTATTCTGCAGCTGTTGGATGATGTATTAGTCTGTTTTCATACTGCTGATAAAGACATACCCGAGACTGGGTAATTTACAGAGAAAAAGAGGTTTAGTGGACTCATAGTTCCACGTGGCTGGGGAGGTCTCCCAATCATGATGGAAGGCGAAAGGCACATCTTACATGGTAGCAAACAAAATAGAATTGAGAACCAAGTGAAAGGGTTCCCCCTTATAAAACCATCAGATCTTGTTAGACGTATTCACTACCACAAGAACAGTATGGGGGAAACCGCCCCCATGATTCAATTATCTCCCACTGGTTCCCTCCCACAACATGTATGAATTATGGGAGCTATAATCAAGATGAGATTTCGGTGGGGATATACAGCCAAACCATATCAGGTGAGATCTTCTTTACCTGCTAGGTCCATTTGGTCTATGGTATAGTTTGAGTCTGTCATTTTTTGGTTGATTTTCTCTTCATATAATCTGTCCATTTTTAAAGTGGAGTGTTGAAATTTCCTACTAATATTGTATTGCAGTCTATCTCTACCTTTAAATCTAATATTTGCTTTACATATCTGGTTGTTCTGGTGTTGGGTACATATATAGTTACACCTAAGTAACATATATGTTACGTCCTCTTATTGAATTGGACCTTTTATCATTTCTTTATACAGTGACATTCTTTTTTTATATAGTTCTTTTATTTAAAGCCTTTTAAAATATGACATGACTGTGGCTACTCCTGCTTGCTTTTCATTTGTTTGCATAAAATATATTTTTCCATCTCTTCACTTTCAGTCTATTTGTCTTTAATAGTGAGGTAAGTATCATGTAGGCAGCACATAGGTGGCTTTTGCTGTCTGAATCCATTCATCCACTTTATATCTTTTAAGTAGAGTTTAATCCACTTCTATTCAAGTTTATTATTGATAAATTAGGACTTCCTTCTACCATTTCATTACTTGTTTTTTAGATTACTTGTTCACTTCTTCCTTTCTTATTGTTCATCTCTCTAGTTTGGTGGTTTTCTGTGGTGCTAAGCTTTGTTTCTTTTCCCTTTTTTGGGGTGTGTGTGTGTATCTGCTGTAATTTATTTCTTTCTGGTAAGTGAAACTAACATACAGAGTCCTGTATTTGTAACAGACTATTTTACACTGATAACAACTTAACATCTGTCACATAAAAATACTCTTGACTTCTCCCCCTCACACACACAATTTATACTTTTGTTACGTTACATTGCATCTTTATGAATGGTAGACTCAATGGAACATAGGATCTATGTCACAACTAAATCAACTATTTAGTGGCAGCATTAAAGCAGCCCAAAGAATGTGAAAAACTGGTGTGGGTGTATTTAACTTTTTAAAAACTATGTTTCATAATGTTTTCATTAAAAAGTCTTTATCAGTTTGCTAATGCCTAATTTTTACAACCAGCCACCATAGATTTTACAGGATAAATATATTATTTCAGTGGTAATTGAAGCAGAATTTTTGTTGCTCTTCTTACCCTTAGAGATTGTGTATTATCCTCAGACGTAATTCTTTGATTTTTTTTCTTTTCATGTTGTTACACATAGTTACCAACAGTCAACGTGAGAATAACCTTTGAATATTTTCAAGCATTAAGATTTGTTTATACAGCTGCACAATTAGACAACAAACACTCTTGGGTCTTTACCTCTCAGCATTCCCCTGATTATTAACTTAAAGGTATGATGGGAAAAGTATCAATTTTTCTTGGTCACCTAGATTTAGAAATATGTAATAACTATAAGCTTGGGTCTGCTTCTTCAGAAGCCTAGGAAGTGGAGTGATGGTTCTCTGAAGAGGCTGGAAACAAAGTATGTGTTTCCAGAAGGCTTAATAGAATATGTTGAGACATAGGCCATTAACACAAAAGTGAAAGAAATGCAAAAAATGTATGAAAGTAAGGATTTGAGAAGGGAAATTTTATTTTTAAGTCTAAGATTCCTATGAATTATATGAAAGTAAATGTCCTATCCCTAAAATTAGCCAAAGGAAGCACTTCACTTATCAATGTGATGTGACTTTTCATACTCTTATCTAAAGATATCCTAAACTAAGATCCAGTTTTCTGAGAAAAGACCTTTTACTCATGCTTTAAAGCATGTTAGATGATTCCTACCACATCACATCATGTTGTTTACATGTATGATTTAAACTGCATTTATTCTTCAACTCACTGGTTCCTTAGGCTTCTTATCTTTCCTTGCACGCTTAGATAATTTTATGTAAAATTGATTTTTAGAAGTTTAGTTGCTGGGCGTAATGGCTGTCACCTGTAAACCCAGTAGTTTGGGAATTCAAGGCAGGTGGATTGCTTGAGTCTTGGAGTTTGAGGCCTGCCTGGGAAAGATGACAAACCCCATTTGTACAAAAATAAAAATATTAGCTGGATATGGTGGCACATGCCTGTGGTCCCAGCTACCCCAAGTCTGAGGTGGGTGGATGGCTTGAGTCCGAGAGGCAGAGGTGTGAGCCAAGATCATGCCCTGCTCTTCACCCTGGGCAACGAAGCCAGACACTGTTTAAAAAAAAAAATGTAGTGAGATTAGATTTCTATTTCTATGTGATTAAAAATTAGGAGAACTTCAAGGCTAATGAATATTAAAAAATGGCCATTGCTACTTGCATGTTCTATGAAGCCAGCATACACAGCAACGTGCTACCTAAAAACCAAGCTATTTAATATGTAGCTTAGATTTCAGATTTGATTGTCTTTGAGGTTTCATTATTGCAGAGATCAATTGCCAGACCAAATATAGACTAATTATGTACTTGGTCTTTTTTCATATGAAACTTCCCAGCCTCGGGTATAAATTAAGAGCAAATACGGATGTTTATACCGATAGCGGTGTAGATATTTCAATGTTTATACAGTTAGCGGTGTAGATATTTCCATGTCTATACAGATAGCGGTGTGGACATTTCCATGTTTATACAGATAGTGGTGTAGATATTTCCATGTTTATAGAGATAGCGGTATAGATATTTCCATTTTTATACAGATAGCGGTGCAGATATTTGCATGTATATACAGATAGCGGTGTAGATATTTCCATGTTTATACAGATGGCAGTGTAGATATTTCCATGTTTATAGAGATGGCGGTGTAGATATTTCCATGTTCCTACAGAGGGCGGTGTAGGTATTTCCATGTTCATACAGATGGCGGTGAAGATATTTGCATGTTCATACAGATGTATGTGTACATATTTCCATGATAATACAGATGGTGGTGTAGATATTTCCATGTTCATACAGATTTTGCGGTAGATATTTCCAAGTTCATACAGATGGCGGTGTAGATATTTCCATGTTCATACAGATGGCGGTGTAGATATTTCCAAGTTTATAGAGATGGCGGTATAGATATTTCCAAGTTTATAGAGATAGTGGTGTAGTTATTTCCAAGTTTATAGAGAGAGCGGTGAAGATATTTCCATGTTCATACAGATGGCGATGTAGATATTTCCATGTTCATACAAATGGCGGTGTAGATATTTCCATGTTCATAGAGATGGCGGTGTAGATATTTCCATGTTTATACGGATAGCAGTGTAGTTATTGCCATGTTTATAGAGATAGCAGTATATATATTTCCATTGATATACAGATAGCTGTGTAGATATTTGCATATTCATACAGATAGTGGTGTAGATAGTTCCATGTTCATACAGATAGCGGTGTAGATATTTCCATGTTCATACAGATGGCGGTGTAGATATTTCCATGTTTATAGAGATGGCGGTTTAGATATTTCCATGTTTATACAGAGGGCGGTTTAGATATTTCCATGTTTACAAATATAGCGGTTTAGATATTTTCATGTTGATACACATAGCGGTGTAGAGATTTCCAAGTTTATAGAGATAGCGGAGTAGATATTTCCAAGCTTATAGTGATAGCGGTGTAGATATTTCCATGTTTATAGAGATAGCGGTGTAGATATTTCCATGTTTATACAGATAGCGGTATAGATATTTCCATGTTTATACTGATGGCAGTGTAGATATTTCTATGTTTATAGAGATGGCAGTCTAGATATTTCCATGCTTACACAGATAGTGTTGTAGTTATTTCCAAGTTTATAGAGACAGCGGTGTAGATATTTCCAAGTTTATACAGATAGCGGTGTAGATATTTCCATGTTTACAGAGATAGCAGTGTGGATATCTCCATGTTTATACAGATGGCGGTGTAGATATTTCCATGTTCATACAGATGGCGGTGTAGATATTTCCATGTTCATACAGATGTCGCTGTAGATATTTCCAAATTTATAGAGATAGCGATGTACTTATTTCCATGTTTATGGATAAAGCTGTGTAGATATTTCCATGTATATGCAGATAGCTGTGTAGATATTTCCATGTTCATACAGATAGCAGTGTAGATAATTCCACCTTTATAGAGATGGCGGTGTTGATATTTCTACGTTCATTCAGATGGCAGTGTAGATATTAATATGTTTATAGAGATGGCCGTGTGCATATTTCCATGTTTATACAGATGGCGGTGTAGATATTTCTATGTTTATAGATTAGGCGGTTTAGATATTTCCATGTTTATACAGAAAGCGGTGTAGATATTTCCATGTTTACACAGACAGCGGTGTAGACCTTTCCATGTTTACACAGATATCGTTGTAGATATTTACATGTTTATAGAGATAGCGGTGTAGTTATTTCCATGTTTATACAGATAGCGCTGAAGGTATTTCCATGTTTACACAGATAGCAGTGTGGATATTTCCATGTTTATACACATAGCGGTGTAGATATTTCCATCTTAATACAGATGGTGGTGTAGATATTTCCATGGTCCTACAGATGGCGGTGTAGATATTTCCATGTTCATACAGATGGTGGTGTAAATATTTTGAAGTTTATAGAGATAGCGGTGTAGTTATTTCCATGTTTTTAGAGAAAGCTGTGTAGATATTTCCGTGTATATGCAGATAGCTGTGTATATATTTCCATGTTCATCCAGATGCCGTGTAGACATATCCATGTTCATACAGATGGCGGTGAATATATTTCCATGTTCATACAGATGGCGGTGTAGATATTTCCTTGTTCATACACATGGAGGTGTAGATAATTCCATGTTCTTAGAGATGGCGGTGTAGATATTTCCATGTTCATACAGATGTCGGTGTAGATATTTCCATGTTCATAGAGATGGCGGTGTAGATATTTCCATGTTTATACAGATAGCGGTGTAGATATATCCATGTTTATACAGATAGCAGTATAGATATTTCCATGTTTATACAGATGACGGTGTACATATTTCTATGTTTTTAGAGGCGGCGGTCTAGATATTTAAATGTTTACAGAGATAGTGTTGTAGTTATTTCCAAGTTTATAGAGATAGCGGTGTAGATATTTCCATCTTTATACGGATAGCGGTGTAGATATTTCCATGTTTATACAGATAGCGGTGTAGATATTTACATGTTTATAGAGATGGCGGTCTAGATATTTTCTTGTTTATACAGATAGCGTTGCAGATATTTCCATGTTTACAGAGATATCGGTGTAGATATTTCCAATTTTATAGAGATAGCGGTGTAGATGTTTCCAATTTTATACAGATAGAAGTGTAGATATTTCCATGTCCATACAGATAGCGGTGTAGATATTTCCACGTTTATAGAGATGGCGGTGTACATATTTCCCTGTTCATACAGAGGGCGTTGTAGACATTTCCATCTTTATAGAGATGGAGGTGTAGATATTTCCATGTTTATACAGATGGTGGTGCAGGTATTTCCATGTTTATACAGACAGCGGTGTAGATATTTCCATGTTTACAAAGATAGCGGTGTGGATATCTCCATGTTTCTACAGATAGCGGTGTAGATATTTCCATGTTTATACAGATAGCGGTGTAGATATTCCATCTTAATACAGATTTCGGTGTAGATATTTCCATGTTCCTACAGATGGCGCTGTAGATATTTCCATGTTCATACAGATGGCGCTGTAGATATTTCCAAGTTTATAGAGATAGCGGTGTAGTTATTTCCATGTTTATAGATAAAGCTGTGTAGATATTTCCATGTACATGCAGATAGCTGTGTAGATATTTCCATGTTCATACAGATAGCAGTGTAGATAATTCCACCTTTATAGAGATGGCGGTGTTGATATTTCTACGTTCATTCAGATGGCGGTGTAGATATTAATATGTTTATAGAGATGGCCGTGTGGATATTTCCATGTTTATACAGATGGCGGTGTAGATATTTCTATGTTTATAGATTAGGTGGTGTAGATATTTCCATGTTTATACAGAAAGCGGTGTAGATATTTCCATGTTTACACAGACAGCGGTGTAGACCTTTCCATGTTTACACAGATATCGTTGTAGATATTTACATGTTTATAGAGATAGCGGTGTAGTTATTTCCATGTTTATACAGATAGCGCTGAAGTTATTTCCATGTTTACACAGATAGCAGTGTGGATATTTCCATGTTTATACACATAGCGGTGTAGATATTTCCATCTTAATACAGATGGTGGTGTAGATATTTCCATGGTCCTACAGATGGCGGTGTAGATATTTCCATGTTCATACAGATGGTGGTGTAATTATTTTGAAGTTTATAGAGATAGCGGTGTAGTTATTTCCATGTTTTTAGAGAAAGCTGTGTAGAGATTTCCGTGTATATGCAGATAGCTGTGTATATATTTCCATGTTCATCCAGATGCCGTGTAGACATATCCATGTTCATACAGATGGCGGTGAATATATTTCCATGTTCATACAGATGTCGGTGTAGATATGTCCATGTTCATAGAGATGGCGGTGTAGATATTTCCATGTTTATACAGATAGCGGTGTAGATATATCCATGTTTATACAGATAGCAGTATAGATATTTCCATGTTTATACAGATGACGGTGTACATATTTCTATGTTTTTAGAGATGGCGGTCTAGATATTTAAATGTTTACAGAGATAGTGTTGTAGTTATTTCCAAGTTTATAGAGATAGCGGTGTAGATATTTCCATGTTTATACAGATAGCGGTGTAGATATTTCCATGTTTATACGGATAGCGGTGTAGATATTTACATGTTTATAGAGATGGCGGTCTAGATATTTTCTTGTTTATACAGATAGCGTTGCAGATATTTCCATGTTTACAGAGATAGCGGTGTAGATATTTCCAATTTTATAGAGATAGCGGTGTAGATGTTTCCAATTTTATACAGATAGAAGTGTAGATATTTCCATGTCCATACAGATAGCGGTGTAGATATTTCCACGTTTATAGAGATGACGGTGTACATATTTCCCTGTTCATACAGAGGGCGTTGTAGACATTTCCATGTTTATAGAGATGGAGGTGTAGATATTTCCATGTTTATACAGATGGTGGTGCAGGTATTTCCATGTTTATAGAGATGGCGGTGTAGATATTTCCATGTTTATACAGACAGCGGTGTAGATATTTCCATGTTTACAAAGATAGCGGTGTGGATATCTCCATGTTTCTGCAGATAGCGGTGTAGATATTTCCATGTTTATACAGATAGCGGTGTAGATATTCCATCTTAATACAGATTTCGGTGTAGATATTTCCATGTTCATACAGATGGCGCTGTAGATATTTCCATGTTCATACAGATGTCGCTGTAGATATTTCCAAATTTATAGAGATAGCGATGTACTTATTTCCATGTTTATGGATAAAGCTGTGTAGATATTTCCATGTATATGCAGATAGCTGTGTAGATATTTCCATGTTCATACAGATAGCAGTGTAGATAATTCCACCTTTATAGAGATGGCGGTGTTGATATTTCTACGTTCATTCAGATGGCAGTGTAGATATTAATATGTTTATAGAGATGGCCGTGTGGATATTTCCATGTTTATACAGATGGCGGTGTAGATATTTCTATGTTTATAGATTAGGCGGTTTAGATATTTCCATGTTTATACAGAAAGCGGTGTAGATATTTCCATGTTTACACAGACAGCGGTGTAGACCTTTCCATGTTTACACAGATATCGTTGTAGATATTTACATGTTTATAGATATAGCGGTGTAGTTATTTCCATGTTTATACAGATAGCGCTGAAGGTATTTCCATGTTTACACAGATAGCAGTGTGGATATTTCCATGTTTATACACATAGCGGTGTAGATATTTCCATCTTAATACAGATGGTGGTGTAGATATTTCCATGGTCCTACAGATGGCGGTGTAGATATTTCCATGTTCATACAGATGGTGGTGTAAATATTTTGAAGTTTATAGAGATAGCGGTGTAGTTATTTCCATGTTTTTAGAGAAAGCTGTGTAGATATTTCCGTGTATATGCAGATAGCTGTGTATATATTTCCATGTTCATCCAGATGCCGTGTAGACATATCCATGTTCATACAGATGGCGGTGAATATATTTCCATGTTCATACAGATGGCGGTGTAGATATTTCCTTGTTCATACACATGGAGGTGTAGATAATTCCATGTTCTTAGAGATGGCGGTGTAGATATTTCCATGTTCATACAGATGTCGGTGTAGATATTTCCATGTTCATAGAGATGGCGGTGTAGATATTTCCATGTTTATACAGATAGCGGTGTAGATATATCCATGTTTATACAGATAGCAGTATAGACATTTCCATGTTTATACAGATGACGGTGTACATATTTCTATGTTTTTAGAGACGGCGGTCTAGATATTTAAATGTTTACAGAGATAGTGTTGTAGTTATTTCCAAGTTTATAGAGATGGCGGTGTAGATATTTCCATGTTTATACGGATAGCGGTGTAGATATTTCCATGTTTATACAGATAGCGGTGTAGATATTTACATGTTTATAGAGATGGCGGTCTAGATATTTTCTTGTTTATACAGATAGCGTTGCAGATATTTCCATGTTTACAGAGATATCGGTGTAGATATTTCCAATTTTATAGAGATAGCGGTGTAGATGTTTCCAATTTTATACAGATAGAAGTGTAGATATTTCCATGTCCATACAGATAGCGGTGTAGATATTTCCACGTTTATAGAGATGGCGGTGTACATATTTCCCTGTTCATACAGAGGGCGTTGTAGACATTTCCATGTTTATAGAGATGGAGGTGTAGATATTTCCATGTTTATACAGATGGTGGTGCAGGTATTTCCATGTTTATACAGACAGCGGTGTAGATATTTCCATGTTTACAAAGATAGCCGTGTGGATATCTCCATGTTTCTACAGATAGCGGTGTAGATATTTCCATGTTTATACAGATAGCGGTGTAGATATTCCATCTTAATACAGATTTCGGTGTAGATATTTCCATGTTCCTACAGATGGCGCTGTAGATATTTCCATGTTCATACAGATGGCGCTGTAGATATTTCCAAGTTTATAGAGATAGCGGTGTAGTTATTTCCATGTTTATAGATAAAGCTGTGTAGATATTTCCATGTACATGCAGATAGCTGTGTAGATATTTCCATGTTCATACAGATAGCAGTGTAGATAATTCCACCTTTATAGAGATGGCGGTGTTGATATTTCTACGTTCATTCAGATGGCGGTGTAGATATTAATATGTTTATAGAGATGGCCGTGTGGATATTTCCATGTTTATACAGATGGCGGTGTAGATATTTCTATGTTTATAGATTAGGTGGTGTAGATATTTCCATGTTTATACAGAAAGCGGTGTAGATATTTCCATGTTTACACAGACAGCGGTGTAGACCTTTCCATGTTTACACAGATATCGTTGTAGATATTTACATGTTTATAGAGATAGCGGTGTAGTTATTTCCATGTTTATACAGATAGCGCTGAAGTTATTTCCATGTTTACACAGATAGCAGTGTGGATATTTCCATGTTTATACACATAGCGGTGTAGATATTTCCATCTTAATACAGATGGTGGTGTAGATATTTCCATGGTCCTACAGATGGCGGTGTAGATATTTCCATGTTCATACAGATGGTGGTGTAATTATTTTGAAGTTTATAGAGATAGCGGTGTAGTTATTTCCATGTTTTTAGAGAAAGCTGTGTAGAGATTTCCGTGTATATGCAGATAGCTGTGTATATATTTCCATGTTCATCCAGATGCCGTGTAGACATATCCATGTTCATACAGATGGCGGTGAATATATTTCCATGTTCATACAGATGTCGGTGTAGATATTTCCATGTTCATAGAGATGGCGGTGTAGATATTTCCATGTTTATACAGATAGCGGTGTAGATATATCCATGTTTATACAGATAGCAGTATAGATATTTCCATGTTTATACAGATGACGGTGTACATATTTCTATGTTTTTAGAGATGGTGGTCTAGATATTTAAATGTTTACAGAGATAGTGTTGTAGTTATTTCCAAGTTTATAGAGATAGCGGTGTAGATATTTCCATGTTTATACAGATAGCGGTGTAGATATTTCCATGTTTATACAGATAGCGGTGTAGATATTTACATGTTTATAGAGATGGCGGTCTAGATATTTTCTTGTTTATACAGATAGCGTTGCAGATATTTCCATGTTTACAGAGATAGCGGTGTAGATATTTCCAATTTTATAGAGATAGCGGTGTAGATGTTTCCAATTTTATACAGATAGAAGTGTAGATATTTCCATGTCCATACAGATAGCGGTGTAGATATTTCCACGTTTATAGAGATGACGGTGTACATATTTCCCTGTTCATACAGAGGGCGTTGTAGACATTTCCATGTTTATAGAGATGGAGGTGTAGATATTTCCATGTTTATACAGATGGTGGTGCAGGTATTTCCATGTTTATAGAGATGGCGGTGTAGATATTTCCATGTTTATACAGACAGCGGTGTAGATATTTCCATGTTTACAAAGATAGCGGTGTGGATATCTCCATGTTTCTGCAGATAGCGGTGTAGATATTTCCATGTTTATACAGATAGCGGTGTAGATATTCCATCTTAATACAGATTTCGGTGTAGATATTTCCATGTTCATACAGATGGCGGTGTAGATATTTCCATGTTCATACAGATGTCGCTGTAGATATTTCCAAATTTATAGAGATAGCGATGTACTTATTTCCATGTTTATGGATAAAGCTGTGTAGATATTTCCATGTATATGCAGATAGCTGTGTAGATATTTCCATGTTCATACAGATAGCAGTGTAGATAATTCCACCTTTATAGAGATGGCGGTGTTGATATTTCTACGTTCATTCAGATGGCAGTGTAGATATTAATATGTTTATAGAGATGGCCGTGTGGATATTTCCATGTTTATACAGATGGCGGTGTAGATATTTCTATGTTTATAGATTAGGCGGTTTAGATATTTCCATGTTTATACAGAAAGCGGTGTAGATATTTCCATGTTTACACAGACAGCGGTGTAGACCTTTCCATGTTTACACAGATATCGTTGTAGATATTTACATGTTTATAGAGATAGCGGTGTAGTTATTTCCATGTTTATACAGATAGCGCTGAAGGTATTTCCATGTTTACACAGATAGCAGTGTGGATATTTCCATGTTTATACACATAGCGGTGTAGATATTTCCATCTTAATACAGATGGTGGTGTAGATATTTCCATGGTCCTACAGATGGCGGTGTAGATATTTCCATGTTCATACAGATGGTGGTGTAAATATTTTGAAGTTTATATAGATAGCGGTGTAGTTATTTCCATGTTTTTAGAGAAAGCTGTGTAGATATTTCCGTGTATATGCAGATAGCTGTCTATATATTTCCATGTTCATCCAGATGCCGTGTAGACATATCCATGTTCATACAGATGGCGGTGAATATATTTCCATGTTCATACAGATGGCGGTGTAGATATTTCCTTGTTCATACACATGGAGGTGTAGATAATTCCATGTTCTTAGAGATGGCGGTGTAGATATTTCCATGTTTATACAGACAGCCGTGTAGATATTTCCATGTTTACAAAGATAGCGGTGTGGATATCTCCATGTTTCTGCAGATAGCGGTGTAGATATTTCCATGTTTATACAGATAGCGGTGTAGATATTCCATCTTAATACAGATTTCGGTGTAGATATTTCCATGTTCCTACAGATGGCGCTGTAGATATTTCCATGTTCATACAGATGGCGCAGTAGATATTTCCAAGTTTATAGAGATAGCGGTGTAGTTATTTCCATGTTTATAGATAAAGCTGTGTAGATATTTCCATGTACATGCAGATAGCTGTGTAGATATTTCCATGTTCATACAGATAGCAGTGTAGATAATTCCACCTTTATAGAGACGGCGGTGTAGATATTTCTACATTCATTGAGATTGTGGTGTACATATTAATATGTTTATAGAGATGGCGGTTTGGATATTTCCATGTTTACACAGATGGCGCTGTAGATATTTCTATGTTTATAGAGAAGTCGGTGTAGATATTTCCATGTCTATACAGAAAGCGGTGTAGTTATTTCCATGTTTACACAGACAGCGGTGTAGGCCTTTCCATGTTTACACAGATATCGTTGTAGATATTTACGTGTTTATAGAGATAGTGGTGTAATTATATCCATGTTTATACAGATAGCGCTGAAGATATTTCCATGTTTACACAGATGGCAGTGTGGATATTTCCATGTTTATACACATAGCGTTGTAGATATTTCCATCTTAATACAGATGGTGGTGTAGATATTTCCATGTTCCTAGAGATGGCGGTGTAGATATTTCCATGTTCATACAGATGGTGGTGTAGAAATTTCCATGTTTAGTCATATAGCATTGTAGATATTTACATGTTTATATAGATAGCGGTGTAGTTATTTCCATGTTTATACAGATAGCGGTGAAGATATTTCCATGTTTACACAGATAGCGGTGTGGATATTTCCATCTTTATACAGATAGCGGTGTAGATATTTCCATGTTTATACTGATAGCGGTGCAGATATTTCCATGTTTATACAGATAGCGGTGAAGATATTTCCATGTTTATACAGGTAGCGATGTAGATATTTTGAAATTTATAGAGAAAGCGGTGTAAATATTTCCATGTTTATACAGATAGCGGTGTAGATATTTCCATCTTAATACAGATGGCGTTGTAGATCTTTCCTTGTTCATACAGATGGCGGTGCAGGTATTCCCATGTTCGTACAGATGGAGGTGTAGATATTTCCATGTTTATAGCGATGGCGGTGTAGATATTTCCATGTTTATTCAGATAGCGGTGTAGATATTTCCATCTTTATAGAGATAGCGGTGTAGATATTTCCACGTTTATACAGATGTCGGTGTAGATATTTCCATGTTTATAGAGATGGCGGTGTAGTTACTTCTACGTTTATACAGTTTGCGGTGTAGATGCTTCCTTCTTTATATACATAGCCGTGTAGATATCTCCATGTTCATACAGATGGCGTTTTAGATATTTCCATCTATATAGAGATGGCGGTATAGGTATTTCCATGTTTATAGAGATGGCGGTGTAGATATTTTCATGTTCCTACAGATGGCGGTGTAGATATTTCCATGTTTATAGATATGGCGGTGTAGATATTTCCACGTTTATAGAGATAGTGGTGTAGTTATTTCCAAGTTTATAGAGATAGCGGTGTAGATATTTCCATGTTTATACAGATAGCGGTGTAGTTATTTCCATGTTTATTCACAGAAGAGTGTAGATATTTACATGTTTGTAGAAATGGCGGTCTAGAAATTTCGTTGTTCATACCGATAGCGGTGTAGATATTTCCATACTTATAGACATAGCAGTGTACATATTTCCATTTTTATACTAATAGCAGTGTGAATATTTCCAAGTTCATACAGACAGCGGTGTAGATATTTCCACCTTTATAGATATGGCGGTGTAGATATTTCCATGTTCATACGGTTGGCAGTGTAGATATTTCCATGTTTATACAGATGGCGGTGTAGATATTTCCATGTTTATAAAGATGGCGGTGTAAGTATTTCCATGTTTACACAGATAGCGGTGTAGGTATTTCCAAGTTTACACAGATAGCGGTGTAGAAATTTCCATCTTTACACAGATAGCATTGTAAATATTTACATGTTCATAGAGATAGCGGTGTAGTTATTTCCATGTTTATACAGAGAGTGGTGAAGATATTTCCAAGTTTACACAGCTAGCGGTGCGAATATTTCCATGTCTATGCAAATAGCAGTGTAGTTATTTCCATGTTTATAGAGATAGCAGAGTAGATATTTCCATTGATATACAGATAGCGGTGTAGATATTTCCATGTTCATACAGATAGCGGTGTAGATATTTCCATGTTCGTACAGAGAGTGGTGTAGATATTTCCATGTTCATACAGATAGCGGTGTAGATATTTCCATGTTCATACAGATGGCGGTGTAGATATTTCCATGTTCATACAGTTAGCGGTGTAGATATTTCCATGTTCATACAAATGGCGGTGTAGATATTTCCATGTTCATAGAGATGGCGGTGTAGATATTTCCATGGAGATACAAATGGCGGTGTAGATATTTCCATGTTCATAGAGATGGCGGTGTAGATATTTCCATGTTTATAAAGATAGCAATGTAGATATTTCCATGTTTATAGAGATAGCAGTGTAGATATTTCCATGTTTATTCAGATAGCGGTGTAGATATTTCCATATTCATACAGTTAGCGGTGTAGATATTTCCATGTTCATACAAATGGCGGTGTAGATATTTCCATGTTTATACAGATAGCAGTGTAGATATTTCCATGTTTATAGAGATAGCAGTGTAGATATTTCCATTGATATACAGATTGCTGTGTAGTTATTTGCATGTTCATGCACATAGCGGTGTAGATATTTCCATGTTCATGCAGATGGCGGTGTAGATATTTCCATGTTCGTACAGAGAGCGGTGTAGATATTTCCATGTTCATACAGATAGCGGTGTAGATATTTCCATGTTCATACAGATGGCGGTGTAGATATTTCCATGTTCATACAGTTGGCGGTGTAGATATTTCCATGTTCATACAAATGGCGGTGTAGATATTTCCATGTTCATAGAGATGGCGGTGTAGATCTTTCCATGTTTATACAGATAGCATTTTAGTTATTTCCATGTTTATAGAGATAGCAGTGTAGATATTTCCATTGATATACAGATAGCGGTGTAGATATTTCCATGTTTATACAGATAGCGATGTAGATATTTCCATGTTTACACAGATAGCGGTGTGGATATCTCCATGTTTATACAGACGGCGGTGTAGATATTTCCATGTTCATACAGTTAGCGGTGAAGATATTTCCATGTTCATACAGATTGCGGTGTAGATATTTACATGTTCATACAGATGGCGGTATAGATATTTCCATGTTCGTACAGATGGCGGTGTAGATATTTCCATGTTCATACAGATAGCGGTGTAGATATTTCCATGTTCATACAGTTAGAGGTGTAGATATTTCCATGTTCATACAGATGGCGGTGTAGATATTTACATGTTCATACAGATGGCGGTGTATATATTTCCATGTTCATACAGATGGCGGTGTAGATATTTCCATGTTCATACAGATAGCAGTGTAGTTATTTCCATGTTCATACCAATAGCGGTGTAGATATTTCCATGGTCGTACAGATGGCGGTGTAGATATTTCCATGTTTATGGAGATTTCGGTGTAGATATTTCCATGTTTATGCAGATAGCGGTATAAATGTTTCCATGTTTATACAGATGGTGGTGTAGATATTTCCATGTTTATAGAGATGGCGGTCTAGATATTTCCATGTTTACAGAGATAGTGGTGTAGTTATTTCCAAGTTTATAGAGACAGCGTTGTAGATAT
Organism: Gorilla gorilla gorilla; assembly: GCF_029281585.2. Classification (NCBI taxonomy): domain Eukaryota; kingdom Metazoa; phylum Chordata; class Mammalia; order Primates; family Hominidae; genus Gorilla; species Gorilla gorilla. The sequence continues at coordinate 12,323,522 of NC_073235.2, read as the reverse complement.
TTCCATGTTTATACAGATAGCGGTGAAGATATTTCCATGTTTATACAGATAGCGGTGTAGATATTTCCATGTTTATACAGATAGCAGTGTAGATATTTCCATGTTTATAGAGATAGTGGTGTAGATAATTTCAATTTATACCGAGAGCAGTGTAGATATTTCCAAGTTCATACAGATAGCGGTGTAGATATTTCCACGTTTATAGGGATGGCGGTGTAGATATTTCCATGTTCATGCAGATGGCGGTGTAGATATTTCCATGTTCATACAAATGGCGGTGTAGGTATTTCCATGTTCTTAGAGATGGCGGTGTAGATATTTCCATGTTCATACAAATGGCGGTGTAGATATTTCCATGTTCATAGAGATGGCGGTGTAGATATTTCCATGTTTATACAGATAGCAGTGTAGTTATTTCCATTTTTATAGAGATAGCAATGTAGATATTTCCATTGATATACAGATAGCTGTGTAGATATTTGCATGTTCATACAGATAGCGGAGTGGATATTTCCATGTTCATACAGATAGCGGTGTATATATTTCCATGTTCATACAGATAGCGGTGTAGTTATTTCCATGTTCATACAGTTAGCGGTGTAGATATTTCCATGTTCATAGAGATGGCGGTGTAGATATTTCCATGTTTATACAGATAGCGGTGAAGATATTTCCATGTTTATACAGATAGCAGTGTAGATATTTCCATGTTTATACAGATAGCAGTGTAGATATTTCCATGTTTATAGAGATAGTGGTGTAGATAATTTGAATTTATACCCAGAGCAGTGTAGATATTTCCAAGTTCATACAGATAGCGGTGTAGATATTTCCACGTTCATAGAGATGGCGGTGTAGATATTTCCATGTTCATGCAGATGGCGGTGTAGATATTTCCATGTTCATACAAATGGCGGTGTAGATGTTTCCATGTTCATAGAGATGGCGGTGTAGATATTTCCATGTTCATACAAATGGCGGTGTAGATATTTCCATGTTCATGGAGATGGCGGTGTAGATATTTCCAAGTTTATAGAGATAGCGGTGTACTTATTTCCATGTTTATGGATAAAGCTGTGTAGATATTTCCATGTATATGCAAATAGCTGTGTAGATATTTCCATGTTCCTACAGATAGCAGTGTAGGTAATTCCACCTTTATAGAGATGGCGGTGTTGATATTTCTACGTTCATTCAGATGGCGGTGTAGATATTAATATGTTTATAGAGATAGCCGTGTGGATATTTCCATGTTTATACAGATGGCGGTGTAGATATTTCTATGTTTATAGATTTGGTGGTGTAGATATTTCCATGTTTATACAGAAAGCGGTGTAGATATTTCCATGTTTATACAGATAGCGGTGTAGATATTTCCATGTTTATACAGATAGCGGTGTAGATATTCCATCTTAATACAGATTTCGGTGTAGATATTTCCATGTTCCTACAGATGGCGGTGTAGATATTTCCATGTTCATACCGATGGCGCTGTAGCTATTTCCAAGTTTATAGAGATAGCGGTGTAGTTATTTCCATGTTTATAGATAAAGCTGTGTAGATATTTCCATGTACATGCAGATAGCTGTGTAGATATTTCCATGTTCATACAGATAGCAGTGTAGATAATTCCACCTTTATAGAGATGGCGGTGTAGATATTTCTACATTCATTCAGATTGTGGTGTAGATATTAAAATGTTTATAGAGATGGCGGTTTGGATATTTCCATGTTTACACAGATTGCGCTGTAGATATTTCTGTGTTTATAGAGAAGTCGGTGTAGTTATTTCCATGTTTATACAGAAAGCGGTGTAGATATTTCCATGTTTACACAGACCGCGGTGTAGGCCTTTCCATGTTTACACAGATATCGTTGTAGATATTTACATGTTTATAGAGATAGTGGTGTAATTATATCCACATTATACAGATAGCGGTGAAGATATTTCCATGTTTACACAGATAGCAGTGTGGATATTTCCATGTTTATACACATAGGGGTGTAGATATTTCCATCTTAATACAGATGGTGGTGTAGATGTTTCCATGTTCCTAGAGATGGCGGTGTAGATATTTCCATGTTCATACAGATGGTGGTGTAGACATTTCCATGTTTAGTCATATAGCATTGTAGATATTTACATGTTTATATAGATAGCGGTGTAGTTATTTCCATGTTTATACAGATAGCGGTGAAGATATTTCCATGTTTACACAGATAGCGGTGTGGATATTTCCATCTTTATACAGATAGCGGTGTAGATATTTCCATGTTTATACTGATAGCGGTGCAGATATTTCCATGTTTATACAGATAGCTGTGAAGATATTTCCATGTTTATACAGGTAGCGATGTAGATATTTCCAAGTTTATAGAGATAGCGGTGTAAATATTTCCATGTTTATACAGATAGCGGTGTAGATATTTCCATCCTAATACAGATGGCGTTGTAGATATTTCCTTGTTCATACCGATGGTGGTGCAGATATTCCCATGTTCGTACAGATGGCGGTGTAGATATTTCCATGTTTATAGCGATGGCGGTGTCGACATTTCCATGTTTATTCAGATAGCGGTGTAGATATTTCAATCTTTATACAGATAGCGGTGTAGATATTTCCACGTTTATACAGATGTCGGTGTAGATATTTCCATGTTTATAGAGATGGCGGTGTAGATATTTCTACATTTATACAGGTGGCGGTGTACATGCTTCCTACTTTATATACATAGCGGTGTAGATATCTCCATGTTCATACAGATGGCGGTTTAGATATTTCCATCTTTATAGAGATGGCGGTATAGGTATTTCCATATTTATAGAGATGGCGGTGTAGATATTTTCATGTTCCTTCAGATGGCGGTGTAGATAGTTCCTTGCTTATAGATATGGCGGTGTAGATATTTCCAAGTTTATGGAGATAGTGTTGTAGTTATTTCCAAGTTTATAGAGATAGCGGTGTAGATATTTCCATGTTTATACAGATAGCGGTGTAGTTATTTCCATGTTTATTCACAGAGCAGTGTAGATATTTACATGTTTGTAGAAATGGCGGTCTTGATATTTCGTTGTTCATACAGATAGCGGTGAAGATATTTCCATTCTTATAGACATAGCAGTGTAGATATTTCCATTTTTATACTAATAGCAGTGTGAATATTTCCAAGTTCATACAGACAGCGGTGTAGATATTTCCACCTTTATAGATATGGCAGTGTAGATGTTTCCATGTTTATACAGATGGCGGTGTAGATATTTCCATGTTTATACAGATGGCGGTGTAAGTATTTCCATGTTTACACAGATAGCGGTGTAGGTATTTCCATGTTTACACAGATAGCGGTGTAGACATTTCCATCTTTACACAGATAGCGTTGTAAATATTTACATGTTCATAGAGATAGCGGTGTAGTTATTTAAATGTTTATACAGAGAGCGGTGAAGATATTTCCATGTTTACACAGCTGGCGGTGCGGAAGTTTCCATGTTTATGCAAATAGCAGTGTAGTTATTTCCATGTTTATAGAGATAGCAGTGTAGATATTTCCATTGATATACAGATAGCGGTGTAGATATTTCCATGTTCATACAGATAGCGGTGTAGATATTTCCATGTTCATACAGTTAGCGGTGTAGATATTTCCATGTTCATACAGATGGCGGTGTAGATATTTACATGTTCATACAGATGGCGGTGTAGATATTTCCATGTTCATACAGATGGCGGTGTAGATATTTCCATGTTCATACAGATAACGGTGTAGTTATTTCCATGTTCATACCAATAGCGGTGTAGATATTTCCATGTTCATACAGTTAGATGTGTAGATATTTCCATGTTCATACAGATGGCGGTGTAGATATTTACATGTTCATACAGATGGCGGTGTAGATATTTCCATGTTCGTACGAATGGCAGTGTAGATATTTCCATGTTCTTACATGTGGCGGTGTAGATATTTCCATGTTTATACAGATAGCAGTGTAGTTATTTCCATGTTTATAGAGATAGCAGTGTGGATATTTCCACTGATATACAGATAGATGTGTAGGTATTTGCATGTTCATACAGATAGCGGTGTAGATATTTCCATTTTCGTACAGATAGTGGTGTAGATATTTCCATGTTCATACAGATAGCGGTGTAGATATTTCCATCTTCATACAGATAACGGTGTAGATATTTCCATGTTCATAGAGATAACGGTGTAGATATTTCCATGTTCATACAGATGGCGGTGCAGATATTTACATGTTCGTACAGATGGCGGTGTAGATATTTCCATGTTCGTACAGATGGCGGTGTAGATATTTCCATGTTCATAGAGATGGCGGTGTAGATATTTCCATGTTTATGCAGATAGCGGTATAGATATTTCCATGTTTATACAGATGGTGGTGTAGATATTTCCATGTTCATAGAGATGGCGGTGTAGATATTTCCATGTTTATACAGATAGCGGTGCAGATATTTACATGTTCATACAGATGGCGGTGTAGATATTTCCATGTTCGTACGGATGGCAGTGTAGATATTTCCATGTTTATGCAGATAGCGGTGTAGTTATTTCCATGTTTATACAGATAGCGCTGAAGGTATTTCCATGTTTACACAGATAGCAGTGTGGATATTTCCATGTTTATACACATAGCGGTGTAGATATTTCCACCTTAATACAGATGGTGGTGTAGTTATTTCCATGGTCCTACAGATGGCGGTGTAGATATTTCCATGTTCATACAGATGGTGGTGTAAATATTTTGAAGTTTATAGAGATAGCGGTGTAGTTCTTTCCATGTATATAGAGAAAGCTGTGTAGATATTTCCGTGTATATGCAGATAGCTGTGTAGATATTTCCATGTTCATCCAGATGCCGTGTAGATATATCCATGTTCATACAGATTGCGGTGAAGATATTTCCATGTTCATACAGATGGCGGTGTAGATATTTCCATGTTCATACACATGGAGGTGTAGATAATTCCATGTTCTTAGAGATGGCGGTGTAGATATTTCCATGTTCATACAGTTAGCGGTGAAGATATTTCCATGTTCATAGAGATGGCGGTGTAGATATTTCCAGGTTTATACAGATAGCGGTGCAGATATTTACATGTTCATACAGATGGCGGTGTAGATATTTCCATGTTCGTACGGATGGCAGTGTAGATATTTCCATGTTCACACAGGTGGCGGTGTAGATATTTCCATGTTTATACAGATAGCAGTGTAGTTATTTCCATGTTTATAGAGATAGCATTGTAGATATTTCCATTGATATACAGATAGCTGTGTAGATATTTGCATGTTCATACAGATAGCGGTGTAGATATTTCCATGTTCGTACAGATAGCGGTGTAGATATTTCCATGTTCATACAGATAACGGTGTAGATATTTCCATGTTCATACAGATAGCGGTGTAGATATTTCCATGTTCATACAGTTAGCGGTGAAGATATTTCCATGTTCATACAGATGGCGGTGTAGATATTTACATGTTCATAGAGATGGCGGTGTAGATATTTCCATGTTTATGCAGATAGCGGTATAGATATTTCCATGTTTATACAGATGGTGGTGTAGATATTTCCATGTTTATAGAGATGACGGTCTAGATATTTCCAGGTTTACAGAGATAGTGGTGTAGTTATTTCCAAGTTTATAGAGACAGCGTTGTAGATATTTCCATGTTTATACAGATAGCGGTGAAGATATTTCCATGTTTATACAGATAGCGTTGTAGATATTTCCATGTTTATACAGATAGCAGTGTAGATATTTCCATGTTTTTAGAGATAGTGGTGTAGATAATTTCAGTTTTATACAGAGAGCAGTGTAGATATTTCCAAGTTCATACACATAGCGGTGTAGATATTTCCACGTTTATAGAGATGGCGGTGTAGATATTTCCATATTCATACAGATGGCAGTGTAGATATTTCCACGTTTATAGGGATGGCGGTGTAGATATTTTCATGTTTACACAGATGGCGGTGTAGATATCTCCATGTTTACACAGATTGCGGTGTAGACATTTCCATGTTTACACAGATAGCGGTGTGGATATTTCCATGTTCATACAAATGTCGGTGTAGATATTTCCATGTTCATAGAGATGACCGTGTAGATATTTCCATGTTTATACAGATAGTAGTGTAGTTATTACCATGTTTATAGAGATAGCAGTGTAGATATTTCCGTTGATATACAGATAGCTGTGTAGATATTTGCATGTTCATAGAGATAGCGGTGTAGATATTTCCATGTTTATTCAGATAGCGATGTAGATATTTCCATATTCATACAGTTAGCGGTGTAGATATTTCCGTGTTCATACAAATGGCGGTGTAGATATTTCCATGTTTATACAGATAGCAGTGTAGATATTTCCATGTTTATAGAGATAGCAGTGTAGATATTTCCATTGATATACAGATAGCTGCGTAGATATTAGCATGTTCATACACATAGCGGTGTAGATATTTCCATGTTCATACAGATAGCGGTGTAGATATTTCCATGTTCATACAGAGAGCGGTGTAGATATTTCCATGTTCATACAGATAGCGGTGTAGTTATTTCCATGTTCATACAGATGGCGGTGTAGATATTTCCATGTTCATACAGTTAGCGGTGTAGATATTTCCATGTTCATACAAATGGCGGTGTAGATATTTCCATGTTCATAGAGATGGCAGTGTAGATATTTCCATGTTCATACAAATGGCGGTGTAGATATTTCCAGGTTCATAGAGATGGCGGTGTAGATCTTTCTATATTTATACAGATAGCAGTGTAGTTATTTCCATGTTTATACAGATAGCAGTGTAGATATTTCCATTGATATACAGATAGCGGTATAGATATTTCCATGTTCATACAGATAGCGGTGTAGATATTTCCATGTTCATACAGTTAGCGGTGTAGATATTTCCATGTTCATACAGATGGTGGTGTACATATTTACATGTTCATAGAGATGGCGGTGTAGATATTTCCATGTTCATACAGATGGCGGTGTAGATATTTCCATGTTCATACAGATAGCGGTGTAGTTATTTCCATGTTCATAGCAATAGCGGTGTAGATAATTCCATGTTCATACAGTTAGCGGTGTAGATATTTCCATGTTCATACAGATGGCGGTGTAGATATTTACATGTTCGTACAGATGGCGGTTTAGATATTTCCATGTTAATATAGGTGGCGGTGTAGATATTTCCATGTTTATACAGATAGCAGTGTAGTTATTTCCATGTTTATAGAGATAGCAGTGTGGATATTTCCATTTATATACAGATAGCTGTGTAGGTATTTGCATGTTCATACAGATAGCGGTGTAGATATTTCCATGTTCGTACAGATAGCTGTGTAGATATTTCCATGTTCATTCAGATAGCAGTGTAGATATTTCCATGTTCATACTGATAACGGTGTAGATATATCCATGTTCATAGAGATAGCGGTATAGATATTTCCATGTTCATACAGTTAGCGGTGTAGATATTTCCATGTTCATACAGTTAGCGGTGTAGATATTTCCATGTTCATACAGTTAGCGGTGTAGATATTTACATGTTCATACAGATGGCGGTGTAGATATTTCCATGTTCGTACAGATGGCGGTGTAGATATTTCCATGTTCATAGAGATGGCGGTGTAGATATTTCCATGTTTATGCAGATAGCGGTATAGATATTTCCATGTTTATACAGATGGTGGTGTAGATATTTCCATGTTTATAGAGATGGCGGTCTAGATATTTCCATGTTTATAGAGATAGTGGTGTAGTTATTTCCAAGTTTATACAGACAGCGTTGTATATATTTCCATGTTTATACAGATAGCGGTGAAGATATTTCCATGTTTATACAGATAGCGTTGTAGATATTTCCATGTTTATACAGATAGCAGTGTAGATATTTCCATGTTTATAGAGATAGTGGTGTAGATAATATCAGTTGTATACAGAGAGCAGTGTAGATATTTCCAAGTTCATACAGATAGCGGTGTAGATATTTCCACGTTTATAGAGATGGCGGTGTAGATATTTCCATGTTCATACAGATGGCAGTGTAGATATTTCCACGTTTATAGGGATGGCGGTGTAGATATTTTCATGTTTACACAGATGGCGGTGTAGATATCTCCATGTTTACACAGATAGTGGTGTAGACATTTCCATGTTTACACAGATAGCGGTGTGGTTATTTCCATGTTCATACAAATGTCGGTGTAGATATTTCCATGTTCATAGAGATGACGGTGTAGATATTTCCTTGTTTATACAGATAGCAGTGTAGTTATTACCATGTTTATGGAGATAGCAATGTAGATATTTCCATTGATATACAGATAGCTGTGTAGATATTTGCATGTTCATAGAGATAGCGGTGTAGATATTTCCATGTTTATTCAGATAGCGGTGTAGATATTTCCATATTCATACAGTTAGCGGTGTAGATATTTCCATGTTCATACAAATGGCGGTGTAGATATTTCCATGTTTATACAGATAGCAGTGTAGATATTTCCATGTTTATAGAGATAGCAGTGTAGATATTTCCATTGATATACAGATAGCTGTGTAGATATTAGCATGTTCATACACATAGCGGTGTAGATATTTCCATGTTCATACAGACAGCGGTGTAGATATTTCCATGTTCATACAGATGGCGGTGTAGATATTTCCATGTTCATACAAATGGCGGTGTAGATATTTCCATGTTCATAGAGATGGCGGTGTAGATATTTCCATGTTCATACAAATGGCGGTGTAGATATTTCCACGTTCATAGAGATTGCGGTGTAGATCTTTCCATGTTTATACAGCTAGCAGTGTAGATATTTCCATGTTTATAGAGATAGCAGTGTAGATATTTCCATTGATATACAGATAGCGGTGTAGATATTTCCATGTTCATACAGATAGCGGTGTAGATATTTCCATATTCATACAGTTAGCGGTGTAGGTATTTCCATGTTCATACAGATGGTGGTGTAGGTATTTACATGTTCATAGAGATTGCGGTGTAGATACTTCCATGTTCATACAGATGGCGGTGTAGATATTTCCATGTTCATACAGATAGCGGTGTAGTTATTTCCATGTTCATACCAATAGCGGTGTAGATAATTCCATGTTCATACAGTTAGCGGTGTAGATATTTCCATTTTCATACAGATGGCGGTGAAGATATTTCCATGTTCATACAGATGGCGGTGTAGATATTTCCATGTTCGTACGGATGGCAGTGTAGATATTTCCATGTTCACACAGTTGGTGGTGTAGATATTTCCATATTTATACAGATAGCAGTGTAGTTATTTCCATGTTTATAGAGATAGCATTGTAGATATTTCCATTGATATACAGATAGCTGTGTAGATATTTGCATTTTCATATAAATAGCGGTGTAGATATTTCCATGTTCGTACAGATAGCGGTGTAGATATTTCCATGTTCATACAGATAGCGGTGTAGATATTTCCATGTTCATACAGATGGCAGTGTAGATATTTACATGTTCATACAGATGGCGGTATAGGTATTTCAATGTTCGTACAGATGGCGGTGTAGATATTTCCATGTTCATAGAGATGGTGGTGTAGATATTTCCATGTTTATGCAGATAGCGGTATAGAAATTTCCATGTTTATACAGATGGTGGTGTAGATATTTGCATGGTTATAGAGATGGCGGTCTAGATATTTCCAGGTTTACAGAGATAGTGGTGTAGTTATTTCCAAGTTTATAGAGACAGCGTTGTAGATATTTCCATGTTTATACAGATAGCGGTTAAGGTATTTCCATGTTTATACAGATAGCGTTGTAGATATTTCCATGTTTATACAGATAGCAGTGTAGGTATTTCCATGTTTTTAGAGATAGTGGTGTAGATAATTTCAGTTTTATACAGAGAGCAGTGTAGATATTTCCAAGTTCATACACATAGCGGTGTAGATATTTCCACGTTTATAGAGATGGCAGTGTAGATATTTCCATATTCATACAGATGGCAGTGTAGATATTTCCACGTTTATAGGGATGGCGGTGTAGATATTTTCATGTTTACACAGATGGCGGTGTAGATATCTCCATCTTTACACAGATTGCGGTGTAGACATTTCCATGTTTACACAGATAGCGGTGTGGATATTTCCATGTTCATACAAATGTCGGTGTAGATATTTCCATGTTCATAGAGATGACCGTGTAGATATTTCCATGTTTATACAGATACTAGTGTAGTTATTACCATGTTTATAGAGATAGCAGTGTAGATATTTCCGTTGATATACAGATAGCTGTGTAGATATTTGCATGTTCATAGAGATAGCGGTGTAGATATTTCCATGTTTATTCAGATAGCGGTGTAGATATTTCCATATTCATACAGTTAGCGGTGTAGATATTTCCATGTTCATACAAATGGCGGTGTAGATATTTCCATGTTTATACAGATAGCAGTGTAGATATTTCCATGTTTATAGAGATAGCAGTGTAGATATTTCCATTGATATACAGATAGCTGTGTAGATATTAGCATGTTCATACACATAGCGGTGTAGATATTTCCATGTTCATACAGATAGCGGTGTAGATATTTCCATGTTCATACAGATGGCAGTGTAGATATTTACATGTTCATACAGATGGCAGTATAGGTATTTCAATGTTCGTACAGATGGCGGTGTAGATATTTCCATGTTCATAGAGATGGTGGTGTAGATATTTCCATGTTTATGCAGATAGCGGTATAGAAATTTCCATGTTTATACAGATGGTGGTGTAGATATTTGCATGGTTATAGAGATGGCGGTCTAGATATTTCCAGGTTTACAGAGATAGTGGTGTAGTTATTTCCAAGTTTATAGAGACAGCGTTGTAGATATTTCCATGTTTATACAGATAGCGGTTAAGGTATTTCCATGTTTATACAGATAGCGTTGTAGATATTTCCATGTTTATACAGATAGCAGTGTAGGTATTTCCATGTTTTTAGAGATAGTGGTGTAGATAATTTCAGTTTTATACAGAGAGCAGTGTAGATATTTCCAAGTTCATACACATAGCGGTGTAGATATTTCCACGTTTATAGAGATGGCAGTGTAGATATTTCCATATTCATACAGATGGCAGTGTAGATATTTCCACGTTTATAGGGATGGCGGTGTAGATATTTTCATGTTTACACAGATGGCGGTGTAGATCTCTCCATCTTTACACAGATTGCGGTGTAGACATTTCCATGTTTACACAGATAGCGGTGTGGATATTTCCATGTTCATACAAATGTCGGTGTAGATATTTCCATGTTCATAGAGATGACCGTGTAGATATTTCCATGTTTATACAGATAGTAGTGTAGTTATTACCATGTTTATAGAGATAGCAGTGTAGATATTTCCGTTGATATACAGATAGCTGTGTAGATATTTGCATGTTCATAGAGATAGCGGTGTAGATATTTCCATGTTTATTCAGATAGCGGTGTAGATATTTCCATATTCATACAGTTAGCGGTGTAGATATTTCCATGTTCATACAAATGGCGGTGTAGATATTTCCGTGTTTATACAGATAGCAGTGTAGATATTTCCATGTTTATAGAGATAGCAGTGTAGATATTTCCATTGATATACAGATAGCTGTGTAGATATTAGCATGTTCATACACATAGCGGTGTAGATATTTCCATGTTCATACAGATAGCGGTGTAGATATTTCCATGTTCATACAGAGAGCGGTGTAGATATTTCCATGTTCATACAGATAGCGGTGTAGTTATTTCCATGTTCATACAGATGGCGGTGTAGATATTTCCATGTTCATACAGTTAGCGGTGTAGATATTTCCACGTTCATACAAATGGCGGTGTAGATATTTCCATGTTCATAGAGATGGCAGTGTAGATATTTCCATGTTCATACAAATGGCGGTGTAGATATTTCCACGTTCATAGAGATGGCGGTGTAGATCTTTCCATGTTTATACAGATAGCAGTGTAGTTATTTCCATGTTCATACAGTTAGCGGTGTAGATATTTCCATGTTCATTCAGATGTTGGTGTAGATATTTACATGTTCATAGAGATGGCGGTGTAGATATTTCCATGTTCATACAGATGGCGGTGTAGATATTTCCATGTTCATACAGATAGCGGTGTAGTTATTTCCATGTTCATTGCAATAGCGGTGTAGATAATTCCATGTTCATACAGTTAGCGGTGTAGATATTTCCATGTTCATAGAGATGGCGGTGTAGATATTTACATGTTCGTACAGATGGCGGTGTAGATATTTCCATGTTCATACGGATGGCAGTGTAGATATTTCCATGTTCATATAGGTGGCGGTGTAGATATTTCCATGTTTATACAGATAGCAGTGTAGTTATTTCCATGTTTATAGAGATAGCAGTGTGGATATTTCCATTGATATACAGATAGCTGTGTAGGTATTTGCATGTTCATACAGATAGCGGTGTAGATATTTCCATGTTCATACAGATAGCTGTGTAGATATTTCCATGTTCATACAGATAGCGGTGTAGATATTTCCATGTTCATACTGATAACGGTGTAGATATATCCATGTTCATACAGATAGCGGTGTAGATATTTCCATGTTCATACAGTTAGCGGTGTAGATATTTCCATGTTCATAGAGATAACGGTGTAGATATTTCCATGTTCATACAGATAGCGGTGTAGATATTTCCATGTTCATACAGTTAGCGGTGTAGATATTTCCATGTTCATACAGATGGCGGTATAGATATTTACATGTTCATACAGATGTCGGTGTAGATATTTCCATGTTCGTACAGATGGCGGTGTAGATATTTCCATGTTCATAGAGATGGCGGTGTAGGTATTTCCATGTTTATGCAGATAGCGGTATAGATATTTCCATGTTTATACAGATGGTGGTGTAGATATTTCCATGTTTATAGAGATGGCGGTCTAGATATTTCCAAGTTTACAGAGATAGTGGTGTAGTTATTTCCAAGTTTATAGAGACAGCGTTGTAGATATTTCCATGTCTATACAGATAGCGGTGAAGATATTTCCATGTTTATACAGATAGCGTTGTAGATATTTCCATGTTTATACAGATAGCAGTGTAGATATTTCCATGTTTATAGAGATAGTGGTGTAGATAATTTCAATTTTATACAGAGAGCAGTGTAGATATTTCCAAGTTCATACAGATAGCGGTGTAGATATTTCCACGTTTATAGAGATGGCGGTGTAGATATTTCCATGTTCATACAGATGGCAGTGTAGATATTTCCACGTTTATAGGGATGGCGGTGTAGATATTTTCATGTTTACACAGATGGCGGTGTAGATATCTCCATGTTTACACAAATAGCGGTGTAGACATTTCCATGTTTACACAGATAGCGGTGTGGATATTTCCATGTTCATACAAATGTCGGTGTAGATATTTCCATGTTCATAGAGATGACGGTGTAGGTATTTCCATGTTTATACTGATAGCAGTGTAGTTATTACCATGTTTATAGAGATAGCAGTGTAGATATTTCCATTGATATACAGATAGCTGTGTAGATATTTGCATGTTCATAGAGATAGCGGTGTAGATATTTCCATGTTTATTCAGATAGCGGTGTAGATATTTCCATATTCATACAGTTAGCGGTGTAGATATTTCCAAGTTCATACAAATGGCGGTGTAGATATTTCCATGTTTATACAGATAGCAGTGTAGATATTTCCATGTTTATAGAGATAGCAGTGTAGATATTTCCATTGATATACAGATAGCTGTGTCGATATTAGCATGTTCATACACATAGCGGTGTAGATATTTCCATGTTCATACAGATAGCGGTGTAGATATTTCCATGTTCGTACAGAGAGCGGTGTAGATATTTCCATGTTCATACAGATAGCGGTGTAGATATTTCCATGTTCGTACAGATGGCGGTGTAGATATTTCCATGTTCATACAGTTAGCGGTGTAGATATTTCCATGTTCATACAAATGGCGGTTTAGATATTTCCATGTTCATAGAGATGGCGGTGTAGATATTTCCATGTTCATACAAATGGCGGTGTAGATATTTCCACGTTCATAGAGATGGCGGTGTAGATCTTTCCATGTTTATACAGATAGCAGTGTAGATATTTCCATGTTTATAGAGATAGCAGTGTAGATATTTCCATTGATATACAGATAGCGGTGTAGATATTTCCATGTTCATACAGATAGCGGTGTAGATATTTCCATGTTCATACAGTTAGCGGTGTAGGTATTTCCATGTTCATACAGATGGTGGTGTAGATATTTACATGTTCATAGAGATGGCGGTGTAGATATTTCCATGTTCATACAGATGGCGGTGTAGATATTTCCATGTTCATACAGATAGCGGTGTAGTTATTTCCATGTTCATACCAATAGCGGTGTAGATAATTCCATGTTCATACAATTAGCGGTGTAGATATTTCCATGTTCATACAGATGGCGGTGTAGATATTTCCATGTTCATACAGATAGCGGTGTAGTTATTTCCATGTTCATACCAATAGCGGTGTAGATAATTCCATGTTCATACAGTTAGCGGTGTAGATATTTCCATGTTCATACAGATGGCGGTGTAGATGTTTACATATTCGTACAGATGGCGGTGTAGATATTTCCATGTTCGTACGGATGGCAGTGTAGATATTTCCATGTTCACACAGGTGGTGGTGTAGATATTTCCATATTTATACAGATAGAAGTGTAGTTATTTCCATGTTTATAGAGATAGCATTGTAGATATTTCCATTGATATACAGATAGCTGTGTAGATATTTGCATTTTCATATAAATAGCGGTGTAGATATTTCCATGTTCGTATAGATAGCGGTGTAGATATTTCCATGTTCATACAGATAGCGGTGTAGATATTTCCATGTTCATACAGATAACGGTGTAGATATTTCCATGTTCATACAGATAGCGGTGTAGATATTTCCATGTTCATACAGATGGCAGTGTAGATATTTACATGTTCATACAGATGGCGGTATAGATATTTCAATGTTCGTACAGATGGCGGTGTAGATATTTCCATGTTTATACAGATGGTGGTGTAGATATTTTCATGGTTATAGAGATGGCGGTCTAGATATTTCCAGGTTTACAGAGATAGTGGTGTAGTTATTTCCAAGTTTATAGAGACAGCGTTGTAGATATTTCCATGTTTATACAGATAGCAGTGAAGGTATTTCCATGTTTATACAGATAGCGTTGTAGATATTTCCATGTTTATACAGATAGCAGTGTAGATATTTCCATGTTTTTAGAGATAGTGGTGTAGATAATTTCAGTTTTATACAGAGAGCAGTGTAGATATTTAGAAGTTCATACAGATAGCGGTGTAGATATTTCCACGTTTATAGAGATGGCGGTGTAGATATTTCCATGTTCATACAGATGGCAGTGTAGATATTTCCACGTTTATAGGGATGGCGGTGTAGATATTTTCATGTTTACACAGATGGCGGTGTAGATATCTCCATGTTTACACAGATAGCGGTGTAGACATTTCCATGTTTACACAGATAGCGGTGTGGATATTTCCATGTTCATACAAATGTCGGTGTAGATATTTCCATGTTCATAGAGATGACGGTGTAGATATTTCCATTTTTATACAGAGAGCAGTGTAGTTATTACCATGTTTATAGAGATAGCATTGTAGATATTTCCATTGATATACAGATAGCTGTGTAGATATTTGCATGTTCATAGAGATAGCGGTGTAGATATTTCCATGTTTATTCAGATAGCGGTGTAGATATTTCCATATTCATACAGTTAGCGGTGTAGATATTTCCATGTTCATACAAATGGCGGTGTAGATATTTCCATGTTTATACAGATAGCAGTGTAGATATTTCCATGTTTATAGAGATAGCAGTGTAGATATTTCCATTGATATACAGATAGCTGTGTAGATATTAGTATGTTCACATAGCGGGGTAGATATTTCCATGTTCATACAGATAGCGGTGTAGATATTTCCAGGTTCGTACAGAGAGCGGTGTAGATATTTCCATGTTCATACAGATAGCGGTGTAGTTATTTCCATGTTCATACAGTTAGCGGTGTAGATATTTCCATGTTCATTCAGATGGTGGTGTAGATATTTACATGTTCATAGAGATGGCGGTGTAGATATTTCCATGTTCATACAGATGGCGGTGTAGATATTTCCATGTTCATACAGATAGCGGTGTAGTTATTTCCATGTTCATAGCAATAGCGGTGTAGATAATTCCATGTTCATACAGTTAGCGGTGTAGATATTTCCATGTTCATAGAGATGGCGGTGTAGATATTTACATGTTCGTACAGATGGCGGTGTAGATATTTCCATGTTCATACGGATGGCAGTGTAGATATTTCCATGTTCATATAGGTGGCGGTGTAGATATTTCCATGTTTATACAGATAGCAGTGTAGTTATTTCCATGTTTATAGAGATAGCAGTGTGGATATTTCCATTGATATACAGATAGCTGTGTAGGTATTTGCATGTTCATACAGATAGCGGTGTAGATATTTCCATGTTCGTACAGATAGCTGTGTAGATATTTCCATGTTCATACAGATAGCGGTGTAGATATTTCCATGTTCATACTGATAACGGTGTAGATATATCCATGTTCATACAGATAGCGGTGTAGATATTTCCATGTTCATACAGTTAGCGGTGTAGATATTTCCATGTTCATAGAGATAACGGTGTAGATATTTCCATGTTCATACAGATAGCGGTGTAGATATTTCCATGTTCATACAGTTAGCGGTGTAGATATTTCCATGTTCATACAGATGGCGGTGTAGATATTTACATGTTCATACAGATGGCGGTGTAGATATTTCCATGTTCGTACAGATGGCGGTGTAGATATTTCCATGTTCATAGAGATGGCGGTGTAGGTATTTCCATGTTTATGCAGATAGCGGAATAGATATTTCCATGTTTATACAGATGGTGGTGTAGATATTTCCATGTTTATAGAGATGGCGGTCTAGATATTTCCATGTTTACAGAGATAGTGGTGTAGTTATTTCCAAGTTTATAGAGACAGCGTTGTAGATATTTCCATGTTTATACAGATAGCGGTGAAGATATTTCCGTGTTTATACAGATAGCGTTGTAGATATTTCCATGTTTATACAGATAGCAGTGTAGATATTTCCATGTTTATAGAGATAGTGGTGTAGATAATTTCAATTTTATACAGAGAGCAGTGTAGATATTTCCAAGTTCATACAGATAGCGGTGTAGATATTTCCACGTTTATAGAGATGGCGGTGTAGATATTTCCATGTTCATACAGATGGCAGTGTAGATATTTCCACGTTTATAGGGATGGCGGTGTAGATATTTTTATGTTTACACAGATGGCGGTGTAGATATCTCCATGTTTACACAAATAGCGGTGTAGACATTTCCATGTTTACACAGATAGCGGTGTGGATATTTCCATGTTCATACAAATGTCGGTGTAGATATTTCCATGTTCATAGAGATGACGGTGTAGGTATTTCCATGTTTATACAGATAGCAGTGTAGTTATTACCATGTTTATAGAGATAGCAGTGTAGATATTTCCATTGATATACAGATAGCTGTGTAGATATTTGCATGTTCATAGAGATAGCGGTGTAGATATTTCCATGTTTATTCAGATAGCGGTGTAGATATTTCCATATTCATACAGTTAGCGGTGTAGATATTTCCATGTTCATACAAATGGCGGTGTAGATATTTCCATGTTTATACAGATAGCAGTGTAGATATTTCCATGTTTATAGAGATAGCAGTGTAGATATTTCCATTGATATACAGATAGCTGTGTAGATATTAGTATGTTCACATAGCGGTGTAGATATTTCCATGTTCATACAGATAGCGGTGTAGATATTTCCAGGTTCGTACAGAGAGCGGTGTAGATATTTCCATGTTCATACAGACAGCGGTGTAGTTATTTCCATGTTCATACAGTTAGCGGTGTAGTTATATCCATGTTCATTCAGATGGTGGTGTAGATATTTACATGTTCATAGAGATGGCGGTGTAGATATTTCCATGTTCATACAGATGGCGGTGTAGATATTTCCATGTTCATACAGATAGTGGTGTAGTTATTTCCATGTTCATAGCAATAGCGGTGTAGATAATTCCATGTTCATACAGTTAGCGGTGTAGATATTTCCATGTTCATAGAGATGGCGGTGTAGATATTTACATGTTCGTACAGATGGCGGTGTAGATATTTCCATGTTCATACGGATGGCAGTGTAGATATTTCCATGTTCATATAGGTGGCGGTGTAGATATTTCCATGTTTATACAGATAGCAGTGTAGTTATTTCCATGTTTATAGAGATAGCAGTGTGGATATTTCCATTGATATACAGATAGCTGTGTAGGTATTTGCATGTTCATACAGATAGCGGTGTAGATATTTCCATGTTCGTACAGATAGCTGTGTAGATATTTCCATGTTCATACAGATAGCGGTGTAGATATTTCCATGTTCATACTGATAACGGTGTAGATATATCCATGTTCATACAGATAGCGGTGTAGATATTTCCATGTTCATACAGTTAGCGGTGTAGATATTTCCATGTTCATAGAGATAACGGTGTAGATATTTCCATGTTCATACAGATAGCGGTGTAGATATTTCCATGTTCATACAGTTAGCGGTGTAGATATTTCCATGTTCATACAGATGGCGGTGTAGATATTTACATGTTCATACAGATGGCGGTGTAGATATTTCCATGTTCGTACAGATGGCGGTGTAGATATTTCCATGTTCATAGAGATGGCGGTGTAGGTATTTCCATGTTTATGCAGACAGCGGAATAGATATTTCCATGTTTATACAGATGGTGGTGTAGATATTTCCATGTTTATAGAGATGGCGGTCTAGATATTTCCATGTTTACAGAGATAGTGGTGTAGTTATTTCCAAGTTTATAGAGAAAGCGTTGTAGATATTTCCATGTTTATACAGATAGCGGTGAAGATATTTCCATGTTTATACAGATAGCGTTGTAGATATTTCCATGTTTATACAGATAGCGGTGTAGATATTTCCATGTTCGTACAGTTAGCGGTGTAGATATTTCCATGTTCATACAGATGGCGGTGTAGATATTTACATGTTTCTACAGATGGTGGTGTAGATATTTTCCATGTTTATAGAGATGGCGGTCTAGATATTTCCAAGTTTACAGAGATAGTGGTGTAGTTATTTCCAAGTTTATAGAGACAGCGTTGTAGATATTTCCATGTCTATACAGATAGCGTTGTAGATATTTCCATGTTTATACAGATAGCAGTGTAGATATTTCCATGTTTATAGAGATAGTGGTGTAGATAATTTCAATTTTATACAGAGAGCAGTGTAGATATTTCCAAGTTCATACAGATAGCGGTGTAGATATTTCCACGTGTATAGAGATGGCGGTGTAGATATTTCCATGTTCATACAGATGGCAGTGTAGATATTTCCACGTTTATAGGGATGGCGGTGTAGATATTTTCATGTTTACACAGATGGCGGTGTAGATATCTCCATGTTTACACAAATAGCGGTGTAGAGATTTCCATGTTTACACAGATAGCGGTGTGGATATTTCCATGTTCATACAAATGTCGGTGTAGATATTTCCATGTTCATAGAGATGACGGTGTAGGTATTTCCATGTTTATACAGATAGCAGTGTAGTTATTACCATGTTTATAGAGATAGCAGTGTAGATATTTCCATTGATATACAGATAGCTGTGTAGATATTTGCATGTTCATAGAGATAGCGGTGTAGATATTTCCATGTTTATTCAGATAGCGGTGTAGATATTTCCATATTCATACAGTTAGCGGTGTAGATATTTCCATGTTCATACAAATGGCGGTGTAGATATTTCCATGTTTATACAGATAGCAGTGTAGATATTTCCTTGTTTATAGAGATAGCAGTGTAGATATTTCCATTGATATACAGATAGCTGTGTAGATATTAGCATGTTCATACACATAGCGGTGTAGATATTTCCATGTTCATACAGAGAGCGGTGTAGATATTTCCATGTTCGTACAGAGAGTGGTGTAGATATTTCCATGTTCATACAGATAGCGGTGTAGGTATTTCCATGTTCGTACAGAGAGCGGTGTAGATATTTCCATGTTCATACAGATAGCGGTGTAGATATTTCCATGTTCATACAGATGGCGGTGTAGACATTTCAATGTTCATACAGTTAGCGGTGTAGATATTTCCATGTTCATACAAATGGCGGTGTAGATATTTCCATGTTCATAGAGATGGCGGTGTAGATATTTCCATGTTCATACAAATGGCGGTGTAGATATTTCCACGTTAATAGAGATGGCGGTGTAGATCTTTCCATGTTTATACAGATAGCAGTGTAGATATTTCCATGTTTATAGAGATAGCAGTGTAGATATTTCCATTGATATACAGATAGCGGTGTAGATATTTCCATGTTCATACAGATAGCGGTGTAGATATTTCCATGTTCATACAGTTAGCGGTGTAGGTATTTCCATGTTCATACAGATGGTGGTGTAGATATTTACATGTTCATAGAGATGGCGGTGTAGATATTTCCATGTTCATACAGATGGCGGTGTAGATATTTCCATGTTCATACAGATAGCGTTGTAGTTATTTCCATGTTCATACCAATAGCGGTGTAGATAATTCGATGTTCATACAGTTAGCGGTGTAGATATTTCCATGTTCATACAGATGGCGGTGTAGATATTTCCATGTTCATACAGATAGCGGTGTAGTTATTTCCATGGTCATACCAATAGCGGTGTAGATAATTCCATGTTCATACAGTTAGCGGTGTAGATATTTCCATGTTCATACAGATGGCGGTGTAGATGTTTACATATTCGTACAGATGGCGGTTTAGATATTTCCATGTTCGTACGGATGGCAGTGTAGATATTTCCATGTTCACACAGGTGGTGGTGTAGATATTTCCATATTTATACAGATAGCAGTGTAGTTATTTCCATGTTTATAGAGATAGCATTGTAGATATTTCCATTGATATACAGATAGCTGTGTAGATATTTGCATGTTCATATAAATAGCGGTGTAGATATTTCCATGTTCGTACAGATAGCGGTGTAGATATTTCCATGTTCATACAGATAGCGGTGTAGATATTTCCATTTTCATACAGATAACGGTGTAGATATTTCCATGTTCATACAGATAGCGGTGAAGATATTTCCATGTTCATACAGATGGCAGTGTAGATATTTACATGTTCATACAGATGGCGGTATAGATATTTCAATGTTCGTACAGATGGCGGTGTAGATATTTCCATGTTTATACAGATGGTGGTGTAGTTATTTTCATGGTTATAGAGATGGCGGTCTAGATATTTCCAGGTTTACAGAGATAGTGGTGTAGTTATTTCCAAGTTTATAGAGACAGCGTTGTAGATATTTCCATGTTTATACAGATAGCGGTGAAGGTATTTCCATGTTTATACAGATAGCGTTGTAGATATTTCCATGTTTATACAGATAGCAGTGTAGATATTTCCATGTTTTTAGAGATAGTGGTGTAGATAATTTCAGTTTTATACAGAGAGCAGTGTAGATATTTAGAAGTTCATACAGATAGCGGTGTAGATATTTCCACGTTTATAGAGATGGCGGTGTAGATATTTCCATGTTCATACAGATGGCAGTGTAGATATTTCCACGTTTATAGGGATGGCGGTGTAGATATTTTCATGTTTACACAGATGGCGGTGTAGATATCTCCATGTTTACACAGATAGCGGTGTAGACATTTCCATGTTTACACAGATAGCGGTGTGGATATTTCCATGTTCATACAAATGTCGGTGTAGATATTTCCATGTTCATAGAGATGACGGTGTAGATATTTCCATGTTTATACAGATAGCAGTGTAGTTATTACCATGTTTATAGAGATAGCATTGTAGATATTTCCATTGATATACAGATAGCTGTGTAGATATTTGCATGTTCATAGAGATAGCGGTGTAGATATTTCCATGTTTATTCAGATAGCGGTGTAGATATTTCCATATTCATACAGTTAGCGGTGTAGATATTTCCATGTTCATACAAATGGCGGTGTAGATATTTCCATGTTTATACAGATAGCAGTGTAGATATTTCCATGTTTATAGAGATAGCAGTGTAGATATTTCCATTGATATACAGATAGCTGTGTAGATATTAGTATGTTCACATAGCGGTGTAGATATTTCCATGTTCATACAGATAGCGGTGTAGATATTTCCAGGTTCGTACAGAGAGCGGTGTAGATATTTCCATGTTCATACAGATAGCGGTGTAGATATTTCCATGTTCATACAGATGGCGGTGTAGATATTTCCATGTTCATACAGTTAGCGGTGTAGATATTTCCATGTTCATACAGATGGCGGTGTAGATATTTCCATGTTCATAGAGATGGCAGTGTAGATATTTCCATGTTCATACAAATGGCGGTGTAGATATTTCCACGTTCATAGAGATGGCGGTGTAGATCTTTCCATGTTTATACGGATAGCAGTGTAGTTATTTCCATGTTTATACAGATAGCAGTGTAGATATTTCCATTGATATACAGATAGCGGTGTAGATATTTCCATGTTCATACAGATAGCGGTGTAGATATTTCCATGTTCATACAGTTAGCGGTGTAGATATTTCCATGTTCATTCAGATGGTGGTGTAGATATTTACATGTTCATAGAGATGGCGGTGTAGATATTTCCATGTTCATACAGATGGCGGTGTAGATATTTCCATGTTCATACAGATAGCGGTGTAGTTATTTCCATGTTCATATCAATAGCGGTGTAGATAATTCCTTGTTCATACAGTTAGCGGTGTAGATATTTCCATGTTCATACAGATGGCGGTGTAGATATTTACATGTTCCTACAGATGGCGGTGTAGATATTTCCATGTTCATACGGATGGCAGTGTAGATATTTCCATGTTCATATAGGTGGCGGTGTAGATATTTCCATGTTTATACAGATAGCAGTGTAGTTATTTCCATGTTTATAGAGATAGCAGTGTGGATATTTCCATTGATATACAGATAGCTGTGTAGGTATTTGCATGTTCATACAGATAGCGGTGTAGATATTTCCATGTTCGTACAGATAGCTGTGTAGATATTTCCATGTTCATACAGATAGCGGTGTAGATATTTCCATGTTCATACTGATAACGGTGTAGATATATCCATGTTCATACAGATAGCGGTGTAGATATTTCCATGTTCATACAGTTAGCGGTGTAGATATTTCCATGTTCATAGAGACAACGGTGTAGATATTTCCATGTTCATACAGATAGCGGTGTAGATATTTCCATGTTCATACAGTTAGCGGTGTAGATATTTCCATGTTCATACAGATGGCGGTGTAGATATTTACATGTTCATACAGATGGCGGTGTAGATATTTCCATGTTCGTACAGATGGCGGTGTAGATATTTCCATGTTCATAGAGATGGCGGTGTAGGTATTTCCATGTTTATGCAGATAGCGGTATAGATATTTCCATGTTTATACAGATGGTGGTGTAGATATATCCATGTTTATAGAGATGGCGGTCTAGATATTTCCATGTTTACAGAGATAGTGGTGTAGTTATTTCCAAGTTTATAGAGACAGCGTTGTAGATATTTCCATGTTTATACAGATAGCGGTGAAGATATTTCCATGTTTATACAGATAGCAGTGTAGATATTTCCATGTTTATAGAGATAGTGGTGTAGATAATTTCAGTTTTATACAGAGAGCAGTGTAGATATTTCCAAGTTCATACAGATAGCGGTGTAGATATTTCCACGTTTATAGAGATGGCGGTGTTGATATTTCCATGTTCATACAGATAGCGGTGTAGATATTTCCATGTTCATACAGATGGCGGTGTAGATATTTCCATGTTCATACAGTTAGCGGTGTAGATATTTCCATGTTCATACAGATGGCGGTGTAGATATTTCCATGTTCATAGAGATGGCAGTGTAGATATTTCCATGTTCATACAAATGTCGGTGTAGATATTTCCATGTTCATAGAGATGACGGTGTAGATATTTCCATGTTTATACAGATAGCAGTGTAGTTATTACCATGTTTATAGAGATAGCATTGTAGATATTTCCATTGATATACAGATAGCTGTGTAGATATTTGCATGTTCATAGAGATAGCGGTGTAGATATTTCCATGTTTATTCAGATAGCGGTGTAGATATTTCCATATTCATACAGTTAGCGGTGTAGATATTTCCATGTTCATACAAATGGCGGTGTAGATATTTCCATGTTTATACAGATAGCAGTGTAGATATTTCCATGTTTATAGAGATAGCATTGTAGATATTTCCATTGATATACAGATAGCTGTGTAGATATTAGCATGTTCATACACATAGCGGTGTAGATATTTCCATGTTCATACAGATAGCGGTGTAGATATTTCCATGTTCATACAGATGGCGGTGTAGATATTTCCATGTTCATACAGTTAGCGGTGTAGATATTTCCATGTTCATACTGATAACGGTGTAGATATATCCATGTTCATACAGATAGAGGTGTAGATATTTCCATGTTCATACAGTTAGCGGTGTAGATATTTCCATGTTCACAGAGATAACGGTGTAGATATTTCCATGTTCATACAGATAGCGGTGTAGATATTTCCATGTTCATACAGTTAGCGGTGTAGATATTTCCATGTTCATACAGATGGCGGTGTAGATATTTACATGTTCATACAGATGGCGGTGTAGATATTTCCATGTTCGTACAGATGGCGGTGTAGATATTTCCATGTTCATAGAGATGGCGGTGTAGGTATTTCCATGTTTATGCAGATAGCGGTATAGATATTTCCATGTTTATACAGATGGTGGTGTAGATATTTCCATGTTTATAGAGATGGCGGTCTAGATATTTCCATGTTTACAGAGATAGTGGTGTAGTTATTTCCAAGTTTATAGAGACAGCGTTGTAGATATTTCCATGTTTATACAGATAGCGGTGAAGATATTTCCATGTTTATACAGATAGCATTGTAGATATTTCCATGTTTATACAGATAGCAGTGTAGATATTTCCATGTTTATAGAAATAGTGGTGTAGATAATTTCAATTTTATACAGAGAGCAGTGTAGATATTTCCAAGTTCATACAGATAGCGGTGTAGATATTTCCACGTTTATAG
This sequence comes from Gorilla gorilla gorilla, assembly GCF_029281585.2. Taxonomy (NCBI): domain Eukaryota; kingdom Metazoa; phylum Chordata; class Mammalia; order Primates; family Hominidae; genus Gorilla; species Gorilla gorilla. The sequence goes on along the minus strand of NC_073235.2, from coordinate 12,298,180 downwards.
AGATGGCGGTGTAGATATTTCCATGTTCATACAGATGGCAGTGTAGATATTTCCACGTTTATAGGGATGGCGGTGTAGATATTTTCATGTTTACACAGATGGCGGTGTAGATATCTCCAGGTTTACACAAATAGCGGTGTAGACATTTCCATGTTTACACAGATAGCGGTGTGGATATTTCCATGTTCATACAAATGTCGGTGTAGATATTTCCATGTTCATAGAGATGACGGTGTAGGTATTTCCATGTTTATACAGATAGCAGTGTAGTTATTACCATGTTTATAGAGATAGCAGTGTAGATTTTCTATTGATATACAGATAGCTGTGTAGATATTTGCATGTTCATAGAGATAGCGGTGTAGATATTTCCATGTTTATTCAGATAGCGGTGTAGATATTTCCATATTCATACAGTTAGCGGTGTAGATATTTCCATGTTCATACAAATGGCGGTGTAGATATTTCCATGTTTATACAGATAGTAGTGTAGATATTTCCATGTTTATAGAGATAGCAGTGTAGATATTTCCATTGATATACAGATAGCGGTGTAGATATTTCCATGTTCATACAGATAGCGGTGTAGATATTTCCATGTTCATACAGTTAGCGGTGTAGGTATTTCCATGTTCATACAGATGGTGGTGTAGATATTTACATGTTCATAGAGATGGCGGTGTAGATATTTCCATGTTCATACAGATGGCGGTGTAGATATTTCCATGTTCATACAGATAGCGGTGTAGTTATTTCCATGTTCATACCAATAGCGGTGTAGATAATTCCATGTTCATACAGTTAGCGGTGTAGATATTTCCATGTTCATACAGATGGCGGTGTAGATATTTCCATGTTCATACAGATAGCGGTGTAGTTATTTCCATGGTCATACCAATAGCGGTGTAGATAATTCTATGTTCATACAGTTAGCGGTGTAGATATTTCCATGTTCATACAGATGGCGGTGTAGATGTTTACATATTCGTACAGATGGCGGTGTAGATATTTCCATGTTCGTACGGATGGCAGTGTAGATATTTCCATGTTCACACAGGTGGTGGTGTAGATATTTCCATATTTATACAGATAGCAGTGTAGTTATTTCCATGTTTATAGAGATAGCATTGCAGATATTTCCATTGATATACAGATAGATGTGTAGATATTTGCATGTTCATATAAATAGCGGTGTAGATATTTCCATGTTCGTACAGATAGCGGTGTAGATATTTCCGTGTTCATACAGATAGCGGTGTAGATATTTCCATTTTCATACAGATAACGGTGTAGATATTTCCATGTTCATACAGATAGCGGTGTAGATATTTCCATGTTCATACAGATGGCAGTGTAGATATTTACATGTTCATACAGATGGCGGTATAGATATTTCAATGTTCGTACAGATGGCGGTGTAGATATTTCCATGTTTATACAGATGGTGGTGTAGTTATTTTCATGGTTATAGAGATGGCGGTCTAGATATTTCCAGGTTTACAGAGATAGTGGTGTAGTTATTTCCAAGTTTATAGAGACAGCGTTGTAGATATTTCCATGTTTATACAGATAGCGGTGAAGGTATTTCCATGTTTATACAGATAGCGTTGTAGATATTTCCATGTTTATACAGATAGCAGTGTAGATATTTCCATGTTTTTAGAGATAGTGGTGTAGATAATTTCAGTTTTATACAGAGAGCAGTGTAGATATTTAGAAGTTCATACAGATAGCGGTGTAGATATTTCCACGTTTATAGAGATGGCGGTGTAGATATTTCCATGTTCATACAGATGGCAGTGTAGATATTTCCACGTTTATAGGGATGGCGGTGTAGATATTTTCATGTTTACACAGATGGCGGTGTAGATATCTCCATGTTTACACAGATAGCGGTGTAGACATTTCCATGTTTACACAGATAGCGGTGTGGATATTTCCATGTTCATACAAATGTCGGTGTAGATATTTCCATGTTCATAGAGATGACGGTGTAGATATTTCCATGTTTATACAGATAGCAGTGTAGTTATTACCATGTTTATAGAGATAGCATTGTAGATATTTCCATTGATATACAGATAGCTGTGTAGATATTTGCATGTTCATAGAGATAGCGGTGTAGATATTTCCATGTTTATTCAGATAGCGGTGTAGATATTTCCATATTCATACAGTTAGCGGTGTAGATATTTCCATGTTCATACAAATGGCGGTGTAGATATTTCCATGTTTATACAGATAGCAGTGTAGATATTTCCATGTTTATAGAGATAGCAGTGTAGATATTTCCATTGATATACAGATAGCTGTGTAGATATTAGTATGTTCACATAGCGGTGTAGATATTTCCATGTTCATACAGATAGCGCTGTAGATATTTCCAGGTTCGTACAGAGAGCGGTGTAGATATTTCCATGTTCATACAGATAGCGGTGTAGATATTTCCATGTTCATACAGATGGCGGTGTAGATATTTCCATGTTCATACAGTTAGCGGTGTAGATATTTCCATGTTCATACAGATGGCGGTGTAGATATTTCCATGTTCATAGAGATGGCAGTGTAGATATTTCCATGTTCATACAAATGGCGGTGTAGATATTTCCACGTTCATAGAGATGGCGGTGTAGATCTTTCCATGTTTATACGGATAGCAGTGTAGTTATTTCCATGTTTATACAGATAGCAGTGTAGATATTTCCATTGATATACAGATAGCGGTGTAGATATTTCCATGTTCATACAGATAGCGGTGTAGATATTTCCATGTTCATACAGTTAGCGGTGTAGATATTTCCATGTTCATTCAGATGGTGGTGTAGATATTTACATGTTCATAGAGATGGCGGTGTAGATATTTCCATGTTCATACAGATGGCGGTGTAGATATTTCCATGTTCATACAGATAGCGGTGTAGTTATTTCCATGTTCATATCAATAGCGGTGTAGATAATTCCTTGTTCATACAGTTAGCGGTGTAGATATTTCCATGTTCATACAGATGGCGGTGTAGATATTTACATGTTCCTACAGATGGCGGTGTAGATATTTCCATGTTCATACGGATGGCAGTGTAGATATTTCCATGTTCATATAGGTGGCGGTGTAGATATTTCCATGTTTATACAGATAGCAGTGTAGTTATTTCCATGTTTATAGAGATAGCAGTGTGGATATTTCCATTGATATACAGATAGCTGTGTAGGTATTTGCATGTTCATACAGATAGCGGTGTAGATATTTCCATGTTCATACAGATAGCTGTGTAGATATTTCCATGTTCATACAGATAGCGGTGTAGATATTTCCATGTTCATACTGATAATGGTGTAGATATATCCATGTTCATACAGATAGCGGTGTAGATATTTCCATGTTCATACAGTTAGCGGTGTAGATATTTCCATGTTCATAGAGATAACGGTGTAGATATTTCCATGTTCATACAGATAGCGGTGTAGATATTTCCATGTTCATACAGTTAGCGGTGTAGATATTTCCATGTTCATACAGATGGCGGTGTAGATATTTACATGTTCATACAGATGGCGGTGTAGATATTTCCATGTTCGTACAGATGGCGGTGTAGATATTTCCATGTTCATAGAGATGGTGGTGTAGGTATTTCCATGTTTATGCAGATAGCGGTATAGATATTTCCATGTTTATACAGATGGTGGTGTAGATATATCCATGTTTATAGAGATGGCGGTCTAGATATTTCCATGTTTACAGAGATAGTGGTGTAGTTATTTCCAAGTTTATAGAGACAGCGTTGTAGATATTTCCATGTTTATACAGATAGCGGTGAAGATATTTCCATGTTTATACAGATAGCGTTGTAGATATTTCCATGTTTATACAGATAGCAGTGTAGATATTTCCATGTTTATAGAGATAGTGGTGTAGATAATTTCAGTTTTATACAGAGAGCAGTGTAGATATTTCCAAGTTCATACAGATAGCGGTGTAGATATTTCCACGTTTATAGGGATGGCGGTGTAGATATTTTCATGTTTACACAGATGGCGGTGTAGATATCTCCATGTTTACACAAATAGCGGTGTAGACATTTCCATGTTTACACAGATAGCGGTGTGGATATTTCCATGTTCATACAAATGTCGGTGTAGATATTTCCATGTTCATAGAGATGACGGTGTAGATATTTCCATGTTTATACAGATAGCAGTGTAGTTATTACCATGTTTATAGAGATAGCATTGTAGATATTTCCATTGATATACAGATAGCTGTGTAGATATTTGCATGTTCATAGAGATAGCGGTGTAGATATTTCCATGTTTATTCAGATAGCGGTGTAGATATTTCCATATTCATACAGTTAGCGGTGTAGATATTTCCATGTTCATACAAATGGCGGTGTAGATATTTCCATGTTTATACAGATAGCAGTGTAGATATTTCCATGTTTATAGAGATAGCATTGTAGATATTTCCATTGATATACAGATAGCTGTGTAGATATTAGCATGTTCATACACATAGCGGTGTAGATATTTCCATGTTCATACAGATAGCGGTGTAGATATTTCCATGTTCGTACAGAGAGCGGTGTAGATATTTCCATGTTCATACAGATAGCGGTGTAGATATTTCCATGTTCATACAGATGGCGGTGAAGATATTTCCATGTTCATACAGTTAGCGCTGTAGATATTTCCATGTTCATACAAATGGCGGTGTAGATATTTACATGTTCATAGAGATGGCGGTGTAGATATTTCCATGTTCATACACATGGCGGTGTAGATATTTCCACGTTCATAGAGAAGGCGGTGTAGATCTTTCCATGTTTATACAGATAGCAGTGTAGATATTTGAATGTTTATAGAGATAGCAGTGTAGATATTTCCATTGATATACAGATAGCGGTGTAGATAGTTCCATGTTCATACAGATAGCGGTGTAGATATTTCCATGTTCATACAGTTAGCGGTGTAGGTATTTCCATGTTCATACAGATGGTGGTGTAGATATTTACATGTTCATAGAGATGGCGGTGTAGATATTTCCATGTTCATACAGATGGCGGTGTAGATATTTCCATGTTCATACAGATAGCGGTGTAGTTATTTCCATGTTCATACCAATAGCGGTGTAGATAATTCCATGTTCATACAGTTATTGGTGTAGACATTTCCATGTTCATACAGATGGCGGTTTAGATATTTACATGTTCGTACAGATGGCGGTGTAGATATTTCCATGTTCATACGGATGGCAGTGTAGATATTTCCATGTTCATATAGGTGGCGGTGTAGATATTTCCATGTTTATACAGATAGCAGTGTAGTTATTTACATGTTTATAGAGATAGCAGTGTGGATATTTCCATTGATATACAGATAGCTGTGTAGGTATTTGCATGTTCATACAGATAGCGGTGTAGATATTTCCATGTTCGTACAGATAGCTGTGTAGATATTTCCATGTTCATACAGATAGCGGTGTAGATATTTCCATGTTCATACTGATAACGGTGTAGATATATCCATGTTCATACAGATAGCGGTGTAGATATTTCCATGTTCATACAGTTAGCGGTGTAGATATTTCCATGTTCATAGAGATAACGGTGTAGATATTTCCATGTTCATACAGATAGCGGTGTAGATATTTCCATTTTCATACAGTTAGCGGTGTAGATATTTCCATGTTCATACAGATGGCGGTGTAGATATTTACATGTTCATACAGATGGCGGTGTAGATATTTCCATGTTCGTACAGATGGCGGTGTAGACATTTCCATGTTCATAGAGATGGCGGTGTAGATATTTCCATGTTTATGGAGATAGTGGTATAGATATTTCCATGTTTATACAGATGGTGGTGTAGATATTTCCATGTTTATAGAGATGGCGGTCTAGATATTTCCATGTTGTCAGAGATAGTGGTGTAGTTAGTTCCAAGTTTATAGAGACAGCGTTGTAGATATTTCCATGTTTATACAGATAGCGGTGAAGATATTTCCATGTTTATACAGATAGCGGTGTAGATATTTCCATGTTTGTACAGATAGCAGTGTAGATATTTCCATGTTTATAGAGATAGTGGTGTAGATAATTTGAATTTATACCTAGAGCAGTGTAGATATTTCCAAGTTCATACAGATAGCGGTGTAGATATTTCCACGTTTATAGAGATGGTGGTGTAGATATTTCCATGTTCATGCAGATGGCGGTGTAGATATTTCCATGTTCATACAAATGGCGGTGTGGGTATTTCCATGTTCATAGAAATGGCGGTGTAGATATTTCCATGTTCATACAAATGGCGGTGTAGATATTTCCATGTTCATAGAGATGGCGGTGTAGATATTTCCATGTTTATACAGATAGCAGTGTAGTTATTTCCATGTTTATAGAGATAGCAGTGTAGATATTTCTATTGATATACAGATAGCTTTGTAGATATTTGCATGTTCATACAGATAGCGGAGTAGATATTTCCATGTTTATACAGATAGCGGTGTAGATATTTCCATGTTCATTCAGATGGCGGTGTAGATATTTCCATGTTCATACAGATAGCGGTGTAGGTATTTCCATGTTCATACAGATAGCGGTGTAGATATTTCCATTTTCATACAGTTAGCGGTGTAGATATTTCCATGTTCATACAGATGGCGGTGCAGATATTTCCATGTTCATACAGATGGCGGTGTAGATATTTACATGTTCATACAGATGGTGGTGTAGATATTTCCATGTTCATACAGATGGCGGTGTAGATATTTCCATGTTCATACAGATAGCGGTGTAGTTATTTCCTTGATCATAACAATAGCGGTGTAGATATTTCCATGTTCATACAGTTAGCGGTGTAGATATTTCCATTTTCATACAGAGGGCGGTGTAGATATTTACATGTTGATACAGATGGCGGTGTAGATATTTCCATGTTCGTACGGATGGCAGTGTAGATATTTCCATGTTCATATAGGTCGCGGTGCAGATATTTCCATGTTTATACAGATAGCAGTGTAGTTATTTCCATGTTTATAGAGATAGCAGTGTGGATATTTCCATTGATATTCAGATAGCTGTGTAGGTATTTGCATGTTCATACAGATAGCGGTGTAGGTATTTCCATGTTTATACAGATAGCGGTGTAGATATTTCCATGTTCATACTGATAGCGGTGTAGTTATTTCCATGTTTATACAGTTAGCGGTGTAGATATTTCCATGTTCTTACAGAAGGTGGTGTAGATATTTACTTGTTCATACAGATGGCGGTGTAGTTATTTCCATATTCATACAGATGGCTGTGTAGATATTTCCATGTTCGTACATATAGCGGTGTAGATATTTCCATGTTCATACAGATAGCGGTGTAGATATTTCCATGTTCCTACAGTTAGCGGTGTAGATATGTCCATGTTCATACAGATGGCAGTGCAGATATTTACATGTTCATACAGGTGGCGGTGTAGATATTTCCATGTTTATACAGATAGCAGTGTAGTTATTTCAATGTTTATAGAGATAGCATTGTAGATATTTCCATTGATATACACATAGCTGTGTAGATATTTGCACGTTCATACAGAAAGTTGTGTAGATATTTCCATGTTTATTCAGATAGCGGTGTAGATATTTCCATGTTCATACAGTTAGCGGTGAATATATTTCCATGTTCATACAGATGGCGGTGTAGATATTTACATGTTCATACAGATGGCATTATACATATTTCCATGTTCGTACAGATGGCGGTGTAGATATTTCCATGTTCATAGAGATGGTGGTGTAGATATTTCCATGTTTATGCAGATAGCGGTATAGATATTTCCATGTTTATACAGATGGTGGTGTAGATATTTCCATGTTTATAGAGATGGCGGTCTAGATATTTCCATGTTTACAGAGATATTGGTGTAGTTATTTCCAAGTTTATAGAGACAGCGTTGTAGATATTTCCATGTTTATACAGATAGCGGTGAAGATATTTCCATGTTTATACAGATAGCAGTGTAGATATTTCCATGTTTATACAGATAGCTGTGTAGATATTTCCATGTTTATAGAGATATTGGTGTAAATAATTTCAATTTTATACAGAGAGCAGTGTAGATATTTCCAAGTTCATACAGATAGCGGTGTAAATATTTCCACGTTTATAGAGATGGCGGTGTAGATATTTCCATGTTCATACAGATGGCAGTGTAGATATTTCCACGTTTATAGGGATGGCGGTGTAGATATTTCCATGTTTACACAGATAGCGGTGTAGACATTTCCATGTTTACACAGATAGCGGTGTGGATATTTCCATGTTCATACAAATGTCGGTGTAGATATTTCCATGTTCATAGAGATGACGGTGTAGATATTTCCATGTTTATACAGATAGCAGTGTAGTTATTACCATGTTTATAGAGATAGCAGTGTAGATATTTCCATTGATATACAGATATCTGTGTAGATATTTGCATGTTCATACAGATAGCGGTGTAGATATTTCCATGTTTATTCAGATAGCGGTGTAGATATTTCCATATTCATAGAGTTAGCGGTGTAGATATTTCCATGTTCATACAAATGGCGGTGTAGATATTTCCATGTTTATACAGATAGCAGTGTAGATATTTCCATGTTTATAGAGATAGCAGTGTAGATATTTCCATTGTTATACAGATAGCTGTGTAGATATTTGCATGTTCATACACATAGCGGTGTAGATATTTCCATGTTCATACACATAGCGGTGTAGATATTTCCATGTTTGTACAGAGAGCGGTGTAGATATTTCCATGTTCATACAGATAGCGGTGTAGATATTTCCATGTTCATACAGATAGCGGTGTAGGTATTTCCCTGTTCATACAGTTAGCGGTGTAGATATTTCCATGTTCATACAGATGGCAGTGTAGATATTTACATGTTCATTCAGATGGCGGTGTAGATATTTCCATGTTCGTACGGATGGCAGTGTAGATATTTCCATGTTCATACATGTGGCGGTGTAGATATTTCCATGTTTATACAGATAGCAGTGTTGTTATTTCCAAGTTTATAGAGATAGCAGTGTAGATATTTCCATTGATATACAGATAGCTGTGTAGATATTTGCATGTTCATACAGATGGCGGTGTAAATATTTCCATGTTCATACAGAAGGCAGTGTAGATATTTCCATGTTCATAGAGATGGCGGTGTAGATATTTCCATGTTTATGCAGATAGCGGTATAGATATTTCCATGTTTTTACAGATGGTGTTGTAGATATTTCCATGTTTATAGAGATGGCAGTCTAGATATTTCCATCTTTATAGAGACAGTGTTGTAGTTATTTCCAAGTTTATAGACACAGCGTTGTAGATATTTCCATGTTTATACAGATAGCGGTGAAGATATTTCCATGTTTATACAGATAGCGGTGTAGATATTTCCATGTTTATACAGATTGCAGTGTAGATATTTCCATGTTTATAGAGATAGTGGTGTAGATAATTTCAATTTTATACCGAGAGCAGTGTAGATATTTCCAAGTTCATACAGATAGCGGTGTACATATTTCCACGTTTATTGAGATGGCGGTGTAGATATTTCCATGTTCATACTGATGGCGGTGTAGATATTTCCATGTTTATACAGATAGCGGTGTAGATATTTCCATGTTCATACTGATAGCGGTGTAGTTATTTCCATGTTCATACAGTTAGCGGTGTAGATATTTCCATGTTCTTACAGAAGGTGGTGTAGATATTTACTTGTTCATACAGATGGCGGTGTAGTTATTTCCATATTCATACTGATGGCTGTGTAGATATTTCCATGTTCATACATATAGCAGTGTAGATATTTCCATGTTCATACAGATAGCGGTGTAGATATTTCCATGTTCCTACAGTTAGCGGTGTAGATATGTCCATGTTCATACAGATGGCAGTGCAGATATTTACATGTTCATACAGGTGGCGGTGTAGATATTTCCATGTTTATACAGATAGCAGTGTAGTTATTTCAATGTTTACAGAGATAGCATTGTAGATATTTCCATTGATATACACATAGCTGTGTAGATATTTGCATGTTCATACAGAAAGTTGTGTAGATATTTCCATGTTCATACAGATAGCGGTGTAGATATTTCCATGTTCATACAGTTAGCGGTGAATATATTTCCATGTTCATACAGATGGCGGTGTAGATATTTACATGTTCATACAGATGGCGGTATAGATATTTCCATGTTCGTACAGATGGCGGTGTAGATATTTCCATGTTCATAGAGATGGCGGTGTAGATATTTCCATGTTTATGCAGATAGCGGTATAGATATTTCCATGTTTATACAGATGGTGGTGTAGATATTTCCATGTTTATAGAGATGGCGGTCTAGATATTTCCATGTTTACAGAGATATTGGTGTAGTTATTTCCAAGTTTATAGAGACAGCGTTGTAGATATTTCCATGTTTATACAGATAGCGGTGAAGATATTTCCATGTTTATACAGATAGCAGTGTAGATATTTCCATGTTTATACAGATAGCTGTGTAGATATTTCCATGTTTATAGAGATATTGGTGTAGATAATTTCAATTTTATACAGAGAGCAATGTAGATATTTCCAAGTTCATACAGATAGCGGTGTAAATATTTCCACGTTTATAGAGATGGCGGTGTAGATATTTCCATGTTCATACAGATGGCAGTGTAGATATTTCCACGTTTATAGTGATGGCTGTGTAGATATTTCCATGTTTACACAGATAGCGGTGTAGACATTTCCATGTTTACACAGATAGCGGTGTGGATATTTCCATGTTCATACAAATGTCGGTGTAGATATTTCCATGTTCATAGAGATGACGGTGTAGATATTTCCATGTTTATACAGATAGCAGTGTAGTTATTACCATGTTTATAGAGATAGCAGTGTAGATATTTCCATTGATATACAGATATCTGTGTAGATATTTGCATGTTCATACAGATAGCGGTGTAGATATTTCCATGTTTATTCAGATAGCGGTGTAGATATTTCCATATTCATAGAGTTAGCGGTATAGTTATTTCCATGTTCATACAAATGGCGGTGTAGATATTTCCATGTTTATACAGATAGCAGTGTAGATATTTCCATGTTTATAGAGATAGCAGTGTAGATATTTCCATTGTTATACAGATAGCTGTGTAGATATTTGCATGTTCATACACATAGCGGTGTAGATATTTCCATGTTCATACACATAGCGGTGTAGATATTTCCATGTTTGTACAGAGAGCGGTGTAGATATTTCCATGTTCATACAGATAGCGGTGTAGATATTTCCATGTTCATACAGATAGCGGTGTAGGTATTTCCCTGTTCATACAGTTAGCGGTGTAGATATATCCATGTTCATACAGATGGCAGTGTAGATATTTACATGTTCATTCAGATGGCGGTGTAGATATTTCCATGTTCGTACGGATGGCAGTGTAGATATTTCCATGTTCATACATGTGGCGGTGTAGATATTTCCATGTTTATACAGATAGCAGTGTTGTTATTTCCAAGTTTATAGAGATAGCAGTGTAGATATTTCCATTGATATACAGATAGCTGTGTAGATATTTGCATGTTCATACAGATGGCGGTGTAAATGTTTCCATGTTCATACAGATGGCAGTGTAGATATTTCCATGTTCATAGAGATGGCGGTGTAGATATTTCCATGTTTCTGCAGATAGCGGTATAGGTATTTCCATGTTTATACATATGGTGGTGTAGATATTTTCATGTTTACAGAGATGGCGGTCTAGATATTTCCATGTTTATAGAGATGGCAGTCTAGATATTTCCATCTTTATAGAGACAGTGTTGTAGTTATTTCCAAGTTTATAGACACAGCGTTGTAGATATTTCCATGTTTATACAGATAGCGGTGAAGATATTTCCATGTTTATACAGATAGCGGTGTAGATATTTCCATGTTTATACAGATTGCAGTGTAGATATTTCCATGTTTATAGAGATAGTGGTGTATATAATTTCAATTTTATACCGAGAGCAGTGTAGATATTTCCAAGTTCATACAGATAGCGGTGTACATATTTCCACGTTTATTGAGATGGCGGTGTAGATATTTCCATGTTCATACTGATGGCGGTGTAGATATTTCCATGTTCATACAAATGGCGGTGTAGATATTTCCATGTTCATAGAGAAGGCGGTGTAGATATTTCCATGTTCAAACAAATGGCGGTGTAGATAGTTCCATGTTTACACAGATAGCGGTGTAGACATTTCCATGTTTACACAGATAGCAGTGTGGATATTTCCATGTTTATGCAGATAGCGGTGTAGATATTTCCATGTTTATACAGAAAGCGGTGCGGATATTTCCATGTTAATACAGATAGTGGTGCAGATATTTCCATGTTTATACAGATAGCGGTGTAGATATTTCCATCTTAATACAGATGGCGGTGTAGATATTTCCATGTTTATGCAGATAGCGGTATAGATATTTCCATTTTTATACAGATGGTGGTGTAGATATTTCCATGTTTATGCAGATGGCGGTATAGATATTTCCATGTTTATACAGATGGTGGGGTAGATATTTCCATGTTCATACAGATGGTGGTGTAGATATTTCGAAGTTTATAGAGATAGCGCTGTACTTATTTCTATATTTATATAGAAATCTGTGTAGATATTTCCATGTATATGCAGATAGCTGTGTAGATATTTCCATGTTCATGCAGATAGCGGTGTAGTTATTTCCATGTTCATCCAGATGCCGGTGTAGATACATCCATGTTCATACAGATCGCGGTGAAGATATTTCCATGTTCATACAGATGGCTGTGTAGATATTTCCATGTTCATAGAGATGGCGGTGTAGATATTTCCATGTTGATACAGATAGCAGTGTAGTTATTTCCATGTTTATAGAGATAGCAGTGTAGATATTTCCATTTATATTCAGATAACGGTGTAGATATTTCCATGTTCATACAGATAGCGGTGTAGATATTTCCATGTTCTTACAGATAGCAGTGTAGATATTTCCATTTTCATACAGATAGCGGTGTAGATATTTCCATGTTCATACAGTTAGCGGTGTAGATATTTCCATGTTCATACAGAGGGCGGTGTAGATATTTACATGTTCATACAGATGGCGGTGTATATATTTCCATGTTCGTACGGATGGCAGTGTAGATATTTCCATGTTCATACAGGTGGCGGTGTAGATATTTCCATGTTTATACAGATAGCAGTGTAGTTATTTCCATGTTTACAGAGATAGCAGAGAAGATATTTCCATTGATATACACATAGCTGTGTAGATATTTGCATGTTCATACAGATAGCGGTGTAGATATTTCCACGTTTATAGAGATGGCGGTGTAGATATTTCCATGTTCATGCAGATGGCGGTGTAGATATTTCCATGTTCATACAAATGGCGGTGTGGGTATTTCCATGTTCATAGAAATGGCGGTGTAGATATTTCCATGTTCATACAAATGGCGGTGTAGATATTTCCATGTTCATAGAGATGGCGGTGTAGATATTTCCATGTTTATACAGATAGCAGTGTAGTTATTTCAATGTTTATAGAGATAGCAGTGTAGATATTTCTATTGATATACAGATAGCTTTGTAGATATTTGCATGTTCATACAGATAGCGGAGTAGATATTTCCATGTTTATACAGATAGCGGTGTAGATATTTCCATGTTCATACAGATGGCGGTGTAGATATTTCCATGTTCATACAGATAGCGGTGTAGGTATTTCCATGTTCATACAGATAGCGGTGCAGATATTTCCATTTTCATACAGTTAGCGGTGTAGATATTTCCATGTTCATACAGTTAGCGGTGTAGATATTTCCATGTTCATACAAATGGCGGTGCAGATATTTCCATGTTCATACAGATGGCGGTGTAGATATTTACATGTTCATACAGATGGCGGTGTAGATATTTCCATGTTCATACAGATGGCGGTGTAGATATTTCCATGTTCATACAGATAGCGGTGTAGTTATTTCCATGATCATACCAATAGCGGTGTAGATATTTCCATGTTCATACAGTTAGCGGTGTAGATATTTCCATTTTCATACAGAGGGCGGTGTAGATATTTACATGTTGATACAGATGGCGGTGTAGATATTTCCATGTTCGTACGGATTGCAGTGTAGATATTTCCATGTTCATATAGGTCGCGGTGCAGATATTTCCATGTTTATACAGATAGCAGTGTAGTTATTTCCATGTTTATAGAGATAGCAGTGTGGATATTTCCATTGATATTCAGATAGCTGTGTAGGTATTTGCATGTTCATACAGATAGCGGTGTAGATATTTCCATGTTTATACAGATAGCGGTGTAGATATTTCCATGTTCATACTGATAGCGGTGTAGTTATTTCCATGTTCATACAGTTAGCGGTGTAGATATTTCCATGTTCTTACAGAAGGTGGTGTAGATATTTACTTGTTCATACAGATGGCGGTGTAGTTATTTCCATATTCATACAGATGGCTGTGTAGATATTTCCATGTTCATACATATAGCGGTGTAGATATTTCCATGTTCATACAGATAGCGGTGTAGATATTTCCATGTTCCTACAGTTAGCGGTGTAGATATTTCCATGTTCATACAGTTAGCGGTGAATATATTTCCATGTTCATACAGATGGCGGTGTAGATATTTACATGTTCATACAGATGGCGGTATAGATATTTCCATGTTTATACAGATAGCAGTGTAGTTATTTCAATGTTTATAGAGATAGCATTGTAGATATTTCCATTGATATACACATAGCTGTGTAGATATTTGCATGTTCATACAGAAAGTTGTGTAGATATTTCCATGTTCATACAGATAGCGGTGTAGATATTTCCATGTTCATACAGTTAGCGGTGAATATATTTCCATGTTCATACAGATGGCGGTGTAGATATTTACATGTTCATACAGATGGCGGTATAGATATTTCCATGTTCGTACAGATGGCGGTGTAGATATTTCCATGTTCATAGAGATGGCGGTGTAGATATTTCCATGTTTATGCAGATAGCGGTATAGATATTTCCATGTTTATACAGATGGTGGTGTAGATATTTCCATGTTTATAGAGATGGCGGACTAGATATTTCCATGTTTACAGAGATATTGGTGTAGTTATTTCCAAGTTTATAGAGACAGCGTTGTAGATATTTCCATGTTTATACAAATAGCGGTGAAGATATTTCCATGTTTATACAGATAGCAGTGTAGATATTTCCATGTTTATACAGATAGCTGTGTAGATATTTCCATGTTTATAGAGATATTGGTGTAGATAATTTCAATTTTATACAGAGAGCAGTGTAGATATTTCCAAGTTCATACAGATAGCGGTGTAAATATTTCCACGTTTTAGAGATGGCGGTGTAGATATTTCCATGTTCATACAGATGGCAGTGTAGATATTTCCACGTTTATAGGGATGGCGGTGTAGATATTTCCATGTTTACACAGATAGCGGTGTAGATATTTCCATGTTTACACAGATAGCGGTGTGGATATTTCCATGTTCATACAAATGTCGGTGTAGATATTTCCATGTTCATAGAGATGACGGTGTAGATATTTCCATGTTTATACAGATAGCAGTGTAGTTATTACCATGTTTATAGAGATAGCAGTGTAGATATTTCCATTGATATACAGATATCTGTGTAGATATTTGCATGTTCATACAGATAGCGGTGTAGATATTTCCATGTTTATTCAGATAGCGGTGTAGATATTTCCATATTCATAGAGTTAGCGGTGTAGATATTTCCATGTTCATACAAATGGCGGTGTAGATATTTCCATGTTTATACAGATAGCAGTGTAGATATTTCCATGTTTATAGAGATAGCAGTGTAGATATTTCCATTGTTATACAGATAGCTGTGTAGATATTTGCATGTTCATACACATAGCGGTGTAGATATTTCCATGTTCATACACATAGCGGTGTAGATATTTCCATGTTTGTACAGAGAGCGGTGTAGATATTTCCATGTTCATACAGATAGCGGTGTAGATATTTCCATGTTCATACAGATAGCGGTGTAGGTATTTCCCTGTTCATACAGTTAGCGGTGTAGATATTTCCATGTTCATACAGATGGCAGTGTAGATATTTACATGTTCATTCAGATGGCGGTGTAGATATTTCCATGTTCGTACGGATGGCAGTGTAGATATTTCCATGTTCATACATGTGGCGGTGTAGATATTTCCATGTTTATACAGATAGCAGTGTTGTTATTTCCAAGTTTATAGAGATAGCAGTGTAGATATTTCCATTGATATACAGATAGCTGTGTAGATATTTGCATGTTCATACAGATGGCGGTGTAAATATTTCCATGTTCATACAGATGGCAGTGTAGATATTTCCATGTTCATAGAGATGGCGGTGTAGATATTTCCATGTTTATGCAGATAGCGGTATAGATATTTCCATGTTTTTACAGATGGTGTTGTAGATATTTCCATGTTTATAGAGATGGCAGTCTAGATATTTCCATCTTTATAGAAACAGTGTTGTAGTTATTTCCAAGTTTATAGACACAGCGTTGTAGATATTTCCATGTTTATACAGATAGCGGTGAAGATATTTCCATGTTTATACAGATAGTGGTGTAGATATTTCCATGTTTATACAGATTGCAGTGTAGATATTTCCATGTTTATAGAGATAGTGGTGTAGATAATTTCAATTTTATACCGAGAGCAGTGTAGATATTTCCAAGTTCATACAGATAGCGGTGTACATATTTCCACGTTTATTGAGATGGCGGTGTAGATATTTCCGTGTTCATACTGATGGCGGTGTAGATATTTCCATGTTCATACAAATGGCGGTGTAGATATTTCCATGTTCATAGAGAAGGCGGTGTAGATATTTCCATGTTCAAACAAATGGAGGTGTAGATAGTTCCATGTTTACACAGATAGCGGTGTAGATATTTCCATGTTCATACAGAGAGCGGTGTAGATATTTCCATGTTCATACAGATAGCGGTGTAGATATTTCCATGTTCCTACAGATAGCGGTGTAGGTATTTCCATGTTCATACAGTTAGCGGTGTAGATATTTCTATGTTCATAGAGATGGCGGTTTAGATATTTATATGTTCATACAGATGGCGGTGTAAATATTTCCAAGTTCTTACACATGGCGGTGTAGATATTTCCATGTTCATAGAGATGGCAGTGTAGATATTTCCATGTTTATGCCGATAGCGGTATAGATATTTCCATGTTTATACAGATGGTGGTGTAGATATTTCCATGTTTATAGAGACGGCGGTCTAGATATTTCCATGTGTATAGAGATAGAGGTGTAGTTATTTGAAAGTTTATAGAGACAGCATTGTAGATATTTCCATGTTTATACAGATAGCGGTGAAGTTATTTCCATGTTTATACAGATAGCGGTGTAGATATTTCCATGTTTATACAGATAGCAGTGTAGATATTTCCATGTTTATAGAGATAGTGGTGTAGATAATTCCAATTTTATACAGATAGCAGAGTAGATATTTCTAAGTTCATACAGATAGCAGTGTAGATATTTCCACGTTTATAGAGATGGCTGTGTAGATATTTCCATGTTCATACAGATGGCGGTGTAGATATTTCCATGTTTATAGAGATGACGGTGTAGATATTTTCAGGTTTACACAGATGGCAGTGTAGATATTTCCATATTTACACAGATAGCGGTGTAGATATTTCCATGTTTACACAGATAGCGGTGTGGATATTTCCATGTTTATGCAGATAGCGGTGTAGATATTTCCATGTTCATACAGATAGCGGTGTAGATATTTCCATGTTCATACCAATAGCGGTGTAGATATTTCCATGTTCATACAGTTAGCGGTGTAGATATTTCCATGTTTATACAGATGGCGGTCTGGATATTTCCATGTTTATAGAGATAGTGGTGTAGTTATTTCAAAAATTATAGAGACAGCATTGTAGATATTTCCATGTTTATACAGATAGCGGTGAAGTTATTTCCATGTTTATACAGATAGCGGTGTAGATATTTCCATGTTTATACAGATAACGGTGTAGATATTTCCATGTTTATAGACATAGTGGGGTAGATAATTCCAATTTTATACAGATAGCAGTGTAGATATTTCCAAGTTCATACAGATAGCAGTGTAGATATTTCCACCTTTATAGAGATGGCGGTGTAGATATTTCCATGTTCATACAGATGGTGGTGTAGATATTTCCATGTTTATAGAGATGGCGGTGTAGATATTTTCATGCTTACACAGATGGCAGTGTAGATATTTCCATGTTTACACAGATAGCGGTGTAGACATTTCCATGTTTACACAGATAGCGGTGTGGATATTTCCATGTTTATGCAGATAGCGGTGTAGATATTTCCATGTTTATACAGATAGCGGTGCGGTTATTTCGATGTTTATACAGATAGTCGTGCAGATATTTCCATGTTTATACAGATATCGGTGTAGATATTTCCATCTTAAAACAGATGGAGGTGTAGATATGTCCAAGTTCGTACAGATGGCGGTGTAGATATTTCCATGTTCATGCAGATGGCGGTGTAGATATTTCGAAGTTTATAGAGATAGCGCTGTAGTTATTTCCATATTTATAGAAAAATCTGTGTAGATATTTCCATGTATATGCAGATTGCTGTGTAGATATTTCCTTGTTCTTGCAGATAGCGGTGTAGATATTTCCATGTTCATCCAGATGCCGGTGTACATATATCCATGTTCATACAGATGGCAGTGAAGATATTTCCATGTTCATACAGATGGTGGTGTAGGTATTTCCATGTTCATTCAAATGGCGGTGTAGATATTTCCATGTTCATAGAGATGGCGGTGTAGATATTTCCATGTTTATACAGATAGCAGTGTAGTTATTTCCATGTTTATAGAGATACCAGTGTGGATATTTCCATTGATATACAGATAGCTGTGTAGATATTTACATGTTCATACAGATAGCGGTGTAGATATTTCCATGTTCATACAGATAGCTGTGTAGATATTTACATCTTCATACAGATAGCGGTACAGATATTTCCATGTTCATACAGTAAGCGGTGTAGATATTTCCATCTTCATACAGATAGCGGTGTAGTTATTTCCATGTTCATACAGATAGCGGTGTAGATATTTCCATGTTCATACAGATGGCGGTATAGATATTTCCATGTTTATACAGACGGTGGTGTAGATATTTCCATGTTCATAGAGATGGCGGTGTAGATATTTCCTTGTTTATGCAGATAGCGGTATAGATATTTCCATGTTTATACAGACGGTGGTGTAGATATTTCCATGTTTACAGAGATGGCGGTCTTGGTATTTCCATGTTTATAGAGATAGTAGTGCAGTTATTTCGAAGTTATACACACAGCGTTGCAGATATTTCCATGTTTATAGAGACTGCGTTGTAGATATTTCCATGTTTATAGAGATAGCGGTGAAGATATTTCCATGTTTATACAGATAGCGGTGTAGATATTTCCATGTTTATGCAGATAGCGGTGGAGATATTTCCATTTTGATAGAGATAGTGGTGTAGATAATTCCAATTTTATACAGATAGCAGTGTAGATATTTCCAAGTTCATACAGATAGCGGTGTAGATATTTCCACGTTTATTGAGATGGCGGTGTAGATATCTCCATGTTCATACAGATGGCGTTGTAGATATTTCCATGTTTATAGAGATGGCAGTGTAGATATTTTCATGTTTACACAGATGGCGGTGTAGATATTTCCATGTTTACACAGATAGCGGTGTTGACATTTCCATGTTTACACTGATAGCGGTGTGGATATTTCCATGTTTATGTAGATAGCGGTGTAGATATTTCCATCTTTATACAGCAAGCGGTGCGGATATTTCCATGTTAATACAGATACTGGTGCAGATATTTCCATGTTTATACAGATAGCGGTGTAGATATTTCCATCTTAATACACATGGCGGTGTAGATATTTCCATGTTCATGCAGATAGCGGTATAGATATTTCCATTTTTATACAGATGGTGGTGTAGATATTTCCATGTTTATGCAGATGGCGGAATAGATATTTCCATGTTTATACAGATGGTGGTGTAGATATTTCCATGTTCATACAGATGGCGGTGTAGATATTTCGAAGTTTATAGAGATAGCGCTGTAGTTATTTCTATATTTATATAGAAATCTGTGTAGATATTTCCATGTATATGCAGATAGCGGTGTAGATATTTCCATGTTCATGCAGATAGCCGTGTAGTTATTTCCATGTTCATCCAGATGCCGGTGTAGATACATCCATGTTCATACAGATGGCGGTGAAGATATTTCCATGTTCATACAGATGGCTGTGTAGATATTTCCATGTTCATAGAGATGGCGGTGTAGATATTTCCATGTTGATACAGATAGCAGTGTAGTTATTTCCATGTTTATAGAGATAGCAGTGTAGATATTTCCATTGATATACAGATAGCGGTGTAGATATTTCCATGTTCATGCAGATAGCGGTGTAGATATTTCCATCTTCATACAGATAGCAGTGTAGATATTTCCATTTTCATACAGATAGCGGTGTAGATATTTCCATGTTCATACAGTTAGCGGTGTAGATATTTCCATGTTCATACAGATGGCGGTGTAGATATTTACATGTTCATAAAGATAGCGGTGTAGATATTTCCATGTTCGTACGGATGGCAGTGTAGATAATTCCATGTTCATACAGGTGGCGGTGTCGATATTTCCATGTTTATACAGATAGCAGTGTAGTTATTTCCATGTTTACAGAGATAGCAGTGAAGATATTTCCATTGATATACAGATAGCTGTGTAGATATTTGCATGTTCATACAGATAGCGGTGTAGACATTTCCATGTTCATACAGAGAGCGGTGTAGATATTTCCATGTTCATAGAGACAGCGGTGTAGATATTTCCATGTTCCTTCAGATAGCGGTGTAGGTATTTCCATGTTCATACAGTTAGCGGTGTAGATATTTCCATGTTCATACCTATGACGGTTTAGATATATACATGTTCATACAGATGGCGGTGTAAATATTTCCAAGTTCTTACAGATGGCGGTGTAGATATTTCCATGTTCATAGAGATGGCGGTGTAGATATTTCCATGTTTATGCAGATAGCGGTATAGATATTTCCATTTTTATACAGATGGTGGTGTAGATTTTTCCATGTTTATGCAGATGGCGGTATAGATATTTCCATGTTTATACAGATGGTGGTGTAGATATTTCCATGTTCATACAGATGGTGGTGTAGATATTTCGAAGTTTATAGAGATAGCGCTGTAGTTATTTCTATATTTATATAGAAATCTGTGTAGATATTTCCATGTATATGCAGATAGCTGTGTAGATATTTCCATGTTCATGCAGATAGCGCTGTAGTGATTTCCATGTTCATCCAGATGCCGGTGTAGATACATCCATGTTCATACAGATGGCGGTGAAGATATTTCCATGTTCATACAGATGGCTGTGTAGATATTTCCATGTTGATACAGATAGCAGTGTAGTTATTTCCATGTTTATAGAGAAAGCAGTGTACATATTTCCATTGATATACAGATAGCGGTGTAGATAGTTCCATGTTCATGCAGAGAGCGGTGCAGACATTTCCATGTTTATACAGATAGTTGGGCAGATATTTCCATGTTTATACAGATAGCGGTGTAGATATTTCCATCTTAATACAGATGGCGGTGTAGATATGTCCATGTTTGTACAGATGGCAGTTTAGATATTTCCATGTTCATACAGATGGCGGTGTTGATATTTCGAAGTTTATAGAGATAGCGCTTTAGTTATTTCCATATTTATAGAGAAATCTGTGTAGATATTTCCATGTATATTCAGATAGCTGTGTAGATATTTCCATGTTCATGCAGATAGCGGTGTAGATATTTCCATGTTCATCCAGATGCCGGTGTACATATATCCATGTTCATACAGATGGCGGTGAAGATATTTTCATGTTCACAGAGATGGCGGTGTAGATATTTTCATGTTCACAGAGATGGCGGTGTAGATATTTCTATGTTCATAAAAATGGCGGTGTAGATATTTCCATGTTCATAGAGATGGCGGTGTAGATATTTCCATGTTCATACAAATGGCGGTGTAGATATTTCCATGTTCATAGAGATGGCGGTGTAGATATTTCCATATTTATACAGATAGCAGTGTAGTTATTTCCATGTTTATTGAGATAGCAGTGTAGATATTTCCATTGATATACAGATAGCTGTGTAGATATTTGCATTTTCATACAGATAGCGGTGTAGATATTTCCATGTTCATTCGATAGCGGTGTAGATATTTCCATGTTCATACAGATAGCGGTGTAGATATTTCCATGTTCATATAGATAGCGGTGTAGATATTTCCATGTTCATACAGATAGCGGTGTAGATATTTCCATGTTCATACAGTTAGTTGTGTAGATATTGCCATGTTCATACAGATGGCGGTGTAGATATTTACATGTTCATACAGATGGCGGTGTAGATATTTCCATGTTGATACAGATAGCAGTGTAGTTATTTCCATGTTTATAGAGAAAGCAGTGTAGATATTTCCATTGATATACAGATAGCGGTGTAGATATTTCCATGTTCATGCAGATAGCGGTGCAGACATTTCCATGTTTATACAGATAGTTGGGCAGATATTTCCATGTTTATACAGATAGCGGTATAGATATTTCCAACTTAATACAGATGGCGGTGTAGATATGTCCATGTTTGTACAGATGGCAGTGTAGATATTTCCATGTTCATACAGATGGCGGTGTTGATATTTCGAAGTTTATAGAGATAGCGCTTTAGTTATTTCCATATTTATAGAGAAATCTGTGTAGATATTTCCATGTATATTCAAATAGCTGTGTAGTTATTTCCATGTTCATGCAGATAGCGGTGTAGATATTTCCATGTTCATCCATATGCCGGTGTACATATATCCATGTTCATACAGATGGCGGTGAAGATATTTTCATGTTCACAGAGATGGCGGTGTAGATATTTCCATGTTCATAAAAATGGCGGTGTAGATATTTCCATGTTCATAGAGATGGCGGTGTAGATATTTCCATGTTCATACAAATGGCGGTGTAGATATTTCCATGTTCATAGAGATGGCGGTGTAGGTATTTCCATATTTATACTGATAGCAGTGTAGTTATTTCCATGTTTATTGAGATAGCAGTGTAGATTTTTCCATTGATATACAGATAGCTGTGTAGATATTTGCATTTTCATACAGATAGCGGTGTAGATATTTCCATGTTCATTCGATAGCGGTGTAGTTATTTCCATGTTCATACAGATAGCGGTGTAGATATTTCCATGCTCATACAGATAGCGGTGTAGATATTTCCATGTTCATACAGATAGCGGTGTAGATATCTCCATGTTCATACAGTTAGTGGTGTAGATATTTCCATGTTCATACAGATGGCGGTGTAGATATTTACATGTTCATACAGATGGCGGTGTAGATATTTCCATGTTCATACAGATAGCGGTGTAGATATTTCCATGTTCATACAGATAGTGTTGTAGATATTTCCATGTTAATACAGATAGCGATGTAGATATTTCCATGTTCTTACCGATAGCGGTGTAGATATTTCCATGTTCATGCAGTTAGCGGTGGAGATATTTCCATGTTCATACAGATGGCGGTGTAGATATTTATATGTTCATACAGATGGCGGTGTAGATATTTCCATGTTCGTACGGATGGCAGTGTAGATATTTCCATGTTCATACAGGTGGCGGTGTAGATATTTCCATGTTTATACAGATAGCAGTGTAGTTATTTCCATGTTTATAGAGATAGCTGTGTAGATATTTCCATTGATATACAGATAGCTGTGTAGATATTTGCAGGTTCATACAGGTAGCGGTGTAGATATTTCCATGTTCGTTCAGATAGCGGTGTAGATATTTCCATGTTCAGAGAGCGGTGTAGATATTTCCATGTTCATACAGATAGCGGTGTAGATATTTCCATGTTCATACAGATAGCGGTGTAGGTATTTCCATGTTCATACAGTTAGCGGTGTAGATATTTCCATGTTCATACAGTTGGCGGTTTAGATATTTACATGTTCATTCAGATGGCGGTGTAAATATTTCCAAGTTCTTACAGATGGCGGTGTAGATATTTCCATGTTCATAGAGATGGTGGTGTAGATATTTCCATGTTTATGCAGATAGCGGTATAGATATTTCCATGTTTATACAGATGGTGGTGCAGATATTTCCATGTTTATACAGATGGCGGTCTGGATATTTCCATGTTTATAGAGATAGTGGTGTAGTTATTTCAAAGCTTATAGAGACAGCATTGTAGATATTTCCATGTTTATACAGATAGCAGTGTAGATATTTCCAAGTTCATACAGATAGCAGTGTAGATATTTCCACGTTTATAGAGATGGCGGTGTAGATATTTCCATCTTCATACAGATGGCGGTGTAGATATTTCCATGTTTATAGAGATGGCGGTGTAGATATTTTCATGCTTACACAGACGGCAGTGTAGATATTTCCATTTTTACACAGATAGCGGTGTAGACATTTCTATGTTTACACAGATAGCGGTGTGGATATTTCCACGTTTATGCAGATAGCGGTGTAGATATTTCCATGTTTATACAGATAGCGGTGCGGTTATTTCCATGTTTATACAGATAGTCGTGCAGATATTTCCGTGTTTATACAGATATCGGTGTAGATATTTCCATCTTAAAACAGATGGAGGTGTAGATATGTCCATGTTCGTACAGATGGCGGTGTAGATATTTCCATGTTCATACAGATGGCGGTGTAGATATTTCGAAGTTTATAGAGATAGCGCTGTAGTTATTTCCATATTTATTGAGAAATCTGTGTAGATATTTCCATGTATATGCAGATAGCTGTGTAGATATTTCCATGTTCATGCAGATAGCAGTGTAGATATTTCCATGTTTATACAGATAGCGGTGCGGATATTTCCATGTTTATACAGATAGTTGGGCAGATATTTCCATGTTTATACAGATAGCGGTGTAGATATTTCCATCTTAATACAGATGGCGGTGTAAATATGTCCATGTTTGTACAGATGGCAGTGTAGATATTTCCATGTTCATACAGATGGCGGTGTATATATTTCGAAGTTTATAGAGATAGCGGTTTAGTTATTTCCATATTTATAGAGAAATCTGTGTAGATATTTCCATGTATATGCAGATAGCTGTGTAGATATTTCCATGTTCATGCAGATAGCGGTGTAGATATTTCCATGTTCATCCAGATGCCGGTGTACATATAACCATGTTCATACAGATGGCGGTGAAGATAATTCCATGTTCACAGAGATGGCGGTGTAGATATTTCCATGTTCATAAAAATGGCGGTGTAGATATTTCCATGTTCATAGAGATGGCGGTGTAGATATTTCCATGTTCATACAAATGGCGGTGTAGATATTTCCATGTTCATAGAGATGGCGGTGTAGATATTTCCATATTTATACAGATAGCAGTGTAGTTATTTCCATGTTTATTGAGATAGCAGTGTAGATTTTTCCATTGATATACAGATAGCTGTGTAGATATTTGCATGTTCATACAGATAGCGGTGTAGATATTTCCATGTTCATTCAGATAGCGGTGTTGATATTTCCATGTTCATACAGATAGCGGTGTAGATATTTCCATGTTCATACAGTTAGTGGTGTAGATATTTCCATGTTCATACAGATGGCGGTGTAGATATTTACATGTTCATACAGATGGCGGTGTAGATATTTCCATGTTCATACAGATAGCGGTGTAGATATTTCCATGTTCATACAGATAGTGTTGTAGATATTTCCATGTTAATACAGATAGCGATGTAGATATTTCCATGTTCTTACCGATAGCGGTGTAGATATTTCCATGTTCATGCAGTTAGCGGTGTAGATATTTCCATGTTCATACAGATGGCGTTGTAGATATTTACATGTTCATACAGACGGCGTTGTAGATATTTCCATGTTCGTACGGATGGCAGTGTAGATATTTCCATGTTCATACAGGTGGCGGTGTAGATATTTCCATGTTTATACAGATAGCAGTGTAGTTATTTCCATGTTTATAGAGATAGCTGTGTAGATATTTCCATTGATATACAGATAGCTGTGTAGATATTTGCAAGTTCATACAGATAGTGGTGTAGATATTTCCATGTTCGTACAGATAGCGGTGTAGATATTTCCATGTTCATACAGAGAGCGGTGTAGATATTTCCATGTTCACACAGATAGCGGTGTAGATATTTCCATGTTTATACAGATAGCGGGGTAGATATTTCCATGTTTATAGACATAGTGGGGTAGATAATTCCAATTTTATACAGATAGCAGTGTAGATATTTCCAAGTTCATACAGATAGCAGTGTAGATATTTCCACGTTTATAGAGATGGCGGTGTAGATATTTCCATGTTCATACAGATGGCGGTGTAGATATTTCCATGTTTATAGAGATGGCATTGTAGATATTTTCTTGCTTACACAGATGGCAGTATAGATATTTCCAAGTTTACACAGATAGCGGTGTAGACATTTCTATGTTTACACAGATAGCGGTGTGGATATTTCCATGTTTATGCAGATAGCGGTGTAGATATTTCCATGTTTATACAGATAGTCGTGCAGATATTTCCATGTTTATACAGATATCGGTGTAGATATTTCCATCTTAAAACAGATGGAGGTGTAGATATGCCCATGTTCGTACAGATGTCGGTGTAGATATTTCCATGTTCATACAGATGGCGATGTAGATATTTCGAAGTTTATAGAGATAGCGCTGTAGTTATTTCCATATTTATAGAGAAATCTGTGTAGATATTTTCATGTATATGCAGATAGCTGTGTAGATATTTCCATGTTCATGCAGATAGCGGTATAGATATTTCCATGTTCATCCAGATGCCGGTGTACATATATCCATCTTCATACAGATGGCGGTGAAGATATTTCCATGTTCATACAGATGGTGGTGTATGTATTTAAATATTCATACAAATGGCGGTGTAGATATTTCCATGTTCTTAGAGATGGCCGTGTAGATATTTCCAGGTTCATACTAATGGCGGTGTAGATATTTCCATGTTCATAGAGATGGCCGTGTAGATATTTCCATGTTTATACAGATAGCAGTGTAGTTATTTCCATGTTTATAGAGATACCAGTGTGGATATTTCCATTGATATACAGATAGCTGTGTAGATATTTACATGTTCATAGAGATAGCGGTGTAGATATTTCCATGTTCATACAGATGGCGGTGTAGAAATTTACATGTTCATACAGATGGCGGTGTAGATATTTCCATGTTCATACAGTTAGCGGTGTAGATATGTCCATGTTCATACAGATAGCGGTCTAGATATTTCCAAGTTCATACCAATTGCGGTGTAGATATTTCCATGTTCATACAGTTATCGGTGTAGATATTTCCATGTTCATACAGATGGCGGCGTAGATATTTACATGTTCATACAGATGGCAGTGTATATATTTCCATGTTCGTACGGATGGCAGTGTAGATATTTCCATGTTCATACAGGTTGCGGTGTAGATATTTCCATGTTTATACAGATATCAGTGTAGTTATTTCCATGTTTATAGAGACAGCTTTGTAGATATTTCCATTGATATACAGATAGCTGTGTAGATATTTGCATGTTCATACAGATACCGGTGTAGATATTTCCATGTTCGTACAGATAGCGGTGTAGATATTTCCATGTTCATACAGATAGCGGTGTAGATATTTCCATGTTCATACAGATGTCGGTGTAGATATTTCCATGTTCATAGAGATGGCGGTGTAGATATTTCCATGTTTATACAGATAGCAGTGTAGTTATTTCCAGGTTTAGAGAGATAGCGGTGTAGATAATTTCAATTTTATACAGATAGCTGGGTAGATATTTGCATGTTCATACAGATAGCGGTGTAGATATTTCCATCTTCATACAAATACCGGGGTAGATATTTCTATATTCATACAGATAGCGGTGTAGATATTTCCATGTTCATACAGATAGCGGTGTAGATATTTCCATGTTCATACCAATAGCGGTGTGGATATTTCCATGTCCATACAGTTAGCGGTGTAGATATTTCCATGTTCATACAGATGGCGGTGTAGATATTTACAGGTTCATACAGATGGCGGTGTAGATATTTCCATGTTCGTACGGATGGCATTGTAGTTATTTCCATGTTCATACAGGTGCCGGTGTAGATATTTCCATGTTTATACAGATAACAGTGTAGTTATTTCCATGTTTATAGAGATAGCAGTGTAGATATTTCCATTGATATACAGATAGTTTTGTCGATATTTGCATGTTCATACAGATAGCGGTGTAGATATTTCCACGTTCGTACAGATAGCGGTGTAGATATTTCCATGTTGATACAGATAGCGGTGTAGATATTTCGATGTTCATACAGATAACGGTGTAGATATTTCCATGTTCATACAGATGGCGGTGTAGATATTTCCATGTTCATTCAAATGGCGGTGTAGATATTTCCAACTTCATAGAGATTTCGGTGTAGATATTTCCGTGTTCATACAAATGGCGGTGTAGATATTTCCATGTTCATAGAGATGGGGGTACAGATATTTCCATGTTTATACAGATAGCAATGTAGTTATTTCCATGTTTATACAGATAGCGGTGTAGATATTTCCATGTTCAGATAGCGTTGTAGATATTTCCACGTTCATACAGATAGCGGTGTAGATATTTCCATGTTCATACAGATAGCGGTGTAGATATTTCCATGTTCATCTAGATGCTGGTGTAGATATATCCATGTTCATACAGATGGCTTTGAAGATATTTCCATGTTCATACAGATGGCGGTGTAGGTATTTCCATGTTCATACAAATGGCGGTGTAGGTATTTCCATGTTCATAGAGATGGCGGTGTAGATATTTCCGAGTTCATACAAATGTCGGTGTAGATATTTCCATGTTCATAGAGATGGCACTGTAGATATTTCCATGTTTATGCAGATAGCAGTGTAGTTATTTCCATGTTTATAGAGATAGCAGTGTAGATATTTCCATTGATGTACAGATAGCTGTGTAGATATTTGCATGTTCATACAGATAGCAGTGTAGATATTTCCATGTTCATACAGATAGCGGTCTAGATATTTCCATGTTCATACAGATAGCGGTGTAGATATTTCCATGTTCGTACAGATATCGGTGTAGATATTTCCATGTTCATATAGATAGCAGTGTAGATATTTCCATGTTCATACAGATGACGGTGAAGATATTTCCATGTTCATACAGATGGCGGTGTAGATATTTCAATGTTCATACAGTTAGCAGTGTAGATATTTCCATGTTCATACAGATGGCGGTGTAGATATTTACATTTTCATACAGATGGCGGTGTAGATATTTCCATGTTCATACAGATGGCGGTGTAGATATATCCATGTTCATAGAGATGGCGGTGTGGATATTTCCATGTTTATGCAGATAGCGATATAGATATTTCCATGTTTATACAGCTGGTGATGTAGATATTTCCAAGTTATTGGGGATGGCGGTGTAGATATTTTCATGTTTACACAGATGGCGGTGCATATATTTCCATGTTTACACAGATAGCGTTGTGGATATTTCATGTTTATGCAGATAGCGGTGCGGATATTTCCATGTTTATACAGATAGGCAGATATTTCCATGTTTAGACAGATAGCGGTGTAGATATTTCCATCTTAATACAGATGGCGGTGTAGATATGTCCTTGTTCGTACAGATGGTGGTGTAGATATTTCCATGTTCATACGGATGGCGGTGTAGATATTTCGAAGTTTATAGAGATAGCGCTGTAGTTATTTCCATATTTATAGAGAAATATGTGTAGATATTTCCATGTATATGCAGATAGCTGTGTAGATATTTCCATGTTCATGCAGATAGCGGTGTAGATATTTCCATGTTCATACAGATGGCGGTGTAGATATTCTCATGTTCATACAGATGGCCGTGTAGATATTTCCATGTTCATACAGATTGCGGTGTAGATATTTCCATGTTCATAGAGATGGCGGTTTAGATATTTCCATGTTTATGCACATAGCGGTATAGATATTTCCATGTTTATACAGATGGTGGTGCAGATATTTCCATGTTTATAGACATGGCGGTCTGGATATTTCCATGTTTATAGAGATAGTGGTGTAGATATTTCCAAGTTTATAGAGTCAGTGTTGTAGATATTTCCATGTTTATACAGATAGCGGTGAAGGTATTTCCATGTTTATAGAGATAGCGGTGTCGATATTTCCATGTTTATACAGATAGCGGTGTACATCTTTCCATGTTTATAGAGACAGTGGTGTAGGTAATTCCAATTTTATACAGAGAGCAGTATAGATATTTCCAAGTTCATACAGATAGCGGTGTAGATATTTCCACGTTTATAGAGATGGCGGTGTAGATATTTCCATGTTCATACAGATGGCGGTGTAGATATTTCCATGTTTATAGAGATGGCGGTGTAGATATTTTCATGTTTACACAGATGGCGGAGTAGATATTTCCATGTTTACACAGATAGCGGTGTAGACAATTCCATGTTTACAAAGATAGTGGTGTGGATATTTCCATGTTTATGCAGATAGCGGTGTAAATAATTCCATGTTTATGCAGATAGCGGTGCGTATATTTCCATGTTTATACAGATAGTGGTGCAGATATTTCCATGTTTATACAGATAGCGGTGTAGATATTTCCATCTTATTACAGATGGCGGTGTAGGTATGTCCATGTTCATACAGATGGCGGTGTAGATATTTCCATGTTCATACAGATGGCGGTTTAGATATTTCAAAGTTTATAGAGATAGCGCTGTAGTTATTTCCATATTTATAGAGAAATCTGTGTAGATATTTCCATGTATATGCAGACAGTAGTGTAGATATTTTCACGTTCATGCAGATAGCGGTGTAGTTATTTCCATGTTCATCCAGATGCCGGTGTAGATATATCCCTGTTCATACAGATGGCGGTGAAGATATTTCCACGTTCATACAGATGGCGGTGTAGATATTTCCATGTTCATACAAATGGCGGTGTAGATATTTCCATGTTCATAGAGATGGCAGTGTAGATATTTCCGTGTTCATACGAATGGCAGTGTAGATATTTCCATGTTCATAGAGATGGCGGTGTAGATATTTCCATGTTTATACAGATAGCAATGTAGTTATTTCCATGTTTATAGAGATAGCAGTGTAGATATTTCCATTGATATACAGATATCTGTGTAGATATTTTCATGTGCATACACATAGCAGTGTAGATATTTCCATGTTCATACAGATAGCGGTGTAGATATTTCCATGTTCGTACAGATGGCGATGTAGATATTTCCACGTTCATAGAGATGGCGGTGTAGATATTTCCATGTTTATGCAGATAGCGGTATAGATATTTCCATGTTTATACAGACGGTGGTGTAGATATTTCCATGTTTATAGAGATGGCGGTCTAGATATTTCCATGTTTATAGAGATAGTGGTGTAGTTATTTCCAAGTTTATAGAGACAGTGTTGTAGATATTTCCATGTTTATAGAGATAGCGGTGAAGATATTTACATGTTTATACAGATAGCTGTATACATATTTTCATGTTTACACAGATGGCGGTGTAGATATTTCCATGTTTACACAGATAGCGGTGTAGACATTTCCATGTTTACCCAGATAGCGGTGTGGATATTTCCATGTTTATGCAGATAGCGGTGTAGATATTTCCATGTTCATACAGATAGCGGTGCGGATATTTCCATGTTTATACAGATAGTGGTGCAGATATTTCCATGTTTATACAGATAGCGGTGTAGATATTTCCATCTTAATACAGACGGCGGTGTAGATATGTCCATATTCGTACAGATGGCGGTGCAGATATTTCCATGTTCATACAGTTCGCGGTGTAGATATTTCCATGTTCATACAGAGGGCGGTGTAGATATTTACATGTTCTTACAGATGGCGGTGTAGGTATTTCCATGTTCGTATGGATGGCAGTGTAGATATTTCCATGTTCATACAGGTGGCGGTGTAGATATTTCCTTGTTTATACAGATAGCAGTGTAGTTATTTCCATGTTTATAGAGATAGCAGTGTAGATATTTCCACTGATATACAGATAGCTGTGTAGATATTTGCATGTTCATACAGATAGCGGTGTAGATATTTCCATGTTCATACAGATAGCGGTGTAGATATTTCCATGTTCATACAGATAGCGGTGTAGTTATTTCCATGTTCATACAGATAGCGGTGTGGATATTTCCATGTTCATGCAGTTAGCGTTGTAGATATTTCCATGTTCATACAGTCAGCGGTGTAGGTATTTCCATGTTCATACAGATGGCATTGTAGATATTTACATATTCATACAGATGGCGGTGTAGATATTTCCATGTTCGTACGGGTGGCAGTGTAGGTATTTCCATGTTCATACAGGTGGCGGTGTAGATATTTCCATGTTTATACAGATAGCAGTGTAGTTATTTCCATGTTTATAGAGATAGCAGTGCAGATACTTCCATTGATAAACAGATAGCTGTGTATATATTTGCATGTTCATACAGATAGCGGTATAGATATTTCCATGTTCATACAGATAGCGGGGTAGATATTTCCATGTTCATACAGATGGCGGTGTAGATATTTACATGTTCATACAGATTGCGGTGTGGATATTTCCTTGTTCATAGAGATGGCGGTGTAGATATTTCCATGTTCACAGAGATGGCGGTGTAGATACTTCCATGTTTATGCCGATAATGGTATAGATATTTCCATGTTCATACAGATAACGGTGTAGATATTTCCATATTTATAGAGGTAGCAATGTAGTTATTTCCATGTTTATAGAGATAGTGGTGTAGATAATTTCAATTTTATACAGAGAGCAGTGTAGACATTTACATGTTCATACAGATAGCTGTGTAGATATTTCCACGTTTATAGAGATGGCGGTGCAGATATTTCCATGTTCATACAGAGGACGGTGTAGATATTTCCATGTTTATAGGGATGGCGGTGTAGATATTTTCATGTTTACACAGATGGCGGTGTAGATATTTCCATGTTTACACAGATGGCGGTGTGGATATTTCCATGTTTATGCAGATAGCAGTGTAGATATTTCCATGTTTATACAGATAGCGGTGCGGATATTTCCATGTTTATTCAGATAGCATTGCATATATTTCCATGTTTATACAGATAGTTGGGCAGATATTTCCATGTTTATACAGATAGCGGTGTAGATATTTCCATCTTAAAACAGATGGCGGTGTAGATATGTCCATGTTTGTACAGGTGGCGGTGTAGATATTTCCATGTTCATACAGATGGTGGTGTAGATATTTCGAAGTTTATTGAGATAGCGCTGTAGTTATTTCCATATTTATAGAGAAATCTGTGTAGATATTTCCATGTATATTCAGATAGCGGTGTAGATATTTCCATGTTCATACAGATAGCGGTGTAGATATTTCCATGTTCATACCAATAGCGGTGTAGATATTTCAATGTTCATACAGTTAGCGGTGTAGATATTTCCATGTTCATACAGATGGCGGTGTAGATATTTACATGTTCATACAGATGGCGGTGTAGATATTTCCATGTTCGTACGAATGGCAGTGTAGATATTTCCATGTTCATACAGGTGGCGGTGTACATATTTCCATGTTTATACAGATAGCAGTGTAGTTATTCCCATGTTTATAGAGATAGCAGTGTAGATATTTCCATTGATATAAAGATAGCTGTGTATATATTTGCATGTTCATACAGATAGCGGTGTAGATATTTCCATGTTCATACAGACAGCGGTGTAGATATTTCCGTGTTTATACAGATAGTGGGGCGGATATTTCCATGTTTATAAAGAAAGTTGGGCAGATATTTGCATGTTCATACAGATAGCGGTGTAGATACTTCCATGTTCATCCAGATGCCGGTGTAGATATATCAATGTTCATACAGATGGGAGTGAAGATATTTCCATGTTCATGCAGATGGCGGTGTAGATATTTCCATGTTCATAGAGATGGCGGTGTAGATATTTCCATGTACATACAAATGGCGGTGTAGATATTTCCATGTTCGTACAGATGGCGGTGCAGATATTTCCATGTTCATACAGTTAGCCGTGTAGATATTTCCATGTTCATACAGAGGGCGGTGTAGATATTTTCATGTTCATACAGATGGCGGTGTAGATATTTCCATATTCGTATGGATGGCAGTGTAGATATTTCCATGTTCATACAGGTGGCGGTGTAGATATTTCCATGTTTATACAGATAGAAGTGTAGATATTTCCATGTTTATAGAGATAGTAGTGTAGTTATTTCCATTGATATACAGATAGCTGTGTAGATATTTGCATGTTCGTACAGATAGCGGTGTAGATATTTCCATGTTCATACAGATAGCGGTGTAGATATTTCCATGTTCATACAGTTAGCGGTGTAGTTATTTCCATGTTCATACAGATGGCGGTGTAGATATTTCCATGTTCATACAAATGGCGGCGTAGGTATTTCCATGTTCATAGAGATGGCGGTGTAGATATTTCCATGTTTACACAGATAGCAGTGTAGTTATTTGCATGTTTATAGAGATAGCAGTGTAGATATTTCCATTGATATACAGATAGCGGTGTAGATATTTGCATGTTCATACAGATAGCGGTGTAGATATTTCCATGTTCATACAGATAGCGGTGTAGATATTTCCATGTTCAAAAAGATAGCGGTGTAGATATTTCCGTGTTCATTCAGATAGAGGTGTGGATATTTCCATGTTCATACAGATAGCGGTGTAGATATTTCCATGTTCATACTAATAGCGGTGTAGATATTTCAATGTTTATACACTTAGCGGTGTAGATATTTCCATGTTCATACAGATGGCGGTGTAGATATTTACATGTTCATACAGATGGCGGTGTAGATATTTCCATGTTCGTACGGATGGCAGTGTAGATATTTCCATGTTCATACAGGTGGCGGCGTACATATTTCCATGTTTATACAGATAGCAGTGTAGTTATTTCCATGTTTATAGAGATAGCAGTGTAGATATTTCCATTGATATACAGATAGCTGTGTAGATATTTGCATGTTCATACAGATAGCGGTGTAGATATTTCCATGTTCGTACAGATAGCGGTGTAGATATTTCCATGTTCATGCAGATAGCGGTGTAGATATTTCCATGTTCATACAGATAACGGTGTAGATATTTCCATGTTTCTACAGATAGCGGTGTAGATATTTCCATGTTCATACAGTTAGCGGTGTAGATTTTTCCATGTTCATACAGATGGCGGTGTAGATATTTACATGTTCATAGAGATGGCGGTATAGATATTTCCATGTTCGTACAGATGGCGGTGTAGATATTTCCATGTTCATAGATATGGTGGTGTAGTTATTTCCATGTTTATGCAGATAGCGGTATAGATATTTGCATGTTTATACAGATGGTGGTGTAGATATTTCCATGTTTATAGAGATGGTGGTGTAGATATTTCCATGTTCGTGTGGATGGCAGTGTAGATATTTCCATGTTCATACAGGTGGCAGTGTAGATATTTCCATGTTTATACAGATAGCAGTGTAGTTATTTCCATGTTTATAGAGATAGCAGTGTAGATATTTCCATTGATATACAGATAGCTGTGTAGATATTTGCATGTTCGTACAGATAGCGGTGTAGATATTTCCATGTTCATACAGATAGCGGTGTAGATATTTCCATGTTCATACAGTTAGCGGTGTAGATATTTCCATGTTCATACAGATGGCGGTGTAGATATTTCCATGTTCATACAAATGGCGGCGTAGGTATTTCCATGTTCATTGAGATGGCGGTGTAGATATTTCCATGTTTATACAGATAGCAGTGTAGTTATTTGCATGTTTATAGAGATAGCAGTGTAGATGTTTCCATTGATATACAGATAGATGTGTAGATATTTGCATGTTCATACAGATAGCGGTGTAGATATTTCCATGTTCATACAGATAGCGGTGTAGATATTTCCATGTTCATAAGATAGCGGTGTAGATATTTACATGTTCATACAGTTAGCGGTGTAGATATTTCCATGTTCATACAGATGGCGGTGTAGATATTTCCATGTTCATACAAATGGCGGCGTAGGTATTTCCGTGTTCACAGAGATGGCGGTGTAGATATTTCCATGTTTACACAGATAGCAGTGTAGTTATTTGCATGTTTATAGAGATAGCAGTGTAGATATTTCCATTGATATACAGATAGACGTGTAGATATTTGCATGTTCATACAGATAGCGGTGTAGATATTTCCATGTTCATACAGATAGCGGTGTAGATATTTCCATGTTCATAAAGATAGCGGTGTAGATATTTCCATGTTCATTCAGATAGCGGTGTGGATATTTCCATGTTCATACAGATAGCGGTGTAGACATTTCCATGTTCATACTAATAGCGGTGTAGATATTTCAATGTTCATACAGTTAGCGGTGTAGATATTTCCATGTTCATACAGACGGCGGTGTAGATATTTACATGTTCATACAGATGGCGGTGTAGATATTTCCATCTTCGTACGGATGGCAGTGTAGATATTTCCATGTTCATACAGGTGGCGGCGTACATATTTCCATGTTTATACAGATAGCAGTGTAGTTATTTCCATGTTTATAGAGATAGCAGTGTAGATATTTCCATTGATATACAGATAGCTGTGTAGATATTTGCATGTTCATACAGATAGCGGTGTAGATATTTCCATGTTCGTACAGATAGCGGTGTAGATATTTCCATGTTCATGCAGATAGCGGTGTAGATATTTCCATGTTCATACAGATAACGGTGTAGATATTTCCATGTTTCTACAGATAGCGGTGTAGATATTTCCATGTTCATACAGTTAGCGGTGTAGATTTTTCCATGTTCATACAGATGGCGGTGTAGATATTTACATGTTCATAGAGATGGCGGTATAGATATTTCCATGTTCGTACAGATGGCGGTGTAGATATTTCCATGTTCATAGATATGGTGGTGTAGTTATTTCCATGTTTATGCAGATAGCGGTATAGATATTTGCATGTTTATACAGATGGTGGTGTAGATATTTCCATGTTTATAGAGATGGTGGTGTAGATATTTCCATGTTCATATGGATGGCAGTGTAGATATTTCCATGTTCATACAGGTGACAGTGTAGATATTTCCATGTTTATACAGATAGCAGTGTAGTTATTTCCATGTTTATAGAGATAGCAGTGTAGATATTTCCATTGATATACAGATAGCTGTGTAGATATTTGCATGTTCGTACAGATAGCGGTGTAGATATTTCCATGCTCATACAGATAGCGGTGTAGATATTTCCATGTTCATACAGTTAGCGGTGTAGATATTTCCATGTTCATACAGATGGCGGTGTAGATATTTCCATGTTCATACGGATGGCAGTGTAGATATTTCCATGTTCATACAGGTGGCGGCGTACATATTTCCATGTTTATACAGATAGCAGTGTAGTTATTTCCATGTTTATAGAGATAGCAGTGTAGATATTTCCATTGATATACAGATAGCTGTGTAGATATTTGCATGTTCATACAGATAGCGGTGTAGATATTTCCATGTTCGTACAGATAGCGGTGTAGATATTTCCATGTTCATGCAGATAGCGGTGTAGATATTTCCATGTTCATACAGATAACGGTGTAGATATTTCCATGTTTCTACAGATAGCGGTGTAGATATTTCCATGTTCATACAGTTAGCGGTGTAGATTTTTCCATGTTCATACAGATGGCGGTGTAGATATTTACATGTTCATAGAGATGGCGGTATAGATATTTCCATGTTCGTACAGATGGCGGTGTAGATATTTCCATGTTCATAGATATGGTGGTGTAGTTATTTCCATGTTTATGCAGATAGCGGTATAGATATTTGCATGTTTATACAGATGGTGGTGTAGATATTTCCATGTTTATAGAGATGGTGGTGTAGATATTTCCATGTTCGTGTGGATGGCAGTGTAGATATTTCCATGTTCATACAGGTGGCAGTGTAGATATTTCCATGTTTATACAGATAGCAGTGTAGTTATTTCCATGTTTATAGAGATAGCAGTGTAGATATTTCCATTGATATACAGATAGCTGTGTAGATATTTGCATGTTCGTACAGATAGCGGTGTAGATATTTCCATGTTCATACAGATAGCGGTGTAGATATTTCCATGTTCATACAGTTAGCGGTGTAGATATTTCCATGTTCATACAGATGGCGGTGTAGATATTTCCATGTTCATACAAATGGCGGCGTAGGTATTTCCATGTTCATTGAGATGGCGGTGTAGATATTTCCATGTTTATACAGATAGCAGTGTAGTTATTTGCATGTTTATAGAGATAGCAGTGTAGATGTTTCCATTGATATACAGATAGATGTGTAGATATTTGCATGTTCATACAGATAGCGGTGTAGATATTTCCATGTTCATACAGATAGCGGTGTAGATATTTCCATGTTCATACAGATAGCGGTGTAGATATTTACATGTTCATACAGTTAGCGGTGTAGATATTTCCATGTTCATACAGATGGCGGTGTAGATATTTCCATGTTCATACAAATGGCGGCGTAGGTATTTCCATGTTCACAGAGATGGCGGTGTAGATATTTCCATGTTTACACAGATAGCAGTGTAGTTATTTGCATGTTTATAGAGATAGCAGTGTAGATATTTCCATTGATATACAGATAGACGTGTAGATATTTGCATGTTCATACAGATAGCGGTGTAGATATTTCCATGTTCATACAGATAGCGGTGTAGATATTTCCATGTTCATAAAGATAGCGGTGTAGATATTTCCATGTTCATTCAGATAGCGGTGTGGATATTTCCATGTTCATACAGATAGCGGTGTAGACATTTCCATGTTCATACTAATAGCGGTGTAGATATTTCAATGTTCATACAGTTAGCGGTGTAGATATTTCCATGTTCATACAGACGGCGGTGTAGATATTTACATGTTCATACAGATGGCGGTGTAGATATTTCCATCTTCGTACGGATGGCAGTGTAGATATTTCCATGTTCATACAGGTGGCGGCGTACATATTTCCATGTTTATACAGATAGCAGTGTAGTTATTTCCATGTTTATAGAGATAGCAGTGTAGATATTTCCATTGATATACAGATAGCTGTGTAGATATTTGCATGTTCATACAGATAGCGGTGTAGATATTTCCATGTTCGTACAGATAGCGGTGTAGATATTTCCATGTTCATGCAGATAGCGGTGTAGATATTTCCATGTTCATACAGATAACGGTGTAGATATTTCCATGTTTCTACAGATAGCGGTGTAGATATTTCCATGTTCATACAGTTAGCGGTGTAGATTTTTCCATGTTCATACAGATGGCGGTGTAGATATTTACATGTTCATAGAGATGGCGGTATAGATTTTTCCATGTTCATACAGATGGCGGTGTAGATATTTACATGTTCATAGAGATGGCGGTATAGATATTTCCATGTTCGTACAGATGGCGGTGTAGATATTTCCATGTTCATAGATATGGTGGTGTAGTTATTTCCATGTTTATGCAGATAGCGGTATAGAT
The DNA here is from genome assembly GCF_029281585.2 of Gorilla gorilla gorilla. Classification (NCBI taxonomy): domain Eukaryota; kingdom Metazoa; phylum Chordata; class Mammalia; order Primates; family Hominidae; genus Gorilla; species Gorilla gorilla. The sequence goes on along the minus strand of NC_073235.2, from coordinate 12,258,316 downwards.
ATTTGCATGTTTATACAGATGGTGGTGTAGATATTTCCATGTTTATAGAGATGGTGGTGTAGATATTTCCATGTTCATATGGATGGCAGTGTAGATATTTCCATGTTCATACAGGTGACAGTGTAGATATTTCCATGTTTATACAGATAGCAGTGTAGTTATTTCCATGTTTATAGAGATAGCAGTGTAGATATTTCCATTGATATACAGATAGCTGTGTAGATATTTGCATGTTCGTACAGATAGCGGTGTAGATATTTCCATGCTCATACAGATAGCGGTGTAGATATTTCCATGTTCATACAGTTAGCGGTGTAGATATTTCCATGTTCATACAGATGGCGGTGTAGATATTTCCATGTTCATACAAATGGCGGCGTAGGTATTTCCATGTTCATAGAGATGGCGGTGTAGATATTTCCATGTTCATACAGATAGCAGTGTAGTTATTTGCATGTTTATAGAGATAGCAGTGTAGATGTTTCCATTGATATACAGATAGATGTTTAGATATTTGCATGTTCATACAGATAGCGGTGTAGATATTTCCATGTTCATACAGATAGCGGTGTAGATATTTCCATGTTCATACAGATAGCGGTGTAGATATTTCCATGTTCATACAGATAGCGGTGTGGATATTTCCATGTTCATACAGATAGCGGTGTAGATATTTCCATCTTCATACTAATAGCGGTGTAGATATTTCAATGTTCATACACTTAGCGGTGTAGATATTTCCATGTTCATACAGATGGCGGTGTAGATATTTACATGTTCATACAGATGGCGGTGTAGATATTTCCATGTTCGTACGGATGGCAGTGTAGATATTTCCATGTTCATACAGGTGGCGGTGTACATATTTCCATGTTTATACAGATAGCAGTGTAGTTATTTCCATGTTTATAGAGATAGCAGTGTAGATATTTCCATTGATATACAGATAGCTGTGTAGATATTTGCATGTTCATACAGATAGCGGTGTAGATGTTTCCATGTTCATACAGATAGCGGTGTAGATATTTCCATGTTCATGCAGATAGTGGTGTAGATATTTCCATGTTCATACAGATAACGGTGTAGATATTTCCATGTTCCTACAGATAGCGGTGTAGATATTTCCATGTTCATACAGTTAGCGGTGTAGATATTTCCATGTTCATACAGATGGCGGTGTAGATATTTACATGTTCATAGAGATGGCGGTATAGGTATTTCCATGTTCGTACAGATGGCGGTGTAGATATTTCCATGTTCATATATATGGCGGTGTAGTTATTTCCATGTTTATGCAGATAGCGGTATAGATATTTGCATGTTTATACAGATGGTGGTGTAGATATTTCCATGTTTATAGAGATGGTGGTGTAGATATTTCCATGTTCGTATGGATGGCAGTGTAGATATTTCCATGTTCATACAGGTGGCAGTGTAGATATTTCCATGTTTATACAGATAGCAGTGTAGTTATTTCCATGTTTATAGAGATAGCAGTGTAGATATTTCCATTGATATACAGATAGCTGTGTAGATATTTGCATGTTCGTACAGATAGCGGTGTAGATATTTCCATGTTCATACAGATAGCGGGGTAGATATTTCCATGTTCATACAGATGGCGGTGTAGATATTTACATGTTCATACAGATTGCGGTGTGGATATTTCCTTGTTCATAGAGATGGCGGTGTAGATATTTCCATGTTCACAGAGATGGCAGTGTAGATATTTCCATATTTATAGAGGTAGCAATGTAGTTATTTCCATGTTTATAGAGATAGTGGTGTAGATAATTTCAATTTTATACAGAGAGCAGTGTAGACATTTACATGTTCATACAGATAGCGGTGTAGATATTTCCACGTTTATAGAGATGGCGGTGTAGATATTTCCATGTTCATACAGATGGCGGTGTAGATATTTTCATGTTTACACAGATGGCGGTGTAGATATTTCTATGTTTACACAGATGGCGGTGTGGATATTTCCATGTTTATGCAGATAGCAGTGTAGATATTTCCATGTTTATACAGATAGCGGTGCGGATATTTCCATGTTTATTCAGATAGCGTTGCATATATTTCCATGTTTATACAGATAGTTGGGCAGATATTTCCATGTTTATACAGATAGCGGTGTAGATATTTCCATCTTAAAACAGATGGCGGTGTAGATATGTCCATGTTTGTACAGGTGGCGGTGTAGATATTTCCATGTTCATACAGATGGTGGTGTAGATATTTCGAAGTTTATTGAGATATCGCTGTAGTTATTTCCATATTTATAGAGAAATCTGTGTAGATATTTCCATGTATATTCAGATAGCGGTGTAGATATTTCCATGTTCATACAGATAGCGGTGTAGATATTTCCATGTTCATACCAATAGCGGTGTAGATATTTCAATGTTCATACAGTTAGCGGTGTAGATATTTCCATGTTCATACAGATGGCGGTGTAGATATTTACATGTTCATACAGATGGCGGTGTAGATATTTCCATGTTCGTACGAATGGCAGTGTAGATATTTCCATGTTCATACAGGTGGCGGTGTACATATTTCCATGTTTATACAGATAGCAGTGTAGTTATTCCCATGTTTATAGAGATAGCAGTGTAGATATTTCCATTGATACACAGATAGCTGTGTATATATTTGCATGTTCATACAGATAGCGGTGTAGATATTTCCATGTTCATACAGACAGCGGTGTAGATATTTCCGTGTTTATACAGATAGTGGGGCGGATATTTCCATGTTTATAAAGAAAGTTGGGCAGATATTTGCATGTTCATACAGATAGCGGTGTAGATACTTCCATGTTCATCCAGATGCCGGTGTAGATATATCAATGTTCATACAGATGGGAGTGAAGATATTTCCATGTTCATACAGATGGCGGTGTAGATATTTCCATGTTCATAGAGATGGCGGTGTAGATATTTCCATGTACATACAAATGGCGGTGTACATATTTCCATGTTCATACACATGGCGGTGTAGATATTTCTATGTTCATACAGATGGCGGTGTAGATATTTCCATGTTCATACAGATAACGGTGTAGATATTTCCATGTTTCTACAGATAGCGGTGTAGATATTTCCATGTTCATACAGTTAGCGGTGTAGATTTTTCCATGTTCATACAGATGGCGGTGTAGATATTTACATGTTCATAGAGATGGCGGTATAGATATTTCCATGTTCGTACAGATGGCGGTGTAGATATTTCCATGTTCATAGATATGGTGGTGTAGTTATTTCCATGTTTATGCAGATAGCGGTATAGATATTTGCATGTTTATACAGATGGTGGTGTAGATATTTCCATGTTTATAGAGATGGTGGTGTAGATATTTCCATGTTCGTATGGATGGCAGTGTAGATATTTCCATGTTCATACAGGTGACAGTGTAGATATTTCCATGTTTATACAGATAGCAGTGTAGTTATTTCCATGTTTATAGAGATAGCAGTGTAGATATTTCCATTGATATACAGATAGCTGTGTAGATATTTGCATGTTCGTACAGATAGCGGTGTAGATATTTCCATGCTCATACAGATAGCGGTGTAGATATTTCCATGTTCATACAGTTAGCGGTGTAGATATTTCCATGTTCATACAGATGGCGGTGTAGATATTTCCATGTTCATACAAATGGCGGCGTAGGTATTTCCATGTTCATAGAGATGGCGGTGTAGATATTTCCATGTTTATACAGATAGCAGTGTAGTTATTTGCATGTTTATAGAGATAGCAGTGTAGATGTTTCCATTGATATACAGATAGATGTTTAGATATTTGCATGTTCATACAGATAGCGGTGTAGATATTTCCATGTTCATACAGATAGCGGTGTAGATATTTCCATGTTCATACAGATAGCGGTGTAGATATTTCCATGTTCATACAGATAGCGGTGTAGATATTTCCATGTTCATACAGATAGCGGTGTAGATATTTCCATGTTCATACAGATAGCGGTGTAGATATTTCCATGTTCATGCAGTTAGCGTTGTAGATATTTCCAGGTTCATACAGTCAGCGGTGTAGGTATTTCCATGTTCATACAGATGGCATTGTAGATATTTACATATTCATATAGTTGGCGGTGTAGATATTTCCATGTTCGTACGGGTGGCAGTGTAGGTATTTCCATGTTCATACAGGTGGCGGTGTAGATATTTCCATGTTTATACAGATAGCAGTGCAGTTATTTCCATGTTTATACAGATAGCAGTGTAGTTATTTCCATGTTTATAGAGATAGCAGTGCAGATACTTCCATTGATAAACAGATAGCTGTGTATATATTTGCATGTTCATACAGATAGCGGTATATATATTTCCATGTTCATACAGATAGCGGGGTAGATATTTCCATGTTCATACAGATGGCGGTGTAGATATTTACATGTTCATACAGATTGTGGTGTGGATATTTCCATGTTCATAGAGATGGCGGTGTAGATATTTCCATGTTCACAGAGATGGCAGTGTAGATATTTCCATATTTAAAGAGGTAGCAATGTAGTTATTTCCATATTTATAGAGATAGTGGTGTAGATAAATTCAATTTTATACAGAGAGCAGTGTAGACATTTACATGTTCATACAGATAGCGGTGTAGATATTTCCACGTTTAAAGAGATGGCGGTGCAGATATTTCCATGTTCATACAGAGGACGGTGTAGATATTTCCATGTTTATAGGGATGGCTGTGTAGATATTTTCATGTTTACACAGATGGCGGTGTAGATATTTCCATGTTTACACAGATGGCGGTGTAGACATTTCCATGTTTACACAGATAGCGGTGTGGATATTTCCATGTTTATGCAGATAGCAGTGTAGATATTTCCATGTTTATACAGATAGCGGTGCGGATATTTCCATGTTTATTCAGATAGCGGTGCGTATATTTCTATGTTTATACAGATAGTTGGGCAGATATTTCCATGTTTATACAGATAGCGGTGTAGATATTTCCATCTTAATACAGATGGCGTTGTAGATATGTCCATGTTTGTACAGGTGGCGGTGTAGATATTTCCATGTTCATACAGATGGTGGTGTAGATATTTCGAAGTTTATTGAGATAGCGCTGTAGTTATTTCCATATTTATAGAGAAATCTGTGTAAATATTTCCATGTATATTCAGAGAGCGGTGTAGATATTTCCATGCTCATACAGATAGCGGTGTAGATATTTCCATGTTCATACCAATAGCGGTGTAGATATTTCAATGTTCATACAGTTAGCGGTGTAGATATTTCCATGTTCATACAGATGGCGGTGTAGATATTTACATGTTCATACAGATGGCGGTGTAGATATTTCCATGTTCGTACGAATGGCAGTGTAGATATTTCCATGTTCATACAGGTGGCGGTGTACATATTTCCATGTTTATACTGATAGCAGTGTAGTTATTCCCATGTTTATAGAGATAGCAGTGTAGATATTTCCATTGATATTCAGATAGCTGTGTAGATATTTGCATGTTCATACAGATAGCGGTGTAAATATTTCCATGTTCATACAGACAGCGGTGTAGATATTTCCGTGTTTATACAGATAGTGGGGCGGATATTTCCATGTTTATAAAGAAAGTTGGGCAGATATTTGCATGTTCATACAGATAGCGGTGTAGATACTTCCATGTTCATCCAGATGCCGGTGTAGATATATCAATGTTCATACAGATTGGAGTGAAGATATTTCCATGTTCATACAGATGGCGGTGTAGATATTTCCATGTTCATAGAGATGGCGGTGTAGATATTTCCATGTACATACAAATGGCGGTGTAGATATTTCCATGTTCGTACAGATGGCGGTGCAGATATTTCCATGTTCATACAGTTAGCCGTGTAGATATTTCCATGTTCATACAGAGGGCGGTGTAGATATTTACATGTTCATACAGATGGCGTTGTAGATATTTCCATGTTCGTATGGATGGCAGTGTAGATATTTCCATGTTCATACAGGTGGCGGTGTAGATATTTCCATGTTTATACAGATAGCAGTGTAGTTATTTCCATGTTTATAGAGATAGCAGTGTAGTTATTTCCATTGATATACAGATAGCTGTGTAGATATTTGCATGTTCGTACAGATAGCGGTGTAGGTATTTCCATGTTCATACAGATAGCGGTGTAGATATTTCCATGTTCATACAGTTAGCGGTGTAGATATTTCCATGTTCATACAGATGGCGGCGTAGGTATTTCCATGTTCATAGAGATGGCGGTGTAGATATTTCCATGTTTACACAGATAGCAGTGTAGTTATTTGCATGTTTATAGAGATAGCAGTGTAGATATTTCCATTGATATACAGATAGACGTGTAGATATTTGCATGTTCATACAGATAGCGGTGTAGATATTTCCATGTTCATACAGATAGCGGTGTAGTTATTTCCATGTTCATAAAGATAGCGGTGTAGATATTTCCATGTTCATTCAGATAGCGGTGTGGATATTTCCATGTTTATTCAGATAGCGGTGCGTATATTTCCATGTTTATACAGATAGTTGGGCAGATATTTCCATGTTTGTACAGATAGCAGTGTAGATATTTCCATCTTAATACAGATGGCGGTGTAGATATTTCCATGTTCCTACAGATAGCGGTGTAGATATTTCCATGTTCATACAGATGGCGGTGTAGATATTTACATGTTCATACAGATGGCAGTATAGATATTTGCATGTTCGCACAGATGGCGGTGTAGATATTTGCATGTTCATAGAAATGGCGGTGTAGATATTTCCATGTTTATGCACATAGCGGTATAGATATTTCCATGTTTATACAGATGGTGGTGTAGATATTTCCATGTTTATAGAGATGGTGGTCTAGATATTTCCATGTTTACAGAGATAGTGGTGTAGTTATTTCCAAGTTTATAGAGACAGCGTTGTAGATATTTCCATGTTTACACAGATAGCGGTGAAGATATTTCCATGTTTATACAGATAGCGGTGTAGATATCTCCATGTTTATACAGATAGCAGTGTAGATATTTCCATGTTTATAGAGATAGTGTTGTAGATAATTTCAATTTCATACAGAGAGCAGTGTAGATATTTCCAAGTTCATACAGATAGCGGTGTAGATATTTCCACGTTTATAGAGATGGCGGTGTAGATATTTCCATGTTCATACAGAGGACGGTGTAGATATTTCCATGTTTAATGGGATGGCGGTGTAGATATTTTCATGTTTACACAAATGGCGGTGTAGATATTTCCATGTTTACACAGATAGCGGTGTAGACATTTCCATGTTTACACAGATAGCGGTGTGGATATTTCCATGTTTATGCAGATAGCAGTGTATATATTTCCATGTTTATACAGATAGCGGTGTAGATATTTCCATCTTAATACAGATGGCGGTGTAGATATGTCCATGATCGTACAGATGGCGGTGTAGATATTTCCATGTTCATACAGAAGGCGGTGTAGAGATTTCGAAGTTTATAGAGATAGCGCTGTAGTTATTTCCATATTTATAGAGAAATCTGTGTAGATATTTCCATGTATATTCAGATAGCTGTGTAGATATTTCCATTTTCATGCAGATTACGGTGTAGATATTTCCATGTTCATCCAGATGCCGGTGTACATATATCCATGTTCATACAAATGGCGGTGAAGACATTTCCATGTTCATAGAGATGGCGGTGTAGATATTTCCAGGTTCTTACAAATGGCGGTGTAGATATTTCCATGTTCATAAAGATGGCGGTGTAGATATTTCCATGTTTATACAGATAGCAGTGTAGTTATTTCCATGTTTATAGAGATACCAGTCTGGATATTTCCATTGATATACAGATAGCTGTGTAGATATTTGCATGTTCATACAGATAGCGGTGTAGATATTTCAATGTTCATACAGATAGTGGTGTAGATATTTCCATGTTCATACAGATAGCGGTGTAGATATTTCCATGTTAATAGAGATAGCGGTGTAGATATTTCCATGTTCATACAGATGGCGGTGTAGATATTTAAATGTTCATACAGTTAGCGGTGTAGATATTTCCATGTTCATATAGATGGCGGTGTAGATATTTACATGTTGATACAGATGGCCATGTAGATATTTCCATGTTCATACAGATAGCGGTGCAGATATTTCCATGTTCATACAGATAGCGGTGTAGATATTTCCATGTTCATACAGATAGCGGTGTAGATATTTCCATGTTTATAGAGATGGCGGTGTAGATATTTCCATGTTCATACAGAGGACGGTGTAGATATTTCCATGTTTATAGGGATGGCGGTGTAGATATTTTCATGTTTACACAGATGGCGGTGTAGATATTTCCATGCTTACACAGATAGTGGTGTAGACATTTCCATCTTTACACAGATAGCGGTGTGGAAATTTCCATGTTTATGCAGATAGCAGTGTATATATTTCCATGTTTATACAGATAGCGGTGCGGATATTTCCATGTTTATTCAGATAGTTGGGCAGATATTTCCATGTTTATACAGATAGCGGTGTAGATATTTCCATCTTAATACAGATGGCGGTGTAGATATGTCCATGTTTGTACAGATGGTGGTGTAGATATTTCCATGTTCACACAGACGGCTTTGTAGATATTTCGAAGTTTATAGAGATAGCGATGTAGTTATTTCCATATTTATAGAGAAATCTGTGTAGATATTTCCATGTATATTCAGATAGCTGCGAATATATTTCCATGTTCATGCAGATTACGGTGTAGATATTTCCATGTTCATCCAGATGCCGGTGTACATATATCCATGTTCATACAAATGGCGGTGAAGATATTTCCATGTTCATACAGATGGCGGTGTAGCTATTTCCATGTTCATACTAATGGCGGTGTAGATATTTCCATGTTCATAGAGATGGCGGTTTAGATATTTCCATGTTCATACAAATGGCGGTGTAGATATTTCCATGTTCATAGAAATGGCGGTGTAGATATTTCCATGTTTATACAGATAGAAGTGTAGTTATTTCCATGTTTATAGAGATACCAGTCTGGATATTTCCATAGATATACAGATAGCTGTGTAGATATTTGCATGTTCATACAGATAGCGGTGTAGGTATTTCCATGTTCATACAGATAGCGGTGTAGATATTTCCATGTTCATACAGATAGCAGTGTAGATATTTCCATGTTAATACAGATAGCGGTGTAGATATTTCCATTTTCATACAGATAGTGGTGTAGATATTTAAATGTTCATACAGTTAGTGGTGTAGGTATTTCCATGTTCATATAGATGGCGGTGTAGATATTTACATGTTGATACAGATGGCGGTGTAGATATTTCCATGTTCATACAGATAGCGGTGTAGATATTTCCATGTTCATACAGATAGCGGTGTAGATATTTCCATGTTCATACAGATAGAGGTGTAGATATTTCCATGTTCATACCAATAGTGGTGTAGACATTTCCATGTTCATACATTTAGCGGTGTAGATATTTCCATGTTCATACAGATGGCGGTGAAGATATTTACATGTTCATACAGATGGCGGTGTAGATATTTCCATGTTTGTACGGATGGTAGTGTAGATATTTCCATGTTCATACAGGTGGCGATGTAGATATTTCCAAGTTTATACAGATAGCAGTGTAGTTATTTCCATGTTAAAAGAGATAGCGGTGTAGATATTTCCATTGATAAACAGATAGCTGTGTAGATATTTGCATGTTCATGCAGATAGCGGTGTAGATATTTCTATGTTCATACAGATAACGGTGTAGATATTTCCATGTTCATACAGACTGCGGTGTAGATATTTCCATGTTCATACAGTTAGCGGTGTAGATATTTCCATCTTAATACAGATGGCGGTGTAGATATGTCCATGTTTTTACAGATGGCAGTGTAGATATTTCCATGTTCATACAGATGGCGGTGTAGATATTTTGAAGTTTACAGAGATAGCGCTTTAGTTATTTCCATATTTTTAGAGAAATCTGTGTAGATATTTCCATGTATATTCAGATAGCTGTGTAGATATTTCCATGTTCATGCAGATAGCGGTGTAGATATTTCCATGTTCATCCAGATGCCTGTGTACATATATCCATGTTCATACACATGGCGGTGAAGATATTTCCATGTTCATACAGATGGTGGTGTAGATATTTCCATGTTCATACCAATAGCGGTGTAGATATTTCCATGTTCTTACAGTTAGCCGTGTAGATATTTCCATGTTCATACAGATGGCGGTGTAGATATTTACATGTTCATACAGATGGTGGTTTAGATATTTACATGTTCATACCAATAGCGGTGTAGATATTTCCATGTTCATACAGATGGCGGAGTAGATATTTCCATGTTCATACAGATAGCGGTGTAGATATTTCCATCTTCATACCAATAGCGGTGTAGACATTTCCATGTTCATACATTTAGCGGTGTAGATATTTCCAAGTTCATACAGATGGCGGTGAAGATATTTACATGTTCATACAGATGGCGGTGTAGATATTTCCATGTTTGAACGGATGGCATTGTAGATATTTCCATGTTCATACAGGTGGCGGTGTAGATATTCCCATGTTTATACAGATAGCATTGTAGTTATTTCCATGTTAATAGAGATAGCTGTGTAGATATTTCCATTGATATAGAGATAGCTGTGTAGATATTTGCTTGTTCATACAGATAGCGGTGTAGATATTTCCATGTTCGTACAGATAGCGGTGTAGATATTTCAATGTTCATACACTTAGCGGTGTAGATATTTCCATGTTCATACAGATGGCGGTGTAGATATTTACATGTTCATACAGATGGCGGTGTAGATATTTCCATGTTCGTACGGATGGCAGTGTAGATATTTCCATGTTCATACAGGTGGCGGTGTACATATTTCCATGTTTATACAGATAGCAGTGTAGTTATTTCCATGTTTATAGATATAGCAGTGTAGATATTTCCATTGATATACAGATAGCTGTGTAGATATTTGCATGTTCATACAGATGGCGGTGTAGATATTTCCATGTTCATGCAGATAGCGGTGTAGATATTTCCATGTTCATACAGATAACGGTGTAGATATTTCCATGTTCCTACAGATAGCGGTGTAGATATTTCCATGTTCATTCAGTTAGCGGTGTAGATATTTCCATGTTCATACAGATGGCGGTGTAGATATTTACATGTTCATAGAGATGGCGGTATAGATATTTCCATGTTCGTACAGATGGCTTTGTAGATATTTCCATGTTCATAGATATGGCGGTGTAGATATTTCCATGTTTATGCAGATATCAGTATAGATATTTCCATGTTTATACAGATGGTGGTGTAGATATTTCCATGTTTATAGAGATGGCGGTCTAGATATTTCCATGTTTACAGAGATAGTGGTGTAGTTATTTCCAAGTTTATAGAGACAGCGTTGTAGATATTTCCATGTTTATACAGATAGCGGTGAAGATATTTCCATGTTTATACAGATAGCGGTGTAGATATTTCCATGTTTATACAGATAGCAGTGTAGATATTTCCATGTTTATAGAGATAATGGTGTAGATAATTTCAATTTTATACAGAGAGCAGTGTAGATATTTCCAAGTTCATACAGATAGCGGTGTAGATATTTCCACGTTTATAGAGATGGCGGTGTAGATATTTCCATGTTCATACAGAGGGCGGTGTAGATATTTCCATGTTTATAGGGATGGCGGTGTAGATATTTTCATGTTTACACAGATGGCGGTGTAGATATTTCCCTGTTTACACAGATAGCGGTGTAGACATTTCCATGTTTACACAGATAGCGGTGTGGATATTTCCATGTTTATGCAGATAGCAGTGTAGATATTTCCATGTTTATACAGATAGTTGGGCAAATATTTCCATCTTTATACAGATAGCGGTGTAGATATTTCCATCTTAATACAGATGGCGGTGTAGATATGTCCATGTTTTTACAGATGGCGGTGTAGATATTTCCATGTTCATACAGATGGCGGTGTAGATATTTTGAAGTTTATAGAGATAGCGCTTTAGTTATTTCCATATTTTTAGAGAAATCTGTGTAGATATTTCCATGTATATTCAGATAGCTGTGTAGATATTTCCATGTTCATGCAGATAGCGGTGTAGATATTTCCATGTTCCTCCAGATGCCTGTGTACATATATCCATGTTCATACAGATGGCGGTGAAGATATTTCCATGTTCATACAGATTGTGGTGTAGATATTTCCATGTTCATACCAATAGCGATGTAGATATTTCATTGTTCTTACAGTTAGCGGTGTAGATAATTCCATGTTCATACAGATGGCGGTGTAGATATTTCCATGTTCATACCAATAGCGGTGTAGATATTTCCATGTTCTTACAGTTAGCAGTGTAGATATTTCCATGTTCATAGAGTTAGCGGTGTAGATATTTCCATCTTAATACAGATGGCGGTGTAGATATGTCCATGTTTTTACAGATGGCGGTGTAGATATTTCCATGTTCATACAGATGGCGGTGTAGATATTTTGAAGTTTATAGAGATAGCGCTTTAGTTATTTCCATATTTTTAGAGAAATCTGTGTAGATATTTCCATGTACATTCAGATAGCTGTGTAGATATTTCCATGTTCATGCAGATAGCGGTGTAGATATTTCCATGTTCATCCAGATGCCTGTGTACATATATCCATGTTCATACAGATGGCGGTGAAGATATTTCCATGTTCATACAGATGGTGGTGTAGATATTTCCATGTTCATACCAATAGCGGTGTAGATATTTCCATGTTCTTACAGATGGCGGTGTAGATATTTACATGTTCATACAGAAGGCGGTGTAGATATTTCTTTGTTCATACAGAAAGCGGTGTAGATATTTCCATGTTCATACAGATGGCGGAGTAGCTATTTCCATGTTCATACAGATAGCGGTGTAGATATTTCCATGTGCATACCAATAGCGGTGTAGACATTTCCATGTTCCTACATTTAGCGGTGTAGATATTTCCAAGTTCATACAGATGGCGGTGAAGATATTTACATGTTCATACAGATGGCTGTGTAGATATTTCCATGTTTGAACGGATGGCAGTGTAGATATTTCCATGTTCATACAGGTGGTGGTGTAGATATTCCCATGTTTATACAGATAGCGTTGTAGTTATTTCCATGTTAATAGAGATAGCTGTGTAGATATTTCCATTGATATACAGATAGCTTTGTAGATATTTGCTTGTTCATACAGATAGCGTTGTAGATATTTCCATGTTCGTACAGATAGCGGTGTAGATATTTCAATGTTTATACACTTAGCAGTGTAGATATTTCCATGTTCATACAGATGGCGGTGTAGATAATTACATGTTCATACAGATGGAGGTGTAGATATTTCCATGTTCATACAGACTGCGGTGTAGATATTTCCATGTTCATACAGTTAGCGGTGTAGATATTTCCATCTTAATACAGATGGCGGTGTAGATATGTCCATGTTTTTACAGATGGCAGTGTAGATATTTCCATGTTCATACAGATGGCGGTGTAGATATTTTGAAGTTTACAGAGATAGCGCTTTAGTTATTTCCATATTTTTAGAGAAATCTGTGTAGATATTTCCATGTATATTCAGATAGCTGTGTAGATATTTCCATGTTCATGCAGATAGCGGTGTAGATATTTCCATGTTCATCCAGATGCCTGTGTACATATATCCATGTTCATACAGATGGCGGTGAAGATATTTCCATGTTCATACAGATGGTGGTGTAGATATTTCCATGTTCATACCAATAGCGGTGTAGATATTTCCATGTTCTTACAGTTAGCGGTGTAGATATTTCCATGTTCATACAGATGGCGGTGTAGATATTTACATGTTCATACAGAAGGCGGTGTAGATATTTCTTTGTTCATACAGAAAGCGGTGTAGATATTTCCATGTTCATACAGATGGCGGAGTAGCTATTTCCATGTTCATACAGATAGCGGTGTAGATATTTCCATGTGCATACCAATAGCGGTGTAGACATTTCCATGTTCCTACATTTAGCGGTGTAGATATTCCAAGTTCATACAGATGGCGGTGAAGATATTTACATGTTCATACAGATGGCTGTGTAGATATTTCCATGTTTGAACGGATGGCAGTGTAGATATTTCCATGTTCATACAGGTGGTGGTGTAGATATTCCCATGTTTATACAGATAGCGTTGTAGTTATTTCCATGTTAATAGAGATAGCTGTGTAGGTATTTCCATTGATATACAGATAGCTTTGTAGATATTTGCTCGTTCATACAGATAGCGTTGTAGATATTTCCATGTTCGTACAGATAGCGGTGTAGATATTTGAATGTTTATACACTTAGCAGTGTAGATATTTCCATGTTCATACAGATGGCGGTGTAGATAATTACATGTTCATACAGATAACGGTGTAGATATTTCCATGTTCATACAGACTGCCGTGTAGATATTTCCATGTTCATACAGTTAGCGGTGTAGATATTTCCATCTTAATACAGATGGCGGTGTAGATATGTCCATGTTTTTACAGATGGCAGTGTAGATATTTCCATGTTCATACAGATGGCGGTGTAGATATTTTGAAGTTTACAGAGATAGCGCTTTAGTTATTTCCATATTTTTAGAGAAATCTGTGTAGATATTTCCATGTATATTCAGATAGCTGTGTAGATATTTCCATGTTCATGCAGATAGCGGTGTAGATATTTCCATGTTCATCCAGATGCCTGTGTACATATATCCATGTTCATACAGATGGCGGTGAAGATATTTCCATGTTCATACAGATGGTGGTGTAGATATTTCCATGTTCATACCAATAGCGGTGTAGATATTTCCATGTTCTTACAGTTAGCGGTGTACATATTTCCATGTTCATACAGATGGCGGTGTAGATATTTACATGTTCATACAGATGGTGGTGTAGATATTTACATGTTCATACCAATAGCGGTGTAGATATTTCCATGTTCATACAGATGGCGGAGTAGATATTTCCATGTTCATACAGATAGCGGTGTAGATATTTCCATGTTCATACCAATAGCGGTGTAGACATTTCCATGTTCATACATTTAGCGGTGTAGATATTTCCAAGTTCATACAGATGGCGGTGAAGATATTTACATGTTCATACAGATGGCGGTGTAGATATTTCCATGTTTATACAGATAGCATTGTAGTTATTTCCATGTTAATAGAGATAGCTGTGTAGATATTTCCATTGATATAGAGATAGCTGTGTAGATATTTGCTTGTTCATACAGATAGCGGTGTAGATATTTCCATGTTCGTACAGATAGCGGTGTAGATATTTCAATGTTCATACACTTAGCGGTGTAGATATTTCCATGTTCATACAGATGGCGGTGTAGATATTTACATGTTCATACAGATGGCGGTGTAGATATTTCCATGTTCATACAGGTGGCGGTGTAGATATTCCCATGTTTATACAGATAGCATTGTAGTTATTTCCATGTTAATAGAGATAGCTGTGTAGATATTTCCATTGATATAGAGATAGCTGTGTAGATATTTGCTTGTTCATACAGATAGCGGTGTAGATATTTCCATGTTCGTACAGATAGCGGTGTAGATATTTCAATGTTCATACACTTAGCGGTGTAGATATTTCCATGTTCATACAGATGGCGGTGTAGATATTTACATGTTCATACAGATGGCGGTGTAGATATTTCCATGTTCGTACGGATGGCAGTGTAGATATTTCCATGTTCATACAGGTGGCGGTGTACATATTTCCATGTTTATACAGATAGCAGTGTAGTTATTTCCATGTTTATAGATATAGCAGTGTAGATATTTCCATTGATATACAGATAGCTGTGTAGATATTTGCATGTTCATACAGATGGCGGTGTAGATATTTCCATGTTCATGCAGATAGCGGTGTAGATATTTCCATGTTCATACAGATAACGGTGTAGATATTTCCATGTTCCTACAGATAGCGGTGTAGATATTTCCATGTTCTTTCAGTTAGCGGTGTAGATATTTCCATGTTCATACAGATGGCGGTGTAGATATTTACATGTTCATAGAGATGGCGGTATAGATATTTCCATGTTCGTACAGATGGCTTTGTAGATATTTCCATGTTCATAGATATGGCGGTGTAGATATTTCCATGTTTATGCCGATATCAGTATAGATATTTCCATGTTTATACAGATGGTGGTGTAGATATTTCCATGTTTATAGAGATGGCGGTCTAGATATTTCCATGTTTACAGAGATAGTGGTGTAGTTATTTCCAAGTTTATAGAGACAGCGTTGTAGATATTTCCATGTTTATACAGATAGCGGTGAAGATATTTCCATGTTTATACAGATAGCGGTGTAGATATTTCCATGTTTATACAGATAGCAGTGTAGATATTTCCATGTTTATAGAGATAATGGTGTAGATAATTTCAATTTTATACAGAGAGCAGTGTAGATATTTCCAAGTTCATACAGATAGCGGTGTAGATATTTCCACGTTTATAGAGATGGCGGTGTAGATATTTCCATGTTCATACAGAGGGCGGTGTATATATTTCCATGTTTATAGGGATGGCGGTGTAGATATTTTCATGTTTACACAGATGGCGGTGTAGATATTTCCCTGTTTACACAGATAGCGGTGTAGACATTTCCATGTTTACACAGATAGCGGTGTGGATATTTCCATGTTTATGCAGATAGCAGTGTAGATAATTCCATGTTTATACAGATAGTTGGGCAAATATTTCCATCTTTATACAGATAGCGGTGTAGATATTTCCATCTTAATACAGATGGCGGTGTAGATATGTCCATGTTTTTACAGATGGCGGTGTAGATATTTCCATGTTCATACAGATGGCGGTGTAGATATTTTGAAGTTTATAGAGATAGCGCTTTAGTTATTTCCATATTTTTAGAGAAATCTGTGTAGATATTTCCATGTATATTCAGATAGCTGTGTAGATATTTCCATGTTCATGCAGATAGCAGTGTAGATATTTCCATGTTCCTCCAAATGCCTGTGTACATATATCCATGTTCATACAGATGGCGGTGAAGATATTTCCATGTTCATACAGATTGTGGTGTAGATATTTCCATGTTCATACCAATAGCGATGTAGATATTTCCATGTTCTTACGGTTAGCGGTGTAGATAATTCCATGTTCATACAGATGGCGGTGTAGATATTTCCATGTTCATACCAATAGCGGTGTAGATATTTCCATGTTCTTACAGTTAGCAGTGTAGATATTTCCATGTTCTTACAGTTAGCGGTGTAGATATTTCCATGTTCATACAGATGGCGGTGTAGATATTTACATGTTCATACAGAAGGCGGTGTAGATATTTCTTTGTTCATACAGAAAGCAGTGTAGATATTTCCATGTTCATACAGATGGCGGAGTAGCTATTTCCATGTTCATACAGATAGCAGTGTAGATATTTCCATGTGCATACCAATAGCGGTGTAGACATTTCCATGTTCATACATTTAGCGGTGTAGATATTTCCAAGTTCATACAGATGGCGGTGAAGATATTTACATGTTCATACAGATGGCTGTGTAGATATTTCCATGTTTGAACGGATGGCAGTGTAGATATTTCCATGTTCATCCAGGTGGTGGTGTAGATATTCCCATGTTTATACAGATAGCGTTGTAGTTATTTCCATGTTAATAGAGATAGCTGTGTAGATATTTCCATTGATATACAGATAGCTGTGTAGATATTTGCTTGTTCATACAGATAGCGTTGTAGATATTTCCATGTTCGTACAGATAGCGGTGTAGATATTTCAATGTTCATACACTTAGCAGTGTAGATATTTCCATGTTCATACAGATGGCGGTGTAGATAATTACATGTTCATACAGATGGCGGTGTAGATATTTCCATGTTCGTACGGATGGCAGTGTAGATATTTCCATGTTCATACAGGTGGCGGTGTACATATTTCCATGTTTATACAGATAGCAGTGTAGTTATTTCCATGTTTATAGAGACAGCAGTGTAGATATTTCCATTGATATACAGATAGCTGTGTAGATATTTGCATGTTCATACAGATAGCGGTGTAGGTATTTCCATGTTCGTACAGATAGCGGTATAGATATTTCCATGTTCATGCAGATAGCGGTGTAGATATTTCCATGTTCATACAGATAACGGTGTAGATATTTCCATGTTGCTACAGATAGCGGTGTAGATATTTCCATGTTCATACAGTTAGCGGTGTAGATATTTCCATGTTCATACAGATGGCGGTGTAGATATTTACATGTTCATAGAGATGGCGGTATAGATATTTCCATGTTCGTACAGATGGCGGTGTAGATATTTCCATGTTCATAGATATGGCGGTGTAGATATTTCCATGTTTATGCAGATATCAGTATAGATATTTCCATGTTTATACAGATGGTGGTGTAGATATTTCCATGTTTATAGAGATGGCGGTCTAGATATTTCCATGTTTACAGAGATAGTGGTGTAGTTATTTCCAAGTTTATAGAGACAGCGTTGTAGATATTTCCATGTTTATACAGATAGCGGTGAAGATATTTCCATGTTTATACAGATAGCGGTGTAGATATTTCCATGTTTATACAGATAGCAGTGTAGATATTTCCATGTTTATAGAGATAATGGTGTAGATAATTTCAATTTTATACAGAGAGCAGTGTAGATATTTCCAAGTTCATACAGATAGCGTTGTAGATATTTCCACGTTTATAGAGATGGTGGTGTAGATATTTCCATGTTCATACAGAGGGCGGTGTAGATATTTCCATGTTTATAGGGATGGCGGTGTAGATATTTTCATGTTTACACAGATGGCGGTGTAGATATTTCCCTGTTTACACAGATAGCGGTGTAGACATTTCCATGTTTACACAGATAGCGGTGTGGATATTTCCATGTTTATGCAGATAGCAGTGTAGATATTTCCATGTTTATACAGATGGTGGTGTAGATATTTCCATGTTTATAGAGATGGCGGTCTAGATATTTCCATGTTTACAGAGATAGTGGTGTAGTTATTTCCAAGTTTATAGAGACAGCGTTGTAGATATTTCCATGTTTATACAGATAGCGGTGAAGATATTTCCATGTTTATACAGATAGCGGTGTAGATATTTCCATGTTTATACAGATAGCAGTGTAGATATTTCTATGTTTATAGAGATAATGGTGTAGATAATTTCAATTTTATACAGAGAGCAGTGTAGATATTTCCAAGTTCATACAGATAGCGGTGTAGATATTTCCACGTTTATAGAGATGGCGGTGTAGATATTTCCATGTTCATACAGAGGGCGGTGTATATATTTCCATGTTTATAGGGATGGCGGTGTAGATATTTTCATGTTTACACAGATGGCGGTGTAGATATTTCCCTGTTTACACAGATAGCGGTGTAGACATTTCCATGTTTACACAGATAGCGGTGTGGATATTTCCATGTTTATGCAGATAGCAGTGTAGATAATTCCATGTTTATACAGATAGTTGGGCAAATATTTCCATCTTTATACAGATAGCGGTGTAGATATTTCCATCTTAATACAGATGGCGGTGTAGATATGTCCATGTTTTTACAGATGGCGGTGTAGATATTTCCATGTTCATACAGATGGCGGTGTAGATATTTTGAAGTTTATAGAGATAGCGCTTTAGTTATTTCCATATTTTTAGAGAAATCTGTGTAGATATTTCCATGTATATTCAGATAGCTGTGTAGATATTTCCATGTTCATGCAGATAGCAGTGTAGATATTTCCATGTTCCTCCAAATGCCTGTGTACATATATCCATGTTCATACAGATGGCGGTGAAGATATTTCCATGTTCATACAGATTGTGGTGTAGATATTTCCATGTTCATACCAATAGCGATGTAGATATTTCCATGTTCTTACAGTTAGCGGTGTAGATAATTCCATGTTCATACAGATGGCGGTGTAGATATTTCCATGTTCATACCAATAGCGGTGTAGATATTTCCATGTTCTTACAGTTAGCAGTGTAGATATTTCCATGTTCTTACAGTTAGCGGTGTAGATATTTCCATGTTCATACAGATGGCGGTGTAGATATTTACATGTTCATACAGAAGGCGGTGTAGATATTTCTTTGTTCATACAGAAAGCAGTGTAGATATTTCCATGTTCATACAGATGGCGGAGTAGCTATTTCCATGTTCATACAGATAGCAGTGTAGATATTTCCATGTGCATACCAATAGCGGTGTAGACATTTCCATGTTCATACATTTAGCGGTGTAGATATTTCCAAGTTCATACAGATGGCGGTGAAGATATTTACATGTTCATACAGATGGCTGTGTAGATATTTCCATGTTTGAACGGATGGCAGTGTAGATATTTCCATGTTCATCCAGGTGGTGGTGTAGATATTCCCATGTTTATACAGATAGCGTTGTAGTTATTTCCATGTTAATAGAGATAGCTGTGTAGATATTTCCATTGATATACAGATAGCTGTGTAGATATTTGCTTGTTCATACAGATAGCGTTGTAGATATTTCCATGTTCGTACAGATAGCGGTGTAGATATTTCAATGTTCATACAGATAGCGGTGTAGATATTTCCATGTTCATACAGATGGCGGTGTAGATATTTACATGTTCATACAGAAGGCGGTGTAGATATTTCTTTGTTCATACAGAAAGCAGTGTAGATATTTCCATGTTCATACAGATGGCGGAGTAGCTATTTCCATGTTCATACAGATAGCAGTGTAGATATTTCCATGTGCATACCAATAGCAGTGTAGATATTTCCATGTTCTTACACTTAGCAGTGTAGATATTTCCATGTTCATACAGATGGCGGTGTAGATAATTACATGTTCATACAGATGGCGGTGTAGATATTTCCATGTTCGTACGGATGGCAGTGTAGATATTTCCATGTTCATACAGGTGGCGGTGTACATATTTCCATGTTTATACAGATAGCAGTGTAGTTATTTCCATGTTTATAGAGACAGCAGTGTAGATATTTCCATTGATATACAGATAGCTGTGTAGATATTTGCATGTTCATACAGATAGCGGTGTAGGTATTTCCATGTTCGTACAGATAGCGGTATAGATATTTCCATGTTCATGCAGATAGCGGTGTAGATATTTCCATGTTCATACAGATAACGGTGTAGATATTTCCATGTTGCTACAGATAGCGGTGTAGATATTTCCATGTTCATACAGATAGCGGTGTAGATATTTCCATGTTCATACAGATGGCGGTGTAGATATTTACATGTTCATAGAGATGGCGGTATAGATATTTCCATGTTCGTACAGATGGCGGTGTAGATATTTCCATGTTCATAGATATGGCGGTGTAGATATTTCCATGTTTATGCAGATATCAGTATAGATATTTCCATGTTTATACAGATGGTGGTGTAGATATTTCCATGTTTATAGAGATGGCGGTCTAGATATTTCCATGTTTACAGAGATAGTGGTGTAGTTATTTCCAAGTTTATAGAGACAGCGTTGTAGATATTTCCATGTTTATACAGATAGCGGTGAAGATATTTCCATGTTTATACAGATAGCGGTGTAGATATTTCCATGTTTATACAGATAGCAGTGTAGATATTTCCATGTTTATAGAGATAATGGTGTAGATAATTTCAATTTTATACAGAGAGCAGTGTAGATATTTCCAAGTTCATACAGATAGCGTTGTAGATATTTCCACGTTTATAGAGATGGTGGTGTAGATATTTCCATGTTCATACAGAGGGCGGTGTAGATATTTCCATGTTTATAGGGATGGCGGTGTAGATATTTTCATGTTTACACAGATGGCGGTGTAGATATTTCCCTGTTTACACAGATAGCGGTGTAGACATTTCCATGTTTACACAGATAGCGGTGTGGATATTTCCATGTTTATGCAGATAGCAGTGTAGATATTTCCATGTTTATACAGATATTTGGGCAAATATTTCCATGTTTATACAGATAGCGGTGTAGATATTTCCATCTTAATACAGATGGCGGTGTAGATATGTCCATGTTTTTACAGATGGCGGTGTAGATATTTCCATGTTCATACAGATGGCGGTGTAGATATTTTGAAGTTTATAGAGATAGCGCTTTAGTTATTTCCATATTTTTAGAGAAATCTGTGTAGATATTTCCATGTATATTCAGATAGCTGTGTAGATATTTCCATGTTCATGCAGATAGCAGTGTAGATATTTCCATGTTCATCCAGATGCCTGTGTACATATATCCATGTGCATACAGATGGCGGTGAAGATATTTCCATGTTCATACTGATGGTGGTGTAGATATTTCCATGTTCATACCAATAGCGGTGTAGATATTTCCATGTTCTTACAGTTAGCGGTGTAGATATTTCCATGTTCATACAGATGGCGGTGTAGATATTTACATGTTCATACAGATGGCGGTGTAGATATTTCCATGTTCTTACAGTTAGCGGTGTAGATATTTCCATGTTCATACAGATGGCGGTGTAGATATTTCCATGTTCATACCAATAGCGGTGTAGATTTTTGCATGTTCTTACAGTTAGCGGTGTAGATATTTCCATGTTCATACAGATGGCGGTGTAGATATTTACATGTTCATACAGATGGCGGTGTAGATATTTCTATGTTCATACAGAAAGCGGTGTAGATATTTCCATGTTCATACAGATGGCGGAGTAGATATTTCCATGTTCATACAGATAGCGGTGTAGATATTTCCATGTTCATACCAATAGCTGTGTAGACATTTCCATGTTCAAACATTTAGCGGTGTAGATATTTACAAGTTCATACAGATGGCGGTGAAGATATTTACATGTTCATACAGATGGCGGTGTAGATATTTCCATGTTTGAACGGATGGCAGTGTAGATATTTCCATGTTCATACAGGTGGCGGTGTAGATATTCCCATGTTTATACAGATAGCAGTGTAGTTATTTCCATGTTAACAGAGATAGCTGTGTAGATATTTCCATTGATATACAGATAGCTGTGTAGATATTTGCTTGTTCATAAAGAAAGCGGTGTAGATATTTCCATGTGCATACCAATAGCGGTGTAGACATTTCCATGTTCATACATTTAGCGGTGTAGATATTTCCAAGTTCATACAGATGGCGGTGAAGATATTTACATGTTCATACAGATGGCTGTGTAGATATTTCCATGTTTGAACGGATGGCAGTGTAGATATTTCCATGTTCATACAGGTGGTGGTGTAGATATTCCCATGTTTATACAGATAGCGTTGTAGTTATTTCCATGTTAATAGAGATAGCTGTGTAGATATTTCCATTGATATACAGATAGCTGTGTAGATATTTGCTTGTTCATACAGATAGCGTTGTAGATATTTCCATGTTCGTACAGATAGCAGTGTAGATATTTCAATGTTCATACACTTAGCAGTGTAGATATTTCCATGTTCATACAGATGGCGGTGTAGATAATTACATGTTCATACAGATGGCGGTGTAGATATTTCCATGTTCGTACGGATGGCAGTGTAGATATTTCCATGTTCATACAGGTGGCGGTGTACATATTTCCATGTTTATACAGATAGCAGTGTAGTTATTTCCATGTTTATAGAGACAGCAGTGTAGATATTTCCATTGATATACAGATAGCTGTGTAGATATTTGCATGTTCATACAGATAGCGGTGTAGGTATTTCCATGTTCGTACAGATAGCGGTATAGATATTTCCATGTTCATGCAGATAGCGGTGTAGATAGTTCCATGTTCATACAGATAACGGTGTAGATATTTCCATGTTCCTACAGATAGCGGTGTAGATATTTCCATGTTCATACAGTTAGCGGTGTAGATATTTCCATGTTCATACAGATGGCGGTGTAGATATTTACATGTTCATAGAGATGGCGGTATAGATATTTCCATGTTCGTACAGATGGCGGTGTAGATATTTCCATGTTCATAGATATGGCGGTGTAGATATTTCCATGTTTATGCAGATATCAGTATAGATATTTCCATGTTTATACAGATGGTGGTGTAGATATTTCCATGTTTATAGAGATGGCGGTCTAGATATTTCCATGTTTACAGAGATAGTGGTGTAGTTATTTCCAAGTTTATAGAGACAGCGTTGTAGATATTTCCATGTTTACACATATAGCGGTGTGGATATTTCCATGTTTATGCAGATAGCTGTGTAGATATTTCCATGTTTACAGATAGAGGTGCGGATATTTCCATGTTCATACAGGTAGTTGGGCAGATATTTCCATGTTTATACAGATAGCGGTGTAGATATTTCCATCATAATACAGATGGCGGTGTAGATATGTCCATGTTCGTACAGATGGCGGTGTAGATATTTCCATGTTCATACAGATGGCGGTGTAGATATTTCGAAGTTTATAGAGATAGCCCTGTAGTTATTTCCATATTTATAGAGAAATCTGTGTAGATATTCAAATGTATATGCAGATAGCTGTGTAGATATTTCCATGTTCATGCAGATAGCCGTGTAGATATTTCCATGTTCATCCAGATGCAGGTGTAGATATATCCATGTTCATACACATGGCGGTGTAGATATTTCCATGTTCATACACATGGCGGTGTAGATATTTCCATGTTCGTAGAGATGGTGGTGTAGATATTTCCATGTTCGTAGAGATGGTGGTGTAGATATTTCCATGTTCATACAAATGGCGGTGTAGATATTTCCATGTTCATAGAGATGGCGGTGTAGATATTTCATTGTTTGTACAGATAGCAGTGTAGTTATTTCCCTGTTTATAGAGATAGCAGTGTAGATATTTCCATTGATATACAGGTAGCTGTGTAGATATTTGCATGTTCATGCAGATAGCGGTGTGGATATTTCCATGCTCATACAGATAGCGGTGTAGATATTTCCATGTTCATACAGATAGCGGTGCAGATATTTCCATGTTCATACAGATAGCGGTGTAGATATATCCATGATCATACAGTTAGCGGTGTAGATATTTCCATGTTCATACAGATGGCGGTGTAGATATTTACATGTTCTTACAGATGGCGGTGTAGATATTTCCATGTTCGCACGGATGGCAGTGTACATATTTCCATGATCATACAGGTGGCGGTGTAGGTATTTCCATGTTTATACAGATAGCAGTGTAGTTATTTCCATGTTTATAGATATAGCAGTATAGATATTTCCATTCATCTACAGATAGCTGTGTAGATATTTGCATGTTCATACAGATAGCGGTGTAGATATTTCCATGTTCGTACAGATAGCGGTGTAGATATTTCCATCTTCATACAGATAGCAGTGTAGATATTTCCATGTTCATACAGATAACGGTGTAGATATTTCCATGTTCATACAGATAGCCTTGTAGATATTTTCATGTTCATACGGTTAGCGATGTAGATATTTCTATGTTCATACAGATGGCGGTGTAGATATTTACATGTCCATACAGATGGCGGTGTAGATATTTTCATGTTTGTACAGAAGGCGGTGTAGATATTTAAATGTTCATAGAGATGGCGGTGTAGATATTTCCATGTTTATGCAGAGAGCGGTATAGGTATTTCCATGTTTATACAGATGGTGGTGTAGATATTTCCACCTTTATAGAGATGGCGGTGTTGATATTTCCATGTTCATACAGATGGCGGTGTAGATATTTCCATGTTTATAGAGATGGCGGTGTAGATATTTCCATGGTTACACAGATAGCGGTGTAGACATTTCCATGTTTACACAGATAGTGGTGTGGATATTTCCATGTATATGCAGATAGCGGTGTAGATATTTCCATGTTCATGCAGATAGCGCTGTAGATATTTCCATGTTCATCCAGGTGCCGTTGTAGATATTTCCATGTTCATACAGATGGCGGTGAAGAAATTTCCATGTTCATACAGATGGCGGTGTAGATATTTCCATGTTCATACACATGGCGGTGTAGATATTTCCATGTTCATAGAGATGGCAGTGTAGCTATTTCCATGTTCATACAAATGGCGTTGTAGATATTTCCATGTTCATAGAGATGGCGGTGTAGATATTTCTATGTATATACACATAGGAGTGTAGTTATTTCCAAGTTTATAGAGATATCAGTGTAGATATTTCCATTTATATACAGATAGCTGTGTAGATATTTGCTATTTGCATGTTCATACTGATAGCGGTGTAGATATTTCCTTGTTCACACTGATAGCTGTGTAGATATTTCCATGTTCAAACAGTTAACGGTGTAGATATTTCCATGTTCATACAGATGGCGGTGTAGATATTTCCATGTTCATACAGATGGCGGTGTAGATATTTACAAGTTCAAACAGATGGCGGTGTAGATATTTCCATGTTCGTACGGATGGCAGTGTAGATATTTCCACGTTCATACAGGTGGCGGTGTAGATATTCCCATGTTTTTACAGATAACTGTGTAGTTATTTCCATGTTTATAGAGATAGCAGTGTAGATATTTCCATTGATGTATAGATAGCTGTGTAGATATTTGCATGTTCATACAGATAGCGGTGTAGATATTTCCATGTTCATACAGATAGCGGTGTAGATATTTCCATATTCATACACATAGCGGTGTAGATATTTCCATGTTCATACAGATAACGGTGTAGATATTTCCATGTTCATACAGATAGCGGTGTAGATAATTCCATGTTCATACAGTTAGCGGTGTAGATATTTCCATGTTCATACAGTTAGCGGTGTAGATATTTCCATGTTCATGCAGATAGCGGTGTAGATATTTCCATGTTCTTCCAGATGCCGGTGTAGATATATCTATGTCCATACAGATGGCGTTGAAGATATTTCCATGTTCATACAGATGGCGGTGTAGATATTTCCATGTTCATACAAATGGCGGTGTAGATATTTCCATGTTCATACAGATGGCGGTGTAGATATTTCCGTGTTCATACAAATGGCGGTGTAGATATTTCCATGTTCATAGAGATGGCGGTGTATATATTTCCATGTTTATACAGATATCAATGTAGATATTTCCATGTTTATAGAGATAGCGGTGTAGATATTTCCATTGATATACAGATAGCTGTGTAGATATTTCCATGTTCATACAGATAGCGGTGTAGATATTTCCATGTTTTACAGATAGCAGTGTGGTTATTTCCATGTTTATAGAGATAGCAGTGTAGATATTTCCATTGATATACAGGTAGCTGTGTAGATATTTACATGTCCATACAGATGGCGGTGTAGATATTTCCATGTTCGTACGGATGGCAGTGTAGATATTTCCATGTTCGTACAGGTGGCGGTGTAGATATTTCCATGTTTTTACTGATAGCAGTGTAGTTATTTCCATGTTTATAGAGATAGCAATGTAGATATTTCCATTGATATACATATAGCTGTGTAGATATTTGCGTGTTCATACTGATAGCGGTGTAGATATTTCCATGTTCGTACTGATAGCGGTGTAGATATTTCCATGTTCATACAGATAGCGGTGTAGATATTTCCATGTTCATACAGATAACGGTGTAGACATTTCCATGTTCATACAGATAGCGGTGTAGATATTTCCATGTTCATACAGTTAGCGGTGTAGATATTTCCATGTTCATACAGATGGCGGTGTAGATATTTACATGTTGATACAGATGGCGGTGTAGATATTTCCAAGTTCGTAGAGATGGCGGTGTAGATATTTCCATGTTCATAGAGATGGCGGTGTAGATATTTCCATGTTTATGCAGATAGCGGTATAGATATTTCCATGTTTATACAGATGGAGGTGTAGATATTTCCATGTTAATAGAGATGGCGGTCTAGATATTTCCATGTTTATAGAGATAGTGGTGTAGTTATTTCCAAGTTTATAGAGACAGCATTGCAGATATTTCCATGTTTATACAGATAGCGGTGAAGATAATTCCATGTTTATACAGATAGCGGTGTAGATATTTCCATGTTTATGCAGATAGCAGTGTAGATATTTCCATGTTTATAGAGATAGTGGTGTAGATAATTTCAATTTTATACAGATAGCAGTATAGATATTTCCAAGTTCATACAGATAGCGGTGTAGATATTTCCACGTTTATAGAGATGGCGGTGTAGATATTTCCATGTTCATACAGATGGCGGTGTAGATATTTCCATGTTTTTAGAGATGGCGGTGTAGATATTTTCAAGTTTACACAGATGGCGGTGGAGAAATTTCCATGTTTACACAGATAGCGGTGTAGACATTTCCATGTTTACACAGATAGCAGTGTAGCTATTTCCACGTTTATAGAGATGGCGGTGTAGATATTTCCATGTTCATACAGATGGCGGTGTAGATATTTCCATGTTTATAGAGATGGCGGTGTAGATATTTTCATGTTTACATAGATGGCGGTGTAGATATTTCCATGTTTACACAGATAGCGGTGTAGACATTTCCATGTTTACACAGATAGTGGTGTGGATATTTCCATGTTTATGCAGATAGGGCTGTAGATATTTCCCTGTTTATACAGATAGCGGTTCTGATATTTCCATGTTTCTACAGATAGCGGTGTGGATATTTCCATGTTTATACATATAGCAGTGTGGATATTTCCATGTTTATACAGATAGCGGTGTGGGTATTTCCATCTTAGTACAGATGGCGTTGTAGATATTTCCGTGTTTATACAGATAGCTGTGTAGATATTTCCATCTTAATACAGATAGCGTTGCAGATATTTCCATGTTCCTACAGATGGCAGTGTAGATATTTCCATGTTCATACAAATGGCAGTGTAGATATTTCCATGTTTATAGAGATAGCGGTGTAGTTATTTCCTTGTTTATACAGAATGCTGTGTTGATATTTCCAAGTATATGCAGTTAGCTGTGTAGATATTTGCATGTTCATACAGATAGCGGTGTAGATATTTCCATGTTTATACAGATAGCGGTGTAGATATTTCCATGTTCATACACATAGCGGTGTAGATATTTCCATGTTAATACAGATAGCGGTGTAGATATTTCCATGTTCATACAGATAGCGGTGTAGATATTTCCATGTTTGTACAGATAGCGGTGTAGATATTTCCATGTTAATACTGATAGCGGTGTAGATATTTCCATGTTCATACAGTTAGCGGTGTAGATATTTCCATGCTCATACAGATGGCGGTGTAAATATTTCCCTGTTCATCCAGATGACGGTGTAGATATTTCCATGTTCATGCAGATGGCGGTGAAGATATTTCAATGTTCATACAGATGGCGCTGTAGATATGTCTATGTTCATACAAATGGCGGTGTAGATATTTCCATGTTCATACACATGGCGGTGTAGATATTTCCATGTTCATACACATGGCGGTGTAGATATTTCCATGTTCGTAGATATGGCGGTGTAGATATTTCCATGTTCATACAAATGGCGGTG
Organism: Gorilla gorilla gorilla; assembly: GCF_029281585.2. Taxonomy (NCBI): domain Eukaryota; kingdom Metazoa; phylum Chordata; class Mammalia; order Primates; family Hominidae; genus Gorilla; species Gorilla gorilla. The sequence continues at coordinate 12,228,814 of NC_073235.2, read as the reverse complement.
TAGAGATTTCCATGTTCATAGAGACGGCGGTGTAGATATTTCATTGTTTGTACAGATAGCAGTGTAGTTATTTCCATGTTTATAGAGATAGTAGTGTAGATATTTCCATTGATATACAGGTTGCTGTGTAGATATTTGCATGTTCATGCAGATAGCGGTGTAGATATTTCCATGCTCATACAGATAGCCGTGTAGATATTTCCATGTTCATACAGATAGCGGTGCAGATATTTCCATGTTCATACAGATAGCGGTGTAGATATTTCCATGATCATACAGTTAGCGGTGTAGATATTTCCATGTTCATACAGATGGCGGTGTAGATATTTACATGTTCTTACAGATGGCGGTGTAGATAATTCCATGTTCGCACGGATGGCAGTGTACATATTTCCATGTTCATACAGGTTGCGGTGTAGGTTTTTCCATGTTTATACAGATAGCAGTGTAGTTATTTCCATGTTTATAGATATAGCAGTATAGATATTTCCATTCATATACAGATAGCTGTGTAGATATTTGCATGCTCATACAGATAGCGGTGTAGATATTTCCATGTTCGTACAGATAGCGGTGTAGATATTTCCATCTTCATACAGATAGCAGTGTAGATATTTCCATGTTCATTCAGATAACAGTGTAGATATTTCCATGTTCATACAGATAGCCTTGTAGATATTTTCATGTTCATACGGTTAGCGGTGTAGATATTTCCATGTTTATACAGATAGCGGTGTAGATATTTCCATCTTAATTCAGATGGCAGTTTAGATATGTCCATGTTCGTACAGATGGCGGTGTAGATATTTCCATGTTCATACAGATGGCAGTGTAGGTATTTCGAAGTTTATAGAGATAGCGCTGTAGTTATTTCCATATTTATATAGAAATCGGTGTAGATATTTCCATGTATATTCAGATAGCTGTGTAGATATTTCCATGTTCATGCAGATAGCGGTGTAGATATTTCCATGTTCATCCAGATGCCGGTGTACATATATCCGTGTTCATACCGATGGCGGTGAAGTTATTTCCATGTTCATACAGATGGCGGTGTAGGTATTTCCATGTTCATACAAATGGCGGTGTAGATATTTCCATGTTCATATAGATGGCGGTGTAGATATTTCCAGGTTCATACAAATGGCGGTGTAGATATTTCCATGTTCATAGAGATGGCGGTGTAGATATTTCCATGTTTATACAGATAGCAGTGTAGTTATTTCCATGTTTATAGAGATACCAGTGTGGATATTTCCATTGATATACAGATAGCTGTGTAGATATTTGCAAGTTCATACAAATAGCGGTGTAGATATTTCCATGTTCATACAGATAGCGGTGTAGATATTTCCATGTTCATACAGATAGCGGTGTAGATATTTCCATGTTCATACAGATAGCAGTGTAGATATTTCCATGTTCATACAGATAGCGGTGTAGATATTTCCATGTTCATACAGTTAGCGGTGTAGATATTTCCATGTTCATACAGAGGACGGTGTAGATATTTCCATGTTTATAGGGATGGCGGTGTAGATATTTTCATGTTTACACAGATAGCGGTGTAGATATTTCCATGTTCATACAGATAGCGGTGTAGATATTTCCATGTTCATACAGATCGCGGTGTAGATATTTCCATCTTAATACAGATGGCGGTGTAGATATGTCCATGTTTGTACAGATGGCGGTGTAGATATTTCCATGTTCATACAGATGACGGTGTAGATATTTCAAAGTTTATAGAGATAGCGCTGTAGTTATTTCCATATTTATAGAGAAATCTGTGTAGATATTTCCATGTATATGCAGACAGTAGTGTAGATATTTCCATGTTCATGCAGATAGCGGTGTAGATATTTCCATGTTTACACAGATAGCGGTGTAGATATTTCCATGTTCATCCAGATTGCTGTGTAGATATATCCATGTTCATACAGATAGCGGTGTAGATATTTCCATGTTCATACAGATGGCGGTGTAGATATTTCCATGTTTATAGAGATGGCGGTGTAGATATTTTCATGTTTACATAGATGGCGGTGTAGATATTTCCATGTTTACACAGATAGCGGTGTAGACATTCCCATGTTTACACAGATAGTTGTGTGGATATTTCCATGTTTAGGCAGATAGCGCTGTAGATATTTCCATGTTTATACAGATAGCGGTTCTGATATTTCCATGTTTCTACAGATAGCGGTGTGGATATTTCCATGTTTATACATATAGTAGTGTGGATATTTCCATGTTTATACAGATAGCGGTGTGGGTATTTCCATCTTAGTACAGATGGTGTTGTAGATATTTCCGTGTTTATACAGATAGCGGTGTAGATATTTCCATCTTAATACAGATAGCGTTGCAGATATTTCCATGTTCCTACAGATGGCAGTGTAGATGTTTCCATGTTCATACAAATGGCAGTGTAGATATTTCCATGTTTATAGAGATAGCGGTGTAGTTATTTCCTTGTTTATACAGAATGCTGTGTTGATATTTCCATGTATATGCAGTTAGCTGTGTAGATATTTCCATGTTCATACAGATAGCGGTGTAGATATTTCCATGTTTATACAGATAGCGGTGTAGATATTTCCATGTTCATACACATAGCGGTGTAGATATTTCCATGTTAATACAGATAGCGGTGTAGATATTTCCATGTTTATACAGATAGCTGTGTAGATATTTGCATGTTCATACAGATAGCGGTGTAGATATTTCCATGTTAATACTGATAGCGGTGTAGATATTTCCATGTTCATTCAGTTAGCGGTGTAGATATTTCCATTTTCATACAGATGGCGGTGTAAATATTTCCCTGTTCATCCAGATGACGGTGTAGATATTTCCATGTTCATGCAGATGGCGGTGAAGATATTTCAATGTTCATACAGATGGCGCTGTAGATATGTCCATGTTCATACAAATGGCGGTGTAGATATTTCCATGTTCATACAGATGGCGGTGTAGTTATTTCCATGTTTACAGCGATGGTGGTGTAGTTATTTCCTTGTTTATAGAGATAGCAGTGTAGATATTTCGATTTATATACAGATAGCGGTGTAGATATTTCCATGTTCATACTGATAGTGGTTTAGATATTTCCATGTTTATACAGATAGCGGTGTAGATATTTCTATGTTTATAGAGATGGCGTTCTAGATATTTCTATGTTTATAGAGATAGTCGTGTAGTTATTTCCAAGTTTTTAGAGACAGCGTTGTAGATATTTCCATGTTTATACAGATAGTGGTGAAGATATTTCTCTGTTTATACAGATAGCGGTGTAGATATTTCCATGTTTATACAGATACCGGTGTAGATATTTAGAAGTTTATAGAGATGGCGGTCTAGATATTGTCTTGTTTATACAGATAGCGGTGTAGATATTTCCATGTTTATAGAGATAGCGGTGTAGATAATTCCAATTTTATATACATAGCAGTGTAGATATTTCCGTTTTCATACAAATAGCGGTGTAGATATTTCCACGTTTATAGAGATGGCGGTGTAGATATTTCCATGTTCATAGAGATGGCGGTGTAGATATTTCCATGTTTACACAGATAGCGGTGTAGATATTTCCATGTTGAAACACATAGCGGTGTAGATATTTCCATGTTTTAGAGATAGCGGTGTAGTTATTTCCCTGCTTATAGAGAAAGCTGTGTAGATATTTCCATGTATATGCAGTTAACTGTGTAGATATTTCCATGTTCATACAGATGGCGGTGCATATATTTCCATGTTCATACAGTTAGCGGTGTAGATATTTCCATGTTCATACAGATGGCGTTGAAGATATTTCCATGATCATTCAGATGGCGGTGTAGATATTTCCATGTTCATACAAATAGCGGTATAGATATTTTCACCTTTATAGAGATGGCGGTTTAGATATTTCTATGTTCATACAGGTGGCGGTGTAGATATTTACATGTTTATAGAGATGTCGGTGTATATATTTCCGTGTTTACACAGATAGTGGTGCAGATATTTCCATGTTTACACAGATAACGGTGTAGACATTTCCATCTTTCCACAGATAGCGGTGTAGACATTTCCATGTTTACACAGAAACCATTGTAAATATTTACATGTTTATAGAGATAGCGGTGTAGTTATTTCCATGTTTATACAGACAGTGGTGAAGATATTTCCATGTTTATAGTGATAGCGGTGTAGTTATTTCCTTATTTATACAGAAAGCTGTTTAGATATTACCATGTATATGCAGATAGCTGTGTAGATATTTCCAAGTTTATACAGATAGCGGTGCTGATATTTCCATGTTTATTACAGATAGCGGTGTGGGTATTTCCATGTTTATAGAGATAGTGGTGTAGATATTTCCATGTTTATACAGATAGCGGTGTAGATATTTCCATGTTTATACGGATAGCGGTGTGGTTATTTCCATCTTAGTACAGGTAGCGTTGTAGATATTTCCAAGTTTATACAGATAGCGGTGTAGATATTTCCATGTTTATACAGATAGCGGTGTAGATATTTCCATGTTTATACAGATAGCGGTGTAGATATATCTATCTTAATACAGATGGCGTTGTAGATATTCCATGTTCTTACAGAAGGCAGTGTAGATATTTCCATGTTCGTACACATAGCGGTGTAGATATTTCCATGTTCATACAGATAGCGGTGTAGATATTTCCATGTTCATACAGATAGCAGTGTAGATATTTCCATGTTCATACAGATGGCAGTGAAGTTAATTCCGTGTTCATACAGATAGCGGTGTAGATATTTCCATGTTTATACAAATAGCGGTGTAGATATTTCCATGTTTATAGAGATGGCGGTCTAGATATTTCCATGTTTATACAGAAAGCTGTGTAGATATTTCCATGTATATGCAGATAGCTGTGTAGATATTTCCATGTTTTTACAGATAGCGGTGCTGATATTTCCATGTTTATTACAGATAGCGGTGTGGATATTTCAATGATTATACTGAGAGCGGTGTAGATATTTCCATGTTTATACAGATAGCGGTGTTGGTATTTCCATGTTTATACAGACAGCGCTGTGGTTATTTCCATCTTTATGCATATAGTGGTGTGGATATTTCCATGTTTATACAGATAGCAGTGTAGATATTTCCATGTTTATACAGATAGCGGTGTAGATATTTCCATGTTCGTACAGATAGCGGTGTAGATATTTCCATGTTTATACAGATAGTGGTGTAGATATTTCATGTTTATAGAGATGGCGGTCTAGATATTTCCATGTTCATAGAGATAGTGGTGTAGTTATTTCCAAGTTTGTAGTGACAGCGTTGTAGATATTTCCGCGTTTATACAGATAGCGGTGTAGATATTTCCATGTTTATACAGATAGCGGTGTAGATTATTCCAATATTATACAGATAGCAGTGTAGATATTTCAAAGTTCATACAAATAGCGGTGTAGATATTTCCGTGTTCATACAGATGGCGGTGTAGATATTTCCATGTTCATACAGATGGCGGTGTAGATATTTCCATGTTTACACAGATAGCGCTGTAGATATTTCCATGTTCATACAGATAGCGGTGTAGGTATTTTCTTGTTTATAGAGAAAGCTGTGTAGATATTTCCATGTCTATGCAAGTAACTGTGTAGATATTTCCATGTTCATACACATAGCGGTGTAGATATTTCCATGTTCATACAGATGGCGGTTAAGTTAATTCCATGTTCATACAGATGGCGGTTTAGATATTTTCATGTTCATACAAATGGCGGTGTAGTTATTTGCATGTTCATAGAGATGGCGCTGTAGTTATTTCCATGTTTATAGAGATAGCGGTGTAGTTATTTCCATGTTTATAGAGATAGAGGTGTAGGTATTTCCATGTATATACAGATAGCAGTGTGATTTTTTCCATGTTCATACAGATAGCGGTATAGATATTTTCACCTTTATAGAGATGGCGGTGTAGATATTTCCATGTTCATACAGCTGGCGTTGTAGTTATTTCTATGTTTATAGAGATGGCGGTGTAGATATTTCCATGTTTATACAGATGGCGGTGTAGATATTTCCATGTTTATAGAGATGGCGGTGTAGATATTTCCATGTTTACACAGATAGCGGTGCAGATATTTCCATGTTTACACAGATAAAGGAGTAGACATTTCCATCTTTCCACAGATAGCGGTGTAGACATTCCCATGTTTACACAGGTAGCATTGTAAATATTTACATGTTTATAGAGATAGCGGTGTAGTTATTTACATGTTTATACAGACAGCGGTGAAGATATTTCCATGTTTATAGAGATAGCGGTGTAGTCATTTCCATGTTTTTAGAGATAGCTGTGTAGATATTTCCATGTATATGCAGATAGCTGTGTAGATATTTCCATGTTTATACAGATAGTGGTGTAGATATTTCCATGTTTATTCAGATATCAGTGTAGATATTTCCATGTTTCTACAGATAGCGGTGTGGATATTTGCATCTTAATAGAGATGGCCGTGTAGATATTTCCATGTTTATACTGATGGCACTGAAGATATTTCCATGTTCATACAGATGGTGCTCTATATATTTCCAGTTTTGTAGAGATAGCAGTGTAGTTATTTCCATGTTTATAGAGATAGCGCTGTAGAGTTTTCCATGTATATACATATAGCTATGCAGATATTTCCATGTTCTTACAGACAGAGATGTAGATATTTCCATGTTCATACAGATAGCAGAGTGGATATTTCCATGTTCATAGAGGTAGCGGTGTAGATATTTCCATGTTCATTCAGATAGCGGTGTAGATTTTTCCATGTTCATACAGATAGCGGTGTAGATATTTCTATGTTTATAGAGATGGCGGTGTAGATATTTCCACGTTTATACTGATGGCGTTGTAGATATTTCCACGTTTATAGAGAAGGCGGTGTAGATATTTCCATGTTTATACAGAAAGCGGTGTAGATATTTCCATGTTTACAGAGATAGTGGTGAAGACATTTCCATGTTGAAACAGATAGCGTTGTAGATATTTTCATGTTTATAGAGATAGTGGTGTAGTTACTTCCATGTTTATACAGTTAGCGGTGAAGTAATTTCCATGCTTACACAGATAGCGGTGTGGATATTTCATGGATTATACAGAGAGCGGTGTAGATATTTCCATGTTTATACAGATAGCGGTGCTGATATGTCCATGTTTATAGAGATAGCGGTGTGCATATTTCCATGTTTATACATATAGAGGTGTGGATATCTCCATGTTTATAAAGATAGCGGTGTAGATATTTCAATGTTTATACAGATAGCGGTTCAGATATTTCCATCTTAATACAGATGGCGGTGTAGATATTTCCATGTTCCTACAGATGGCGGTGTAGATTTTTCCATGTTCCTACAGATGGCGGTGTAGTTATTTCCAAGTATATAGAGATGGCGGTGTAGTTATTTCCATGTTTATATAGAAAGCTGTGTATATATTTCCATGTGTATGCAGATAGCTGTGTAGATATTTCCATGTTCATAAAGATAGCGGTGTAGATAATTCCATATTCATTCACATGGCAGTGTAGATATATCCATGTTCATACAGATGGCGGTGAAGGAATTTCCATGTTCATACGGATGGCGGTGTAGATATTTCCATGATCATACAAATGGCGGTGTAGATATTTCCATGTTCATAGAGATGGCGTTGTAGGTATTTCCATGTTCATACAGATGGTGGTGTAGTTATTTCCATGTTTATAGAGATAGCAGTGTAGACATTTCCATTGACATACAGATAGCTGTGTAGATATTTACAAGTTCATAGAGATGGCAGTGTAGATATTTCCATGTTCTTAAAGATGGCGGTGTAGATATTTCCATGTTTACACAGATAGCGGTGTAGATATTTCCATGTTGACACACATAGCGGTGTAGATATTTCTATGTTTTTAGAGATAGCGGTGTAGTTATTTCCTTGTTTATAGAGAAAGCTGTGTAGATATTTCGATCTACATGCAGTTAACTGTGTAGATATTTCCATGTCCATACAGATGGCGTTGAAGATATTTCCATATTCATACAGATGGCGGTGTAGATATTTCCATGTTTACACAGATAGTGGTGTAGACTTTTCCATGTTGAAACAGGTAGCGTTGTAGATATTTACATGTTTATAGAGATAGTGGTGTAGTTATTTCCATGTTTATACAGATAGCGGTGAAGTTATTTCCATGTTTACACAGATAGCGGTGTGGATATTTCATGGATTATACAGAGAGCAGTGTAGATATTTCCATGTTTATACAGATAGCCGTGCTGATATTTCCATGTTTATACAGATAGCAGTGTGGATATTTCCATGTTTATACAGATAGCGCTTCAGATATTTCCATCTTAATACAGATGGCAGTGTAGATACTTCCATGTTCCTACAGATGGCGGTGTAGATTTTTCCATGTTCCTACAGATGGCGGTGTAGATATTTTCAAGTTTATGGAGATGGCGGTGTAGTTATTTCCATGCTTATATAGAAAGCTGTGTAGATATTTCCATGTGTATGCAGATAGCTGTGTAGATATTTCCATGTTTATACAGATACTGGTGTAGATATTTCCATGTTTATACAGATATCGGTGTAGATATTTCCTTTTTTCTTCAGATAGCGGTGTGGATATTTGCATCTTAATACAGATGGCGGTGTAGATATTTCCATGTTTTTACTGATGGCGCTGAAGAGATTTCCATGTTCATACAGATGGCGCTGTATATATGTCCAGTTTTGTAGAGATAGTGGTGTAGTTATTTCCATGTTTATAGAGATAGCGGTGTAGTGTTTTCCATGTATATACATATAGCTATGCAGATATTTCCAAGTTCTTACAGACAGCGATGTAGATATTTCCATGTTCATACAGATAGCAGAGTGGATATTTCCATGTTCATACAGGTAGCGGTGTAGATATTTCCATGTTTACACAGATAGTGGTGTAGACATTTCCTTGTTGAAACAGACAGCGTTGTAGATATTTACATGTTTATAGAGATAGTGGTGTAGTTATTTCCATGTTTATACAGATAGCGGTGAAGTTATTTCCATGTTTACACAGATAGCGGTGTGGATATTTCATGGATTATACAGAGAGCGGTGTAGATATTTCCATGTTTATACAGATAGCGGTGCTGATATTTCCATGTTTATACAGATAGCGGTGTGGATATTTCCATGTTTATACATATAGCTGTGTGGATATTTCCATGTTTATACAGATAGCGGTGTAGATATTTCCATGTTTACACAGATAGCGGTGTGGATATCACCATGTTTATACAGACAGCGGTGTAGATATTTCCATGTTTATACAGATAGCGGTTCAGATATTTCCATCTTAATACAGATGGCGGTGTAGATATTTCCATGTTCCTACAGATGGCGGTGTAGATTTTTCCATGTTCCTACAGATGGCGGTGTACATATTTCCAAGTTTATAGAGATTGCGGTGTAGTTATTTCCATGTTTATATAGAAAGCTTTGTAGATATTTCCATGTATATGCAGATAGCTGTGTAGATATTTCCATGTTCATACAGATAGCTGTGTAGATATTTCCATGTTCATACCAATAGCGGTGTAGATATTTCCATGTTCCTACAGTTAGCGGTGTAGATATTTCCAAGTTTATGCAGATAGCACTGTAGATATTTCGATGTTTATACAGATAGCGGTGCAGACACTTCCATGTTTACACAGATAGCGGTGTGGATATTTCCATGTTTATGCAGATAGCGGTGTAGATATTTCCATGTTTATACAGATAGCGGTGCGGATATTTCCATGTTTATACAAATAGTTGGGCAGATATTTCCATGTTTATACAGATAGCGGTGAAGATATTTCCATCTTAATACAGATGGCGGTGTAGATATGTCCATGTTCGTACAGATGGCGGTGTAGATATTTCCATGTTCATACAGATGGCGGTGTAGATATTTCGGTATATAGAGATAGCGCTGTAGTTATTTCCATATTTATAGAGAAATCTCTGTAGATATTTCCATGTATATGTAGATAGCTGTATAGACATTTCCATGTTCATGCAGATAGCGTTGTAGATATTTCCATGTTCATCCAGATGCCGGTGTAGATATATCCATGTTCATACAGATGACGGTGAAGATATTTCCATGTTCATACAGATGGCGGTGTAGATATTTCCATGTTCATACACATGGCGGTGTAGATATTTCCACGTTCATAGAGATGGTGGTGTAGATATTTCCATGTTCATACACATGGCGGTGTAGATATTTCCATGTTCATAGAGATGGCGGTGTAGATATTTCATTGTTTGTACAGATAGCAGTGTAGTTATTTCCATGTTTATAGAGATAGCAGTGTAGATATTTCCATTGATATACAGGTAGCTGTGTAGATATTTGCATGTTCATAGAGATAGCGGTGTAGATATTTCCATGTTCATACAGATAGCGGTGTAGATATTTCCATGTTCATAGAGATGGCGGTGTAGATATTTCCATGTTTATGCAGATAGCGTTATAGTTATTTCCATGTTTATACAGATGGTGTTGTAGATATTTCCATGTTTATAGAGATGGCGGTCTAGATATTTCCATGTTTATAAAGATAGTGGTGTAGTTATTTCCAAGTTTATAGAGACAGCGTTGTAGATTTTTCCATGTTTATAAAGATAGCGGTGTAGATATTTCCATGTTTATACAGACAGCAGTGTAGATATTTCCAGGTTTATAGAGATAGCAGTGTAGATAATTTCAATTTTATACAGATAGCAGTGTAGATATTTCCAAGTTCATACAGATAGGGGTGTAGATATTTCCACCTTTATAGAGATGGTGGTGTAGATATTTCCATGTTCATACAGATGGCGGTGTAGATATTTCCATGTTTATAGAGATGGCGGTGTAGATATTTTCATGTTTACACAGATGGCGGTGTAGATATTTCCATGTTTACACAGATAGCGGTGTAGACATTTCCATGTTTACACATATAGCGGTGTGGATATTTCCATGTATATGCAGATAGAGGTGTAGATATTTCCATGTTCATGCAGATTGCGGTGTAGATATTTCAATGTTCATCCAGATGCCGGTGTAGATATATCCATGTTCATACAGAAGGTGGTGAAGATATTTCCATGTTCATACAGATGGCGGTGTAGATATTTCCATGTTCATAGAGATGGCGGTGTAGATATTTCCATGTTTATACAAATGGCGGTGTAGATATTTCCATGTTCATAGAGATGGCGGTGTAGATATTTACATGTTTATACACACAGCTGTGTAGTTATTTCCATGTTTATAGAGATAGCAGTGTAGATATTTCCATTGATATGCAGATAGCTGTGTAGATATTTGCATGTTCATACAGATAGCGGTGTAGATATTTCCATGTTCATACTGATAGCGGTGTAGATATTTCCATGTTCATACAGTTAACGGTGTAGATATTTCCATGTTCATACAGATGGCGGTGTAGATATTTCCATGTTCATACAGATGGCCGTGTAGATATTTACATATTCAAACAGATGGCGGTGTAGATATTTCCATGTTCGTACGGATGGCAGTGTAGATATTTCCATGTTCATACAGATGGCGGTGTAGATATTCCCATCTTTTTACAGATATCTGTGTAGATATTTCCATGTTTATAGAGATAGCAGTGTAGATATTTCCATTGATATACAGATAGCTGTGTAGATATTTGCATGTTCATAGAGATAGCGGTGTAGATATTTCCATGTTCATACAGATAGCGGTGTAGATATTTCCATGTTCATACACATAGCGGTGTAGATATTTCCAAGTTCATACAGATAACGGTGTAGATATTTCCATGTTGATACAGATAGCGGTGTAGATATTTCCATGTTCACACAGACAGTGGTGTAGGTATTTCCATGTTCATACACTTAGCGGTGTAGGTATTTCCATGTTCATACACTTAGCGGTGTAGATATTTCCATGTTCATGCAGATAGCGATGTAGATATTTCCATGTTCATCCAGATGCCGGTGTAGATATATCCATGTTCATACAGATGGCGTTGAAGATATTTCCCTGTTCATACAGATGGCGGTGTAGATATTTCCATGTTCATACAAATGGCGGTGTAGATATTTCCATGTTCATACAGATGGCGGTGTAGATATTTCCGTGTTCATACAAATGGTGGTGTAGATATTTCCATGTTCATAGAGATGGCGGTGTAGATATTTCCATGTTTATACAGATTGCAATGTAGATATTTCCATGTTAATAGAGATAGCGGTGTAGATATATCCATTGATATGCAGATAGCTGTGAAGATATTTCCATGTTCCTACAGATAGCGGTGTAGATATTTCCATCTTTTACAGATAGCGGTGTAGATATTTCCATGTTCATTCAGATAGCGGTGTAGATATTTCCATGTTCATACAGTTAGCGGTGCAGATATTTCCATGTTCATGCAGATGGCGGTGTAGATATTTACATGTTCATACAGATGGCGGTGTAGATATTTCCATGTTCGTACGGATGGCAGTGTAGTTATTTCCATGTTCATACAGGTGGCGGTGTAGATATTTCCATGTTCATACAGATAGCAGTGTAGTTATTTCCATGTTTATAGAGATAGCAGTGTAGATATTTCCATTGATTTACAGATAGCTGTGTAGATGCTTACATGTTCATACTGATGGCAGTGTAGATATTTCCATGTTTGTACAGGTGGCGGTGTAGATATTTCCATGTTTATACAGATAGCAGTGTAGATATTTCCATGTTTATAGAGATAGCAATGTAGATATTTCCAATGATATACAGATAGCTGTGTAGATATTTGCATGTTCATACTGATAGCGGTGTAGATATTTCCATGTTCGTACGGATAGCGGTGTAGATATTTCCATGTTCATACAGATAGCGGTGTAGATATTTCCATGTTCGTACAGATAGCGGTGTAGATATTTCCATGTTCATACAGATAGCGGTGTGGATATTTCCATGTTCATACAGTTAGCGGTGTAGATATTTCCATGTTCATACAGATGGCGGTGTAGTTATTTACATGTTCATACAGACGGCGGTGTAGATATTTCCATGTTCGTAGAGATGGCGGTGTAGATATTTCCATGTTCATAGAGATGACGGTGTGGATATTTCCATGTTTATGCAGATAGCGGAATAGATATTTCCATGTTTATACAGATGGTTGTGTAGATATTTCCATGTTTATAGAGATGGCGGTCTAGATATTTCCATGTTTATAGAGATAGTCGTGTAGTTATTTCCAAGTTTATAGAGATAGCATTGTAGATATTTCCATGATTATACAGATAGTGGTGAAGATATTTCCATGTTTATACAGATAGCGGTGTAGATATTTCCATGTTTATACAGATAGCAGTGTAGATATTTCCATGTTTATAGAGATAGTGGTGTAGATAATTTCAATTTTATACAGATAGCAGTGTAGATATTTCCAAGTTCATACAGATAGCGGTGTAGATATTTACACGTTTATAGAGATGGCGGTGTAGATATTTCCATGTTCATACAGATGGCGGTGTAGATATTTCCATGTTTTTAGAGATGGCGGTGTAGATATTTTCATGTTTACACAGATGGCGGTGGAGATATTTCCATGTTTACACAGATAGCATTGTAGACATTTCCATGTTTACACATATAGCGGTGTGGATATTTCCATGTTTATGCAGATAGCTGTGTAGATATTTCCATGTTTATAGAGATAGAGGTGCGGATATTTCCATGTTTATACAGATATTTGGGCAGATATTTCCATGTTTATACAGATAGCGCTGTAGATATTTCCATCATAATACAGATGGCGGTGTAGATATGTCCATGTTCGTACAGATGGCGGTGTAGATATTTCCATGTTCATACAGGTGGCAGTGTAGGTATTTCCATGTTTATACAGATAGCAGTGTAGTTATTTCCATGTTTATAGATATAGCAGTATAGATATTTCCATTCATATACAGATAGCTGTGTAGATATTTGCATGTTCATACAGATAGCGGTGTAGATATTTCCATGTTCGTACAGATAGCGGTGTAGATATTTCCATCTTCATACAGATAGCAGTGTAGATATTTCCATGTTCATACAGATAACGGTGTAGATATTTCCATGTTCATACAGATAGCCTTGTAGATATTTTCATGTTCATACGGTTAGCGGTGTAGATATTTCCATGTTCATACAGATGGCGGTGTAGATATTTACATTTCCATACAGATGGCGGTGTAGATATTTCCATGTTTGTACAGAAGGCGGTGTAGATATTTAAATGTTCATAGAGATGGCGGTGTAGATATTTCCATGTTTATGCAGATAGCGGTATAGGTATTTCCATGTTTATACAGATGGTGGTTAAGATATTTCCATGTTTATAGAGATGGCGGTCAAGATATTTACATGTTTTTAGAGATAGTGGTATAGTTATTTCCAAGTTTATAGAGACAGCGTTGTAGATATTTCCATGTTTATAAAGATAGCGGTGAAGATATTTCCTTGTTTATACAGATAGCGGTGTAGATATTTCCATGTTTACACAGACAGCGGTGTAGATATTTCCATGTTTATAGAGATAGTGGTGTAGATAAATTCAATATTATACAGATAGCAGTGTAGATATTTCCAAGTTGATACAGTTAGCGGTGTAGATATTTCCACTTTTATAGAGATGGCGGTGTAGATATTTCCATGTTCATACAGATGGCGGTGTAGATATTTCCATGTTTATAGAGATGGCGGTGAAGATATTTCCATGGTTACACAGATAGCGGTGTAGACATTTCCATGTTTACACAGATAGTGGTGTGGATATTTCCATGTATATGCAGATAGCGTTGTAGATATTTCCATGTTCGTGCAGATAGCGCTGTAGATATTTCCATGTTCATCCAGATGCCGGTGTAGATATATCCATGTTCATACAGATGGCGGTGAAGATATTTCCATGTTCATACAGATGGCGGTGTAGATATTTCCATGTTCATACACATGGCGGTGTAGATATTTCCATGTTCATAGAGATGGCGGTGTAGATATTTCCATGTTCATACAAATGGCGGTTTAGATATTTCCATGTTCATAGAGATGGCGGTGTAGATATTTCCATGTTTATACACATAGCAGTATAGTTATTTCCAAGTTTATAGAGATATCAGTGTAGATATTTCCATTGATATACAGATAGCTGTGTAGATATTTACTATTTGCATGTTCATACAGATAGCGGTGTAGATATTTCCTTGTTCATACTGATAGCGGTGTAGATATTTCCATGTTCAAACAGTTAACGGTGTAGATATTTCCATGTTCATACAGATGGCGGTGTAGATATTTCCATGTTCATACAGATGGCGGTGTAGATATTTACATGTTCAAACAAATGGCGGTGTAGATATTTCCATGTTCGTACGGATGGCAGTGTAGATATTTCCACGTTCATAAAGGTGGCGGTGTAGATATTCCCATGTTTTTACAGATAACTGTGTAGTTATTTCCATGTTTATAGAGATAGCAGTGTAGATATTTCCATTGATGTATAGATAGCTGTGTAGATATTTGCATGTTCATACAGATAGCGGTGTAGATATTTCCATGTTCATACAGATAGCGGTGTAGATATTTCCATATTCATACACATAGCGGTGGAGGTATTTCCATGTTCATACAGATAACGGTGTAGATATTTCCATGTTCATACAGATAGCGGTGTAGATATTTCCATGTTCATACAGATAGCGGTGTAGATATTTCCATGTTCATACAGTTAGCGGTGTAGATATTTCCATGTTCATGCAGATAGCGGTGTAGATATTTCCATGTTCATCCAGATGCCGGTGTAGATATATCCATGTCCATACAGATGGCTTTGAAGATATTTCCATGTTCATACAGATGGCGGTGTAGATATTTCCATGTTCATACAAATGGCAGTGTAGATATTTCCATGTTCATACAGATGGCGGTGTAGATATTTCCGTGTTCATACAAATGGCGGTGTAGATATTTCCATGTTCATAGAGATGGCGGTGTATATATTTCCATGTTTATACAGATAGCAATGTAGATATTTCCATGTTTATAGAGATAGCGTTGTAGATATTTCCATTGATATACAGATAGCTGTGTAGATATTTCCATGTTCATACAGATAGCGGTGTAGATATTTCCATGTTTTACAGATAGCAGTGTAGTTATTTCCATGTTTATAGAGATAGCTGTGTAGATATTTGCATGTATATACAGATAGCAGTGTGATTTTTTCCATGTTCATACAGATAGCGGTATAGATATCTTCACCTTTGTAGAAATGGTGGGGTAGATATTTCCATGTCTACACAGATAGCGTTGTAGATATTTCCATGCTGATACACATAGCGGTGTAGATATTTCCGTGTCAATAGAGATAGCGGTGTAGTTATTTCCTTGTTTATAGAGAAAGCTGTTTAGATATTTCCATGTGTATGCAGTTAGCTGTGTAGATATTTCCATGTTTACACTGATAAAGGTGTAGACATTTCCATCTTTCCACAGATAGCGGTGTAGACATTTCCATGTTTACACAGATGTCATTGTAAATATTTACATGTTTATAGAGATAGCGGTGTAGTTATTTACAGGTTTATACAGACAGCGGTGAAGATATTTCCATGTTTATAGAGATAGCGGTGTAGTTATTTCCACGTTTATAGAGAAAGCTGTGTAGAAATTTCCATGTATATGCAGATAGCTGTGTAGATATTTCCATGTTTATACAGATAGTGGTGTAGATATTTCCATGTTTATACAGATATCGGTGTAGGTATTTCCATGTTTCTACAGATAGCGGTGTGGATATTTGCATCTTGATACAGATGGCGGTGTAGATATTTCCATGTTTATACTGATGGCGCTGAAGTTATTTCCATGTTCATACAGATGGCACTCTATATATTTCCAGTTTTGTAGAGATAGCGGTGTAGTTATTTCCATGTTTATAGAGATAGCGGTGTAGAGTTTTCCATGTATATACATATAGTTATGCAGATATTTCCATGTTCTTACAGACAGCGATGTAGGTATTTCCATGTTCATACAGATAGCAGAGTGGATATTTCCATGTTTATACAGGTAGCGGTGTAGATATTTCCATGTTCATTCAGATAGCGGTGTAGATATTTCCATGTTCATACAGATAGCGGTGTAGATATTTTTGTGTTTATAGAGATGGCGGTGTAGATATTTCCATGTTTATACTGATGGCGGTGTAGATATTTGTATGTATATAGAGAAGACGGTGTAGATATTTCCATGTTTATATAGAAAGCGGTGTAGATATTTCCATGTTTACACAGATAGTGGTGTAGACTTTTCCATGTTGAAACAGGTAGCATTGTAGATATTTACATGTTTATAGAGATAGTGGTGTAGTTATTTCCATGTTTATACAGATAGCGGTGAAGTTATTTCCATGTTTACACAGATAGCGGTGTGGATATTTCATGGATTATACAGAGAGCAGTGTAGATATTTCCATGTTTATACAGATAGCCGTGCTGATATTTCCATGTTTATACAGATAGCAGTGTGGGTATTTCCATGTTTATACAGATAGCGCTTCAGATATTTCCATCTTAATACAGATGGCAGTGTAGATACTTCCATGTTCCTACAGATGGCGGTGTAGATTTTTCCATGTTCCTACAGATGGCGGTGTAGATATTTTCAAGTTTATGGAGATGGCGGTGTAGTTATTTCCATGCTTATATAGAAAGCTGTGTAGATATTTCCATGTGTATGCAGATAGCTGTGTAGATATTTCCATGTTTATACAGATACTGGTGTAGATATTTCCATGTTTATACAGATATCGGTGTAGATATTTCCTTTTTTCTTCAGATAGCGGTGTGGATATTTGCATCTTAATACAGATGGCGGTGTAGATATTTCCATGTTTTTACTGATGGCGCTGAAGAGATTTCCATGTTCATACAGATGGCGCTGTATATATTTCCAGTTTTGTAGAGATAGTGGTGTAGTTATTTCCATGTTTATAGAGATAGCGGTGTAGTGTTTTCCATGTATATACATATAGCTATGCAGATATTTCCAAGTTCTTACAGACAGCGATGTAGATATTTCCATGTTCATACAGATAGCAGAGTGGATATTTCCATGTTCATACAGGTAGCGGTGTAGATATTTCCATGTTTACACAGATAGTGGTGTAGACATTTCCTTGTTGAAACAGACAGCGTTGTAGATATTTACATGTTTATAGAGATAGTGGTGTAGTTATTTCCATGTTTATACAGATAGCGGTGAAGTTATTTCCATGTTTACACAGATAGCGGTGTGGATATTTCATGGATTATACAGAGAGCGGTGTAGATATTTCCATGTTTATACAGATAGCGGTGCTGATATTTCCATGTTTATACAGATAGCGGTGTGGATATTTCCATGTTTATACATATAGCTGTGTGGATATTTCCATGTTTATACAGATAGCGGTGTAGATATTTCCATGTTTACACAGATAGCGGTGTGGATATCACCATGTTTATACAGACAGCGGTGTAGATATTTCCATGTTTATACAGATAGCGGTTCAGATATTTCCATCTTAATACAGATGGCGGTGTAGATATTTCCATGTTCCTACAGATGGCGGTGTAGATTTTTCCATGTTCCTACAGATGGCGGTGTACATATTTCCAAGTTTATAGAGATTGCGGTGTAGTTATTTCCATGTTTATATAGAAAGCTTTGTAGATATTTCCATGTATATGCAGATAGCTGTGTAGATATTTCCATGTTCATACAGATAGCTGTGTAGATATTTCCATGTTCATACCAATAGCGGTGTAGATATTTCCATGTTCCTACAGTTAGCGGTGTAGATATTTCCAAGTTTATGCAGATAGCACTGTAGATATTTCGATGTTTATACAGATAGCGGTGCAGACACTTCCATGTTTACACAGATAGCGGTGTGGATATTTCCATGTTTATGCAGATAGCGGTGTAGATATTTCCATGTTTATACAGATAGCGGTGCGGATATTTCCATGTTTATACAGATAGTTGGGCAGATATTTCCATGTTTATACAGATAGCGGTGTAGATATTTCCATCTTAATACAGATGGCGGTGTAGATATGTCCATGTTCGTACAGATGGCGGTGTAGATATTTCCATGTTCATACAGATGGCGGTGTAGGTATTTCGAAGTTTATAGAGATAGCGCTGTAGTTATTTCCATATTTATAGAGAAATCTCTGTAGATATTTCCATGTATATGTAGATAGCTGTATAGACATTTCCATGTTCATGCAGATAGTGCTGTAGATATTTCCATGTTCATCCAGATGCCGGTGTAGATATATCCATGTTCATACAGATGACGGTGAAGATATTTCCATGTTCATACAGATGGCGGTGTAGATATTTCCATGTTCATACACATGGCGGTGTAGATATTTCCACGTTCATAGAGATGGTGGTGTAGATATTTCCATGTTCATGCACATGGCGGTGTAGATATTTCCATGTTCATAGAGATGGCGGTGTAGATATTTCATTGTTTGTACAGATAGCAGTGTAGTTATTTCAATGTTTATAGAGATAGCAGTGTAGATATTTCCATTGATATACAGGTAGCTGTGTAGATATTTGCATGTTCATACAGATTGCGGTGTAGATATTTCCATGTTCATACAGATAGCGGTGTAGATATTTCCATGTTCATAGAGATGGCGGTGTAGATATTTCCATGTTTATGCAGATAGCGTTATAGTTATTTCCATGTTTATACAGATGGTGGTGTAGATATTTCCATGTTTATAGAGATGGCGGTCTAGATATTTCCATGTTTATAAAGATAGTGGTGTAGTTATTTCCAAGTTTATAGAGACAGCGTTGTAGATATTTCCATGTTTATAAAGACAGCGGTGTAGATATTTCCATATTTATACAGACAGCAGTGTAGATATTTCCAGGTTTATAGAGGTAGCAGTGTAGATAATTTCAATTTTATACAGATAGCAGTGTAGATATTTCCAAGTTCATACAGATAGGGGTGTAGATATTTCCACCTTTATAGAGATGGCGGTGTAGATATTTCCATGTTCATACAGATGGCGGTGTAGATATTTCCATGTTTATAGAGATGGCGGTGTAGATATTTTCATGTTTACACAGATGGCGGTGTAGATATTTCCATGTTTACACAGATAGCGGTGTAGACATTTCCATGTTTACACATATAGCGGTGTGGATATTTCCATGTATATGCAGATAGAGGTGTAGATATTTCCATGTTCATGCAGATTGCGGTGTAGATATTTCAATGTTCATCCAGATGCCGGTGTAGATATATCCATGTTCATACAGAAGGTGGTGAAGATATTTCCATGTTAATACAGATGGCGGTGTAGATATTTCCATGTTCATAGAGATGGCGGTGTAGATATTTCCATGTTCATACAAATGGCGGTGTAGATATTTCCATGTTCATAGAGATGGCGGTGTAGATATTTCATTGTTTGTACAGATAGCAGTGTAGTTATTTCCATGTTTATAGAGATAGCAGTGTTGATATTTCCATTGATATACAGGTAGCTGTGTAGATATTTGCATGTTCATGCAGATAGCGGTGTAGATATTTCCATGCTCATACAGATAGCGGTGTAGATATTTCCATGTTCATACAGATAGCGGTGCAGATATTTCCATGTTCATACAGATAGCGGTGTAGATATTTCCATGTTCATACAGATAGCGGTGTAGATATTTCCATGTTCATACAGATGGCGGTGTAGATATTTCCATGTTCGCACGGATGGCAGTGTACATATTTCCATGTTCATACAGGTGGCGGTGTAGGTATTTCCATGTTTATACAGATAGCAGTGTAGTTATTTCCATGTTTATAGATATAGCAGTATAGATATTTCCATTCATATACAGATAGCTGTGTAGATATTTGCATGTTCATACAGATAGCGGTGTAGATATTTCCATGTTCGTACAGATAGCGGTGTAGATATTTCCATCTTCATACAGATAGCAGTGTAGTTATTTCCATGTTCATACAGATAACGGTGTAGATATTTCCATGTTCATACAGATAGCCTTGTAGATATTTTCATGTTCATACGGTTAGCGTTGTAGATATTTCCATGTTCATACAGATGGCGGTGTAGATATTTACATGTCCATACAGATGGCGGTGTAGATATTTCCATGTTTGTACAGAAGGCGGTGTAGATATTTAAATGTTCATAGAGATGGCGGTGTAGATATTTCCATGTTTATGCAGATAGCGGTATAGGTATTTCCATGTTTATACAGATGGTGGTTTAGATATTTCCATGTTTATAGAGATGGCGGTCAAGATATTTACATGTTTTTAGAGATAGTGGTATAGTTATTTCCAAGTTTATAGAGACAGCGTTGTAGATATTTCCATGTTTATAAAGATAGCGGTGAAGATATTTCCTTGTTTATACAGATAGCGGTGTAGATATTTCCATGTTTACACAGACAGCAGTGTAGATATTTCCATGTTTATAGAGATAGTGGTGTAGATAAATTCAATATTATACAGATAGCAGTGTAGATATTTCCAAGTTGATACAGATAGCGGTGTAGATATTTCCACTTTTATAGAGATGGCGGTGTAGATATTTCCATGTTCATACAGATGGCGGTGTAGATATTTCCATGTTTATAGAGATGGCGGTGAAGATATTTCCATGGTTACACAGATAGCGGTGTAGACATTTCCATGTTTACACAGATAGTGGTGTGGATATTTCCATGTATATGCAGATAGCGTTGTAGATATTTCCATGTTCGTGCAGATAGCGCTGTAGATATTTCCATGTTCATCCAGATGCCGGTGTAGATATATCCATGTTCATACAGATGGCGGTGAAGATATTTCCATGTTCATACAGATGGCGGTGTAGATATTTCCATGTTCATACACATGGCGGTGTAGATATTTCCATGTTCATAGAGATGGCGGTGTAGATATTTCCATGTTCATACAAATGGCGGTTTAGATATTTCCATGTTCATAGAGATGGCGGTGTAGATATTTCCATGTTTATACACATAGCAGTGTAGTTATTTCCAAGTTTATAGAGATATCAGTGTAGATATTTCCATTGATATACAGATAGCTGTGTAGATATTTACTATTTGCATGTTCATACAGATAGCGGTGTAGATATTTCCTTGTTCATACTGATAGCGGTGTAGATATTTCCATGTTCAAACAGTTAACGGTGTAGATATTTCCATGTTCATACAGATGGCGGTGTAGATATTTCCATGTTCATACAGATGGCGGTGTAGATATTTACATGTTCAAACAGATGGCGGTGTAGATATTTCCATGTTCGTACGGATGGCAGTGTAGATATTTCCACGTTCATACAGGTGGCGGTGTAGATATTCCCATGTTTTTACAGATAACTGTGTAGTTATTTCCATGTTTATAGAGATAGCAGTGTAGATATTTCCATGGATGTATAGATAGCTGTGTAGATATTTGCATGTTCATACAGATAGCGGTGTAGATATTTCCATGTTCATACAGATAGCGGTGTAGATATTTCCATGTTCATACAGATAGCGGTGTAGATATTTCCATGTTCATACAGTTAGCGGTGTAGATATTTCCATGTTCATGCAGATAGCGGTGTAGATATTTCCATGTTCATCCAGATGCCGGTGTAGATATATCCATGTCCATACAGATGGCGTTGAAGATATTTCCATGTTCATACAGATGGCGGTGTAGATATTTCCATGTTCATACAAATGGCAGTGTAGATATTTCCATGTTCATACAGATGGCGGTGTAGATATTTCCGTGTTCATACAAATGGCGGTGTAGATATTTCCATGTTCATAGAGATGGCGGTGTATATATTTCCATGTTTATACAGATAGCAATGTAGATATTTCCATGTTTATAGAGATAGCGTTGTAGATATTTCCATTGATATACAGATAGCTGTGTAGATATTTCCATGTTCATACAGATAGCGGTGTAGATATTTCCATGTTTTACAGATAGCAGTGTAGTTATTTCCATGTTTATAGAGATAGCTGTGTAGATATTTGCATGTATATACAGATAGCAGTGTGATTTTTTCCATGTTCATACAGATAGCGGTATAGATATCTTCACCTTTGTAGAAATGGTGGGGTAGATATTTCCATGTCTACACAGATAGCGTTGTAGATATTTCCATGCTGATACACATAGCGGTGTAGATATTTCCGTGTCAATAGAGATAGCGGTGTAGTTATTTCCTTGTTTATAGAGAAAGCTGTTTAGATATTTCCATGTGTATGCAGTTAGCTGTGTAGATATTTCCATGTTTACACTGATAAAGGTGTAGACATTTCCATCTTTCCACAGATAGCGGTGTAGACATTTCCATGTTTACACAGATGTCATTGTAAATATTTACATGTTTATAGAGATAGCGGTGTAGTTATTTACAGGTTTATACAGACAGCGGTGAAGATATTTCCATGTTTATAGAGATAGCGGTGTAGTTATTTCCACGTTTATAGAGAAAGCTGTGTAGAAATTTCCATGTATATGCAGATAGCTGTGTAGATATTTCCATGTTTATACAGATAGTGGTGTAGATATTTCCATGTTTATACAGATATCGGTGTAGGTATTTCCATGTTTCTACAGATAGCGGTGTGGATATTTGCATCTTGATACAGATGGCGGTGTAGATATTTCCATGTTTATACTGATGGCGCTGAAGTTATTTCCATGTTCATACAGATGGCACTCTATATATTTCCAGTTTTGTAGAGATAGCGGTGTAGTTATTTCCATGTTTATAGAGATAGCGGTGTAGAGTTTTCCATGTATATACATATAGTTATGCAGATATTTCCATGTTCTTACAGACAGCGATGTAGATATTTCCATGTTCATACAGATAGCAGAGTGGATATTTCCATGTTTATACAGGTAGCGGTGTAGATATTTCCATGTTCATTCAGATAGCGGTGTAGATATTTCCATGTTCATACAGATAGCGGTGTAGATATTTTTGTGTTTATAGAGATGGCGGTGTAGATATTTCCATGTTTATACTGATGGCGGTGTAGATATTTGTATGTATATAGAGAAGACGGTGTAGATATTTCCATGTTTATATAGAAAGCGGTGTAGATATTTCCATGTTTACACAGATAGTGGTGTAGACTTTTCCTTGTTGAAACAGGTAGCATTGTAGATATTTACATGTTTATAGAGATAGTGGTGTAGTTATTTCCATGTGTATACAGATAGCGGTGAAGTTATTTCCATGTTTACACAGATAGCGGTGTGGATATTTCATGGATTATACAGAGAGCAGTGTAGATATTTCCATGTTTATACAGATAGCCGTGCTGATATTTCCATGTTTATACAGATAGCAGTGTGGATATTTCCATGTTTATACAGATAGCGCTTCAGATATTTCCATCTTAATACAGATGGCAGTGTAGATACTTCCATGTTCCTACAGATGGCGGTGTAGATTTTTCCATGTTCCTACAGATGGCGGTGTAGATATTTTCAAGTTTATGGAGATGGCGGTGTAGTTATTTCCATGCTTATATAGAAAGCTGTGTAGATATTTCCATGTGTATGCAGATAGCTGTGTAGATATTTCCATGTTTATACAGATACTGGTGTAGATATTTCCATGTTTATACAGATATCGGTGTAGATATTTCCTTTTTTCTTCAGATAGCGGTGTGGATATTTGCATCTTAATACAGATGGCGGTGTAGATATTTCCATGTTTTTACTGATGGCGCTGAAGAGATTTCCATGTTCATACAGATGGCGCTGTATATATGTCCAGTTTTGTAGAGATAGTGGTGTAGTTATTTCCATGTTTATAGAGATAGCGGTGTAGTGTTTTCCATGTATATACATATAGCTATGCAGATATTTCCAAGTTCTTACAGACAGCGATGTAGATATTTCCATGTTCATACAGATAGCAGAGTGGATATTTCCATGTTCATACAGGTAGCGGTGTAGATATTTCCATGTTTACACAGATAGTGGTGTAGACATTTCCTTGTTGAAACAGACAGCGTTGTAGATATTTACATGTTTATAGAGATAGTGGTGTAGTTATTTCCATGTTTATACAGATAGCGGTGAAGTTATTTCCATGTTTACACAGATAGCGGTGTGGATATTTCATGGATTATACAGAGAGCGGTGTAGATATTTCCAAGTTTATACAGATAGCGGTGCTGATATTTCCATGTTTATACAGATAGCGGTGTGGATATTTCCATGTTTATACATATAGCTGTGTGGATATTTCCATGTTTATACAGATAGCGGTGTAGATATTTCCATGTTTACACAGATAGCGGTGTGGATATCACCATGTTTATACAGACAGCGGTGTAGATATTTCCATGTTTATACAGATAGCGGTTCAGATATTTCCATCTTAATACACATGGCGGTGTAGATATTTCCATGTTCCTACAGATGGCGGTGTAGATTTTTCCATGTTCCTACAGATGGCGGTGTACATATTTCCAAGTTTATAGAGATTGCGGTGTAGTTATTTCCATGTTTATATAGAAAGCTTTGTAGATATTTCCATGTATATGCAGATAGCTGTGTAGATATTTCCATGTTCATACAGATAGCTGTGTAGATATTTCCATGTTCATACCAATAGCGGTGTAGATATTTCCATGTTCCTACAGTTAGCGGTGTAGATATTTCCAAGTTTATGCAGATAGCACTGTAGATATTTCGATGTTTATACAGATAGCGGTGCAGACACTTCCATGTTTACACAGATAGCGGTGTGGATATTTCCATGTTTATGCAGATAGCGGTGTAGATATTTCCATGTTTATACAGATAGCGGTGCGGATATTTCCATGTTTATACAGATAGTTGGGCAGATATTTCCATGTTTATACAGATAGCGGTGTAGATATTTCCATCTTAATACAGATGGCGGTGTAGATATGTCCATGTTCGTACAGATGGCGGTGTAGATATTTCCATGTTCATACAGATGGCGGTGTAGATATTTCGAAGTTTATAGAGATAGCGCTGTAGTTATTTCCATATTTATAGAGAAATCTCTGTAGATATTTCCATGTATATGTAGATAGCTGTATAGACATTTCCATGTTCATGCAGATAGCGTTGTAGATATTTCCATGTTCATCCAGATGCCGGTGTAGATATATCCGTGTTCATACAGATGACGGTGAAGATATTTCCATGTTCATACAGATGGCGGTGTAGATATTTCCATGTTCATACACATGGCGGTGTAGATATTTCCACGTTCATAGAGATGGTGGTGTAGATATTTCCATGTTCATACACATGGCAGTGTAGATATTTCCATGTTCATAGAGATGGCGGTGTAGATATTTCATTGTTTGTACAGATAGCAGTGTAGTTATTTCCATGTTTATAGAGATAGCAGTGTAGATATTTCCATTGATATACAGGTAGCTGTGTAGATATTTGCATGTTCATACAGATAGCGGTGTAGATATTTCCATGTTCATACAGATAGCGGTGTAGATATTTCCATGTTCATAGAGATGGCGGTGTAGATATTTCCATGTTTATGCAGATAGCGTTATAGTTATTTCCATGTTTATACAGATGGTGGTGTAGATATTTCCATGTTTATAGAGATGGCGGTCTAGATATTTCCATGTTTATAAAGATAGTGGTGTAGTTATTTCCAAGTTTATAGAGACAGCGTTGTAGATATTTCCATGTTTATAAAGACAGCGGTGTAGATATTTCCATGTTTATACAGACAGCAGTGTAGATATTTCCAGGTTTATAGAGATAGCAGTGTAGATAATTTCAATTTTATACAGATAGCAGTGTAGATATTTCCAAGTTCATACAGATAGGGGTGTAGATATTTCCACCTTTATAGAGATGGCGGTGTAGATATTTCCATGTTCATACAGATGGCGGTGTAGATATTTCCATGTTTATAGAGATGGCGGTGTAGATATTTTCATGTTCACACAGATGGCGGTGTAGATATTTCCATGTTTACACAGATAGCGGTGTAGACATTTCCATGTTTACACATATAGCGGTGTGGATATTTCCATGTATATACAGATAGAGGTGTAGATATTTCCATGTTCATGCAGATTGCGGTGTAGATATTTCAATGTTCATCCAGATGCCGGTGTAGATATATCCATGTTCATACAGAAGGTGGTGAAGATATTTCCATGTTCATACAGATGGCGGTGTAGATATTTCCATGTTCATAGAGATGGCGGTGTAGATATTTCCATGTTCATACAAATGGCGGTGTAGATATTTCCATGTTCATAGAGATGGCGGTGTAGATATTTACATGTTTATACACATAGCTGTGTAGTTATTTCCATGTTTATAGAGATAGCAGTGTTGATATTTCCATTGATATGCAGATAGCTGTGTAGATATTTGCATGTTCATACAGATAGCGGTGTAGATATTTCCATGTTCATACTGATAGCGGAGTAGATATTTCCATGTTCATACAGTTAACGGTGTAGATATTTCCATGTTCATACAGATGGCGGTGTAGATATTTCCATGTTCATACAGATGGCGGTGTAGATATTTACATATTCAAACAGATGGCGGTGTAGATATTTCCATGTTCGTACGGATGGCACTGTAGATATTTCCATGTTCATACAGATGGCGGTTTAGATATTCCCATCTTTTTACAGATAGCTGTGTAGATATTTCCATGTTTATAGAGATAGCAGTGTAGATATTTCCATTGATATACAGATAGCTGTGTAGATATTTGCATGTTCATAGAGATAGCGGTGTAGATATTTCCATGTTCATACAGATAGCGGTGTAGATATTTCCATGTTCATACACATAGCGGTGTAGTTATTTCCATGTTCATACAGATAACGGTGTAGATATTTCCATGTTGATACAGATAGCGGTGTAGATATTTCCATGTTCACACAGATAGTGGTGTAGGTATTTCCATGTTCATACACTTAGCGGTGTAGGTATTTCCATGTTCATACACTTAGCGGTGTAGATATTTCCATGTTCATGCAGATAGCGATGTAGATATTTCCATGTTCATCCAGATGCCGGTGTAGATATATCCATGTTCATACAGATGGCGTTGAAGATATTTCCATGTTCATACAGATGGCGGT
Source organism: Gorilla gorilla gorilla (assembly GCF_029281585.2). NCBI lineage: Eukaryota > Metazoa > Chordata > Mammalia > Primates > Hominidae > Gorilla > Gorilla gorilla. Next base: position 12,200,551 of record NC_073235.2, on the reverse strand, counting down.
GTAGATATTTCCATGTTCATACAAATGGCGGTGTAGATATTTCCATGTTCATACAGATGGCGGTGTAGATATTTCCGTGTTCATACAAATGGTGGTGTAGATATTTCCATGTTCATAGAGATGGCTGTGTAGATATTTCCATGTTTATACAGATTGCAATGTAGATATTTCCATGTTTATAGAGATAGCGGTGTAGATATTTCCATTGATATACAGATAGCTGTGAAGATATTTCCATGTTCATACAGATAGCGGTGTATCTATTTCCATCTTTTACAGATAGCGGTGTAGATATTTCCATGTTCATTCAGATAGCGGTGTAGATATTTCCATGTTCATACAGTTAGCGGTGCAGATATTTCCATGTTCATACAGATGGCGGTGTAGATATTTACATGTTCATACAGATGGCGGTGTAGATATTTCCATGTTCGTACGGATGGCAGTGTAGTTATTTCAATGTTCATACAGGTGGCGGTGTAGATATTTCCATGTTCATACAGATAGCAGTGTAGTTATTTCCATGTTTATAGAGATAGCAGTGTAGGTATTTCCATTGATTTACAGATAGCTGTGTAGATGCTTACATGTTCATACTGATGGCGGTGTAGATATTGCCATGTTCGTACGGATGGCAGTGTAGATATTTCCATGTTTGTACAGGTGGCGGTGTAGATATTTCCATGTTTATACAGATAGCAGTGTAGATATTTCCATGTTTATAGAGATAGCAATGTAGATATTTCCAATGATATACAGATAGCTGTGTAGATATTTGCATGTTCATACTGATAGCGGTGTAGATATTTCCATGTTCGTACGGATAGCGGTGTAGATATTTCCATGTTCATACAGATAGCGGTGTAGATATTTCCATGTTCGTACAGATAGCGGTGTAGATATTTCCATGTTCATACAGATAGCGGTGTAGATATTTCCATGTTCATACAGATAACGGTGTAGATATTTCCATGTTCATACAGATAGCGGTGTAGATATTTCCATGTTCATACAGTTAGCGGTGTAGATATTTCCATGTTCATACAGATGGCGGTGTAGTTATTTACATGTTCATACAGACGGCGGTGTAGATATTTCCATGTTCGTAGAGATGGCGGTGTAGATATTTCCATGTTCATAGAGATGACGGTGTAGATATTTCCATGTTTATGCAGATAGCGGAATAGATATTTCCATGTTTATACAGATGGTGGTGTAGATATTTCCATGTTTATAGAGATGGCGGTCTAGATATTTTCATGTTTATAGAGATAGTCGTGTAGTTATTTCCAAGTTTATAGAGACAGCATTGTAGATATTTCCATGTTTATACAGATAGTGTTGAAGATATTTCCATGTTTATACAGATAGCGGTGTAGATATTTCCATGTTTATACAGATAGCAGTGTAGATATTTCCATGTTTATAGAGATAGTGGTGTAGATAATTTCAATTTTATACAGATAGCAGTGTAGATATTTCCAAGTTCATACAGATAGCGGTGTAGATATTTACACGTTTATAGAGATGGCGGTGTAGATATTTCCATGTTCATACAGATGGCGGTGTAGATATTTCCATGTTTTTAGAGATGGCGGTGTAGATATTTTCATGTTTACACAGATGGCGGTGGAGATATTTCCATGTTTACACAGATAGCGGTGTAGACATTTCCATGTTTACACATATAGCGGTGTGGATATTTCCACGTTTATGCAGATAGCTGTGTAGATATTTCCATGTTTATAGAGATAGAGGTGCGGATATTTCCATGTTTATACAGATATTTGGGCAGATATTTCCATGTTTATACAGATAGCGCTGTAGATATTTCCATCATAATACAGATGGCGGTGTAGATATGTCCATGTTCGTACAGATGGCGGTGTAGATATTTCCATGTTCATACAGATGGCGGTGTAGATATTTCGAAGTTTATAGAGATAGTGCTGTAGTTATTTCCATATTTATAGAGAAATCTGTGTAGATATTCAAATGTATATGCAGATAGCTGTGTAGATATTTCCATGTTCATGCAGATAGCCGTGTAGATATTTCCATGTTCATCCAGATGCTGGTGTAGATATATCCATGTTCATACAGATGGCGGTGAAGATATTTCCATGTTCATACACATGGCGGTGTAGATATTTCCATGTTCATACACATGGCGGTGTAGATATTTCCATGTTCGTAGAGATGGCGGTGTAGATATTTCCATGTTCATACAAATGGCGGTGTAGATATTTCCATGTTCATAGAGATGGCGGTGTAGATATTTCATTGTTTGTACAGATAGCAGTGTAGTTATTTCCATGTTTATAGAGATAGCAGTGTTGATATTTCCATTGATATACAGGTAGCTGTGTAGATATTTGCATGTTCATGCAGATAGCGGTGTAGATATTTCCATGCTCATACAGATAGCGGTGTAGATATTTCCATGTTCATACAGATAGCGGTGCAGATATTTCCATGTTCATACAGATAGCGGTGTAGATATTTCCATGTTCATACAGATAGCGGTGTAGTTATTTCCATGTTCATACAGATGGCGGTGTAGATATTTCCATGTTCGCACGGATGGCAGTGTACATATTTCCATGTTCATACAGGTGGCGGTGTAGGTATTTCCATGTTTATACAGATAGCAGTGTAGTTATTTCCATGTTTATAGATATAGCAGTATAGATATTTCCATTCATATACAGATAGCTGTGTAGATATTTGCATGTTCATACAGATAGCGGTGTAGATATTTCCATGTTCGTACAGATAGCGGTGTAGATATTTCCATCTTCATACAGATTGCAGTGTAGATATTTCCATGTTCATACAGATAACGGTGTAGGTACTTCCATGTTCATACAGATAGCCTTGTAGATATTTTCATGTTCATACGGTTAGCGGTGTAGATATTTCCATGTTCATACAGATGGCGGTGTAGATATTTACATGTCCATACAGATGGCGGTGTAGATATTTCCATGTTTGTACAGAAGGCGGTGTAGATATTTAAATGTTCATAGAGATGGCAGTGTAGATATTTCCATGTTTATGCAGATAGCGGTATAGGTATTTCCATGTTTATACAGATGGTGGTGTAGATATTTCCATGTTTATAGAGATGGCGGTCTAGATATTTACATGTTTTTAGAGATAGTGGTATAGTTATTTCCAACTTTATATAGACAGCGTTGTAGATATTTCCATGTTTATAAAGATAGCGGTGAAGATATTTCCTTGTTTATACAGATAGCGGTGTAGATATTTCCATGTTTACACAGACAGCAGTGTAGATATTTCCATGTTTATAGAGATAGTGGTGTAGATAAATTCAATATTATACAGATAGCAGTGTAGATATTTCCAAGTTGATACAGATAGCGGTGTAGATATTTCCACCTTTATAGAGATGGCGGTGTAGATATTTCCATGTTCATACAGATGGCGGTGTAGATATTTCCATGTTTATAGAGATGGCGGTGAAGATATTTCCATGGTTACACAGATAGCGGTGTAGACATTTCCATGTTTACACAGATAGTGGTGTGGATATTTCCATGTATATGCAGATAGCGTTGTAGATATTTCCATGTTCATGCAGATAGCGCTGTAGATATTTCCATGTTCATCCAGATGCCGGTGTAGATATATCCAAGTTCATACAGATGGCGGTGAAGATATTTCCATGTTCATACAGATGGCGGTGTAGATATTTCCATGTTCATACACATGGCGGTGTAGATATTTCCATGTTCATAGAGATGGCGGTGTAGATATTTCCATGTTCATACAAATGGCGGTTTAGATATTTCCATGTTCATAGAGATGGCGGTGTAGATATTTCCATGTTTATACACATAGCAGTGTAGTTATTTCCAAGTTTATAGAGATATCAGTGTAGATATTTCCATTGATATACAGATAGCTGTGTAGATATTTACTATTTGCATGTTCATACAGATAGCGGTGTAGATATTTCCTTGTTCATACTGATAGCGGTGTAGATATTTCCATGTTCAAACAGTTAACGGTGTAGATATTTCCATGTTCATACAGATGGCGGTGTAGATATTTCCATGTTCATACAGATGGCGGTGTAGATATTTACATGTTCAAACAGATGGCGGTGTAGATATTTCCATGTTCGTACGGATGGCAGTGTAGATATTTCCACGTTCATACAGGTGGCGGTGTAGATATTCCCATGTTTTTACAGATAACTGTGTAGTTATTTCCATGTTTATAGAGATAGCAGTGTAGATATTTCCATTGATGTATAGATAGCTGTGTAGATATTTGCATGTTCATACAGATAGCGGTGTAGATATTTCCATGTTCATACAGATAGCGGTGTAGATATTTCCATGTTCGTACAGATAGCGGTGTAGATATTTCCATGTTCATACAGTTAGCGGTGTAGATATTTCCATGTTCATACAGATAACGGTGTAGATATTTCCATGTTCATACAGATAGCGGTGTAGATATTTCCATGTTCATACAGTTAGCGGTGTAGATATTTCCATGTTCATACAGATGGCGGTGTAGTTATTTACATGTTCATACAGACGGCGGTGTAGATATTTCCATGTTCGTAGAGATGGCGGTGTAGATATTTCCATGTTCATAGAGATGACGGTGTAGATATTTCCATGTTTATGCAGATAGCGGAATAGATATTTCCATGTTTATACAGATGGTGGTGTAGATATTTCCATGTTTATAGAGATGGCGGTCTAGATATTTCCATGTTTATAGAGATAGTCGTGTAGTTATTTCCAAGTTTATAGAGACAGCATTGTAGATATTTCCATGTTTATACAGATAGTGTTGAAGATATTTCCATGTTTATACAGATAGCGGTGTAGATATTTCCATGTTTATACAGATAGCAGTGTAGATATTTCCATGTTTATAGAGATAGTGGTGTAGATAATTTCAATTTTATACAGATAGCAGTGTAGATATTTCCAAGTTCATACAGATAGCGGTGTAGATATTTACACGTTTATAGAGATGGCGGTGTAGATATTTCCATGTTCATACAGATGGCGGTGTAGATATTTCCATGTTTTTAGAGATGGCGGTGTAGATATTTTCATGTTTACACAGATGGCGGTGGAGATATTTCCATGTTTAGACAGATAGCGGTGTAGACATTTCCATGTTTACACATATAGCGGTGTGGATATTTCCACGTTTATGCAGATAGCTGTGTAGATATTTCCATGTTTATAGAGATAGAGGTGCGGATATTTCCATGTTTATACAGATATTTGGGCAGATATTTCCATGTTTATACAGATAGTGCTGTAGATATTTCCATCATAATACAGATGGCGGTGTAGATATGTCCATGTTCGTACAGATGGCGGTGTAGATATTTCCATGTTCATACAGATGGCGGTGTAGATATTTCGAAGTTTATAGAGATAGTGCTGTAGTTATTTCCATATTTATAGAGAAATCTGTGTAGATATTCAAATGTATATGCAGATAGCTGTGTAGATATTTCCATGTTCATGCAGATAGCCGTGTAGATATTTCCATGTTCATCCAGATGCTGGTGTAGATATATCCATGTTCATACAGATGGCGGTGAAGATATTTCCATGTTCATACACATGGCGGTGTAGATATTTCCATGTTCATACACATGGCGGTGTAGATATTTCCATGTTCGTAGAGATGGCGGTGTAGATATTTCCATGTTCATACAAATGGCGGTGTAGATATTTCCATGTTCATAGAGATGGCGGTGTAGATATTTCATTGTTTGTACAGATAGCAGTGTAGTTATTTCCATGTTTATAGAGATAGCAGTGTTGATATTTCCATTGATATACAGGTAGCTGTGTAGATATTTGCATGTTCATGCAGATAGCAGTGTAGATATTTCCATGCTCATACAGATAGCGGTGCAGATATTTCCATGTTCATACAGATAGCGGTGCAGATATTTCCATGTTCATACAGATAGCGGTGTAGATATTTCCATGTTCATACAGATAGCGGTGTAGATATTTCCATGTTCATACAGATGGCGGTGTAGATATTTCCATGTTCGCACGGATGGCAGTGTACATATTTCCATGTTCATACAGGTGGCGGTGTAAGTATTTCCATGTTTATACAGATAGCAGTGTAGTTATTTCCATGTTTATAGATATAGCAGTATAGATATTTCCATTCATATACAGATAGCTGTGTAGATATTTGCATGTTCATACAGATAGCGGTGTAGATATTTCCATGTTCGTACAGATAGCGGTGTAGATATTTCCATCTTCATACAGATAGCAGTGTAGATATTTCCATGTTCATACAGATAACGGTGTAGATATTTCCATGTTCATACAGATAGCCTTGTAGATATTTTCATGTTCATACGGTTAGCGGTGTAGATATTTCCATGTTCATACAGATGGCGCTGTAGATATTTACATGTCCATACAGATGGCGGTGTAGATATTTCCATGTTTGTACAGAAGGCGGTGTAGATATTTAAATGTTCATAGAGATGGCGGTGTAGATATTTCCATGTTTATGCAGATAGCGGTATAGGTATTTCCATGTTTATACAGATGGTGGTGTAGATATTTCCATGTTTATAGAGATGGCGGTCTAGATATTTACATGTTTTTAGAGATAGTGGTATAGTTATTTCCAACTTTATATAGACAGAGTTGTAGATATTTCCATGTTTATAAAGATAGCGGTGAAGATATTTCCTTGTTTATACAGATAGCGGTGTAGATATTTCCATGTTTACACAGACAGCAGTGTAGATATTTCCATGTTTATAGAGATAGTGGTGTAGATAAATTCAATATTATACAGATAGCAGTGTAGATATTTCCAAGTTGATACAGATAGCGGTGTAGATATTTCCACCTTTATAGAGATGGCGGTGTAGATATTTCCATGTTCATACAGATGGCGGTGTAGATATTTCCATGTTTATAGAGATGGCGGTGAAGATATTTCCATGGTTACACAGATAGCGGTGTAGACATTTCCATGTTTACACAGATAGTGGTGTGGATATTTCCATGTATATGCAGATAGCGTTGTAGATATTTCCATGTTCATGCAGATAGCGCTGTAGATATTTCCATGTTCATCCAGATGCCGGTGTAGATATATCCATGTTCATACAGATGGCGGTGAAGATATTTCCATGTTCATACAGATGGCGGTGTAGATATTTCCATGTTCATACACATGGCGGTGTAGATATTTCCATGTTCATAGAGATGGCGGTGTAGATATTTCCATGTTCATACAAATGGCGGTTTAGATATTTCCATGTTCATAGAGATGGCGGTGTAGATATTTCCATGTTTATACACATAGCAGTGTAGTTATTTCCAAGTTTATAGAGATATCAGTGTAGATATTTCCATTGATATACAGATAGCTGTGTAGATATTTACCACTTGCATGTTCATACAGATAGCGGTGTAGATATTTCCTTGTTCATACTGATAGCGGTGTAGATATTTCCATGTTCAAACAGTTAACGGTGTAGATATTTCCATGTTCGTACAGATGGCGGTGTAGATATTTCCATGTTCATACAGATGGCGGTGTAGATATTTACATGTTCAAACAGATGGCGGTGTAGATATTTCCATGTTCGTACGGATGGCAGTGTAGATATTTCCACGTTCATACAGGTGGCGGTGTAGATATTCCCATGTTTTTTCAGATAACTGTGTAGTTATTTCCATGTTTATAGAGATAGCAGTGTAGATATTTCCATTGATGTATAGATAGCTGTGTAGATATTTGCATGTTCATAAAGATAGCGGTGTAGATATTTCCATGTTCATACAGATAGCGGTGTAGATATTTCCATATTCATACACATAGCGGTGGAGGTATTTCCATGTTCATACAGATAACGGTGTAGATATTTCCATGTTCATACAGATAGCGGTTTAGATATTTCCATGTTCATACAGATAGCGGTGTAGATATTTCCATGTTCATACAGTTAGCGGTGTAGATATTTCCATGTTCATGCAGATAGCGGTGTAGATATTTCCATGTTCATCCAGATGCCGGTGTAGATATATCCATGTCCATACAGATGGCGTTGAAGATATTTCCATGTTCATACAGATGGCGGTGTAGATATTTCCATGTTCATACAAATGGCAGTGTAGATATTTCCATGTTCATACAGATGGCGGTGTAGATATTTCCGTGTTCATACAGATGGCGGTGTAGATATTTCCATGTTCATAGAGATGGCGGTGTATATATTTCCATGTTTATACAGATAGCAATGTAGATATTTCCATGTTTATAGAGATAGCGTTGTAGATATTTCCATTGATATACAGATAGCTGTGTAGATATTTCCATGTTCATACAGATAGCGGTGTAGATATTTCCATGTTTTACAGATAGCAGTGTAGTTATTTCCATGTTTATAGAGATAGCAGTGTAGATATTTCCATTGATATACAGATAGCTGTGTAGATATTTACATGTCCATACAGATGGCGGTGTAGATATTTCCATGTTCGTACGGATGGCAGTGTAGATATTTCCATGTTCGTACAGGTGGCGGTGTAGATATTTCCATGTTTTTACTGATAGCAGTGTAGTTATTTCCATGTTTATAGAGATAGCAATGTAGTTATTTCCATTGATATACATATAGCTGTTTAGATATTTGCATGTTCATACTGATAGCGGTGTAGATATTTCCATGTTCGTACTGATAGCGGTGTAGATATTTCCATGTTCATACAGATAGCGGTGTAGATATTTCCATGTTCATACAGATAACGGTGTAGACATTTCCATGTTCATACAGATAGCGGTGTAGATATTTCCATGTTCATACAGTTAGCGGTGTAGATATTTCCATGTTCATACAGATGGCGGTGTAGATATTTACATGTTGATACAGATGGCGGTGTAGATATTTCCAAGTTCGAAGAGATGGCCGTTTAGATATTTCCATGTTCATAGAGATGGCGGTGTAGATATTTCCATGTTTATGCAGATAGCGGTATAGATATTTCCATGTTTATACAGATGGTGGTGTAGATATTTCCATGTTTATAGAGATGGCGGTCTAGATATTTCCATGTTTATAGAGATAGTGGTTTAGTTATTTCCAAGTTTATAGAGACAGCATTGCAGATATTTCCATGTTTATACAGATAGCGGTGAAGATATTTCCATGTTTATACAGATAGCGGTGTAGATATTTCCATGTTTATTCAGATAGCAGTGTAGATATTTCCATGTTTATAGAGATAGTGGTGTAGATAATTTCAATTTTATACAGATAGCAGTATAGATATTTCCAAGTTCATACAGATAGCGGTGTAGATATTTCCACGTTTATAGAGATGGCGGTGTAGATATTTCCATGTTCATACAGATGGCGGTGTAGATATTTCCATGTTTTTAGAGATGGCGGTGTAGATATTTTCAAGTTTACACAGATGGCGGTGGAGATATTTCCATGTTTACACAGATAGCGGTGTAGACATTTCCATGTTTACACAGATAGCAGTGTGGATATTTCCACGTTTATGCAGATAGCTGTGTAGATATTTCCATGTTTATAGAGATAGAGGTGCGGATATTTCCATGTTTATACAGATATTTGGGCAGATATTTCCATGTTTATACAGATAGCGCTGTAGATATTTCCATCATAATACAGATGGCGGTGTAGATATGTCCATGTTCGTACAGATGGCGGTGTAGATATTTCCATGTTCATACAGATGGCGGTGTAGATATTTCGAAGTTTATAGAGATAGTGCTGTAGTTATTTCCATATTTATAGAGAAATCTGTGTAGATATTCAAATGTATATGCAGATAGCTGTGTAGATATTTCCATGTTCATGCAGATAGCCGTGTAGATATTTCCATGTTCATCCAGATGCTGGTGTAGATATATCCATGTTCATACAGATGGCGGTGAAGATATTTCCATGTTCATACACATGGCGGTGTAGATATTTCCATGTTCATACACATGGCGGTGTAGATATTTCCATGTTCGTAGAGATGGCGGTGTAGATATTTCCATGTTCATACAAATGGCGGTGTGGATATTTCCATGTTCATAGAGATGGCGGTGTAGATATTTCATTGTTTGTACAGATAGCAGTGTAGTTATTTCCATGTTTATAGAGATAGCAGTGTTGATATTTCCATTGATATACAGGTAGCTGTGTAGATATTTGCATGTTCATGCAGATAGCGGTGTAGATATTTCCATGCTCATACAGATAGCGGTGTAGATATTTCCATGTTCATACAGATAGCGGTGCAGATATTTCCATGTTCATACAGATAGCGGTGTAGATATTTCCATGTTCATACAGATAGCGGTGTAGATATTTCCATGTTCATACAGATGGCGGTGTAGATATTTCCATGTTCGCACGGATGGCAGTGTACATATTTCCATGTTCATACAGGTGGCGGTTTAGGTATTTCCATGTTTATACAGATAGCAGTGTAGTTATTTCCATGTTTATAGATATAGCAGTATAGATATTTCCATTCATATACAGATAGCTGTGTAGATATTTGCATGTTCATACAGATAGCGGTGTAGATATTTCCATGTTCGTACAGATAGCGGTGTAGATATTTCCATCTTCATACAGATAGCAGTGTAGATATTTCCATGTTCATACAGATAACGGTGTAGATATTTCCATGTTCATACAGATAGCCTTGTAGATATTTTCATGTTCATACGGTTAGCGGTGTAGATATTTCCATGTTCATACAGATGGCGGTGTAGATATTTACATGTCCATACAGATGGCGGTGTAGATATTTCCATGTTTGTACAGAAGGCGGTGTAGATATTTAAATGTTCATAGAGATGGCGGTGTAGATATTTCCATGTTTATGCAGATAGCGGTATAGGTATTTCCATGTTTATACAGATGGTGGTGTAGATATTTCCATGTTTATAGAGATGGCGGTCTAGATATTTACATGTTTTTAGAGATAGTGGTATAGTTATTTCCAACTTTATATAGACAGCGTTGTAGATATTTCCATGTTTATAAAGATAGCGGTGAAGATATTTCCTTGTTTATACAGATAGCGGTGTAGATATTTCCATGTTTACACAGACAGCAGTGTAGATATTTCCATGTTTATAGAGATAGTGGTGTAGATAAATTCAATATTATACAGATAGCAGTGTAGATATTTCCAAGTTGATACAGATAGCGGTGTAGATATTTCCACCTTTGTAGAGATGGCGGTGTAGATATTTCCATGTTCATACAGATGGCGGTGTAGATATTTCCATGTTTATAGAGATGGCGGTGAAGATATTTCCATGGTTACACAGATAGCGGTGTAGACATTTCCATGTTTACACAGATAGTGGTGTGGATATTTCCATGTATATGCAGATAGCGTTGTAGATATTTCCATGTTCATGCAGATAGCGCTGTAGATATTTCCATGTTCATCCAGATGCCGGTGTAGATATATCCATGTTCATACAGATGGCGGTGAAGATATTTCCATGTTCATACAGATGGCGGTGTAGATATTTCCATGTTCATACACATGGCGGTGTAGATATTTCCATGTTCATAGAGATGGCGGTGTAGATATTTCCATGTTCATACAAATGGCGGTTTAGATATTTCCATGTTCATAGAGATGGCGGTGTAGATATTTCCATGTTTATACACATAGCAGTGTAGTTATTTCCAAGTTTATAGAGATATCAGTGTAGATATTTCCATTGATATACAGATAGCTGTGTAGATATTTACTATTTGCATGTTCATACAGATAGCGGTGTAGATATTTCCTTGTTAATACTGATAGCGGTGTAGATATTTCCATGTTCAAACAGTTAACGGTGTAGATATTTCCATGTTCGTACAGATGGCGGTGTAGATATTTCCATGTTCATACAGATGGCGGTGTAGATATTTACATGTTCAAACAGATGGCGGTGTAGATATTTCCATGTTCGTACGGATGGCAGTGTAGATATTTCCACGTTCATACAGGTGGCGGTGTAGATATTCCCATGTTTTTACAGATAACTGTGTAGTTATTTCCATGTTTATAGAGATAGCAGTGTAGATATTTCCATTGATGTATAGATAGCTGTGTAGATATTTGCATGTTCATAGAGATAGCGGTGTAGATATTTCCATGTTCATACAGATAGCGGTGTAGATATTTCCATGTTCATACACATAGCGGTGTAGTTATTTCCATGTTCATACAGATAACGGTGTAGATATTTCCATGTTGATACAGATAGCGGTGTAGATATTTCCATGTTCACACAGATAGTGGTGTAGGTATTTCCATGTTCATACACTTAGCGGTGTAGGTATTTCCATGTTCATACACTTAGCGGTGTAGATATTTCCATGTACATGCAGATAGCGATGTAGATATTTCCATGTTCATCCAGATGCCGGTGTAGATATATCCATGTTCATACAGATGGCGTTGAAGATATTTCCACGTTCATACAGATGGCGGTGTAGATATTTCCATGTTCATACAAATGGCGGTGTAGATATTTCCATGTTCATACAGATGGCGGTGTAGATATTTCCGTGTTCATACAAATGGTGGTGTAGATATTTCCATGTTCATAGAGATGGCTGTGTAGATATTTCCATGTTTATACAGATTGCAATGTAGATATTTCCATGTTTATAGAGATAGCGGTGTAGATATTTCCATTGATATACAGATAGCTGTGAAGATATTTCCATGTTCATACAGATAGCGGTGTATCTATTTCCATCTTTTACAGATAGCGGTGTAGATATTTCCATGTTCATTCAGATAGCGGTGTAGATATTTCCATGTTCATACAGTTAGCGGTGCAGATATTTCCATGTTCATACAGATGGCGGTGTAGATATTTACATGTTCATACAGATGGCGGTGTAGATATTTCCATGTTCGTACGGATGGCAGTGTAGTTATTTCAATGTTCATACAGGTGGCGGTGTAGATATTTCCATGTTCATACAGATAGCAGTGTAGTTTTTTCCATGTTTATAGAGATAGCAGTGTAGGTATTTCCATTGATTTACAGATAGCTGTGTAGATGCTTACATGTTCATACTGATGGCGGTGTAGATATTGCCATGTTCGTACGGATGGCAGTGTAGATATTTCCATGTTTGTACAGGTGGCGGTGTAGATATTTCCATGTTTATACAGATAGCAGTGTAGATATTTCCATGTTTATAGAGATAGCAATGTAGATATTTCCAATGATATACAGATAGCTGTGTAGATATTTGCATGTTCATACTGATAGCGGTGTAGATATTTCCATGTTCGTACGGATAGCGGTGTAGATATTTCCATGTTCATACAGATAGCGGTGTAGATATTTCCATGTTCGTACAGATAGCGGTGTAGATATTTCCATGTTCATACAGATAGCGGTGTAGATATTTCCATGTTCATACAGATAACGGTGTAGATATTTCCATGTTCATACAGATAGCGGTGTAGATATTTCCATGTTCATACAGTTAGCGGTGTAGATATTTCCATGTTCATACAGATGGCGGTGTAGTTATTTACATGTTCATACAGACGGCGGTGTAGATATTTCCATGTTCGTAGAGATGGCGGTGTAGATATTTCCATGTTCATAGAGATGACGGTGTAGATATTTCCATGTTTATGCAGATAGCGGAATAGATATTTCCATGTTTATACAGATGGTGGTGTAGATATTTCCATGTTTATAGAGATGGCGGTCTAGATATTTTCATGTTTATAGAGATAGTCGTGTAGTTATTTCCAAGTTTATAGAGACAGCATTGTAGATATTTCCATGTTTATACAGATAGTGTTGAAGATATTTCCATGTTTATACAGATAGCGGTGTAGATATTTCCATGTTTATACAGATAGCAGTGTAGATATTTCCATGTTTATAGAGATAGTGGTGTAGATAATTTCAATTTTATACAGATAGCAGTGTAGATATTTCCAAGTTCATACAGATAGCGGTGTAGATATTTACACGTTTATAGAGATGGTGGTGTAGATATTTCCATGTTCATACAGATGGCGGTGTAGATATTTCCATGTTTTTAGAGATGGCGGTGTAGATATTTTCATGTTTACACAGATGGCGGTGGAGATATTTCCATGTTTACACAGATAGCGGTGTAGACATTTCCATGTTTACACATATAGCGGTGTGGATATTTCCACGTTTATGCAGATAGCTGTGTAGATATTTCCATGTTTATAGAGATAGAGGTGCGGATATTTCCATGTTTATACAGATATTTGGGCAGATATTTCCATGTTTATACAGATAGCGCTGTAGATATTTCCATCATAATACAGATGGCGGTGTAGATATGTCCATGTTCGTACAGATGGCGGTGTAGATATTTCCATGTTCATACAGATGGCGGTGTAGATATTTCGAAGTTTATAGAGATAGTGCTGTAGTTATTTCCATATTTATAGAGAAATCTGTGTAGATATTCAAATGTATATGCAGATAGCTGTGTAGATATTTCCATGTTCATGCAGATAGCCGTGTAGATATTTCCATGTTCATCCAGATGCTGGTGTAGATATATCCATGTTCATACAGATGGCGGTGAAGATATTTCCATGTTCATACACATGGCGGTGTAGATATTTCCATGTTCATACACATGGCGGTGTAGATATTTCCATGTTCGTAGAGATGGCGGTGTAGATATTTCCATGTTCATACAAATGGCGGTGTAGATATTTCCATGTTCATAGAGATGGCGGTGTAGATATTTCATTGTTTGTACAGATAGCAGTGTAGTTATTTCCATGTTTATAGAGATAGCAGTGTTGATATTTCCATTGATATACAGGTAGCTGTGTAGATATTTGCATGTTCATGCAGATAGCGGTGTAGATATTTCCATGCTCATACAGATAGCGGTGTAGATATTTCCATGTTCATACAGATAGCGGTGCAGATATTTCCATGTTCATACAGATAGCGGTGTAGATATTTCCATGTTCATACAGATAGCGGTGTAAATATTTCCATGTTCATACAGATGGCGGTGTAGATATTTCCATGTTCGCACGGATGGCAGTGTACATATTTCCATGTTCATACAGGTGGCGGTGTAGGTATTTCCATGTTTATACAGATAGCAGTGTAGTTATTTCCATGTTTATAGATATAGCAGTATAGATATTTCCATTCATATACAGATAGCTGTGTAGATATTTGCATGTTCATACAGATAGCGGTGTAGATATTTCCATGTTCGTACAGATAGCGGTGTAGATATTTCCATCTTCATACAGATTGCAGTGTAGATATTTCCATGTTCATACAGATAACGGTGTAGGTACTTCCATGTTCATACAGATAGCCTTGTAGATATTTTCATGTTCATACGGTTAGCGGTGTAGATATTTCCATGTTCATACAGATGGCGGTGTAGATATTTACATGTCCATACAGATGGCGGTGTAGATATTTCCATGTTTGTACAGAAGGCGGTGTAGATATTTAAATGTTCATAGAGATGGCGGTGTAGATATTTCCATGTTTATGCAGATAGCGGTATAGGTATTTCCATGTTTATACAGATGGTGGTGTAGATATTTCCATGTTTATAGAGATGGCGGTCTAGATATTTACATGTTTTTAGAGATAGTGGTATAGTTATTTCCAACTTTATATAGACAGCGTTGTAGATATTTCCATGTTTATAAAGATAGCGGTGAAGATATTTCCTTGTTTATACAGATAGCGGTGTAGATATTTCCATGTTTACACAGACAGCAGTGTAGATATTTCCATGTTTATAGAGATAGTGGTGTAGATAAATTCAATATTATACAGATAGCAGTGTAGATATTTCCAAGTTGATACAGATAGCGGTGTAGATATTTCCACCTTTATAGAGATGGCGGTGTAGATATTTCCATGTTCATACAGATGGCGGTGTAGATATTTCCATGTTTATAGAGATGGCGGTGAAGATATTTCCATGGTTACACAGATAGCGGTGTAGACATTTCCATGTTTACACAGATAGTGGTGTGGATATTTCCATGTATATGCAGATAGCGTTGTAGATATTTCCATGTTCATGCAGATAGCGCTGTAGATATTTCCATGTTCATCCAGATGCCGGTGTAGATATATCCAAGTTCATACAGATGGCGGTGAAGATATTTCCATGTTCATACAGATGGCGGTGTAGATATTTCCATGTTCATACACATGGCGGTGTAGATATTTCCATGTTCATAGAGATGGCGGTGTAGATATTTCCATGTTCATACAAATGGCGGTTTAGATATTTCCATGTTCATAGAGATGGCGGTGTAGATATTTCCATGTTTATACACATAGCAGTGTAGTTATTTCCAAGTTTATAGAGATATCAGTGTAGATATTTCCATTGATATACAGATAGCTGTGTAGATATTTACTATTTGCATGTTCATACAGATAGCGGTGTAGATATTTCCTTGTTCATACTGATAGCGGTGTAGATATTTCCATGTTCAAACAGTTAACGGTGTAGATATTTCCATGTTCATACAGATGGCGGTGTAGATATTTCCATGTTCATACAGATGGCGGTGTAGATATTTACATGTTCAAACAGATGGCGGTGTAGATATTTCCATGTTCGTACGGATGGCAGTGTAGATATTTCCACGTTCATACAGGTGGCGGTGTAGATATTCCCATGTTTTTACAGATAACTGTGTAGTTATTTCCATGTTTATAGAGATAGCAGTGTAGATATTTCCATTGATGTATAGATAGCTGTGTAGATATTTGCATGTTCATACAGATAGCGGTGTAGATATTTCCATGTTCATACAGATAGCGGTGTAGATATTTCCATGTTCGTACAGATAGCGGTGTAGATATTTCCATGTTCGTACAGATAGCGGTGTAGATATTTCCATGTTCATACAGATAACGGTGTAGATATTTCCATGTTCATACAGATAGCGGTGTAGATATTTCCATGTTCATACAGTTAGCGGTGTAGATATTTCCATGTTCATACAGATGGCGGTGTAGTTATTTACATGTTCATACAGACGGCGGTGTAGATATTTCCATGTTCGTAGAGATGGCGGTGTAGATATTTCCATGTTCATAGAGATGACGGTGTAGATATTTCCATGTTTATGCAGATAGCGGAATAGATATTTCCATGTTTATACAGATGGTGGTGTAGATATTTCCATGTTTATAGAGATGGCGGTCTAGATATTTCCATGTTTATAGAGATAGTCGTGTAGTTATTTCCAAGTTTATAGAGACAGCATTGTAGATATTTCCATGTTTATACAGATAGTGTTGAAGATATTTCCATGTTTATACAGATAGCGGTGTAGATATTTCCATGTTTATACAGATAGCAGTGTAGATATTTCCATGTTTATAGAGATAGTGGTGTAGATAATTTCAATTTTATACAGATAGCAGTGTAGATATTTCCAAGTTCATACAGATAGCGGTGTAGATATTTACACGTTTATAGAGATGGCGGTGTAGATATTTCCATGTTCATACAGATGGCGGTGTAGATATTTCCATGTTTTTAGAGATGGCGGTGTAGATATTTTCATGTTTACACAGATGGCGGTGGAGATATTTCCATGTTTACACAGATAGCGGTGTAGACATTTCCATGTTTACACATATAGCGGTGTGGATATTTCCACGTTTATGCAGATAGCTGTGTAGATATTTCCATGTTTATAGAGATAGAGGTGCGGATATTTCCATGTTTATACAGATATTTGGGCAGATATTTCCATGTTTATACAGATAGCGCTGTAGATATTTCCATCATAATACAGATGGCGGTGTAGATATGTCCATGTTCGTACAGATGGCGGTGTAGATATTTCCATGTTCATACAGATGGCGGTGTAGATATTTCGAAGTTTATAGAGATAGTGCTGTAGTTATTTCCATATTTATAGAGAAATCTGTGTAGATATTCAAATGTATATGCAGATAGCTGTGTAGATATTTCCATGTTCATGCAGATAGCCGTGTAGATATTTCCATGTTCATCCAGATGCTGGTGTAGATATATCCATGTTCATACAGATGGCGGTGAAGATATTTCCATGTTCATACACATGGCGGTGTAGATATTTCCATGTTCATACACATGGCGGTGTAGATATTTCCATGTTCGTAGAGATGGCGGTGTAGATATTTCCATGTTCATACAAATGGCGGTGTAGATATTTCCATGTTCATAGAGATGGCGGTGTAGATATTTCATTGTTTGTACAGATAGCAGTGTAGTTATTTCCATGTTTATAGAGATAGCAGTGTTGATATTTCCATTGATATACAGGTAGCTGTGTAGATATTTGCATGTTCATGCAGATAGCGGTGTAGATATTTCCATGCTCATACAGATAGCGGTGTAGATATTTCCATGTTCATACAGATAGCGGTGCAGATATTTCCATGTTCATACAGATAGCGGTGTAGATATTTCCATGTTCATACAGATAGCGGTGTAAATATTTCCATGTTCATACAGGTGGCGGTGTAGATATTTCCATGTTCGCACGGATGGCAGTGTACATATTTCCATGTTCATACAGGTGGCGGTGTAGGTATTTCCATGTTTATACAGATAGCAGTGTAGTTATTTCCATGTTTATAGATATAGCAGTATAGATATTTCCATTCATATACAGATAGCTGTGTAGATATTTGCATGTTCATACAGATAGCGGTGTAGATATTTCCATGTTCGTACAGATAGCGGTGTAGATATTTCCATCTTCATACAGATTGCAGTGTAGATATTTCCATGTTCATACAGATAACGGTGTAGGTACTTCCATGTTCATACAGATAGCCTTGTAGATATTTTCATGTTCATACGGTTAGCGGTGTAGATATTTCCATGTTCATACAGATGGCGGTGTAGATATTTACATGTCCATACAGATGGCGGTGTAGATATTTCCATGTTTGTACAGAAGGCGGTGTAGATATTTAAATGTTCATAGAGATGGCGGTGTAGATATTTCCATGTTTATGCAGATAGCGGTATAGGTATTTCCATGTTTATACAGATGGTGGTGTAGATATTTCCATGTTTATAGAGATGGCGGTCTAGATATTTACATGTTTTTAGAGATAGTGGTATAGTTATTTCCAACTTTATATAGACAGCGTTGTAGATATTTCCATGTTTATAAAGATAGCGGTGAAGATATTTCCTTGTTTATACAGATAGCGGTGTAGATATTTCCATGTTTACACAGACAGCAGTGTAGATATTTCCATGTTTATAGAGATAGTGGTGTAGATAAATTCAATATTATACAGATAGCAGTGTAGATATTTCCAAGTTGATACAGATAGCGGTGTAGATATTTCCACCTTTATAGAGATGGCGGTGTAGATATTTCCATGTTCATACAGATGGCGGTGTAGATATTTCCATGTTTATAGAGATGGCGGTGAAGATATTTCCATGGTTACACAGATAGCGGTGTAGACATTTCCATGTTTACACAGATAGTGGTGTGGATATTTCCATGTATATGCAGATAGCGTTGTAGATATTTCCATGTTCATGCAGATAGCGCTGTAGATATTTCCATGTTCATCCAGATGCCGGTGTAGATATATCCAAGTTCATACAGATGGCGGTGAAGATATTTCCATGTTCATACAGATGGCGGTGTAGATATTTCCATGTTCATACACATGGCGGTGTAGATATTTCCATGTTCATAGAGATGGCGGTGTAGATATTTCCATGTTCATACAAATGGCGGTTTAGATATTTCCATGTTCATAGAGATGGCGGTGTAGATATTTCCATGTTTATACACATAGCAGTGTAGTTATTTCCAAGTTTATAGAGATATCAGTGTAGATATTTCCATTGATATACAGATAGCTGTGTAGATATTTACTATTTGCATGTTCATACAGATAGCGGTGTAGATATTTCCTTGTTCATACTGATAGCGGTGTAGATATTTCCATGTTCAAACAGTTAACGGTGTAGATATTTCCATGTTCATACAGATGGCGGTGTAGATATTTCCATGTTCATACAGATGGCGGTGTAGATATTTACATGTTCAAACAGATGGCGGTGTAGATATTTCCATGTTCGTACGGATGGCAGTGTAGATATTTCCACGTTCATACAGGTGGCGGTGTAGATATTCCCATGTTTTTACAGATAACTGTGTAGTTATTTCCATGTTTATAGAGATAGCAGTGTAGATATTTCCATTGATGTATAGATAGCTGTGTAGATATTTGCATGTTCATACAGATAGCGGTGTAGATATTTCCATGTTCATACAGATAGCGGTGTAGATATTTCCATGTTCGTACAGATAGCGGTGTAGATATTTCCATGTTCGTACAGATAGCGGTGTAGATATTTCCATGTTCATACAGATAACGGTGTAGATATTTCCATGTTCATACAGATAGCGGTGTAGATATTTCCATGTTCATACAGTTAGCGGTGTAGATATTTCCATGTTCATACAGATGGCGGTGTAGTTATTTACATGTTCATACAGACGGCGGTGTAGATATTTCCATGTTCGTAGAGATGGCGGTGTAGATATTTCCATGTTCATAGAGATGACGGTGTAGATATTTCCATGTTTATGCAGATAGCGGAATAGATATTTCCATGTTTATACAGATGGTGGTGTAGATATTTCCATGTTTATAGAGATGGCGGTCTAGATATTTCCATGTTTATAGAGATAGTCGTGTAGTTATTTCCAAGTTTATAGAGACAGCATTGTAGATATTTCCATGTTTATACAGATAGTGTTGAAGATATTTCCATGTTTATACAGATAGCGGTGTAGATATTTCCATGTTTATACAGATAGCAGTGTAGATATTTCCATGTTTATAGAGATAGTGGTGTAGATAATTTCAATTTTATACAGATAGCAGTGTAGATATTTCCAAGTTCATACAGATAGCGGTGTAGATATTTACACGTTTATAGAGATGGCGGTGTAGATATTTCCATGTTCATACAGATGGCGGTGTAGATATTTCCATGTTTTTAGAGATGGCGGTGTAGATATTTTCATGTTTACACAGATGGCGGTGGAGATATTTCCATGTTTAGACAGATAGCGGTGTAGACATTTCCATGTTTACACATATAGCGGTGTGGATATTTCCACGTTTATGCAGATAGCTGTGTAGATATTTCCATGTTTATAGAGATAGAGGTGCGGATATTTCCATGTTTATACAGATATTTGGGCAGATATTTCCATGTTTATACAGATAGCGCTGTAGATATTTCCATCATAATACAGATGGCGGTGTAGATATGTCCATGTTCGTACAGATGGCGGTGTAGATATTTCCATGTTCATACAGATGGCGGTGTAGATATTTCGAAGTTTATAGAGATAGTGCTGTAGTTATTTCCATATTTATAGAGAAATCTGTGTAGATATTCAAATGTATATGCAGATAGCTGTGTAGATATTTCCATGTTCATGCAGATAGCCGTGTAGATATTTCCATGTTCATCCAGATGCTGGTGTAGATATATCCATGTTCATACAGATGGCGGTGAAGATATTTCCATGTTCATACACATGGCGGTGTAGATATTTCCATGTTCATACACATGGCGGTGTAGATATTTCCATGTTCGTAGAGATGGCGGTGTAGATATTTCCATGTTCATACAAATGGCGGTGTAGATATTTCCATGTTCATAGAGATGGCGGTGTAGATATTTCATTGTTTGTACAGATAGCAGTGTAGTTATTTCCATGTTTATAGAGATAGCAGTGTTGATATTTCCATTGATATACAGGTAGCTGTGTAGATATTTGCATGTTCATGCAGATAGCGGTGTAGATATTTCCATGCTCATACAGATAGCGGTGCAGATATTTCCATGTTCATACAGATAGCGGTGCAGATATTTCCATGTTCATACAGATAGCGGTGTAGATATTTCCATGTTCATACAGATAGCGGTGTAGATATTTCCATGTTCATACAGATGGCGGTGTAGATATTTCCATGTTCGCACGGATGGCAGTGTACATATTTCCATGTTCATACAGGTGGCGGTGTAAGTATTTCCATGTTTATACAGATAGCAGTGTAGTTATTTCCATGTTTATAGATATAGCAGTATAGATATTTCCATTCATATACAGATAGCTGTGTAGATATTTGCATGTTCATACAGATAGCGGTGTAGATATTTCCATGTTCGTACAGATAGCGGTGTAGATATTTCCATCTTCATACAGATAGCAGTGTAGATATTTCCATGTTCATACAGATAACGGTGTAGATATTTCCATGTTCATACAGATAGCCTTGTAGATATTTTCATGTTCATACGGTTAGCGGTGTAGATATTTCCATGTTCATACAGATGGCGCTGTAGATATTTACATGTCCATACAGATGGCGGTGTAGATATTTCCATGTTTGTACAGAAGGCGGTGTAGATATTTAAATGTTCATAGAGATGGCGGTGTAGATATTTCCATGTTTATGCAGATAGCGGTATAGGTATTTCCATGTTTATACAGATGGTGGTGTAGATATTTCCATGTTTATAGAGATGGCGGTCTAGATATTTACATGTTTTTAGAGATAGTGGTATAGTTATTTCCAACTTTATATAGACAGAGTTGTATATATTTCCATGTTTATAAAGATAGCGGTGAAGATATTTCCTTGTTTATACAGATAGCGGTGTAGATATTTCCATGTTTACACAGACAGCAGTGTAGATATTTCCATGTTTATAGAGATAGTGGTGTAGATAAATTCAATATTATACAGATAGCAGTGTAGATATTTCCAAGTTGATACAGATAGCGGTGTAGATATTTCCACCTTTATAGAGATGGCGGTGTAGATATTTCCATGTTCATACAGATGGCGGTGTAGATATTTCCATGTTTATAGAGATGGCGGTGAAGATATTTCCATGGTTACACAGATAGCGGTGTAGACATTTCCATGTTTACACAGATAGTATGTGGATATTTCCATGTATATGCAGATAGCGTTGTAGATATTTCCATGTTCATGCAGATAGCGCTGTAGATATTTCCATGTTCATCCAGATGCCGGTGTAGATATATCCATGTTCATACAGATGGCGGTGAAGATATTTCCATGTTCATACAGATGGCGGTGTAGATATTTCCATGTTCATACACATGGCGGTGTAGATATTTCCATGTTCATAGAGATGGCGGTGTAGATATTTCCATGTTCATACAAATGGCGGTTTAGATATTTCCATGTTCATAGAGATGGCGGTGTAGATATTTCCATGTTTATACACATAGCAGTGTAGTTATTTCCAAGTTTATAGAGATATCAGTGTAGATATTTCCATTGATATACAGATAGCTGTGTAGATATTTACCACTTGCATGTTCATACAGATAGCGGTGTAGATATTTCCTTGTTCATACTGATAGCGGTGTAGATATTTCCATGTTCAAACAGTTAACGGTGTAGATATTTCCATGTTCGTACAGAT
Source organism: Gorilla gorilla gorilla (assembly GCF_029281585.2). Classification (NCBI taxonomy): domain Eukaryota; kingdom Metazoa; phylum Chordata; class Mammalia; order Primates; family Hominidae; genus Gorilla; species Gorilla gorilla. The sequence goes on along the minus strand of NC_073235.2, from coordinate 12,176,967 downwards.
GGCGGTGTAGATATTTCCATGTTCATACAGATGGCGGTGTAGATATTTACATGTTCAAACAGATGGCGGTGTAGATATTTCCATGTTCGTACGGATGGCAGTGTAGATATTTCCACGTTCATACAGGTGGCGGTGTAGATATTCCCATGTTTTTTCAGATAACTGTGTAGTTATTTCCATGTTTATAGAGATAGCAGTGTAGATATTTCCATTGATGTATAGATAGCTGTGTAGATATTTGCATGTTCATAAAGATAGCGGTGTAGATATTTCCATGTTCATACAGATAGCGGTGTAGATATTTCCATATTCATACACATAGCGGTGGAGGTATTTCCATGTTCATACAGATAACGGTGTAGATATTTCCATGTTCATACAGATAGCGGTTTAGATATTTCCATGTTCATACAGATAGCGGTGTAGATATTTCCATGTTCATACAGTTAGCGGTGTAGATATTTCCATGTTCATGCAGATAGCGGTGTAGATATTTCCATGTTCATCCAGATGCCGGTGTAGATATATCCATGTCCATACAGATGGCGTTGAAGATATTTCCATGTTCATACAGATGGCGGTGTAGATATTTCCATGTTCATACAAATGGCAGTGTAGATATTTCCATGTTCATACAGATGGCGGTGTAGATATTTCCGTGTTCATACAGATGGCGGTGTAGATATTTCCATGTTCATAGAGATGGCGGTGTATATATTTCCATGTTTATACAGATAGCAATGTAGATATTTCCATGTTTATAGAGATAGCGTTGTAGATATTTCCATTGATATACAGATAGCTGTGTAGATATTTCCATGTTCATACAGATAGCGGTGTAGATATTTCCATGTTTTACAGATAGCAGTGTAGTTATTTCCATGTTTATAGAGATAGCAGTGTAGATATTTCCATTGATATACAGATAGCTGTGTAGATATTTACATGTCCATACAGATGGCGGTGTAGATATTTCCATGTTCGTACGGATGGCAGTGTAGATATTTCCATGTTCGTACAGGTGGCGGTGTAGATATTTCCATGTTTTTACTGATAGCAGTGTAGTTATTTCCATGTTTATAGAGATAGCAATGTAGTTATTTCCATTGATATACATATAGCTGTTTAGATATTTGCATGTTCATACTGATAGCGGTGTAGATATTTCCATGTTCGTACTGATAGCGGTGTAGATATTTCCATGTTCATACAGATAGCGGTGTAGATATTTCCATGTTCATACAGATAACGGTGTAGACATTTCCATGTTCATACAGATAGCGGTGTAGATATTTCCATGTTCATACAGTTAGCGGTGTAGATATTTCCATGTTCATACAGATGGCGGTGTAGATATTTACATGTTGATACAGATGGCGGTGTAGATATTTCCAAGTTCGAAGAGATGGCCGTTTAGATATTTCCATGTTCATAGAGATGGCGGTGTAGATATTTCCATGTTTATGCAGATAGCGGTATAGATATTTCCATGTTTATACAGATGGTGGTGTAGATATTTCCATGTTTATAGAGATGGCGGTCTAGATATTTCCATGTTTATAGAGATAGTGGTTTAGTTATTTCCAAGTTTATAGAGACAGCATTGCAGATATTTCCATGTTTATACAGATAGCGGTGAAGATATTTCCATGTTTATACAGATAGCGGTGTAGATATTTCCATGTTTATTCAGATAGCAGTGTAGATATTTCCATGTTTATAGAGATAGTGGTGTAGATAATTTCAATTTTATACAGATAGCAGTATAGATATTTCCAAGTTCATACAGATAGCGGTGTAGATATTTCCACGTTTATAGAGATGGCGGTGTAGATATTTCCATGTTCATACAGATGGCGGTGTAGATATTTCCATGTTTTTAGAGATGGCGGTGTAGATATTTTCAAGTTTACACAGATGGCGGTGGAGATATTTCCGTGTTTACACAGATAGCGGTGTAGACATTTCCATGTTTACACAGATAGCAGTGTGGATATTTCCACGTTTATGCAGATAGCTGTGTAGATATTTCCATGTTTATAGAGATAGAGGTGCGGATATTTCCATGTTTATACAGATATTTGGGCAGATATTTCCATGTTTATACAGATAGCGCTGTAGATATTTCCATCATAATACAGATGGCGGTGTAGATATGTCCATGTTCGTACAGATGGCGGTGTAGATATTTCCATGTTCATACAGATGGCGGTGTAGATATTTCGAAGTTTATAGAGATAGTGCTGTAGTTATTTCCATATTTATAGAGAAATCTGTGTAGATATTCAAATGTATATGCAGATAGCTGTGTAGATATTTCCATGTTCATGCAGATAGCCGTGTAGATATTTCCATGTTCATCCAGATGCTGGTGTAGATATATCCATGTTCATACAGATGGCGGTGAAGATATTTCCATGTTCATACACATGGCGGTGTAGATATTTCCATGTTCATACACATGGCGGTGTAGATATTTCCATGTTCGTAGAGATGGAGGTGTAGATAATTCCATGTTCATACAAATGGCGGTGTAGATATTTCCATGTTCATAGAGATGGCGGTGTAGATATTTCATTGTTTGTACAGATAGCAGTGTAGTTATTTCCATGTTTATAGAGATAGCAGTGTTGATATTTCCATTGATATACAGGTAGCTGTGTAGATATTTGCATGTTCATGCAGATAGCGGTGTAGATATTTCCATGCTCATACAGATAGCGGTGTAGATATTTCCATGTTCATACAGATAGCGGTGCAGATATTTCCATGTTCATACAGATAGCGGTGTAGATATTTCCATGTTCATACAGATAGCGGTGTAGATATTTCCATGTTCATACAGATGGCGGTGTAGATATTTCCATGTTCGCACGGATGGCAGTGTACATATTTCCATGTTCATACAGGTGGCGGTGTAGGTATTTCCATGTTTATACAGATAGCAGTGTAGTTATTTCCATGTTTATAGATATAGCAGTATAGATATTTCCATTCATATACAGATAGCTGTGTAGATATTTGCATGTTCATACAGATAGCGGTGTAGATATTTCCATGTTCGTACAGATAGCGGTGTAGATATTTCCATCTTCATACAGATAGCAGTGTAGATATTTCCATGTTCATACAGATAACGGTGTAGATATTTCCATGTTCATACAGATAGCCTTGTAGATATTTTCATGTTCATACGGTTAGCGGTGTAGATATTTCCATGTTCATACAGATGGCGGTGTAGATATTTACATGTCCATACAGATGGCGGTGTAGATATTTCCATGTTTGTACAGAAGGCGGTGTAGATATTTAAATGTTCATAGAGATGGCGGTGTAGATATTTCCATGTTTATGCAGATAGCGGTATAGGTATTTCCATGTTTATACAGATGGTGGTGTAGATATTTCCATGTTTATAGAGATGGCGGTCTAGATATTTACATGTTTTTAGAGATAGTGGTATAGTTATTTCCAACTTTATATAGACAGCGTTGTAGATATTTCCATGTTTATAAAGATAGCGGTGAAGATATTTCCTTGTTTATACAGATAGCGGTGTAGATATTTCCATGTTTACACAGACAGCAGTGTAGATATTTCCATGTTTATAGAGATAGTGGTGTAGATAAATTCAATATTATACAGATAGCAGTGTAGATATTTCCAAGTTGATACAGATAGCGGTGTAGATATTTCCACCTTTATAGAGATGGCGGTGTAGATATTTCCATGTTCATACAGATGGCGGTGTAGATATTTCCATGTTTATAGAGATGGCGGTGAAGATATTTCCATGGTTACACAGATAGCGGTGTAGACATTTCCATGTTTACACAGATAGTGGTGTGGATATTTCCATGTATATGCAGATAGCGTTGTAGATATTTCCATGTTCATGCAGATAGCGCTGTAGATATTTCCATGTTCATCCAGATGCCGGTGTAGATATATCCATGTTCATACAGATGGCGGTGAAGATATTTCCATGTTCATACAGATGGCGGTGTAGATATTTCCATGTTCATACACATGGCGGTGTAGATATTTCCATGTTCATAGAGATGGCGGTGTAGATATTTCCATGTTCATACAAATGGCGGTTTAGATATTTCCATGTTCATAGAGATGGCGGTGTAGATATTTCCATGTTTATACACATAGCAGTGTAGTTATTTCCAAGTTTATAGAGATATCAGTGTAGATATTTCCATTGATATACAGATAGCTGTGTAGATATTTACTATTTGCATGTTCATACAGATAGCGGTGTAGATATTTCCTTGTTAATACTGATAGCGGTGTAGATATTTCCATGTTCAAACAGTTAACGGTGTAGATATTTCCATGTTCGTACAGATGGCGGTGTAGATATTTCCATGTTCATACAGATGGCGGTGTAGATATTTACATGTTCAAACAGATGGCGGTGTAGATATTTCCATGTTCGTACGGATGGCAGTGTAGATATTTCCACGTTCATACAGGTGGCGGTGTAGATATTCCCATGTTTTTACAGATAACTGTGTAGTTATTTCCATGTTTATAGAGATAGCAGTGTAGATATTTCCATTGATGTATAGATAGCTGTGTAGATATTTGCATGTTCATAAAGATAGCGGTGTAGATATTTCCATGTTCATACAGATAGCGGTGTAGATATTTCCATATTCATACACATAGCGGTGGAGGTATTTCCATGTTCATACAGATAACGGTGTAGATATTTCCATGTTCATACAGATAGCGGTGTAGATATTTCCATGTTCATACAGATAGCGGTGTAGATATTTCCATGTTCATACAGTTAGCGGTGTAGATATTTCCATGTTCATGCAGATAGCGGTGTAGATATTTCCATGTTCATCCAGATGCCGGTGTAGATATATCCATGTCCATACAGATGGCGTTGAAGATATTTCCATGTTCATACAGATGGCGGTGTAGATATTTCCATGTTCATACAAATGGCAGTGTAGATATTTCCATGTTCATACAGATGGCGGTGTAGATATTTCCGTGATCATACAAATGGCGGTGTAGATATTTCCATGTTCATAGAGATGGCGGTGTATATATTTCCATGTTTATACAGATAGCAATGTAGATATTTCCATGTTTATAGAGATAGCGTTGTAGATATTTCCATTGATATACAGATAGCTGTGTAGATATTTCCATGTTCATACAGATAGCGGTGTAGATATTTCCATGTTTTACAGATAGCAGTGTAGTTATTTCCATGTTTATAGAGATAGCAGTGTAGATATTTCCATTGATATACAGATAGCTGTGTAGATATTTACATGTCCATACAGATGGTGGTGTAGATATTTCCATGTTCGTACGGATGTCAGTGTAGATATTTCCATGTTCGTACAGGTGGCGGTGTAGATATTTCCATGTTTTTACTGATAGCAGTGTAGTTATTTCCATGTTTATAGAGATATCAATGTAGTTATTTCCATTGATATACATATAGCTGTTTAGATATTTGCATGTTCATACTGATAGCGGTGTAGATATTTCCATGTTCGTACTGATAGCGGTGTAGATATTTCCATGTTCATACAGATAGCGGTGTAGATATTTCCATGTTCATACAGATAACGGTGTAGACATTTCCATGTTCATACAGATAGCGGTGTAGATATTTCCATGTTCATACAGTTAGCGGTGTAGATATTTCCATGTTCATACAGATGGCGGTGTAGATATTTACATGTTGATACAGATGGCGATGTAGATATTTCCAAGTTCGAAGAGATGGCCGTTTAGATATTTCCATGTTCATAGAGATGGCGGTGTAGATATTTCCATGTTTATGCAGATAGCGGTATAGATATTTCCATGTTTATACAGATGGTGGTGTAGATATTTCCATGTTTATAGAGATGGCGGTCTAGATATTTCCATGTTTATAGAGATAGTGGTTTAGTTATTTCCAAGTTTATAGAGACAGCATTGCAGATATTTCCATGTTTATACAGATAGCGGTGAAGATATTTCCATGTTTATACAGATAGCGGTGTAGATATTTCCATGTTTATTCAGATAGCAGTGTAGATATTTCCATGTTTATAGAGATAGTGGTGTAGATAATTTCAATTTTATACAGATAGCAGTATAGATATTTCCAAGTTCATACAGATAGCGGTGTAGATATTTCCACGTTTATAGAGATGGCGGTGTAGATATTTCCATGTTCATACAGATGGCGGTGTAGATATTTCCATGTTTTTAGAGATGGCGGTGTAGATATTTTCAAGTTTACACAGATGGCGGTGGAGATATTTCCATGTTTACACAGATAGCGGTGTAGACATTTCCATGTTTACACAGATAGCAGTGTGGATATTTCCACGTTTATGCAGATAGCTGTGTAGATATTTCCATGTTTATAGAGATAGAGGTGCGGATATTTCCATGTTTATACAGATATTTGGGCAGATATTTCCATGTTTATACAGATAGCGCTGTAGATATTTCCATCATAATACAGATGGCGGTGTAGATATGTCCATGTTCGTACAGATGGCGGTGTAGATATTTCCATGTTCATACAGATGGCGGTGTAGATATTTCGAAGTTTATAGAGATAGTGCTGTAGTTATTTCCATATTTATAGAGAAATCTGTGTAGATATTCAAATGTATATGCAGATAGCTGTGTGGATATTTCCATGTTCATGCAGATAGCCGTGTAGATATTTCCATGTTCATCCAGATGCTGGTGTAGATATATCCATGTTCATACAGATGGCGGTGAAGATATTTCCATGTTCATACACATGGCGGTGTAGATATTTCCATGTTCATACACATGGCGGTGTAGATATTTCCATGTTCGTAGAGATGGCGGTGTAGATATTTCCATGTTCATACAAATGGCGGTGTAGATATTTCCATGTTCATAGAGATGGCGGTGTAGATATTTCATTGTTTGTACAGATAGCAGTGTAGTTATTTCCATGTTTATAGAGATAGCAGTGTTGATATTTCCATTGATATACAGGTAGCTGTGTAGATATTTGCATGTTCATGCAGATAGCGGTGTAGATATTTCCATGCTCATACAGATAGCGGTGTAGATATTTCCATGTTCATACAGATAGCGGTGCAGATATTTCCATGTTCATACAGATAGCGGTGTAGATATTTCCATGTTCATACAGATAGCGGTGTAGATATTTCCATGTTCATACAGATGGCGGTGTAGATATTTCCATGTTCGCATGGATGGCAGTGTACATATTTCCATGTTCATACAGGTGGCGGTGTAGGTATTTCCATGTTTATACAGATAGCAGTGTAGTTATTTCCATGTTTATAGATATAGCAGTATAGATATTTCCATTCATATACAGATAGCTGTGTAGATATTTGCATGTTCATACAGATAGCGGTGTAGATATTTCCATGTTCGTACAGATAGCGGTGTAGATATTTCCATCTTCATACAGATAGCAGTGTAGATATTTCCATGTTCATACAGATAACGGTGTAGATATTTCCATGTTCATACAGATAGCCTTGTAGATATTTTCATGTTCATACGGTTAGCGGTGTAGATATTTCCATGTTCATACAGATGGCGGTGTAGATATTTACATGTCCATACAGATGGCGGTGTAGATATTTCCATGTTTGTACAGAAGGCGGTGTAGATATTTAAATGTTCATAGAGATGGCGGTGTAGATATTTCCATGTTTATGCAGATAGCGGTATAGGTATTTCCATGTTTATACAGATGGTGGTGTAGATATTTCCATGTTTATAGAGATGGCGGTCTAGATATTTACATGTTTTTAGAGATAGTGGTATAGTTATTTCCAACTTTATATAGACAGCGTTGTAGATATTTCCATGTTTATAAAGATAGCGGTGAAGATATTTCCTTGTTTATACAGATAGCGGTGTAGATATTTCCATGTTTACACAGACAGCAGTGTAGATATTTCCATGTTTATAGAGATAGTGGTGTAGATAAATTCAATATTATACAGATAGCAGTGTAGATATTTCCAAGTTGATACAGATAGCGGTGTAGATATTTCCACCTTTATAGAGATGGCGGTGTAGATATTTCCATGTTCATACAGATGGCGGTGTAGATATTTCCATGTTTATAGAGATGGCGGTGAAGATATTTCCATGGTTACACAGAGAGCGGTGTAGACATTTCCATGTTTACACAGATAGTGGTGTGGATATTTCCATGTATATGCAGATAGCGTTGTAGATATTTCCATGTTCATGCAGATAGCGCTGTAGATATTTCCATGTTCATCCAGATGCCGGTGTAGATATATCCATGTTCATACAGATGGCGGTGAAGATATTTCCATGTTCATACAGATGGCGGTGTAGATATTTCCATGTTCATACACATGGCGGTGTAGATATTTCCATGTTCATAGAGATGGCGGTGTAGATATTTCCATGTTCATACAATTGGCGGTTTAGATATTTCCATGTTCATAGAGATGGCGGTGTAGATATTTCCATGTTTATACACATAGCAGTGTAGTTATTTCCAAGTTTATAGAGATATCAGTGTAGATATTTCCATTGATATACAGATAGCTGTGTAGATATTTACTATTTGCATGTTCATACAGATAGCGGTGTAGATATTTCCTTGTTCATACTGATAGCGGTGTAGATATTTCCATGTTCAAACAGTTAACGGTGTAGATATTTCCATGTTCGTACAGATGGCGGTGTAGATATTTCCATGTTCATACAGATGGCGGTGTAGATATTTACATGTTCAAACAGATGGCGGTGTAGATATTTCCATGTTCGTACGGATGGCAGTGTAGATATTTCCACGTTCATACAGGTGGCGGTGTAGATATTCCCATGTTTTTACAGATAACTGTGTAGTTATTTCCATGTTTATAGAGATAGCAGTGTAGATATTTCCATTGATGTATAGATAGCTGTGTAGATATTTCCATGTTCATAAAGATAACGGTGTAGACATTTCCATGTTCATACAGATAGCGGTGTAGATATTTCCATGTTCATACAGTTAGCGGTGTAGATATTTCCATGTTCATACAGATGGCGGTGTAGATATTTACATGTTGATACAGATGGCGGTGTAGATATTTCCAAGTTCGAAGAGATGGCCGTTTAGATATTTCCATGTTCATAGAGATGGCGGTGTAGATATTTCCATGTTTATGCAGATAGCGGTATAGATATTTCCATGTTTATACAGATGGTGGTGTAGATATTTCCATGTTTATAGAGATGGCGGTCTAGATATTTCCATGTTTATAGAGATAGTGGTTTAGTTATTTCCAAGTTTATAGAGACAGCATTGCAGATATTTCCATGTTTATACAGATAGCGGTGAAGATATTTCCATGTTTATACAGATAGCGGTGTAGATATTTCCATGTTTATTCAGATAGCAGTGTAGATATTTCCATGTTTATAGAGATAGTGGTGTAGATAATTTCAATTTTATACAGATAGCAGTATAGATATTTCCAAGTTCATACAGATAGCGGTGTAGATATTTCCACGTTTATAGAGATGGCGGTGTAGATATTTCCATGTTCATACAGATGGCGGTGTAGATATTTCCATGTTTTTAGAGATGGCGGTGTAGATATTTTCAAGTTTACACAGATGGCGGTGGAGATATTTCCATGTTTACACAGATAGCGGTGTAGACATTTCCATGTTTACACAGATAGCAGTGTGGATATTTCCACGTTTATGCAGATAGCTGTGTAGATATTTCCATGTTTATAGAGATAGAGGTGCGGATATTTCCATGTTTATACAGATATTTGGGCAGATATTTCCATGTTTATACAGATAGCGCTGTAGATATTTCCATCATAATACAGATGGCGGTGTAGATATGTCCATGTTCGTACAGATGGCGGTGTAGATATTTCCATGTTCATACAGATGGCGGTGTAGATATTTCGAAGTTTATAGAGATAGTGCTGTAGTTATTTCCATATTTATAGAGAAATCTGTGTAGATATTCAAATGTATATGCAGATAGCTGTGTAGATATTTCCATGTTCATGCAGATAGCCGTGTAGATATTTCCATGTTCATCCAGATGCTGGTGTAGATATATCCATGTTCATACAGATGGCGGTGAAGATATTTCCATGTTCATACACATGGCGGTGTAGATATTTCCATGTTCATACACATGGCGGTGTAGATATTTCCATGTTCGTAGAGATGGCGGTGTAGATATTTCCATGTTCATACAAATGGCGGTGTAGATATTTCCATGTTCATAGAGATGGCGGTGTAGATATTTCATTGTTTGTACAGATAGCAGTGTAGTTATTTCCATGTTTATAGAGATAGCAGTGTTGATATTTCCATTGATATACAGGTAGCTGTGTAGATATTTGCATGTTCATGCAGATAGCGGTGTAGATATTTCCATGCTCATACAGATAGCGGTGTAGATATTTCCATGTTCATACAGATAGCGGTGCAGATATTTCCATGTTCATACAGATAGCGGTGTAGATATTTCCATGTTCATACAGATAGCGGTGTAGATATTTCCATGTTCATACAGATGGCGGTGTAGATATTTCCATGTTCGCACGGATGGCAGTGTACATATTTCCATGTTCATACAGGTGGCGGTGTAGGTATTTCCATGTTTATACAGATAGCAGTGTAGTTATTTCCATGTTTATAGATATAGCAGTATAGATATTTCCATTCATATACAGATAGCTGTGTAGATATTTGCATGTTCATACAGATAGCGGTGTAGATATTTCCATGTTCGTACAGATAGCGGTGTAGATATTTCCATCTTCATACAGATAGCAGTGTAGATATTTCCATGTTCATACAGATAACGGTGTAGATATTTCCATGTTCATACAGATAGCCTTGTAGATATTTTCATGTTCATACGGTTAGCGGTGTAGATATTTCCATGTTCATACAGATGGCGGTGTAGATATTTACATGTCCATACAGATGGCGGTGTAGATATTTCCATGTTTGTACAGAAGGCGGTGTAGATATTTAAATGTTCATAGAGATGGCGGTGTAGATATTTCCATGTTTATGCAGATAGCGGTATAGGTATTTCCATGTTTATACAGATGGTGGTGTAGATATTTCCATGTTTATAGAGATGGCGGTCTAGATATTTACATGTTTTTAGAGATAGTGGTATAGTTATTTCCAACTTTATATAGACAGCGTTGTAGATATTTCCATGTTTATAAAGATAGCGGTGAAGATATTTCCTTGTTTATACAGATAGCGCTGTAGATATTTCCATGTTCATCCAGATGCCGGTGTAGATATATCCATGTTCATACAGATGGCGGTGAAGATATTTCCATGTTCATACAGATGGCGGTGTAGATATTTCCATGTTCATACACATGGCGGTGTAGATATTTCCATGTTCATAGAGATGGCGGTGTAGATATTTCCATGTTCATACAAATGGCGGTTTAGATATTTCCATGTTCATAGAGATGGCGGTGTAGATATTTCCATGTTTATACACATAGCAGTGTAGTTATTTCCAAGTTTATAGAGATATCAGTGTAGATATTTCCATTGATATACAGATAGCTGTGTAGATATTTACTATTTGCATGTTCATACAGATAGCGGTGTAGATATTTCCTTGTTCATACTGATAGCGGTGTAGATATTTCCATGTTCAAACAGTTAACGGTGTAGATATTTCCATGTTCGTACAGATGGCGGTGTAGATATTTCCATGTTCATACAGATGGCGGTGTAGATATTTACATGTTCAAACAGATGGCGGTGTAGATATTTCCATGTTCGTACGGATGGCAGTGTAGATATTTCCACGTTCATACAGGTGGCGGTGTAGATATTCCCATGTTTTTACAGATAACTGTGTAGTTATTTCCATGTTTATAGAGATAGCAGTGTAGATATTTCCATTGATGTTTAGATAGCTGTGTAGATATTTGCATGTTCATAAAGATAGCGGTGTAGATATTTCCATGTTCATACAGATAGCGGTGTAGATATTTCCATATTCATACACATAGCGGTGTAGATATTTCCATGTTCATACAGATAACGGTGTAGATATTTCCATGTTCATACAGATAGCGGTGTAGATATTTCCATGTTCATACAGATAGCGGTGTAGATATTTCCATGTTCATACAGTTAGCGTTGTAGATATTTCCATGTTCATGCAGATAGCGGTGTAGATATTTCCATGTTCATCCAGATGCCGGTGTAGATATATCCATGTCCATACAGATGGCGTTGAAGATATTTCCATGTTCATACAGATGGCGGTGTAGATATTTCCATGTTCATACTAATGGCAGTGTAGATATTTCCATGTTCATACAGATGGCGGTGTAGATAGTTCCGTGATCATACAAATGGCGGTGTAGATATTTCCATGTTCATAGAGATGGCGGTGTATATATTTCCATGTTTATACAGATAGCAATGTAGATATTTCCATGTATATAGAGATAGCGTTGTAGATATTTCCATTGATATACAGATAGCTGTGTAGATATTTCCATGTTCATACAGATAGCGGTGTAGATATTTCCATGTTTTACAGATAGCAGTGTAGTTATTTCCATGTTTATAGAGATAGCAGTGTAGATATTTCCATTGATATACAGATAGCTGTGTAGATATTTACATGTCCATACAGATGGCGGTGTAGATATTTCCATGTTCGTACGGATGGCAGTGTAGATATTTCCATGTTCGTACAGGTGGCGGTGTAGATATTTCCATGTTTTTACTGATAGCAGTGTAGTTATTTCCATGTTTATAGAGATATCAATGTAGTTATTTCCATTGATATACATATAGCTGTTTAGATATTTGCATGTTCATACTGATAGCGGTGTAGATATTTCCATGTTCGTACTGATAGCGGTGTAGATATTTCCATGTTCATACAGATAGCGGTGTAGATATTTCCATGTTCATACAGATAACGGTGTAGACATTTCCATGTTCATACAGATAGCGGTGTAGATATTTCCATGTCCATACAGTTAGCGGTGTAGATATTTCCATGTTCATACAGATGGCGGTGTAGATATTTACATGTTGATACAGATGGCGGTGTAGATATTTCCAAGTTCGAAGAGATGGCCGTTTAGATATTTCCATGTTCATAGAGATGGCGGTGTAGATATTTCCATGTTTATGCAGATAGCGGTATAGATATTTCCATGTTTATACAGATGGTGGTGTAGATATTTCCATGTTTATAGAGATGGTGGTCTAGATATTTCCATGTTTATAGAGATAGTGGTTTAGTTATTTCCAAGTTTATAGAGACAGCATTGCAGATATTTCCATGTTTATACAGATAGCGGTGAAGATATTTCCATGTTTCTACAGATAGCGGTGTAGATATTTCCATGTTTATTCAGATAGCAGTGTAGATATTTCCATGTTTATAGAGATAGTGGTGTAGATAATTTCAATTTTATACAGATAGCAGTATAGATATTTCCAAGTTCATACAGATAGCGGTGTAGATATTTCCACGTTTATAGAGATGGCGGTGTAGATATTTCCATGTTCATACAGATGGCGGTGTAGATATTTCCATGTTTTTAGAGATGGCGGTGTAGATATTTTCAAGTTTACACAGATGGCGGTGGAGATATTTCCATGTTTACACAGATAGCGGTGTAGACATTTCCATGTTTACACAGATAGCAGTGTGGATATTTCCATGTTTATGCAGATAGCGGTGTAGACATTTCCATGTTTATACAAATAGCGGTGCGGATATTTCCATGTTTATACAGATAGTTGGGCAGATATTTCTATGTTTATACAGATAGCGGTGTAGATATTTCCATCTTAATACAGATGGCGGTGTAGATATGTCCATGTTCGTACAGATGGCGGTGTAGATATTTCCATGTCCATACAGATGGCGGTGTAGATATTTCGAAGTTTATAGAGATAGTGCTGTAGTTATTTCCATATTTATAGAGAAATCTGTGTAGATATTTAAATGTATATGCAGATAGCTGTGTAGAGATTTCCATGTTCATGCAGATAGCCGCCTAGATATTTTCATGTTCATCCAGATGCTGGTGTAGATATATCCATGTTCATACAGATGGCGGTGAAGGTATTTCCATGTTCATACAGGTGGCGGTGTAGATATTTCCATGTTCATACACATGGCGGTGTAGATATTTCCATGTTCATAGAGATGGCGGTGTAGATATTTCCATGTTCATACAAATGGCGGTGTAGATATTTCCATGTTCATAGACATGGCGGTGTATATATTTCCATGTTTTTACAGATAGCAGTGTAGTTATTTCCATGTTTATAGAGATAGCAGTGTAGATATTTCCATTGATATACAGATAGCTGTGTAGATATTTGCATGCTCATACAGGTAGCGGTGTAGATATTTCCATGCTCATACAGATAGCGGTGTTGATATTTCCATGTTCATACAGATAGCGGTGCAGATATTTCCATGTTCATACAGATAGCGGTGTAGATATTTCCATGTTCATACAGATAGCGGTGTAGATATTTCCATGTTCATACAGTTAGCATTGTAGATATTTCCATGTCCATACAGATGGCGGTGTAGATATTTCCATGTTTGTACAGAAGGCGGTGTAGATATTTAAATGTTCATAGAGATGGCGGTGTAGATATTTCCATGTTTATGCAGATAGCGGTATAGGTATTTCCATGTTTATACAGATGGTGGTGTAGATATTTCAATGTTTATAGAGATGGCGGTCTAGATATTTACATGTTTTTAGAGATAGTGGTATAGTTATTTCCAACTTTATATAGACAGCGTTGTAGATATTTCCATGTTTATAAAGATAGCGGTGAAGATATTTCCTTGTTTATACAGATAGCGGTGTAGATATTTCCATGTTTACACAGACAGCAGTGTAGATATTTCCATGTTTATAGAGATAGTGGTGTAGATAAATTCAATATTATACAGATAGCAGTGTAGATATTTCCAAGTTGATACAGATAGCGGTGTAGATATTTCCACCTTTATAGAGATGGCGGTGTAGATATTTCCATGTTCATACAGATGGCGGTGTAGATATTTCCATGTTTATAGAGATGGCGGTGAAGATATTTCCATGGTTACACAGATAGCGGTGTAGACATTTCCATGTTTACACAGATAGTGGTGTGGATATTTCCATGTATATGCAGATAGCGTTGTAGATATTTCCATGTTCATGCAGATAGCGCTGTAGATATTTCCATGTTCATCCAGATGCCGGTGTAGATATATCCATGTTCATACAGATGGCGGTGAAGATATTTCCATGTTCATACAGATGGCGGTGTAGATATTTAAATGTTCATACAGTTAGCGGTGTAGATATTTCCATGTTCATATAGATGGCGGTGTAGATATTTACATGTTGATACAGATGGCCATGTAGATATTTCCATGTTCATACAGATAGCGGTGCAGATATTTCCATGTTCATACAGATAGCGGTGTAGATATTTCCATGTTCATACAGATAGCGGTGTAGATATTTCCATGTTTATAGAGATGGCGGTGTAGATATTTCCATGTTCATACAGAGGACGGTGTAGATATTTCCATGTTTATAGGGATGGCGGTGTAGATATTTTCATGTTTACACAGATGGCGGTGTAGATATTTCCATGCTTACACAGATAGTGGTGTAGACATTTCCATGTTTACACAGATAGCGGTGTGGAAATTTCCATGTTTATGCAGATAGCAGTGTATATATTTCCATGTTTATACAGATAGCGGTGCGGATATTTCCATGTTTATTCAGATAGTTGGGCAGATATTTCCATGTTTATACAGATAGCGGTGTAGATATTTCCATCTTAATATAGATGGCGGTGTAGATATGTCCATGTTTGTACATATGGTGGTGTAGATATTTCCATGTTCACACAGACGGCTTTGTAGATATTTCGAAGTTTATAGAGATAGCGATGTAGTTATTTCCATATTTATAGAGAAATCTGTGTAGATATTTCCATGTATATTCAGATAGCTGCGAATATATTTCCATGTTCATGCAGATTACGGTGTAGATATTTCCATGTTCATCCAGATGCCGGTGTACATATATCCATGTTCATACAAATGGCGGTGAAGATATTTCCATGTTCATACAGATGGCGGTGTAGCTATTTCCATGTTCATACTAATGGCGGTGTAGGTATTTCCATGTTCATAGAGATGGCGGTTTAGATATTTCCATGTTCATACAAATGGCGGTGTAGATATTTCCATGTTCATAGAAATGGCGGTGTAGATATTTCCATGTTTATACAGATAGAAGTGTAGTTATTTCCATGTTTATAGAGATACCAGTCTGGATATTTCCATAGATATACAGATAGCTGTGTAGATATTTGCATGTTCATACAGATAGCGGTGTAGGTATTTCCATGTTCATACAGATAGCGGTGTAGATATTTCCATGTTCATACAGATAGCAGTGTAGATATTTCCATGTTAATACAGATAGCGGTGTAGATATTTCCATTTTCATACAGATAGTGGTGTAGATATTTAAATGTTCATACAGTTAGTGGTGTAGGTATTTCCATGTTCATATAGATGGCGGTGTAGATATTTACATGTTGATACAGATGGCGGTGTAGATATTTCCATGTTCATACAGATAGCGGTGTAGATATTTCCATGTTCATACAGATAGCGGTGTAGATATTTCCATGTTCATACAGATAGAGGTGTAGATATTTCCATGTTCATACCAATAGTGGTGTAGACATTTCCATGTTCATACATTTAGCGGTGTAGATATTTCCATGTTCATACAGATGGCGGTGAAGATATTTACATGTTCATACAGATGGCGGTGTAGATATTTCCATGTTTGTACGGATGGTAGTGTAGATATTTCCATGTTCATACAGGTGGCGATGTAGATATTTCCAAGTTTATACAGATAGCAGTGTAGTTATTTCCATGTTAAAAGAGATAGCGGTGTAGATATTTCCATTGATAAACAGATAGCTGTGTAGATATTTGCATGTTCATGCAGATAGCGGTGTAGATATTTCTATGTTCATACAGATAACGGTGTAGATATTTCCATGTTCATACAGACTGCGGTGTAGATATTTCCATGTTCATACAGTTAGCGGTGTAGATATTTCCATCTTAATACAGATGGCGGTGTAGATATGTCCATGTTTTTACAGATGGCAGTGTAGATATTTCCATGTTCATACAGATGGCGGTGTAGATATTTTGAAGTTTACAGAGATAGCGCTTTAGTTATTTCCATATTTTTAGAGAAATCTGTGTAGATATTTCCATGTATATTCAGATAGCTGTGTAGATATTTCCATGTTCATGCAGATAGCGGTGTAGATATTTCCATGTTCATCCAGATGCCTGTGTACATATATCCATGTTCATACAGATGGCGGTGAAGATATTTCCATGTTCATACAGATGGTGGTGTAGATATTTCCATGTTCATACCAATAGCGGTGTAGATATTTCCATGTTCTTACAGTTAGCCGTGTAGATATTTCCATGTTCATACAGATGGCGGTGTAGATATTTACATGTTCATACAGATGGTGGTTTAGATATTTACATGTTCATACCAATAGCGGTGTAGATATTTCCATGTTCATACAGATGGCGGAGTAGATATTTCCATGTTCATACAGATAGCGGTGTAGATATTTCCATCTTCATACCAATAGCGGTGTAGACATTTCCATGTTCATACATTTAGCGGTGTATATATTTCCAAGTTCATACAGATGGCGGTGAAGATATTTACATGTTCATACAGATGGCGGTGTAGATATTTCCATGTTTGAACGGATGGCATTGTAGATATTTCCATGTTCATACAGGTGGCGGTGTAGATATTCCCATGTTTATACAGATAGCATTGTAGTTATTTCCATGTTAATAGAGATAGCTGTGTAGATATTTCCATTGATATAGAGATAGCTGTGTAGATATTTGCTTGTTCATACAGATAGCGGTGTAGATATTTCCATGTTCGTACAGATAGCGGTGTAGATATTTCAATGTTCATACACTTAGCGGTGTAGATATTTCCATGTTCATACAGATGGCGGTGTAGATATTTACATGTTCATACAGATGGCGGTGTAGATATTTCCATGTTCGTACGGATGGCAGTGTAGATATTTCCATGTTCATACAGGTGGCGGTGTACATATTTCCATGTTTATACAGATAGCAGTGTAGTTATTTCCATGTTTATAGATATAGCAGTGTAGATATTTCCATTGATATACAGATAGCTGTGTAGATATTTGCATGTTCATACAGATGGCGGTGTAGATATTTCCATGTTCATGCAGATAGCGGTGTAGATATTTCCATGTTCATACAGATAACGGTGTAGATATTTCCATGTTCCTACAGATAGCGGTGTAGATATTTCCATGTTCATTCAGTTAGCGGTGTAGATATTTCCATGTTCATACAGATGGCGGTGTAGATATTTACATGTTCATAGAGATGGCGGTATAGATATTTCCATGTTCGTACAGATGGCTTTGTAGATATTTCCATGTTCATAGATATGGCGGTGTAGATATTTCCATGTTTATGCAGATATCAGTATAGATATTTCCATGTTTATACAGATGGTGGTGTAGATATTTCCATGTTTATAGAGATGGCGGTCTAGATATTTCCATGTTTACAGAGATAGTGGTGTAGTTATTTCCAAGTTTATAGAGACAGCGTTGTAGATATTTCCATGTTTATACAGATAGCGGTGAAGATATTTCCATGTTTATACAGATAGCGGTGTAGATATTTCCATGTTTATACAGATAGCAGTGTAGATATTTCCATGTTTATAGAGATAATGGTGTAGATAATTTCAATTTTATACAGAGAGCAGTGTAGATATTTCCAAGTTCATACAGATAGCGGTGTAGATATTTCCACGTTTATAGAGATGGCGGTGTAGATATTTCCATGTTCATACAGAGGGCGGTGTAGATATTTCCATGTTTATAGGGATGGCGGTGTAGATATTTTCATGTTTACACAGATGGCGGTGTAGATATTTCCCTGTTTACACAGATAGCGGTGTAGACATTTCCATGTTTACACAGATAGCGGTGTGGATATTTCCATGTATATGCAGATAGCAGTGTAGATATTTCCATGTTTATACAGATAGTTGGGCAAATATTTCCATCTTTATACAGATAGCGGTGTAGATATTTCCATCTTAATACAGATGGCGGTGTAGATATGTCCATGTTTTTACAGATGGCGGTGTAGATATTTCCATGTTCATACAGATGGCGGTGTAGATATTTTGAAGTTTATAGAGATAGCGCTTTAGTTATTTCCATATTTTTAAAGAAATCTGTGTAGATATTTCAATGTATATTCAGATAGCTGTGTAGATATTTCCATGTTCATGCAGATAGCGGTGTAGATATTTCCATGTTCCTCCAGATGCCTGTGTACATATATCCATGTTCATACAGATGGCGGTGAAGATATTTCCATGTTCATACAGATTGTGGTGTAGATATTTCCATGTTCATACCAATAGCGATGTAGATATTTCATTGTTCTTACAGTTAGCGGTGTAGATAATTCCATGTTCATACAGATGGCGGTGTAGATATTTCCATGTTCATACCAATAGCGGTGTAGATATTTCCATGTTCTTACAGTTAGCAGTGTAGATATTTCCATGTTCATAGAGTTAGCGGTGTAGATATTTCCATCTTAATACAGATGGCGGTGTAGATATGTCCATGTTTTTACAGATGGCGGTGTAGATATTTCCATGTTCATACAGATGGCGGTGTAGATATTTTGAAGTTTATAGAGATAGCGCTTTAGTTATTTCCATATTTTTAGAGAAATCTGTGTAGATATTTCCATGTACATTCAGATAGCTGTGTAGATATTTCCATGTTCATGCAGATAGCGGTGTAGATATTTCCATGTTCATCCAGATGCCTGTGTACATATATCCATGTTCATACAGATGGCGGTGAAGATATTTCCATGTTCATACAGATGGTGGTGTAGATATTTCCATGTTCATACCAATAGCGGTGTAGATAATTCCATGTTCTTACAGTTAGCGGTGTAGATATTTCCATGTTCATACAGATGGCGGTGTAGATATTTACATGTTCATACAGAAGGCGGTGTAGATATTTCTTTGTTCATACAGAAAGCGGTGTAGATATTTCCATGTTCATACAGATGGCGGAGTAGCTATTTCCATGTTCATACAGATAGCGGTGTAGATATTTCCATGTGCATACCAATAGCGGTGTAGACATTTCCATGTTCCTACATTTAGCGGTGTAGATATTTCCAAGTTCATACAGATGGCGGTGAAGATATTTACATGTTCATACAGATGGCTGTGTAGATATTTCCATGTTTGAACGGATGGCAGTGTAGATATTTCCATGTTCATACAGGTGGTGGTGTAGATATTCCCATGTTTATACAGATAGCGTTGTAGTTATTTCCATGTTCATAGAGATAGCTGTGTAGATATTTCCATTGATATACAGATAGCTTTGTAGATATTTGCTTGTTCATACAGATAGCGTTGTAGATATTTCCATGTTCGTACAGATAGCGGTGTAGATATTTCAATGTTTATACACTTAGCAGTGTAGATATTTCCATGTTCATACAGATGGCGGTGTAGATAATTACATGTTCATACAGATGGCGGTGTAGATATTTCCATGTTCATACAGACTGCGGTGTAGATATTTCCATGTTCATACAGTTAGCGGTGTAGATATTTCCATCTTAATACAGATGGCGGTGTAGATATGTCCATGTTTTTACAGATGGCAGTGTAGATATTTCCATGTTCATACAGATGGCGGTGTAGATATTTTGAAGTTTACAGAGATAGCGCTTTAGTTATTTCCATATTTTTAGAGAAATCTGTGTAGATATTTCCATGTATATTCAGATAGCTGTGTAGATATTTCCATGTTCATGCAGATAGCGGTGTAGATATTTCCATGTTCATCCAGATGCCTGTGTACATATATCCATGTTCATACAGATGGCGGTGAAGATATTTGCATGTTCATACAGATGGTGGTGTAGATATTTCCATGTTCATACCAATAGCGGTGTAGATATTTCCATGTTCTTACAGTTAGCGGTGTAGATATTTCCATGTTCATACAGATGGCGGTGTAGATATTTACATGTTCATACAGAAGGCGGTGTAGATATTTCTTTGTTCATACAGAAAGCGGTGTAGATATTTCCATGTTCATACAGATGGCGGAGTAGCTATTTCCATGTTCATACAGATAGCGGTGTAGATATTTCCATGTGCATACCAATAGCGGTGTAGGCATTTCCATGTTCCTACATTTAGCGGTGTAGATATTTCCAAGTTCATACAGATGGCGGTGAAGATATTTACATGTTCATACAGATGGCTGTGTAGATATTTCCATGTTTGAACGGATGGCAGTGTAGATATTTCCATGTTCATACAGGTGGTGGTGTAGATATTCCCATGTTTATACAGATAGCGTTGTAGTTATTTCCATGTTAATAGAGATAGCTGTGTAGATATTTCCATTGATATACAGATAGCTTTGTAGATATTTGCTTGTTCATACAGATAGCGTTGTAGATATTTCCATGTTCGTACAGATAGCGGTGTAGATATTTCAATGTTTATACACTTAGCAGTGTAGATATTTCCATGTTCATACAGATGGCGGTGTAGATAATTACATGTTCATACAGATAACGGTGTAGATATTTCCATGTTCATACAGACTGCGGTGTAGATATTTCCATGTTCATACAGTTAGCGGTGTAGATATTTCCATCTTAATACAGATGGCGGTGTAGATATGTCCATGTTTTTACAGATGGCAGTGTAGATATTTCCATGTTCATACAGATGGCGGTGTAGATATTTTGAAGTTTACAGAGATAGCGCTTTAGTTATTTCCATATTTTTAGAGAAATCTGTGTAGATATTTCCATGTATATTCAGATAGCTGTGTAGATATTTCCATGTTCATGCAGATAGCGGTGTAGATATTTCCATGTTCATCCAGATGCCTGTGTACATATATCCATGTTCATACAGATGGCGGTGAAGATATTTCCATGTTCATACAGATGGTGGTGTAGATATTTCCATGTTCATACCAATAGCGGTGTAGATATTTCCATGTTCTTACAGTTAGCGGTGTAGATATTTCCATGTTCATACAGATGGCGGTGTAGATATTTACATGTTCATACAGATGGTGGTGTAGATATTTACATGTTCATACCAATAGCGGTGTAGATATTTCCATGTTCATACAGATGGCGGAGTAGATATTTCCATGTTCATACAGATAGCGGTGTAGATATTTCCATGTTCATACCAATAGCGGTGTAGACATTTCCATGTTCATACATTTAGCGGTGTAGATATTTCCAAGTTCATACAGATGGCGGTGAAGATATTTACATGTTCATACAGATGGCGGTGTAGATATTTCCATGTTTGAACGGATGGCATTGTAGATATTTCCATGTTCATACAGGTGGCGGTGTAGATATTCCCATGTTTATACAGATAGCATTGTAGTTATTTCCATGTTAATAGAGATAGCTGTGTAGATATTTCCATTGATATAGAGATAGCTGTGTAGATATTTGCTTGTTCATACAGATAGCGGTGTAGATATTTCCATGTTCGTACAGATAGCGGTGTAGATATTTCAATGTTCATACACTTAGCGGTGTAGATATTTCCATGTTCATACAGATGGTGGTGTAGATATTTACATGTTCATACAGATGGCGGTGTAGATATTTCCATGTTCGTACGGATGGCAGTGTAGATATTTCCATGTTCATACAGGTGGCGGTGTACATATTTCCATGTTTATACAGATAGCAGTGTAGTTATTTCCATGTTTATAGATATAGCAGTGTAGATATTTCCATTGATATACAGATAGCTGTGTAGATATTTGCATGTTCATACAGATGGCGGTGTAGATATTTCCATGTTCATGCAGATAGCGGTGTAGATATTTCCATGTTCATACAGATAACGGTGTAGATATTTCCATGTTCCTACAGATAGCGGTGTAGATATTTCCATGTTCATACAGATGGCGGAGTAGCTATTTCCATGTTCCTACAGATAGCGGTGTAGATATTTCCATCATAATACAGATGGCGGTGTAGATATGTCCATGTTCGTACAGATGGCGGTGTAGATATTTCCATGTTCATACAGATGGCGGTGTAGATATTTCGAAGTTTATAGAGATAGCGCTGTAGTTATTTCCATATTTATAGAGAAATCTGTGTAGATATTCAAATGTATATGCAGATAGCTGTGTAGATATTTCCATGTTCATGCAGATAGCCGTGTAGATATTTCCATGTTCATCCAGATGCTGGTGTAGATATATCCATGTTCATACAGATGGCGGTGAAGATATTTCCATGTTCATACACATGGCGGTGTAGATATTTCCATGTTCATACACATGGCGGTGTAGATATTTCCATGTTCGTAGAGATGGCGGTGTAGATATTTCCATGTTCGTAGAGATGGTGGTGTAGATATTTCCATGTTCATACAAATGGCGGTGTAGATATTTCCATGTTCATAGAGATGGCGGTGTAGATATTTCATTGTTTGTACAGATAGCAGTGTAGTTATTTCCCTGTTTATAGAGATAGCAGTGTAGATATTTCCATTGATATACAGGTAGCTGTGTAGATATTTGCATGTTCATGCAGATAGCGGTGTGGATATTTCCATGCTCATACAGATAGCGGTGTAGATATTTCCATGTTCATACAGATAGCGGTGCAGATATTTCCATGTTCATACAGATAGCGGTGTAGATATATCCATGATCATACAGTTAGCGGTGTAGATATTTCCATGTTCATACAGATGGCGGTGTAGATATTTACATGTTCTTACAGATGGCGGTGTAGATATTTCCATGTTCGCACGGATGGCAGTGTACATATTTCCATGATCATACAGGTGGCGGTGTAGGTATTTCCATGTTTATACAGATAGCAGTGTAGTTATTTCCATGTTTATAGATATAGCAGTATAGATATTTCCATTCATCTACAGATAGCTGTGTAGATATTTGCATGTTCATACAGATAGCGGTGTAGATATTTCCATGTTCGTACAGATAGCGGTGTAGATATTTCCATCTTCATACAGATAGCAGTGTAGATATTTCCATGTTCATACAGATAACGGTGTAGATATTTCCATGTTCATACAGATAGCCTTGTAGATATTTTCATGTTCATACGGTTAGCGATGTAGATATTTCTATGTTCATACAGATGGCGGTGTAGATATTTACATGTCCATACAGATGGCGGTGTAGATATTTCCATGTTTGTACAGAAGGCGGTGTTGATATTTAAATGTTCATAGAGATGGCGGTGTAGATATTTCCATGTTTATGCAGAGAGCGGTATAGGTATTTCCATGTTTATACAGATGGTGGTGTAGATATTTCCACCTTTATAGAGATGGCGGTGTTGATATTTCCATGTTCATACAGATGGCGGTGTAGATATTTCCATGTGTATAGAGATGGCGGTGTAGATATTTCCATGGTTACACAGATAGCGGTGTAGACATTTCCATGTTTACACAGATAGTGGTGTGGATATTTCCATGTATATGCAGATAGCGGTGTATATATTTCCATGTTCATGCAGATAGCGCTGTAGATATTTCCATGTTCATCCAGGTGCCGTTGTAGATATTTCCATGTTCATACAGATGGCGGTGAAGAAATTTCCATGTTCATACAGATGGCGGTGTAGATATTTCCATGTTCATACACATGGCGGTGTAGATATTTCCATGTTCATAGAGATGGCAGTGTAGCTATTTCCATGTTCATACAAATGGCGTTGTAGATATTTCCATGTTCATAGAGATGGCGGTGTAGATATTTCTATGTATATACACATAGGAGTGTAGTTATTTCCAAGTTTATAGAGATATCAGTGTAGATATTTCCATTTATATACAGATAGCTGTGTAGATATTTGCTATTTGCATGTTCATACTGATAGCGGTGTAGATATTTCCTTGTTCACACTGATAGCTGTGTAGATATTTCCATGTTCAAACAGTTAACGGTGTAGATATTTCCATGTTCATACAGATGGCGGTGTAGATATTTCCATGTTCATACAGATGGCGGTGTAGATATTTACATGTTCAAACAGATGGCGGTGTAGATATTTCCATGTTCGTACGGATGGCAGTGTAGATATTTCCACGTTCATACAGGTGGCGGTGTAGATATTCCCATGTTTTTACAGATAACTGTGTAGTTATTTCCATGTTTATAGAGATAGCAGTGTAGATATTTCCATTGATGTATAGATAGCTGTGTAGATATTTGCATGTTCATACAGATAGCGGTGTAGATATTTCCATGTTCATACAGATAGCGGTGTAGATATTTCCATATTCATACACATAGTGGTGTAGATATTTCCATGTTCATACAGATAACGGTGTAGATATTTCCATGTTCATACAGATAGCGGTGTAGATAATTCCATGTTCATACAGTTAGCGGTGTAGATATTTCCATGTTCATACAGTTAGCGGTGTAGATATTTCCATGTTCATGCAGATAGCGGTGTAGATATTTCCATGTTCTTCCAGATGCCGGTGTAGATATATCTATGTCCATACAGATGGCGTTGAAGATATTTCCATGTTCATACAGATGGCGGTGTAGATATTTCCATGTTCATACAAATGGCGGTGTAGATATTTCCATGTTCATACAGATGGCGGTGTAGATATTTCCGTGTTCATACAAATGGCGGTGTAGATATTTCCATGTTCATAGAGATGGCGGTGTATATATTTCCATGTTTATACAGATATCAATGTAGATATTTCCATGTTTATAGAGATAGCGGTGTAGATATTTCCATTGATATACAGATAGCTGTGTAGATATTTCCATGTTCATACAGATAGCGGTGTAGGTATTTCCATGTTTTACAGATAGCAGTGTGGTTATTTCCATGTTTATAGAGATAGCAGTGTAGATATTTCCATTGATATACAGGTAGCTGTGTAGATATTTACATGTCCATACAGATGGCGGTGTAGATATTTCCATGTTCGTACGGATGGCAGTGTAGATATTTCCATGTTCGTACAGGTGGCGGTGTAGATATTTCCATGTTTTTACTGATAGCAGTGTAGTTATTTCCATGTTTATAGAGATAGCAATGTAGATATTTCCATTGATATACATATAGCTGTGTAGATATTTGCGTGTTCATACTGATAGCGGTGTAGATATTTCCATGTTCGTACTAATAGCGGTGTAGATATTTCCATGTTCATACAGATAGCGGTGTAGATATTTCCATGTTCATACAGATAACGGTGTAGACATTTCCATGTTCATACAGATAGCGGTGTAGATATTTCCATGTTCATACAGTTAGCGGTGTAGATATTTCCATGTTCATACAGATGGCGGTGTAGATATTTACATGTTGATACAGATGGCGGTGTAGATATTTCCAAGTTCGTAGAGATGGCGGTGTAGATATTTCCATGTTCATAGAGATGGCGGTGTAGATATTTCCATGTTTATGCAGATAGCGGTATAGATATTTCCATGTTTATACAGATGGAGGTGTAGATATTTCCATGTTAATAGAGATGGCGGTCTAGATATTTCCATGTTTATAGAGATAGTGGTGTAGTTATTTCCAAGTTTATAGAGACAGCATTGCAGATATTTCCATGTTTATACAGATAGCGGTGAAGATAATTCCATGTTTATACAGATAGCGGTGTAGATATTTCCATGTTTATGCAGATAGCAGTGTAGATATTTCCATGTTTATAGAGATAGTGGTGTAGATAATTTCAATTTTATACAGATAGCAGTATAGATATTTCCAAGTTCATACAGATAGCGGTGTAGATATTTCCACGTTTATACAGATGGCGGTGTAGATATTTCCATGTTTTTAGAGATGGCGGTGTAGATATTTTCAAGTTTACACAGATGGCGGTGGAGAAATTTCCATGTTTACACAGATAGCGGTGTAGACATTTCCATGTTTACACAGATAGCAGTGTAGATATTTCCACGTTTATAGAGATGGCGGTGTAGATATTTCCATGTTCATACAGATGGCGGTGTAGATATTTCCATGTTTATAGAGATGGCGGTGTAGATATTTTCATGTTTACATAGATGGCGGTGTAGATATTTCCATGTTTACACAGATAGCGGTGTAGACATTTCCATGTTTACACAGATAGTGGTGTGGATATTTCCATGTTTATGCAGATAGGGCTGTAGATATTTCCATGTTTATACAGATAGCGGTTCTGATATTTCCATGTTTCTACAGATAGCGGTGTGGATATTTCCATGTTTATACATATAGCAGTGTGGATATTTCCATGTTTATACAGATAGCGGTGTGGGTATTTCCATCTTAGTACAGATGGCGTTGTAGATATTTCCGTGTTTATACAGATAGCTGTGTAGATATTTCCATCTTAATACAGATAGCGTTGCAGATATTTCCATGTTCCTACAGATGGCAGTGTAGATATTTCCATGTTCATACAAATGGCAGTGTAGATATTTCCATGTTTATAGAGATAGCGGTGTAGTTATTTCCTTGTTTATACAGAATGCTGTGTTGATATTTCCATGTATATGCAGTTAGCTGTGTAGATATTTGCATGTTCATACAGATAGCGGTGTAGATATTTCCATGTTTATACAGATAGCGGTGTAGATATTTCCATGTTCATACACATAGCGGTGTAGATATTTCCATGTTAATACAGATAGCGGTGTAGATATTTCCATGTTCATACAGATAGCGGTGTAGATATTTCCATGTTTGTACAGATAGCGGTGTAGATATTTCCATGTTAATACTGATAGCGGTGTAGATATTTCCATGTTCATACAGTTAGCGGTGTAGATATTTCCATGCTCATACAGATGGCGGTGTAAATATTTCCCTGTTCATCCAGATGACGGTGTAGATATTTCCATGTTCATGCAGATGGCGGTGAAGATATTTCAATGTTCATACAGATGGCGCTGTAGATATGTCCATGTTCATACAAATGGCGGTGTAGATATTTCCATGTTCATACACATGGCGGTGTAGATATTTCCATGTTCATACACATGGCGGTGTAGATATTTCCATGTTCGTAGAGATGGCGGTGTAGATATTTCCATGTTCATACAAATGGCGGTGTAGAGATTTCCATGTTCATAGAGACGGCGGTGTAGATATTTCATTGTTTGTACAGATAGCAGTGTAGTTATTTCCCTGTTTATAGAGATAGTAGTGTAGATATTTCCATTGATATACAGGTTGCTGTGTAGATATTTGCATATTCATGCAGATAGCGGTGTAGATATTTCCATGCTCATACAGATAGCCGTGTAGATATTTCCATGTTCATACAGATAGCGGTGCAGATATTTCCATGTTCATACAGATAGCGGTGTAGATATTTCCATGATCATACAGTTAGCGGTGTAGATATTTCCATGTTCATACAGATGGCGGTGTAGATATTTACATGTTCTTACAGATGGCGGTGTAGATAATTCCATGTTCGCACGGATGGCAGTGTACATATTTCCATGTTCATACAGGTTGCGGTGTAGGTTTTTCCATGTTTATACAGATAGCAGTGTAGTTATTTCCATGTTTATAGATATAGCAGTATAGATATTTCCATTCATATACAGATAGCTGTGTAGATATTTGCATGCTCATACAGATAGCGGTGTAGATATTTCCATGTTCGTACAGATAGCGGTGTAGATATTTCCATCTTCATACAGATAGCAGTGTAGATATTTCCATGTTCATTCAGATAACAGTGTAGATATTTCCATGTTCATACAGATAGCCTTGTAGATATTTTCATGTTCATACGGTTAGCGGTGTAGATATTTCCATGTTTATACAGATAGCGGTGTAGATATTTCCATCTTAATTCAGATGGCAGTTTAGATATGTCCATGTTCGTACAGATGGCGGTGTAGATATTTCCATGTTCATACAGATGGCAGTGTAGGTATTTCGAAGTTTATAGAGATAGCGCTGTAGTTATTTCCATATTTATATAGAAATCGGTGTAGATATTTCCATGTATATTCAGATAGCTGTGTAGATATTTCCATGTTCATGCAGATAGTGGTGTAGATATTTCCATGTTCATCCAGATGCCGGTGTACATATATCCGTATTCATACCGATGGCGGTGAAGTTATTTCCATGTTCATACAGATGGCGGTGTAGGTATTTCCATGTTCATACAAATGGCGGTGTAGATATTTCCATGTTCATATAGATGGCGGTGTAGATATTTCCAGGTTCATACAAATGGCGGTGTAGATATTTCCATGTTCATAGAGATGGCGGTGTAGATATTTCCATGTTTAGACAGATAGCAGTGTAGTTATTTCCATGTTTATAGAGATACCAGTGTGGATATTTCCATTGATATACAGATAGCTGTGTAGATATTTGCAAGTTCATACAAATAGCGGTGTAGATATTTCCATGTTCATACAGATAGCGGTGTAGATATTTCCATGTTCATACAGATAGCGGTGTAGATATTTCCATGTTCATACAGATAGCAGTGTAGATATTTCCATGTTCATACAGATAGCGGTGTAGATATTTCCATGTTCATACAGTTAGCGGTGTAGATATTTCCATGTTCATACAGAGGACGGTGTAGATATTTCCATGTTTATAGGGATGGCGGTGTAGATATTTTCATGTTTACACAGATAGCGGTGTAGATATTTCCATGTTCATACAGATAGCGGTGTAGATATTTCCATGTTCATACAGATAGCGGTGTAGATATTTCCATCTTAATACAGATGGCGGTGTAGATATGTCCATGTTTGTACAGATGGCGGTGTAGATATTTCCATGTTCATACAGATGACGGTGTAGATATTTCAAAGTTTATAGAGATAGCGCTGTAGTTATTTCCATATTTATAGAGAAATCTGTGTAGATATTTCCATGTATATGCAGACAGTAGTGTAGATATTTCCATGTTCATGCAGATAGCGGTGTAGATATTTCCATGTTTACACAGATAGCGGTGTAGATATTTCCATGTTCATCCAGATTGCTGTGTAGATATATCCATGTTCATACAGATAGCGGTGTAGATATTTCCATGTTCATACAGATGGCGGTGTAGATATTTCCATGTTTATAGAGATGGCGGTGTAGATATTTTCATGTTTACATAGATGGCGGTGTAGATATTTCCATGTTTACACAGATAGCGGTGTAGACATTCCCATGTTTACACAGATAGTTGTGTGGATATTTCCATGTTTAGGCAGATAGCGCTGTAGATATTTCCATGTTTATACAGATAGCGGTTCTGATATTTCCATGTTTCTACAGATAGCGGTGTGGATATTTCCATGTTTATACATATAGTAGTGTGGATATTTCCATGTTTATACAGATAGCGGTGTGGGTATTTCCATCTTAGTACAGATGGTGTTGTAGATATTTCCGTTTTTATACAGATAGCGGTGTAGATATTTCCATCTTAATACAGATAGCGTTGCAGATATTTCCATGTTCCTACAGATGGCAGTGTAGTTGTTTCCATGTTCATACAAATGGCAGTGTAGATATTTCCATGTTTATAGAGATAGCGGTGTAGTTATTTCCTTGTTTATACAGAATGCTGTGTTGATATTTCCATGTATATGCAGTTAGCTGTGTAGATATTTCCATGTTCATACAGATAGCGGTGTAGATATTTCCATGTTTATACAGATAGCGGTGTAGATATTTCCATGTTCATACACATAGCGGTGTAGATATTTCCATGTTAATACAGATAGCGGTGTAGATATTTCCATGTTTATACAGATAGCTGTGTAGATATTTGCATGTTCATACAGATAGCGGTGTAGATATTTCCATGTTAATACTGATAGCGGTGTAGATATTTCCATGTTCATACAGTTAGCGGTGTAGATATTTCCATGTTCATACAGATGGCGGTGTAAATATTTCCCTGTTCATCCAGATGACGGTGTAGATATTTCCATGTTCATGCAGATGGCGGTGAAGATATTTCAATGTTCATACAGATGGCGCTGTAGATATGTCCATGTTCATACAAATGGCGGTGTAGATATTTCCATGTTCATACAGATGGCGGTGTAGTTATTTCCATGTTTACAGCGATGGTGGTGTAGTTATTTCCTTGTTTATAGAGATAGCAGTGTAGATATTTCGATTTATATACAGATAGCGGTGTAGATATTTCCATGTTCATACTGATAGTGGTTTAGATATTTCCATGTTTATACAGATAGCGGTGTAGATATTTCTATGTTTATAGAGATGGCGTTCTAGATATTTCTATGTTTATAGAGATAGTCGTGTAGTTATTTCCAAGTTTTTAGAGACAGCGTTGTAGATATTTCCATGTTTATACAGATAGTGGTGAAGATATTTCTCTGTTTATACAGATAGCGGTGTAGATATTTCCATGTTTATACAGATACCGGTGTAGATATTTAGAAGTTTATAGAGATGGCGGTCTAGATATTGTCTTGTTTATACAGATAGCGGTGTAGATATTTCCATGTTTATAGAGATAGCGGTGTAGATAATTCCAATTTTATATACATAGCAGTGTAGATATTTCCGTTTTCATACAAATAGCGGTGTAGATATTTCCACGTTTATAGAGATGGCGGTGTAGATATTTCCATGTTCATAGAGATGGCGGTGTAGATATTTCCATGTTTACACAGATAGCGGTGTAGATATTTCCATGTTGAAACACATAGCGGTGTAGATATTTCCATGTTTTAGAGATAGCGGTGTAGTTATTTCCCTGCTTATAGAGAAAGCTGTGTAGATATTTCCATGTATATGCAGTTAACTGTGTAGATATTTCCATGTTCATACAGATGGCGGTGCATATATTTCCATGTTCATACAGTTAGCGGTGTAGATATTTCCATGTTCATACAGATGGCGTTGAAGATATTTCCATGATCATTCAGATGGCGGTGTAGATATTTCCATGTTCATACAAATAGCGGTATAGATATTTTCACCTTTATAGAGATGGCGGTTTAGATATTTCTATGTTCATACAGGTGGCGGTGTAGATATTTACATGTTTATAGAGATGTCGGTGTATATATTTCCGTGTTTACACAGATAGTGGTGCAGATATTTCCATGTTTACACAGATAACGGTGTAGACATTTCCATCTTTCCACAGATAGCAGTGTAGACATTTCCATGTTTACACAGAAAGCATTGTAAATATTTACATGTTTATAGAGATAGCGGTGTAGTTATTTCCATGTTTATACAGACAGTGGTGAAGATATTTCCATGTTTATAGTGATAGCGGTGTAGTTATTTCCTTATTTATACAGAAAGCTGTTTAGATATTACCATGTATATGCAGATAGCTGTGTAGATATTTCCATGTTTATACAGATAGCGGTGCTGATATTTCCATGTTTATTACAGATAGCGGTGTGGGTATTTCCATGTTTATAGAGATAGTGGTGTAGATATTTCCATGTTTATACAGATAGCGGTGTAGATATTTCCATGTTTATACGGATAGCGGTGTGGTTATTTCCATCTTAGTACAGGTAGCGTTGTAGATATTTCCAAGTTTATACAGATAGCGGTGTAGATATTTCCATGTTTATACAGATAGCGGTGTAGATATTTCCATGTTTATACAGATAGCGGTGTAGATATATCTATCTTAATACAGATGGCGTTGTAGATATTCCATGTTCTTACAGAAGGCAGTGTAGATATTTCCATGTTCGTACACATAGCGGTGTAGATATTTCCATGTTCATACAGATAGCGGTGTAGATATTTCCATGTTCATACAGATAGCAGTGTAGATATTTCCATGTTCATACAGATGGCAGTGAAGTTAATTCCGTGTTCATACAGATAGCGGTGTAGATATTTCCATGTTTATACAAATAGCGGTGTAGATATTTCCATGTTTATAGAGATGGCGGTCTAGATATTTCCATGTTTATACAGAAAGCTGTGTAGATATTTCCATGTATATGCAGATAGCTGTGTAGATATTTCCATGTTTTTACAGATAGCGGTGCTGATATTTCCATGTTTATTACAGATAGCGGTGTGGATATTTCAATGATTATACTGAGAGCGGTGTAGATATTTCCATGTTTATACAGATAGCGGTGTTGGTATTTCCATGTTTATACAGACAGCGCTGTGGTTATTTCCATCTTTATGCATATAGTGGTGTGGATATTTCCATGTTTATACAGATAGCAGTGTAGATATTTCCATGTTTATACAGATAGCGGTGTAGATATTTCCATGTTCGTACAGATAGCGGTGTAGATATTTCCATGTTTATACAGATAGTGGTGTAGATATTTCATGTTTATAGAGATGGCGGTCTAGATATTTCCATGTTCATAGAGATAGTGGTGTAGTTATTTCCAAGTTTGTAGTGACAGCGTTGTAGATATTTCCGCGTTTATACAGATAGCGGTGTAGATATTTCCATGTTTATACAGATAGCGGTGTAGATTATTCCAATATTATACAGATAGCAGTGTAGATATTTCAAAGTTCATACAAATAGCGGTGTAGATATTTCCGTGTTCATACAGATGGCGGTGTAGATATTTCCATGTTCATACAGATGGCGGTGTAGATATTTCCATGTTTACACAGATAGCGCTGTAGATATTTCCATGTTCATACAGATAGCGGTGTAGGTATTTTCTTGTTTATAGAGAAAGCTGTGTAGATATTTCCATGTCTATGCAATTAACTGTGTAGATATTTCCATGTTCATACACATAGCGGTGTAGATATTTCCATGTTCATACAGATGGCGGTTAAGTTAATTCCATGTTCATACAGATGGCGGTTTAGATATTTTCATGTTCATACAAATGGCGGTGTAGTTATTTGCATGTTCATAGAGATGGCGCTGTAGTTATTTCCATGTTTATAGAGATAGCGGTGTAGTTATTTCCATGTTTATAGAGATAGAGGCGTAGGTATTTCCATGTATATACAGATAGCAGTGTGATTTTTTCCATGTTCATACAGATAGCGGTATAGATATTTTCACCTTTATAGAGATGGCGGTGTAGATATTTCCATGTTTATACAGATGGCGGTGTAGATATTTCCATGTTTATAGAGATGGCGGTGTAGACATTTCCATCTTTCCACAGATAGCGGTGTAGACATTCCCATGTTTACACAGGTAGCATTGTAAATATTTACATGTTTATAGAGATAGCGGTGTAGTTATTTACATGTTTATACAGACAGCGGTGAAGATATTTCCATGTTTATAGAGATAGCGGTGTAGTCATTTCCATGTTTTTAGAGATAGCTGTGTAGATATTTCCATGTATATGCAGATAGCTGTGTAGATATTTCCATGTTTATACAGATAGTGGTGTAGATATTTCCATGTTTATTCAGATATCAGTGTAGATATTTCCATGTTTCTACAGATAGCGGTGTGGATATTTGCATCTTAATAGAGATGGCCGTGTAGATATTTCCATGTTTATACTGATGGCACTGAAGATATTTCCATGTTCATACAGATGGTGCTCTATATATTTCCAGTTTTGTAGAGATAGCAGTGTAGTTATTTCCATGTTTATAGAGATAGCGCTGTAGAGTTTTCCATGTATATACATATAGCTATGCAGATATTTCCATGTTCTTACAGACAGAGATGTAGATATTTCCATGTTCATACAGATAGCAGAGTGGATATTTCCATGTTCATAGAGGTAGCGGTGTAGATATTTCCATGTTCATTCAGATAGCGGTGTAGATTTTTCCATGTTCATACAGATAGCGGTGTAGATATTTCTATGTTTATAGAGATGGCGGTGTAGATATTTCCACGTTTATACTGATGGCGTTGTAGATATTTCCACGTTTATAGAGAAGGCGGTGTAGATATTTCCATGTTTATACAGAAAGCGGTGTAGATATTTCCATGTTTACAGAGATAGTGGTGAAGACATTTCCATGTTGAAACAGATAGCGTTGTAGATATTTTCATGTTTATAGAGATAGTGGTGTAGTTACTTCCATGTTTATACAGTTAGCGGTGAAGTAATTTCCATGCTTACACAGATAGCGGTGTGGATATTTCATGGATTATACAGAGAGCGGTGTAGATATTTCCATGTTTATACAGATAGCGGTGCTGATATGTCCATGTTTATAGAGATAGCGGTGTGCATATTTCCATGTTTATACATATAGAGGTGTGGATATCTCCATGTTTATGAAGATAGCGGTGTAGATATTTCAATGTTTATACAGATAGCGGTTCAGATATTTCCATCTTAATACAGATGGCGGTGTAGATATTTCCATGTTCCTACAGATGGCGGTGTAGATTTTTCCATGTTCCTACAGATGGCGGTGTAGTTATTTCCAAGTATATAGAGATGGCGGTGTAGTTATTTCCATGTTTATATAGAAAGCTGTGTATATATTTCCATGTGTATGCAGATAGCTGTGTAGATATTTCCATGTTCATAAAGATAGCGGTGTAGATAATTCCATATTCATTCACATGGCAGTGTAGATATATCCATGTTCATACAGATGGCGGTGAAGGAATTTCCATGTTCATACGGATGGCGGTGTAGATATTTCCATGATCATACAAATGGCGGTGTAGATATTTCCATGTTCATAGAGATGGCGTTGTAGGTATTTCCATGTTCATACAGATGGTGGTGTAGTTATTTCCATGTTTATAGAGATAGCAGTGTAGACATTTCCATTGACATACAGATAGCTGTGTAGATATTTACAAGTTCATACAGATGGCAGTGTAGATATTTCCATGTTCTTAAAGATGGCGGTGTAGATATTTCCATGTTTACACAGATAGCGGTGTAGATATTTCCATGTTGACACACATAGCGGTGTAGATATTTCTATGTTTTTAGAGATAGCGGTGTAGTTATTTCCTTGTTTATAGAGAAAGCTGTGTAGATATTTCGATCTACATGCAGTTAACTGTGTAGATATTTCCATGTCCATACAGATGGCGTTGAAGATATTTCCATATTCATACAGATGGCGGTGTAGATATTTCCATGTTTACACAGATAGTGGTGTAGACTTTTCCATGTTGAAACAGGTAGCGTTGTAGATATTTACATGTTTATAGAGATAGTGGTGTAGTTATTTCCATGTTTATACAGATAGCGGTGAAGTTATTTCCATGTTTACACAGATAGCGGTGTGGATATTTCATGGATTATACAGAGAGCAGTGTAGATATTTCCATGTTTATACAGATAGCCGTGCTGATATTTCCATGTTTATACAGATAGCAGTGTGGATATTTCCATGTTTATACAGATAGCGCTTCAGATATTTCCATCTTAATACAGATGGCAGTGTAGATACTTCCATGTTCCTACAGATGGCGGTGTAGATTTTTCCATGTTCCTACAGATGGCGGTGTAGATATTTTCAAGTTTATGGAGATGGCGGTGTAGTTATTTCCATGCTTATATAGAAAGCTGTGTAGATATTTCCATGTGTATGCAGATAGCTGTGTAGATATTTCCATGTTTATACAGATACTGGTGTAGATATTTCCATGTTTATACAGATATCGGTGTAGATATTTCCTTTTTTCTTCAGATAGCGGTGTGGATATTTGCATCTTAATACAGATGGCGGTGTAGATATTTCCATGTTTTTACTGATGGCGCTGAAGAGATTTCCATGTTCATACAGATGGCGCTGTATATATGTCCAGTTTTGTAGAGATAGTGGTGTAGTTATTTCCATGTTTATAGAGATAGCGGTGTAGTGTTTTCCATGTATATACATATAGCTATGCAGATATTTCCAAGTTCTTACAGACAGCGATGTAGATATTTCCATGTTCATACAGATAGCAGAGTGGATATTTCCATGTTCATACAGGTAGCGGTGTAGATATTTCCATGTTTACACAGATAGTGGTGTAGACATTTCCTTGTTGAAACAGACAGCGTTGTAGATATTTACATGTTTATAGAGATAGTGGTGTAGTTATTTCCATGTTTATACAGATAGCGGTGAAGTTATTTCCATGTTTACACAGATAGCGGTGTGGATATTTCATGGATTATACAGAGAGCGGTGTAGATATTTCCATGTTTATACAGATAGCGGTGCTGATATTTCCATGTTTATACAGATAGCGGTGTGGATATTTCCATGTTTATACATATAGCTGTGTGGATATTTCCATGTTTATACAGATAGCGGTGTAGATATTTCCATGTTTACACAGATAGCGGTGTGGATATCACCATGTTTATACAGACAGCGGTGTAGATATTTCCATGTTTATACAGATAGCGGTTCAGATATTTCCATCTTAATACAGATGGCGGTGTAGATATTTCCATGTTCCTACAGATGGCGGTGTAGATTTTTCCATGTTCCTACAGATGGCGGTGTACATATTTCCAAGTTTATAGAGATTGCGGTGTAGTTATTTCCATGTTTATATAGAAAGCTTTGTAGATATTTCCATGTATATGCATATAGCTGTGTAGATATTTCCATGTTCATACAGATAGCTGTGTAGATATTTCCATGTTCATACCAATAGCGGTGTAGATATTTCCATGTTCCTACAGTTAGCGGTGTAGATATTTCCAAGTTTATGCAGATAGCACTGTAGATATTTCGATGTTTATACAGATAGCGGTGCAGACACTTCCATGTTTACACAGATAGCGGTGTGGATATTTCCATGTTTATGCAGATAGCGGTGTAGATATTTCCATGTTTATACAGATAGCGGTGCGGATATTTCCATGTTTATACAAATAGTTGGGCAGATATTTCCATGTTTATACAGATAGCGGTGAAGATATTTCCATCTTAATACAGATGGCGGTGTAGATATGTCCATGTTCGTACAGATGGCGGTGTAGATATTTCCATGTTCATACAGATGGCGGTGTAGATATTTCGGTTTATAGAGATAGCGCTGTAGTTATTTCCATATTTATAGAGAAATCTCTGTAGATATTTCCATGTATATGTAGATAGCTGTATAGACATTTCCATGTTCATGCAGATAGCGTTGTAGATATTTCCATGTTCATCCAGATGCCGGTGTAGATATATCCATGTTCATACAGATGACGGTGAAGATATTTCCATGTTCATACAGATGGCGGTGTAGATATTTCCATGTTCATACACATGGCGGTGTAGATATTTCCACGTTCATAGAGATGGTGGTGTAGATATTTCCATGTTCATACACATGGCGGTGTAGATATTTCCATGTTCATAGAGATGGCGGTGTAGATATTTCATTGTTTGTACAGATAGCAGTGTAGTTATTTCCATGTTTATAGAGATAGCAGTGTAGATATTTCCATTGATATACAGGTAGCTGTGTAGATATTTGCATGTTCATAGAGATAGCGGTGTAGATATTTCCATGTTCATACAGATAGCGGTGTAGATATTTCCATGTTCATAGAGATGGCGGTGTAGATATTTCCATGTTTATGCAGATAGCGTTATAGTTATTTCCATGTTTATACAGATGGTGGTGTAGATATTTCCATGTTTATAGAGATGGCGGTCTAGATATTTCCATGTTTATAAAGATAGTGGTGTAGTTATTTCCAAGTTTATAGAGACAGCGTTGTAGATTTTTCCATGTTTATAAAGATAGCGGTGTAGATATTTCCATGTTTATACAGACAGCAGTGTAGATATTTCCAGGTTTATAGAGATAGCAGTGTAGATAATTTCAATTTTATACAGATAGCAGTGTAGATATTTCCAAGTTCATACAGATAGGGGTGTAGATATTTCCACCTTTATAGAGATGGTGGTGTAGATATTTCCATGTTCATACAGATGGCGGTGTAGATATTTCCATGTTTATAGAGATGGCGGTGTAGATATTTTCATGTTTACACAGATGGCGGTGTAGATATTTCCATGTTTACACAGATAGCGGTGTAGACATTTCCATGTTTACACATATAGCGGTGTGGATATTTCCATGTATATGCAGATAGAGGTGTAGATATTTCCATGTTCATGCAGATTGCGGTGTAGATATTTCAATGTTCATCCAGATGCCGGTGTAGATATATCCATGTTCATACAGAAGGTGGTGAAGATATTTCCATGTTCATACAGATGGCGGTGTAGATATTTCCATGTTCATAGAGATGGCGGTGTAGATATTTCCATGTTTATACAAATGGCGGTGTAGATATTTCCATGTTCATAGAGATGGCGGTGTAGATATTTACATGTTTATACACACAGCTGTGTAGTTATTTCCATGTTTATAGAGATAGCAGTGTAGATATTTCCATTGATATGCAGATAGCTGTGTAGATATTTGCATGTTCATACAGATAGCGGTGTAGATATTTCCATGTTCATACTGATAGCGGTGTAGATATTTCCATGTTCATACAGTTAACGGTGTAGATATTTCCATGTTCATACAGATGGCGGTGTAGATATTTCCATGTTCATACAGATGGCCGTGTAGATATTTACATATTCAAACAGATGGCGGTGTAGATATTTCCATGTTCGTACGGATGGCAGTGTAGATATTTCCATGTTCATACAGATGGCGGTGTAGATATTCCCATCTTTTTACAGATATCTGTGTAGATATTTCCATGTTTATAGAGATAGCAGTGTAGATTTTTCCATTGATATACAGATAGCTGTGTAGATATTTGCATGTTCATAGAGATAGCGGTGTAGATATTTCCATGTTCATACAGATAGCGGTGTAGATATTTCCATGTTCATACACATAGCGGTGTAGATATTTCCAAGTTCATACAGATAACGGTGTAGATATTTCCATGTTGATACAGATAGCGGTGTAGATATTTCCATGTTCACACAGACAGTGGTGTAGGTATTTCCATGTTCATACACTTAGCGGTGTAGGTATTTCCATGTTCATACACTTAGCGGTGTAGATATTTCCATGTTCATGCAGATAGCGATGTAGATATTTCCATGTTCATCCAGATGCCGGTGTAGATATATCCATGTTCATACAGATGGCGTTGAAGATATTTCCATGTTCATACAGATGGCGGTGTAGATATTTCCATGTTCATACAAATGGCGGTGTAGATATTTCCATGTTCATACAGATGGCGGTGTAGATATTTCCGTGTTCATACAAATGGTGGTGTAGATATTTCCATGTTCATAGAGATGGCGGTGTAGATATTTCCATGTTTATACAGATTGCAATGTAGATATTTCCATGTTTATAGAGATAGCGGTGTAGATATTTCCATTGATATGCAGATAGCTGTGAAGATATTTCCATGTTCCTACAGATAGCGGTGTAGATATTTCCATCTTTTACAGATAGCGGTGTAGATATTTCCATGTTCATTCAGATAGCGGTGTAGATATTTCCATGTTCATACAGTTAGCGGTGCAGATATTTCCATGTTCATACAGATGGCGGTGTAGATATTTACATGTTCATACAGATGGCGGTGTAGATATTTCCATGTTCGTACGGATGGCAGTGTAGTTATTTCCATGTTCATACAGGTGGCGGTGTAGATATTTCCATGTTCATACAGATAGCAGTGTAGTTATTTCCATGTTTATAGAGATAGCAGTGTAGATATTTCCATTGATTTACAGATAGCTGTGTAGATGCTTACATGTTCATACTGATGGCAGTGTAGATATTTCCATGTTTGTACAGGTGGCGGTGTAGATATTTCCATGTTTATACAGATAGCAGTGTAGATATTTCCATGTTTATAGAGATAGCAATGTAGATATTTCCAATGATATACAGATAGCTGTGTAGATATTTGCATGTTCATACTGATAGCGGTGTAGATATTTCCATGTTCGTACGGATAGCGGTGTAGATATTTCCATGTTCATACAGATAGCGGTGTAGATATTTCCATGTTCGTACAGATAGCGGTGTAGATATTTCCATGTTCATACAGATAGCGGTGTGGATATTTCCATGTTCGTAGAGATGGCGGTGTAGATATTTCCATGTTCATACAGATGGCGGTGTAGCTATTTACATGTTCATACAGACGGCGGTGTAGATATTTCCATGTTCGTAGAGATGGCGGTGTAGATATTTCCATGTTCATAGAGATGACGGTGTAGATATTTCCATGTTTATGCAGATAGCGGAATAGATATTTCCATGTTTATACAGATGGTTGTGTAGATATTTCCATGTTTATAGAGATGGCGGTCTAGATATTTCCATGTTTATAGAGATAGTCGTGTAGTTATTTCCAAGTTTATAGAGACAGCATTGTAGATATTTCCATGTTTATACAGATAGTGGTGAAGATATTTCCATGTTTATACAGATAGCGGTGTAGATATTTCCATGTTTATACAGATAGCAGTGTAGATATTTCCATGTTTATAGAGATAGTGGTGTAGATAATTTCAATTTTATACAGATAGCAGTGTAGATATTTCCAAGTTCATACAGATAGCGGTGTAGATATTTACACGTTTATAGAGATGGCGGTGTAGATATTTCCATGTTCATACAGATGGCGGTGTAGATATTTCCATGTTTTTATAGATGGCGGTGTAGATATTTTCATGTTTACACAGATGGCGGTGGAGATATTTCCATGTTTACACAGATAGCATTGTAGACATTTCCATGTTTACACATATAGCGGTGTGGATATTTCCATGTTTATGCAGATAGCTGTGTAGATATTTCCATGTTTATAGAGATAGAGGTGCGGATATTTCCATGTTTATACAGATATTTGGGCAGATATTTCCATGTTTATACAGATAGCGCTGTAGATATTTACATCATAATACAGATGGCGGTGTATATATGTCCATGTTCGTACAGATGGCGGTGTAG
Organism: Gorilla gorilla gorilla; assembly: GCF_029281585.2. Lineage (NCBI taxonomy): Eukaryota > Metazoa > Chordata > Mammalia > Primates > Hominidae > Gorilla > Gorilla gorilla. Next base: position 12,134,857 of record NC_073235.2, on the reverse strand, counting down.
ATATTTCCATGTTCATACAGATGGCGGTGTAGATATTTCGAAGTTTATAGAGATAGTGCTGTAGTTATTTCCATATTTATAGAGAAATCTGTGTAGATATTCAAATGTATATGCAGATAGCTGTGTAGATATTTCCATGTTCATGCAGATAGTCGTGTAGATATTTCCATGTTCATCCAGATGCTGGTGTAGATATATCCATGTTCATACAGATGGCGGTGAAGATATTTCCATGTTCATACACATGGCGGTGTAGATATTTCCATGTTCATACACATGGCGGTGTAGATATTTCCATGTTCGTAGAGATGGCGGTGTAGATATTTCCATGTTCATACAAATGGCGGTGTAGATATTTCCATGTTCATAGAGATGGCGGTGTAGATATTTCATTGTTTGTACAGATAGCAGTGTAGTTATTTCCATGTTTATAGAGATAGCAGTGTTGATATTTCCATTGATATACAGGTAGCTGTGTAGATATTTGCATGTTCATGCAGATAGCGGTGTAGATATTTCCATGCTCATACAGATAGCGGTGTAGATATTTCCATGTTCATACAGATAGCGGTGCAGATATTTCCATGTTCATACAGATAGCGGTGTAGATATTTCCATGTTCATACAGATAGCGGTGTAGATATTTCCATGTTCATACAGATGGCGGTGTAGATATTTCCATGTTCGCACGGATGGCAGTGTACATATTTCCATGTTCATACAGGTGGCAGTGTAGGTATTTCCATGTTTATACAGATAGCAGTGTAGTTATTTCCATGTTTATAGATATAGCAGTATAGATATTTCCATTCATATACAGATAGCTGTGTAGATATTTGCATGTTCATACAGATAGCGGTGTAGATATTTCCATGTTCGTACAGATAGCGGTGTAGATATTTCCATCTTCATACAGATAGCAGTGTAGATATTTCCATGTTCATACAGATAACGGTGTAGATATTTCCATGTTCATACAGATAGCCTTGTAGATATTTTCATGTTCATACGGTTAGCGGTGTAGATATTTCCATGTTCATACAGATGGCGGTGTAGATATTTACATTTCCATACAGATGGCGGTGTAGATATTTCCATGTTTGTACAGAAGGCGGTGTAGATATTTAAATGTTCATAGAGATGGCGGTGTAGATATTTCCATGTTTATGCAGATAGCGGTATAGGTATTTCCATGTTTATACAGATGGTGGTTAAGATATTTCCATGTTTATAGAGATGGCGGTCAAGATATTTACATGTTTTTAGAGATAGTGGTATAGTTATTTCCAAGTTTATAGAGACAGCGTTGTAGATATTTCCATGTTTATAAAGATAGCGGTGAAGATATTTCCTTGTTTATACAGATAGCGGTGTAGATATTTCCATGTTTACACAGACAGCAGTGTAGATATTTCCATGTTTATAGAGATAGTGGTGTAGATAAATTCAATATTATACAGATAGCAGTGTAGATATTTCCAAGTTGATACAGATAGCGGTGTAGATATTTCCACTTTTATAGAGATGGCGGTGTAGATATTTCCATGTTCATACAGATGGCGGTGTAGATATTTCCATGTTTATAGAGATGGCGGTGAAGATATTTCCATGGTTACACAGATAGCGGTGTAGACATTTCCATGTTTACACAGATAGTGGTGTGGATATTTCCATGTATATGCAGATAGCGTTGTAGATATTTCCATGTTCGTGCAGATAGCGCTGTAGATATTTCCATGTTCATCCAGATGCCGGTGTAGATATATCCATGTTCATACAGATGGCGGTGAAGATATTTCCATGTTCATACAGATGGCGGTGTAGATATTTCCATGTTCATACACATGGCGGTGTAGATATTTCCATGTTCATAGAGATGGCGGTGTAGATATTTCCATGTTCATACAAATGGCGGTTTAGATATTTCCATGTTCATAGAGATGGCGGTGTAGATATTTCCATGTTTATACACATAGCAGTGTAGTTATTTCCAAGTTTATAGAGATATCAGTGTAGATATTTCCATTGATATACAGATAGCTGTGTAGATATTTACTATTTGCATGTTCATACAGATAGCGGTGTAGATATTTCCTTGTTCATACTGATAGCGGTGTAGATATTTCCATGTTCAAACAGTTAACGGTGTAGATATTTCCATGTTCATACAGATGGCGGTGTAGATATTTCCATGTTCATACAGATGGCGGTGTAGATATTTACATGTTCAAACAAATGGCGGTGTAGATATTTCCATGTTCGTACGGATGGCAGTGTAGATATTTCCACGTTCATAAAGGTGGCGGTGTAGATATTCCCATGTTTTTACAGATAACTGTGTAGTTATTTCCATGTTTATAGAGATAGCAGTGTAGATATTTCCATTGATGTATAGATAGCTGTGTAGATATTTGCATGTTCATACAGATAGCGGTGTAGATATTTCCATGTTCATACAGATAGCGGTGTAGATATTTCCATATTCATACACATAGCGGTGGAGGTATTTCCATGTTCATAAAGATAACGGTGTAGATATTTCCATGTTCATACAGATAGCGGTGTAGATATTTCCATGTTCATACAGATAGCGGTGTAGATATTTCCATGTTCATACAGTTAGCGGTGTAGATATTTCCATGTTCATGCAGATAGCGGTGTAGATATTTCCATGTTCATCCAGATGCCGGTGTAGATATATCCATGTCCATACAGATGGCTTTGAAGATATTTCCATGTTCATACAGATGGCGGTGTAGATATTTCCATGTTCATACAAATGGCAGTGTAGATATTTCCATGTTCATACAGATGGCGGTGTAGATATTTCCGTGTTCATACAAATGGCGGTGTAGATATTTCCATGTTCATAGAGATGGCGGTGTATATATTTCCATGTTTATACAGATAGCAATGTAGATATTTCCATGTTTATAGAGATAGCGTTGTAGATATTTCCATTGATATACAGATAGCTGTGTAGATATTTCCATGTTCATACAGATAGCGGTGTAGATATTTCCATGTTTTACAGATAGCAGTGTAGTTATTTCCATGTTTATAGAGATAGCTGTGTAGATATTTGCATGTATATACAGATAGCAGTGTGATTTTTTCCATGTTCCTACAGATAGCGGTATAGATATCTTCACCTTTGTAGAAATGGTGGGGTAGATATTTCCATGTCTACACAGATAGCGTTGTAGATATTTCCATGCTGATACACATAGCGGTGTAGATATTTCCGTGTCAATAGAGATAGCGGTGTAGTTATTTCCTTGTTTATAGAGAAAGCTGTTTAGATATTTCCATGTGTATGCAGTTAGCTGTGTAGATATTTCCATGTTTACACTGATAAAGGTGTAGACATTTCCATCTTTCCACAGATAGCGGTGTAGACATTTCCATGTTTACACAGATGTCATTGTAAATATTTACATGTTTATAGAGATAGCGGTGTAGTTATTTACAGGTTTATACAGACAGCGGTGAAGATATTTCCATGTTTATAGAGATAGCGGTGTAGTTATTTCCACGTTTATAGAGAAAGCTGTGTAGAAATTTCCATGTATATGCAGATAGCTGTGTAGATATTTCCATGTTTATACAGATAGTGGTGTAGATATTTCCATGTTTATACAGATATCGGTGTAGGTATTTCCATGTTTCTACAGATAGCGGTGTGGATATTTGCATCTTGATACAGATGGCGGTGTAGATATTTCCATGTTTATACTGATGGCGCTGAAGTTATTTCCATGTTCATACAGATGGCACTCTATATATTTCCAGTTTTGTAGAGATAGCGGTGTAGTTATTTCCATGTTTATAGAGATAGCGGTGTAGAGTTTTCCATGTATATACATATAGTTATGCAGATATTTCCATGTTCTTACAGACAGCGATGTAGATATTTCCATGTTCATACAGATAGCAGAGTGGATATTTCCATGTTTATACAGGTAGCGGTGTAGATATTTCCATGTTCATTCAGATAGCGGTGTAGATATTTCCATGTTCATACAGATAGCGGTGTAGATATTTTTGTGTTTATAGAGATGGCGGTGTAGATATTTCCATGTTTATACTGATGGCGGTGTAGATATTTGTATGTATATAGAGAAGACGGTGTAGATATTTCCATGTTTATATAGAAAGCGGTGTAGATATTTCCATGTTTACACAGATAGTGGTGTAGACTTTTCCATGTTGAAACAGGTAGCATTGTATATATTTACATGTTTATAGAGATAGTGGTGTAGTTATTTCCATGTTTATACAGATAGCGGTGAAGTTATTTCCATGTTTACACAGATAGCGGTGTGGATATTTCATGGATTATACAGAGAGCAGTGTAGATATTTCCATGTTTATACAGATAGCCGTGCTGATATTTCCATGTTTATACAGATAGCAGTGTGGGTATTTCCATGTTTATACAGATAGCGCTTCAGATATTTCCATCTTAATACAGATGGCAGTGTAGATACTTCCATGTTCCTACAGATGGCGGTGTAGATTTTTCCATGTTCCTACAGATGGCGGTGTAGATATTTTCAAGTTTATGGAGATGGCGGTGTAGTTATTTCCATGCTTATATAGAAAGCTGTGTAGATATTTCCATGTGTATGCAGATAGCTGTGTAGATATTTCCATGTTTATACAGATACTGGTGTAGATATTTCCATGTTTATACAGATATCGGTGTAGATATTTCCTTTTTTCTTCAGATAGCGGTGTGGATATTTGCATCTTAATACAGATGGCGGTGTAGATATTTCCATGTTTTTACTGATGGCGCTGAAGAGATTTCCATGTTCATACAGATGGCGCTGTATATATGTCCAGTTTTGTAGAGATAGTGGTGTAGTTATTTCCATGTTTATAGAGATAGCGGTGTAGTGTTTTCCATGTATATACATATAGCTATGCAGATATTTCCAAGTTCTTACAGACAGCGATGTAGATATTTCCATGTTCATACAGATAGCAGAGTGGATATTTCCATGTTCATACAGGTAGCGGTGTAGATATTTCCATGTTTACACAGATAGTGGTGTAGACATTTCCTTGTTGAAACAGACAGCGTTGTAGATATTTACATGTTTATAGAGATAGTGGTGTAGTTATTTCCATGTTTATACAGATAGCGGTGAAGTTATTTCCATGTTTACACAGATAGCGGTGTGGATATTTCATGGATTATACAGAGAGCGGTGTAGATATTTCCATGTTTATACAGATAGCGGTGCTGATATTTCCATGTTTATACAGATAGCGGTGTGGATATTTCCATGTTTATACATATAGCTGTGTGGATATTTCCATGTTTATACAGATAGCGGTGTAGATATTTCCATGTTTACACAGATAGCGGTGTGGATATCACCATGTTTATACAGACAGCGGTGTAGATATTTCCATGTTTATACAGATAGCGGTTCAGATATTTCCATCTTAATACAGATGGCGGTGTAGATATTTCCATGTTCCTACAGATGGCGGTGTAGATTTTTCCATGTTCCTACAGATGGCGGTGTACATATTTCCAAGTTTATAGAGATTGCGGTGTAGTAATTTCCATGTTTATATAGAAAGCTTTGTAGATATTTCCATGTATATGCAGATAGCTGTGTAGATATTTCCATGTTCATACAGATAGCTGTGTAGATATTTCCATGTTCATACCAATAGCGGTGTAGATATTTCCATGTTCCTACAGTTAGCGGTGTAGATATTTCCAAGTTTATGCAGATAGCACTGTAGATATTTCAATGTTTATACAGATAGCGGTGCAGACACTTCCATGTTTACACAGATAGCGGTGTGGATATTTCCATGTTTATGCAGATAGCGGTGTAGATATTTCCATGTTTATACAGATAGCGGTGCGGATATTTCCATGTTTATACAGATAGTTGGGCAGATATTTCCATGTTTATACAGATAGCGGTGTAGATATTTCCATCTTAATACAGATGGCGGTGTAGATATGTCCATGTTCGTACAGATGGCGGTGTAGATATTTCCATGTTCATACAGATGGCGGTGTAGGTATTTCGAAGTTTATAGAGATAGCGCTGTAGTTATTTCCATATTTATAGAGAAATCTCTGTAGATATTTCCATGTATATGTAGATAGCTGTATAGACATTTCCATGTTCATGCAGATAGCGCTGTAGATATTTCCATGTTCATCCAGATGCCGGTGTAGATATATCCATGTTCATACAGATGACGGTGAAGATATTTCCATGTTCATACAGATGGCGGTGTAGATATTTCCATGTTCATACACATGGCGGTGTAGATATTTCCACGTTCATAGAGATGGTGGTGTAGATATTTCCATGTTCATGCACATGGCGGTGTAGATATTTCCATGTTCATAGAGATGGCGGTGTAGATATTTCATTGTTTGTACAGATAGCAGTGTAGTTATTTCCATGTTTATAGAGATAGCAGTGTAGATATTTCCATTGATATACAGGTAGCTGTGTAGATATTTGCATGTTCATACAGATAGCGGTGTAGATATTTCCATGTTCATACAGATAGCGGTGTAGATATTTCCATGTTCATAGAGATGGCGGTGTAGATATTTCCATGTTTATGCAGATAGCGTTATAGTTATTTCCATGTTTATACAGATGGTGGTGTAGATATTTCCATGTTTATAGAGATGGCGGTCTAGATATTTCCATGTTTATAAAGATAGTGGTGTAGTTATTTCCAAGTTTATAGAGACAGCGTTGTAGATATTTCCATGTTTATAAAGACAGCGGTGTAGATATTTCCATATTTATACAGACAGCAGTGTAGATATTTCCAGGTTTATAGAGGTAGCAGTGTAGATAATTTCAATTTTATACAGATAGCAGTGTAGATATTTCCAAGTTCATACAGATAGGGGTGTAGATATTTCCACCTTTATAGAGATGGCGGTGTAGATATTTCCATGTTCATACAGATGGCGGTGTAGATATTTCCATGTTTATAGAGATGGCGGTGTAGATATTTTCATGTTTACACAGATGGCGGTGTAGATATTTCCATGTTTACACAGATAGCGGTGTAGACATTTCCATGTTTACACATATAGCGGTGTGGATATTTCCATGTATATGCAGATAGAGGTGTAGATATTTCCATGTTCATGCAGATTGCGGTGTAGATATTTCAATGTTCATCCAGATGCCGGTGTAGATATATCCATGTTCATACAGAAGGTGGTGAAGATATTTCCATGTTCATACAGATGGCGGTGTAGATATTTCCATGTTCATAGAGATGGCGGTGTAGATATTTCCATGTTCATACAAATGGCGGTGTAGATATTTCCATGTTCATAGAGATGGCGGTGTAGATATTTCATTGTTTGTACAGATAGCAGTGTAGTTATTTCCATGTTTATAGAGATAGCAGTGTTGATATTTCCATTGATATACAGGTAGCTGTGTAGATATTTGCATGTTCATGCAGATAGCGGTGTAGATATTTCCATGCTCATACAGATAGCGGTGTAGATATTTCCATGTTCATACAGATAGCGGTGCAGATATTTCCATGTTCATACAGATAGCGGTGTAGATATTTCCATGTTCATACAGATAGCGGTGTAGATATTTCCATGTTCATACAGATGGCGGTGTAGATATTTCCATGTTTGCACGGATGGCAGTGTACATATTTCCATGTTCATACAGGTGGCGGTGTAGGTATTTCCATGTTTATACAGATAGCAGTGTAGTTATTTCCATGTTTATAGATATAGCAGTATAGATATTTCCATTCATATACAGATAGCTGTGTAGATATTTGCATGTTCATACAGATAGCGGTGTAGATATTTCCATGTTCGTACAGATAGCGGTGTAGATATTTCCATCTTCATACAGATAGCAGTGTAGTTATTTCCATGTTCATACAGATAACGGTGTAGATATTTCCATGTTCATACAGATAGCCTTGTAGATATTTTCATGTTCATACGGTTAGCGTTGTAGATATTTCCATGTTCATACAGATGGCGGTGTAGATATTTACATGTCCATACAGATGGCGGTGTAGATATTTCCATGTTTGTACAGAAGGCGGTGTAGATATTTAAATGTTCATAGAGATGGCGGTGTAGATATTTCCATGTTTATGCAGATAGCGGTATAGGTATTTCCATGTTTATACAGATGGTGGTTTAGATATTTCCATGTTTATAGAGATGGCGGTCAAGATATTTACATGTTTTTAGAGATAGTGGTATAGTTATTTCCAAGTTTATAGAGACAGCGTTGTAGATATTTCCATGTTTATAAAGATAGCGGTGAAGATATTTCCTTGTTTATACAGATAGCGGTGTAGATATTTCCATGTTTACACAGACAGCAGTGTAGATATTTCCATGTTTATAGAGATAGTGGTGTAGATAAATTCAATATTATACAGATAGCAGTGTAGATATTTCCAAGTTGATACAGATAGCGGTGTAGATATTTCCACTTTTATAGAGATGGCGGTGTAGATATTTCCATGTTCATACAGATGGCGGTGTAGATATTTCCATGTTTATAGAGATGGCGGTGAAGATATTTCCATGGTTACACAGATAGCGGTGTAGACATTTCCATGTTTACACAGATAGTGGTGTGGATATTTCCATGTATATGCAGATAGCGTTGTAGATATTTCCATGTTCGTGCAGATAGCGCTGTAGATATTTCCATGTTCATCCAGATGCCGGTGTAGATATATCCATGTTCATACAGATGGCGGTGAAGATATTTCCATGTTCATACAGATGGCGGTGTAGATATTTCCATGTTCATACACATGGCGGTGTAGATATTTCCATGTTCATAGAGATGGCGGTGTAGATATTTCCATGTTCATACAAATGGCGGTTTAGATATTTCCATGTTCATAGAGATGGCGGTGTAGATATTTCCATGTTTATACACATAGCAGTGTAGTTATTTCCAAGTTTATAGAGATATCAGTGTAGATATTTCCATTGATATACAGATAGCTGTGTAGATATTTACTATTTGCATGTTCATACAGATAGCGGTGTAGATATTTCCTTGTTCATACTGATAGCGGTGTAGATATTTCCATGTTCAAACAGTTAACGGTGTAGATATTTCCATGTTCATACAGATGGCGGTGTAGATATTTCCATGTTCATACAGATGGCGGTGTAGATATTTACATGTTCAAACAGATGGCGGTGTAGATATTTCCATGTTCGTACGGATGGCAGTGTAGATATTTCCACGTTCATACAGGTGGCGGTGTAGATATTCCCATGTTTTTACAGATAACTGTGTAGTTATTTCCATGCTTATAGAGATAGCAGTGTAGATATTTCCATTGATGTATAGATAGCTGTGTAGATATTTGCATGTTCATACAGATAGCGGTGTAGATATTTCCATGTTCATACAGATAGCGGTGTAGATATTTCCATGTTCATACAGATAGCGGTGTAGATATTTCCATGTTCATACAGTTAGCGGTGTAGATATTTCCATGTTCATGCAGATAGCGGTGTAGATATTTCCATGTTCATCCAGATGCCGGTGTAGATATATCCATGTCCATACAGATGGCGTTGAAGATATTTCCATGTTCATACAGATGGCGGTGTAGATATTTCCATGTTCATACAAATGGCAGTGTAGATATTTCCATGTTCATACAGATGGCGGTGTAGATATTTCCGTGTTCATACAAATGGCGGTGTAGATATTTCCATGTTCATAGAGATGGCGGTGTATATATTTCCATGTTTATACAGATAGCAATGTAGATATTTCCATGTTTATAGAGATAGCGTTGTAGATATTTCCATTGATATACAGATAGCTGTGTAGATATTTCCATGTTCATACAGATAGCGGTGTAGATATTTCCATGTTTTACAGATAGCAGTGTAGTTATTTCCATGTTTATAGAGATAGCTGTGTAGATATTTGCATGTATATACAGATAGCAGTGTGATTTTTTCCATGTTCATACAGATAGCGGTATAGATATCTTCACCTTTGTAGAAATGGTGGGGTAGATATTTCCATGTCTACACAGATAGCGTTGTAGATATTTCCATGCTGATACACATAGCGGTGTAGATATTTCCGTGTCAATAGAGATAGCGGTGTAGTTATTTCCTTGTTTATAGAGAAAGCTGTTTAGATATTTCCATGTGTATGCAGTTAGCTGTGTAGATATTTCCATGTTTACACTGATAAAGGTGTAGACATTTCCATCTTTCCACAGATAGCGGTGTAGACATTTCCATGTTTACACAGATGTCATTGTAAATATTTACATGTTTATAGAGATAGCGGTGTAGTTATTTACAGGTTTATACAGACAGCGGTGAAGATATTTCCATGTTTATAGAGATAGCGGTGTAGTTATTTCCACGTTTATAGAGAAAGCTGTGTAGAAATTTCCATGTATATGCAGATAGCTGTGTAGATATTTCCATGTTTATACAGATAGTGGTGTAGATATTTCCATGTTTATACAGATATCGGTGTAGGTATTTCCATGTTTCTACAGATAGCGGTGTGGATATTTGCATCTTGATACAGATGGCGGTGTAGATATTTCCATGTTTATACTGATGGCGCTGAAGTTATTTCCATGTTCATACAGATGGCACTCTATATATTTCCAGTTTTGTAGAGATAGCGGTGTAGTTATTTCCATGTTTATAGAGATAGCGGTGTAGAGTTTTCCATGTATATACATATAGTTATGCAGATATTTCCATGTTCTTACAGACAGCGATGTAGATATTTCCATGTTCATACAGATAGCAGAGTGGATATTTCCATGTTTATACAGGTAGCGGTGTAGATATTTCCATGTTCATTCAGATAGCGGTGTAGATATTTCCATGTTCATACAGATAGCGGTGTAGATATTTTTGTGTTTATAGAGATGGCGGTGTAGATATTTCCATGTTTATACTGATGGCGGTGTAGATATTTGTATGTATATAGAGAAGACGGTGTAGATATTTCCATGTTTATATAGAAAGCGGTGTAGATATTTCCATGTTTACACAGATAGTGGTGTAGACTTTTCCTTGTTGAAACAGGTAGCATTGTAGATATTTACATGTTTATAGAGATAGTGGTGTAGTTATTTCCATGTTTATACAGATAGCGGTGAAGTTATTTCCATGTTTACACAGATAGCGGTGTGGATATTTCATGGATTATACAGAGAGCAGTGTAGATATTTCCATGTTTATACAGATAGCCGTGCTGATATTTCCATGTTTATACAGATAGCAGTGTGGATATTTCCATGTTTATACAGATAGCGCTTCAGATATTTCCATCTTAATACAGATGGCAGTGTAGATACTTCCATGTTCCTACAGATGGCGGTGTAGATTTTTCCATGTTCCTACAGATGGCGGTGTAGATATTTTCAAGTTTATGGAGATGGCGGTGTAGTTATTTCCATGCTTATATAGAAAGCTGTGTAGATATTTCCATGTGTATGCAGATAGCTGTGTAGATATTTCCATGTTTATACAGATACTGGTGTAGATATTTCCATGTTTATACAGATATCGGTGTAGATATTTCCTTTTTTCCTCAGATAGCGGTGTGGATATTTGCATCTTAATACAGATGGCGGTGTAGATATTTCCATGTTTTTACTGATGGCGCTGAAGAGATTTCCATGTTCATACAGATGGCGCTGTATATATGTCCAGTTTTGTAGAGATAGTGGTGTAGTTATTTCCATGTTTATAGAGATAGCGGTGTAGTGTTTTCCATGTATATACATATAGCTATGCAGATATTTCCAAGTTCTTACAGACAGCGATGTAGATATTTCCATGTTCATACAGATAGCAGAGTGGATATTTCCATGTTCATACAGGTAGCGGTGTAGATATTTCCATGTTTACACAGATAGTGGTGTAGACATTTCCTTGTTGAAACAGACAGCGTTGTAGATATTTACATGTTTATAGAGATAGTGGTGTAGTTATTTCCATGTTTATACAGATAGCGGTGAAGTTATTTCCATGTTTACACAGATAGCGGTGTGGATATTTCATGGATTATACAGAGAGCGGTGTAGATATTTCCATGTTTATACAGATAGCGGTGCTGATATTTCCATGTTTATACAGATAGCGGTGTGGATATTTCCATGTTTATACATATAGCTGTGTGGATATTTCCATGTTTATACAGATAGCGGTGTAGATATTTCCATGTTTACACAGATAGCGGTGTGGATATCACCATGTTTATACAGACAGCGGTGTAGATATTTCCATGTTTATACAGATAGCGGTTCAGATATTTCCATCTTAATACAGATGGCGGTGTAGATATTTCCATGTTCCTACAGATGGCGGTGTAGATTTTTCCATGTTCCTACAGATGGCGGTGTACATATTTCCAAGTTTATAGAGATTGCGGTGTAGTTATTTCCATGTTTATATAGAAAGCTTTGTAGATATTTCCATGTATATGCAGATAGCTGTGTAGATATTTCCATGTTCATACAGATAGCTGTGTAGATATTTCCATGTTCATACCAATAGCGGTGTAGATATTTCCATGTTCCTACAGTTAGTGGTGTAGATATTTCCAAGTTTATGCAGATAGCACTGTAGATATTTCGATGTTTATACAGATAGCGGTGCAGACACTTCCATGTTTACACAGATAGCGGTGTGGATATTTCCATGTTTATGCAGATAGCGGTGTAGATATTTCCATGTTTATACAGATAGCGGTGCGGATATTTCCATGTTTATACAGATAGTTGGGCAGATATTTCCATGTTTATACAGATAGCGGTGTAGATATTTAAATCTTAATACAGATGGCGGTGTAGATATGTCCATGTTCGTACAGATGGCGGTGTAGATATTTCCATGTTCATACAGATGGCGGTGTAGATATTTCGAAGTTTATAGAGATAGCGCTGTAGTTATTTCCATATTTATAGAGAAATCTCTGTAGATATTTCCATGTATATGTAGATAGCTGTATAGACATTTCCATGTTCATGCAGATAGCGTTGTAGATATTTCCATGTTCATCCAGATGCCGGTGTAGATATATCCGTGTTCATACAGATGACGGTGAAGATATTTCCATGTTCATACAGATGGCGGTGTAGATATTTCCATGTTCATACACATGGCGGTGTAGATATTTCCACGTTCATAGAGATGGTGGTGTAGATATTTCCATGTTCATACACATGGCGGTGTAGATATTTCCATGTTCATAGAGATGGCGGTGTAGATATTTCATTGTTTGTACAGATAGCAGTGTAGTTATTTCCATGTTTATAGAGATAGCAGTGTAGATATTTCCATTGATATACAGGTAGCTGTGTAGATATTTGTATGTTCATACAGATAGCGGTGTAGATATTTCCATGTTCATACAGATAGCGGTGTAGATATTTCCATGTTCATAGAGATGGCGGTGTAGATATTTCCATGTTTATGCAGATAGCGTTATAGTTATTTCCATGTTTATACAGATGGTGGTGTAGATATTTCCATGTTTATGGAGATGGCGGTCTAGATATTTCCATGTTTATAAAGATAGTGGTGTAGTTATTTCCAAGTTTATAGAGACAGCGTTGTAGATATTTCCATGTTTATAAAGACAGCGGTGTAGATATTTCCATGTTTATACAGACAGCAGTGTAGATATTTCCAGGTTTATAGAGATAGCAGTGTAGATAATTTCAATTTTATACAGATAGCAGTGTAGATATTTCCAAGTTCATACAGATAGGGGTGTAGATATTTCCACCTTTATAGAGATGGCGGTGTAGATATTTCCATGTTCATACAGATGGCGGTGTAGATATTTCCATGTTTATAGAGATGGCGGTGTAGATATTTTCATGTTCACACAGATGGCGGTGTAGATATTTCCATGTTTACACAGATAGCGGTGTAGACATTTCCATGTTTACACATATAGCGGTGTGGATATTTCCATGTATATGCAGATAGAGGTGTAGATATTTCCATGTTCATGCAGATTGCGGTGTAGATATTTCAATGTTCATCCAGATGCCGGTGTAGATATATCCATGTTCATACAGAAGGTGGTGAAGATATTTCCATGTTAATACAGATGGCGGTGTAGATATTTCCATGTTCATAGAGATGGCGGTGTAGATATTTCCATGTTCATACAAATGTCGGTGTAGATATTTCCATGTTCATAGAGATGGCGGTGTAGATATTTACATGTTTATACACATAGCTGTGTAGTTATTTCCATGTTTATAGAGATAGCAGTGTTGATATTTCCATTGATATGCAGATAGCTGTGTAGATATTTGCATGTTCATACAGATAGCGGTGTAGATATTTCCATGTTCATACTGATAGCGGTGTAGATATTTCCATGTTCATACAGTTAACGGTGTAGATATTTCCATGTTCATACAGATGGCGGTGTAGATATTTCCATGTTCATACAGATGGCGGTGTAGATATTTACATATTCAAACAGATGGCGGTGTAGATATTTCCATGTTCGTACGGATGGCAGTGTAGATATTTCCATGTTCATACAGATGGCGGTGTAGATATTCCCATCTTTTTACAGATAGCTGTGTAGATATTTCCATGTTTATAGAGATAGCAGTGTAGATATTTCCATTGATATACAGATAGCTGTGTAGATATTTGCATGTTCATAGAGATAGCGGTGTAGATATTTCCATGTTCATACAGATAGCGGTGTAGATATTTCCATGTTCATACACATAGCGGTGTAGTTATTTCCATGTTCATACAGATAACGGTGTAGATATTTCCATGTTGATACAGATAGCGGTGTAGATATTTCCATGTTCACACAGATAGTGGTGTAGGTATTTCCATGTTCATACACTTAGCGGTGTAGGTATTTCCATGTTCATACACTTAGCGGTGTAGATATTTCCATGTTCATGCAGATAGCGATGTAGATATTTCCATGTTCATCCAGATGCCGGTGTAGATATATCCATGTTCATACAGATGGCGTTGAAGATATTTCCATGTTCATACAGATGGCGGTGTAGATATTTCCATGTTCATACAAATGGCGGTGTAGATATTTCCATGTTCATACAGATGGCGGTGTAGATATTTCCGTGTTCATACAAATGGTGGTGTAGATATTTCCATGTTCATAGAGATGGCGGTGTAGATATTTCCATGTTTATACAGATTGCAATGTAGATATTTCCATGTTTATAGAGATAGCGGTGTAGATATTTCCATTGATATACAGATAGCTGTGAAGATATTTCCATGTTCATACAGATAGCGGTGTAGATATTTCCATCTTTTACAGATAGCGGTGTAGATATTTCCATGTTCATTCAGATAGCGGTGTAGATATTTCCATGTTCATACAGTTAGCGGTGCAGATATTTCCATGTTCATACAGATGGCGGTGTAGATATTTACATGTTCATACAGATGGCGGTGTAGATATTTCCATGTTCGTACGGATGGCAGTGTAGTTATTTCAATGTTCATACAGGTGGCGGTGTAGATATTTCCATGTTCATACAGATAGCAGTGTAGTTATTTCCATGTTTATAGAGATAGCAGTGTAGATATTTCCATTGATTTACAGATAGCTGTGTAGATGCTTACATGTTCATACTGATGGCGGTGTAGATATTGCCATGTTCGTACGGATGGCAGTGTAGATATTTCCATGTTTGTACAGGTGGCGGTGTAGATTTTTCCATGTTTATACAAATAGCAGTGTAGATATTTCCATGTTTATAGAGATAGCAATGTAGATATTTCCAATGATATACAGATAGCTGTGTAGATATTTGCATGTTCATACTGATAGCGGTGTAGATATTTCCATGTTCATACGGATAGCGGTGTAGATATTTCCATGTTCATACAGATAGCGGTGTAGATATTTCCATGTTCGTACAGATAGCGGTGTAGATATTTCCATGTTCATACAGATAGCGGTGTAGATATTTCCATGTTCATACAGATAACGGTGTAGATATTTCCATGTTCATACAGATAGCGGTGTAGATATTTCCATGTTCATACAGTTAGCGGTGTAGATATTTCCATGTTCATACAGATGGCGGTGTAGTTATTTACATGTTCATACAGACGGCGGTGTAGATATTTCCATGTTCGTAGAGATGGCGGTGTAGATATTTCCATGTTCATAGAGATGACGGTGTAGATATTTCCATGTTTATGCAGATAGCGGAATAGATATTTCCATGTTTATACAGATGGTGGTGTAGATATTTCCATGTTTATAGAGATGGCGGTCTAGATATTTTCATGTTTATAGAGATAGTCGTGTAGTTATTTCCAAGTTTATAGAGACAGCATTGTAGATATTTCCATGTTTATACAGATAGTGGTGAAGATATTTCCATGTTTATACAGATAGCGGTGTAGATATTTCCATGTTTATACAGATAGCAGTGTAGATATTTCCATGTTTATAGAGATAGTGGTGTAGATAATTTCAATTTTATACAGATAGCAGTGTAGATATTTCCAAGTTCATACAGATAGCGGTGTAGATATTTACACGTTTATAGAGATGGCGGTGTAGATATTTCCATGTTCATACAGATGGCGGTGTAGATATTTCCATGTTTTTAGAGATGGCGGTGTAGATATTTTCATGTTTACACAGATGGCGGTGGAGATATTTCCATGTTTACACAGATAGCGGTGTAGACATTTCCATGTTTACACATATAGCGGTGTGGATATTTCCACGTTTATGCAGATAGCTGTGTAGATATTTCCATGTTTATAGAGATAGAGGTGCGGATATTTCCATGTTTATACAGATATTTGGGCAGATATTTCCATGTTTATACAGATAGCGCTGTAGATATTTCCATCATAATACAGATGGCGGTGTAGATATGTCCATGTTCGTACAGATGGCGGTGTAGATATTTCCATGTTCATACAGATGGCGGTGTAGATATTTCGAAGTTTATAGAGATAGTGCTGTAGTTATTTCCATATTTATAGAGAAATCTGTGTAGATATTCAAATGTATATGCAGATAGCTGTGTAGATATTTCCATGTTCATGCAGATAGCCGTGTAGATATTTCCATGTTCATCCAGATGCTGGTGTAGATATATCCATGTTCATACAGATGGCGGTGAAGATATTTCCATGTTCATACACATGGCGGTGTAGATATTTCCATGTTCATACACATGGCGGTGTAGATATTTCCATGTTCGTAGAGATGGCGGTGTAGATATTTCCATGTTCATACAAATGGCGGTGTAGATATTTCCATGTTCATAGAGATGGCGGTGTAGATATTTCATTGTTTGTACAGATAGCAGTGTAGTTATTTCCATGTTTATAGAGATAGCAGTGTTGATATTTCCATTGATATACAGGTAGCTGTGTAGATATTTGCATGTTCATGCAGATAGCGGTGTAGATATTTCCATGCTCATACAGATAGCGGTGTAGATATTTCCATGTTCATACAGATAGCGGTGCAGATATTTCCATGTTCATACAGATAGCGGTGTAGATATTTCCATGTTCATACAGATAGCGGTGTAGATATTTCCATGTTCATACAGATGGCGGTGTAGATATTTCCATGTTCGCACGGATGGCAGTGTACATATTTCCATGTTCATACAGGTGGCGGTGTAGGTATTTCCATGTTTATACAGATAGCAGTGTAGTTATTTCCATGTTTATAGATATAGCAGTATAGATATTTCCATTCATATACAGATAGCTGTGTAGATATTTGCATGTTCATACAGATAGCGGTGTAGATATTTCCATGTTCGTACAGATAGCGGTGTAGATATTTCCATCTTCATACAGATAGCAGTGTAGATATTTCCATGTTCATACAGATAACGGTGTAGGTACTTCCATGTTCATACAGATAGCCTTGTAGATATTTTCATGTTCATACGGTTAGCGGTGTAGATATTTCCATGTTCATACAGATGGCGGTGTAGATATTTACATGTCCATACAGATGGCGGTGTAGATATTTCCATGTTTGTACAGAAGGCGGTGTAGATATTTAAATGTTCATAGAGATGGCGGTGTAGATATTTCCATGTTTATGCAGATAGCGGTATAGGTATTTCCATGTTTATACAGATGGTGGTGTAGATATTTCCATGTTTATAGACATGGCGGTCTAGATATTTACATGTTTTTAGAGATAGTGGTATAGTTATTTCCAACTTTATATAGACAGCGTTGTAGATATTTCCATGTTTATAAAGATAGCGGTGAAGATATTTCCTTGTTTATACAGATAGCGGTGTAGATATTTCCATGTTTACACAGACAGCAGTGTAGATATTTCCATGTTTATAGAGATAGTGGTGTAGATAAATTCAATATTATACAGATAGCAGTGTAGATATTTCCAAGTTGATACAGATAGCGGTGTAGATATTTCCACCTTTATAGAGATGGCGGTGTAGATATTTCCATGTTCATACAGATGGCGGTGTAGATATTTCCATGTTTATAGAGATGGCGGTGAAGATATTTCCATGGTTACACAGATAGCGGTGTAGACATTTCCATGTTTACACAGATAGTGGTGTGGATATTTCCATGTATATGCAGATAGCGTTGTAGATATTTCCATGTTCATGCAGATAGCGCTGTAGATATTTCCATGTTCATCCAGATGCCGGTGTAGATATATCCAAGTTCATACAGATGGCGGTGAAGATATTTCCATTTTCATACAGATGGCGGTGTAGATATTTCCATGTTCATACACATGGCGGTGTAGATATTTCCATGTTCATAGAGATGGCGGTGTAGATATTTCCATGTTCATACAAATGGCGGTTTAGATATTTCCATGTTCATAGAGATGGCGGTGTAGATATTTCCATGTTTATACACATAGCAGTGTAGTTATTTCCAAGTTTATAGAGATATCAGTGTAGATATTTCCATTGATATACAGATAGCTGTGTAGATATTTACTATTTGCATGTTCATACAGATAGCGGTGTAGATATTTCCTTGTTCATACTGATAGCGGTGTAGATATTTCCATGTTCAAACAGTTAACGGTGTAGATATTTCCATGTTCATACAGATGGAGGTGTAGATATTTCCATGTTCATACAGATGGCGGTGTAGATATTTACATGTTCAAACAGATGGCGGTGTAGATATTTCCATGTTCGTACGGATGGCAGTGTAGATATTTCCACGTTCATACAGGTGGCGGTGTAGATATTCCCATGTTTTTACAGATAACTGTGTAGTTATTTCCATGTTTATAGAGATAGCAGTGTAGATATTTCCATTGATGTATAGATAGCTGTGTAGATATTTGCATGTTCATACAGATAGCGGTGTAGATATTTCCATGTTCATACAGATAGCGGTGTAGATATTTCCATGTTCGTACAGATAACGGTGTAGATATTTCCATGTTCATACAGATAGCGGTGTAGATATTTCCATGTTCATACAGTTAGCGGTGTAGATATTTCCATGTTCATACAGATGGCGGTGTAGTTATTTACATGTTCATACAGACGGCGGTGTAGATATTTCCATGTTCGTAGAGATGGCGGTGTAGATATTTCCATGTTCATAGAGATGACGGTGTAGATATTTCCATGTTTATGCAGATAGCGGAATAGATATTTCCATGTTTATACAGATGGTGGTGTAGATATTTCCATGTTTATAGAGATGGCGGTCTAGATATTTCCATGTTTATAGAGATAGTCGTGTAGTTATTTCCAAGTTTATAGAGACAGCATTGTAGATATTTCCATGTTTATACAGATAGTGTTGAAGATATTTCCATGTTTATACAGATAGCGGTGTAGATATTTCCATGTTTATACAGATAGCAGTGTAGATATTTCCATGTTTATAGAGATAGTGGTGTAGATAATTTCAATTTTATACAGATAGCAGTGTAGATATTTCCAAGTTCATACAGATAGCGGTGTAGATATTTACACGTTTATAGAGATGGCGGTGTAGATATTTCCATGTTCATACAGATGGCGGTGTAGATATTTCCATGTTTTTAGAGATGGCGGTGTAGATATTTTCATGTTTACACAGATGGCGGTGGAGATATTTCCATGTTTAGACAGATAGCGGTGTAGACATTTCCATGTTTACACATATAGCGGTGTGGATATTTCCACGTTTATGCAGATAGCTGTGTAGATATTTCCATGTTTATAGAGATAGAGGTGCGGATATTTCCATGTTTATACAGATATTTGGGCAGATATTTCCATGTTTATACAGATAGCGCTGTAGATATTTCCATCATAATACAGATGGCGGTGTAGATATGTCCATGTTCGTACAGATGGCGGTGTAGATATTTCCATGTTCATACAGATGGCGGTGTAGATATTTCGAAGTTTATAGAGATAGTGCTGTAGTTATTTCCATATTTATAGAGAAATCTGTGTAGATATTCAAATGTATATGCAGATAGCTGTGTAGATATTTCCATGTTCATGCAGATAGCCGTGTAGATATTTCCATGTTCATCCAGATGCTGGTGTAGATATATCCATGTTCATACAGATGGCGGTGAAGATATTTCCAT
Organism: Gorilla gorilla gorilla; assembly: GCF_029281585.2. Lineage (NCBI taxonomy): Eukaryota > Metazoa > Chordata > Mammalia > Primates > Hominidae > Gorilla > Gorilla gorilla. The sequence goes on along the minus strand of NC_073235.2, from coordinate 12,114,221 downwards.
GTTCATACACATGGCGGTGTAGATATTTCCATGTTCATACACATGGCGGTGTAGATATTTCCATGTTCGTAGAGATGGCGGTGTAGATATTTCCATGTTCATACAAATGGCGGTGTAGATATTTCCATGTTCATAGAGATGGCGGTGTAGATATTTCATTGTTTGTACAGATAGCAGTGTAGTTATTTCCATGTTTATAGAGATAGCAGTGTTGATATTTCCATTGATATACAGGTAGCTGTGTAGATATTTGCATGTTCATGCAGATAGCGGTGTAGATATTTCCATGCTCATACAGATAGCGGTGCAGATATTTCCATGTTCATACAGATAGCGGTGCAGATATTTCCATGTTCATACAGATAGCGGTGTAGATATTTCCATGTTCATACAGATAGCGGTGTAGATATTTCCATGTTCATACAGATGGCGGTGTAGATATTTCCATGTTTGCACGGATGGCAGTGTACATATTTCCATGTTCATACAGGTGGCGGTGTAGGTATTTCCATGTTTATACAGATAGCAGTGTAGTTATTTCCATGTTTATAGATATAGCAGTATAGATATTTCCATTCATATACAGATAGCTGTGTAGATATTTGCATGTTCATACAGATAGCGGTGTAGATATTTCCATGTTCGTACAGATAGCGGTGTAGATATTTCCATCTTCATACAGATAGCAGTGTAGTTATTTCCATGTTCATACAGATAACGGTGTAGATATTTCCATGTTCATACAGATAGCCTTGTAGATATTTTAATGTTCATACGGTTAGCGTTGTAGATATTTCCATGTTCATACAGATGGCGGTGTAGATATTTACATGTCCATACAGATGGCGGTGTAGATATTTCCATGTTTGTACAGAAGGCGGTGTAGATATTTAAATGTTCATAGAGATGGCGGTGTAGATATTTCCATGTTTATGCAGATAGCGGTATAGGTATTTCCATGTTTATACAGATGGTGGTTTAGATATTTCCATGTTTATAGAGATGGCGGTCAAGATATTTACATGTTTTTAGAGATAGTGGTATAGTTATTTCCAAGTTTATAGAGACAGCGTTGTAGATATTTCCATGTTTATAAAGATAGCGGTGAAGATATTTCCTTGTTTATACAGATAGCGGTGTAGATATTTCCATGTTTACACAGACAGCAGTGTAGATATTTCTATGTTTATAGAGATAGTGGTGTAGATAAATTCAATATTATACAGATAGCAGTGTAGATATTTCCAAGTTGATACAGATAGCGGTGTAGATATTTCCACTTTTATAGAGATGGCGGTGTAGATATTTCCATGTTCATACAGATGGCGGTGTAGATATTTCCATGTTTATAGAGATGGCGGTGAAGATATTTCCATGGTTACACAGATAGCGGTGTAGACATTTCCATGTTTACACAGATAGTGGTGTGGATATTTCCATGTATATGCAGATAGCGTTGTAGATATTTCCATGTTCGTGCAGATAGCGCTGTAGATATTTCCATGTTCATCCAGATGCCGGTGTAGATATATCCATGTTCATACAGATGGCGGTGAAGATATTTCCATGTTCATACAGATGGCGGTGTAGATATTTCCATGTTCATACACATGGCGGTGTAGATATTTCCATGTTCATAGAGATGGCGGTGTAGATATTTCCATGTTCATACAAATGGCGGTTTAGATATTTCCATGTTCATAGAGATGGCGGTGTAGATATTTCCATGTTTATACACATAGCAGTGTAGTTATTTCCAAGTTTATAGAGATATCAGTGTAGATATTTCCATTGATATACAGATAGCTGTGTAGATATTTACTATTTGCATGTTCATACAGATAGCGGTGTAGATATTTCCTTGTTCATACTGATAGCGGTGTAGATATTTCCATGTTCAAACAGTTAACGGTGTAGATATTTCCATGTTCATACAGATGGCGGTGTAGATATTTCCATGTTCATACAGATGGCGGTGTAGATATTTACATGTTCAAACAGATGGCGGTGTAGATATTTCCATGTTCGTACGGATGGCAGTGTAGATATTTCCACGTTCATACAGGTGGCGGTGTAGATATTCCCATGTTTTTACAGATAACTGTGTAGTTATTTCCATGTTTATAGAGATAGCAGTGTAGATATTTCCATTGATGTATAGATAGCTGTGTAGATATTTGCATGTTCATACAGATAGCGGTGTAGATATTTCCATGTTCATACAGATAGCGGTGTAGATATTTCCATGTTCATACAGATAGCGGTGTAGATATTTCCATGTTCATACAGTTAGCGGTGTAGATATTTCCATGTTCATGCAGATAGCGGTGTAGATATTTCCATGTTCATCCAGATGCCGGTGTAGATATATCCATGTCCATACAGATGGCGTTGAAGATATTTCCATGTTCATACAGATGGCGGTGTAGATATTTCCATGTTCATACAAATGGCAGTGTAGATATTTCCATGTTCATACAGATGGCGGTGTAGATATTTCCGTGTTCATACAAATGGCGGTGTAGATATTTCCATGTTCATAGAGATGGCGGTGTATATATTTCCATGTTTATACAGATAGCAATGTAGATATTTCCATGTTTATAGAGATAGCGTTGTAGATATTTCCATTGATATACAGATAGCTGTGTAGATATTTCCATGTTCATACAGATAGCGGTGTAGATATTTCCATGTTTTACAGATAGCAGTGTAGTTATTTCCATGTTTATAGAGATAGCTGTGTAGATATTTGCATGTATATACAGATAGCAGTGTGATTTTTTCCATGTTCATACAGATAGCGGTATAGATATCTTCACCTTTGTAGAAATGGTGGGGTAGATATTTCCATGTCTACACAGATAACGTTGTAGATATTTCCATGCTGATACACATAGCGGTGTAGATATTTCCGTGTCAATAGAGATAGCGGTGTAGTTATTTCCTTGTTTATAGAGAAAGCTGTTTAGATATTTCCATGTGTATGCAGTTAGCTGTGTAGATATTTCCATGTTTACACTGATAAAGGTGTAGACATTTCCATCTTTCCACAGATAGCGGTGTAGACATTTCCATGTTTACACAGATGTCATTGTAAATATTTACATGTTTATAGAGATAGCGGTGTAGTTATTTACAGGTTTATACAGACAGCGGTGAAGATATTTCCATGTTTATAGAGATAGCGGTGTAGTTATTTCCACGTTTATAGAGAAAGCTGTGTAGAAATTTCCATGTATATGCAGATAGCTGTGTAGATATTTCCATGTTTATACAGATAGTGGTGTAGATATTTCCATGTTTATACAGATATCGGTGTAGGTATTTCCATGTTTCTACAGATAGCGGTGTGGATATTTGCATCTTGATACAGATGGCGGTGTAGATATTTCCATGTTTATACTGATGGCGCTGAAGTTATTTCCATGTTCATACAGATGGCACTCTATATATTTCCAGTTTTGTAGAGATAGCGGTGTAGTTATTTCCATGTTTATAGAGATAGCGGTGTAGAGTTTTCCATGTATATACATATAGTTATGCAGATATTTCCATGTTCTTACAGACAGCGATGTAGATATTTCCATGTTCATACAGATAGCAGAGTGGATATTTCCATGTTTATACAGGTAGCGGTGTAGATATTTCCATGTTCATTCAGATAGCGGTGTAGATATTTCCATGTTCATACAGATAGCGGTGTAGATATTTTTGTGTTTATAGAGATGGCGGTGTAGATATTTCCATGTTTATACTGATGGCGGTGTAGATATTTGTATGTATATAGAGAAGACGGTGTAGATATTTCCATGTTTATATAGAAAGCGGTGTAGATATTTCCATGTTTACACAGATAGTGGTGTAGACTTTTCCTTGTTGAAACAGGTAGCATTGTAGATATTTACATGTTTATAGAGATAGTGGTGTAGTTATTTCCATGTTTATACAGATAGCGGTGAAGTTATTTCCATGTTTACACAGATAGCGGTGTGGATATTTCATGGATTATACAGAGAGCAGTGTAGATATTTCCATGTTTATACAGATAGCCGTGCTGATATTTCCATGTTTATACAGATAGCAGTGTGGATATTTCCATGTTTATACAGATAGCGCTTCAGATATTTCCATCTTAATACAGATGGCAGTGTAGATACTTCCATGTTCCTACAGATGGCGGTGTAGATTTTTCCATGTTCCTACAGATGGCGGTGTAGATATTTTCAAGTTTATGGAGATGGCGGTGTAGTTATTTCCATGCTTATATAGAAAGCTGTGTAGATATTTCCATGTGTATGCAGATAGCTGTGTAGATATTTCCATGTTTATACAGATACTGGTGTAGATATTTCCATGTTTATACAGATATCGGTGTAGATATTTCCTTTTTTCCTCAGATAGCGGTGTGGATATTTGCATCTTAATACAGATGGCGGTGTAGATATTTCCATGTTTTTACTGATGGCGCTGAAGAGATTTCCATGTTCATACAGATGGCGCTGTATATATGTCCAGTTTTGTAGAGATAGTGGTGTAGTTATTTCCATGTTTATAGAGATAGCGGTGTAGTGTTTTCCATGTATATACATATAGCTATGCAGATATTTCCAAGTTCTTACAGACAGCGATGTAGATATTTCCATGTTCATACAGATAGCAGAGTGGATATTTCCATGTTCATACAGGTAGCGGTGTAGATATTTCCATGTTTACACAGATAGTGGTGTAGACATTTCCTTGTTGAAACAGACAGCGTTGTAGATATTTACATGTTTATAGAGATAGTGGTGTAGTTATTTCCATGTTTATACAGATAGCGGTGAAGTTATTTCCATGTTTACACAGATAGCGGTGTGGATATTTCATGGATTATACAGAGAGCGGTGTAGATATTTCCATGTTTATACAGATAGCGGTGCTGATATTTCCATGTTTATACAGATAGCGGTGTGGATATTTCCATGTTTATACATATAGCTGTGTGGATATTTCCATGTTTATACAGATAGCGGTGTAGATATTTCCATGTTTACACAGATAGCGGTGTGGATATCACCATGTTTATACAGACAGCGGTGTAGATATTTCCATGTTTATACAGATAGCGGTTCAGATATTTCCATCTTAATACAGATGGCGGTGTAGATATTTCCATGTTCCTACAGATGGCGGTGTAGATTTTTCCATGTTCCTACAGATGGCGGTGTACATATTTCCAAGTTTATAGAGATTGCGGTGTAGTTATTTCCATGTTTATATAGAAAGCTTTGTAGATATTTCCATGTATATGCAGATAGCTGTGTAGATATTTCCATGTTCATACAGATAGCTGTGTAGATATTTCCATGTTCATACCAACAGCGGTGTAGATATTTCCATGTTCCTACAGTTAGCGGTGTAGATATTTCCAAGTTTATGCAGATAGCACTGTAGATATTTCGATGTTTATACAGATAGCGGTGCAGACACTTCCATGTTTACACAGATAGCGGTGTGGATATTTCCATGTTTATGCAGATAGCGGTGTAGATATTTCCATGTTTATACAGATAGCGGTGCGGATATTTCCATGTTTATACAGATAGTTGGGCAGATATTTCCATGTTTATACAGATAGCGGTGTAGATATTTAAATCTTAATACAGATGGCGGTGTAGATATGTCCATGTTCGTACAGATGGCGGTGTAGATATTTCCATGTTCATACAGATGGCGGTGTAGATATTTCGAAGTTTATAGAGATAGCGCTGTAGTTATTTCCATATTTATAGAGAAATCTCTGTAGATATTTCCATGTATATGTAGATAGCTGTATAGACATTTCCATGTTCATGCAGATAGCGTTGTAGATATTTCCATGTTCATCCAGATGACGGTGTAGATATATCCGTGTTCATACAGATGACGGTGAAGATATTTCCATGTTCATACAGATGGCGGTGTAGATATTTCCATGTTCATACACATGGCGGTGTAGATATTTCCACGTTCATAGAGATGGTGGTGTAGATATTTCCATGTTCATACACATGGCGGTGTAGATATTTCCATGTTCATAGAGATGGCGGTGTAGATATTTCATTGTTTGTACAGATAGCAGTGTAGTTATTTCCATGTTTATAGAGATAGCAGTGTAGATATTTCCATTGATATACAGGTAGCTGTGTAGATATTTGCATGTTCATACAGATAGCGGTGTAGATATTTCCATGTTCATACAGATAGCGGTGTAGATATTTCCATGTTCATAGAGATGGCGGTGTAGATATTTCCATGTTTATGCAGATAGCGTTATAGTTATTTCCATGTTTATACAGATGGTGGTGTAGATATTTCCATGTTTATAGAGATGGCGGTCTAGATATTTCCATGTTTATAAAGATAGTGGTGTAGTTATTTCCAAGTTTATAGAGACAGCGTTGTAGATATTTCCATGTTTATAAAGACAGCGGTGTAGATATTTCCATGTTTATACAGACAGCAGTGTAGATATTTCCAGGTTTATAGAGATAGCAGTGTAGATAATTTCAATTTTATACAGATAGCAGTGTAGATATTTCCAAGTTCATACAGATAGGGGTGTAGATATTTCCACCTTTATAGAGATGGCGGTGTAGATATTTCCATGTTCATACAGATGGCGGTGTAGATATTTCCATGTTTATAGAGATGGCGGTGTAGATATTTTCATGTTCACACAGATGGCGGTGTAGATATTTCCATGTTTACACAGATAGCGGTGTAGACATTTCCATGTTTACACATATAGCGGTGTGGATATTTCCATGTATATGCAGATAGAGGTGTAGATATTTCCATGTTCATGCAGATTGCGGTGTAGATATTTCAATGTTCATCCAGATGCCGGTGTAGATATATCCATGTTCATACAGAAGGTGGTGAAGATATTTCCATGTTAATACAGATGGCGGTGTAGATATTTCCATGTTCATAGAGATGGCGGTGTAGATATTTCCATGTTCATACAAATGGCGGTGTAGATATTTCCATGTTCATAGAGATGGCGGTGTAGATATTTACATGTTTATACACATAGCTGTGTAGTTATTTCCATGTTTATAGAGATAGCAGTGTTGATATTTCCATTGATATGCAGATAGCTGTGTAGATATTTGCATGTTCATACAGATAGCGGTGTAGATATTTCCATGTTCATACTGATAGCGGTGTAGATATTTCCATGTTCATACAGTTAACGGTGTAGATATTTCCATGTTCATACAGATGGCGGTGTAGATATTTCCATGTTCATACAGATGGCGGTGTAGATATTTACATATTCAAACAGATGGCGGTGTAGATATTTCCATGTTCGTACGGATGGCAGTGTAGATATTTCCATGTTCATACAGATGGCGGTGTAGATATTCCCATCTTTTTACAGATAGCTGTGTAGATATTTCCATGTTTATAGAGATAGCAGTGTAGATATTTCCATTGATATACAGATAGCTGTGTAGATATTTGCATGTTCATAGAGATAGCGGTGTAGATATTTCCATGTTCATACAGATAGCGGTGTAGATATTTCCATGTTCATACACATAGCGGTGTAGTTATTTCCATGTTCATACAGATAACGGTGTAGATATTTCCATGTTGATACAGATAGCGGTGTAGATATTTCCATGTTCACACAGATAGTGGTGTAGGTATTTCCATGTTCATACACTTAGCGGTGTAGGTATTTCCATGTTCATACACTTAGCGGTGTAGATATTTCCATGTTCATGCAGATAGCGATGTAGATATTTCCATGTTCATCCAGATGCCGGTGTAGATATATCCATGTTCATACAGATGGCGTTGAAGATATTTCCATGTTCATACAGATGGCGGTGTAGATATTTCCATGTTCATACAAATGGCGGTGTAGATATTTCCATGTTCATACAGATGGCGGTGTAGATATTTCCGTGTTCATACAAATGGTGGTGTAGATATTTCCATGTTCATAGAGATGGCGGTGTAGATATTTCCATGTTTATACAGATTGCAATGTAGATATTTCCATGTTTATAGAGATAGCGGTGTAGATATTTCCATTGATATACAGATAGCTGTGAAGATATTTCCATGTTCATACAGATAGCGGTGTAGATATTTCCATCTTTTACAGATAGCGGTGTAGATATTTCCATGTTCATTCAGATAGCGGTGTAGATATTTCCATGTTCATACAGTTAGCGGTGCAGATATTTCCATGTTCATACAGATGGCGGTGTAGATATTTACATGTTCATACAGATGGCGGTGTAGATATTTCCATGTTCGTACGGATGGCAGTGTAGTTATTTCAATGTTCATACAGGTGGCGGTGTAGATATTTCCATGTTCATACAGATAGCAGTGTAGTTATTTCCATGTTTATAGAGATAGCAGTGTAGATATTTCCATTGATTTACAGATAGCTGTGTAGATGCTTACATGTTCATACTGATGGCGGTGTAGATATTGCCATGTTCGTACGGATGGCAGTGTAGATATTTCCATGTTTGTACAGGTGGCGGTGTAGATATTTCCATGTTTATACAGATAGCAGTGTAGATATTTCCATGTTTATAGAGATAGCAATGTAGATATTTCCAATGATATACAGATAGCTGTGTAGATATTTGCATGTTCATACTGATAGCGGTGTAGATATTTCCATGTTCATACGGATAGCGGTGTAGATATTTCCATGTTCATACAGATAGCGGTGTAGATATTTCCATGTTCGTACAGATAGCGGTGTAGATATTTCCATGTTCATACAGATAGCGGTGTAGATATTTCCATGTTCATACAGATAACGGTGTAGATATTTCCATGTTCATACAGATAGCGGTGTAGATATTTCCATGTTCATACAGTTAGCGGTGTAGATATTTCCATGTTCATACAGATGGCGGTGTAGTTATTTACATGTTCATACAGACGGCGGTGTAGATATTTCCATGTTCGTAGAGATGGCGGTGTAGATATTTCCATGTTCATAGAGATGACGGTGTAGATATTTCCATGTTTATGCAGATAGCGGAATAGATATTTCCATGTTTATACAGATGGTGGTGTAGATATTTCCATGTTTATAGAGATGGCGGTCTAGATATTTTCATGTTTATAGAGATAGTCGTGTAGTTATTTCCAAGTTTATAGAGACAGCATTGTAGATATTTCCATGTTTATACAGATAGTGTTGAAGATATTTCCATGTTTATACAGATAGCGGTGTAGATATTTCCATGTTTATACACATAGCAGTGTAGATATTTCCATGTTTATAGAGATAGTGGTGTAGATAATTTCAATTTTATACAGATAGCAGTGTAGATATTTCCAAGTTCATACAGATAGCGGTGTAGATATTTACACGTTTATAGAGATGGCGGTGTAGATATTTCCATGTTCATACAGATGGCGGTGTAGATATTTCCATGTTTTTAGAGATGGCGGTGTAGATATTTTCATGTTTACACAGATGGCGGTGGAGATATTTCCATGTTTACACAGATAGCGGTGTAGACATTTCCATGTTTACACATATAGCGGTGTGGATATTTCCACGTTTATGCAGATAGCTGTGTAGATATTTCCATGTTTATAGAGATAGAGGTGCGGATATTTCCATGTTTATACAGATATTTGGGCAGATATTTCCATGTTTATACAGATAGCGCTGTAGATATTTCCATCATAATACAGATGGCGGTGTAGATATGTCCATGTTCGTACAGATGGCGGTGTAGATATTTCCATGTTCATACAGATGGCGGTGTAGATATTTCGAAGTTTATAGAGATAGTGCTGTAGTTATTTCCATATTTATAGAGAAATCTGTGTAGATATTCAAATGTATATGCAGATAGCTGTGTAGATATTTCCATGTTCATGCAGATAGCCGTGTAGATATTTCCATGTTCATCCAGATGCTGGTGTAGATATATCCATGTTCATACAGATGGCGGTGAAGATATTTCCATGTTCATACACATGGCGGTGTAGATATTTCCATGTTCATACACATGGCGGTGTAGATATTTCCATGTTCGTAGAGATGGCGGTGTAGATATTTCCATGTTCATACAAATGGCGGTGTAGATATTTCCATGTTCATAGAGATGGCGGTGTAGATATTTCATTGTTTGTACAGATAGCAGTGTAGTTATTTCCATGTTTATAGAGATAGCAGTGTTGATATTTCCATTGATATACAGGTAGCTGTGTAGATATTTGCATGTTCATGCAGATAGCGGTGTAGATATTTCCATGCTCATACAGATAGCGGTGTAGATATTTCCATGTTCATACAGATAGCGGTGCAGATATTTCCATGTTCATACAGATAGCGGTGTAGATATTTCCATGTTCATACAGATAGCGGTGTAGATATTTCCATGTTCATACAGATGGCGGTGTAGATATTTCCATGTTCGCACGGATGGCAGTGTACATATTTCCATGTTCATACAGGTGGCGGTGTAGGTATTTCCATGTTTATACAGATAGCAGTGTAGTTATTTCCATGTTTATAGATATAGCAGTATAGATATTTCCATTCATATACAGATAGCTGTGTAGATATTTGCATGTTCATACAGATAGCGGTGTAGATATTTCCATGTTCGTACAGATAGCGGTGTAGATATTTCCATCTTCATACAGATAGCAGTGTAGATATTTCCATGTTCATACAGATAACGGTGTAGGTACTTCCATGTTCATACAGATAGCCTTGTAGATATTTTCATGTTCATACGGTTAGCGGTGTAGATATTTCCATGTTCATACAGATGGCGGTGTAGATATTTACATGTCCATACAGATGGCGGTGTAGATATTTCCATGTTTGTACAGAAGGCGGTGTAGATATTTAAATGTTCATAGAGATGGCGGTGTAGATATTTCCATGTTTATGCAGATAGCGGTATAGGTATTTCCATGTTTATACAGATGGTGGTGTAGATATTTCCATGTTTATAGAGATGGCGGTCTAGATATTTACATGTTTTTAGAGATAGTGGTATAGTTATTTCCAACTTTATATAGACAGCGTTGTAGATATTTCCATGTTTATAAAGATAGCGGTGAAGATATTTCCTTGTTTATACAGATAGCGGTGTAGATATTTCCATGTTTACACAGACAGCAGTGTAGATATTTCCATGTTTATAGAGATAGTGGTGTAGATAAATTCAATATTATACAGATAGCAGTGTAGATATTTCCAAGTTGATACACATAGCGGTGTAGATATTTCCACCTTTATAGAGATGGCGGTGTAGATATTTCCATGTTCATACAGATGGCGGTGTAGATATTTCCATGTTTATAGAGATGGCGGTGAAGATATTTCCATGGTTACACAGATAGCGGTGTAGACATTTCCATGTTTACACAGATAGTGGTGTGGATATTTCCATGTATATGCAGATAGCGTTGTAGATATTTCCATGTTCATGCAGATAGCGCTGTAGATATTTCCATGTTCATCCAGATGCCGGTGTAGATATATCCAAGTTCATACAGATGGCGGTGAAGATATTTCCATGTTCATACAGATGGCGGTGTAGATATTTCCATGTTCATACACATGGCGGTGTAGATATTTCCATGTTCATAGAGATGGCGGTGTAGATATTTCCATGTTCATACAAATGGCGGTTTAGATATTTCCATGTTCATAGAGATGGCGGTGTAGATATTTCCATGTTTATACACATAGCAGTGTAGTTATTTCCAAGTTTATAGAGATATCAGTGTAGATATTTCCATTGATATACAGATAGCTGTGTAGATATTTACTATTTGCATGTTCATACAGATAGCGGTGTAGATATTTCCTTGTTCATACTGATAGCGGTGTAGATATTTCCATGTTCAAACAGTTAACGGTGTAGATATTTCCATGTTCATACAGATGGAGGTGTAGATATTTCCATGTTCATACAGATGGCGGTGTAGATATTTACATGTTCAAACAGATGGCGGTGTAGATATTTCCATGTTCGTACGGATGGCAGTGTAGATATTTCCACGTTCATACAGGTGGCGGTGTAGATATTCCCATGTTTTTACAGATAACTGTGTAGTTATTTCCATGTTTATAGAGATAGCAGTGTAGATATTTCCATTGATGTATAGATAGCTGTGTAGATATTTGCATGTTCATACAGATAGCGGTGTAGATATTTCCATGTTCATACAGATAGCGGTGTAGATATTTCCATGTTCGTACAGATAACGGTGTAGATATTTCCATGTTCATACAGATAGCGGTGTAGATATTTCCATGTTCATACAGTTAGCGGTGTAGATATTTCCATGTTCATACAGATGGCGGTGTAGTTATTTACATGTTCATACAGACGGCGGTGTAGATATTTCCATGTTCGTAGAGATGGCGGTGTAGATATTTCCATGTTCATAGAGATGACGGTGTAGATATTTCCATGTTTATGCAGATAGCGGAATAGATATTTCCATGTTTATACAGATGGTGGTGTAGATATTTCCATGTTTATAGAGATGGCGGTCTAGATATTTCCATGTTTATAGAGATAGTCGTGTAGTTATTTCCAAGTTTATAGAGACAGCATTGTAGATATTTCCATGTTTATACAGATAGTGTTGAAGATATTTCCATGTTTATACAGATAGCGGTGTAGATATTTCCATGTTTATACAGATAGCAGTGTAGATATTTCCATGTTTATAGAGATAGTGGTGTAGATAATTTCAATTTTATACAGATAGCAGTGTAGATATTTCCAAGTTCATACAGATAGTGGTGTAGATATTTACACGTTTATAGAGATGGCGGTGTAGATATTTCCATGTTCATACAGATGGCGGTGTAGATATTTCCATGTTTTTAGAGATGGCGGTGTAGATATTTTCATGTTTACACAGATGGCGGTGGAGATATTTCCATGTTTAGACAGATAGCGGTGTAGACATTTCCATGTTTACACATATAGCGGTGTGGATATTTCCACGTTTATGCAGATAGCTGTGTAGATATTTCCATGTTTATAGAGATAGAGGTGCGGATATTTCCATGTTTATACAGATATTTGGGCAGATATTTCCATGTTTATACAGATAGCGCTGTAGATATTTCCATCATAATACAGATGGCGGTGTAGATATGTCCATGTTCGTACAGATGGCGGTGTAGATATTTCCATGTTCATACAGATGGCGGTGTAGATATTTCGAAGTTTATAGAGATAGTGCTGTAGTTATTTCCATATTTATAGAGAAATCTGTGTAGATATTCAAATGTATATGCAGATAGCTGTGTAGATATTTCCATGTTCATGCAGATAGCCGTGTAGATATTTCCATGTTCATCCAGATGCTGGTGTAGATATATCCATGTTCATACAGATGGCGGTGAAGATATTTCCATGTTCATACACATGGCGGTGTAGATATTTCCATGTTCATACACATGGCGGTGTAGATATTTCCATGTTCGTAGAGATGGCGGTGTAGATATTTCCATGTTCATACAAATGGCGGTGTAGATATTTCCATGTTCATAGAGATGGCGGTGTAGATATTTCATTGTTTGTACAGATAGCAGTGTAGTTATTTCCATGTTTATAGAGATAGCAGTGTTGATATTTCCATTGATATACAGGTAGCTGTGTAGATATTTGCATGTTCATGCAGATAGCGGTGTAGATATTTCCATGCTCATACAGATAGCGGTGCAGATATTTCCATGTTCATACAGATAGCGGTGCAGATATTTCCATGTTCATACAGATAGCGGTGTAGATATTTCCATGTTCATACAGATAGCGGTGTAGATATTTCCATGTTCATACAGATGGCGGTGTAGATATTTCCATGTTCGCACGGATGGCAGTGTACATATTTCCATGTTCATACAGGTGGCGGTGTAAGTATTTCCAAGTTTATACAGATAGCAGTGTAGTTATTTCCATGTTTATAGATATAGCAGTATAGATATTTCCATTCATATACAGATAGCTGTGTAGATATTTGCATGTTCATACAGATAGCGGTGTAGATATTTCCATGTTCGTACAGATAGCGGTGTAGATATTTCCATCTTCATACAGATAGCAGTGTAGATATTTCCATGTTCATACAGATAACGGTGTAGATATTTCCATGTTCATACAGATAGCCTTGTAGATATTTTCATGTTCATACGGTTAGCGGTGTAGATATTTCCATGTTCATACAGATGGCGGTGTAGATATTTACATGTCCATACAGATGGCGGTGTAGATATTTCCATGTTTGTACAGAAGGCGGTGTAGATATTTAAATGTTCATAGAGATGGCGGTGTAGATATTTCCATGTTTATGCAGATAGCGGTATAGGTATTTCCATGTTTATACAGATGGTGGTGTAGATATTTCCATGTTTATAGAGATGGCGGTCTAGATATTTACATGTTTTTAGAGATAGTGGTATAGATATTTCCAACTTTATATAGACAGCGTTGTAGATATTTCCATGTTTATAAAGATAGCGGTGAAGATATTTCCTTGTTTATACAGATAGCGGTGTAGATATTTCCATGTTTACACAGACAGCAGTGTAGATATTTCCATGTTTATAGAGATAGTGGTGTAGATAAATTCAATATTATACAGATAGCAGTGTAGATATTTCCAAGTTGATACAGATAGCGGTGTAGATATTTCCACCTTTATAGAGATGGCGGTGTAGATATTTCCATGTTCATACAGATGGCGGTGTAGATATTTCCATGTTTATAGAGATGGCGGTGAAGATATTTCCATGGTTACACAGATAGCGGTGTAGTCATTTCCATGTTTACCCAGATAGTGGTGTGGATATTTCCATGTATATGCAGATAGCGTTGTAGATATTTCCATGTTCATGCAGATAGCGCTGTAGATATTTCCATGTTCATCCAGATGCCGGTGTAGATATATCCATGTTCATACAGATGGCGGTGAAGATATTTCCATGTTCATACAGATGGCGGTGTAGATATTTCCATGTTCATACACATGGCGGTGTAGATATTTCCATGTTCATAGAGATGGCGGTGTAGATATTTCCATGTTCATACAAATGGCGGTTTAGATATTTCCATGTTCATAGAGATGGCGGTGTAGATATTTCCATGTTTATACACATAGCAGTGTAGTTATTTCCAAGTTTATAGAGATATCAGTGTAGATATTTCCATTGATATACAGATAGCTGTGTAGATATTTACTATTTGCATGTTCATACAGATAGCGGTGTAGATATTTCCTTGTTCATACTGATAGCGGTGTAGATATTTCCATGTTCAAACAGTTAACGGTGTAGATATTTCCATGTTCGTACAGATGGCGGTGTAGATATTTCCATGTTCATACAGATGGCGGTGTAGATATTTACATGTTCAAACAGATGGCGGTGTAGATATTTCCATGTTCGTACGGATGGCAGTGTAGATATTTCCACGTTCATACAGGTGGCGGTGTAGATATTCCCATGTTTTTACAGATAACTGTGTAGTTATTTCCATGTTTATAGAGATAGCAGTGTAGATATTTCCATTGATGTATAGATAGCTGTGTAGATATTTGCATGTTCATAAAGATAGCGGTGTAGATATTTCCATGTTCATACAGATAGCGGTGTAGATATTTCCATATTCATACACATAGCGGTGGAGGTATTTCCATGTTCATACAGATAACGGTGTAGATATTTCCATGTTCATACAGATAGCGGTGTAGATATTTCCATGTTCATACAGATAGCGGTGTAGATATTTCCATGTTCATACAGTTAGCGGTGTAGATATTTCCATGTTCATGCAGATAGCGGTGTAGATATTTCCATGTTCATCCAGATGCCGGTGTAGATATATCCATGTCCATACAGATGGCGTTGAAGATATTTCCATGTTCATACAGATGGCGGTGTAGATATTTCCATGTTCATACAAATGGCAGTGTAGATATTTCCATGTTCATACAGATGGCGGTGTAGATATTTCCGTGTTCATACAGATGGCGGTGTAGATATTTCCATGTTCATAGAGATGGCGGTGTATATATTTCCATGTTTATACAGATAGCAATGTAGATATTTCCATGTTTATAGAGATAGCGTTGTAGATATTTCCATTGATATACAGATAGCTGTGTAGATATTTCCATGTTCATACAGATAGCGGTGTAGATATTTCCATGTTTTACAGATAGCAGTGTAGTTATTTCCATGTTTATAGAGATAGCAGTGTAGATATTTCCATTGATATACAGATAGCTGTGTAGATATTTACATGTCCATACAGATGGCGGTGTAGATATTTCCATGTTCGTACGGATGGCAGTGTAGATATTTCCATGTTCGTACAGGTGGCGGTGTAGATATTTCCATGTTTTTACTGATAGCAGTGTAGTTATTTCCATGTTTATAGAGATAGCAATGTAGTTGTTTCCATTGATATACATATAGCTGTTTAGATATTTGCATGTTCATACTGATAGCGGTGTAGATATTTCCATGTTCGTACTGATAGCGGTGTAGATATTTCCATGTTCATACAGATAGCGGTGTAGATATTTCCATGTTCATACAGATAACGGTGTAGACATTTCCATGTTCATACAGATAGCGGTGTAGATATTTCCATGTTCATACAGTTAGCGGTGTAGATATTTCCATGTTCATACAGATGGCGGTGTAGATATTTACATGTTGATACAGATGGCGGTGTAGATATTTCCAAGTTCGAAGAGATGGCCGTTTAGATATTTCCATGTTCATAGAGATGGCGGTGTAGATATTTCCATGTTTATGCAGATAGCGGTATAGATATTTCCATGTTTATACAGATGGTGGTGTAGATATTTCCATGTTTATAGAGATGGCGGTCTAGATATTTCCATGTTTATAGAGATAGTGGTGTAGTTATTTCCAAGTTTATAGAGACAGCATTGCAGATATTTCCATGTTTATACAGATAGCGGTGAAGATATTTCCATGTTTATACAGATAGCGGTGTAGATATTTCCATGTTTATTCAGATAGCAGTGTAGATATTTCCATGTTTATAGAGATAGTGGTGTAGATAATTTCAATTTTATACAGATAGCAGTATAGATATTTCCAAGTTCATACAGATAGCGGTGTAGATATTTCCACGTTTATAGAGATGGCGGTGTAGATATTTCCATGTTCATACAGATGGCGGTGTAGATATTTCCATGTTTTTAGAGATGGCGGTGTAGATATTTTCAAGTTTACACAGATGGCGGTGGAGATATTTCCATGTTTACACAGATAGCGGTGTAGACATTTCCATGTTTACACAGATAGCAGTGTGGATATTTCCATGTTTATGCAGATAGCGGTGTAGACATTTCCATGTTTATACAAATAGCGGTGCGGATATTTCCATGTTTATACAGATAGTTGGGCAGATATTTCCATGTTTATACAGATAGCGGTGTAGATATTTCCATCTTAATACAGATGGCGGTGTAGATATGTCCATGTTCGTACAGATGGCGGTGTAGATATTTCCATGTCCATACAGATGGCGGTGTAGATATTTCAAAGTTTATAGAGATAGTGCTGTAGTTATTTCCATATTTATAGAGAAATCTGTGTAGATATTTAAATGTATATGCAGATAGCTGTGTAGAGATTTCCATGTTCATGCAGATAGCCGCCTAGATATTTCCATGTTCATCCAGATGCTGGTGTAGATATATCCATGTTCATACAGATGGCGGTGAAGGTATTTCCATGTTCATACAGGTGGCGGTGTAGATATTTCCATGTTCATACACATGGCGGTGTAGATATTTCCATGTTCATAGAGATGGCGGTGTAGATATTTCCATGTTCATACAAATGGCGGTGTAGATATTTCCATGTTCATAGACATGGCGGTGTAGATATTTCCATGTTTTTACAGATAGCAGTGTAGTTATTTCCATGTTTATAGAGATAGCAGTGTAGATATTTCCATTGATATACAGACAGCTGTGTAGATATTTGCATGCTCATACAGATAGCGGTGTAGATATTTCCATGCTCATACAGATAGCGGTGTTGATATTTACATGTTCATACAGATAGCGGTGCAGATATTTCCATGTTCATACAGATAGCGGTGTAGATATTTCCATGTTCATACAGATAGCGGTGTAGATATTTCCATGTTCATACAGTTAGCATTGTAGATATTTCCATGTTCATACAGATGGCGGTGTAGATGTTTACATGTTCATACGGATGGCGGTGTAGATATTTCCATGTTCGTACGGATGGCAGTGTAGATATTTCCATGTTCATACAGGTGGCGGTGTAGATATTTCCATGTTTATACAGATAGCAGTGTAGTTATTTCCATGCTTATAGATATAGCAGTGTAGATATTTCCATTGATATACAGATAGCTGTGTAGATATTTGCATGTTCATACAGATAGCGGTGTAGATATTTCTATGTTCGTACAGATAGCTGTGTAGATATTTCCTGTTTCATACAGATAGCGGTGTAGATATTTCCATGTTCAGACAGATAACGGTGTAGATATTTCCATGTTCATACAGATAGCGGTGTAGATATTTCCATGTTCATACAGTGAGCGGTGTAGATATTTCCATGTTCATACAGATGGCGGTGTAGATATTTACATGTTCATACAGATGGCGGTGTAGATATTTCCATGTTCGTACAGATGGCGGTGTAGATATTTCCATGCTCATAGAGATGGCGGTGTAGTTATTTCCATGTTTATGCAGATAGCGGTATAGGTATTTCCATGTTTATACAGATGGTGGTGTAGATATTTCCATGCTTGTAGAGATGGCGGTCTAGATATTTACATGTTTATTGAGATACTGGTGTAGTTATTTCCAAGTTTATAGAGACAGCGTTGTAGATATTTCCTTGTTTAAACAGATAGCGGTGAAGATATTTCCATGTTTATACAGATAGCGGTGTAGATATTTCCATGTTTATACAGACAGCAGTGTAGATATTTCCATGTTTATAGAGAGAGTGGTGTAGATAATTTCACTTTTATGCAGATAGCAGTGTAGATATTTCCAAGTTCATACAGATAGCGGTGTAGATATTTCCACCTTTATAGAGATGGCGGTGTAGATATTTCCATGTTCATACAGATGGCGGTGTAGATATTTCCATGTTTATAGAGATGGCGGTGTAGATATTTTCATGTTCACACTGATGGCGGTGTAGATACTTCCATGTTTACACAGATAGCGGTGGAGATATTTCCATGTTTACACAGATAGCGGTGTGGATATTTTCATGTTTATACAGATAGCGGAGCGGATATTTCCATGTTTATACAGATAGCTGGGCAGATATTTCCATGTTTATACAGATAGCGGTGTAGATATTTCCATCTTAATACAGATGGCGGTGTAGATATGTCTATGTTCGTACTGATGGCGGTGTAGATATTTCCATGTCCATACAGATGGCGGTGTAGATATTTCGAAGTTTATAGAGATAGCGCTGAAGTTATTTCCGTATTTATAGAGAAATCTGTGTAGATATTTCCATGTATATGCAGATAGCTGTGTAGATATTTCCATGTTCATGCAGATAGCGGTGTAGATATTTCCATGTTCATCCAGATGCCGGTGTAGATATATCCATTTTCATACAGATGGCGGTGAAGATATTACCATGTTCATACAGATGGCGGTGTAGATATTTCCAATTTCATAGAAATGGCGGTGTAGATATTTCCATGTTCATAGAGATGGCGGTGTGGATATTTCCATGTTCATACACATGGCGGTGTAGATATTTCCATGTTCATTGAGATGGCGGTGTATATATTTCCATGTTTATACAGATAGCAGTGTAGTTATTTCCATGTTTATAGAGATAGCAGTGTAGATATTTCCATTGATATACAGATAGCTGTGTAGATATTTACATGTCCATACAGATGGCGGTGTAGATATTTCCATGTTCGTACGGATGGCAGTGTAGATATTTCCATGTTCGTACAGGTGGCGGTGTAGATATTTCCATGTTTTTACTGATAGCAGTGTAGTTATTTCCATGTTTATAGAGATAGCAATGTAGTTATTTCCATTGATATACATATAGCTGTTTAGATATTTGCATGTTCATACTGATAGCGGTGTAGATATTTCCATGTTCGTACTGATAGCGGTGTAGATATTTCCATGTTCATACAGATAGCGGTGTAGATATTTCCATGTTCATACAGATAACGGTGTAGACATTTCCATGTTCATACAGATAGCGGTGTAGATATTTCCATGTTCATACAGTTAGCGGTGTAGATATTTCCATGTTCATACAGATGGCGGTGTAGATATTTACATGTTGATACAGATGGCGGTGTAGATATTTCCAAGTTCGAAGAGATGGCCGTTTAGATATTTCCATGTTCATAGAGATGGCGGTGTAGATATTTCCATGTTTATGCAGATAGCGGTATAGATATTTCCATGTTTATACAGATGGTGGTGTAGATATTTCCATGTTTATAGAGATGGCGGTCTAGATATTTCCATGTTTATAGAGATAGTGGTGTAGTTATTTCCAAGTTTATAGAGACAGCATTGCAGATATTTCCATGTTTATACAGATAGCGGTGAAGATATTTCCATGTTTATACAGATAGCGGTGTAGATATTTCCATGTTTATTCAGATAGCAGTGTAGATATTTCCATGTTTTTAGAGATGGCGGTGTAGATATTTTCAAGTTTACACAGATGGCGGTGGAGATATTTCCATGTTTACACAGATAGCGGTGTAGACAATTCCATGTTTACACAGATAGCAGTGTGGATATTTCCATGTTTATGCAGATAGCGGTGTAGACATTTCCATGTTTATACAAATAGCGGTGCGGATATTTCCATGTTTATACAGATAGTTGGGCAGATATTTCCATGTTTATACAGATAGCGGTGTAGATATTTCCATCTTAATACAGATGGCGGTGTAGATATGTCCATGTTCGTACAGATGGCGGTGTAGATATTTCCATGTCCATACAGATGGCGGTGTAGATATTTCGAAGTTTATAGAGATAGTGCTGTAGTTATTTCCATATTTATAGAGAAATCTGTGTAGATATTTAAATGTATATGCAGATAGCTGTGTAGAGATTTCCATGTTCATGCAGATAGCCGCCTAGATATTTCCATGTTCATCCAGATGCTGGTGTAGATATATCCATGTTCATACAGATGGCGGTGAAGGTATTTCCATGTTCATACAGGTGGCGGTGTAGATATTTCCATGTTCATACACATGGCGGTGTAGATATTTCCATGTTCATAGAGATGGCGGTGTAGATATTTCCATGTTCATACAAATGGCGGTGTAGATATTTCCATGTTCATAGACATGGCGGTGTAGATATTTCCATGTTTTTACAGATAGCAGTGTAGTTATTTCCATGTTCATAGAGATAGCAGTGTAGATATTTCCATTGATATACAGATAGCTGTGTAGATATTTGCATGCTCATACAGATAGCGGTGTAGATATTTCCATGCTCATACAGATAGCGGTGTTGATATTTCCATGTTCATACAGATAGCGGTGCAGATATTTCCATGTTCATACAGATAGCGGTGTAGATATTTCCATGTTCATACAGATAGCGGTGTAGATATTTCCATGTTCATACAGTTAGCATTGTAGATATTTCCATGTTCATACAGATGGCGGTGTAGATGTTTACATGTTCATACGGATGGCGGTGTAGATATTTCCATGTTCGTACGGATGGCAGTGTAGATATTTCCATGTTCATACAGGTGGCGGTGTAGATATTTCCATGTTTATACAGATAGCAGTGTAGTTATTTCCATGCTTATAGATATAGCAGTGTAGATATTTCCATTGATATACAGATAGCTGTGTAGATATTTGCATGTTCATACAGATAGCGGTGTAGATATTTCTATGTTCGTACAGATAGCAGTGTAGATATTTCCAGTTTCATACAGATAGCGGTGTAGATATTTCCATGTTCATACAGATAACGGTGTAGATATTTCCATGTTCATACAGATAGCGGTGTAGATATTTCCATGTTCATACAGTGAGCGGTGTAGATATTTCCATGTTAATACAGATGGCGGTGTAGATATTTACATGTTCATACAGATGGCGGTGTAGATATTTCCATGCTCATAGAGATGGCGGTGTAGTTATTTCCATGTTTATGCAGATAGCGGTATAGGTATTTCCATGTTTATACAGATGGTGGTGTAGATATTTCCATGCTTGTAGAGATGGCGGTCTAGATATTTACATGTTTATTGAGATACTGGTGTAGTTATTTCCAAGTTTATAGAGACAGCGTTGTAGATATTTTCTTGTTTAAACAGATAGCGGTGAAGATATTTCCATGTTTATACAGATAGCGGTGTAGATATTTCCATGTTTATACAGACAGCAGTGTAGATATTTCCATGTTTATAGAGAGAGTGGTGTAGATAATTTCACTTTTATGCAGATAGCAGTGTAGATATTTCCAAGTTCATACAGATAGCGGTGTAGATATTTCCACCTTTATAGAGATGGCGGTGTAGATATTTCCATGTTCATACAGATGGCGGTGTAGATATTTCCATGTTTATAGAGATGGCGGTGTAGATATTTTCATGTTCACACTGATGGCGGTGTAGATACTTCCATGTTTACACAGATAGCGGTGGAGATATTTCCATGTTTACACAGATAGCGGTGTGGATATTTTCATGTTTATACAGATAGCGGAGCGGATATTTCCATGTTTATACAGATAGCTGGGCAGATATTTCCATGTTTATACAGATAGCGGTGTAGATATTTCCATCTTAATACAGATGGCGGTGTAGATATGTCTATGTTCGTACTGATGGCGGTGTAGATATTTCCATGTCCATACAGATGGCGGTGTAGATATTTCGAAGTTTATAGAGATAGCGCTGAAGTTATTTCCGTATTTATAGAGAAATCTGTGTAGATATTTCCATGTATATGCAGATAGCTGTGTAGATATTTCCATGTTCATGCAGATAGCGGTGTAGATATTTCCATGTTCATCCAGATGCCGGTGTAGATATATCCATTTTCATACAGATGGCGGTGAAGATATTACCATGTTCATACAGATGGCGGTGTAGATATTTCCAATTTCATACAAATGGCGGTGTAGATATTTCCATGTTCATAGAGATGGCGGTGTGGATATTTCCATGTTCATACAAATGGCGGTGTAGATATTTCCATGTTCATTGAGATGGCGGTGTATATATTTCCATGTTTATACAGATAGCAGTGTAGTTATTTCCATGTTTATAGAGATAGCAGTGTAGATATTTCCATTGATATACAGATAGCTGTGTAGATATTTACATGTCCATACAGATGGCGGTGTAGATATTTCCATGTTCATACAGATAACGGTGTAGACATTTCCATGTTCATACAGATAGCGGTGTAGATATTTCCATGTTCGTACGGATGGCAGTGTAGATATTTCCATGTTCGTACAGGTGGCGGTGTAGATATTTCCATGTTTTTACTGATAGCAGTGTAGTTATTTCCATGTTTATAGAGATAGCAATGTAGTTATTTCCATTGATATACATATAGCTGTTTAGATATTTGCATGTTCATACTGATAGCGGTGTAGATATTTCCATGTTCGTACTGATAGCGGTGTAGATATTTCCATGTTCATACAGATAGCGGTGTAGATATTTCCATGTTCATACAGATAACGGTGTAGACATTTCCATGTTCATACAGATAGCGGTGTAGATATTTCCATGTTCATACAGTTAGCGGTGTAGATATTTCCATGTTCATACAGATGGCGGTGTAGATATTTACATGTTGATACAGATGGCGGTGTAGATATTTCCAAGTTCGAAGAGATGGCCGTTTAGATATTTCCATGTTCATAGAGATGGCGGTGTAGATATTTCCATGTTTATGCAGATAGCGGTATAGATATTTCCATGTTTATACAGATGGTGGTGTAGATATTTCCATGTTTATAGAGATGGCGGTCTAGATATTTCCATGTTTATAGAGATAGTGGTGTAGTTATTTCCAAGTTTATAGAGACAGCATTGCAGATATTTCCATGTTTATACAGATAGCGGTGAAGATATTTCCATGTTTATACAGATAGCGGTGTAGATATTTCCATGTTTATTCAGATAGCAGTGTAGATATTTCCATGTTTATAGAGATAGTGGTGTAGATAATTTCAATTTTATACAGATAGCAGTATAGATATTTCCAAGTTCATACAGATAGCGGTGTAGATATTTCCACGTTTATAGAGATGGCGGTGTAGATATTTCCATGTTCATACAGATGGCGGTGTAGATATTTCCATGTTTTTAGAGATGGCGGTGTAGATATTTTCAAGTTTACACAGATGGCGGTGGAGATATTTCCATGTTTACACAGATAGCGGTGTAGACATTTCCATGTTTACACAGATAGCAGTGTGGATATTTCCATGTTTATGCAGATAGCGGTGTAGACATTTCCATGTTTATACAAATAGCGGTGCGGATATTTCCATGTTTATACAGATAGTTGGGCAGATATTTCCATGTTTATACAGATAGCGGTGTAGATATTTCCATCTTAATACAGATGGCGGTGTAGATATGTCCATGTTCGTACAGATGGCGGTGTAGATATTTCCATGTCCATACAGATGGCGGTGTAGATATTTCAAAGTTTATAGAGATAGTGCTGTAGTTATTTCCATATTTATAGAGAAATCTGTGTAGATATTTAAATGTATATGCAGATAGCTGTGTAGAGATTTCCATGTTCATGCAGATAGCCGCCTAGATATTTCCATGTTCATCCAGATGCTGGTGTAGATATATCCATGTTCATACAGATGGCGGTGAAGGTATTTCCATGTTCATACAGGTGGCGGTGTAGATATTTCCATGTTCATACACATGGCGGTGTAGATATTTCCATGTTCATAGAGATGGCTGTGTAGATATTTCCATGTTCATACAAATGGCGGTGTAGATATTTCCATGTTCATAGACATGGCGGTGTAGATATTTCCATGTTTTTACAGATAGCAGTGTAGTTATTTCCATGTTTATAGAGATAGCAGTGTAGATATTTCCATTGATATACAGACAGCTGTGTAGATATTTGCATGCTCATACAGATAGCGGTGTAGATATTTCCATGCTCATACAGATAGCGGTGTTGATATTTACATGTTCATACAGATAGCGGTGCAGATATTTCCATGTTCATACAGATAGCGGTGTAGATATTTCCATGTTCATACAGATAGCGGTGTAGATATTTCCATGTTCATACAGTTAGCATTGTAGATATTTCCATGTTCATACAGATGGCGGTGTAGATGTTTACATGTTCATACGGATGGCGGTGTAGATATTTCCATGTTCGTACGGATGGCAGTGTAGATATTTCCATGTTCATACAGGTGGCGGTGTAGATATTTCCATGTTTATACAGATAGCAGTGTAGTTATTTCCATGCTTATAGATATAGCAGTGTAGATATTTCCATTGATATACAGATAGCTGTGTAGATATTTGCATGTTCATACAGATAGCGGTGTAGATATTTCTATGTTCGTACAGATAGCTGTGTAGATATTTCCTGTTTCATACAGATAACGGTGTAGATATTTCCATGTTCATACAGATAGCGGTGTAGATATTTCCATGTTCATACAGTGAGCGGTGTAGATATTTCCATGTTCATACAGATGGCGTTGTAGATATTTACATGTTCATACAGATGGCGGTGTAGATATTTCCATGTTCGTACAGATGGCGGTGTAGATATTTCCATGCTCATAGAGATGGCGGTGTAGTTATTTCCATGTTTATGCAGATAGCGGTATAGGTATTTCCATGTTTATACAGATGGTGGTGTAGATATTTCCATGCTTGTAGAGATGGCGGTCTAGATATTTACATGTTTATTGAGATACTGGTGTAGTTATTTCCAAGTTTATAGAGACAGCGTTGTAGATATTTCCTTGTTTAAACAGATAGCGGTGAAGATATTTCCATGTTTATACAGATAGCGGTGTAGATATTTCCATGTTTATACAGACAGCAGTGTAGATATTTCCATGTTTATAGAGAGAGTGGTGTAGATAATTTCACTTTTATGCAGATAGCAGTGTAGATATTTCCAAGTTCATACAGATAGCGGTGTAGATATTTCCACCTTTATAGAGATGGCGGTGTAGATATTTCCATGTTCATACAGATGGCGGTGTAGATATTTCCATGTTTATAGAGATGGCGGTGTAGATATTTTCATGTTCACACTGATGGCGGTGTAGATACTTCCATGTTTACACAGATAGCGGTGGAGATATTTCCATGTTTACACAGATAGCGGTGTGGATATTTTCATGTTTATACAGATAGCGGAGCGGATATTTCCATGTTTATACAGATAGCTGGGCAGATATTTCCATGTTTATACAGATAGCGGTGTAGATATTTCCATCTTAATACAGATGGCGGTGTAGATATGTCTATGTTCGTACTGATGGCGGTGTAGATATTTCCATGTCCATACAGATGGCGGTGTAGATATTTCGAAGTTTATAGAGATAGCGCTGAAGTTATTTCCGTATTTATAGAGAAATCTGTGTAGATATTTCCATGTATATGCAGATAGCTGTGTAGATATTTCCATGTTCATGCAGATAGCGGTGTAGATATTTCCATGTTCATCCAGATGCCGGTGTAGATATATCCATTTTCATACAGATGGCGGTGAAGATATTACCATGTTCATACAGATGGCGGTGTAGATATTTCCAATTTCATACAAATGGCGGTGTAGATATTTCCATGTTCATAGAGATGGCGGTGTGGATATTTCCATGTTCATACAAATGGCGGTGTAGATATTTCCATGTTCATTGAGATGGCGGTGTATATATTTCCATGTTTATACAGATAGCAGTGTAGTTATTTCCATGTTTATAGAGATAGCAGTGTAGATATTTCCATTGATATACAGATAGCTGTGTAGATATTTACATGTCCATACAGATGGCGGTGTAGATATTTCCATGTTCGTACGGATGGCAGTGTAGATATTTCCATGTTCGTACAGGTGGCGGTGTAGATATTTCCATGTTTTTACTGATAGCAGTGTAGTTATTTCCATGTTTATAGAGATAGCAATGTAGTTATTTCCATTGATATACATATAGCTGTTTAGATATTTGCATGTTCATACTGATAGCGGTGTAGATATTTCCATGTTCGTACTGATAGCTGTGTAGATATTTCCATGTTCATACAGATAGCGGTGTAGATATTTCCATGTTCATACAGATAACGGTGTAGACATTTCCATGTTCATACAGATAGCGGTGTAGATATTTCCATGTTCATACAGTTAGCGGTGTAGATATTTCCATGTTCATACAGATGGCGGTGTAGATATTTACATGTTGATACAGATGGCGGTGTAGATATTTCCAAGTTCGTAGAGATGGCGGTGTAGATATATCCATGTTCATAGAGATGGCGGTGTAGATATTTCCATGTTTATGCAAATAGCGGTATAGATATTTCCATGTTTATACAGATGGTGGTGTAGATATTTCCATGTTTATAGAGATGGCGGTCTAGATATTTCCATGTTTATAGAGATAGTGGTGTAGTTATTTCCAAGTTTATAGAGACAGCATTGCAGATATTTCCATGTTTATACAGATAGCGGTGAAGATATTTCCATGTTTATACAGATAGCGGTGTAGATATTTCCATGTTTATTCAGATAGCAGTGTAGGTATTTCCATGTTTATAGAGATAGTGGTGTAGATAATTTCAATTTTATACAGATAGCAGTATAGATATTTCCAAGTTCATACAGATAGCGGTGTAGATATTTCCACGTTTATAGAGATGGCGGTGTAGATATTTCCATGTTCATACAGATGGCGGTGTAGATATTTCCATGTTTTTAGAGATGGCGGTGTAGATATTTTCAAGTTTACACAGATGGCGGTGGAGATATTTCCATGTTTACACAGATAGCGGTGTAGACATTTCCATGTTTACACAGATAGCAGTGTGGATATTTCCATGTTTATGCAGATAGCGGTGTAGACATTTCCATGTTTATACAAATAGCGGTGCGGATATTTCCATGTTTATACAGATAGTTGGGCAGATATTTCCATGTTTATACAGATAGCGGTGTAGATATTTCCATCTTAATACAGATGGCGGTGTAGATATGTCCATGTTCGTACAGATGGCGGTGTAGATATTTCCATGTCCATACAGATGGCGGTGTAGATATTTCGAAGTTTATAGAGATAGTGCTGTAGTTATTTCCATATTTATAGAGAAATCTGTGTAGATATTTAAATGTATATGCAGATAGCTGTGTAGAGATTTCCATGTTCATGCAGATAGCCGCGTAGATATTTCCATGTTCATCCAGATGCTGGTGTAGATATATCCATGTTCATACAGATGGCGGTGAAGGTATTTCCATGTTCATACAGGTGGCGGTGTAGATATTTCCATGTTCATACACATGGCGGTGTAGATATTTCCATGTTCATAGAGATGGCGGTGTAGATATTTCCATGTTCATACAAATGGCGGTGTAGATATTTCCATGTTCATAGACATGGCGGTGTATATATTTCCATGTTTTTACAGATAGCAGTGTAGTTATTTCCATGTTTATAGAGATAGCAGTGTAGATATTTCCATTGATATACAGATAGCTGTGTAGATATTTGCATGTTCATACAGATAGCGGTGTAGATATTTCCATGCTCATACAGATAGCGGTGTTGATATTTCCATGTTCATACAGATAGCGGTGCAGATATTTCCATGTTCATACAGATAGCGGTGTAGATATTTCCATGTTCATACAGATAGCGGTGTAGATATTTCCATGTTCATACAGTTAGCATTGTAGATATTTCCATGTTCATACAGATGGCGGTGTAGATATTTACATGTTCATACAGATGGCGGTGTAGATATTTCCATGTTCGTACGGATTGCAGTGTAGATATTTCCATGTTCATACAGGTGGCGGTGTAGATATTTCCATGTTTATACAGATAGCAGTGTAGTTATTTCCATGCTTATAGATATAGCAGTGTAGATATTTCCATTGATATACAGATAGCTGTGTAGATATTTGCATGTTCATACAGATAGCGGTGTAGATATTTCTATGTTAGTACAGATAGCAGTGTAGATATTTCCAGTTTCATACAGATAGCGGTGTAGATATTTCCATGTTCATACAGATAACGGTGTAGATATTTCCATGTTCATACAGATAGCAGTGAAGATATTTCCATGTTCATACAGTGAGCGGTGTAGATATTTCCATGTTCATACAGATGGCGGTGTAGATATTTACATGTTCATACAGATGGCGGTGTAGATATTTCCATGTTCGTACAGATGGCGGTGTAGATATTTCCATGCTCATAGAGATGGCGGTGTAGTTATTTCCATGTTTATGCAGATAGCGGTATAGGTATTTCCATGTTTATACAGATGGTGGTGTAAATATTTCCATGTTTGTAGAGATGGCGGTCTAGATATTTACATGTTTATTGAGATACTGGTGTTGTTATTTCCAAGTTTATAGAGACAGCGTTGTAGATATTTCCTTGTTTAAACAGATAGCGGTGAAGGTATTTCCATGTTTATACAGATAGCGGTGTAGATATTTCCATGTTTATACAGACAGCAGTGTAGATATTTCCATGTTTATAGAGATAGTGGTGTAGATAATTTCACTTTTATGCAGATAGCAGTGTAGATATTTCCAAGTTCATACAGATAGAGGTGTAGATATTTCCACCTTTATAGAGATGGCGGTGTAGATATTTCCATGTTCATACAGATGGCGGTGTAGATATTTCCATGTTTATAGAGATGGCGGTGTAGATATTTTCATGTTCACACTGATGGCGGTGTAGATACTTCCATGTTTACACAGATAGCGGTGGAGATATTTCCATGTTTACACAAATAGCGGTGTGGATATTTTCATGTTTATACAGATAGCGGAGCGGATATTTCCATGTTTATACAGATAGCTGGGCAGATATTTCCATGTTTATACAGATAGCGGTGTAGATATTTCCATCTTAATACAGATGGCGGTGTAGATATGTCTATGTTCGTACTGATGGCGGTGTAGATATTTCCATGTCCATACAGATGGCGGTGTAGATATTTCGAAGTTTATAGAGATAGCGCTGAAGTTATTTCCGTATTTATAGAGAAATCTGTGTAGATATTTCCATGTATATGCAGATAGCTGTGTACATATTTCCATGTTAATGCAGATAGCGGTGTAGATATTTCCATGTTCATCCAGATGCCGGTGTAGATATATCCATGTTCATACAGATGGCGGTGAAGATATTACCATGTTCATACAGATGGCGGTGTAGATATTTCCAATTTCACACAAATGGCGGTGTAGATATTTCCATGTTCATAGAGATGGCGGTGTGGATATTTCCATGTTCATACAAATGGCGGTGTAGATATTTCCATGTTCATTGAGATGGCGGTGTATATATTTCCATGTTTATACAGATAGCAGTGTAGTTATTTCCATGTTTATAGAGATAGCAGTGTAGATATTTCCATTGATATACAGATAGCTGTGTAGATATTTGCATGTTCATACAGATAGCGGTGTAGATATTTCCATGTTCATACTGATAGCGGTGTAGATATTTATATGTTCATACAGTTAGCGGTGTAGATATTTCCATGTTCATACAGATGGCGGTGTAGATATTTCCATGTTAATACAGATGGCGGTGTAGATATTTACATGTTCGTACAGATGGCGGTGTAGATATTTCCATGTTCGTACAGATGGCAGTGTAGATATTTCCACGTTCATACAGGTGGTGGTGTAGATATTCCCATGTTTTTACAGATAGCTGTGTAGTTATTTCCATGTTTATAGAGATAGCCATGTAGATATTTCCATTGATATACAGATAGCTGTGTAGATATTTGCATGATCATACAGATAGCGGTGTAGATATTTCCATGTTCATACAGATAGCGGTGTAAATATTTCCATGTTCATACACATAGCATTGTAGATATTTCCATGTTCATACAGATAACGGTGTAGATATTTCCATGTTCATACAGATAGCAGTGTAGATATTTCCATGTTCACACTGATAGCAGTGTAGATATTTCCATGTTCATACAGTTAGCGTTGTAGATATTCCCATGTTCATACAGATGGCGGTGTAGATATTTACATGTTCATACAGATGGTGGTGTAGATATTTCCATGTTCGTACGGATGGCAGTGTAGATATTTCCATGTTCGTACAGGTGGCAGTGCAGATATTTCCATGTTTATACAGATAGCAGTGTAGTTATTTCCATGTTTATAGAGAAAGCAATGTAGATTTTCCATTGATATACAGATAGCTGTGTAGATATTTGCATGGTCATACAGATAGCGGTGTAGATATTTCCATGTTCATACAGATAGAGGAGTAGATATTTCCATGTTCATTCAGATAGCGGCGTAGATATTTCCATGTTCATACAGATAACGGTGTAGATATTTCCATGTTCATACAGATAGCGGTGTAGATATTTCCATGTTCATACTGATAGCGGTGTAGATATTTCCATGTTCATACAGATAGCGGTGTAGATATTTATATGTTCATACAGATGGCGTTGTAGATATTTCCATTTTCGTACAGATGGCGGTTTAGATATTTCCATATTCATAGAGATGGCGGTGTAGATATTTCCATGTTCATACAGATGGCGGTGTGGATATTTACATCTTCATACAGATGGCGGTGTAGACATTTCCATGTTCGTACGGATGGCAATGTAGATATTTCCATGTTCATACAGGTGGCGGTGTAGATATTTCCATGTTCATACAGATAGCAGTGTAGTTATTTCCATGTTTATAGAGATTGCAGTGTAGATATTTTCATGGATATACAGATAGCTGTGTAGATATTTACATGTTCATACAAATGGCGGTGTAGATATTTCCATGTTCGTACAGGTGGTGGTGTAGATATTTCCATGTTTATACAGATAGCAGTGTAGTTATTTCCATGCTTATAGATACAGCAGTGTAGATATTTCCATTGATATACAGATAGCTGTGTAGATATTTGCATGTTCATACAGATAGCGGTGTAGATATTTCCATGTTCATACAGATAGCGGTGTAGATATTTCCATGTTCATACAGTTAGCATTGTAGATATTTCCATGTTCATACAGATGGCGGTGTAGATATTTACATGTTCATACAGATGGCGGTGTAGATATTTCCATGTTCGTACGGATGGCAGTGTAGATATTTCCATGTTCATACAGGTGGCGGTGTAGATATTTCCATGTTTATACAGATAGCAGTGTAGTTATTTCCATGCTTATAGATATAGCAGTGTAGATATTTCCATTGATATACAGATAGCTGTGTAGATATTTGCATGTTCATACAGATAGCGGTGTAGATATTTCTATGTTCGTACAGATAGCAGTGTAGATATTTCCATGTTCATACAGATAGCGGTGTAGATATTTCCATGTTCATACAGATGGCGGTGTAGATATTTCCATGTTCGCACGGATGGCAGTGTACATATTTCCATGTTCATACAGGTGGCGGTGTATGTATTTCCATGTTTATGCAGATAGCAGTGTAGTTATTTCCATGTTTATAGATATAGCAGTATAGATATTTCCATTCATATACAGATAGCTGTGTAGATATTTGCATGTTCATACAGATAGCGGTGTAGATATTTCCATGTTCGTACAGATAGCGGTGTAGATATTTCCATCTTCATACAGATAGCAGTGTAGATATTTCCATGTTCATACAGATAACGGTGTAGATATTTCCATGTTCATACAGATAGCCTTGTAGATATTTTCATGTTCATACGGTTAGCGGTGTAGATATTTCCATGTTCATACAGATGGCGGTGTAGATATTTACATGTCCATACAGATGGCGGTGTAGATATTTCCATGTTTGTACAGAAGGCGGTGTAGATATTTAAATGTTCATAGAGATGGCGGTGTAGATATTTCCATGTTTATGCAGATAGCGGTATAGGTATTTCCATGTTTATACAGATGGTGGTGTAGATATTTCCATGTTTATAGAGATGGCGGTCTAGATATTTACATGTTTTTAGAGATAGTGGTATAGTTATTTCCAACTTTATATAGACAGCGTTGTAGATATTTCCATGTTTATAAAGATAGCGGTGAAGATATTTCCTTGTTTATACAGATAGCGGTGTAGATATTTCCATGTTTACACAGACAGCAGTGTAGATATTTCCATGTTTATAGAGATAGTGGTGTAGATAAATTCAATATTATACAGATAGCAGTGTAGATATTTCCAAGTTGATACACATAGCGGTGTAGATATTTCCACCTTTATAGAGATGGCGGTGTAGATATTTCCATGTTCATACAGATGGCGGTGTAGATATTTCCATGTTTATAGAGATGGCGGTGAAGATATTTCCATGGTTACACAGATAGCGGTGTAGACATTTCCATGTTTACACAGATAGTGGTGTGGATATTTCCATGTATATGCAGATAGCGTTGTAGATATTTCCATGTTCATGCAGATAGCGCTGTAGATATTTCCATGTTCATCCAGATGCCGGTGTAGATATATCCATGTTCATACAGATGGCGGTGAAGATATTTCCATGTTCATACAGATGGCGGTGTAGATATTTCCATGTTCATACACATGGCGGTGTAGATATTTCCATGTTCATAGAGATGGCGGTGTAGATATTTCCATGTTCATACAAATGGCGGTTTAGATATTTCCATGTTCATAGAGATGGCGGTGTAGATATTTCCATGTTTATACACATAGCAGTGTAGTTATTTCCAAGTTTATAGAGATATCAGTGTAGATATTTCCATTGATATACAGATAGCTGTGCGGATATTTACTATTTGCATGTTCATACAGATAGCGGTGTAGATATTTCCTTGTTCATACTGATAGCGGTGTAGATATTTCCATGTTCAAACAGTTAACGGTGTAGATATTTCCATGTTCGTACAGATGGCGGTGTAGATATTTCCATGTTCATACAGATGGCGGTGTAGATATTTACATGTTCAAACAGATGGCGGTGTAGATATTTCCATGTTCGTACGGATGGCAGTGTAGATATTTCCACGTTCATACAGGTGGCGGTGTAGATATTCCCATGTTTTTACAGATAACTGTGTAGTTATTTCCATGTTTATAGAGATAGCAGTGTAGATATTTCCATTGATGTATAGATAGCTGTGTAGATATTTGCATGTTCATACAGATAGCGGTGTAGATATTTCCATGTTCATACAGATAGCGGTGTAGATATTTCCATATTCATACACATAGCGGTGGAGGTATTTCCATGTTCATACAGATAACGGTGTAGATATTTCCGTGTTCATACAGATAGCGGTGTAGATATTTCCATGTTCATACAGATAGCGGTGTAGATATTTCCATGTTCATACAGTTAGCGGTGTAGATATTTCCATGTTCATGCAGATAGCGGTGTAGATATTTCCATGTTCATCCAGATGCCGGTGTAGATATATCCATGTCCATACAGATGGCGTTGAAGATATTTCCATGTTCATACAGATGGCGGTGTAGATATTTCCATGTTCATACAAATGGCAGTGTAGATATTTCCATGTTCATACAGATGGCGGTGTAGATATTTCCGTGTTCATACAAATGGCGGTGTAGATATTTCCATGTTCATAGAGATGGCGGTGTATATATTTCCATGTTTATACAGATAGCAATGTAGATATTTCCATGTTTATAGAGATAGCGTTGTAGATATTTCCATTGATATACAGATAGCTGTGTAGATATTTCCATGTTCATACAGATAGCGGTGTAGATATTTCCATGTTTTACAGATAGCAGTGTAGTTATTTCCATGTTTATAGAGATAGCAGTGTAGATATTTCCATTGATATACAGATAGCTGTGTAGATATTTACATGTCCATACAGATGGCGGTGTAGATATTTCCATGTTCGTACGGATGGCAGTGTAGATATTTCCATGTTCGTACAGGTGGCGGTGTAGATATTTCCATGTTTTTACTGATAGCAGTGTAGTTATTTCCATGTTTATAGAGATAGCAATGTAGTTATTTCCATTGATATACATATAGCTGTTTAGATATTTGCATGTTCATACTGATAGCGGTGTAGATATTTCCATGTTCGTACTGATAGCTGTGTAGATATTTCCATGTTCATACAGATAGCGGTGTAGATATTTCCATGTTCATACAGATAACGGTGTAGACATTTCCATGTTCATACAGATAGCGGTGTAGATATTTCCAAGTTCATACAGTTAGCGGTGTAGATATTTCCATGTTCATACAGATGGCGGTGTAGATATTTACATGTTGATACAGATGGCGGTGTAGATATTTCCAAGTTCGTAGAGATGGCGGTGTAGATATTTCCATGTTTATACAGATAGTAGTGTAGATATTTCGATGTTTATAGAGATAGTGGTGTAGATAACTTCAATTTTATACAGAGAGCAGTGTAGATATTTCCATGTTCGTACAGATGGCGGTGTAGATATTTCCATGCTCATAGAGATGGCGGTGTAGTTATTTCCATGTTTATGCAGATAGCGGTATAGGTATTTCCATGTTTATACAGATGGTGGTGTAGATATTTCCATGTTTGTAGAGATGGCGGTCTAGATATTTACATGTTTATTGAGATACTGGTGTAGTTATTTCCAAGTTTATAGAGACAGCGTTGTAGATATTTCCTTGTTTAAACAGATAGCGGTGAAGATATTTCCATGTTTATACAGATAGCGGTGTAGATATTTCCATGTTTATACAGACAGCAGTGTAGATATTTCCATGTTTATAGAGAGAGTGGTGTAGATAATTTCACTTTTATGCAGATAGCAGTGTAGATATTTCCAAGTTCATACAGATAGCGGTGTAGATATTTCCACCTTTATAGAGATGGCGGTGTAGATATTTCCATGTTCATACAGATGGCGGTGTAGATATTTCCATGTTTATAGAGATGGCGGTGTAGATATTTTCATGTTCACACTGATGGCGGTGTAGATACTTCCATGTTTACACAGATAGCGGTGGAGATATTTCCATGTTTACACAGATAGCGGTGTGGATATTTTCATGTTTATACAGATAGCGGAGCGGATATTTCCATGTTTATACAGATAGCTGGGCAGATATTTCCATGTTTATACAGATAGCGGTGTAGATATTTCCATCTTAATACAGATGGCGGTGTAGATATGTCTATGTTCGTACTGATGGCGGTGTAGATATTTCCATGTCCATACAGATGGCGGTGTAGATATTTCGAAGTTTATAGAGATAGCGCTGAAGTTATTTCCGTATTTATAGAGAAATCTGTGTAGATATTTCCATGTATATGCAGATAGCTGTGTAGATATTTCCATGTTCATGCAGATAGCGGTGTAGATATTTCCATGTTCATCCAGATGCCGGTGTAGATATATCCATTTTCATACAGATGGCGGTGAAGATATTACCATGTTCATACAGATGGCGGTGTAGATATTTCCAATTTCATACAAATGGCGGTGTAGATATTTCCATGTTCATAGAGATGGCGGTGTGGATATTTCCATGTTCATACAAATGGCGGTGTAGATATTTCCATGTTCATTGAGATGGCGGTGTATATATTTCCATGTTTATACAGATAGCAGTGTAGTTATTTCCATGTTTATAGAGATAGCAGTGTAGATATTTCCATTGATATACAGATAGCTGTGTAGATATTTACATGTCCATACAGATGGCGGTGTAGATATTTCCATGTTCGTACGGATGGCAGTGTAGATATTTCCATGTTCGTACAGGTGGCGGTGTAGATATTTCCATGTTTTTACTGATAGCAGTGTAGTTATTTCCATGTTTATAGAGATAGCAATGTAGTTATTTCCATTGATATACATATAGCTGTTTAGATATTTGCATGTTCATACTGATAGCGGTGTAGATATTTCCATGTTCGTACTGATAGCTGTGTAGATATTTCCATGTTCATACAGATAGCGGTGTAGATATTTCCATGTTCATACAGATAACGGTGTAGACATTTCCATGTTCATACAGATAGCGGTGTAGATATTTCCAA
The DNA here is from genome assembly GCF_029281585.2 of Gorilla gorilla gorilla. NCBI lineage: Eukaryota > Metazoa > Chordata > Mammalia > Primates > Hominidae > Gorilla > Gorilla gorilla. The sequence goes on along the minus strand of NC_073235.2, from coordinate 12,076,918 downwards.
GTTCATACAGTTAGCGGTGTAGATATTTCCATGTTCATACAGACGGCGGTGTAGATATTTACATGTTGATACAGATGGCGGTGTAGATATTTCCAAGTTCGTAGAGATGGCGGTGTAGATATTTCCATGTTCATAGAGATGGCGGTGTAGATATTTCCATGTTTATGCAAATAGCGGTATAGATATTTCCATGTTTATACAGATGGTGGTGTAGATATTTCCATGTTTATAGAGATGGCGGTCTAGATATTTCCATGTTTATAGAGATAGTGGTGTAGTTATTTCCAAGTTTATAGAGACAGCATTGCAGATATTTCCATGTTTATACAGATAGCGGTGAAGATATTTCCATGTTTATACAGATAGCGGTGTAAATATTTCCATGTTTATTCAGATAGCAGTGTAGGTATTTCCATGTTTATAGAGATAGTGGTGTAGATAATTTCAATTTTATACAGATAGCAGTATAGATATTTCCAAGTTCATACAGATAGCGGTGTAGATATTTCCACGTTTATAGAGATGGCGGTGTAGATATTTCCATGTTCATACAGATGGTGGTGTAGATATTTCCATGTTTTTAGAGATGGCGGTGTAGATATTTTCAAGTTTACACAGATGGCGGTGGAGATATTTCCATGTTTACACAGATAGCGGTGTAGACATTTCCATGTTTACACAGATAGCAGTGTGGATATTTCCATGTTTATGCAGATAGCGGTGTAGACATTTCCATGTTTATACAAATAGCGGTGCGGATATTTCCATGTTTATACAGATAGTTGGGCAGATATTTCCATGTTTATACAGATAGCGGTGTAGATATTTCCATCTTAATACAGTTGGCGGTGTAGATATGTCCATGTTCGTACAGATGGCGGTGTAGATATTTCCATGTCCATACAGATGGCGGTGTAGATATTTCGAAGTTTATAGAGATAGTGCTGTAGTTATTTCCATATTTATAGAGAAATCTGTGTAGATATTTAAATGTATATGCAGATAGCTGTGTAGAGATTTCCATGTTCATGCAGATAGCCGCGTAGATATTTCCATGTTCATCCAGATGCTGGTGTAGATATATCCATGTTCATACAGATGGCGGTGAAGGTATTTCCATGTTCATACAGGTGGCGGTGTAGATATTTCCATGTTCATACACATGGCGGTGTAGATATTTCCATGTTCATAGAGATGGCGGTGTAGATATTTCCATGTTCATACAAATGGCGGTGTAGATATTTCCATGTTCATAGACATGGCGGTGTAGATATTTCCATGTTTTTACAGATAGCAGTGTAGTTATTTCCATGTTTATAGAGATAGCAGTGTAGATATTTCCATTGATATACAGATAGCTGTGTAGATATTTGCATGTTCATACAGATAGCGGTGTAGATATTTCCATGCTCATACAGATAGCGGTGTTGATATTTCCATGTTCATACAGATAGCGGTGCAGATATTTCCATGTTCATACAGATAGCGGTGTAGATATTTCCATGTTCATACAGATAGCGGTGTAGATATTTCCATGTTCATACAGTTAGCATTGTAGATATTTCCATGTTCATACAGATGGCGGTGTAGATATTTACATGTTCATACAGATGGCGGTGTAGATATTTCCATGTTCGTACGGATGGCGGTGTAGATATTTCCATGTTCATACAGGTGGCGGTGTAGATATTTCCATGTTTATACAGATAGCAGTGTAGTTATTTCCATGCTTATAGATATAGCAGTGTAGATATTTCCATTGATATACAGATAGCTGTGTAGATATTTGCATGTTCATACAGATAGCGGTGTAGATATTTCTATGTTCGTACAGATAGCAGTGTGGATATTTCCAGTTTCATACAGATAGCGGTGTAGATATTTCCATGTTCATACAGATAACGGTGTAGATATTTCCATGTTCATACAGATAGCAGTGAAGATATTTCCATGTTCATACAGTGAGCGGTGTAGATATTTCCATGTTCATACAGATGGCGGTGTAGATATTTACATGTTCATACAGATGGCGGTGTAGATATTTCCATGTTCGTACAGATGGCAGTGTAGATATTTCCATGCTCATAGAGATGGCGGTGTAGATATTTCCATGTTTATGCAGATAGCGGTATAGGTATTTCCATGTTTATACAGATGGTGGTGTAGATATTTCCATGTTTGTAGAGATGGCGGTCTAGATATTTACATGTTTATTGAGATACTGGTGTTGTTATTTCCAAGTTTATAGAGAAAGCGTTGTAGATATTTCCTTGTTTAAACAGATAGCGGTGAAGGTATTTCCATGTTTATACAGATAGCGGTGTAGATATTTCCATGTTTATACAGACAGCAGTGTAGACATTTCCATGTTTATAGAGATAGTGGTGTAGATAATTTCACTTCTATGCAGATAGCAGTGTAGATATTTCCAAGTTCATACACATAGCGGTGTAGATATTTCCACCTTTATAGAGATGGCGGTGTAGATATTTCCATGTTCATACAGATGGCGGTGTAGATATTTCCATGTTTATAGAGATGGCGGTGTAGATATTTTCATGTTCACACTGATGGCGGTGTAGATACTTCCATGTTTACACAGATAGCGGTGGAGATATTTCCATGTTTACACAGATAGCGGTGTGGATATTTTCATGTTTATACAGATAGCGGAGCGGATATTTCCATGTTTATACAGATAGCTGGGCAGATATTTCCATGTTTATACAGATAGCGGTGTAGATATTTCCATCTTAATACAGATGGCGGTGTAGATATGTCTATGTTCGTACTGATGGCGGTGTAGATATTTCCATGTCCATACAGATGGCGGTGTAGATATTTCGAAGTTTATAGAGATAGCGCTGAAGTTATTTCCGTATTTATAGAGAAATCTGTGTAGATATTTCCATGTATATGCAGATAGCTGTGTAGATATTTCCATGTTCATGCAGATAGCGGTGTAGATATTTCCATGTTCATCCAGATGCCGGTGTAGATATATCCATTTTCATACAGATGGCGGTGAAGATATTACCATGTTCATACAGATGGCGGTGTAGATATTTCCAATTTCATACAAATGGCGGTGTAGATATTTCCATGTTCATAGAGATGGCGGTGTGGATATTTCCATGTTCATACAAATGGCGGTGTAGATATTTCCATGTTCATTGAGATGGCGGTGTATATATTTCCATGTTTATACAGATAGCAGTGTAGTTATTTCCATGTTTATAGAGATACCAGTGTAGATATTTCCATTGATATACAGATAGCTGTGTAGATATTTGCATGTTCATACAGATAGCGGTGTAGATATTTCCATGTTCATACTGATAGCGGTGTAGATATTTATATGTTCATACAGTTAGCGGTGTAGATATTTCCATGTTCATACAGATGGCGGTGTAGATATTTCCATGTTAATACAGATGGCGGTGTAGATATTTACATGTTCATACAGATGGCGGTGTAGATATTTCCATGTTCGTACGGATGGTAGTGTAGATATTTCCACGTTCATACAGGTGGTGGTGTAGATATTCCCATGTTTTTACAGATAGCTGTGTAGTTATTTCCATGTTTATAGAGATAGCCATGTAGATATTTCCATTGATATACAGATAGCTGTGTAGATATTTGCATGTTCATACAGATAGCGGTGTAGATATTTCCATGTTCATACAGATAGCGGTGTAAATATTTCCATGTTCATACACATAGCATTGTAGATATTTCCATGTTCATACAGATAACGGTGTAGATATTTCCATGTTCATACAGATAGCAGTGTAGATATTTCCATGTTCACACTGATAGCAGTGTAGATATTTCCATGTTCATACAGTTAGCGTTGTAGATATTCCCATGTTCATACAGATGGCGGTGTAGATATTTACATGTTCATACAGATGGTGGTGTAGATATTTCCATGTTCGTACGGATGGCAGTGTAGATATTTCCATGTTCATACAGGTGGCAGTGCAGATATTTCCATGTTTATACAGATAGCAGTGTAGTTATTTCCATGTTTATAGAGATAGCAATGTAGATTTTCCATTGATATACAGATAGCTGTGTAGATATTTGCATGGTCATACAGATTGCGGTGTAGATATTTCCATGTTCATACAGATAGAGGAGTAGATATTTCCATGTTCATTCAGATAGCGGCGTAGATATTTCCATGTTCATACAGATAACGGTGTAGATATTTCCATGTTCATACAGATAGCGGTGTAGATATTTCCATGTTCATACTGATAGCGGTGTAGATATTTCCATGTTCATACAGATAGCGGTGCAGATATTTACATGTTCATACAGATGGCGTTGTAGATATTTCCATTTTCGTACAGATGGCGGTTTAGATATTTCCATGTTCATAGAGATGGCGGTGTAGATATTTCCATGTTCATACAGATGGCGGTGTGGATATTTACATCTTCATACAGATGACGGTGTAGACATTTCCATGTTCGTACGGATGGAAATGTAGATATTTCCATGTTCATACAGGTGGCGGTGTAGATATTTCCATCTTCATACAGATAGCAGTGTAGTTATTTCCATGTTTATAGAGATTGCAGTGTAGATATTTTCATGGATATACAGATAGCTGTGTAGATATTTACATGTTCATACAAATGGCGTTGTAGATATTTCCATGTTCGTACAGGTGGTGGTGTAGATATTTCCATGTTTATACAGATAGCAGTGTAGTTATTTCCATGCTTATAGATACAGCAGTGTAGATATTTCCATTGATATACAGATAGCTGTGTAGATATTTGCATGTTCATACAGATAGCGGTGTAGATATTTCCATGTTCATACAGATAGCGGTGTAGATATTTCCATGTTCATACAGTTAGCATTGTAGATATTTCCATGTTCATACAGATGGCGGTGTAGATATTTACATGTTCATACAGATGGCGGTGTAGATATTTCCATGTTCGTATGGATGGCAGTGTAGATATTTCCATGTTCATACAGGTGGCGGTGTAGATATTTCCATGTTTATACAGATAGCAGTGTAGTTATTTCCATGCTTATAGATATAGCAGTGTAGATATTTCCATTGATATACAGATAGCTGTGTAGATATTTGCATGTTCATACAGATAGCGGTGTAGATATTTCTATGTTCGTACAGATAGCAGTGTAGATATTTCCAGTTTCATACAGATAGCGGTGTAGATATTTCCATGTTCATACAGATAACGGTGTAGATATTTCCATGTTCATACAGATAGCAGTGAAGGTATTTCCATGTTCATACAGTGAGCGGTGTAGATATTTCCATGTTCATACAGATGGCGGTGTAGATATTTACATGTTCATACAGATGGCGGTGTAGATATTTCCATGTTCGTACAGATGGCGGTGTAGATATTTCCATGCTCATAGAGATGGCGGTGTAGTTATTTCCATGTTTATGCAGATAGCGGTATAGGTATTTCCATGTTTATACAGATGGTGGTGTAGATATTTCCATGTTTGTAGAGATGGCGGTCTAGATATTTTCATGTTTATTGAGATACTGGTGTTGTTATTTCCAAGTTTATAGAGACAGCGTTGTAGATATTTCCTTGTTTAAACAGATAGCGGTGAAGGTATTTCCATGTTTATACAGATAGCGGTGTAGATATTTCCATGTTTATACAGACAGCAGTGTAGATATTTCCATGTTTATAGAGATAGTGGTGTAGATAATTTCACTTTTATGCAGATAGCAGTGTAGATATTTCCAAGTTCATACAGATAGCGGTGTAGATATTTCCACCTTTATAGAGATGGCGGTGTAGATATTTCCATGTTCATACAGATGGCGGTGTAGATATTTCCATGTTTATAGAGATGGCGGTGTAGATATTTTCATGTTCACACTGATGGCGGTGTAGATACTTCCATGTTTACACAGATAGCGGTGGAGATATTTCCATGTTTACACAGATAGCGGTGTGGATATTTTCATGTTTATACAGATAGCGGAGCGGATATTTCCATGTTTATACAGATAGCTGGGCAGATATTTCCATGTTTATACAGATAGCGGTGTAGATATTTCCATCTTAATACAGATGGCGGTGTAGATATGTCTATGTTCGTACTGATGGCGGTGTAGATATTTCCATGTCCATACAGATGGCGGTGTAGATATTTCGAAGTTTATAGAGATAGCGCTGAAGTTATTTCCGTATTTATAGAGAAATCTGTGTAGATATTTCCATGTATATGCAGATAGCTGTGTAGATATTTCCATGTTCATGCAGATAGCGGTGTAGATATTTCCATGTTCATCCAGATGCCGGTGTAGATATATCCATTTTCATACAGATGGCGGTGAAGATATTACCATGTTCATACAGATGGCGGTGTAGATATTTCCAATTTCATACAAATGGCGGTGTAGATATTTCCATGTTCATAGAGATGGCGGTGTGGATATTTCCATGTTCATACAAATGGCGGTGTAGATATTTCCATGTTCATTGAGATGGCGGTGTATATATTTCCATGTTTATACAGATAGCAGTGTAGTTATTTCCATGTTTATAGAGATAGCAGTGTAGATATTTTCATGGATATACAGATAGCTGTGAAGATATTTACATGTTCATACAAATGGCGGTGTAGATATTTCCATGTTCGTACAGGTGGTGGTGTAGATATTTCCATGTTTATACAGATAGCAGTGTAGTTATTTCCATGCTTATAGATACAGCAGTGTAGATATTTCCATTGATATACAGATAGCTGTGTAGATATTTGCATGTTCATACAGATAGCGGTGTAGATATTTCCATGTTCGTACAGATAGCGGTGTAGATATTTCCAAGTTCATACAGATAGCGGTGTAGATATTTCCATGTTCATACAGATAACGGTGTAGATATTTCCATGTTCATACAGATAGCCTTGTAGATATTTCCATGTTCATACAGTGAGCGGTGTAGATATTTCCATATTCATACAGATGGCGGTGTAGATATTTACATGTTCATACAGATGGCGGTGTAGATATTTCCATGTTCGTACAGATGGCGGTGTAGATATTTCCATGCTCATAGAGATGGCGGTGAAGATATTTCCATGTTTATGCAGATAGCGGTATAGGTATTTCCATGTTTATACAGATGGTGGTGTAGATATTTCCATGTTTATAGAGATGGCGGTCTAGATATTTACATGTTTATTGAGATACTGGTGTAGTTATTTCCAAGTTTATAGAGACAGCGTTGTAGATATTTCCTTGTTTAAACAGATAGCGGTGAAGATATTTCCATGTTTATACAGATAGCGGTGTAGATATTTCCATGTTTATACAGACAGCAGTGTAGATATTTCCATGTTTATAGAGATAGTGGTGTAGATAATTTCAATTTTATACAGATAGCAGTGTAGATATTTCCAAGTTCATACAGATAGCGGTGTAGATATTTCCACCTTTATAGAGATGGCGGTGTCAATATTTCCATGTTCATACAGATGGCGGTGTAGATATTTCCATGTTTATAGAGATGGCGGTGTAGATATTTTCATGTTTACACAGATGGCGGTGTAGATATTTCCATGTTTACACAGATAGCGGTGTAGACATTTCCATGTTTACACAGATAGCGGTGTAGATATTTCCATGTTTATACAGATAGTTGGGCAGATATTTCCATGTTTATACAGATAGCGGTGTAGATATTTCCATCTTAATACAGATGCCGGTGTAGATATATCCATGTTCATACAGATGGCGGTGAAGATATTTCCATGTTCATACAGATGGGGGTGTAGATATTTCCATGTTCATACAAATGGTGGTGTAGATATTTCTATGTTCATAGAGATGGCGGTGTAGATATTTCCATGTTCATACAAATGGCGGTGTAGATATTTCCATGTTCTTAGAGATGGCGGTGTAGATATTTCCATGTTTATACAGATAGCAGTGTAGTTATTTCCATGATTATAGAGATAGCAGTGTAGATATTTCCACTGATATACAGATAGCTGTGTAGATATTTGCATGTTCATACAGATAGCCTTGTAGATATTTCCATGTTCATACTGATATCGGTGTAGATATTTATATGTTCATACAGTTAGCGGTGTAGATATTTCCATGTTCATACAGATGGCGGTGTAGATATTTCCATGTTCGTACGGATGGCAGTGTAGATATTTCCATGTTCGTACAGGTGGCGCTGTAGATATTTCCATGTTTTTACAGATAGCAGTGTAGTTATTTCCATGTTTATAGAGATAGCAATGTAGATATTTCCATTGATATACATATAGCTGTGTAGATATTTGCATGTTCATACTGATAGTGGTGTAGATATTTCCATGTTCGTACAGATAGCGGTGTAGATATTTCCATGTTCATACAGATAGCGGTGTAGATATTTCCATGTTCATACAGATAACGGTGTAGACATTTCCATGTTCATAGAGATAGCGGTGTAGATATTTCCATGTTCATACAGTTAGCGGTGTAGATATTTCCATGTTCATACAGATGGCGGTGTAGATATTTACATGTTCATACAGATGGCGGTGTAGATATTTCCATGTTCGTAGAGATGGCGGTGTAGATATTTCCATGTTCATAGAGATGGCGGTGTAGATATTTCCATGTTTATGCAGATAGCGGTATAGATGTTTCCATGTTTATACAGATGGTGGTGTAGATATTTCCATGTTTATAGAGATGGCTGTCTAGATATTTCCATGTTTATAGAGATAGTGGTGTAGTTATTTCCAAGTTTATAGAGACAGCATTGTAGATATTTCCATGTTTATACAGATAGCGGTGAAGATATTTCCATGTTTATACAGATAGCGGTGTAGATATTTCCATGTTTATACAGATAGCAGTGTAGATATTTCCATGTTTATAGAGATAGTGGTGTAGATAATTTCAATTTTATACAGATAGCAGTGTAGATATTTCCAAGTTCATACAGATAGCGGTGTAGATATTTCCACGTTCATAGAGATGGCGGTGTAGATATTTCCATGTTCATACAGATGGCTGTGTAGATATTTCCAGGTTTTTAGAGATGGCGGTGTAGATATTTTCAAGTTTACACAGATGGCGGTGTAGATATTTCCATGTTTACACAGATAGCGGTGTAGACATTTCCATGTTTACACAGATAGCGGTGTGGATATTTCCATGTTTATGCAGATAGCGGTGTAGATATTTCCATGTTCATACAGATAGCGGTGCGGATATTTCCATGTTTATACAGATAGTGGTGCAGATATTTCCATGTTTATACAGATAGCGGTGTAGATATTTCCGTCTTAATATAGACGGCGGTGTACATATGTCCATATTCGTACAGATGGCGGTGTAGGTATTTCCATGTTCATACAGATTGCGGTGTAGATATTTCCATGTTCGTACAGATGGCTGTGTAGGTATTTCCATGTTCATAGATATGGCGGTGTAGATATTTCCATGTTTATGCAGGTAGCGGTGTAGATATTTCCGTGTTTGTAGACAGAGTGGTGTAGTTATTTCCACATTTATACAGATAACGGTGTAGATATTTCCATGTTTATGTGGATGGCGGTGTAGATATTTCCATGTATATACAGATAGCGGTGTAGATACTTCCATGTTTATGCAGATTGCAATGTAGATATTTCCATGTTTATAGAGATGGCGGTGTAGATATTTCCGTGTTGATACAGATAGCGGTGTAGATATTTCCATGTATATTGTGATAGCGGTGTAGATATTTCCATGTTTATACAGATAGCGGTGTAGATATTTCCATGTTCATACAGATAGTAGTGTAGATATTTCCATGTTCATACAGATGGCGGTGTAGATATTTCCATGTTCCTAGATATTGCGGTGTAGATATTTCCATGTTCATACAGACGGCGGTGTAGATATTTCCATGTTCATACGGATGGCGGTGTAGATATTTCCACGTTTATAGAGATGGTGGTATAGATATTTCCATCTTTATACAGATAGCTGTGTAGATATTTCCATGTTTATGCAGATGGCGGTGTTGATATTTCAACCTTTATAGCGATAGCGGTGTAGATATTTCCATGTTCCTTCAGATGGCGCTTTCGATATTTCCATGTTTATAGAGATGGCGGTATAGATATTTCCATGTTTATACAGATGGTGGTGTAGATATTTCCATTTTTATAGAGATGGCGGTGTAGATATTTCCATGTTTGTACAGGTAGCGGTGAAGACATTTCCATATTTATACAGGTAGCGGTGCAGATATATGAATTCATTAAACCTCTTATTCTTTATAAATTACCCAGTCTTGGGTATGTCTTTATCAGCAGCTTGAAAATTGACCTATATACTCACTGTCCATTAATGATTCTCTGTTAGCCCATTTGCATTGTTATAAAGAAATACCTGAGGCTGGGTGGTTTATAAAGAAATGAGGTTTATTTGGCTCCTTGTTCTGAAGGCTGTACGTGTAGCATAGTTCTGGCACCTGCTTCCAGGGAGGGCCTCAGGAACCTTCCAAGCATGGTGGAAGGTGAAGGGAAACCACCATATCACATGGTGGGAGAGGAAGCAAGAGACACAGGGAGGAGGTGTCAGTCTCTTTTAAACAACCAGATATTGCATGAACTCACAGGGTAAGAACTCATTCATTACCAAGAGGACAGCACCAAGCCATTCAGGAGGCATCTGTCTCCAACATTGGGGATCACATTTTAACGTGAGATTTGAAGGGGACAAACATCCAAACTATGTCAGATACCAAAGCTGACAATGCTTAGGATCTTTAGCTGTTCCAGGTCCTGGGAAAAGGGAGAGAGTTAGCTTCCCTCGTTTATGCTGTGCTACTGCATATTATATTAGTAATTATTGTTCTCTAAAGGTTCTTAAAATCAAATAAACAAATGCAAGGCAAAACATATGATATGCAAGGCAAAACATACGAAATGCAAGGCAAATGCATTAAAAACTTTTGAGTGTTAATGTATAGATTTTATTTTATCTTTTTAATTTCTTTTGCTTAACCAAATAGATTATGTAGTTTTGATTAACTGGCCATGAAATAGCTCTGCCTACATAGAATTTCCCATGAATAATTATTTGTGGAGACTTTTGTGTGTGACCCAAATCCTCCCTCAAAATTGAAGTTTGCCCAGCTATTGGGAGTGTTGGCAAATCATGCCTCTCAGCTGATTCTCTCTAGAATTTATTCTCAGGAGATCTAATTAATAACTTGTCAAGCTGATGTCCATCCTTGGGGACAACTCGTATCTGAAGAATGGCCAGTGAAAGGTATTAAAACTCCATACTCCTGCCTCAATTTAGGGCAACTCTGAAGGGTCACCCCAGCTTCTCAGCTCCCCCTTGAGATTAGCTGAGGTATTTGTTGTGACTGCCTCACATCTCAACTCCCTTTATCCAATTCAGCTTTTTCGCCACAGTTGTTGGTTCCTAGGATTTTACCCAGTTAAATGTTCTCTACACAAATCTCTATCTCAAATCTGCTTTACAGGGAATGTGGCCTCAGACAGGTTTTCATTAGGTTCTGGACATAACTCTCATTAGTCATTGATATGATTCGGCTGTGTCTCCGGCCGAATCTCACCTTGATTGTAATTATCCCCGCATGTCAAGGATGGAGTCAGGTGGAGATAATTGAATCATAGGGGCGGGTTCCCCCTACTGTTCTCCTGGTAGCGAATAAGTCTCACCAGATCTGATGCTTTTAAAATGGGAGTTTCCCTACACAAGCTTTCTTCTCTGCTACCATTTAAGATGTGCCTTTGCTTCTTTTTTGCCTTCTGCCGTGACTGTGAGGCCTCCCCAGCCATGTGGAATTGTGAGTTCATTAAACCTCTTTCCTTTATAAATTACCCGGTCTTGGGTAGGACTTTATTAGCAGCATGAGAACAAACTAGTACAGTCTGTTCTATAAGCCCAAGTCGGATCACAGAGTCCCGCTTTCTGTTTCTTTTTTTTTTCTTGCCCATATTTCGACTAAAACTTGACTCATAAAGACTCAAAACAAAATAATTAAGCATGGCTAATATTTATTTAATATTTTATACGTGTCAGGTACTGTATTTTGTAACTTATCTTTTAATAATCTTTCCAAATCTCTAAAAGGAGAATTCTGCTTTTTTATAGAGAAAATAAGGATGGCTCTGAAAATGTTAGTAGTAGGGGAAGCAGGGTGAGGGACATAGGGGGCACTTTGTGTTATTTGTGCATTTTACCATCAGTCTAAAATCAGGTCAAAATAAAAAAAAATGAGAAGTAGAAGCAGGTTGTTAAGATTTTCAGTGTGACTCTAGAATTTTTTTGTTTGTTGTTTGTTTTGGAGTGTAGTGGTAAGATCTCTGCTCACTGCAACCTCCACTTCCCAGGCTCAAGCAATTCTCCTGCCTCAGTCTCCCAAGTAGCTGGGATTATAGGTGCCTGCCACCACACCCAGCTAATTTTTGTATTTTTTTTTTTAGTAGAGATGGGGTTTCAGCATGTTGGCCAGGCCAGTCTCCAACTCCTGACTTCAAGTCATCCCCCCGCCTCAGCCTCCCGAAGTGCTGGGATTATAGGCATGAGCCACCACTCCTGGCCCAAAGTTCATATTTTAACTACTAACCTAAATTATTTTAAAAACAAAAGCCTCCTTGGACTCAAACCAGTTCAGAGTGACATGATCATGTGCCTGTTTTGTGCAGGGTGAAGTGAGATTATTATCTAGGAATTAGCTGAAATGTCTTGTTGTGGGCATAATTATTTCATATAAATTCTAAGCTTCATATTAGCACTTAGATTATAATTATCTAAACAATAGAGAACAATTTCATATAATTTTCAGTGTATCAGGTGAATCAACAGTATACATACAAGCATGCAGATGAATTTCAGTGAATATAGTGGTGACAATGCTCAACAGAATAAGTGTCCCCCACCCCAACCCTGCATCTTGCTCTTTCACTGTCCTAAAGATAGAACAAAATGGTTCAGGCATCCAGCTTGTCCCCTCCACACTTCACACTTTTACTTAATAGCAGCTTATCTTTAACACTTTGTCATCTTTAAGATGTTGCTAATTCTTTCTGGTAGATCCCAGGACTGAGGATGAGGAAGAATGATTTTATTTAAATAAGGCTGCTTAATTAAAAAACAATTTTTTTAGTTTTAAAATATTTTCATTATTTTATAAAATGTTTGTGGGTACAAAGGAGGTTTATATATTTGTGGGGTACATGAGATGTTTTAATACAGGCATGCAGTGTGAAATAATCACATCATGAGGAATGGGCTTTCCATCCCCTCAAGCATTTATCCTCTGAGTTAAAAACTGTTCAATTGGCTGGGCGCGGTGGCTCACGCCTGTAGTCCCAGCTCTTTGGGAGGCCGAGGTGGGCGGATCGCCTGAGGTCAGGAGTTTGAGACCAGCCTGGCCAACATGATGAAACCCCATCTCTACTAAAAATACAAAAATTAGCCAGGTGTGGTGGCGAGTGCCTGTCATCCCAGCTACTCGGGAGGCTGAGACAGGAGAATCATTTGAACCTGGGAGGTGGAGGTTACAGTGAGCCGAGATCATGCCATTGTACTCCAGCCTGAGTGACAAGAGTGAAACTCCATGTCAAAAACAAACAAAAATCAATTACATTCTTTAAGTTATTAAAATTAAACATTGTAAATGATTTTTTTTCCCAAAGTTTTTTCAAAGAAAAAAAAAAGTAGAAACAAAGACACTTTCTACTGATTTCCAGCATGGTGACTCTGTATTTCTAGCATGTGTTAAGGTGAAAAATTGATTTTATGTTTAATACAAAACATAGCATAATGTAATGAAAAGCAAGATTGTAATGATAAAGGAAAATAACACTAGTGCTAATTTTTTTTCAATTTGAAGCATTGGATTAAAATGAATTAGGTTATATTCCAACATGTTTATATTGAATTTCTTTTTTCTCCAATTGGTTTCTTTTTATTAATGGGGGAGTGTTGCATTTGTATAAGGTTTCCCTATTATATTCAATTGTTTTGAGATGCTTTTAATATGAAGTTTTTATGTTTTCTTTTTGATGTAAACATGTTATGCTTTTATGCTGAATTTGATAATTGGTGCTGTATGTGCAAAGCAAATGTAATTTCCCAGCTTTTATTTTTTAAAGCCCTGGGAAGCAACATAATAAAGTAGAAATAGTATCAAGACAAGAGTTAGAATACCTGGATTCTAAAATTTAAATTAAATTAGGATCTAGTGACATTATAGGTGTTCCTTGATCTTCTGATGACCTGATTCCTCAAAAGAAAAATAAAATAATCTATAAATTGTTTCTAATTCTAAAACTCTATCAATCCTATTTTTAAAATTGTAATTAGTTGAACTCTGTAAGGTCACAAAAATCCCTATTAAGAAACTAAAATAAAATTTTATCATATCTTAAAAATACTCTGATCTTTTTTTATATGCTGACATGAATTCTAATTATTTTTGAGCCCCTAAAAAATATTTAAGATCACAGTTTATGTTTTATTATTGACTTTCAGATAATTAACATTTTACTGATAGATATGAACAAATCTACTCTAACAGAGATAGTCATTAGTTTATTTCTCTCTTTTCAGTATCAATAAAAAGTATCGATTTACCAATAACAATGAATTAATTGCCTGAAATAAATGAAACGTAAGCAGCAAAAGTGAACCTTTTAGTATAACTCTTCTTGTAAACATTGACTTAGTTCAAAGGGAGCTTATCTTTAAAAAAAAAGCGCTAATTCATGTCTATTGGTACAGATATAATCTTTTGTTCCTTGAAAATAGATCCTACTATACTCCAGACACTATGCCACTTGGTGCAGATATTAACACAAATAGCAGGTGATCATTGTCCTCATGGAGTTTATTTTAAAGAGAACAAAGTGAGACAAAGGCACACAAGCAAAGAACTACAATACAAAGGGGATGGCATCTGACTCAGCATGGAGGTGTCACGGAAGGTGTTGTTTTGCTTAGGTTTTGAAGTGTGGGTAGGAGATGGCCCATGTTGAGAGTGGGAACTGGGAATTAAAAAGATGAGGAGGTCTCTGCAAATCTACATGGATGGGAAGTAGCATGCTGATGTGGGAAACAACTAAAAAGTTCCAGAATGCATGGTTTATAAAGCGTGAGTCAGAGAGGGCTAGACCAGTAGCCAGATCAAGGATATCTCAGATGTTATAGTCATGAATTAGTGCATTGACCTGCAGGCCATGGGAGTCACTGAAGGTTTCAGTCAGGTAAGTGAGCTGATCAGAACAGTCCTTTAGATAGGCCGCTCTTTTGGCTGTAAGGGGGACACGTTTGAAGTAGGGCTATAGCTAAAAATATACAGACACTTCCTCTTTTCTACAGCCCTGCTGGCATCTGTTGTATTTTGACTTTTTAATAATAGCCATTCCAACCGGTATGAAATGGTATCCCATTGTGTTTTGATTTGCAATTTTCTGATGATTAGTGATTCTAATCATTTTTTTTTTGTATTTGTTGGCCATTTGTATGTGCTCTTTTGAGATGAGTTTGTTCATGTCCTTTGCCCATTTTTTAATTGGGTTATTTTTTTTCTAATTGATTTAAGTTCCCTGTAGATTCTGGATACTAAAAAACAAACAAAAACCAGAAGTAAATAAATTCTCAGGACACACACACCCACACCCACACCCACAGAGAGAGAGAGAGAGAGAGAGAGAGCGCCTAGGTAAGAGGCCACCAACCACCAGGGTCTAAACTGGGAACACTTTCTAGTACAGAATGAATGGAAAGGATTCATGAAATATCTAGAAAGTAACGTTAATGAGATTTACATGTATGGAGTGAATGAGGAGAAACAGGGATCATTCAGGATTCTGGTAGGGATAACAGGGGGAGCCATTAGTTGAAATTTTGAAGTGGGAGAAGGAGAGGCAGTTTTAGGGAGAAAGATGAGTTGTTTTTTAGGTATTTCAAACCCTTGAAGCTTCTATGGGACATCGAAGTGGAAATAACAGTCTGTGGGTTGGGACAATAAAGAAAGAAATTGGTTGAAGACTAGGGGAAGAGTATAGAGCAAAGAAATATTTAAGATAATAAACATAGAGAGATAGCTGAAAATGTGGGACTGGATTACAAAGGAAGAGTGATTTAGTTATGAAGCCCAAGGGCTGACAGGAATGGGTGACTACTCGAGGAGTTCATATGCATCTGTTATTGTATGAATAAAAAAATTATCTGTTCCTTCCTAAAGATATCTTCAACCTGTTTTTGGATACATATGGGCACTGCTTTTCATTCTCTTAGCCCCATTTCTTATTTTAGCCTCTGCTGTAGCAATCAGTTCTGCACAGGCTTTGACCCAGGCTTTGACTACTTGGTGCAGGTGTGATATGACACTTACCTGGAATGGCCCACAGTTTGTGGCTGCTCTCACTTAAGCAGGTGGGATGCTCATGTAGGTGTAACCTAGAAGCTTGGTAGAGTTTATGCCCATGGGGCAACCTGTGACCACTCAAAAATAAAGCCCTTTCCTCCTCCCAGATTGAGGAGTCTTGCATTATGTAATAAAACTCCTTAGAAGGCCTATTAGGTTCCAATACAGCATTAGGCAACTTGATAAGGTATCCCATCATCAGCCTTCCTTTCTTCCCTCATTCCTCTGCCTCTCACTCTTTCTTCCTAAGTTAACTTCTTAGATAAAATGCCAACTTTCTATATTTTGTTTCACATCAGGGAAAATAATTGTATATCCCATTTCAAAAGCACATAAAAAGGTTACTGTATAGAAAATTTGTCTTTAATAGATTAAGGTGTAATTTTCCAAATACTTTAAAATTTTATTTCAGATACGTTTTTCATTTTTATAAGCTTCATCTAAAAGCAGAGTTCACCTAAGAATATACCTAAGAGCATATTACATAAAATATATTTTATATTTCAGTAGTTTAGCTAGGATTCTTTCAAAATTGAGAGGATCTACAAATATTTCTAACACATTAGTTTTCAGTCTTAAGGCTGAGTCAAGAACAGAGCTCCTAAACTTTGCATTGGTGATTGAGAACATTTTAAAATTGTTATTTAATTCATTAATTTATTTCTAAAAAAATTTTCACATTGTAATCATATAGATTTATAGGATACAATTTGATGTTTCAATGAATATGTATGTTGTCTAATGATCCAATAAGGATACTTAGTGTATTAATTACCTCATGCATTTATCATTTCTTTTTCATAAGAAATTTCAAAATCCTTTCTTCTAGATACTTTGTAATATACAATACTTTACTTTTAACTATAGTCACCCTGCTTTGCAAAGAACACTTCAACTTATTCTTCCTATATAATTGTGATTTCATAACTGTTAACCAATCTATCTCCATTTTGCCCTCCCCACTTCTTCCTCGCTGTTTGGTAACCACTATTCTACTCTACTTCTCTATTAACTTTTTTTTTAAGATTCCACATATGAGAGAGATCATGCGGTATTTGCTTTCTGTGTCTGGCTTATTTCACCTAACATTGTATCCTACAGGGTCATCCATGTTGTTGCAACTGGCAGAATTTCATTGTTTTTTTAATGCTGAATAGTATTTCATTGTGTGTGTGTCCATATATATATTATATATAATAATATGTATAATTATAATTACACATAAAATTATATATAATTATAATTAATTTTATGTATAATTATAATTACACATAAAATTATATATAATTATAATTATAATTATATATAATTATATATATAATTATAATATATATTATATGTAATATATAATATACATAACGTATATTATATGTAATATACATAATGTATATTTTATATTGTACATAATATATATTATATATATTATACATGATATATATTATGTATAATATACATGATATATATTATACATAATATACATGATATATATTATGTATAATATACATAATCTATATTATGTATAATATACATAATATATATTATATATATATATAATTCACTTCTTTGTTTTTAGACACATAGGTTGATTCCATATCTGATTATTAGAAATAGTGCTACAGTAAACATAAGAGTGCAGATATTTTTCAAACACAATGATTTCATTTCCTATGGATATATACCCAGTAGTGGGATTGCTGGGTTATGTGATCGAATAATTGTTTTTTTGTTTTTTTTTTTTATTTTTTAGCGAACTTCCATAAAGTTTTGCTTAATGGTTGTACTAGTTTACAACTCCATCAACAGTGTGTAAGTGTTCCCTTTTCTCCACTTCCTTGCCAACTCTTGTTATCTTTTACCTTTTTGGTAATAGCCATTCTAATGGGTGAACTGGTATCTCATTGTGGTTTTGATTTGCATTTCCCTGATGGTTAGTGATGTTGAACATGATTTTATTATATATTCGTCTTGACCATTTCTATATTTTCTCTTGTGGCATGTCTTTTAGTTTATTTTGTCCTTTTTTTTTTTTTTGAGAAGGAGTCTTGCTCTGTTGCCCAAGCTGGAGTACAGTGGTGCAATCGGGGCTCACGGCAACCTCCATCTCCCTCTTTCAAGCAATTCCCCTGCCTCAGCCTGCTGAGTAGCCGGGGTTACAGGCACACGCCATCATGTTTGGCTAAATTTTTGTATTTTTAGTAGAGAAATGATTTCACCATATTGGTCAGGCTGGTCTCAAACTCCTGACCTCAGGCAATCCACCTGCCTCAGCCTCCCAGTTTTGCCCATTTTTAAATAAGTTTCTTATGTTTTTGCTGTTGAGTTGTTTAAGTTTCTTATATAATCTGGGCATTAACTCCTTAGCAGATGTATAGTTTGCAAATATTGTATCCCATTCTGTAAGTTGTTTTTGCACTCTGTTAAGTTTCCTTTGCTGTGCAAAAGCATTTTAGTTTGATGAAACCCCATTTATCTATTTTTGCTTTTGTTGCCTGTGCTTTTGACGTCTCATTTAAAAAATCCTTGTACAACCCAAAGTTATAGAGAATTTCCCACATGTTATCTTCTAGTAGTTTTTCATAGTTTTCAATGTTACCTTTAGGTCTTTAATCGCATTTGAGTTGATTTTGTATAAGGTAAAAGATAGGGGTCTGATTTCATTATCCCACATATAGATATCCAATCTTCTCAGTACCATTTAATGAAGACACTGTCTTTACCCCTGTGTGTGCTCTTGACTCCTTTTTTGAAAATCAGTTGACTTTAGGTATGAGAATTTATTTCTGAGCTGTATATTCTCTTCCATTGGTCTATGTGTTTGCTTTATGGCAGTGCCATGCTGTTTTGCTTACTATGGCTTTGTAGTATATTTTGAAGTCAGGTAGTGTGGTGCCTCCAGCTTTGTTATTTTTGCACAGGATTGCTTTGGTTATTTGGGGTCTTTTCTGGTTTCATACAAATTTTAGGGTATTTTTTTCTATTTCTGTGAAGAATTTCATTGTTATTTTGATAGGGATTGCATTGAATCTGTAGGACATTTTGTTAGTATGGTCATTTCAATAGTATCAATTCTTCCATTCCATGAGTATATAGTGTCCATTTTTTGTGTATCGTAAATTTTTCCATCAGTGTGTTATAGTTTTCATTGAAGAGATCTTTCATGACCTTGATTAAATTTATCTGCAGATTTCTTGGTAGCTATTGTAAATGGAATTCCTTTCTTGATGACTTTTTCAGATAATTCACTATTAGTGTATAGAAACACCACTGAATTTTCTGTGTTGATTTTGTATACTACAACTTTACTGAATTTATTTATGATTTCTAGTAGTTTTTGGTCAAGTCTTTAGGGTTCTCACTCTATATAAGTATATATAGAAAGAACCCTAAAGAGAGAGAGATCATATATATCTATATGATCATATATATAGATGTATACATATGTATGTGAGATCACATTTTCTACAAACAGAAACAATCTGACTTCCTTCTTTCCAGTTTGGATCCCTCTTATTTATTTCTTTTGTCTAATTGCTCTGGCTCTGACCTCCAGTACTATGCTAAATAGAAGTGGTAGAAGTTGACATCCTTGTCTTCCTCCATATCATAGAGGAAAAGCATTTAACTATTCACCATAAATAAGATGTTAGCTGTGGGTTTGTCACATATGGCCTTTACTGCGTTGAGGTACACTCCTATACCTACTTTCTTGACAGTTTTTATCATAAAGGAATGTTGACTTTTGTCAAGTGTTCTTTTTGCATCTGTTGAAATGATCACATGGTTTTTGTTTTTCTTTCTATTGTGGTGGTGTATCATATTTACTGATTTGTGCATGTTAAGCCATCCTTTCATCCCTGGGATGAATCCCACTTGATTATAGTGAATACTCTTTTTAGTGTGCTGTCGAAGTCAGTTCACTTGTATCTTGTTGAGAATTTTTGTATCTATGTTCTCCAGGAATATTGGCCTGTTATTTTCATTTTGTGCATGTCTTTGTCTGGTTTTAGAATCAGGATATTGCGAGCCTCATAAGATGAGTATGGAAGTATTCCTTCCTCATTACTTTTGTGGAAAAGTTTGTGGAGAATTGGTAGTTATTCTTTAACTGTTTGGTAGAATTCAGCAGTGAAGACATCAGGTCCTGGGTGTTGGTTGTTGTTGTTGTTGTTTTGATGGAAGATGTTTTATTATTGATTCAATTTCCAAACTCATTATTGATGTGTTCAGACGTTATATTTCCTCACAATTTAATCTGGGTAGTTGTATGTGTGCAGAAATTTATTCATTTTATTCTACATTATCAAATTTGTTGGCATATAGTTATGAGTAATGTCTTACAATCCCTTATATTTCTGTGGTGTATCAGTTGTAATGTCTCCTTTTTCATCTTTTATTTATTTGAATTTTCTCTCCTTTTGTCTTAGTTTAGCTAAAGGTTTGTCAGTTTTACCTTTACACTTTGTCTTATTTATCTTTTGAAATATTTTTTAGTGTCTGTTTCCTTTATATCTGCTGTGAGCTTTATTATTTCCTTCCTTCTACCAATTTTGGGTTTAGTTTGTTTTTGATGTTCTAGTTACTTGAAGTGTATAATTTTGCTTTGTGATTTGAAAATCTTTCTTCATTTTTGGTGTAGGCTTTTATTGCTATAAATTTCCCTCTTAGAACTGCTTTTGCTACGTTCCATAGGTTTGGGTATGTTGGATTTTCATTCTTACTTGTCTCAGCGACTTTTGAAATTTTCCTATTAATGTCTTAATGAGACCTATTGATTTCTTGGGTGCATGCTATTTAATTTCCATGTTTTTATAAAATTTCCAAGGGCTTTCCTGTTGTTGATTTCTGGCTTTATATCACTGTAATCAGAAAAGATACTTCATATGATATCTGTCTTCTTAAGTTTGTTAAGACTTATTATGTGTCATAATGTATGATTGGTCCTAGAGAATGTTTGGTGTACAGTTGAGAATAATTTGTATTCTGCAGCTGTTGGATGATGTATTAGTCTGTTTTCATACTGCTGATAAAGACATACCCGAGACTGGGTAATTTACAGAGAAAAAGAGGTTTAGTGGACTCATAGTTCCACGTGGCTGGGGAGGTCTCCCAATCATGATGGAAGGCGAAAGGCACATCTTACATGGTAGCAAACAAAATAGAATTGAGAACCAAGTGAAAGGGTTCCCCCTTATAAAACCATCAGATCTTGTTAGACGTATTCACTACCACAAGAACAGTATGGGGGAAACCGCCCCCATGATTCAATTATCTCCCACTGGTTCCCTCCCACAACATGTATGAATTATGGGAGCTATAATCAAGATGAGATTTCGGTGGGGATATACAGCCAAACCATATCAGGTGAGATCTTCTTTACCTGCTAGGTCCATTTGGTCTATGGTATAGTTTGAGTCTGTCATTTTTTGGTTGATTTTCTCTTCATATAATCTGTCCATTTTTAAAGTGGAGTGTTGAAATTTCCTACTAATATTGTATTGCAGTCAATCTCTACCTTTAAATCTAATATTTGCTTTATATATCTGGTTGTTCTGGTGTTGGGTACATATATAGTTACACCTAAGTAATATATATGTTATGTCCTCTTATTGAATTGGGCCTTTTATCATTTCATTATACAGCGACATTCTTTTTTTATATAGTTTTTTTATTTAAAGCCTTTTAAAATATGACATGACTGTGGCTACTCCTGCTTGCTTTTCATTTGTTTGCATAAAATATATTTTTCCATCTCTTCACTTTCAGTCTATTTATCTTTAATAGTGAGGTAAGTATCATGTAGGCAGCATATAGGTGGGTTTTGCTATCTGAATCCGTTCATCCACTTTATATCTTTTAACTAGAGTTTAATCCACTTCTATTGAAGTTTATTATTGATAAATTAGGACTTCCTTCTACCATTTCATTACTTGTTTTTTAGATTACTTGTTCACTTCTTCCTTTCTTATTGTTTATCTCTCTAGTTTGGTGGTTTTCTGTGGTGCTAAGCTTTGTTTCTTTTCCCTTTTTTGGTGTGTGTGTGTGTATCTGCTGTAATTTATTTCTTTCTGGTTAGTGAAACTAACATACAGAGTCCTGTATTTGTAACAGACTATTTTACACTGATAACAACTTAACTTCTGTCACATAAAAATACTCTTGACTTCTCCTCCCCCACACACACAATTTATATTTTTGTTACGTTACATTGCATCTTTATGAATGGTAGACTCAATGGAACATAGGATCTATGTCACAACTAAATCAATTATTTAATGGCAGCATTAAAGCAGGCCAAAGAATGTGAAAAACTGGTGTGGGTGTATTTAACTTTTTAAAAACTATGTTTCATAATGTTTTCATTAAAAAGTCTTTATCAGTTTGCTAATGCCTAATTTTTACAACCAGCCACCATAGATTTTACAGGATAAATATATTATTTCAGTGGTAATTGAAGCAGAATTTTTGTTGCTCTTCTTACCCTTAGAGATTGTGTATTATCCTCAGACGTAATTCTTTGATTTTTTTTTCTTTTCATGTTGTTACACATAGTTACCAACAATCAACGTGAGAATAACCTTTGAATATTTTCAAGCATTAAGATTTGTTTATACAGCTGCACAATTAGACAACAAACACTCTTGGGTCTTTACCTCTCAGCATACACCTGATTATTAACTTAAAGGTATGATGGGAAAAGTATCAATTTTTCTTGGTCACCTAGATTTAGAAATATGTAATAACTATAAGCTTGGGTCTGCTTCTTCAGAAGCCTAGGAAGTGGAGTGATGGTTCTCTGAAGAGGCTGGAAACAAAGTATGTGTTTCCAGAAGGCTTAATAGAATATGTTGAGACATAGGCCATTAACACAAAAGTGAAAGAAATGCAAAAAATGTATGAAAGTAAGGATTTGAGAAGGGAAATTTTATTTTTCAGTCTAAGATTCCTATGAATTATATGAAAGTAAATGTCCTATCCTTAAAATTAGCCAAAGGAAGCACTTTACTTATCAATATGATATGACTTTTCATACTCTTATCTAAAGATATCCTAAACTAAGATCCAGTTTTCTAAGAAAAGACTTTTTACTCATGCTTTAAAGCATGCTAGATGATTCCTACCACATCACATAATGTTGTTTACATGTATGATTTAAACTGCATTTATTCTTCAACTCACTGGTTCCTTAGGCTTCTTATCTTTCCTTGCACGCTTAGATAATTTTATGTAAAATTGATTTTTAGAAGGTTAGTTGCTGGGCGTAGTGGCTGTCACCTGTAAACCCAGTACTTTGGGAATTCAAGGCAGGTGGATTGCTTGAGTCTTGGAGTTTGAGGCCTGCCTGGGAAAGATGACAAACCCCATTTGTACAAAAATAAAAATATTAGCTGGATATGGTGGCACATGCCTGTGGTCCCAGCTACTCCAAGGCTGAGGTGGGAGGATGACTTGAGTCCGAGAGGCAGAGGTGTGAGCCAAGATCATGCCCTGCTCTTCAGCCTGGGCAAAGAAGCCAGACCCTGTTTCAAAAAAAAAAAAATCTAGTGAGATTTGATTTCTGTTTCTATGTGATTCAAAACTAGGAGAGCTTCAAGGCTAATGACTATTAAAAAATGGCCATTGCTACTTGCATTTTCTATGAAGCCAGCATACACAGCAACGTGCAACCTAAAAACCAAGCTATTTAATATGTAGCTTAGATTTCAGGTTTGATTGTCTTTGAGGTTTGATTATTGCAGAGATCAATTGCCAGACCAAATATAGACTAATTCTGTATTTGGTCTTTTTATCATATGAAACATCCCAGCCTTGGGTATAAATTAAGAGCAAGTACGGATGTTTATACCGATAGCGGTGTAGATATTTCCATGTTTATACAGATAGCGGTGTAGATATTTTCATGTCTATACAGATAGCGGTGTGGATGTTTCCATGTTTATACAGATAGTGCTGTAGATATTTCCATGTTTATAGAGATAGCGGTGTAGATATTTCCATGTTTCTACAGATAGCGTGGTAGATATTTCCATGTTTATAGAGACAGCGGTGTAGATATTTCTATATTTATAGAGATAGCGGTGTAGTTATTTCCATGTTTATACAGATAGTGGTGTAGATATTTCCATGTTTATACAGGTAGCAGTGTAGATATTTCCATGTTTGTACAGGTAGCGGTGAAGATATTTCCATATTTATACAGGTAGCGGTGCAGATATGTGAATTCATTAAACCTCTTTTTCTTTATAAATTACCCAGTCTTGGGTATGTCTTTATCAGCAGCATGAAAATTGACTAATACACTCACTGTCCATGAATGATACTCTGTTAGCCCATTTGCATTGTTATAAAGAAATACCTGAGGCTGGGTAATTTATAAAGAAATGAGGTTTATTTGGCTCCTTGTTCTGAAGGCTGTACATGAAGCATAGTACTGGCACCTGCTTCCAGGGAGGGCCTCAGGAACCTTCCAATCATGGTGGAAGGTGAAGGGAAACCAGCATATCACATGGTGAGAGAGGAAGCAAGAGAGACAGGGAGGAGGTGTCAGTCTCTTTTAAACAACCAGATATCGCATGAACTCACAGGGTAAGAACTCATTCATTACCAAGAGGACAGCACCAAGCCATTCAGGAGGCATCTATCTCCAACATTGGGGATCACATTTTAACGTGAGATTTGAAGGGGACAAACATCCAAACTATGTCAGATACCAAAGCTGACAATGCTTAGGATCTTTAGCTGTTCCAGGTTCTGGGAAAAGGGAGAGAGTTATCTTCCCTCGTCTATGCTGTGCTACTCCATATTATATTGGTAATTATTGTTCTCTAAAGGTTCTTAAAAGCAAATAAACAAATGCAAGGCAAAACATTTGAAATGGAAGGCAAAACACAAGAAATGCAAGGCAAATGCATTAAAAACTTTTGAGTGTTAATATATAGATTTTATTTTATCTTTTTAATTTCTTTTGCTTAACCAAATAGATTATGTAGTTTTGATTAACTGGCCATGAAATAGCTCTGCCTACATAGAATTTCCCATGAATAATTGGTTGTGGAGACTTTTGTGTGTGACCCAAATCCTCCCTCAAAACTGAAGTTTGCCCAGCTATTGGGAGTGTTGGCAATTCATGCCTCTCAGCTGATTCTCTCTAGAAT
Source organism: Gorilla gorilla gorilla (assembly GCF_029281585.2). Classification (NCBI taxonomy): domain Eukaryota; kingdom Metazoa; phylum Chordata; class Mammalia; order Primates; family Hominidae; genus Gorilla; species Gorilla gorilla. The sequence goes on along the minus strand of NC_073235.2, from coordinate 12,051,339 downwards.
TTATTCTCAGGAGATCTAATTAATAACTTGTCAAGCTGATGTCCATCCTTGGGGACAACTCGTATCTGAAGAATGGCCAGTGAAAGGTATTAAAACTCCATACTCCTGCCTCAATTTAGGGCAACTCTGAAGGGTCACCCCAGCTTCTCAGCTCCCCCTTGAGATTAGCTGAGGTATTTGTTGTGACTGCCTCACATCTCAACTCCCTTTATCCAATTCAGCTTTTTTGCCACAGTTGTTGGTTCCTAGGATTTTACCCAGTTAAATGTTCTCTACACAAATCTCTATCTCAAATCTGCTTTACAGGGAATGTGGCCTCAGACAGGTTTTCATTAGGTTCTGGACATAACTCTCATTAGTCATTGATATGATTCGGCTGTGTCTCCGGCCGAATCTCACCTTGATTGTAATTATCCCCGCATGTCAAGGATGGAGTCAGGTGGAGATAATTGAATCATAGGGGCGGGTTCCCCCTACTGTTCTCCTGGTAGCGAATAAGTCTCACGAGATCTGATGCTTTTAAAATGGGAGTTTTCCTACACAAGCTTTCTTCTCTGCTACCATTTAAGATGTGCCTTTGCTTCTTTTTTGCCTTCTGCCGTGACTGTGAGGCCTCCCCAGCCATGTGGAATTGTGAGTTCATTAAACCTCTTTCCTTTATAAATTACCCGGTCTTGGGTAGGACCTTATTAGCAGCATGAGAACAAACTAGTACAGTCTGTTCTATAAGCCCAAGTCGGATCAAAGAGTCCCGCTTTCTTTTTTTTTTTTCTAGCCCATATTTCGACTAAAACTTGACTCATATAGACTTAAAACAAAATAATTAAGCATGGCTAATATTTATTTAATGTTTTATACGTGTCAGGTACTGTATTTTGTAACTTATCTTTTAATAATCTTTCCAAATCTCTAAAAGGAGAATTCTGCTTTTTTATAGAGAAAATAAGGATGGCTCTGAAAATGTTAGTAGTAGGGGAAGCAGGGTGAGGGACATAGGGGGCACTTTGTGTTATTTGTGCATTTTACCATCAGTCTAAAATCAGGTCAAAATAAAAAAAAATGAGAAGTAGAAGCAGGTTGTTAAGATTTTCAGTGTGACTCTAGAATTTTTTTGTTTGTTGTTTGTTTTGGAGTGTAGTGGTAAGATCTCTGCTCACTGCAACCTCCACTTCCCAGGCTCAAGCAATTCTCCTGCCTCAGTCTCCCAAGTAGCTGGGATTATAGGTGCCTGCCACCACACCCAGCTAATTTTTGTATTTTTTTTTTTAGTAGAGATGGGGTTTCAGCATGTTGGCCAGGCCAGTCTCCAACTCCTGACTTCAAGTCATCCGCCCGCCTCAGCCTCCCGAAGTGCTGGGATTATAGGCATGAGCCACCACTCCTGGCCCAAAGTTCATATTTTAACTACTAACCTAAATTATTTTAAAAACAAAAGTCTCCTTGGACTCAAACCAGTTCAGAGTGACATGATCATGTGCCTGTTTTGTGCAGGGTGAAGTGAGATTATTATCTAGGAATTAGCTGAAATGTCTTGTTGTGGGCGTAATTATTTCATATAAATTCTAAGCTTCATATTAGCACTTAGATTATAATTATCTAAACAATAGAGAACAATTTCATATAATTTTCAGTGTATCAGGTGAATCAACAGTATACATACAAGCATGCAGATGAATTTCAGTGAATATAGTGGTGACAATGCTCAACAGAATAAGTGTCCCCCACCCCATCCCTGCTTCTTGCTCTTTCACTGTCCTAAAGATAGAACAAAATGGTTCAGGCATCCAGCTTGTCCCCTCCACACTTCACACTTTTACTTAATAGCAGCTTATCTTTAACACTTTGTCATCTTTAAGATGTTGCTAATTCTTTCTGGTAGATCCCAGGACTGAGGATGAGGAAGAATGATTTTATTTAAATAAGGTTGCTTAATTAAAAAACAATTTTTTTAGTTTTAAAATATTTTCATTATTTTATAAAATGTTTGTGGGTACAAAGGAGGTTTATATATTTGTGGGGTACATGAGATGTTTTAATACAGGCATGCAGTGTGAAATAATCACATCATGAGGAATGGGCTTTCCATCCCCTCAAGCATTTATCCTCTGAGTTAAAAACTATTCAATTGGCTGGGCGCGGTGGCTCACGCCTGTAGTCCCAGCTCTTTGGGAGGCCGAGGTGGGCGGATCGCCTGAGGTCAGGAGTTTGAGACCAGCCTGGCCAACATGATGAAACCCCATCTCTACTAAAAATACAAAAATTAGCCAGGTGTGGTGGCGAGTGCCTGTCATCCCAGCTACTCGGGAGGCTGAGACAGGAGAATCATTTGAACCTGGGAGGTGGAGGTTACAGTGAGCCGAGATCATGCCATTGTACTCCAGCCTGAGTGACAAGAGTGAAACTCCATGTCAAAAACAAACAAAAATCAATTACATTCTTTAAGTTATTAAAATTAAACATTGTAAATGATTTTTTTTCCCAAAGTTTTTTCAAAGAAAAAAAAAAGTAGAAACAAAGACACTTTCTACTGATTTCCAGCATGGTGACTCTGTATTTCTAGCATGTGTTAAGGTGAAAAATTGATTTTATGTTTAATACAAAACATAGCATAATGTAATGAAAAGCAAGATTGTAATGATAAAGGAAAATAACACTAGTGCTAATTTTTTTTCAATTTGAAGCATTGGATTAAAATGAATTAGGTTATATTCCAACATGTTTATATTGAATTTCTTTTTTCTCCAATTGGTTTCTTTTTATTAATGGGGGAGTGTTGCATTTGTATAAGGTTTCCCTATTATATTCAATTGTTTTGAGATGCTTTTAATATGAAGTTTTTATGTTTTCTTTTTGATGTATACATGTTATGCTTTTATGCTGAATTTGATAATTGGTGCTGTATGTGCAAAGCAAATGTAATTTCCCAGCTTTTATTTTTTAAAGCCCTGGGAAGCAACATAATAAAGTAGAAATAGTATCAAGACAAGAGTTAGAATACCTGGATTCTAAAATTTAAATTAAATTAGGATCTAGTGACATTATAGGTGTTCCTTGATCTTCTGATGACCTGATTCCTCAAAAGAAAAATAAAATAATCTATAAATTGTTTCTAATTCTAAAACTCTATCAATCCTATTTTTAAAATTGTAATTAGTTGAACTCTGTAAGGTCACAAAAATCCCTATTAAGAAACTAAAATAAAATTTTATCATATCTTAAAAATACTCTGATCTTTTTTTATATGCTGACATGAATTCTAATTATTTTTGAGCCCCTAAAAAATATTTAAGATCACAGTTTATGTTTTATTATTGACTTTCAGATAATTAACATTTTACTGATAGATATGAACAAATCTACTCTAACAGAGATAGTCATTAGTTTATTTCTCTCTTTTCAGTATCAATAAAAAGTATCGATTTACCAATAACAATGAATTAATTGCCTGAAATAAATGAAACGTAAGCAGCAAAAGTGAACCTTTTAGTATAACTCTTCTTGTAAACATTGACTTAGTTCAAAGGGAGCTTATCTTTAAAAAAAAAGCGCTAATTCATGTCTATTGGTATAGATATAATCTTTTGTTCCTTGAAAATAGATCCTACTATACTCCAGACACTATGCCACTTGGTGCAGATATTAACACAAATAGCAGGTGATCATTGTCCTCATGGAGTTTATTTTAAAGAGAACAAAGTGAGACAAAGGCACACAAGCAAAGAACTACAATACAAAGGGGATGGCATCTGACTCAGCATGGAGGTGTCACGGAAGGTGTTGTTTTGCTTAGGTTTTGAAGTGTGGGTAGGAGATGGCCCATGTTGAGAGTGGGAACTGGGAATTAAAAAGATGAGGAGGTCTCTGCAAATCTACATGGATGGGAAGTAGCATGCTGATGTGGGAAACAACTAAAAAGTTCCAGAATGCATGGTTTATAAAGCGTGAGTCAGAGAGGGCTAGACCAGTAGCCAGATCAAGGATATCTCAGATGTTATAGTCATGAATTAGTGCATTGACCTGCAGGCCATGGGAGTCACTGAAGGTTTCAGTCAGGTAAGTGAGCTGATCAGAACAGTCCTTTAGATAGGCCGCTCTTTTGGCTGTAAGGGGGACACGTTTGAAGTAGGGCTATAGCTAAAAATATACAGACACTTCCCCTTTTCTACAGCCCTGCTGGCATCTGTTGTATTTTGACTTTTTAATAATAGCCATTCCAACCGGTATGAAATGGTATCTCATTGTGTTTTGATTTGCAATTTTCTGATGATTAGTGATTCTAATCATTTTTTTTTTTGTATTTGTTGGCCATTTGTATGTGCTCTTTTGAGATGAGTTTGTTCATGTCCTTTGCCCATTTTTTAATTGGGTTATTTTTTTTCTAATTGATTTAAGTTCCCTGTAGATTCTGGATACTAAAAAACAAACAAAAACCAGAAGTAAATAAATTCTCAGGACACACACACCCACACCCACACCCACAGAGAGAGAGAGAGAGAGAGAGAGAGAGCGCCTAGGTAAGAGGCCACCAACCACCAGGGTCTAAACTGGGAACACTTTCTAGTACAGAATGAATGGAAAGGATTCATGAAATATCTAGAAAGTAACGTTAATGAGATTTACATGTATGGAGTGAATGAGGAGAAACAGGGATCATTCAGGATTCTGGTAGGGATAACAGGGGGAGCCATTAGTTGAAATTTTGAAGTGGGAGAAGGAGAGGCAGTTTTAGGGAGAAAGATGAGTTGTTTTTTAGGTATTTCAAACCCTTGAAGCTTCTATGGGACATCGAAGTGGAAATAACAGTCTGTGGGTTGGGACAATAAAGAAAGAAATTGGTTGAAGACTAGGGGAAGAGTATAGAGCAAAGAAATATTTAAGATAATAAACATAGAGAGATAGCTGAAAATGTGGGACTGGATTACAAAGGAAGAGTGATTTAGTTATGAAGCCCAAGGGCTGACAGGAATGGGTGACTACTCGAGGAGTTCATATGCATCTGTTATTGTATGAATAAAAAAATTATCTGTTCCTTCCTAAAGATATCTTCAACCTGTTTTTGGATACATATGGGCACTGCTTTTCATTCTCTTAGCCCCATTTCTTATTTTAGCCTCTGCTGTAGCAATCAGTTCTGCACAGGCTTTGACCCAGGCTTTGACTACTTGGTGCAGGTGTGATATGACACTTACCTGGAATGGCCCACAGTTTGTGGCTGCTCTCACTTAAGCAGGTGGGATGCTCATGTAGGTGTAACCTAGAAGCTTGGTAGAGTTTATGCCCATGGGGCAACCTGTGACCACTCAAAAATAAAGCCCTTTCCTCCTCCCAGATTGAGGAGTCTTGCATTATGTAATAAAACTCCTTAGAAGGCCTATTAGGTTCCAATACAGCATTAGGCAACTTGATAAGGTATCCCATCATCAGCCTTCCTTTCTTCCCTCATTCCTCTGCCTCTCACTCTTTCTTCCTAAGTTAACTTCTTAGATAAAATGCCAACTTTCTATATTTTGTTTCACATCAGGGAAAATAATTGTATATCCCATTTCAAAAGCACATAAAAAGGTTACTGTATAGAAAATTTGTCTTTAATAGATTAAGGTGTAATTTTCCAAATACTTTAAAATTTTATTTCAGATACGTTTTTCATTTTTATAAGCTTCATCTAAAAGCAGAGTTCACCTAAGAATATACCTAAGAGCATATTACATAAAATATATTTTATATTTCAGTAGTTTAGCTAGGATTCTTTCAAAATTGAGAGGATCTACAAATATTTCTAACACATTAGTTTTCAGTCTTAAGGCTGAGTCAAGAACAGAGCTCCTAAACTTTGCATTGGTGATTGAGAACATTTTAAAATTGTTATTTAATTCATTAATTTATTTTTAAAAAATTTTCACATTGTAATCATATAGATTTATAGGATACAATTTGATGTTTCAATGAATATGTATGTTGTCTAATGATCCAATAAGGATACTTAGTGTATTAATTACCTCATGCATTTATCATTTCTTTTTCATAAGAAATTTCAAAATCCTTTCTTCTAGATACTTTGTAATATACAATACTTTACTTTTAACTATAGTCACCCTGCTTTGCAAAGAACACTTCAACGTATTCTTCCTATATAATTGTGATTTCATAACTGTTAACCAATCTATCTCCATTTTGCCCTCCCCACTTCTTCCTCGCTGTTTGGTAACCACTATTCTACTCTACTTCTCTATTAACATTTTTTTTTAAGATTCCACATATGAGAGAGATCATGCGGTATTTGCTTTCTGTGTCTGGCTTATTTCACCTAACATTGTATCCTACAGGGTCATCCATGTTGTTGCAACTGGCAGAATTTCATTCTTTTTTTATTGCTGAATAGTATTTCATTGTGTGTGTGTCCATATATATATATTATATATAATAATATGTATAATTATAATTACACATAAAATTATATATAATTATAATTAATTTTATGTATAATTATAATTACACATAAAATTATATATAATTAAATTATAATTATATATAATTATATATATAATAATAATATATATTATATGTAATATATAATATACATAACGTATATTATATATAATATACATAACGTATATTATATATAATATACATAACGTATATTATATATATTGTACATGATATATATTATATATATTATACATGATATATATTATACATAATATACATGATATATATTATAATATACATAATATATATTATGTATAATATACATAATATATATTATATATATATAATTCACTTCTTTGTTTTTAGACACATAGGTTGATTCCATATCTGATTATTAGAAATAGTGCTACAGTAAACATAAGAGTGCAGATATTTTTCAAACACAATGATTTCATTTCCTATGGATATATACCCAGTAGTGGGATTGCTGGGTTATGTGATCGAATAATCGTTTTTTTGTTTTTTTTTTATTTTTTAGCGAACTTCCATAAAGTTTTGCTTAATGGTTGTACTAGTTTACAACTCCATCAACAGTGTGTAAGTGTTCCCTTTTCTCCACTTCCTTGCCAACTCTTGTTATCTTTTACCTTTTTGGTAATAGCCATTCTAATGGGTGAACTGGTATCTCATTGTGGTTTTGATTTGCATTTCCCTGATGGTTAGTGATGTTGAACATGATTTTATTATATATTCGTCTTGACCATTTCTATATTTTCTCTTGTGGCATGTCTTTTAGTTTATTTTGTCCTTTTTTTTTTTTTTGAGAAGGAGTCTTGCTCTGTTGCCCAAGCTGGAGTACAGTGGTGCAATCGGGGCTCACGGCAACCTCCATCTCCCTCTTTCAAGCAATTCCCCTGCCTCAGCCTGCTGAGTAGCCGGGGTTACAGGCACACGCCATCATGTTTGGCTAAATTTTTGTATTTTTAGTAGAGAAATGATTTCACCATATTGGTCAGGCTGGTCTCAAACTCCTGACCTCAGGCAATCCACCTGCCTCAGCCTCCCAGTTTTGCCCATTTTTAAATAAGTTTCTTATGTTTTTGCTGTTGAGTTGTTTAAGTTTCTTATATAATCTGGGCATTAACTCCTTAGCAGATGTATAGTTTGCAAATATTGTATCCCATTCTGTAAGTTGTTTTTGCACTCTGTTAAGTTTCCTTTGCTGTGCAAAAGCATTTTAGTTTGATGAAACCCCATTTATCTATTTTTGCTTTTGTTGCCTGTGCTTTTGACGTCTCATTTAAAAAATCCTTGTACAACCCAAAGTTATAGAGAATTTCCCACATGTTATCTTCTAGTAGTTTTTCATAGTTTTCAATGTTACCTTTAGGTCTTTAATCGCATTTGAGTTGATTTTGTATAAGGTAAAAGATAGGGGTCTGATTTCATTATCCCACATATAGATATCCAATCTTCTCAGTACCATTTAATGAAGACACTGTCTTTACCCCTGTGTGTGCTCTTGACTCCTTTTTTGAAAATCAGTTGACTTTAGGTATGAGAATTTATTTCTGAGCTGTATATTCTCTTCCATTGGTCTATGTGTTTGCTTTATGGCAGTGCCATGCTGTTTTGCTTACTATGGCTTTGTAGTATATTTTGAAGTCAGGTAGTGTGGTGCCTCCAGCTTTGTTATTTTTGCACAAGATTGCTTTGGTTATTTGGGGTCTTTTCTGGTTTCATACAAATTTTAGGGTATTTTTTTCTATTTCTGTGAAGAATTTCATTGTTATTTTGATAGGGATTGCATTGAATCTGTAGGACATTTTGTTAGTATGGTCATTTCAATAGTATCAATTCTTCCATTCCATGAGTATATAGTGTCCATTTTTTGTGTATCGTAAATTTTTCCATCAGTGTGTTATAGTTTTCATTGAAGAGATCTTTCACGACCTTGATTAAATTTATCTGCAGATTTCTTGGTAGCTATTGTAAATGGAATTCTTTCTTGATGACTTTTTCAGATAGTTCACTATTAGTGTATAGAAACACCACTGAATTTTCTGTGTTGATTTTGTATACTACAACTTTACTGAATTTATTTATGATTTCTAGTAGTTTTTGGTCAAGTCTTTAGGGTTCTCACTCTATATAAGTATATATAGAAAGAACCTTAAAGAGAGAGAGATCATATATATCTATATGATCATATATATAGATGTATACATATGTATGTGAGATCACATTTTCTACAAACAGAAACAATCTGACTTCCTTCTTTCCAGTTTGGATCCCTCTTATTTATTTCTTTTGTCTAATTGCTCTGGCTCTGACCTCCAGTACTATGCTAAATAGAAGTGGTAGAAGTTGACATCCTTGTCTTCCTCCATATCATAGAGGAAAAGCATTTAACTATTCACCATAAATAAGATGTTAGCTGTGGGTTTGTCACATATGGCCTTTACTGCGTTGAGGTACACTCCTATACCTACTTTCTTGACAGTTTTTATCATAAAGGAATGTTGACTTTTGTCAAGTGTTCTTTTTGCATCTGTTGAAATGATCACATGGTTTTTGTTTTTCTTTCTATTGTGGTGGTGTATCATATTTACTGATTTGTGCATGTTAAGCCATCCTTTCATCCCTGGGATGAATCCCACTTGATTATAGTGAATACTCTTTTTAGTGTGCTGTCGAAGTCAGTTCACTTGTATCTTGTTGAGAATTTTTGTATCTATGTTCTTCAGGAATATTGGCCTGTTATTTTCATTTTGTGCGTGTCTTTGTCTGGTTTTAGAATCAGGATATTGCGAGCCTCATAAGATGAGTATGGAAGTATTCCTTCCTCATTACTTTTGTGGAAAAGTTTGTGGAGAATTGGTAGTTATTCTTTAAGTGTTTGGTAGAATTCAGCAGTGAAGACATCAGGTCCTGGGTGTTGGTTGTTGTTGTTGTTGTTTTGATGGAAGATGTTTTATTATTGATTCAATTTCCAAACTCATTATTGATGTGTTCAGATGTTATATTTCCTCACAATTTAATCTGGGTAGTTGTATGTGTGCAGAAATTTATTCATTTTATTCTACATTATCAACTTTGTTGGCATATAGTTATGAGTAATGTCTTACAATCCCTTATATTTCTGTGGTGTATCAGTTGTAATGTCTCCTTTTTCATCTTTTATTTATTTGAATTTTCTCTCCTTTTGTCTTAGTTTAGCTAAAGGTTTGTCAGTTTTACCTTTACACTTTGTCTTATTTATCTTTTGAAATATTTTTTAGTGTCTGTTTCCTTTATATCTGCTGTGAGCTTTATTATTTCCTTCCTTCTACGAATTTTGGGTTTAGTTTGTTTTTGATGTTCTAGTTACTTGAAGTGTATAATTTTGCTTTGTGATTTGAAAATCTTTCTTCATTTTTGGTGTAGGCTTTTATTGCTATAAATTTCCCTCTTAGAACTGCTTTTGCTACGTTCCATAGGTTTGGGTATGTTGGATTTTCATTCTTACTTGTCTCAGTGACTTTTGAAATTTTCCTATTAATGTCTTAATGAGACCTATTGATTTCTTGGGTGCATGCTATTTAATTTCCATGTTTTTATAAAATTTCCAAGGGCTTTCCTGTTGTTGATTTCTGGCTTTATATCACTGTAATCAGAAAAGATACTTCATATGATATCTGTCTTCTTAAGTTTGTTAAGACTTATTATGTGTCATAATGTATGATTGGTCCTAGAGAATGTTTGGTGTACAGTTGAGAATAATTTGTATTCTGCAGCTGCTGGATGATGTATTAGTCTGTTTTCATACTGCTGATAAAGACATACCCGAGACTGGGTAATTTACAGAGAAAAAGAGGTTTAGTGGACTCATAGTTCCACGTGGCTGGGGAGGTCTCCCAATCATGATGGAAGGCGAAAGGCACATCTTACATGGTAGCAAACAAAATAGAATTGAGAACCAAGTGAAAGGGTTCCCCCTTATAAAACTATCAGATCTTGTTAGACGTATTCACTACCACAAGAACAGTATGGGGGAAACCGCCCCCATGATTCAATTATCTCCCACTGGTTCCCTCCCACAACATGTATGAATTATGGGAGCTATAATCAAGATGAGATTTCGGTGGGGATATACAGCCAAACCATATCAGGTGAGATCTTCTTTACCTGCTAGGTCCATTTGGTCTATGGTATAGTTTGAGTCTGTCATTTTTTGGTTGATTTTCTCTTCATATAATCTGTCCATTTTTAAAGTGGAGTGTTGAAATTTCCTACTAATATTGTATTGCAGTCAATCTCTACCTTTAAATCTAATATTTGCTTTATATATCTGGTTGTTCTGGTGTTGGGTACATATATAGTTACACCTAAGTAACATATATGTTACGTCCTCTTATTGAATTGGACCTTTTATCATTTCATTATACAGTGACATTCTTTATTTATATAGTTTTTTTATTTAAAGCCTTTTAAAATATGACATGACTGTGGCTACTCCTGCTTGCTTTTCATTTGTTTGCATAATATATATTTTTCCATCTCTTCACTTTCAGTCTATTTGTCTTTAATAGTGAGGTAAGTATCATGTAGGCAGCACATAGGTGGGTTTTGCTATCTGAATCCATTCATCCACTTTATATCTTTTAAGTAGAGTTTAATCCACTTCTATTGAAGTTTATTATTGATAAATTAGGACTTCCTTCTACCATTTCATTACTTCTTTTTTAGATTACTTGTTCACTTCTTCCTTTCTTATTTTTCATCTCTCTAGTTTGGTGGTTTTCTGTGGTGCTAAGCTTTGTTTCTTTTCCCTTTTTTGGTGTGTGTGTGTGTATCTGCTGTAATTTATTTCTTTCTGGTAAGTGAAACTAACATACAGAGTCCTGTATTTGTAACAGACTATTTTACACTGATAACAACTTAACTTCTGTCACATAAAAATACTCTTGACTTCTCCCCCTCACACACACAATTTATACTTTTGTTACCTTACATTGCATCTTTATGAATGGTAGACTCAATGGAACATAGGATCTATGTCACAACTAAATCAATTATTTAATGGCAGCATTAAAGCAGCCCAAAGAATGTGAAAAACTGGTGTGGGTGTATTTAACTTTTTAAAAACTATGTTTCATAATGTTTTCATTAAAAAGTCTTTATCAGTTTGCTAAAGCCTAATTTTTACAACCAGCCACCATAGATTTTACAGAATAAATATATTATTTCAGTGGTAATTGAAGCAGAATTTTTGTTGCTCTTCTTACCCTTAGAGATTGTGTATTATCCTCAGACGTAATTCTTTGATTTTTTTTCTTTTCATGTTGTTACACATAGTTACCAACAATCAACGTGAGAATAACCTTTGAATATTTTCAAGCATTAAGATTTGTTTATACAGCTGCACAATTAGACAACAAACACTCTTGGGTCTTTACCTCTCAGCATTCACCTGATTATTAACTTAAAGGTATGATGGGAAAAGTATCAATTTTTCTTGGTCACCTAGATTTAGAAATATGTAATAACTATAAGCTTGGGTCTGCTTCTTCAGAAGCCTAGGAAGTGGAGTGATGGTTCTCTGAAGAGGCTGGAAACAAAGTATGTGTTTCCAGAAGGCTTAATAGAATATGTTGAGACATAGGCCATTAACACAAAAGTGAAAGAAATGCAAAAAATGTATGAAAGTAAGGATTTGAGAAGGGAAATTTTATTTTTAAGTCTAAGATTCCTATGAATTATATGAAAGTAAATGTCCTATCCCTAAAATTAGCCAAAGGAAGCACTTCACTTATCAATGTGATATGACTTTTCATACTCTTATCTAAAGATATCCTAAACTAAGATCCAGTTTTCTAAGAAAAGACCTTTTACTCATGCTTTAAAGCATGTTAGATGATTCCTACCACATCACATAATGTTGTTTACATGTATGATTTAAACTGCATTTATTCTTCAACTCACTGGTTCCTTAGGCTTCTTATCTTTCCTTGCACGCTTAGATAATTTTATGTAAAATTGATTTTTAGAAGTTTAGTTGCTGGGCGTAATGGCTGTCACCTGTAAACCCAGTACTTTGGGAATTCAAGGCAGGTGGATTGCTTGAGTCTTGGAGTTTGAGGCCTGCGTGGGAAAGATGACAAACCCCATTTGTACAAAAATAAAAATATTAGCTGGATATGGTGGCACATGCCTGTGGTCCCAGCTACCCCAAGTCTGAGGTGGTTGGATGGCTTGAGTCCGAGAGGCAGAGGTGTGAGCCAAGATCATGCCCTGCTCTTCACCCTGGGCAACGAAGCCAGACACTGTTTCAAAAAAAAAAATCTAGTGAGATTAGATTTCTATTTCTATGTGATTTAAAATTAGGAGAACTTCAAGGCTAATGAATATTAAAAAATGGCCATTGCTACTTGCATGTTCTATGAAGCCAGCATACACAGCAACGTGCTACCTAAAAACCAAGCTACTTAATATGTAGCTTAGATTTCAGATTTGATTGTCTTTGAGGTTTGATTATTGCAGAGATCAATTGCCAGACCAAATATAGACTAATTATGTACTTGGTCTTTTTTCATATGAAACATCCCAGCCTTGGGTATAAATTAAGAGCAAATACGGATGTTTATACCGATAGCGGTGTAGATATTTCCATGTTTATACAGTTAGCGGTGTAGATATTTCCATGTCTATACAGATAGCGGTGTGGACATTTCCATGTTTATACAGATAGTGGTGTAGATATTTCCATGTTTATAGAGATAGCGGTATAGATATTTCCATGTTTATACAGATAGCGGTGCAGATATTTCCATGTATATACAGATAGCGGTGTAGATATTTCCATGTTTATACAGATGGCAGTGTAGATATTTCCATGTTTATAGAGATGGCGGTGTAGATATTTCCATATTCCTACAGATGGCGGTGTAGGTATTTCCATGTTCATACAGATGGCGGTGAAGATATTTGCATGTTCATACAGATGTATGTGTACATATTTCCATGATCATACAGATGGTGGTGTAGATATTTCCATGTTCATACATATTTCGCGGTAGATATTTCCAAGTTCATACAGATGGCGGTGTAGATATTTCCATGTTCATACAGATGGCGGTGTAGATATTTCCATGTTTATAGAGATTGCGGTGAAGATATTTCCATGTTTATACAGATGGCCGTGTAGATATTCCCATTTTTATTCAGATGGCGGTGTAAATATTTCCATTTTATACAGATAGCGGTGTAGATATTTCCATGTTCATGCAGATTGCGGTGAAGATATGTCCATCTTTATAGAGATAGCGGTGTAGATATTTCCATGTTCATACAGATAGCGGTTTAGATATTTCCATGTTTATAGAGATGGCGGTGTAGATATTTCCAAGTTCATACAGATGGCGGAGTAGATATTTCCATGTTTATAGAGATGGTGGTGTAGATATTTCCATGTTTATACAGATGGTGGTGCAGATATTTCCATGTTTATAGAGATAACGGTGTAGATATTTCCATGTTTATGAACATAGCGGTGTAAATATTTCCATGTTTATAGAGACAGCGGTGCAGACATTTCCATGTTAATAGAGATAGCATTCTAGATATTTCCATGTTTCTACAGATAGCGGTGTAGATATTTCAATGTTCATACAGATAGTAGTGTAGATATCTCCATGTTTATAGAGATAGCGGTGTAGACACTTCCCTGTTTTGCAGACAGCAGTGTAGATATTACCATGTTTATACAGATAGCGGTGTAGATATTTCTATATTCATACAGATAACGGTGTAGATATTTCCATGTTCATACAGATAGCAGTGTTGATATTTCCATGTTTATACAGATAGCGGTGTTGATGTTTCCATGTTTATACAGATGGCGGTGTAGATATTTCCATGTTTATACAGATGGCGGTGTAGATATTTCCATGTTTATAGAGATGGCAGTGTGGATATTTCCATGTTTATACAGATGGCCGTGTAGATATTTCCATGTTCATACAGATGACGGTGTAGATATTTCCATGTTTACACAGATGGCAGTGTAGATATTTCCATGTATACACAGATAGCGTTGCAGATATTTCTATGTTTATAGAGATAGCGGTGTAGATATTTCCATGTTTATACAGATGGCGGTGTACATATTTCCACCTTTATAGTGATGGTGTTGTAGATATTTCCATGTTCATAGAGATGGCGGTGTAGATATTTCCGTGTTTATAGAGATGGCGGTTTAGATATTTTCATGTTTATAGAGATAGCCGTGTAGATACTTCCATGTTCATACAGATGGCGCTGTAGATATTTTCATGTTCATACAGGTAGCTGTGTAGATATTTCCATGTTTATAGAGATGGCGGTGTAGATATTTCCTTGTTTATACGGATAGTGGTGTAGATATTTCCATGTTTACAGAGGTAGCGGTGTAGATATTTCCATGTTTATGCAGATAGCGCTGTAGATATTTAAATGTTTATAGAGATAGCGGTGTAGATATTTCCATGTCCATACTGATTGCGGTGTAGATATTTATTTCCATCTTTATACAGACGGTGGTGTAGATATTTCCATATTCACACAGATGGCTGTGGAGATATTTAAATGTTTATAGAGATGGCAGTGTAGATATTTCCATGTTTCTACAGATGGCGGTGTAGATATTTCCATGTTTATAGAGATAGCGGTGTAGATATCTAGATGTTTATACATACAGCGGTGTAGATATTTCCATGTTCATGCAGTAGCGGTGTAGATATTTCTATGTATATACAGATAGCCTTGTGGATATTTCCATGTTTTTACAGATGGCAGTGTAGATATTTCCATGTTTATAGAGATGGCGGAGTAGCTATTTCCTTGTTTATACAGATAGCAGTGTAGATATTTGCATGTTTATAGAGATAGCGGTGTAGATATTTCCATGTTCATACAGATAGCGGTGTAGATTTTCCATGTTCATACAGATGGCGGTGTAGATATTTCAATGTTTATACAGGTAGTAGTGTAGATATCTCCATGTTTATAGAGATAGCGGTGTAGACACTTCCCTGTTTTGCAGATAGCAGTGTGGATATTTCCATGTTCAAACAGATGGCGCTGTAGAAATTTCCATGTTTACGCAGATAGTGGTGTAGGCATTTCCATGTTTACACAGATACCGTTGTAGATATTTCCATGTTTATAGAGATAGCGGTGTAGATATTTCCATGTTTATACAGATAGCTGTGAAGATATTTCCATGTTTATAAAGATAGCGGTGTAGATATTTCCATGTTCATACAAATAGCGGTTTAGGTATTTTCATGTTTATACAGATAGCGGTGTAGATATTTCCATGTTTTTACAGATATCCTTGTAGATATTTCCATGTTTATATAGATGGCGGTGTAGATATTTCCATGTTTATACAGATGGCGGTGTAGGTATTTCCATGTTTATGGAGGTGGCGGTCTAGATACTTTCATGTTTAAGGAGATAGCGGTGTAGTTATTTCCATGTTTAGAGAGATAGCGGAGTTGATATTTCCATGTTCATTCAGAGAGCGGTTTACATATTTCCATGTTCATACAGATAGCGGTGTAGATACTTCCATGTTCATTCAGATGGCTGGGTAGTTATTGCCATGTTTATAGAGATAGCATTGAAGATGCCTCTATGTTTATACAGATGGCGCTGTAGATATATTCATTTTCATACGGACAGCGGTGTAGGTATTTCCATGTTTATAGAGATGGCGGTGTAGATATTTCCTTGTTTATACAGATAGCGGTGAAGATATTTCCATGTTCATAGAGATAGCGCTGTAGATATTTCCATGTTTATACAGATAGCATTTTAGGTATTTAGATGTTCATACAGATAGCGGTGTAGATATTTGCATCTTTATGCATTTGGCGGCGTAGATATATAATGTTCATACAGATGGCGGTGTAGATATTTCCATGGTTATAGAGAGTTCGGTTTTGATGTTTCCATGTTTATACAGATGGCGGTGTATATATTTCCATGTTTATACAGATGGCGGTGTAGATATTTCCATGTTCATACAGATAGCCGTGTAGATATTTCCATGTTCATACAGATGGCGGTTTAGATATTTCAATGTTTATACAGATAGTAGTGTAGATATCTCCATGTTTATAGAGATAGCGGTGTAGACACTTCCCTGTTTTGCAGACAGCAGTGTAGATATTACCATGTTTATACAGATAGCGGTGTAGATATTTCCATGTTTATACAGATAGCGTTGTAGATATTTCCATGCTTATACACTTAGCGGTGTAGATATTTCCATCCTTATACACTTAGCGGTGTAGATATTTCCATGTTTATAAAGATAGCGGTGTAGGTATTTCCATCTTTATAGTGATGGCGCTGTGGATATTTCCATGTTCAAACAGATGGCGCTGTAGAAATTTCCATGTTTACACAGATAGCGGTGTAGACATTTCCATGTTTACACAGATACCGTTGTAGATATTTCCATGTTTATAGAGATAGCGGTGTAGATATTTCCATGTTTACACAGATAGCTGTGAAGATATTTCCATGTTTATAAAGATAGCGGTGTAGATATTTCCATGTTCATACAGATAGCGGTTTAGGTATTTTCATGTTTATACAGATAGCGGTGTAGATATTTCCATGTTTTTACAGATAGCCTTGTAGATATTTAAATGTTTAAACTGATGGCGGTGTAGATATTTCCATGTTTATACAGATGGTGGTGTAGGTATTTCCATGTTTATGGAGATGGCGGTCTAGATACTTTCATGTTTAAGGAGATAGCGGTGTAGTTATTTCCATGTTCATATAGTAGCGGTGTAGATATTTCTATGTATATACTGATAGCGATGTGGATATTTCCATGCTTTTACAGATGGCAGTGTAGATATTTCCATGTTTATAGAGATGGCGGTGTAGATATTTCCATGTTTCTACAGATAGCGGTATGGATATTTCCATGTTTATACAGATGGCGGTGTAGATATTTCCATGTTTGTAGAAATGGCAGTCTAGATATTTCCATGTTTATAGAGATAGCGGTGTAGACATTTCCCCGTTTTGCAGATAGCAGTGTAGATATTTCCATGTTTCTACAGATAGCGGTGTAGATATTTCCATGTTTATACAGATAGCGGTGAAGATATTTCCATGTTTATACAGATAGCGGTGTACATATTTCCATGTTTATACAGATAGCGGTGTAGATATTTCTATGTTTATACACATAGCGTTGTAGATATTTCCATGCTTATACACTTAGCGGTGTAGATATTTCCATGTTTATACAGATAGCGGTGAAGGTATTTCCATCTTTATAGTGATGGGGCTGTGGATATTTCCATGTTCAAACATATGGCGGTGTAGAAATTTCCATGTTTACACAGATAGCGGTGTAGACATTTCCATGTTTACACAGATACCGTTGTAGATATTTCCATGTTTATAGAGATAGCGGTGTAGATATTTGCATGTTTATACAGATAGCTGTGTAGATATTTCCATGTTTACAGAGGTAGCGGTGTAGATATTTCCATGTTTATGCAGATAGCGGTGTAGATATTTACATGTTTATACATATAGCGGTGTAGATATTACCATGTCCATACTGATTGCGGGGTAAATATTTATTTCCATCTTTATACAGATGGTGTTGTAGATATTTCCATATTCACACAGATGGCTGTGGAGATATTTAAATGTTTATAGAGATGGCAGTGTAGATATTTCCATGTTTCTACAGATGGCGGTGTAGATATTTCCATGTTTATAGAGATAGCGGTGTAGATATCTAGATGTTTATACATAGAGCGGTGTAGATTTTTCCATGTTCATACAGTAGGGGTGTAGATATTTCTATGTATATACAGATAGCGGTGTGGATATTTCCATGTTTTACAGATGGCAGTGTAGATATTTCCATGTTTATAGAGATGGCAGTGTAGCTATTTCCTTGTTCATACAGAAAGCGGTGTAGATATTTGCATGTTTATACAGATAGCGGTGTAGATACTTCCCAGTTCATACAGATGGCGGTGTAGATATTTCCATGGTCATACAGATGGCGGTGTAGATATTTCCATGTTTCCAGAGAAAGCGGTGTAGATATTTTCATCTTGATACACATAGCGGTGCAGATATTTCCAAGTTTATAGAGATAGCGGTGTAGATATTTCCATGTTTATACAGATGGCCATGTAGATATTTCCATGTTCATACAGATGTCGGTGTAGCTATTTCCATGTTTACACAGATGGCAGTGTAGATATTTCCATGTATACACAGATAGCGTTGTAGATATTTCTATGTTTATAGAGATAGCGGTGTAGATATTTCCATGTTTATACAGATGGCGGTGTGCATATTTCCATCTTTATAGAGATGGCGTTGGAAATATTTCCATGTTCATACAGAGGGGCGTATAGATATTTCCGTGTTTATAAAGATGGCGGTGTAGATATTTCCGTTTTTAGAGAGATGGCGGTTTAGATATTTTCATGTTTATAGAGATAGCCGTGTAGATACTTCCATGTTTATACAGATGGCGCTGTAGATATTTTCATGTTCATACAGATAGCGGTGTAGATATTTCCATGTTTATAGAGATGGCAGTGTAGATATTTCCTTGTTTAAACAGATAGCGGTGTAGATATTTCCATGTTAACAGAGGAAGCGGTGTAGATATTTCCATGATTTCGCAGATAGCGGTGTAGATATTTCCATGATTTCGCAGATAGCGGTGTAGATATTTAAATGTTTATACAGATAGTGGTGTGGATATTTCCACGTCCGTACTGGTTGCGGAGTAGATATTTATTTCCATCTTTATACAGATGGTGGTGTAGATATTTCCATGTTGATACACATAGCGTTGCAGATATTTCCAAGTTTATAGAGATAGCGGTGTAGATATTTCCATGTTTCTACAGATAGCGGTATAGATATTTCCATGTTTATACGGATGGTGGTGTAGATATTTCCATGTTTATAGAAATGGCGGTCTAGATATTTCCATGTTTATAGAGATAGTGGTGTAGATATTTCCAAGTTGATAGAGATAACGGTGTAGGTATTTCCATGTTTATACAGATTGCGGTGTAGATATTTCCATGTTTATACAGATAGCGGTGTAGATATTTCCATTTTTATACAGATAGCAGTGTAGATATTTCCATGTACATACAGAGAGCGGTGTAGATATTTCCACATTTATAGAGATGGCGGTGTAGATATTTCCATGTTCATACAGATGGCGGTGTAGATATTTCCATGTTTATAGAGATGGCGGTGTAGATATTTCATGTTTATACTGATGGCGGTGTAGATATTTCCATGTTTATGGAGATGGTGGTGTAGATATTTCCATGTTTACACAGATAGCGGTGTAGATATTTCCAATTTTACACAGATAGCGCTGTAGGCATTTCCATGTTTACACAGATAGCGTTGTAGTTATTCGCATGGTTATAGAGATAGTGGTGTAGTTATTTCCATGTCTATACAGATAGCGGTGAGGAGATTTCCATGTTGACAGAGATAGCGGTGTGGATATTTACCTGTTTATACAGATAGCGGAGTAGATATTTCCATGTTTATACTGATAGCGGTGGAGATATTTCCATGTTTATACAGATAGCGGTGCAGATATTTCCAAGTTTATACAGATAGCGGTGTAGATATTTCCAAGTTTATACAGATTGCGGTGTAGATATTTCCATGTTTATACAGATAGCGGTGTAGATATTTCCATGTTTATACTGATAGCGGTGTAGATATTTCCATGTTTATACTGATAGCGGTGTAGATATTTACACGTTCATAGAGATGGCGGTCTATATATTTTCTCGTTTACACAGATTGCGCTGTAGATATTTCCATGTTTATAGAGATAGCAGTGTAGAGATTTCCAATTTTATACAGATAGCAATGTCGATATTTCCATGTTCATGCAGATAGCGGTTTAGATATTTCCACGTTTATAGAGATTGAGGTGTAGATATTTCCGTGTTTATACAGAGAGCGGTGCAGATATTTCCATCTTAATACTGATGGCGCTGTAGATATTTCCATGTTCCTACAGATGGTGGTGTAGATATTTCCATGGTCATACAGATGGTGGTGTAGATATTTCGAAGTTTATAGAGATAGCAGTGTAGTTATTTCCATGTTTATAGAGAAAGCTGTGTAGATATTTCCATGTATATGCAGATTGCTGTGCAGATATTTCCATGTTAATGCAGATAGCGGTGTAGATATTTCCATGTTCATCCAGGTGCCGGTGTAGGTATCTCCATGTTCATACAGATGGCGGTGAAGATATTTCCATGTTCATACAGATTGCGGTGTAGTTACTTCCATGTTCATACAAATCACGGTGTAGATATTTCCATGTTCATAGAGATGGAGGTGTTGATATTTCTATGTTCATACAAGTGGCAGTGTAGTGATTTCCATGTTCATAGAGATCGTAGTGTAGATATTTCCATGTTTATACAGATAGAAGGGTAGTTATTGCCATGTTTATAGAGATAGCAGTATATATATTTCCATTGATATACAGATAGCTGTGTAGATATTTGCAGGTTCATACAGATAGCGGTGTAGGTATTTCCATGTTCATACAGATAGCGGTGTAGATATTTCCATGCTGATACAGATGGCGGGGTAGATATTTCCATGTTTATGGAGATGGCGGTATAGATATTTCCAAGTTTATAGAGATAGTGGTGTAGTTATTTCCAAGTTTCTACAGATAGCAGTGTAGATATTTCCATGTTTATACAGATACCGGTGTAGATATTTCCATGTTTATACAGATAGCGGTGTAGATATTTCCATGTTTATAGAGATGGCGGTCAAGATATTTCCTTGTTTATACAGATAGAGGTGTAGATATTTCCTTGTTTATACATATAGCGGTGTAGATATTTCCATTTTTATACAGATAGCAATGCACATATTTCCATGTACATACAGATAGCGGTGTAGATATTTCCATGTTCATACAGATAGCGGTGTAGATATTTCCATGTTCATACAGATAACGGTGTAGATAGTTCCGTGTTCATACAGATGGCAGGGTAGATATTTACATGTTCATACAGATGGCGGGGTAGATATTTCCATGTTCGTACGGATGGCAGTGAAGATATTTCCATGTTCATACAGGTGGCGGTGCAGATATTTCCATGTTTATACAGATAGCAGTGTAGTTATTTCCATGTTTATAGAGATAGCAGTGTATACATTTCCATTGATAGATAGCTCTGTAAATATTTGCATGGTCACACTGATAGCGGTGTAGATATTGCCATGTTCGTACAGATAGCGGTGTAGATATTTCCATGTTCATACAGATAGCGGTGTAGATATTTCCATGTTCATACAGATAACGGTGTAGATATTTCCATGTTCATACAGATAGCGGTGAAGATATTTCCATCTTTATACAGATAGCGGTGTAGATATTTCCATGTTTATACAGATAGCAGTGTAGATATTTCCAGGTTTATAGAGATAGTGGTGTAGATAATTTCATTTTCATACCGAGAGCAGTGTAGATATTTCCAAGTTCATACAGATAGCGGTGTAGATATTTCCACGTTTATAGAGATGGCGGTGTAGATATTTCCATGTTCATACGGATGGCGGTGTAGATATTTCCATGTTTATAGAGATGGCGGTGTAGATATTTTCATGTTTACACAGATGGCGGTGTAGATATTTCCATGTTTACACAGATAGCGGTGTAGACATTTCCATGTTTACACAGATAGCGGTGTGGATATTTCCATGTTTATGCAGATAGCGGTGTAGATATTTCCATCTTAATACAGATGGCGGTGTATATATGTCCATGTTTGAACAGATGGCGGTGTAGAGATTTCCATGTTCATACAGATGGCGGTGTAGTTATTTCGAAGTTTATAGAGATAGCGCTGTAGTTATTTCCATATTTATAGAGAAATCTCTGTAGATATTTCCATGTATATGCAGATAGCTGTGTAGATATTTCCATGTTCATGCAGATAGCGGTGCAGATATTTCCATGTTCATCCAGGTGCCAGTGTAGATATATCCATGTTCATAGACATGGCGGTGTAGATATTTCCATGTTTATACTGATAGCAGTGTAGTTATTTCCATGTTTATAGAGATAGCAGTGTAGATATTTCCATTGATAGAAAGATAGCTGTGTAGATATATGCATGTCCATACAGATAGCGGTGTAGATATTTCCATGTTCATACAGATAGCGGTGTAGATATTTCCATGCTGATACAGATGGCGGGGTAGATATTTCCATGTTTATAGAGATGGCGGTATAGATATTACCTAGTTTATAGAGATAGTTGTGTAGTTATTTCCAAGTTTATAGAGATAGCAGTGTAGCTATTTCCATGTTTATACAGATAGCGGTGTAGATATTTCCATGTTTATACAGATAGCTGTGCCGATATTTCCATGTTTATACAGATAGCAGTGTAGATATTTCCATGTTTATGCAGATAGCGGTATAGATATTTCCATGTTTATACAGATGGTGGTGTAGATATTTCCGTGTTTATAGAGATGGCGGTCTAGATATTTCCATGTTTACAGAGATAGTGGTGTAGTTATTTCCAAGTTTATAGAGAAGCGTTGTAGATATTTCCATGTTTATGCAGATAGCGGTGAAGATATTTCCATGTTTATACAGATAGCGGTGTAGATATTTCCATGTTTATACAGATAGCAGTGTAGATATTTCAATGTTTAGAGAGATAGTGGTGTAGATAATTTCATTTTCATACCGAGAGCAGTGTAGATATTTCCAAGTTCATACTGATAGCGGTGTAGATATTTCCACGTTTATAGAGATGGCGGTGTAGATATTTCCATGTTCATACTGATGGCGGTGTAGTTATTTCGAAGTTTATAGAGATAGCGCTGTAGTTATTTCCATATTTATAGAGAAATCTCTGTAGATATTTCCATGTATATGCAGATAGCTGTGTAGATATTTCCATGTTCATGCAGATAGCGGTGCAGATATTTCCATGTTCATCCAGATGCCGGTGTAGATATATCCATGTTCATACAGATGGCGGTGAAGAAATTTCCATGTTCGCACGGATGGCATTGTATATATTTCCATGTTTATACAGGTGGCAGTGTAGATATTTCCATGTTTATACAGATAGCAGTGTAGTTATTTCCATGTTTATAGAGATAGCAGTGTAGATATTTCCATTGATAGACAGATAGCTGTGTTGATATATGCATGTTCATACAGATAGCGGTGTAGATATTTCCATGTTCATACAGATAGCGGTGTAGATATTTCCATGTTCATACAGATAGCGGTGTAGATATTTCCATGTTCATACAGATAACGGTGTAGATATTTCCATGTTCATACAGATAGCCTTGTAGATATTTCCATGTTCATACAGTTCGCGGTGTAGATATTTCCATGTTCATAGAGATGGCGGTGTAGATATTTCCATGATTCTGCAGATAGCGGTATAGGTATTTCCATGTTTATACAGATGGTGGTGTAGATATTTCCATGTTTATAGAGATTGCGGTCTAGATATTTCCATGTTTATAGAGATAGTGTTGTAGTTATTTCATAGCTTCTAGAGACAGCGTTGTAGATATTTCCATGTTTATAAAGATAGCGGTGAAGATATTTCCATGTTTATACAGATAGCGGTGTAGATATTTCCATGTTTATACAGACAGCAGTGTAGATGTTTCAATGTTTATAGAGATAGTGGTGTAGATAATTTCAATTTTATACAGATAGCAGTGTAGATATTTCCAAGTTCATACAGATAGCGGTGTAGATATTTCCACGTTTATAGAGATGGCGGTGTAGATATTTCCATGTTCATACAGATGGCAGTGTAGATATTTCCATGTTTTTAGAGATGGCGGTGTAGATATTTTCACATTTACGCAGATGGTGGTAGAGATATTTCCATGTTTACACTGATAGCGGTGCAGACATTTCCATGTTTACACAGATATTTGGGCAGATAATTCCATGTTTATACAGACAGCGGTGTAGATATTTCCATCTTAATACAGATGGCGGTGTAGATATGTCCATGTTCGTACAGATGGCGGTGTAGATATTTCCATGTTCATACAGATGGCGGTGTAGATATTTCGAAGTTTATAGAGATAGCACTGTAGTTATTTCCATATTCATAGAGAAATCTGTGTAGATATTTCCATGTATATGCAGATAGCTGAGTAGATATTTCCATGTTCATGCAGATAGCGGTGTAGATATTTCCATGTTCATCCAGATGCCGGAGTAGATATATCCATGTTCATACAGATGGCGGTGAAGATATTTCCATGTTCATACAGATGGCGGTGTAGATTTTTCCATGTTCATACACATGGCGGTGTAGATATTTCCATGTTCATAGAGATGGCGGTGTAGATATTTCCATGTTCATACAAATGGTGGTGTAGATATTTCCATGTTCATAGAGATGGCGGTGTAGATATTTCATTGTTTGTACAGATAGCAGTGTAGTTATTTCCATGTTTATAGAGATAGCAGTGTAGATATTTCCTTTGATATACAGATAGCTATGTAGATATTTGCATGTTCATACAGATAGCCGTGTAGATACTTCCATGCTCATACAGATAGCGGTGTAGATATTTCCATGTTCATACAGATAGCGGTGCAGATATTTCCATGTTCATACAGATAGCGGTGTAGATAATTCCATGTTCATACAGATAGCGGTGTAGATATTTCCATGTTCATACAGTTAGCGGTGTAGATATTTCCATGTTCATACAGATGGCGGTGCAGATATTTACATGTTCATACAGATGGCGGTGTAGATATTTCCATGTTCGCACGCATGGCAGTGTAGATATTTCCATGTTCATACAGGCGGCTGTGTAGATATTTCCATGTTTATACAGATAGCAGTGTAGTTATTTCCAAGTTTATAGAGATAACAGTGTAGATATTTCCATTGATATACAGTTAGCTGTGTAGATATTTGCACGTTCATACAGATGGCGGTGTAGATATTTCGAAGTTTATAGAGATAGCGCTGTAGTTATTTCCATATTTATAGAGAAATATGTGTAGATATTTCCATGTATATGCAGATAGCTGTGTAGATATTACCATGTTCATGCAGATAGCGGTGTAGATATTTCCATGTTCATCCAGATGGCGGTGAAGATACTTCCATGTTCATACAGATGGCTGTGTAGATATTTCCATGTTCATACACATGGCGGTGTAGATATTTCCATGTTCATAGAGATGGCGGTGTAGATATTTCCATGTTCATAAAAATGGCGGTGTAGATATTTCCGTGTTCATAGAGATGGCAGTGTAGATATTTCCATGTTTATACACATAGCAGTGTAGTTATTTTCGTGTTTATAGAGATAGCAGTGTAGATATTTCCATTGATATACAGATAGCTGTGTAGATATTTGCATGTTCATACAGATAGCGGTGTAGATATTTCCGTGTTCATACTGATAGCGGTGTAGATATTTCCATGTTCATGCAGTTAGCGTTGTAGATATTTCCATGTTCATACAGATGGCGGTGTAGATATTTCCATGTTCATACAGATGGCGGTGTAGATATTTACATGTTCTTACAGATGGCGGTGTAGATATTTCCATGTTCGTACGGATGGCAGTGTAGATATTTCCATGTTCATACAGGTGGCGGTGTAGATATTCCCATGTTTTTACAGATAGCTGTGTATTCATTTCCATGTTTATAGAGATAGCAGTGTAGATATTTCCATTGATAGACAGATAGCTGTGTAGATATTTATATGTTCATACAGATGGCGGTGTAGATATTTCCATGTTTGTACAGGTGGTGGTGTAGATATTTCCATGTTTATACAGATAGCAGTGTAGTTATTTCCATGTTTATAGAGATAGCAATGTAGATATTTCCATTGGTATACATATAGCTGTGTAGATATTTGCATGTTCATACTGATAGCGGTGTAGATATTTCCATGTTCGTACAGATAGCGGTGTAGATATTTCCATGTTCGTACAGATAGCGGTGTAGATATTTCCATGTTCATACAGATAACGGTGTAGATATTTCCATGTTCATACAGATAGCGGTGTAGATATTTCCATGTTCCTACAGTTAGCGGTGTAGATATTTCCATGTTCATACAGATGGCGGTGTAGATATTTACATGTTCATACAGATGGCGGTGTAGATATTTCCATGTTCGTACAGATGGCCGTGTAGATATTTCCATGTTCATAGAGATGGCGGTGTAGATATTTCCATGTTTACACAGATAGCGGTGTAGACATTTACATATTTACACAGATAGCGGTGTGGATATTTCCATGTTTATAGAGATAGTGTTGTAGATATTTCCAAGTTGATAGCGATAGCGGTGTAGGTATTTCCATGTTTATACCGATAGCGGTGTAGATATTTCCATGTTTATACAGATAGTGGTGTAGATATTTCCATTTTTATACAGATAGCAGTGTAGATATTTCCATGTACATACAGAGAGCGGTGTAGATATTTCCACATTTATAGAGATGGCGGTGTAGATATTTCCATGTTCATACAGATGGCGGTGTAGATATTTCCATGTTTATAGAGATGGCGGTGTAGATATTTCATGTTTATACAGATAGCGGTGTAGATATTTCCATTTTTATACAGATAGCAGTGTAGATATTTCCATGTACATACAGAGAGCGGTGTAGATATTTCCACATTTATAGAGATGGCGGTGTAGATATTTCCATGTTTATAGAGATGGTGGTGTAGATATTTCCATGTTTTTAGAGATGGCGGTGTAGATATTTTCACGTTTACACAGATGGCTTTGGAGATATTTCCATGTTTACACAGATAGCGGTGTAGACATTTCCATGTTTACACAGATAGCGGTGTGGATATTTCCATGTTTATAGAGATAGTGGTGTAGATATTTCCAAGTTGATACAGATAGCGGTGTAGGTTTTTCCATGTTTATACAGATAGCGGTGTAGATATTTCCATGTTTATACAGATAGCGGTGTAGATATTTCCATTTTTATACAGATAGCAGTGTAGATATTTCCATGTACATACAGAGAGCGGTGTAGATATTTCCACATTTATAGAGATGGCGGTGTAGATATTTCCATGTTCATACAGATGGCGGTTTAGATATTTCCATGTTTATAGAGATGGCGGTGTAGATATTTCATGTTTATACGGATGGCGGTGTAGATATTTCCATGTTTGTAGAGATGGTGGTGTAGATATTTCCATGTTTACACAGATAGCGGTGTAGATATTTCCAATTTTACACAGATAGCGCTGTAGGCATTTCCATGTTTACACAGATAGCGTTGTTGTTATTCGCATGGTTATAGAGATAGTGGTGTAGTTATTTCCATGTTTATACAGATAGCGGTGTAGATATTTCCATGTTGATACAGATAGCGGTGTAAATAATTCCACCTTCCTAGAGATGGCGGTGTAAACATTTCTATGTTCATACAGATGGCGGTGTAGGTATTTACATGTTTATAGAGATGTCAGTCTAGATATTTTCTGGTTTATATAGATTGCGGTGTAGATATTTCCAAGTTTATAGAGATAGCGTTGTAGATATTTCTATGTTTATACAGATAGCTGTGTAGATATTTCCATGTTTATACAGATGGCGGTGTAGATATTTCCATGTTCATACAGATGGTGGTGTAGATATTTCCATGTTCATACAGATGGTGATGTAGATATTTCCAAGGTTATAGAGATAGCGGTGTAGTTATTTCCAACTTTATAGAGATAGCGGTGTAGATATTTCCACGTATATGCAGATAGCTGTGTAGATATTTCCATGTTCATACAGATATTGGTGTACATACTTCCATGTTCATACAGATTGCGGTGTAGATATTTCCATTTTCATACAGATAGCGGTGTAGATATTTCCATGTTCATCCAGATAGCGGTGTAGATATTTCCATGTTCATCCAGATGGCGGTGTAGATATTTACATGTTTATAGAGATGGCGGTCTAGATATTTCCTGTTTTATACAGATAGCGGTGTAGATATTTCCATGTTTTTAGAGATAGCGGTGTAGATATTTCCAATTTTATACAGATAGCATTGTAGATATTTCCATGTTCATACACATAGCGGTGTAAATCCACCTTTATAGAGATGGCGGTGTAAATATTTCTGTGTTCATACTGATGGCAGTGTAGATATTTACATGTTTATAGAGATGGCAGTCTAGATATTTTCTGGTTTATACAGATAGCGGTGTAGATATTTCCATGTATATACAGATAGCTGTGTAGATATTTCCATGTTCATACCGATAGTGGGGTAGATATTTCCATGTTCATATAGATAGCGGTGTAGATATTTCCATGTTTATAGAGATAGCGATGTAGATAATTCCAGTTTTATACAGATAGCAGGGTAGATATTTCCATGTACATACAGACAGCGGTGTAGATATTTCCTCGTTTATAAAGATGGCCGTGTAGATATTTCGATGTTAATACAGATGGCGGTGTAGATATTTCCATGTTCATACAGATGGCGGTGTAGATATTTCCAAGTTTATAGAGATAGCATTGTAGTTATTTCCACGTTTATAGAGAACGCTGTGTTGATATTTCCATGTATATGCAGATAGCTGTGGAGATATTTCCATGTTCATACAGATAGCGGTGTAGATATTTCCATGTTCATCCAGATGGCGGTGTACATATATCTATCTTCATACAGATGGCAGTGAAGATATTTCCTTGTTCATACAGATGGCAGTGTTGACATTTCCATGTTCATACAAATGGTGCTGTATTTATTTCCATGTTCATAGAGATGGCGGCGTAGATATTTCCATGTTTATACAGATAGCGGTGAAGTTATGTCCATATTTATAGAAATAGCAGTGTAGATATTTCCATGTTCATGCAGATAGCGGTATAGATATTTCCTTGTTTATGCAAATAGCGGTGCAGATATTTCCACGTTTATACATATAGCGGTGTAGATATTTCCATGTTTATAGAGATAGCGGTGTAGATATTTCCATATTCATACAGTTAGCGGTGTTGATATCTCCATGTTCATACAGATGGCGATGTAGATATTTCCATGTTCATACAGATTTCGGTGAAGATATTTACAAGTTCATACAGATGGCGGTGTAGCTATTTCCATGTTTATAGAGATAGCGATGTAGATAGTTCCAATTTTATACAGATAGCAGGGTAGATATTTCCATGTTCATACAGATAGCGGTGTAGATATTTCCACATTTAGAAATATGGCGGTGTAGATATTTCCGTGTTAATACAGATGGCGGTGTAGATAGTTCCATGTTCCTACAGATGGCAGTGTAGATATTTCCATGTTCATACAGATGGCAGTGTACATATTTCCAAGTTTATAGAGATATCGGTGTAGTTATTTCCATGTTTATAGAGAAAGCTGTGTAGATATTTAAATGTATATGTAGATAGCTGTGGGGATATTTCCATGTTTACACAGATAGCGGTGTAGACATTTCCATGTTTACACAGATAGCAGTGTGGATATTTCCATGTTTATGCAGATAGCGGTGTAGATATTTCCATGTTTATACAGATAGCGGTACGGATATTTCCATGTTTATACAGATAGTTGGGCGGATATTTCCATGTTTATACAGATAGCGGTGTAGATATTTCCATCTTAATACAGATGGCGGTGTAGATATGTCCATGTTTGTACAGATGGCGGTGTAGATATTTCCATGTTCATACAGATGGCGGTGTAGATATTTCGAAGTTTATATAGACAGCGTTGTAGTTATTTCCATATTTATAGAGAAATCTCTGTAGATATTTCCATGTATATGCAGATAGCTGTGTAGATATTTCCATGTTCAAGCAGATAGCGGTGTAGATATTTCCATGTTCCTCCAGATGCCAGTGTAGATATATCCATGTTCATACAGATGGCGGTGAAGATATTTCCATGTTCATACAGATGGCAGTGTAGATATTTCCATGTTCATACAAATGGCGGTGTAGATATTTCCATGTTCATAGAGATGGCGGTGTAGATATTTCCGTGTTCATACAAATGGCGGTGTAGATATTTCCATGTTCATAGAGATGGCGGTGTAGATATTTCCATGTTTATACAGATAGCAATGTAGATATTTCCATGTTTATAGAGATAGCGGTGTAGATATTTCCATTGATATACAGAGAGCTGTGTAGATATTTGCATATTCATACAGATAGCGGTGTAGATATTTCCATGTTCATACAGATAGCGGTGTAGGTATTTCCATGTTCATACAGATAGCGGTGTAGATATTTCCATGTTCATACAAATGGCGGTGTAGATATTTCCACGTTCATAGAGATGGCAGTGTAGATATTTCCATGTTTATACACATAGCAGTGTAGTTATTTCCATGTTTATAGAGATAGCAGTGTAGATATTTCCATTGATATGAAGATAGCTGTGTAGATATTTGCATGTTCATACAGATAGCGGTGTAGACATTTCCACGTTCATACTGATAGCGGTGTAGATATTTCCATGTTCATACAGTTAGCGGTGTAGATATTTCCTTGTTCATACAGATGGCGGTGTAGATATTTCTATGTTCATACAGATGGCGGTGTAGATATTTACATGTTCATACAGATGGCGGTGTAGATATTTCCATGTTCATACGGATGGCAGTGTAGATATTTCCATGTTCATACAGGTGGTGGTGGAGATATTCCCATGTTTTTACAGATAGCTCTGTAGTTATTTCCATGTTTATGGAGATAGCAGTGTAGATATTTCCATTGATATACAGAGAGCTGTGTAGATATTTGCATGTTCATACAGATAGCGGTGTAGTTATTTCCATGTTCACACAGATAGCGGTGTAGATATTTCCATGTTCATACAGTTAGTGGTGTAGATATTTCCATGTTCATGCAGATAGCGGTGTATATATTTCCATGTTCATCCAGATGCCGGTGTAGATATATCCATGTTCATACAGATGGCGGTGAAGGTATTTCTATGTTCATACAAATGGCGGTGTAGATATTTCCGTGTTCATACAAATGGCGGTGTAGATATTTCCATGTTCATAGAGATGGCGGTGTAGATATTTCCGTGTTCATACAAATGGCGATGTAGATATTTCCATGTTCGTAGAGATGGCGGTGTAGATATTTCCATGTTTATACAGATAGCAATGTAGATATTTCCATGTTTATACAGATAGCGGTGTAGATATTTCCATTGATATACAGATAGCTGTGTAGATATTTGCATGTTCATACAGATAGCGGTGTAGATATTTCCATGTTCATACAGATAGCGGTGTAGATATTTCCATGTTCATACAGATAGCGGTGTAGATATTTCCAAGTTTATACAGTTAGCGGTGTAGATATTTCCATGTTTTCAGAGATGGCGGTGTATATATTTTCATGTTTACACAGATGGCGGTGGAGATATTTCCATGTTTACTCAGATAGCAGTGTAGACATTTCCATGTTTACACAGATAGCCGTGAGGATATTTCCATGTTCATACAGATAGCGGTGTAGATATTTCCACGTTTATAGAGATGGCGGTGTAGATATTTCCATGTTCATACAGAGGACCGTGTAGATATTTCCATGTTTTTAGGGATGGCGGTGTAGATATTTTCATGTTTACACAGATGGCGTTGTAGATATGTCCATGTTTACACGGATAGCGGTGTAGACATTTCCATGTTTACACAGATAGCGGTGTGGATATTTCCATGTTTATGCAGATAGCAGTGTAGATATTTCCATGTTTATACGGATAGCAGTGCGGATATTTTCATGTTTATTCAGATAGCGGTTCGGATATTTCCATGTTTATACAGATATTTGGGCAGATATTTCCATGTTTATAAAGATAGCGGTGTAGATCTTTCCATCTTAATACAGATGGCGTTGTAGATATGTCCATGTTTGTACAGATGGCGGTGTAGATATTTCCATGTTCATGCAGATAGCGGTGTAGATATTTCCATCTTCATCCAGATGCCGGTGTACATATATCCATGTTCATACAGATGGCGGTGAAGATATTTCCATGTTCATACAGATGGTGGGGTAGATATTTCCATGTTCATTCAAATGGCGGTGTAGATATTTCCATGTTCATAGAGATGGTGGTGTAGATATTTCCATGTTCATACAAATGACTGTGTAGATATTTCCATCTTCATAGAGATGGCGGTGTAGATATTTCCATGTTTATACAGATAGCAGTGTAGTTATTTCCATGTTTATAGAGATAGAAGTGTAGATATTTCCATTGATATACAGATAGCTGTGTAGATATTTGCATGTTCATAGAGATAGCGGTGTAGATATTTCCATGTTCATACAGATAGCGGTGTAGATATTTCCATGTTCATACAGATAGCAGTGCAGATATTTCCATGTTCATACAGATAGAAGTGTACATATTTCCATGTTCATACAGGTGGCGGTGTAGCTATTTCCATGTTTATACAGATAGCAGTGTAGTTATTTCCATGTTTATAAAGACAGCTGTGTAGATATTTCCATTGATATTCAGATAGCTGTGTAGATATTTGCGTGGTCATACAGATAGCGGTGTAGATATTTCCATGTTCGTACAGATAGCGGTGTAGATATTTCCATGTTCATACAGATAGCAGTGTAGATATTTCCATGTTCATGCAGATAACGGTGTAGGTATTTCCATGTTCATACAAATGGCGGTGTAGATATTTACATGTTCATACTGATGGCGGTATAGATATTTCCTTGTTCGTACAGATGGCGGTGCAGATATTTCCATGTTCATAGAGATTGCAGTGTAGATATTTCCATGTTTATGCAGATAGCGGTATAGATATTTCCATGTTTATACAGATGGTGGTGTAGATATTTCCATGTTCATAGAGATGGCGGTGTAGATATTTCCATGTTTATACAGATAGCAGTGTAGTTATCCATGTTTATAGAGATAGCAGTGTAGATATTTCCATTGATATACAGATGTGTAGATATTTCCATGTTCATACAGATAGCGGTGTAGATATTTCCATGTGCATACAGATAAAGGTGTAGATATTTCCACGTTTATAGAGATGGTGGTGTAGATATTTCCATGTTCATACAGAGGACGGTGTAGAGATTTCCATGTTTATAGTGATGGCGGTGTAGATATTTTCATGTTTACACAGATAGCGGTGTAGACATTTCCATGTTTACACAGATAGCGGTGTGGATATTTCCATGTTTATACAGATAATTGGACAGATATTTCCATGTTTATACAGACAGCGGTGTAGATATTTCCATCTTAATACAGATGGCGGTGTAGATATTTCCATGTTTACACAGATAGCGGTGTAGACATTTCCATGTTTACACTGATAGCGGTGTGGATATTTCCATGTTTCTGCAGATAGCAGTGTAGATATTTCCATGTTTATACATATAGTGGTGTGGATATTTCCATGTTTATTCAGATAGCGATGCGGATATTTCCATGTTTATACAGATAATTGGGCAGATATTTCCATGTTTATACAGATAGCGGTGTAGATATTTCCATCTTAATACAGATGGCGGTGTACATATGTCCATGTTTGTACAGATGGCGTTGTAGATATTTCCATGTTCATACAGATAGCGGTGTAGATATTTCGAAGTTTATAGAGATAGCGCTGTAGTTATTTCCATAGTTATAGAGAAATCTGTGTAGATATTTCCATGTATATTCAGATAGCTGCGTAGATATTTCCATGTTCATGCAGATAGCGGTGTAGATATTTCCATGTTTATGCAGATAGCGGTATAGATATTTCCATGTTTATCCAGATGGTGGTGTAGATATTTCCATGTATATAGAGATGGCGGTCTAGATATATCCATGTTTACAGAGATAGTGGTGTAGTTATATCCAAGTTTATAGAGACAGCGTTGTAGATATTTCCATGTTTATACAGAGAGCAGTGTAGATATTTCCAAGTTCATACAGATAGCGGTGTAGATATTTCCACGTTTATAGAGATGGCGGTGTAGATATTTCCATGTTCATACAGTTAGCAGTGTAGATATTTCCATGTTCATACAGATAGCTGTGTAGATATTTACATGTTCATACAGATGGCGGTGTAGATATTTCCATGTTCATACAGTTAGCAGTGTAGATATTTCCATGTTCATACAGATAGCGGCGTAGATAATTCCATCTTCATACAGTTAGCTGTGTAGGTATTTCCATGTTCATACTGATGGCGGTGTAGATATTTACATGTTCAAACAGATGGCGGTGTAGATATTTCCATGTTCATACAGATAGAGGTGTAGATATTTCCATGTTCATACAGATAGCGGTGTAGTTATTTAAATGTTCATACAGATAGCGGTGTAGATATTTCCATGTTCATACCAATAACGGTGTAGACATTTCCATGTTCATACATTTAGCGGTGTAGATATTTCCATGTTCATACAGATGGCGGTGAAGATATTTCCATGTTCATACAGAGGGCGGCGTAGATATTTCCATGTGTGTACGGATGGCAGTGTGGATATTTCCATGTTCATACAGGTGGCGGTGTAGATATTTCCATGTTTATACAGATAGCAGTGTAGTTATTTCCATGTTAATAGAGATAGCTGTGTAGATATTTCCATTGATATACAGATAGCTGTGTAGATATTTGCATGTTCATACAGATAGCGGTGTAGATATTTCCATGTTCGTACAAATAGCGGTGTAGATATTTCCATGTTCATACAGATAGCGGTGTAGATATTTCCATGTTCATACAGATTACGGTGTAGATATATCCATGTTCATACAGATAGCGGTGTAGATATTTCCATGTTCATACATATAGCGGTGTAGATATTTCCATGTTCATACAGTTAGCGGTGTAGATATTTCCATGTTCATACAGATAATGGTGTATATATTTCCATGTTCAAACAGATAGCGGTGTAGATATTTCCATGTTCATACAGGTAGCGGTGTAGATAGTTCCATGTTCATACAGAGGACGGTGTAGATATTTCCGAGTTTATAGGGATGGCGGTGTAGATATTTTCATGTTTACACAGATGGCGGTGTAGATATTTCCATGTTTACACGGATAGCGGTGTAGACATTTCCATGTTTACACAGATAGCGGTGTGGATATTTCCAGGTATATGCAGATAGCAGTGTAGATATTTCCATGTTTATACAGATAGCGGTGCGGATATTTCCATGTTTATTCAGATAGCGGTGCGGTTATTTCCATGTTTATACAGATAGTTGCGCAGATATTTCCATGTTTTTACAGATAGCGGTGTAGATATTTTCATCTTAATACAGATGGGGGTTTAGATATGTCCATGTTCGTACAGATGGCGGTTTAGATATTTCCATGTTCATACAGATGGCGGTGTAGGTATTTCGAAGTTTATGGAGATAGCGCTGTAGTTATTTCCATATTTATAGAGAAATCGGTGTAGATATTTCCATGTATATTCAGATAGCTGTGTAGATATTTCCATGTTCATGCAGATAGCGGTGTAGATATTTCCATGTTCATCCAGATGCCGGTGTATATATATCCATGCTCATACAGATGGCGGTGTAGATATTTCCATGTTCATAGAGATGGCGGTGTAGATATTTCCAGGTTCATACAAATGGCGGTGTATATATTTCCATGTTCATAGAGATGGCGGTGTAGATATTTCCATGTTTATACAGATAGCAGTGTAGTTATTTCCATGTTTATAGAGATACCAGTGTGGATATTTCCATTGATATACAGATAGCTGTGTAGATATTTGCATGTTCATACAGATAGCGGTGTAGATATTTGCATGTTCATACAGAAGGCGGTGTAGATATTTCCATGTTCATACAGATAGCGGTGTAGATATTTCCATGCTCATACAGATAGCGGTGTAGATATTTCCATGTTCATACAGATAGCGGTGAAGATATTTCCATGTTCATACAGTTAGCGGTGTAGATATTTCCATGTTCATACAGAGGACGGTGTAGATATTTCCATGTTTATAGTGATTGTGGTGTAGATATTTTCATGTTTACACAGATGGCGGTGTAGATATTTCCATGTTTACACGGATAGCGGTATAGACATTTCCATGTTTACACAGATAGCGGTGTGGATATTTCCAGGTTTATGCAGATAGCAGTGTAGATATTTCCATGTTTATACAGATAGCGGTGCGGATATTTCCATGTTTATTCAGAAAGCGGTGTGGTTATTTCCATGTTTATACAGATAGTTGCGCAGATATTTCCATGTTTATACAGATAGTGGTGTAAATATTTCCATCTTAATACAGATGGCGGTTTAGATATGTCCATGTTCGTACAGATGGTGGTGTAGATATTTCCATGTTCAAACACATGGCGGTGTAGGTATTTCGAAGTTTATAGAGATAGCGCTGTAGTTATTTCCATATTTATAGAGAAATCGGTGTAGATATTTCCATGTATATTCAGATAGCTGTGTAGATATTTCCATGTTCATGCAGATAGCGGTGTAGATATTTCCATGTTCATGCAGATGCCGGTGTACATATATCCATGTTCATACAGATGGCGGTGAAGATATTTCCATGTTGATACAGATGGCGGTGTAGGTATTTCCATGTTCATACAAATGGCGGTGTAGATATTTCCATGTTCATAGAGATGGCGGTGTAGATATTTCCAGGTTCATACAAATGGCGGTGTAGATATTTCCATGTTCATAGAGATGGCGGTGTAGATATTTCCATGTTTATACAGATAGCAGTGTAGTTATTTCCATGTTTATAGAGATACCAGTGTGGATATTTCCATTGATATACAGATAGCTGTGTAGATATTTGCATGTCCATACAGATAGCGGTGTAGATATTTCCATGTTCATACAGATAGCGGTGTAGATATTTCCATGTTCATACAGATAGTGGTGTAGATATTTCCATGTTCATACCAATAGCGGTGTAGACATTTCCATGCTCATACAGTTAGCGGTGTAGATATTTCCATGTTCATACAGATGGCGGTGTAGATATTTACATGTTCATACAGATGGCGGTGTAGATATTTCCATGTTCGTACGGATGGCAGTGTAGATATTTTCATTTTCATACAGGTGGCGGTGCAGATATTTCCATGTTTATACAGATAGCAGTGTAGTTATTTCCGTGTTTATAGAGATAGCAGTGTATACATTTCCATTGATATACAGATAGCTGTGTAGATATTTGCATGGTCATACTGATGGCGGTGTACATATTTCCATGTTCGTACAGATAGCGGTGTAGATATTTCCATGTTCATACAGATAGCGGTGTAGATATTTCCATGTTCATACAGATAACGGTGTAGATATTTCCATGTTCATACAGATAGCGTTGTAGATATTTCCATGTTCATAGAGATGGCGGTGTAGATATTTCCATGTTCATACAAATGGCGGTGTAGATATTTCCATCTTCATAGAGATGGTGGTGTAGATATTTCCATATTTATACAGATAGCAGTGTAGTTATTTCCATGTTTATAGAGATAGCAGTGTAGATATTTCCATTGATATTCAGATAGCTGTGTAGATATTTGCATGTTCATAGAGATAGCGGTGTAGATATTTCCATTTTCATACAGATAACGGTGTAGATATTTCCATGTTCATACAGATAGCGGTGTAGATATTTCCATGTTCATAGAGATAGCGGTGTAGATAATTCCACGTTCATACAGTTAGCTGTGTAGATATTTCTATGTTCATACAGATGGCGGTGTAGATATTTACATGTTCATACAGATGGCGGTGTAGATATTTACATGTTCATACAGATGGCGGTGTAGATATTTCCATGTTCATACAGATAGCGGTGTAGATATTTCCATGTTCATACAGATAGCGGTGTAGAGATTTACATGTTCATACAGATAGCGGTGTAGATATTTCCATTTTCATGCAGATAGCGGTGTAGATATTTCCATGTTCATACAGATAACGGTGTAGATATTTCCATGTTCATACAGATAGCGGTGTAGATATTTCCATGTTCATACAGTTAGCGGTGTAGATATTTCCATGTTCATAGAGATGGCGGTGTAGATATTTCCATGTTCATACAAATGGCGGTGTAGGTATTTCCATCTTCATAGAGATGGCGGTGTAGATATTTCCATATTTATACAGATAGCAGTGTAGTTATTTCCATGTTTATAGAGATAGCAGTGTAGATATTTCCATTGATATACAGATAGCTGTGTAGATATTTGCATGTTCATAGAGATAGCGGTGTAGATATTTCCATGTTCATACAGATAACGGTGTAGACATTTCCATGTTCATACAGATAGCGGTGTAGATATTTCCATGTTCATACAGATAGCGGTGTAGATAATTCCACGTTCATACTGTTAGCTATGTAGATATTTCCATGTTCATACAGATGGCGGTGTAGATATTTACATGTTCATACAGATGGCGGTGTAGATATTTCCATGTTCATACAGATAGCGGTGTAGATATTTCCATGTTCATACAGATAGCGGTGTAGATATTTCCATGTTCACACAGATAGCGTTGTAGATATTTCCATGTTCATACCAATAGCGGTGTAGACATTTCCATGTTCATACATTTAGCGGTGTAGATATTTCCATGTTCATACAGATGGCGGTGTAGATATTTACATGTTCATACAGATGACGGTGTAGATATTTCCATGTTTGTACGGAAGGCAGTGTAGATATTTCCATTTTCATACAGGTGACGGTGTAGATATTTCCATTGATATACAGATAGCGGTGTAGATATTTGCATGTTCATACAGATAGCGGTGTAGATATTTCCATGTTCGTACTGATAGCGGTGTAGATATTTCCATGTTCATACAGATAGCGGTGTAGATATTTCCATGTTCCTACAGATAACGGTGTAGATATTTCCATGATCATACTGATAGCGGTGTAGATATTTCCATGTTCATACAGTTAGCGGTGTAGATATTTCCATGTTCATACAGATGGCGGTGTAGATATTTACAAGTTCATACAGATGGCGGTATAGATATTTCCATGTTCGTATAGATGGCGGTGTAGATATTTCCATGTTCATAGAGATGGCGGTGTAGTTATTTCCATGTTTATACAGATAGCAGTGTAGTTATTTCCATGTTTATAGAGATACCAGTGTGGATATTTCCATTGATATACAGATAGCTGTGTAGATATTTGCATGTCCATACAGATAGCGGTGTAGATATTTCCATGTTCATGTAGATAGCGGTGTAGATATTTCCATGTTCATCCAGATGCCGGTGTACATATATCCATGTTCATACAGATGGCGGTGAAGATATTTCCATGTTCATACAGATGGCGGTGTAGGTATTTCCATGTTCATACAAATGGCGGTGTAGATATTTCCATGTTCATAGAGATGGCGGTGTAGATAATATCAGGTTCATACAAATGGCGGTGTAGATATTTCCATGTTCATAGAGATGGCGGTGTAGATATTTCCATGTTTATACAGATAGCAGTGTAGTTATTTCCATGTTTATAGAGATACCAGTGTGGGTATATCCATTGATATACAGATAGCTGTGTAGATATTTGCATGTCCATACAGATAGCGGTGTAGATATTTCCATGTTCATACAGATAGCGGTGTAGATATTTCCATGTTCATACAGATAGCGGTGTAGATATTTCCATGTTCATACAGATAGCGGTGTAGATATTTCCATATTCATACAGATAGCGGTGTAGATATTTCCATGTTTATAGAGATGGCTGTGTAGATATTTCCATGTTCATACAGATGGTGGTGTAGATATTTACATGTTCATACAGATGGCGGTGTAGATATTTCCATGTTCATACAGATAGCGGTGTAGAGATTTCCATGTTCATACAGATAGAGGTGTAGATATTTCCATGTTAATACAGATAGCGGTGTAGATATTTCCATGTTCATACCAATAGGGGTGTAGACATTTCCATGTTCATACAGTTAGCGGTGTAGATATTTCCATGTTCATACAGATGGTGGTGTAGATATTTACATGTTCATACAGATGGCGGTGTAGATATTTCCAAGTTCGTACGGATGGCAGTGTAGATATTTTCATTTTCATACAGGTGGCGGTGCAGATATTTCCATGTTTATACAGATAGCAGTGTAGTTATTTCCATGTTTATAGAGATAGCAGTGTAGATATTTCCATTGATATACAGATAGCTGTGTAGATATTTGCATGTTCATAGAGATAGCGGTGTAAATATTTCCATTTTCATACAGATAACGGTGTAGATATTTCCATGTTCATACAGATAGCAGTGTAGATATTCCCATGTTCATACAGATAGCGGTGTAGATAATTCCACGTTCATACAGTTAGGTGTGTAGATATTTCCATGTTCATACAGATGGCGGTGTAGATATTTACATGTTCATACAGATGGCGGTGTAGATATTTCCATGTTCATACTGATAGCGGTGTAGATATTTCCATGTTCATACAGATAGCGGTGTAGAGATTTCCATGTTCATACAGATAGCGGTGTAGATATTTCCATGTTCATTCAGATAGTGGTGTAGATATTTCCATGTTCATACCAATAGTGGTGTAGACATTTCCATGTTCATACAGTTAGCGGTGTAGATATTTCCATGTTCATACAGATGGCGGTGTAGATATTTACATGTTCATACAGATGGCGGTGTAGATATTTCCATGTTCGTACGGATGGCAGTGTAGATATTTTCATTTTCATACAGGTGGCGGTGCAGATATTTCCATGTTTATACAGATAGCAGTCTAGTTATTTCCATGTTTACAGAGTTAGCAGTGTAGATATTTTCATTGATATAAAGATAGCTGTGTAGATATTTGCATGTTCATACAGATAGTGGTCTAGATATTTCCATGTTCATTCAGATGGCGGTGAAGATATTTCCATGTTCATACAGATGGTGGTGTAGATATTTCCAAGTTCATACACATGGCGGTGTAGATATTTCCATGTTCATTGAGATGTCTGTGTAGATAATTCCATGTTCATACATATGGCGGTGTAGATATTTCCATGTTCATACAGATAGCGGTGTAGATATTTCCATGTTCACACAGATTGCGGTGTAGATATTTCCATGTTCATACAGATAGCGGTGTAGATATTTCCGTGTTCATACTGATAGCGGTGTAGATATTTCCATGTTCATACAGATAGCGGTGTAGATATTTCCATGTTCATACTGTTAGCGGTGTAGATATTTCCATGTTCATACAGGTGGCGGTGTAGATATTTCCATGTTCATAGAGATGGTGGTGTAGATATTTCCATGTTTATGCAGATAGTGGTATAGATATTTCCATGTTTGTA
The DNA here is from genome assembly GCF_029281585.2 of Gorilla gorilla gorilla. Lineage (NCBI taxonomy): Eukaryota > Metazoa > Chordata > Mammalia > Primates > Hominidae > Gorilla > Gorilla gorilla. The sequence goes on along the minus strand of NC_073235.2, from coordinate 12,009,471 downwards.
TATATGGTGGTGTAGATATTTCCATGTATATAGAGATGGCGGTCTAGTTATTTCCTTGTTTACAGAGATAGTGGTGTAGTTATTTCCAAGTTTATAGAGACAGCGTTGTAGATATTTCCATGTTTATACAGATAGCGGTGAAGATATTTCCATGTTTATACAGATAGCGGTGTAGTTATTTCCATGTTTATACAGATAGCAGTGTAGATATTTCCATGTTTATAGAGATAGTGGTGTAGATAATTTCAATTTTATACAGAGAGCAGTGTAGATATTTCCAAGTTCATACAGATAGCGGTGTAGGTATTTCCATGTTTATAGAGATAGTGGTGTAGATAATTTCAATTTTATACAGAGAGCAGTGTAGATATTTCCAAGTTCATACAGATAGCGGTGTAGATATTTCCACGTTTATAGAGATGGCGGTGTAGATATTTCCATGTTCATAGAGATGGCAGTGTAGATATTTCCATGTTTATGGGGATGGCGGTGTAGATATTTTCATGTTTACCCAGATGGCGGTGTAGATATTTTCATGTTTACCCAGATGGCGGTGTAGATATTTCCATGTTTACACAGATAGCGGTGTAGACATTTCCATGTTTATACAGATAGCGGTGAGGATATTTCCATGTTTATTCAGATAGCGGTGCGGATATTTCCATGTTTATACAGATAGCGGTGCGGATATTTCCATGTTTATACAGATAGTTGGGCAGATATTTCCATGTTTATACAGATAGCGGTGTACATATTTCCATCTTAATACAGATGGCAGTGTAGATATGTCCATGTTCGTACAGATGGCGGTGTAGATATTTCCATGTTCATACAGATGGCGGTGTAGATATTTCGAAGTTTATAGAGATAGCGCTGTAGTTATTTCCATATTTATAGAGAAATCTTTGTAGATATTTCCATGTATATTCAGATAGCTGTGTAGATATTTCCATGTTCATGCAGATAGCGGTGTAGATATTTCCATGTTCATCCAGATGCCGGAGTACATATATCCGTGTTCATACAGATGGCGGTGAAGATATTTCCATGTTCATACAGATGGTGGTGTAGATAATTCCATGTTCATACAAATGGCGGTGTAGATATTTCCATGTTCATAGAGAAGGCGGTGTAGATAATTCCATCTTCATACAAATGGCGGTGTAGATATTTCCATGTTCATATAGATGGCGGTGTAGATATTTCCATATTTATACAGATATCTGTGTAGTTATTTCCATGTTTATAGGGATAGCAGTGTAGATATTTTCATTGATATACAGATAGCTGTGTAGATATTTGCATGTTCATAGAGATAGCGGTGTAGATATTTCCATGTTCATACAGATAGCGGTGTAGATATTTGCATGTTCATACAGATAGCGGTGTAGATATTTCCATGTTCATAAAGCTAGCGGTGTAGATATTTCCATGTTCATACAGATAGCGGTGTAGATAGTTCCATGTTCATACAGTTAGCGGTGTAGATATTTCCATGTTCATGCAGATGGCGGTGTAGATATTTCCATGTTCATACAGATAGCGGTGTAGATATTTCCAGATTCATACCAATAGCGGTGTAGATATTTCCATGTTCATACAGATGGCGGTGTAGATATTTACATGTTCATACAGATGGCGGTGTAGATATTTCCATGTTCGTACGGATGGCAGTGTAGATATTTCCATGTTCATACAGGTGGCGATGTAGATAATTCCATGTTCATACAAATGGCGGTGTAGATATTTCCATGTTCATAGAGATGGCGGTGTAGATATTTCCATATTTATACAGATAGCAGTGTAGTTATTTCCATGTTTATAGGGATAGCAGTGTAGATATTTTCATTGATATACAGATAGCTGTGTAGATATTTGCATGTTCATACAGATAGTGGTCTAGATATTTCCATGTTCATACAGATAGCGGTGTAGATATTTGCATGTTCATACAGATAGCGGTGTAGATATTTCCATGTTCATACAGATAGCGGTGTAGATATTTACATGTTCATACGGATGGCGGTGTAGATATTTACATGTTCATACAGATGGCGGTGTAGATATTTCCATGTTCATAGAGATGGCGGTGTAGATATTTCCAAATTTATACAGATAGCAGTGTAGTTATTTCCATGTTTATAGGGATAGCAGTGTAGATATTTTCAATGATATAAAGATAGCTGTGTAGATATTTGCATGTTCATACAGATAGTGGTCTAGACATTTCCATGTTCATTCAGATGGCGGTGAAGATATTTCCATGTTCATACAGATGGTGGTGTAGATATTTCCAAGTTCTTACACATGGCGGTGTAGATATTTCCATGTTCATTGAGATGTCTGTGTAGATAATTCCATGTTCATACAAATGGCGGTGTAGATATTTCCATGTTCATACAGACAGCGGTGTAGATATTTCCATGTTCATACTGATAGCGGTGTAGATATTTCCATGTTCATACAGATAGCGGTGTAGATATTTCCATGTTCATACAGATAGCGGTGTAGATATTTCCATGTTCATACAGATAGCGGTGTAGATATTTCCATGTTCATACAGATGGCGGTGAAGATATTTCCATGTTCATACAGATGGCGGTGTAGTTATTTCCATGTTCATACAAATGGCGGTGTAGATATTTCCATGTTCATAGAGATGGCGGTGTAGATATTTCCAGGTTCATACAAATGGCGGTGTAGATATTTCCAAATTCTTAGAGATGGCGGTGTAGATATTTCCATGTTTATACAGATAGCAGTGTAGTTATTTCCATGTTTATAGAGATACCATTGTGGATATTTCCATTGATATACAGATAGCTGTGTAGATATTTGCATGTTCATACAGATAGCGGTGTAGGTATTTCTATGTTCATACAGATAGCGGTGTAGATATTTCCATGTTCATACAGATAGCGGTGTAGATATTTCCATGTTCATACAGATAGCAGTGTAGATATTTCCATGTTCATACAGATTGCGGTGTAGATATTTCCATGTTCATACAGTTAGCGGTGTAGATATTTCCATGTTCATACAGATGGCAGTGTAGATATTTCCATGTTCATACAGATGGCGGTGTAGATATTTCCATGTTCATACAGATAGCGGTGTAGAGATTTCCATGTTCAAACAGATAGCGGTGTAGATATTTCCATGTTCATACAGATAGCGGTGTAGATATTTCCATGTTCATACCAATAGCGGTGTAGACATTTCCATGTTTATACAGTTAGCGGTGTAGATATTTCCATGTTCATACAGATTGTGGTGTAGATATTTCCATGTTCATACAGATAGCGGTGTAGATATTTCCATCTTCATACAGATAGCGGTGTAGATAATTCCATGTTCATACAGTTAGCGGTGTAGATATTTCCATGTTCATACAGATGGCGGTGTAGATATTTCCATGTTCATACAGATGGCGGTGTAGATATTTCCATGTTCATACAGATAGCGGTGTAGATATTTACATGTTCATACGGATGGCGGTGTAGATATTTACATGTTCATACAGATGGCGGTGTAGATATTTCCATGTTCATAGAGATGGCAGTGTAGATATTTCCAAATTTATACAGATAGCAGTGTAGTTATTTCCATGTTTATAGGGATAGCAGTGTAGATATTTTCATTGATATACAGATAGCTGTGTAGATATTTGCATGTTCATACAGATAGTGGTCTAGATATTTCCATGTTCATACAGATAGCGGTGTAGATATTTGCATGTTCATACAGATAGCGGTGTAGATATTTCCATGTTCATACAGATAGCGGTGTAGATATTTACATGTTCATACGGATGGCGGTGTAGATATTTACATGTTCATACAGATGGCGGTGTAGATATTTCCATGTTCATAGAGATGGCGGTGTAGATATTTCCAAATTTATACAGATAGCAGTGTAGTTATTTCCATGTTTATAGTGATAGCAGTGTAGATATTTTCAATGATATAAAGATAGCTGTGTAGATATTTGCATGTTCATACAGATAGTGGTCTAGACATTTCCATGTTCATTCAGATGGCGGTGAAGATATTTCCATGTTCATACAGATGGTGGTGTAGATATTTCCAAGTTCATACACATGGCGGTGTAGATATTTCCATGTTCATTGAGATGTCTGTGTAGATAATTCCATGTTCATACAAATGGCGGTGTAGATATTTCCATGTTCATACAGACAGCGGTGTAGATATTTCCATGTTCATACTGATAGCGGTGTAGATATTTCCATGTTCATACAGATAGCGGTGTAGATATTTCCATGTTCATACAGATAGCGGTGTAGATATTTCCATGTTCATACAGATAGCGGTGTAGATATTTCCATGTTCATACAGATGGCGGTGAAGATATTTCCATGTTCATACAGATGGCGGAGTAGTTATTTCCATGTTCATACAAATGGCGGTGTAGATATTTCCATGTTCATAGAGATGGCGGTGTAGATATTTCCAGGTTCATACAAATGGCGGTGTAGATATTTCCAAATTCTTAGAGATGGCGGTGTAGATATTTCCATGTTTATACAGATAGCAGTGTAGTTATTTCCATGTTTATAGAGATACCATTGTGGATATTTCCATTGATATACAGATAGCTGTGTAGATATTTGCATGTTCATACAGATAGCGGTGTAGGTATTTCTATGTTCATACACATAGCGGTGTAGATATTTCCATGTCCATACAGATAGCGGTGTAGATATTTCCATGTTCATACAGATAGCAGTGTAGATATTTCCATGTTCATACAGATTGCGGTGTAGATATTTCCATGTTCATACAGTTAGCGGTGTAGATATTTCCATGTTCATACAGATGGCAGTGTAGATATTTCCATGTTCATACAGATGGCGGTGTAGAGATTTCCATGTTCATACAGATAGCGGTGTAGAGATTTCCATGTTCATACAGATAGCGGTGTAGATATTTCCATGTTCATACAGATAGCGGTGTAGATATTTCCATGTTCATACCAATAGCGGTGTAGACATTTCCATGTTTATACAGTTAGCGGTGTAGATATTTCCATGTTCATACAGATAGTGGTGTAGATATTTCCATGTTCATACAGATAGCGGTGTAGATATTTCCATCTTCATACAGATAGCGGTGTAGATAATTCCATGTTCATACAGTTAGCGGTGTAGATATTTCCATGTTCATACAGATGGCGGTGTAGATATTTCCATGTTCATACAGATGGCGGTGTAGATATTTCCATGTTCATACAGATAGCGGTGTAGATATTTCCATGTTCATGCCAATAGCGGTGTAGACATTTCCATGTTCATACATTTAGCGTTGTAGATATTTTCATGTTCATACAGATGGCGATGAAGTTATTTCCATGTTCATGCAGTTTGCGGTGTAGATATTTCCATGTTTGTACGAATGGCGGTGTAGATATTTCCATGTTCATACAGATGGCGGTGTAGATATTTCCATGTTTATAGGGATGACGGTGTAGATATTTTCATGTTTACACAGATGGCGGTTTAGATATTTACATGTTTACACAGATAGCGGTGTAGACATTTCCATGTTTACACAGATAGCGGTGTGGATATTTCCATGTTTATGCAGATAGCAGTGTAGATATTTCCATGTTTATACAAATAGCGGTGCGGATATTTCCATGTTTATACAGATAGTTGGGCAGATATTTCCATGTTTATACAGATAGCGGTGTAGATATTTCCATCTTAATACAGATGGCGGCGTAGATATGTCTATGTTTGTACAGACGGCGGTGTAGATATTTCCATGTTCATACAGATGGCGGTGTAGATATTTCGAAGTTTATAGGGATAGCGCTGTAGTTATTTCCATATTTATAGAGAAATCTGTGTAGATATTTCCATGTATATTCAGATAGATGTGTAGATATTTCCATGTTCATGCAGATGCCGGTGTACATATATCCATGTTGATACAGATGGCGGTGAAGATATTTCCGTGTTCATACAGATGGTGGTGTAGATATTTCCATGTTCATAGAGATGGCGGTGTAGATAATTCCATGTTGATAGAGAAGGCGGTGTAGATAATTCCATGTTCGTACAAATGGCGGTGTAGATATTTCCATGTTCATAGAGATGGCGGTGTAGATATTTCCATATTTATAGAGATAGCAGTGTAGTTATTTCCATGTTTATAGAGATACCAGTGTGGATATTTCCATTGATATACAGATAGCTGTGTAGATATTTGCATGTTCATACAGATAGCGGTGTAGATATTTGCATGTTCATACAGATAGCGGTGTAGATATTTCCATGTTCATACAGATAGCGGTGTAGATATTTCCATGTTCATACAGATAGCGGTGTAGATATTTCCATGTTCATACAGATAGCGGTGTAGATATTTCCATGTTCATACAGTTAGCGGTGTAGATATTTCCATGTTCATACAGAGGACGGTGTAGATATTTCCATGTTTATGGTGATTGCGGTGTAGATATTTTCATGTTTACACAGATGGCGGTGTAGATATTTCCATGTTTACACGGATAGCGGTGTAGACATTTCCATGTTTACACAGATAGCGGTGTGGATATTTCCAGGTTTATGCAGATAGCAGTGTAGATATTTCTATGTTTATACAGATAGCGGTGCGGATATTTCCATGTTTATTCAGATAGCGGTGTGGTTTTTTCCATGTTTATACAGATAGTTGCGCAGATATTTCCATGTTTATACAGATAGCGGTGTAGATATTTCCATCTTAATACAGATGGCGGTTTAGATATGTCCATGTTCGTACAGATGGCGGTGTAGATATTTCCATGTTCATACACATGGCGGTGTAGGTATTTCGAAGTTTATAGAGATAGCGCTGTAGTTATTTCCATATTTATAGAGAAATCGGTGTAGATATTTCCATGTATATTCAGATAGCTGTGTAGATATTTCCATGTTCATGCAGATAGCGGTGTAGATATTTCCATGTTCATCCAGATGCCGGTGTACATATATCCATGTTCATACAGATGGCGGTGAAGATATTTCCATGTTCATACAGATGGCGGTGTACGTATTTCCATGTTCATACAAATGGCGGTGTAGATATTTCCATGTTCATAGAGATGGCGGTGTAGATATTATCAGGTTCATACAAATGGCGGTGTAGATATTTCCATGTTCATAGAGATGGCGGTGCAGATATTTCCATGTTTATACAGATAGCAGTGTAGTTATTTCCATGTTTATAGAGATACCAGTGTGGATATTTCCATTGATATACAGATAGCTGTGTAGATATTTGCATGTCCATACAGATAGCGGTGTAGATATTTCCATGTTCATACAGATAGCGGTGTAGATATTTCCATGTTCATACAGATAGCGGTGTAGATATTTCCATTTTCATACAGATAACGGTGTAGATATTTCCATGTTCATACAGATAGCGGTGTAGATATTTCCATGTTCATAGAGATAGCGGTGTAGATAATTCCACGTTCATACAGTTAGCTGTGTAGATATTTCTATGTTCATACAGATGGCGGTGTAGATATTTACATGTTCATACAGATGGCGGTGTAGATATTTACATGTTCATACAGATGGCGGTGTAGATATTTCCATGTTCATACAGATAGCGGTGTAGATATTTCCATGTTCATACAGATAGCGGTGTAGAGATTTACATGTTCATACAGATAGCGGTGTAGATATTTCCATTTTCATGCAGATAGCGGTGTAGATATTTCCATGTTCATACAGATAACGGTGTAGATATTTCCATGTTCATACAGATAGCGGTGTAGATATTTCCATGTTCATACAGTTAGCGGTGTAGATATTTCCATGTTCATAGAGATGGCGGTGTAGATATTTCCATGTTCATACAAATGGCGGTGTAGGTATTTCCATCTTCATAGAGATGGCGGTGTAGATATTTCCATATTTATACAGATAGCAGTGTAGTTATTTCCATGTTTATAGAGATAGCAGTGTAGATATTTCCATTGATATACAGATAGCTGTGTAGATATTTGCATGTTCATAGAGATAGCGGTGTAGATATTTCCATGTTCATACAGATAACGGTGTAGACATTTCCATGTTCATACAGATAGCGGTGTAGATATTTCCATGTTCATACAGATAGCGGTGTAGATAATTCCACGTTCATACTGTTAGCTGTGTAGATATTTCCATGTTCATACAGATGGCGGTGTAGATATTTACATGTTCATACAGATGGCGGTGTAGATATTTCCATGTTCATACAGATAGCGGTGTAGATATTTCCATGTTCATACAGATAGCGGTGTAGATATTTCCATGTTCATACAGATAGCGTTGTAGATATTTCCATGTTCATACCAATAGCGGTGTAGACATTTCCATGTTCATACATTTAGCGGTGTAGATATTTCCATGTTCATACAGATGGCGGTGTAGATATTTACATGTTCATACAGATGACGGTGTAGATATTTCCATGTTTGTACGGAAGGCAGTGTAGATATTTCCATTTTCATACAGGTGACGGTGTAGTTATTTCCATGTTTATACAGATAGCAGTGTAGGTATTTCCATGTTAATAGAGATAGCTGTGTAGATATTTCCATTGATATACAGATAGCGGTGTAGATATTTGCATGTTCATACAGATAGCGGTGTAGATATTTCCATGTTCGTACTGATAGCGGTGTAGATATTTCCATGTTCATACAGATAGCGGTGTAGATATTTCCATGTTCCTACAGATAACGGTGTAGATATTTCCATGATCATACTGATAGCGGTGTAGATATTTCCATGTTCATACAGTTAGCGGTGTAGATATTTCCATGTTCATACAGATGGCGGTGTAGATATTTACAAGTTCATACAGATGGCGGTATAGATATTTCCATGTTCGTATAGATGGCGGTGTAGATATTTCCATGTTCATAGAGATGGCGGTGTAGTTATTTCCATGTTTATACAGATAGCAGTGTAGTTATTTCCATGTTTATAGAGATACCAGTGTGGATATTTCCATTGATATACAGATAGCTGTGTAGATATTTGCATGTCCATACAGATAGCGGTGTAGATATTTCCATGTTCATGCAGATAGCGGTGTAGATATTTCCATGTTCATCCAGATGCCGGTGTACATATATCCATGTTCATACAGATGGCGGTGAAGATATTTCCATGTTCATACAGATGGCGGTGTAGGTATTTCCATGTTCATACAAATGGCGGTGTAGATATTTCCATGTTCATAGAGATGGCGGTGTAGATAATATCAGGTTCATACAAATGGCGGTGTAGATATTTCCATGTTCATAGAGATGGCGGTGTAGATATTTCCATGTTTATACAGATAGCAGTGTAGTTATTTCCATGTTTATAGAGATACCAGTGTGGATATATCCATTGATATACAGATAGCTGTGTAGATATTTGCATGTCCATACAGATAGCGGTGTAGATATTTCCATGTTCATACAGATAGCGGTGTAGATATTTCCATGTTCATACAGATAGCGGTGTAGATATTTCCATGTTCATACAGATAGCGGTGTAGATATTTCCATATTCATACAGATAGCGGTGTAGATATTTCCATGTTTATAGAGATGGCTGTGTAGATATTTCCATGTTCATACAGATGGTGGTGTAGATATTTACATGTTCATACAGATGGCGGTGTAGATATTTCCATGTTCATACAGATAGCGGTGTAGAGATTTCCATGTTCATACAGATAGAGGTGTAGATATTTCCATGTTAATACAGATAGCGGTGTAGATATTTCCATGTTCATACCAATAGGGGTGTAGACATTTCCATGTTCATACAGTTAGCGGTGTAGATATTTCCATGTTCATACAGATGGTGGTGTAGATATTTACATGTTCATACAGATGGCGGTGTAGATATTTCCAAGTTCGTACGGATGGCAGTGTAGATATTTTCATTTTCATACAGGTGGCGGTGCAGATATTTCCATGTTTATACAGATAGCAGTGTAGTTATTTCCATGTTTATAGAGATAGCAGTGTAGATATTTCCATTGATATACAGATAGCTGTGTAGATATTTGCATGTTCATAGAGATAGCGGTGTAAATATTTCCATTTTCATACAGATAACGGTGTAGATATTTCCATGTTCATACAGATAGCAGTGTAGATATTCCCATGTTCATACAGATAGCGGTGTAGATAATTCCACGTTCATACAGTTAGGTGTGTAGATATTTCCATGTTCATACAGATGGCGGTGTAGATATTTACATGTTCATACAGATGGCGGTGTAGATATTTCCATGTTCATACTGATAGCGGTGTAGATATTTCCATGTTCATACAGATAGCGGTGTAGAGATTTCCATGTTCATACAGATAGCGGTGTAGATATTTCCATGTTCATTCAGATAGTGGTGTAGATATTTCCATGTTCATACCAATAGTGGTGTAGACATTTCCATGTTCATACAGTTAGCGGTGTAGATATTTCCATGTTCATACAGATGGCGGTGTAGATATTTACATGTTCATACAGATGGCGGTGTAGATATTTCCATGTTCGTACGGATGGCAGTGTAGATATTTTCATTTTCATACAGGTGGCGGTGCAGATATTTCCATGTTTATACAGATAGCAGTCTAGTTATTTCCATGTTTACAGAGTTAGCAGTGTAGATATTTTCATTGATATAAAGATAGCTGTGTAGATATTTGCATGTTCATACAGATAGTGGTCTAGATATTTCCATGTTCATTCAGATGGCGGTGAAGATATTTCCATGTTCATACAGATGGTGGTGTAGATATTTCCAAGTTCATACACATGGCGGTGTAGATATTTCCATGTTCATTGAGATGTCTGTGTAGATAATTCCATGTTCATACATATGGCGGTGTAGATATTTCCATGTTCATACAGATAGCGGTGTAGATATTTCCATGTTCACACAGATTGCGGTGTAGATATTTCCATGTTCATACAGATAGCGGTGTAGATATTTCCGTGTTCATACTGATAGCGGTGTAGATATTTCCATGTTCATACAGATAGCGGTGTAGATATTTCCATGTTCATACTGTTAGCGGTGTAGATATTTCCATGTTCATACAGGTGGCGGTGTAGATATTTCCATGTTCATAGAGATGGTGGTGTAGATATTTCCATGTTTATGCAGATAGTGGTATAGATATTTCCATGTTTGTATATATGGTGGTGTAGATATTTCCATGTATATAGAGATGGCGGTCTAGTTATTTCCTTGTTTACAGAGATAGTGGTGTAGTTATTTCCAAGTTTATAGAGACAGCGTTGTAGATATTTCCATGTTTATACAGATAGCGGTGAAGATATTTCCATGTTTATACAGATAGCGGTGTAGTTATTTCCATGTTTATACAGATAGCAGTGTAGATATTTCCATGTTTATAGAGATAGTGGTGTAGATAATTTCAATTTTATACAGAGAGCAGTGTAGATATTTCCAAGTTCATACAGATAGCGGTGTAGGTATTTCCATGTTTATAGAGATAGTGGTGTAGATAATTTCAATTTTATACAGAGAGCAGTGTAGATATTTCCAAGTTCATACAGGTGGCGGTGTAGATATTTCCATGTTTATACAGATAGCAGTGTAGTTATTTCCATGTTTATAGAGATAGCTTTGTAGATTTTTCCATTGATATACAGATAGCTGTGTAGATATTTGCATGTTCATACAGATAGCGGTGTAGATATTTCCATGTTCGTACAGATAGCGGTGAAGATATTTCCATGTTCATACCGATCGCGTTGTAGATATTTCCATGTTTATACAGATAGCGGTGAAGGTATTTCCAAGTTCATACAGATAGCGGTGTAGATATTTCCACGTTTATAGAGATGGCGGTGTAGATATTTCCATGTTCATAGAGATGGCAGTGTAGATATTTCCATGTTTATGGGGATGGCGGTGTAGATATTTTCATGTTTACCCAGATGGCGGTGTAGATATTTTCATGTTTACCCAGATGGCGGTGTAGATATTTCCATGTTTACACAGATAGCGGTGTAGACATTTCCATGTTTATACAGATAGCGGTGAGGATATTTCCATGTTTATTCAGATAGCGGTGCGGATATTTCCATGTTTATACAGATAGCGGTGCGGATATTTCCATGTTTATACAGATAGTTGGGCAGATATTTCCATGTTTATACAGATAGCGGTGTACATATTTCCATCTTAATACAGATGGCAGTGTAGATATGTCCATGTTCGTACAGATGGCGGTGTAGATATTTCCATGTTCATACAGATGGCGGTGTAGATATTTCGAAGTTTATAGAGATAGCGCTGTAGTTATTTCCATATTTATAGAGAAATCTTTGTAGATATTTCCATGTATATTCAGATAGCTGTGTAGATATTTCCATGTTCATGCAGATAGCGGTGTAGATATTTCCATGTTCATCCAGATGCCGGAGTACATATATCCGTGTTCATACAGATGGCGGTGAAGATATTTCCATGTTCATACAGATGGTGGTGTAGATAATTCCATGTTCATACAAATGGCGGTGTAGATATTTCCATGTTCATAGAGAAGGCGGTGTAGATAATTCCATCTTCATACAAATGGCGGTGTAGATATTTCCATGTTCATATAGATGGCGGTGTAGATATTTCCATATTTATACAGATATCTGTGTAGTTATTTCCATGTTTATAGGGATAGCAGTGTAGATATTTTCATTGATATACAGATAGCTGTGTAGATATTTGCATGTTCATAGAGATAGCGGTGTAGATATTTCCATGTTCATACAGATAGCGGTGTAGATATTTGCATGTTCATACAGATAGCGGTGTAGATATTTCCATGTTCATAAAGCTAGCGGTGTAGATATTTCCATGTTCATACAGATAGCGGTGTAGATAGTTCCATGTTCATACAGTTAGCGGTGTAGATATTTCCATGTTCATGCAGATGGCGGTGTAGATATTTCCATGTTCATACAGATAGCGGTGTAGATATTTCCAGATTCATACCAATAGCGGTGTAGATATTTCCATGTTCATACAGATGGCGGTGTAGATATTTACATGTTCATACAGATGGCGGTGTAGATATTTCCATGTTCGTACGGATGGCAGTGTAGATATTTCCATGTTCATACAGGTGGCGATGTAGATAATTCCATGTTCATACAAATGGCGGTGTAGATATTTCCATGTTCATAGAGATGGCGGTGTAGATATTTCCATATTTATACAGATAGCAGTGTAGTTATTTCCATGTTTATAGGGATAGCAGTGTAGATATTTTCATTGATATACAGATAGCTGTGTAGATATTTGCATGTTCATACAGATAGTGGTCTAGATATTTCCATGTTCATACAGATAGCGGTGTAGATATTTGCATGTTCATACAGATAGCGGTGTAGATATTTCCATGTTCATACAGATAGCGGTGTAGATATTTACATGTTCATACGGATGGCGGTGTAGATATTTACATGTTCATACAGATGGCGGTGTAGATATTTCCATGTTCATAGAGATGGCGGTGTAGATATTTCCAAATTTATACAGATAGCAGTGTAGTTATTTCCATGTTTATAGGGATAGCAGTGTAGATATTTTCAATGATATAAAGATAGCTGTGTAGATATTTGCATGTTCATACAGATAGTGGTCTAGACATTTCCATGTTCATTCAGATGGCGGTGAAGATATTTCCATGTTCATACAGATGGTGGTGTAGATATTTCCAAGTTCATACACATGGCGGTGTAGATATTTCCATGTTCATTGAGATGTCTGTGTAGATAATTCCATGTTCATACAAATGGCGGTGTAGATATTTCCATGTTCATACAGACAGCGGTGTAGATATTTCCATGTTCATACTGATAGCGGTGTAGATATTTCCATGTTCATACAGATAGCGGTGTAGATATTTCCATGTTCATACAGATAGCGGTGTAGATATTTCCATGTTCATACAGATAGCGGTGTAGATATTTCCATGTTCATACAGATGGCGGTGAAGATATTTCCATGTTCATACAGATGGCGGTGTAGTTATTTCCATGTTCATACAAATGGCGGTGTAGATATTTCCATGTTCATAGAGATGGCGGTGTAGATATTTCCAGGTTCATACAAATGGCGGTGTAGATATTTCCAAATTCTTAGAGATGGCGGTGTAGATATTTCCATGTTTATACAGATAGCAGTGTAGTTATTTCCATGTTTATAGAGATACCATTGTGGATATTTCCATTGATATACAGATAGCTGTGTAGATATTTGCATGTTCATACAGATAGCGGTGTAGGTATTTCTATGTTCATACAGATAGCGGTGTAGATATTTCCATGTTCATACAGATAGCGGTGTAGATATTTCCATGTTCATACAGATAGCAGTGTAGATATTTCCATGTTCATACAGATTGCGGTGTAGATATTTCCATGTTCATACAGTTAGCGGTGTAGATATTTCCATGTTCATACAGATGGCAGTGTAGATATTTCCATGTTCATACAGATGGCGGTGTAGATATTTCCATGTTCATACAGATAGCGGTGTAGAGATTTCCATGTTCATACAGATAGCGGTGTAGATATTTCCATGTTCATACAGATAGCGGTGTAGATATTTCCATGTTCATACCAATAGCGGTGTAGACATTTCCATGTTTATACAGTTAGCGGTGTAGATATTTCCATGTTCATACAGATAGTGGTGTAGATATTTCCATGTTCATACAGATAGCGGTGTAGATATTTCCATCTTCATACAGATAGCGGTGTAGATAATTCCATGTTCATACAGTTAGCGGTGTAGATATTTCCATGTTCATACAGATGGCGGTGTAGATATTTCCATGTTCATACAGATGGCGGTGTAGATATTTCCATGTTCATACAGATAGCGGTGTAGATATTTACATGTTCATACGGATGGCGGTGTAGATATTTACATGTTCATACAGATGGCGGTGTAGATATTTCCATGTTCATAGAGATGGCGGTGTAGATATTTCCAAATTTATACAGATAGCAGTGTAGTTATTTCCATGTTTATAGGGATAGCAGTGTAGATATTTTCATTGATATACAGATAGCTGTGTAGATATTTGCATGTTCATACAGATAGTGGTCTAGATATTTCCATGTTCATACAGATAGCGGTGTAGATATTTGCATGTTCATACAGATAGCGGTGTAGATATTTCCATGTTCATACAGATAGCGGTGTAGATATTTACATGTTCATACGGATGGCGGTGTAGATATTTACATGTTCATACAGATGGCGGTGTAGATATTTCCATGTTCATAGAGATGGCGGTGTAGATATTTCCAAATTTATACAGATAGCAGTGTAGTTATTTCCATGTTTATAGGGATAGCAGTGTAGATATTTTCAATGATATAAAGATAGCTGTGTAGATATTTGCATGTTCATACAGATAGTGGTCTAGACATTTCCATGTTCATTCAGATGGCGGTGAAGATATTTCCATGTTCATACAGATGGTGGTGTAGATATTTCCAAGTTCATACACATGGCGGTGTAGATATTTCCATGTTCATTGAGATGTCTGTGTAGATAATTCCATGTTCATACAAATGGCGGTGTAGATATTTCCATGTTCATACAGACAGCGGTGTAGATATTTCCATGTTCATACTGATAGCGGTGTAGATATTTCCATGTTCATACAGATAGCGGTGTAGATATTTCCATGTTCATACAGATAGCGGTGTAGATATTTCCATGTTCATACAGATAGCGGTGTAGATATTTCCATGTTCATACAGATGGCGGTGAAGATATTTCCATGTTCATACAGATGGCGGTGTAGTTATTTCCATGTTCATACAAATGGCGGTGTAGATATTTCCATGTTCATAGAGATGGCGGTGTAGATATTTCCAGGTTCATACAAATGGCGGTGTAGATATTTCCAAATTCTTAGAGATGGCGGTGTAGATATTTCCATGTTTATACAGATAGCAGTGTAGTTATTTCCATGTTTATAGAGATACCATTGTGGATATTTCCATTGATATACAGATAGCTGTGTAGATATTTGCATGTTCATACAGATAGCGGTGTAGGTATTTCTATGTTCATACAGATAGCGGTGTAGATATTTCCATGTTCATACAGATAGCGGTGTAGATATTTCCATGTTCATACAGATAGCAGTGTAGATATTTCCATGTTCATACAGATTGCGGTGTAGATATTTCCATGTTCATACAGTTAGCGGTGTAGATATTTCCATGTTCATACAGATGGCAGTGTAGATATTTCCATGTTCATACAGATGGCGGTGTAGATATTTCCATGTTCATACAGATAGCGGTGTAGAGATTTCCATGTTCATACAGATAGCGGTGTAGATATTTCCATGTTCATACAGATAGCGGTGTAGATATTTCCATGTTCATACCAATAGCGGTGTAGACATTTCCATGTTTATACAGTTAGCGGTGTAGATATTTCCATGTTCATACAGATAGTGGTGTAGATATTTCCATGTTCATACAGATAGCGGTGTAGATATTTCCATCTTCATACAGATAGCGGTGTAGATAATTCCATGTTCATACAGTTAGCGGTGTAGATATTTCCATGTTCATACAGATGGCGGTGTAGATATTTCCATGTTCATACAGATGGCGGTGTAGATATTTCCATGTTCATACAGATAGCGGTGTAGATATTTACATGTTCATACGGATGGCGGTGTAGATATTTACATGTTCATACAGATGGCGGTGTAGATATTTCCATGTTCATAGAGATGGCGGTGTAGATATTTCCAAATTTATACAGATAGCAGTGTAGTTATTTCCATGTTTATAGGGATAGCAGTGTAGATATTTTCATTGATATACAGATAGCTGTGTAGATATTTGCATGTTCATACAGATAGTGGTCTAGATATTTCCATGTTCATACAGATAGCGGTGTAGATATTTGCATGTTCATACAGATAGCGGTGTAGATATTTCCATGTTCATACAGATAGCGGTGTAGATATTTACATGTTCATACGGATGGCGGTGTAGATATTTACATGTTCATACAGATGGCGGTGTAGATATTTCCATGTTCATAGAGATGGCGGTGTAGATATTTCCAAATTTATACAGATAGCAGTGTAGTTATTTCCATGTTTATAGTGATAGCAGTGTAGATATTTTCAATGATATAAAGATAGCTGTGTAGATATTTGCATGTTCATACAGATAGTGGTCTAGACATTTCCATGTTCATTCAGATGGCGGTGAAGATATTTCCATGTTCATACAGATGGTGGTGTAGATATTTCCAAGTTCATACACATGGCGGTGTAGATATTTCCATGTTCATTGAGATGTCTGTGTAGATAATTCCATGTTCATACAAATGGCGGTGTAGATATTTCCATGTTCATACAGACAGCGGTGTAGATATTTCCATGTTCATACTGATAGCGGTGTAGATATTTCCATGTTCATACAGATAGCGGTGTAGATATTTCCATGTTCATACAGATAGCGGTGTAGATATTTCCATGTTCATACAGATAGCGGTGTAGATATTTCCATGTTCATACAGATGGCGGTGAAGATATTTCCATGTTCATACAGATGGCGGAGTAGTTATTTCCATGTTCATACAAATGGCGGTGTAGATATTTCCATGTTCATAGAGATGGCGGTGTAGATATTTCCAGGTTCATACAAATGGCGGTGTAGATATTTCCAAATTCTTAGAGATGGCGGTGTAGATATTTCCATGTTTATACAGATAGCAGTGTAGTTATTTCCATGTTTATAGAGATACCATTGTGGATATTTCCATTGATATACAGATAGCTGTGTAGATATTTGCATGTTCATACAGATAGCGGTGTAGGTATTTCTATGTTCATACACATAGCGGTGTAGATATTTCCATGTTCATACAGATAGCGGTGTAGATATTTCCATGTTCATACAGATAGCAGTGTAGATATTTCCATGTTCATACAGATTGCGGTGTAGATATTTCCATGTTCATACAGTTAGCGGTGTAGATATTTCCATGTTCATACAGATGGCAGTGTAGATATTTCCATGTTCATACAGATGGCGGTGTAGAGATTTCCATGTTCATACAGATAGCGGTGTAGAGATTTCCATGTTCATACAGATAGCGGTGTAGATATTTCCATGTTCATACAGATAGCGGTGTAGATATTTCCATGTTCATACCAATAGCGGTGTAGACATTTCCATGTTTATACAGTTAGCGGTGTAGATATTTCCATGTTCATACAGATAGTGGTGTAGATATTTCCATGTTCATACAGATAGCGGTGTAGATATTTCCATCTTCATACAGATAGCGGTGTAGATAATTCCATGTTCATACAGTTAGCGGTGTAGATATTTCCATGTTCATACAGATGGCGGTGTAGATATTTCCATGTTCATACAGATGGCGGTGTAGATATTTCCATGTTCATACAGATAGCGGTGTAGATATTTCCATGTTCATGCCAATAGCGGTGTAGACATTTCCATGTTCATACATTTAGCGTTGTAGATATTTTCATGTTCATACAGATGGCGATGAAGTTATTTCCATGTTCATGCAGTTTGCGGTGTAGATATTTCCATGTTTGTACGAATGGCGGTGTAGATATTTCCATGTTCATACAGATGGCGGTGTAGATATTTCCATGTTTATAGGGATGACGGTGTAGATATTTTCATGTTTACACAGATGGCGGTTTAGATATTTACATGTTTACACAGATAGCGGTGTAGACATTTCCATGTTTACACAGATAGCGGTGTGGATATTTCCATGTTTATGCAGATAGCAGTGTAGATATTTCCATGTTTATACAAATAGCGGTGCGGATATTTCCATGTTTATACAGATAGTTGGGCAGATATTTCCATGTTTATACAGATAGCGGTGTAGATATTTCCATCTTAATACAGATGGCGGCGTAGATATGTCTATGTTTGTACAGACGGCGGTGTAGATATTTCCATGTTCATACAGATGGCGGTGTAGATATTTCGAAGTTTATAGGGATAGCGCTGTAGTTATTTCCATATTTATAGAGAAATCTGTGTAGATATTTCCATGTATATTCAGATAGATGTGTAGATATTTCCATGTTCATGCAGATGCCGGTGTACATATATCCATGTTGATACAGATGGCGGTGAAGATATTTCCGTGTTCATACAGATGGTGGTGTAGATATTTCCATGTTCATAGAGATGGCGGTGTAGATAATTCCATGTTGATAGAGAAGGCGGTGTAGATAATTCCATGTTCGTACAAATGGCGGTGTAGATATTTCCATGTTCATAGAGATGGCGGTGTAGATATTTCCATATTTATAGAGATAGCAGTGTAGTTATTTCCATGTTTATAGAGATACCAGTGTGGATATTTCCATTGATATACAGATAGCTGTGTAGATATTTGCATGTTCATACAGATAGCGGTGTAGATATTTGCATGTTCATACAGATAGCGGTGTAGATATTTCCATGTTCATACAGATAGCGGTGTAGATATTTCCATGTTCATACAGATAGCGGTGTAGATATTTCCATGTTCATACAGATAGCGGTGTAGATATTTCCATGTTCATACAGTTAGCGGTGTAGATATTTCCATGTTCATACAGAGGACGGTGTAGATATTTCCATGTTTATGGTGATTGCGGTGTAGATATTTTCATGTTTACACAGATGGCGGTGTAGATATTTCCATGTTTACACGGATAGCGGTGTAGACATTTCCATGTTTACACAGATAGCGGTGTGGATATTTCCAGGTTTATGCAGATAGCAGTGTAGATATTTCTATGTTTATACAGATAGCGGTGCGGATATTTCCATGTTTATTCAGATAGCGGTGTGGTTTTTTCCATGTTTATACAGATAGTTGCGCAGATATTTCCATGTTTATACAGATAGCGGTGTAGATATTTCCATCTTAATACAGATGGCGGTTTAGATATGTCCATGTTCGTACAGATGGCGGTGTAGATATTTCCATGTTCATACACATGGCGGTGTAGGTATTTCGAAGTTTATAGAGATAGCGCTGTAGTTATTTCCATATTTATAGAGAAATCGGTGTAGATATTTCCATGTATATTCAGATAGCTGTGTAGATATTTCCATGTTCATGCAGATAGCGGTGTAGATATTTCCATGTTCATCCAGATGCCGGTGTACATATATCCATGTTCATACAGATGGCGGTGAAGATATTTCCATGTTCATACAGATGGCGGTGTACGTATTTCCATGTTCATACAAATGGCGGTGTAGATATTTCCATGTTCATAGAGATGGCGGTGTAGATATTATCAGGTTCATACAAATGGCGGTGTAGATATTTCCATGTTCATAGAGATGGCGGTGCAGATATTTCCATGTTTATACAGATAGCAGTGTAGTTATTTCCATGTTTATAGAGATACCAGTGTGGATATTTCCATTGATATACAGATAGCTGTGTAGATATTTGCATGTCCATACAGATAGCGGTGTAGATATTTCCATGTTCATAGAGATAGCGGTGTAGATATTTCCATGTTCATACAGATAGCGGTGTAGATATTTCCATGTTCATACAGATAGCGGTGTAGATATTTCCATATTCATACAGATAGCGGTGTAGATATTTCCAGGTTTATATAGATGGCTGTGTAGATATTTCCATGTTCATACAGATGGCGGTGTGGATATTTACATGTTCATACAGATGGCGGTGTAGATATTTCCATGTTCATACAGATAGCGGTGTAGAGATTTCCATGTTCATACAGATAGCGGTGTAAATATTTCCATCTTCATACAGATAGCGGTGTAGATAATTCCATGTTCATACAGTTAGCGGTGTAGATATTTCCATGTTCATACAGATGGCGGTGTAGATATTTACATGTTCATACAGATGGCGGTGTAGATATTTCCATGTTCATACAGATAGCGGTGTAGATATTTCCATGTTCATGCCAATAGCGGTGTAGACATTTCCATGTTCATACATTTAGCGTTGTAGATATTTTCATGTTCATACAGATGGCGGTGAAGTTATTTCCATGTTCATACAGTTTGCGGTGTAGATATTTCCATGTTTGTACGAATGGCGGTGTAGATATTTCCATGTTCATACAGATGGCGGTGTAGATATTTCCATGTTTATAGGGATGACGGTGTAGATATTTTCATGTTTACACAGATGGCGGTTTAGATATTTCCATGTTTACACAGATAGCGGTGTAGACATTTCCATGTTTATGCAGATAGCAGTGTAGATATTTCCATGTTTATACAAATAGCGGTGCGGATATTTCCATGTTTATACAGATAGTTGGGCAGATATTTCCATGTTTATACAGATAGCGGTGTAGATATTTCCATCTTAATACAGATGGTGGTGTAGATATGTCCATGTTTGTACAGATGGCGGTGTAGATATTTCCATGTTCATAGAGATGGTGGTGTAGATATTTCGAAGTTTATAGAGATAGCGCTGTAGTTATTTCCATATTTATAGTGAAATCTGTGTAGATATTTCCATGTATATTCAGATAGCTGTGTAGATATTTCCATGTTCATGCAGATATCGGTGTAGATATTTCCATGTTCATCCAGATGCCGGTGTACATATATCCGTGTTCACACAGATGGTGGTGAAGATATTTCCATGTTCATACAGATGGTGGTGTAGATATTTCCATATTCATACAAATGGCGGTGTAGATATGACCATGTTCATAGAGATGGCGGTGTAGATAATTCCATCTTCATACAAATGGCGGTGTAGATATTCCCATGTTCATAGAGATGGCGGTGTAGATATTTCCATATTTATACAGATAGCAGTGTAGTTATTTCTATGTTTATAGGGATAGCAGTGTAGATATTTTCATTGATATACAGATAGCTGTGTAGATATTTGCATGTTCATACAGGTAGCGGTCTAGATATTTCCATGTTCATACAGATAGCAGTGTAGATATTTGCATGTTCATACAAATAGCGGTGTAGATATTTCCATGTTCATACAGATAGCGGTGTAGATATTTCCATGTTCCTACAGATAGTGGTGTAGATATTTCCATGTTCATACAGTTAGCGGTGTAGATATTTCCATGTTCATACAGATGGCAGTGTAGATATTTACATGTTCATACTGATGGCGGTGCAGATATTTCCATGTTCATAAAGATGGCGGTGTAGATATTTCCATGTTCGTACAGATAGCGGTGTAGGTATTTCCATATTCATACCAATAGCGGTGTAGATATTTCCATGTTCATACAGTTAGCGGTGTAGATATTTCCATGTTCATACAGATGGCGGTGTAGATATTTACATGTTCATACAGATGGCGGTGTAGATATTTCCATGTTCGTACTGATGGCAGTGTAGATATTTCCACGTTCATACAGGTGGCGGTGTAGATAATTCCATGTTCATACAAATGGCGGTGTAGATATTTCCATGTTCATAGAGATGGCGGTGTAGATATTTCCATATTTATACAGATAGCAGTGTAGTTATTTCCATGTTTATAGGGATAGCAGTGTAGATATTTTCATTGATATACAGATAGCTGTGTAGATATTTGCATGTTCATACAGATAGTGGTCTAGATATTTCCATGTTCGTACAGATAGCGGTGTAGATATTTGCATGTTCATACAGATAGCGATGTAGATATTTCCATGTTCATACAGATGGCGGTGAAGATATTTCCATGTTCATACAGTTGGCGGTGTAGATATTTCCATGTTTGTACGGATGGCGGTGTAGATATTTCCATGTTCATACAGATGGCGGTGTAGATATTTCCATGTTTATAGGGATGACGGTGTAGATATTTTCATGTTTACACAGGTGGCGGTTTAGATATTTCCATGTTTACACAGATAGCGGTGTAGACATTTCCATGTTTACACAGATAGCGGTGTGGATATTTCCATGTTTATGCAGATAGCAGTGTAGATATTTCCATGTTTATACAAATAGCGGTGCGGATATTTCCATGTTTATACAGATAGTTGGGCAGATATTTCCATGTTTATACAGATAGCGGTGTAGATATTTCCATCTTAATACAGATGGCGGCGTAGATATGTCCATGTTTGTACAGACGGCGGTGTAGATATTTCCATGTTCATACAGATGGCGGTGTAGATATTTCGAAGTTTATAGGGATAGCGCTGTAGTTATTTCCATATTTATAGAGAAATCTGTGTAGATATTTCCATGTATATTCAGATAGATGTGTAGATATTTCCATGTTCATGCAGATGCCGGTGTACATATATCCATGTTGATACAGATGGCGGTGAAGATATTTCCGTGTTCATACAGATGGTGGTGTAGATATTTCCATGTTCATAGAGACGGCGGTGTAGATAATTCCATGTTGATAGAGAAGGCGGTGTAGATAATTCCATGTTCATACAAATGGCGGTGTAGATATTTCCATGTTCATAGAGATGGCGGTGTAGACATTTCCATATTTATAGAGATAGCAGTGTAGTTATTTCCATGTTTATAGAGATACCAGTGTGGATATTTCCATTGATATACAGATAGCTGTGTAGATATTTGCATGTTCATACAGATAGCGGTGTAGATATTTGCATGTTCATACAGATAGCGGTGTAGATATTTCCATGTTCAT
Organism: Gorilla gorilla gorilla; assembly: GCF_029281585.2. NCBI lineage: Eukaryota > Metazoa > Chordata > Mammalia > Primates > Hominidae > Gorilla > Gorilla gorilla. The sequence goes on along the minus strand of NC_073235.2, from coordinate 11,985,760 downwards.
ACAGATAGCGGTGTAGATATTTCCATGTTCATACAGATAGCGGTGTAGATATTTCCATGTTCATACAGATAGCGGTGTAGATATTTCCATGTTCATACAGTTAGCGGTGTAGATATTTCCATGTTCATACAGAGGACGGTGTAGATATTTCCATGTTTATAGTGATTGCGGTGTAGATATTTTCATGTTTACACAGATGGCGGTGTAGATATTTCCATGTTTACACGGATAGCGGTGTAGACATTTCCATGTTTACACAGATAGCGGTGTGGATATTTCCAGGTTTATGCAGATAGCAGTGTAGATATTTCCATGTTTATACAGATAGCGGTGCGGATATTTCCATGTTTATTCAGATAGCGGTGTGGTTTTTTCCATGTTTATACAGATAGTTGCGCAGATATTTCCATGTTTATACAGATAGCGGTGTAGATATTTCCATCTTAATACAGATGGCGGTTTAGATATGTCCATGTTCGTACAGATGGCGGTGTAGATATTTCCATGTTCATACACATGGCGGTGTCGGTATTTCGAAGTTTATAGAGATAGCGCTGTAGTTATTTCCATATTTATAGAGAAATCGGTGTAGATATTTCCATGTATATTCAGATAGCTGTGTAGATATTTCCATGTTCATGCAGATAGCGGTGTAGATATTTCCATGTTCATCCAGATGCCGGTGTACATATATCCATGTTCATACAGATGGCGGTGAAGATATTTCCATGTTCATACAGATGGCGGTGTAGGTATTTCCATGTTCATACAAATGGCGGTGTAGATATTTCCATGTTCATAGAGATGGCGGTGTAGATATTATCAGGTTCATACAAATGGCGGTGTAGATATTTCCATGTTCATAGAGATGGCGGTGCAGATATTTCCATGTTTATACAGATAGCAGTGTAGTTATTTCCATGTTTATAGAGATACCAGTGTGGATATTTCCATGGATATACAGATAGCTGTGTAGATATTTGCATGTCCATACAGATAGCGGTGTAGATATTTCCATGTTCATACAGATAGCGGTGTAGATATTTCCATGTTCATACAGATAGCGGTGTAGATATTTCAATGTTCATACAGATAGCGGTGTAGATATTTCCATATTCATACAGATAGCGGTGTAGATATTTCCAGGTTTATAGAGATGGCTGTGTAGATATTTCCATGTTCATACAGATGGCGGTGTGGATATTTACATGTTCATACAGATGGCGGTGTAGATATTTCCATGTTCATACAGATATCGGTGTAGAGATTTCCATGTTCATACAGATAGCGGTGTAGATATTTCCATGTTCATACAGATAGCGGTGTAGATATTTCCATGTTCATACCAATAGGGGTGTATACATTTCCATGTTCATACAGTTAGTGGTGTAGATATTTCCATGTTCATACAGATGGCGGTGTAGATATTTACATGTTCATACAGATGGCGGTGTAGATATTTCCATGTTCGTACGGATGGCAGTGTAGATATTTTCATTTTCATACAGGTGGCGGTGCAGATATTTCCATGTTTATACAGATAGCAGTGTAGTTATTTCCATGTTTATAGAGATAGCAGTGTATACATTTCCATTGATATACAGATAGCTGTGTAGATATTTGCATGGTCATACTGATAGCGGTGTACATATTTCCATGTTCGTACAGATAGCGGTGTAGATATTTCCATGTTCATACAGATAGCGGTGTAGATATTTCCATGTTCATACAGATAGCGGTGTAGATATTTCCATGTTCATACAGATAGCGGTGTAGATATTTCCATGTTCATACAGATAGCGGTGTAGATATTTCCATGTTCATACAGATAGCGGTGTAGATATTTCCATGTTCATACAGATAGCGGTGTAGATATTTCCATATTCATACAGATAGCGGTGTAGATATTTCCATGTTTATAGAGATGGCTGTGTAGATATTTCCATGTTCATACAGATGGCGGTGTAGATATTTACATGTTCATACAGATGGCGGTGTAGATATTTCCATGTTCATACAGATAGCGGTGTAGAGATTTCCATGTTCATACAGATAGCGGTGTAGATATTTCCATGTTCATACAGATAGCGGTGTAGATATTTCCATGTTCATACCAATAGGGGTGTAGACATTTCCATGTTCATACAGTTAGCGGTGTAGATATTTCCATGTTCATACAGATGGCGGTGTAGATATTTACATGTTCATACAGATGGTGGTGTAGATATTTCCATGTTCGTACGGATGGCAGTGTAGATATTTTCATTTTCATACAGGTGGCGGTGCAGATATTTCCATGTTTATACAGATAGCAGTGTAGTTATTTCCATGTTTATAGAGATAGCAGTGTATACATTTCCATTGATATACAGATAGCTGTGTAGATATTTGCATGGTCATACTGATAGCGGTGTACATATTTCCATGTTCGTACAGATAGCGGTGTAGATATTTCCATGTTCATACAGATAGCGGTGTAGATATTTCCATGTTCATACAGATAACGGTGTAGATATTTCCATGTTCATACAGATAGCTGTGTAGGTATTTCCATGTTCATACAGATAGCGGTGTAGATATTTCCATGTTCATACAGATAACGGTGTAGATATTTCCATGTTCATACAGATAGCGGTGTAGATATTTCCATGTTCATACAGATAGCGGTGTAGATATTTCCATGTTCATACAGATAGCGGTGTAGATATTTCCATGTTCATACAGATAGCGGTGTAGATATTTCCATGTTCATACAGATAGCGGTGTAGATATTTCCATGTTCATACAGTTAGCTGTGTAGATATTTCCATGTTCATACAGATAGCGGTGTAGATATTTCCATGTTCATACAGTTAGCGGTGTAGATATTTCCATGTTCATACAGATGGCGGTGTAGATATTTACATGTTCATACAGATAGCGATGTAGAGATTTCCATGTTCATACAGATAGCGGTGTAGAAATTTCCATGTTCATACAGATAGTGGTGTAGATATTTCCATGTTCATACCAATAGCGGTGTAGACATTTCCATGTTCATACAGATAGCGGTGTAGATATTTCCATGTTCATACAGTTAGCGGTGTAGATATTTCCATGTTCATACAGATAGCGGTGTAGATATTTGCATGTTCATACAGTTAGCTGTGTAGATATTTCCATGTTCATACAGATGGCGGTGTAGATATTTACATGTTCATACAGATAGCTCTGTAGAGATTTCCATGTTCATACAGATAGCGGTGTAGAAATTTCCATGTTCATACAGATAGTGGTGTAGATATTTCCATGTTCATACCAATAGCGGTGTAGACATTTCCATGTTCATACAGTTAGCGGTGTAGATATTTCCATGTTCATACAGATGGCGGTGTAGATATTTACATGTTCATTCAGATAGCTGTGTAGATATTTCCATGTTCATGCAGATAGCGGTGTAGATATTTCCATGTTCATCCAGATGCCGGTGTACATATATCCATGTTCATACAGATGGCGGTGTAGATATTTCCATGTTCATAGAGATGGCGGTGTAGATATTTCCAGGTTCATACAAATGGCGGTGTAGATATTTCCATGTTCATAGAGATAGCGGTGTAGATATTTCCATGTTCATACAGATAGCGGTGTAGATATTTCCATGTTCATACAGATAGCGGTGTAGATATTTCCATGTTCATACAGATAGCGGTGTAGATATTTCCATGTTCATACAGATAGCGGTGTAGATATTTCCATGTTCATACAGTTAGCGGTGTAGATATTTCCATGTTCATACAGAGGACGGTGTCGATATTTCCATGTTTATAGTGATTGCGGTGTAGATATTTTCATGTTTACACAGATGGCGGTGTAGATATTTCCATGTTTACACGGATAGCGGTGTAGACATTACCATGTTTACACAGATAGCGGTGTGGATATTTCCAGGTTTATGCAGATAGCAGTGTAGATATTTCCATGTTTATACAGATAGCGGTGCGGATATTTCCATGTTTATTCAGATAGCGGTGCGGTTATTTCCATGTTTATACAGATAGTTGCGCCGATATTTCCATGTTTATACAGATAGCGGTTTAGATATTTCCATCTTAATACAGATGGCGGTTTAGATATGTCCATGTTCGTACAGATGGCGGTGTAGATATATCCATGTTCATACACATGGCGGTGTAGGTATTTCGAAGTTTATAGAGATAGCGCTGTAGTTATTTCCATATTTATAGAGAAATCGGTGTAGATATTTCCATGTATATTCAGATAGCTGTTTAGATATTTCCATGTTCATGCAGATAGCGGTGTAGATATTTCCATGTTCATCCAGATGCCGGTGTACATATATCCATGTTCATACAGATGGCGGTGAAGATATTTCCATGTTCATACAGATGGCGGTGTAGGTATTTCCATGTTCATACAAATGGCGGTGTAGATATTTCCATGTTCATAGAGATGGCGGTGTAGATATTATCAGGTTCATACAAATGGCGGTGTAGATATTTCCATGTTCATAGAGATGGCGGTGTAGATATTTCCATGTTTATACAGATAGCAGTGTAGTTATTTCCATGTTTATAGAGATACCAGTGTGGATATTTCCATTGATATACAGATAGCTGTGTAGATATTTGCATGTCCATACAGATAGCGGTGTAGATATTTCCATGTTCATACAGATAGCGGTGTAGATATTTCCATGTTCATACAGATAGCGGTGTAGATATTTCCATGTTCATACAGATAGCGGTGTAGATATTTCCATATTCATACAGATAGCGGTGTAGATATTTCCATGTTTATAGAGATGGCTGTGTAGATATTTCCATGTTCATACAGATGGCGGTGTAGATATTTACATGTTCATACAGATGGCGGTGTAGATATTTCCATGTTCATACAGATAGCGGTGTAGAGATTTCCATGTTCATACAGATGGCGGTGTAGATATTTCCATGTTAATACAGATAGCGGTGTAGATATTTCCATGTTCATACCAATAGGGGTGTAGACATTTCCATGTTCATACAGTTAGCGGTGTAGATATTTCCATGTTCATACAGATGGCGGTGTAGATATTTCGAAGTTTATAGGGATAGCGCTGTAGTTATTTCCATATTTATAGAGAAATCTGTGTAGATATTTCCATGTATATTCAGATAGATGTGTAGATATTTCCATGTTCATGCAGATGCCGGTGTACATATATCCATGTTGATACAGATGGCGGTGAAGATATTTCCGTGTTCATACAGATGGTGGTGTAGATATTTCCATGTTCATAGAGATGGCGGTGTAGATAATTCCATGTTGATAGAGAAGGCGGTGTAGATAATTCCATGTTCATACAAATGGCGGTGTAGATATTTCCATGTTCATAGAGATGGCGGTGTAGATATTTCCATATTTATAGAGATAGCAGTGTAGTTATTTCCATGTTTATAGAGATACCAGTGTGGATATTTCCATTGATATACAGATAGCTGTGTAGATATTTGCATGTTCATACAGATAGCGGTGTAGATATTTGCATGTTCATACAGATAGCGGTGTAGATATTTCCAGGTTTATAGAGATGGCTGTGTAGATATTTCCATGTTCATACAGATGGCGGTGTGGATATTTACATGTTCATACAGATGGCGGTGTAGATATTTCCATGTTCATACAGATAGCGGTGTAGAGATTTCCATGTTCATACAGATAGCGGTGTAGATATTTCCATCTTCATACAGATAGCGGTGTAGATAATTCCATGTTCATACAGTTAGCGGTGTAGATATTTGCATGTTCATACAGATAGCGGTGTAGATATTTCCATGTTCATGCCAATAGCGGTGTAGACATTTCCATGTTCATACATTTAGCGTTGTAGATATTTTCATGTTCATACAGATGGCGGTGAAGTTATTTCCATGTTCATACAGTTTGCGGTGTAGATATTTCCATGTTTGTACGAATGGCGGTGTAGATATTTCCATGTTCATACAGATGGCGGTGTAGATATTTCCATGTTTATAGGGATGACGGTGTAGATATTTTCATGTTTACACAGATGGCGGTTTAGATATTTCCATGTTTACACAGATAGCGGTGTAGACATTTCCATGTTTACACAGATAGCGGTGTGGATATTTCCATGTTTATGCAGATAGCAGTGTAGATATTTCCATGTTTATACAAATAGCGGTGCGGATATTTCCATGTTTATACAGATAGTTGGGCAGATATTTCCATGTTTATACAGATAGCGGTGTAGATATTTCCATCTTAATGCAGATGGTGGTGTAGATATGTCCATGTTTGTACAGATGGCGGTGTAGATATTTCCATGTTCATAGAGATGGTGTTGTAGATATTTCGAAGTTTATAGAGATAGCGCTGTAGTTATTTCCATATTTATAGAGAAATCTGTGTAAATATTTCCATGTATATTCAGATAGTTGTGTAGATATTTCCATGTTCATGCAGATATCGGTGTAGATATTTCCATGTTCATCCAGATGCCGGTGTACATATATCCGTGTTCATACAGATGGCGGTGAAGATATTTCCATGTTCATACAGATGGTGGTGTAGATATTTCCATATTCATACAAATGGCGGTGTAGATATGACCATGTTCATAGAGATGGCGGTGTAGATAATTCCATCTTCATACAAATGGCGGTGTAGATATTCCCATGTTCATAGAGATGGCGGTGTAGATATTTCCATATTTATACAGATAGCAGTGTAGTTATTTCCATGTTTATAGGGATAGCAGTGTAGATATTTTCATTGATATACAGATAGCTGTGTAGATATTTGCATGTTCATACAGGTAGCGGTCTAGATATTTCCATGTTCATACAGATAGCAGTGTAGATATTTGCATGTTCATACAAATAGCGGTGTAGATATTTCCATGTTCATACAGATAGCGGTGTAGATATTTCCATGTTCCTACAGATAGCGGTGTAGATATTTCCATGTTCATACAGTTAGCGGTGTAGATATTTCCATGTTCATACACATGGCAGTGTAGATATTTACATGTTCATACTGATGGCGGTGCAGATATTTCCATGTTCATAAAGATGGCGGTGTAGATATTTCCATGTTCGTACAGATAGCGGTGTAGGTATTTCCATATTCATACCAATAGCGGTGTAGATATTTCCATGTTCATACAGTTAGCGGTGTAGATATTTCCATGTTCATACAGATGGCGGTGTAGATATTTACATGTTCATACAGATGGCGGTGTAGATATTTCCATGTTCGTACGGATGGCAGTGTAGATATTTCCACGTTCATACAGGTGGCCGTGTAGATAATTCCATGTTCATACAAATGGCGGTGTAGATATTTCCATGTTCATAGAGATGGCTGTGTAGATATTTCCATATTTATACAGATAGCAGTGTAGTTATTTCCATGTTTATAGGGATAGCAGTGTAGATATTTTCATTGATATACAGATAGCTGTGTAGATATTTGCATGTTCATACAGATAGTGGTCTAGATATTTCCATGTTCGTACAGATAGCGGTGAAGATATTTGCATGTTCATACAGATAGCGATGTAGACATTTCCATGTTCATACAGATGGCGGTGAAGATATTTCCATGTTCATACAGTTGGCGGTGTAGATATTTCCATGTTTGTACGGATGGCGGTGTAGATATTTCCATGTTCATACAGATGGCGGTGTAGATATTTCCATGTTTATAGGGATGACGGTGTAGATATTTTCATGTTTACACAGGTGGCGGTTTAGATATTTCCATGTTTACACAGATAGCGGTGTAGACATTTCCATGTTTACACAGATAGCGGTGTGGATATTTCCATGTTTATGCAGATAGCAGTGTAGATATTTCCATGTTTATACAAATAGCGGTGCGGATATTTCCATGTTTATACAGATAGTTGGGCAGATATTTCCATGTTTATACAGATAGCGGTGTAGATATTTCCATCTTAATACAGATGGCGGCGTAGATATGTCCATGTTTGTACAGACGGCGGTGTAGATATTTCCATGTGCATACAGATGGCGGTGTAGATATTTCGAAGTTTATAGGGATAGCGCTGTAGTTATTTCCATATTTATAGAGAAATCTGTGTAGATATTTCCATGTATATTCAGATAGATGTGTAGATATTTCCATGTTCATGCAGATGCCGGTGTACATATATCCATGTTGATACAGATGGCGGTGAAGATATTTCCGTGTTCATACAGATGGTGGTGTAGATATTTCCATGTTCATAGAGATGGCGGTGTAGATAATTCCATGTTGATAGAGAAGGCGGTGTAGATAATTCCATGTTCATACAAATGGCGGTGTAGATATTTCCATGTTCATAGAGATGGCGGTGTAGATATTTCCATATTTATAGAGATAGCAGTGTAGTTATTTCCATGTTTATAGAGATACCAGTGTGGATATTTCCATTGATTTACAGATAGCTGTGTAGATATTTGCATGTTCATACAGATAGCGGTGTAGATATTTGCATGTTCATACAGATAGCGGTGTAGATATTTCCATGTTCATACAGATAGCAGTGTAGATATTTCCATGTTCATACAGATAGCGGTGTAGATATTTCCATGTTCATACAGATAGCGGTGTAGATATTTCCATGTTCATACAGTTAGCGGTGTAGATATTTCCATGTTCATACAGAGGACGGTGTAGATATTTCCATGTTTATAGTGATTGCGGTGTAGATATTTTCATGTTTACACAGATAGAGGTGTAGATATTTCCATGTTTACACGGATAGCGGTGTAGACATTTCCATGTTTACACAGATAGCGGTGTGGATATTTCCAGGTTTATGCAGATAGCAGTGTAGATATTTCCATGTTTATACAGATAGCGGTGCGGATATTTCCATGTTTATTCAGATAGCGGTGTGGTTTTTTCCATGTTTATACAGATAGTTGCGCAGATATTTCCATGTTTATACAGATAGCGGTGTAGATATTTCCATCTTAATACAGATGGCGGTTTAGATATGTCCATGTTCGTACAGATGGCGGTGTAGATATTTCCATGTTCATACACAAGGCGGTGTAGGTATTTCGAAGTTTATAGAGATAGCGCTGTAGTTATTTCCATATTTATAGAGAAATCGGTGTAGATATTTCCATGTATATTCAGATAGCTGTGTAGATATTTCCATGTTCATGCAGATAGCGGTGTAGATATTTCCATGTTCATCCAGATGCCGGTGTACATATATCCATGTTCATACAGATGGCGGTGAAGATATTTCCATGTTCATACAGATGGCGGTGTAGGTATTTCCATGTTCATACAAATGGCGGTGTAGATATTTCCATGTTCATAGAGATGGCGGTGTAGATATTATCAGGTTCATACAAATGGCGGTGTAGATATTTCCATGTTCATAGAGATGGCGGTGCAGATATTTCCATGTTTATACAGATAGCAGTGTAGTTATTTCCATGTTTATAGAGATACCAGTGTGGATATTTCCATTGATATACAGATAGCTGTGTAGATATTTGCATGTCCATACAGATAGCGGTGTAGATATTTCCATGTTCATACAGATAGCGGTGTAGATATTTCCATGTTCATACAGATAGCGGTGTAGATATTTCCATGTTCATACAGATAGCGGTGTAGATATGTCCATATTCATACAGATAGCGGTGTAGATATTTCCAGGTTTATAGAGATGGCTGTGTAGATATTTCCATGTTCATACAGATGGCGGTGTGGATATTTACATGTTCATACAGATGGCGGTGTAGATATTTCCATGTTCATACAGATAGCGTTGTAGAGATTTCCATGTTCATACAGATAGCGGTGTAGATATTTCCATGTTCATACAGATAGCGGTGTAGATATTTCCATGTTCATACCAATAGGGGTGTATACATTTCCATGTTCATACAGTTAGTGGTGTAGATATTTCCATGTTCATACAGATGGCGGTGTAGATATTTACATGTTCATACAGATGGCGGTGTAGATATTTCCATGTTCGTACGGATGGCAGTGTAGATATTTTCATTTTCATACAGGTGGCGGTGCAGATATTTCCATTTTTATACAGATAGCAGTGTAGTTATTTCCATGTTTATAGAGATAGCAGTGTATACATTTCCATTGATATACAGATAGCTGTGTAGATATTTGCATGGTCATACTGATAGCGGTGTACATATTTCCATGTTCGTACAGATAGCGGTGTAGATATTTCCATGTTCATACAGATAGCGGTGTAGATATTTCCTTTTTCATACAGATAACGGTGTAGATACTTCCATGTTCATACAGATAGCGGTGTAGATATTTCCATGTTCATACAGATAGCGGTGTAGATATTTCCATGTTCTTACAGATAGCGGTGTAGATATTTCCATGTTCATACAGATAGCGGTGTAGATATTTCCATGTTCATACAGATAGCGGTGTAGATATTTCCATGTTCATACAGATAGCGGTGTAGATATTTCCATGTTCATACAGTTAGCTGTGTAGATATTTCCATGTTCATACAGATAGCGGTGTAGATATTTCCATGTTCATACAGTTAGCGGTGTAGATATTTCCATGTTCATACAGATGGCGGTGTAGATATTTACATGTTCCTACAGATAGCGATGTAGAGATTTCCATGTTCATACAGATAGCAGTGTAGAAATTCCCATATTCATACAGATACTGGTGTAGATATTTCCATGTTCATACCAATAGCGGTGTAGACATTTCCATGTTCATACAGATAGCGGTGTAGATATTTCGAAGTTTATAGAGATAGCGCTGTAGTTATTTCCATATTTATAGAGAAATCTTTGTAGATATTTCCATGTATATTCAGATAGCTGTGTAGATATTTCCATGTTCATGCAGATAGCGGTGTAGATATTTCCATGTTCATCCAGATGCCGGAGTACATATATCCGTGTTCATACAGATGGCGGTGAAGATATTTCCATGTTCATACAGATGGTGGTGTAGATATTTCCATGTTCATACAAATGGCGGTGTAGATATTTCCATGTTCATAGAGAAGGCGGTGTAGATAATTCCATCTTCATACAAATGGCGGTGTAGATATTTCCATGTTCATATAGATGGCGGTGTAGATATTTCCATATTTATACAGATATCAGTGTAGTTATTTCCATGTTTATAGGGATAGCAGTGTAGATATTTTCATTGATATACAGATAGCTGTGTAGATATTTGCATGTTCATAGAGATAGCGGTGTAGATATTTCCATGTTCATACAGATAGCGGTGTAGATATTTGCATGTTCATACAGATAGCGGTGTAGATATTTCCATGTTCATAAAGATAGCGGTGTAGATATTTCCATGTTCATACAGAGAGCGGTGTAGATAGTTCCATGTTCATACAGTTAGCGGTGTAGATATTTCCATGTTCATACAGATGGCAGTGTAGATATTTACATGTTCATACAGATGGCGGTGCAGATATTTCCATGTTCATGCAGATGGCGGTGTAGATATTTCCATGTTCATACAGATAGCGGTGTAGATATTTCCATATTCATACCAATAGCGGTGTAGATATTTCCATGTTCATACAGATGGCGGTGTAGATATTTACATGTTCATTCAGATGGCGGTGTAGATATTTCCATGTTCGTACGGATGGCAGTGTAGATATTTCCATGTTCATACAGGTGGCGGTGTAGATAATTCCATGTTCATACAAATGGCGGTGTAGATATTTCCATGTTCATAGAGATGGCGGTGTAGATATTTCCATATTTATACAGATAGCAGTGTAGTTATTTCCATGTTTATAGGGATAGCAGTGTAGATATTTTCATTGATATACAGATAGCTGTGTAGATATTTGCATGTTCATACAGATAGTGGTCTAGATATTTCCATGTTCATACAGATAGCGGTGTAGATATTTGCATGTTCATACAGATAGCGGTGTAGATATTTCCATGTTCATACAGATAGCGGTGTAGATATTTACATGTTCATACAGATGGCGGTGTAGATATTTACATGTTCATACAAATGGCGGTGTAGATATTTCCATGTTCATAGAGATGGCGGTGTAGATATTTCCAAATTTATACAGATAGCAGTGTAGTTTTTTCCATGTTTATAGGGATAGCAGTGTAGATATTTTCATTGATATAAAGATAGCTGTGTAGATATTTGCATGTTCATACAGATAGTGGTCTAGATATTTCCATGTTCATTCAGATGGCGGTGAAGATATTTCCATGTTCATACAGATGGTGGTGTAGATATTTCCAAGTTCATACACATGGCGGTGTAGATATTTCCATGTTCATTGAGATGTCTGTGTAGATAATTCCATGTTCATACAAATGGCGGTGTAGATATTTCCATGTTCATACAGATAGCGGTGTAGATATTTCCATGTTCATACAGATTGCGGTGTAGATATTTCCATGTTCATACAGATAGCGGTGTAGATATTTCCATGTTCATACTGATAGCGGTGTAGATATTTCCATGTTCATACAGATAGCGGTGTAGATATTTCCATGTTCATACAGATAGCGGTGTAGATATTTCCATGTTCATACTGATAGAGGTGTAGATATTTCCATGTTCATACAGATAGCGGTGTAGATATTTCCATGTTCATACAGATGGCGGTGAAGATATTTCCATGTTCATACAGATGGCGGTGTAGTTATTTCCATGTTCATACAAATGGCGGTGTAGATATTTCCATGTTCATAGAGATGGCGGTGTAGATATTTCCAGGTTCATACAAATGGCGGTGTAGATATTTCCAAGTTCTTAGAGATGGCGGTGTAGATATTTCCATGTTTATACAGATAGCAGTGTAGTTATTTCCATGTTTATAGAGATAACATTGTGGATATTTCCATTGATATACAGATAGCTGTGTAGATATTTGCATGTTCATACAGATAGCGGTGTAGGTATTTCTATGTTCATACAGATAGCGGTGTAGATATTTCCATGTTCATAAAGATAGCGGTGTAGATATTTCCATGTTCATACAGATAGCAGTGTAGATATTTCCATGTTCATACAGATTGCGGTGTAGACATTTCCATGTTCATACAGTTAGCGGTGTAGATATTTTCATGTTCATACAGATGGCGGTGAAGTTATTTCCATGTTCATACAGTTTGCGGTGTAGATATTTCCATGTTTGTACGAATGGCGGTGTAGATATTTCCATGTTCATACAGATGGCGGTGTAGCTATTTCCATGTTTATAGGGATGACGGTGTAGATATTTTCATGTTTACACAGATGGCGGTTTAGATATTTCCATGTTTACACAGATAGCGGTGTAGACATTTCCATGTTTACACAGATAGCGGTGTAGACATTTCCATGTTTACACAGATAGCGGTGTGGATATTTCCATGTTTATGCAGATAGCAGTGTAGATATTTCCATGTTTATACAAATAGCGGTGCGGATATTTCCATGTTTATACAGATAGTTGGGCAGATATTTCCATGTTTATACAGATAGCGGTGTAGATATTTCCATCTTAATACAGATGGCGGTGTAGATATGTCCATGTTTGTACAGATGGCGGTGTAGATATTTCCATGTTCATAGAGATGGTGGTGTAGATATTTCGAAGTTTATAGAGATAGCGCTGTAGTTATTTCCATATTTATAGAGAAATCTGTGTATATATTTCCATGTATATTCAGATAGCTGTGAAGATATTTCCATGTTCATGCAGATATCGGTGTAGATATTTCCATGTTCATCCAGATGCCGGTGTACATATATCCGTGTTCATACAGATGGCGGTGAAGATATTTCCATGTTCATACAGATGGTGGTGTAGATATTTCCATATTCATACAAATGGCGGTGTAGATATGACCATGTTCATAGAGATGGCGGTGTAGATAATTCCATCTTCATACAAATGGCGGTGTAGATATTCCCATGTTCATAGAGATGGCGGTGTAGATATTTCCATATTTATACAGATAGCAGTGTAGTTATTTCCATGTTTATAGGGATAGCAGTGTAGATATTTTCATTGATATACAGATAGCTGTGTAGATATTTGCATGTTCATACAGGTAGCGGTCTAGATATTTCCATGTTCATACAGATAGCAGTGTAGATATTTGCATGTTCATACAAATAGCGGTGTAGATATTTCCATGTTCATACAGATAGCGGTGTAGATATTTCCATGTTCCTACAGAGAGCGGTGTAGATATTTCCATGTTCATACAGTTAGCGGTGTAGATATTTCCATGTTCATACAGATGGCAGTGTAGATATTTACATGTTCATACTGATGGCGGTGCAGATATTTCCATGTTCATAAAGATGGCGGTGTAGATATTTCCATGTTCGTACAGATAGCGGTGTAGGTATTTCCATATTCATACCAATAGCGGTGTAGATATTTCCATGTTCATACAGTTAGCGGTGTAGATATTTCCATGTACATACAGATGGCGGTGTAGATATTTACATGTTCATACAGATGGCGGTGTAGATATTTCCATGTTCGTACGGATGGCAGTGTTGATATTTCCACGTTCATACAGGTGGCGGTGTAGATAATTCCATGTTCATACAAATGGCAGTGTAGATATTTCCATGTTCGTACGGATGGCAGTGTAGATATTTTCATTTTCATACAGGTGGCGGTGCAGATATTTCCATGTTTATACAGATAGCAGTGTAGTTATTTCCATGTTTACAGAGTTAGCAGTGTAGATATTTTCATTGATATAAAGATAGCTGTGTAGATATTTGCATGTTCATACAGATATTGGTCTAGATATTTCCATGTTCATTCAGATGGCGGTGAAGATATTTCCATGTTCATACAGATGGTGGTGTAGATATTTCCAAGTTCATACACATGGCGGTGTAGATATTTCCATGTTCATTGAGATGTCTGTGTAGATAATTCCATGTTCATACATATGGCGGTGTAGATATTTCCATGTTCATACAGATAGCGGTGTAGATATTTCCATGTTCATACAGATTGCGGTGTAGATATTTCCATGTTCATACAGATAGCGGTGTAGATATTTCCATGTTCATACTGATAGCGGTGTAGATATTTCCATGTTCATACAGATAGCGGTGTAGATATTTCCATGTTCATACTGTTAGCGGTGTAGATATTTCCATGTTCATACAGATGGCGGTGTAGATATTTCCATGTTCATAGAGATGGCGGTGTAGATATTTCCATGTTTATGCAGATAGTGGTATAGATATTTCCATGTTTGTATAGATGGTGGTGTAGATATTTCCATGTATATAGAGATGGCGGTCTAGTTATTTCCTTGTTTACAGAGATAGTGGTGTAGTTATTTCCAAGTTTATAGAGACAGCGTTGTAGATATTTCCATGTTTATACAGATAGCGGTGAAGGTATTTCCATGTTTATACAGATAGCGGTGTAGTTATTTCCATGTTTATACAGATAGCAGTGTAGATATTTCCATGTTTATAGAGATAGTGGTGTAGATAATTTCAATTTTATACAGAGAGAAGTGTAGATATTTCCAAGTTCATACAGATAGCGGTGTAGGTATTTCCATGTTTATAGAGATAGTGGTGTAGATAATTTCAATTTTATACAGAGAGCAGTGTAGATATTTCCAAGTTCATACAGGTGGCGGTGTAGATATTTCCATGTTTATACAGATAGCAGTGTAGTTATTTCCATGTTTATAGAGATAGCTTTGTAGATTTTTCCATTGATATACAGATAGCTGTGTAGATATTTGCATGTTCATACAGATAGCGGTGTAGATATTTCCATGTTCGTACAGATAGCGGTGAAGATATTTCCATGTTCATACCGATCGCGTTGTAGATATTTCCATGTTTATACAGATAGCGGTGAAGGTATTTCCAAGTTCATACAGATAGCGGTGTAGATATTTCCACGTTTATAGAGATGGCGGTGTAGATATATCCATGTTCATAGAGATGGCAGTGTAGATATTTCCATGTTTATGGGGATGGCGGTGTAGATATTTTCATGTTTACCCAGATGGCGGTGTAGATATTTCCATGTTTACACAGATAGCGGCGTAGACATTTCCATGTTTATACAGATAGCGTTGAGGATATTTCCATGTTTATTCAGATAGCGGTGCGGATATTTCCATGTTTATACAGATAGCGGTGCGGATATTTCCATGTTTATACAGATAGTTGGGCAGATATTTCCATGTTTATACAGATAGCGGTGTACATATTTCCATCTTAATACAGATGGCAGTGTAGATATGTCCATGTTCGTACAGATGGCGGTGTAGATATTTCCATGTTCATACAGATGGCGGTGTAGATATTTCAAAGTTTATAGAGATAGCGCTGTAGTTATTTCCATATTTATAGAGAAATCTTTGTAGATATTTCCATGTATATTCAGATAGCTGTGTAGATATTTCCATGTTCATGCAGATAGCGGTGTAGATATTTCCATGTTCATCCAGATGCCGGAGTACATATATCCGTGTTCATACAGATGGCGGTGAAGATATTTCCATGTTCATACAGATGGTGGTGTAGATATTTCCATGTCCATACAAATGGCGGTGTAGATATTTCCATGTTCATAGAGAAGGCGGTGTAGATAATTCCATCTTCATACAAATGGCGGTGTAGATATTTCCATGTTCATATAGATGGCGGTGTAGATATTTCCATATTTATACAGATATCAGTGTAGTTATTTCCATGTTTATAGGGATAGCAGTGTAGATATTTTCATTGATATACAGATAGCTGTGTAGATATTTGCATGTTCATAGAGATAGCGGTGTAGATATTTCCATGTTCATACAGATAGCGGTGTAGATATTTGCATGTTCATACAGATAGCGTTGTAGATATTTCCATGTTCATAGAGATAGCGGTGTAGATATTTCCATGTTCATACAGATAGCGGTGTAGATAGTTCCATGTTCATACAGTTAGCGGTGTAGATATTTCCATGTTCATACAGATGGCAGTGTAGATATTTACATGTTCATACAGATGGTGGTGCAGATATTTCCATGTTCATGCAGATGGCGGTGTAGATATTTCCATGTTCATACAGATAGCGGTGTAGATATTTCCATATTCATACCAATAGCGGTGTAGATATTTCCATGCTCATACAGATGGCGGTGTAGATATTTACATGTTCATACAGATGGCGGTGTAGATATTTCCATGTTCGTACGGATGGCGGTGTAGATATTTCCATGTTCATACAGGTGGCGGTGTAGATAATTCCATGTTCATACAAATGGCGGTGTAGATATTTCCATGTTCATAGAGATGGCGGTGTAGATATTTCCATATTTATACAGATAGCAGTGTAGTTATTTCCATGTTTATAGGGATAGCAGTGTAGATATTTTCATTGATATACAGATAGCTGTGTAGATATTTGCATGTTCATACAGATAGTGGTCTAGATATTTCCATGTTCATACAGATAGCGGTGTAGATATTTGCATGTTCATACAGATAGCGGTGTAGATATTTCCATGTTCATACAGATAGCGGTGTAGATATTTACATGTTCATACAGATGGCGGTGTAGATATTTACATGTTCATACACATGGCGGTGTAGATATTTCCATGTTCATAGAGATGGCGGTGTAGATATTTCCAAATTTATACAGATAGCAGTGTAGTTATTTCCATGTTTATAGGGATAGCAGTGTAGATATTTTCATTGATATAAAGATAGCTGTGTAGATATTTGCATGTTCATACAGATAGTGGTCTAGATATTTCCATGTTCATTCAGATGGCGGTGAAGATATTTCCATGTTCATACAGATGGTGGTGTAGATATTTCCAAGTTCATACACATGGCGGTGTAGATATTTCCATGTTCATTGAGATGTCTGTGTAGATAATTCCATGTTCATACAAATGGCGGTGTAGATATTTCCATGTTCATACAGATAGCGGTGTAGATATTTCCATGTTCATACAGATAGCGGTGTAGGTATTTCCATGTTCATACAGATAGCGGTGTAGATATTTCCATGTTCATACTGATAGAGGTGTAGATATTTCCATGTTCATACAGATAGCGGTGTAGATATTTCCATGTTCATACAGATAGCGGTGTAGATATTTCCATGTTCATACTGATAGAGGTGTAGATATTTCCATGTTCATACAGATAGCGGTGTAGATATTTCCATGTTCATACAGATGGCGGTGAAGATATTTCCATGTTCATACAGATAGCGGTGTAGTTATTTCCATGTTCATACAAATGGCGGTGTAGATATTTCCATGTTCATAGAGATGGCGGTGTAGATATTTCCAGGTTCATACAAATGGCGGTGTAGATATTTCCAAGTTCTTAGAGATGGCGGTGTAGATATTTCCATGTTCATACAGTTAGCGGTGTAGATATTTCCATGTTCATACAGATGGCAGTGTAGATATTTACATGTTCATACTGATGGCGGTGCAGATATTTCCATGTTCATAAAGATGGCGGTGTAGATATTTCCATGTTCGTACAGATAGCGGTGTAGGTATTTCCATATTCATACCAATAGCGGTGTAGATATTTCCATGTTCATACAGTTAGCGGTGTAGATATTTCCATGTACATACAGATGGCGGTGTAGATATTTACATGTTCATACAGATGGCGGTGTAGATATTTCCATGTTCGTACGGATGGCAGTGTAGATATTTCCACGTTCATACAGGTGGCGGTGTAGATAATTCCATGTTCATACAAATGGCGGTGTAGATATTTCCATGTTCATAGAGATGGCGGTGTAGATATTTCCATATTTATACAGATAGCAGTGTAGTTATTTCCATGTTTATAGGGATAGCAGTGTAGATATTTTCATTGATATACAGATAGCTGTGTAGATATTTGCATGTTCATACAGATAGTGGTCTAGATATTTCCATGTTCGTACAGATAGCGGTGTAGATATTTGCATGTTCATACAGATAGCGATGTAGATATTTCCATGTTCATACAGATGGCGGTGAAGATATTTCCATGTTCATACAGTTGGCGGTGTAGATATTTCCATGTTTGTACGGATGGCGGTGTAGATATTTCCATGTTCATACAGATGGCGGTGTAGATATTTCCATGTTTATAGGGATGACGGTGTAGATATTTTCATGTTTACACAGATGGCGGTTTAGATATTTCCATGTTTACACAGATAGCGGTGTAGACATTTCCATGTTTACACAGATAGCGGTGTGGATATTTCCATGTTTATGCAGATAGCAGTGTAGATATTTCCATGTTTATACAAATAGCGGTGCGGATATTTCCATGTTTATACAGATAGTTGGGCAGATATTTCCATGTTTATACAGATAGCGGTGTAGATATTTCCATCTTAATACAGATGGCGGCGTAGATATGTCCATGTTTGTACAGACGGCGGTGTAGATATTTCCATGTTCATAGAGATGGGGGTGTAGATATTTCGAAGTTTATAGAGATAGCGCTGTAGTTATTTCCATATTTATAGAGAAATCTGTGTAGATATTTCCATGTATATTCAGATAGCTGTGTAGATATTTCCATGTTCATGCAGATATCGGTGTAGATATTTCCATGTTCATCCAGATGCCGGTGTACATATATCCGTGTTCATACAGATGGCGGTGAAGATATTTCCATGTTCATACAGATGGTGGTGTAGATATTTCCATATTCATACAAATGGCGGTGTAGATATTACCATGTTCATAGAGATGGCGGTGTAGATAATTCCATCTTCATACAAATGGCGGTGTAGATATTCCCATGTTCATAGAGATGGCGGTGTAGATATTTCCATATTTATACAGATAGCAGTGTAGTTATTTCCATGTTTATAGGGATAGCATTTTAGATATTTTCATTGATATACAGATAGCTGTGTAGATATTTGCATGTTCATACAGGTAGCGGTCTAGATATTTCCATGTTCATACAGATAGCAGTGTAGATATTTGCATGTTCATACAAATAGCGGTGTAGATATTTCCATGTTCATACAGATAGCGGTGTAGATATTTCCATGTTCCTACAGATAGCGGTGTAGATATTTCCATGTTCATACAGTTAGCGGTGTAGATATTTCCATGTTCATACAGATGGCAGTGTAGATATTTACAAGTTCATACTGATGGCGGTGCAGATATTTCCATGTTCATAAAGATGGCGGTGTAGATATTTCCATGTTCGTACAGATAGCGGTGTAGGTATTTCCATATTCATACCAATAGCGGTGTAGATATTTCCATGTTCATACAGTTAGCGGTGTAGATATTTCCATGTTCATACAGATGGCGGTGTAGATATTTACATGTTCATACAGATGGCGGTGTAGATATTTCCATGTTCGTACGGATGGCAGTGTAGATATTTCCACGTTCATACAGGTGGCGGTGTAGATAATTCCATGTTCATACAAATGGCGGTGTAGATATTTCCATGTTCATAGAGATGGCGGTGTAGATATTTCCATATTTATACAGATAGCAGTGTAGTTATTTCCATGTTTATAGGGATAGCAGTGTAGATATTTTCATTGATATACAGATAGCTGTGTAGATATTTGCATGTTCATACAGATAGTGGTCTAGATATTTCCATGTTCGTACAGATAGCGGTGTAGATATTTGCATGTTCATACAGATAGCGATGTAGATATTTCCATGTTCATACAGATGGCGGTGAAGATATTTCCATGTTCATACAGTTGGCGGTGTAGATATTTCCATGTTTGTACGGATGGCGGTGTAGATATTTCCATGTTCATACAGATGGCGGTGTAGATATTTCCATGTTTATAGGGATGACGGTGTAGATATTTTCATGTTTACACAGATGGCGGTGTAGTTATTTCCATGTTTACACAGATAGCGGTGTAGACATTTCCATGTTTACACAGATAGCGGTGTGGATATTTCCATGTTTATGCAGATAGCAGTGTAGATATTTCCATGTTTATACAAATAGCGGTGCGGATATTTCCATGTTTATACAGATAGTTGGGCAGATATTTCCATGTTTATACAGATAGCGATGTAGATATTTCCATCTTAATACAGATGGCGGTGAAGATATGTCCATGTTTGTACAGATGGCGGTGTAGATATTTCCATGTTCATAGAGATGGGGGTGTAGATATTTCGAAGTTTATATAGATAGCGCTGTAGTTATTTCCATATTTATAGAGAAATCTGTGTAGATATTTCCATGTATATTCAGATAGCTGTGTAGATATTTCCATGTTCATGCAGATATCGGTGTAGATATTTCCATGTTCATCCAGATGCCGGTGTACATATATCCGTGTTCATACAGATGGCGGTGAAGATATTTCCATGTTCATACAGATGGTGGTGTAGATATTTCCATATTCATACAAATGGCGGTGTAGATATTTCCATGTTCATAGAGATGGCGGTGTAGATAATTCCATCTTCATACAAATGGCGGTG
This sequence comes from Gorilla gorilla gorilla, assembly GCF_029281585.2. Classification (NCBI taxonomy): domain Eukaryota; kingdom Metazoa; phylum Chordata; class Mammalia; order Primates; family Hominidae; genus Gorilla; species Gorilla gorilla. The sequence goes on along the minus strand of NC_073235.2, from coordinate 11,964,275 downwards.
TAGATATTCCCATGTTCATAGAGATGGCGGTGTAGATATTTCCATATTTATACAGATAGCAGTGTAGTTATTTCCATGTTTATAGGGATAGCAGTGTAGATATTTTCATTGATATACAGATAGCTGTGTAGATATTTGCATGTTCATACAGATAGCGGTCTAGATATTTCCATGTTCATACAGATAGCAGTGTAGATATTTGCATGTTCATACAAATAGCGGTGTAGATATTTCCACGTTCATACAGATAGCGGTGTAGATATTTCCATGTTCCTACAGATAGCGGTGTAGATATTTCCATGTTCATACAGTTAGCGGCGTAGATATTTCCATGTTCATACAGATGGCAGTGTAGATATTTACATGTTCATACAGGTGGTGGTGCAGATATTTCCATGTTCATAAAGATGGCGGTGTAGATATTTCCATGTTCGTACAGATAGCGGTGTAGATATTTCCTTATTCATACCAATAGCGGTGTAGATATTTCCATGTTCATACAGTTAGCGGTGTAGATATTTCCATGTTCATACAGATGGCGGTGTAGATATTTACATGTTCATACAGATGGCGGTGTAGATATTTCCATGTTCGTACGGATGGCAGTGTAGATATTTCCACGTTCATACAGGTGGCGGTGTAGATAATTCCATGTTCATACAAATGGTGGTGTAGATATTTCCATGTTCATAGAGATGGCGGTGTAGATATTTCCATATTTATACAGATAGCAGTATAGTTATTTCCATGTTTATAGGGATAGCAGTGTAGATGTTTTCATTGATATACAGATAGCTGAGTAGATATTTGCATGTTCATACAGATAGTGGTCTAGATATTTCCATGTTCATACAGATAGCGGAGTAGATATTTGCATGTTCATACAGATAGCGGTGTAGATATTTCCATGTTCATACAGATAGCGGTGTAGATATTTACATGTTCATACAGATGGCGGTGTAGATATTTCCATGTTCATACAGATAGCGGTGTAGATATTTCCATGTTCATACAGATAGCGGTGTAGATATTTCCATGTTCATCCAGATGCCGGTGTACATATATCCATGTTCATACAGATGGCGGTGAAGATATTTCCATGTTCATACAGATGGCGGTGTAGGTATTTCCATGTTCATACAGATGGCGGTGTAGATATTTCCATGTTCATAGAGATGGCGGTGTAGATATTTCCAGGTTCATACAGATGGCGGTGTAGATATTTCCAAGTTCTTAGAGATGGCGGTGTAGATATTTCCAGGTTCATACAAATGGCGGTGTAGATATTTCCAAGTTCTTAGAGATGGCGGTGTAGATATTTCCATGTTTATACAGATAGCAGTGTAGTTATTTCCATGTTTATAGAGATACCATTGTGGATATTTCCATTGATATACAGATACCTGTGTAGATATTTGCATGTTCATACAGATAGCGGTGTAGATATTTCCATGTTCATACAGATAGCGGTGTAGAGATTTCCATGTTCATACAGATAGCGGTGTAGATATTTCCATGTTCATACAGATAGCGGTGTAGATATTTCCATGTTCATACCAATAGCGGTGTAGACATTTCCATGTTTATACAGTTAGCGGTGTAGATATTTCCATGTTCATACAGATAGTGGTGTAGATATTTCCATGTTCATACAGATAGCCGTGTAGATATTTCCATCTTCATACAGATAGCGGTGTAGATAATTCCATGTTCATACAGTTAGCGGTGTAGATATTTCCATGTTCATACAGATGGCGGTGAAGATATTTACATGTTCATACAGATGGCGGTGTAGATATTTCCGTGTTCATACAGATAGCGGTGTAGATATTTCCAAGTTCATGCCAATAGCGGTGTAGACATTTCCATGTTCATACATTTAGCGTTGTAGATATTTTCATGTTCATACAGATGGCGGTGAAGTTATTTCCATTTTCATACAGTTGGCGGTGTAGATATTTCCATGTTTGTACGAATGGCGGTGTAGATATTTCCATGTTCATACAGATGGCGGTGAAGATATTTCCATGTTCATACAGTTGGCGGTGTAGATATTTCCATGTTTGTACGGATGGCGGTGTAGATATTTACATGTTAATACAGATGGCGGTGTAGATATTTCCATGTTTATAGGGATGACGGTGTAGATATTTTCATGTTTACACAGATGGCGGTTTAGATATTTCCATGTTTACACAGATAGCGGTGTAGACATTTCCATGTTTACACAGATAGCGGTGTGGATATTTCCATGTTTATGCAGATAGCAGTGTAGATATTTCCATGTTTATACAAATAGCGGTGCGGATATTTCCATGTTTATACAGATAGTTGGGCAGATATTTCCATGTTTATACAGATAGCGGTGTAGATATTTCCATCTTAATACAGATGGCGGTGTAGATATGTCCATGTTTGTACAGATGGCGGTGTAGATATTTCCATGTTCATAGAGATGGGGGTGTAGATATTTCGAAGTTTATAGAGATAGCGCTGTAGTTATTTCCATATTTATAGAGAAATCTGTGTAGATATTTCCATGTATATTCAGATAGCTGTGTATATATTTCCATGTTCATGCAGATATCGGTGTAGATATTTCCATGTTCATCCAGATGCCGGTGTACATATATCCGTGTTCATACAGATGGCGGTGAAGATATTTCCATGTTCATACAGATGGTGGTGTAGATATTTCCATATTCATACAAATGGCGGTGTAGATATTTCCATGTTCATAGAGATGGCGGTGTAGATAATTCCATCTTCATACAAATGGCGGTGTAGATATTCCCATGTTCATAGAGATGGCGGTGTAGATATTTCCATATTTATACAGATAGCAGTGTAGTTATTTCCATGTTTATAGGGATAGCAGTTTAGATATTTTCATTGATATACAGATAGCTGTGTAGATATTTGCATGTTCATACAGGTAGCGGTCTAGATATTTCCATGTTCATACAGATAGCAGTGTAGATATTTGCATGTTCTTACAAATAGCGGTGTAGATATTTCCATGTTCATACAGATTGCGGTGTAGATATTTCCATGTTCCTACAGATAGTGGTGTAGATATTTCCATGTTCATACAGTTAGCGGTGTAGATATTTCCATGTTCATACAGATGGCAGTGTAGATATTTACATGTTCATACTGATGGCGGTGCAGATATTTCCATGTTCATAAAGATGGCGGTGTAGATATTTCCATATTCGTACAGATAGCGGTGTAGGTATTTCCATATTCATACCAATAGCGGTGTAGATATTTCCATGTTCATACAGTTAGCGGTGTAGATATTTCCATGTTCATACAGATGGCGGTGTAGATATTTACATGTTCATACAGATGGCGGTGTAGATATTTCCATGTTCGTACGGATGGCAGTGTAGATATTTCCACGTTCATACTGGTGGCGGTGTAGATAATTCCATGTTCATACAAATGGCGGTGTAGATATTTCCATGTTCATAGAGATGGCGGTGTAGATATTTCCATATTTATACAGATAGCAGTGTAGTTATTTCCATGTTTATAGAGATAGCAGTGTAGATATTTTCATTGATATACAGATAGCTGTGTAGATATTTGCATTTTCATACAGATAGTGGTCTAGATATTTCCATGTTCGTACAGATAGCGGTGTAGATATTTGCATGTTCATACAGATAGCGATGTAGATATTTCCATGTTCATACAGATGGCAGTGAAGATATTTCCATGTTCATACAGTTGGCGGTGTAGATATTTCCATGTTTGTACGGATGGCGGTGTAGATATTTCCATGTTCATACAGATGGCAGTGTAGATATTTCCATGTTTATAGGGATGACGGTGTAGATATTTTCATGTTTACACAGATGGCGGTTTAGATATTTCCATGTTTACACAGATAGCGGTGTAGACATTTCCATGTTTACACAGATAGCGGTGTGGATATTTCCATGTTTATGCAGATAGCAGTGTAGATATTTCCATGTTTATACAAATAGCGGTGCGGATATTTCCATGTTTATACAGATAGTTGGGCAGATATTTCCATGTTTATACAGATAGCGGTGTAGATATTTCCATCTTAATACAGATGGCTGTGTAGATATGTCCATGTTTGTACAGATGGCGGTGTAGATATTTCCATGTTCATAGAGATGGGGGTGTAGATATTTCGAAGTTTATAGAGATAGCGCTGTAGTTATTTCCATATTTATAGAGAAATCTGTGTAGAGATTTCCATGTATATTCAGATAGCTGTGTAGATATTTCCATGTTCATGCAGATATCGGTGTAGATATTTCCATGTTCATCCAGATACCGGTGTACATATATCCGTGTTCATACAGATGGCGGTGAAGATATTTCCATGTTCATACAGATGGTGGTGTAGATATTTCCATGTTCATACAGATGGTGGTGTAGATCTTTCCATGTTCATACCAATTTCGGTGTAGATGGTTCCATTTTCATAGAGATGGCGGTGTAGATATTTCCATATTCATACAAATGGCGGTGTAGATATTACCATGTTCATAGAGATGGCGGTGTAGATAATTCCATCTTCATACAAATGGCGGTGTAGATATTCCCATGTTCATAGAGATGGCGGTGTAGATATTTCCATATTTATACAGATAGCAGTGTAGTTATTTCCATGTTTGTAGGGATAGCAGTTTAGATATTTTCATTGATATACAGATAGCTGTGTAGATATTTGCATGTTCATACAGGTAGCGGTCTAGATATTTCCATGTTCATACAGATAGCAGTGTAGATATTTGCATGTTCATACAAATAGCGGTGTAGATATTTCCATGTTCATACAGATAGCGGTGTAGATATTTCCATGTTCCTACAGATAGCGGTGTAGATATTTCCATGTTCATACAGTTAGCGGTGTAGATATTTCCATGTTCATACAGATGGCAGTGTAGATATTTACATGTTCATACTTATGGCGGTGCAGATATTTCCATGTTCATAAAGATGGCGGTGTAGATATTTCCATGTTCGTACAGATAGCGGTGTAGGTATTTCCATATTCATACCAATAGCGGTGTAGATATTTCCATGTTCATACAGTTAGCGGTGTAGATATTTCCATGTTCATACAGATGGCGGTGTAGATATTTACATGTTCATACAGATGGCGGTGTAGATATTTCCATGTTCGTACGGATGGCCGTGTAGATATTTCCACGTTCATACAGGTGGCGGTGTAGATAATTCCATGTTCATACAAATGGTGGTGTAGATATTTCCATGTTCATAGAGATGGCGGTGTAGATATTTCCATATTTATACAGATAGCAGTGTAGTTATTTCCATGTTTATAGGGATAGCAGTGTAGATATTTTCATTGATATACAGATAGCTGTGTAGATATTTGCATGTTCATACAGATAGTGGTCTAGATATTTCCATGTTCGTACAGATAGCGGTGTAGATATTTGTATGTTCATACAGATAGCGATGTAGATATTTCCATGTTCATACAGATGGCGGTGAAGATATTTCCATGTTCATACAGTTGGCGGTGTAGATATTTCCATGTTTGTACGGATGGCGGTGTAGATATTTACATGTTCATACAGATGGCGGTGTAGATATTTCCATGTTTATAGGGATGACGGTGTAGATATTTTCATGTTTACACAGATGGCGGTGTAGTTATTTCCATGTTTACACAGATAGCGGTGTAGACATTTCCATGTTTACACAGATAGCAGTGTGGATATTTCCATGTTTATGCAGATAGCAGTGTAGATATTTCCATGTTTATACAAATAGCGGTGCGGATATTTCCATGTTTATACAGTTAGTTGGGCAGATATTTCCATGTTTATACAGATAGCGGTGTAGATATTTCCATCTTAATACAGATGGCGGTGAAGATATGTCCATGTTTGTACAGATGGCGGTGTGGATATTTCCATGTTCATAGAGATGGGGGTGTAGATATTTCGAAGTTTATAGAGATAGCGCTGTAGTTATTTCCATATTTATTGAGAAATCTGTGTAGATATTTCCATGTATATTCAGATAGCTGGGTAGATATTTCCATGTTCATGCAGATATCGGTGTAGATATTTCCATGTTCATCCAGATGCCGGTGTACATATATCCGTGTTCATACAGATGGCGGTGAAGATATTTCCATGTTCATACAGATGGTGGTGTAGATATTTCCATATTCATACAAATGGCGGTGTAGATATTTCCATGTTCATAGAGATGGCGGTGTAGATAATTCCATCTTCATACAAATGGCGGTGTAGATATTCCCATGTTCATAGAGATGGCGGTGTAGATATTTCCATATTTATACAGATAGCAGTGTAGTTATTTCCATGTTTATAGGGATAGCAGTGTAGATATTTTCATTGATATACAGATAGCTGTGTAGATATTGGCATGTTCATACAGATAGCGGTCTAGATATTTCCATGTTCATACAGATAGCAGTGTAGATATTTGCATGTTCATACAAATAGCGGTGTAGATATTTCCACGTTCATACAGATAGCGGTGTAGATATTTCCATGTTCCTACAGATAGAGGTGTAGATATTTCCATGTTCATACAGTTAGCGGCGTAGATATTTTCATGTTCATACAGATGGCAGTGTAGATATTTACATGCTCATACAGATGGCGGTGCAGATATTTCCATGTTCATAAAGATTACGGTGTAGATATTTCCATGTTCGTACAGATAGCGGTGTAGATATTTCCATATTCATACCAATAGCGGTGTAGATATTTCCATGTTCATACAGTTAGCGGTGTAGATATTTCCATGTTCATACAGATGGCGGTGTAGATATTTACATGTTCATACAGATGGCGGTGTAGATATTTCCATGTTCGTACGGATGGCAGTGTAGATATTTCCACGTTCATACAGGTGGCGGTGTAGATAATTCCATGTTCATACAAATGGTGGTGTAGGTATTTCCATGTTCATAGAGATGGCGGTGTAGATATTTCCATATTTATACAGATAGCAGTATAGTTATTTCCATGTTTTTAGGGATAGCAGTGTAGATATTTTCATTGATATACAGATAGCTGTGTAGATATTTGCATGTTCATACAGATAGTGGTCTAGATATTTCCATGTTCATACAGATAGCGGTGTAGATATTTGCATGTTCATACAGATAGCGGTGTAGATATTTCCATGTTCATACAGATAGCGGTGTAGATATTTACATGTTCATACAGATGGCGGTGTAGATATTTCCATGTTCATACAGATAGCGGTGTAGATATTTCCATGTTCATACAGATAGCGGTGTAGATATTTCCATGTTCATCCAGATGCCGGTGTACATATATCCATGTTCATACAGATGGCGGTGAAGATATTTCCATGTTCATACGGACGGCGGTGTAGGTATTTCCATGTTCATACAGATGGCGGTGTAGATATTTCCATGTTCATAGAGATGGCGGTGTAGATATTTCCAGGTTCATACAAATGGCGGTGTAGATATTTCCAAGTTCTTAGAGATGGCCGTGTAGATATTTCAATGTTTATACAGATAGCAGTGTAGTTATTTCCATGTTTATAGAGATACCATTGTGGATATTTCCATTGATATACAGATAGCTGTGTAGATATTTGCATGTTCATACAGATAGCGGTGTAGATATTTCCATGTTCATACAGATAGCGGTGTAGAGATTTCCATGTTCATACAGATAGCGGTGTAGATATTTCCATGTTCATACAGATAGCGGTGTAGATATTTCCATGTTCATACCAATAGCGGTGTAGACATTTCCATGTTTATACAGTTAGCGGTGTAGATATTTCCATGTTCATACAGATAGTGGTGTAGATATTTCCATGTTCATACAGATAGCGGTGTAGATATTTCCATCTTCATACAGATAGCGGTGTAGATAATTCCATGTTCATACAGTTAGCGGTGTAGATATTTCCATGTTCATACAGATGGCGGTGTAGATATTTACATGTTCATACAGATGGCGGTGTAGATATTTCCGTGTTCATACAGATAGCGGTGTAGGTATTTCCATGTTCATGCCAATAGCGGTGTAGACATTTCCATGTTTATACATTTAGCGTTGTAGATATTATCATGTTCATACAGATGGCGGTGAAGTTATTTCCATGTTCATACAGTTGGCGGTGTAGATATTTCCATGTTTGTACGAATGGCGGTGTAGATATTTCCATGTTTGTACGGATGGCGGTGTAGATATTTCCATGTTTGTACGGATGGCGGTGTAGATATTTCCATGTTCATACAGATGGCGGTGTAGATATTTCCATGTTTATAGGGAAGACGGTGTAGATATTTTCATGTTTACAAAGATGGCGGTGTAGTTATTTCCATGTTTACACAGATAGCGGTGTAGACATTTCCATGTTTACACAGATAGCGGTGTGGATATTTCCATGTTTATGCAGATAGCAGTGTAGATATTTCCATGTTTATACAAATAGCGGTGCGGATATTTCCATGTTTATACAGATAGTTGGGCAGATATTTCCATGTTTATACAGATAGCGGTGTAGATATTTCCATCTTAATACAGATGGCGGTGAAGATATGTCCATGTTTGTACAGATGGCGGTGTAGATATTTCCATGTTCATAGAGATGGGGGTGTAGATATTTCGAAGTTTATAGAGATAGCGCTGTAGTTATTTCCATATTTATAGAGAAATCTGTGTAGATATTTCCATGTATATTCAGATAGCTGTGTAGATATTTCCATGTTCATGCAGATATCGGTGTAGATATTTCCATGTTCATCCAGATGCCGGTGTACATATATCCGTGTTCATACAGATGGCGGTGAAGATATTTCCTTGTTCATACAGATGGTGGTGTAGATATTTCCATATTCATACGAATGGCGGTGTAGATATTTCCATGTTCATAGAGATGGCGGTGTAGATAATTCCATCTTCATACAAATGGCGGTGTAGATATTCCCATGTTCATAGAGATGGCGGTGTAGATATTTCCATATTTATACAGATAGCAGTGTAGTTATTTCCATGTTTATAGGGATAGCAGTGTAGATATTTTCATTGATATACAGATAGCTGTGTAGATATTTGCATGTTCATACAGATAGCGGTCTAGATATTTCCATGTTCATACAGATAGCAGTGTAGATATTTGCATGTTCATACAAATAGCGGTGTAGATATTTCCATGTTCATACAGATAGCGGTGTAGATATTTCCATGTTCCTACAGATAGCGGTGTAGATATTTCCATGTTCATACAGTTAGCGGCGTAGATATTTCCATGTTCATACAGATGGCAGTGTAGATATTTACGTGTTCATACAGATGGCGGTGCAGATATTTCCATGTTCATAAAGATGGCGGTGTAGATATTTCCATGTTCGTACTGATAGCGGTGTAGATATTTCCATATTCATACCAATAGCGGTGTAGATATTTCCATGTTCATACAGTTAGCGGTGTAGATATTTCCATGTTCATACAGATGGCGGTGTAGATATTTACATGTTCATACAGATGGCGGTGTAGATATTTCCATGTTCGTACGGATGGCAGTGTAGATATTTCCACGTTCATACAGGTGGCGGTGTAGATAATTCCATGTTCATACAAATGGCGGTGTAGATATTTCCATGTTCATAGAGATGTCGGTGTAGATATTTCCATATTTATACCGATAGCAGTGTAGTTATTTCCATGTTTATAGGGATAGCAGTGTAGATCTTTTCATTGATATACAGATAGCTGTGTAGATATTTGCATGTTCATACAGATAGTGGTCTAGATATTTCCATGTTCATACAGATAGCGGTGTAGATATTTGCATGTTCATACAGATAGCGGTGTAGATATTTCCATGTTCATACAGATAGCGGTGTAGATATTTACATGTTCATACAGATGGCGGTGTAGATATTTCCATGTTCATACAGATAGCGGTGTAGATATTTCCATGTTCATAGAGATAACGGTGTAGATATTTCCATGTTCATACAGATAGCGGTGTAGATATTTCCATGTTCATACAGATAGCGGTGTAGATATTTCCACGTTCATCCAGATGCCGGTGTACATATATCCATGTTCATACAGATGGCGGTGAAGATATTTCCATGTTCATACAGATGGCGGTGTAGGTATTTCCATGTTCATACAAATGGCGGTGTAGATATTTCCACGTTTATAGAGATGGCGGTGTAGATATTTCCAGGTTCAAACAAATGGCGGTGTAGATATTTCCAAGTTCTTAGAGATGGCGGTGTAGATATTTCCATGTTTATACAGATAGCAGTGTAGTTATTTCCATGTTTATAGAGATACCATTGTGGATATTTCCATTGATATACAGATAGCTGTGTAGATATTTGCATGTTCATATAGATAGCGGTGTAGATATTTCCATGTTCATACAGATAATGGTGTAGATATTTCCATGTTCATACAGATAGCGGTGTAGATATTTCCATGTTCATACAGATAGCGGTGTAGATATTTCCAGGTTCATACACATTGCGGTGTAGATATTTCCATGTCCTTACAGTTAGCGGTGTAGATATTTCCATGTTCATACAGATGGCGGTGTAGATATTTACATGTTCATACAGATGGCGGTGTAGGTATTTACATGTTCATACAGATAGCGGTGTAGAGATTTCCATGTTCATACAGATAGCGGTGTAGATATTTCCATGTTCATACAGATAGCAGTGTAGATATTTCCATGTTCATACGAATAGCGGTGTAGACATTTCCATGTTCATACAGTTAGCGGTGTAGATATTTCTATGTTCATACAGATAGTGGTGTAGATATTTCCATGTTCATACAGATAGCGGTGTAGATACTTCCATGTTCAGATGCCGGTGTACATATATCCATGTTCATACAGATGGCGGTGAAGATATTTCCATGTTCATACAGATGGCGGTGTAGGTATTTCCATGTCCATACAAATGGCGGTGTAGATATTTCCATGTTCATAGAGATGGCGGTGTAGATATTTCCAGGTTCATATAAATGGCGGTGTAGATATTTCCATTTTCTTAGAGATGGCGGTGTAGATATTTCTATGTTTATACAGGTAGCAGTGTAGTGATTTCCATGTTTATAGAGATACCATTGTGGATATTTCCATTGATATACAGATAGCTGTGTAGATATTTGCATGTTCATACAGATAGCGGTGTAGGTATTTCCATGTTTACACAGATAGCGGTGTGGATATTTCCATGTTTATGCAGATAGCAGTGTAGATATTTCCATGTTTATACAAATAGCGGTGCGGATATTTCCATGTTTATACAGATAGTTGGGCAGATATTTCCATGTTTATACAGATAGCGGTGTAGATATTTCCATCTTAATACAGATAGCGGTGTAGAGATTTCCATGTTCATACAGATAGCGGTGAGGATATTTCCATGTTCATACAGATAGCGGTGTAGATATTTCCATGTTCATACGAATAGCGGTGTAGACATTTCCATGTTCATACAGTTAGCGGTGTAGATATTTCTATGTTCATACAGATAGCGGTGTAGATATTTCCATGTTCATACAGATAGCGGTGTAGATATTTCCATGTTCATACAGATAGCGGTTTAGATATTTCCATGTTCATACAGATAGCGGTGTAGATAATTCCATGGTCATACAGTTAGCGGTGTAGATATTTCCATGTTCATACAGATGGCGGTGTAGATATTTACATGTTCATACAGATGGCGGTGTAGATATTTCCATGTTCATACAGATAGCTGTGTAGATATTTCCATGTTCATGCCAATAGCGGTGTAGACATTTCCATGTTCATACATTTAGCGGTGTAGATATTTCCATGTTCATACAGATGGCGGTGAAGATATTTCCATGTTCATACAGTTGGCGGTGTAGATATTTCCATGTTTGTACGGATGGCAGTGTAGATATTTCCATGTTAGTACAGGTGGCGGTGTAGATATTTCCATGTTTATACAGATAGCAGTGTAGTTATTTCCATGTTAATAGAGATAGCTGTGTGGATATTTCCATTGATATACAGATAGCTGTGTCGATATTTGCATGTTCATACAGATAGCGGTGTAGATATTTCCATGTTCGTACAGATAGCGGTGTAGATATTTCCATGTTCATACAGATAGTGGTGTAGATATTTCCATGTTCATACAGATAACGGTGTAGATATTTCCATGTTCATACAGACAGCGGTGTAGATATTTCCATGTTCATACAGTTAGCGGTGTAGATATTTCCATGTTCCTACAGATGGCGGTGTAGATATTTACATGTTCATACAGATGGCAGTATAGATATTTCCATGCTCGTACAGATGGCGGTGTAGATATTTCCATGTTCATACAGATAGCGGTATAGATATTTCCATGTTTATACAGATGGTGGTGTAGATATTTCCATGTATATAGAGTTGGCGGTCTAGATATTTCCGTGTTTACAGAGATAGTGGTGTAGTTATTTCCAAGTTTATAGAGACAGCTTTGTAGATATTTCCATGTTTATACAGATAGCGGTGAAGTTATTTCCATGTTTATACAGATAGCGGTGTAGATATTTCGATGTTTATACAGATAGCAGTGTAGATATTTCCATGTTTATAGAGATAGTGGTGTAGATAATTTCAATTTTATACAGAGAGCAGTGTAGATATTTCCAAGTTCATACAGATAGTGGTGTAGATATTTCCAGGTTCATACAAACGGTGGTGTAGATATTTCCATGTCCGTCCAGATAGCGGTGTAGATATTTCCATGTTCATACAGATAGCTGTGTAGATATTTCCATGTTCATCCAGATAACGGTGTAGATATTTCCATGTTCATACAGATAGCGGTGTAGATATTTCCATGTTCATACAGATGGCGGTGTAGATATTTACATGTTCATACAGATGGCGGTATAGATATTTAAATGTTCATACAGATGGCGGTGTAGATATTTCCACGTTCATAGAGATGGCGGTTTAGATATTTCCATGTTTATGCAGATAGCGGTATAGATATTTCCATGTTTATACAGATGGTGGTGTAGATATTTCCATGTTTATAGAGATGGAGGTCTAGATATTTCCATGTTTACAGAGATAGTGGTGTAGTTATTTCCAAGTTTATAGAGACAGCGTTGTAAATATTTCCATGTTTATACAGATAGCTGTGAAGATATTTCCTTGTTTATACAGATAGCGGTGCAGATATTTCCATGTTTATACAGATAGCAGTCTAGATATTTCCATGTTTATAGAGATAGTGGTGTAGATAATTTCAATTTTATACAGAGAGCAGTGTGGATATTTCCAAGTTCATAGAGATAGCGGTGTAGATATTTCCACGTTTATAGAGATGGTGGTGTAGATATTTCCATGTTCATACAGATGGCGGTGTAGATAATTCCATGTTTATAGGGATGGCGGTGTAGGTATTTTCATGTTTACACAGATGGCGGTGTAGATATTTCCATGTTTACACAGATAGCGGTGTAGACATTTCCATGTTTACACAGATAGCAGTGTGGATATTTCCATGTTTATGCAGATAGCAGTGTAGATATTTCCATGTTTATACAGATAGCGGTGCGGATATTTCCATGTTTATACAGATAGTTGGGCAGATATTTCCATGTTTATACAGATAGCGGTGTAGATCTTTCCATCTTAATACAGATGGCGCTGTAGATATGTCCATGTTTGTACAGATGGCGGTGTAGATATTTCCATGTTCATACAGATGGGGGTGTAGATATTTCGAAGTTTATAGAGATAGCGCTGTAGTTATTTCCATATTTATAGAGAAATCGGTGTAGATATTTCCATGTATATTCAGATAGCTGTGTAGATATTTCCATGTTCATGCAGATAGCGGTGTAGATATTTCCATGTTCATCCAGATGCCGGTGTAAATATATCCATGTTCACACAGATGGCGGTGAAGATATTTCCATGTTCATACAGATGGTGGTGTAGATATTTCCATGTTCATACACATGGCGGTGTAGATATTTCCATGTTCATAGAGATGGCTGTGTAGATAATTCCTTGTTCATACAAATGGCGGTGTAGATATTTCCATGTTCATACAGATAGCGGTGTAGATATTTCCATGTTCATACAGATTGCGGTGTAGATATTTCCATGTTCATACAGATAGCGGTGTAGATGTTTCCATGTTCATACTGATAGCGGTGTAGATATTTCCATGTTCATACAGTTAGCGGTGTAGATATTTCCATGTTCATACAGATGGCGGTATAGATATTTCCATGTTTATATAGATGGTGGTGTAGATATTTCCATGTATATAGAGATGGCGGTCTAGTTATTTCCATGTTTACAGAGATAGTGGTGTAGTTATTTCGAAGTTTATAGAGACAGCGTTGTAGATATTTCCATGTTTATACAGATAGCGGTGAAGATATTTCCATGTTTATACAGATAGCGGTGTAGTTATTTCCATGTTAATACAGATAGCAGTGTAGATATTTCCATGTTTATAGAGATAGTGGTGTAGATAATTTCAATTTTATACAGAGAGCAGTGTAGATATTTCCAAGTTCATACAGATAGCGTTGAAGATATTTCCATGTTTATAGAGATAGTGGTGTAGATAATTTCAATTTTATACATAGAGCAGTGTAGATATTTCCAAGTTCATACAGATAGCGGTGTAGATATTTCCACGTTTATAGAGATGGCGGTGTAGATATTTCCATGTTCATACAGATGGCGGGGTAGGTATTTCCATGTTTATGGGGATGGCGGTGTAGATATTTTCATGTTTACACAGATGGCAGTTTGATATTTCCATGTTTACACAGATAGCGGTGTAGACATTTCCATGTTTACACAGATAGCGGTGTGGATATTTCCATGTTTATGCAGATAGCAGTGTAGATATTTCCATGTTTATAGAGATAGTGGTGTAGATAATTTCAATTTTATTCAGAGAGCAGTGTAGATATTTCCAAGTTCATACAAATAGTGGTGTAGATATTTCCAGGTTCATACAAATGGCGGTGTAGATATTTCCATGTCCGTCCAGATAGCGGTGTAGATATTTCCATGTTCATACAGATAGCGGTGTAGATATTTCCATGTTCATGCAGATAACGGTGTAGATATTTCCATGTTCATTCAGATAGCGGTGTAGATATTTCCATGTTCATTCAGATGGCGGTGTAGATATTTACATGTTCATACAGATGGCGGTATAGATATTTAAATGTTCATACAGATGGCGGTGTAGATATTTCCACGTTCATAGAGATGGCGGTGTAGATATTTCCATGTTTATGCAGATAGCAGTATAGATATTTCCATGTTTATACAGATGGTGGTGTAGATATTTCCATGTTTATAGAGATGGAGGTCTAGATATTTCCATGTTTACAGAGATAGTGGTGTAGTTATTTCCAAGTTTATGGAGACAGCGTTGTAAATATTACCATGTTTATACAGATAGCTGTGAAGATATTTCCTTGTTTATACAGATAGCGGTGTAGATATTTCCATGTTTATACAGATAGCAGTCTAGATATTTCCATGTTTATAGAGATTGTGGTGTAGATAATTTCAATTTTATACAGAGAGCAGTGTGGATATTTCCAAGTTCATACAGATAGCGGTGTAGAGATTTCCATGTTCATACAGTTAGCGGTGTAGATATTTCCATGTTCATACAGAGGACGGTGTAGATATTTCCATGTTTATAGTGATTGCGGTGTAGATATTTTCATGT
Organism: Gorilla gorilla gorilla; assembly: GCF_029281585.2. NCBI lineage: Eukaryota > Metazoa > Chordata > Mammalia > Primates > Hominidae > Gorilla > Gorilla gorilla. The sequence goes on along the minus strand of NC_073235.2, from coordinate 11,948,521 downwards.
TTATAGAGATAGTGGTGTAGATAATTTCAATTTTATACAGAGAGCAGTGTAGATATTTCCAAGTTCATACAGATAGCGGTGTAGATATTTCCATGTTTATAGAGATAGTGGTGTAGATAATTCCAATTTTATACAGAGAGCAGTGTAGATATTTCCATGTTCATACAGATAGCGGTGTAGATATTTCCACGTTTATAGAGATGGCGGTGTAGATATTTCCATGTTCATACAGATGGCGGTGTAGATAATTCCATGTTTATAGGGATGGCGGTGTAGGTATTTTCATGTTTACACAGATGGCGGTGTAGATATTTCCATGCTTACACAGATAGCGGTGTAGACATTTCCATGTTTACACAGATAGCAGTGTGGATATTTCCATGTTTATGCAGATAGCAGTGTAGATATTTCCATGTTTATACAGATAGCGGTGCGGATATTTCCATGTTTATACAGATAGTTGGGCAGATATTTCCATGTTTATACAGATAGCGGTGTAGATATTTCCATCTTAATACAGATGGTGCTGTAGATATGTCCATGTTTGTATAGATGGCGGTGTAGATATTTCCATGTTCATACAGATGGGGGTGTAGATATTTCGAAGTTTATAGAGATAGCGCTGTAGTTATTTCCATATTTATAGAGAAATCGGTGTAGATATTTCCACGTATATTCAGATAGCTGTGTAGATATTTCCATGTTCATGCAGATAGCGGTGTAGATATTTCCATGTTCATCTAGATGCCGGTGTACATATATCCATGTTCATACAGATGGCGGTGAAGATATTTCCATGTTCATACAGATGGTGGTGTAGATATTTCCATGTTCATACACATGGCGGTTTAGATATTTCCATGTTCGTAGAGATGGCGGTGTAGATAATTCCATGTTCATACAAATGGCGGTGTAGATATTTCCATGTTCATAGAGATGGCGGTGTAGATATTTCCATATTTATACAGATAGCAGTGTAGTTATTTCCATGTTTATAGGGATAGCAGTGTAGATATTTTCATTGATATACAGATAGCTGTGTAGATATTTGCATGTTCATACAGATAGAGGTGTAGATATTTCCATGTTCATACAGTTAGCGGTGTAGATATTTAGATGTTCATACAGATAGCGGTGTAGATATTTACATGTTCATACAGATGGCGGTATAGATATTTCCATGTTCATACAGATGGCGGTGTAGATATTTCCATGTTCATACAGATGGCGGTGTAGCTATTTCCATGTTCATACCAATAGCGGTGTGGATATTTCCATGTACATACAGTTAGCGGTGTAGTTATTTCCATGTTCATACAGATGGAGGTGTAGATATTTACATGTTCATACGGATGGCCGTGTAGATATTTCCATGTTCGTACGGATGGCTGTGTAGATATTTCCATGTTCATACAGGTGGCGGTGTAGATATTTCCATGTTTATACAGATAGCAGTGTAGTTATTTCCATATTTATAGAGACAGCTGTGTAGATATTTCCACTGATAAACAGACAGCTGTGTAGATATTTGCATGTTCATACAGATAGCGGTGTAGATATTTCCATGTTAGTACAGATAGCCGTGTAGGTATTTCCATGTTCATACAGATAGCGGTGTAGATATTTCCATGTTCATACAGATAACGGTGTAGATATTTCTATGTTCATACAGATATCGGTGTAGATATTTCCATGTTCATACAGTTAGCGGTGTAGATATTTCCATGTTCATACAGATGGCGGTGTAGATATTTACATGTTCATACAGATGGCGGTATAGATATTTCCATGTTCGTACAGATGGCCGTGTAGATATTTCCATGTTCATAGAGATGGCGGTGTAGATATTTCCATGTTTATGCAGATAGCGGTATAGATATTTCCATGTTTCTACAGATGGTGGTGTAGATATTTTCCGTGTTTATAGAGATGGCGGTCTAGATATTTCCAGGTTTACAGAGATAGTGTTGTAGTTATTTCCAAGTTTATAGAGACAGCGTTGTAAATATTTCCATGTTTATACAGTTAGCGGTGAAGATATTTCCATGTTTATACAGATAGCGGTGTAGATATTTCCATGTTTATACAGATAGCAGTGTAGATATTTCGATGTTTCTAGAGATAGTGGTGTAGATAATTTCAATTTTATACAGAGAGCAGTGTAGATATTTCCAAGTTCATACAGATAGCGGTGAAGATATTTCCACGTTTATAGAGATGGCGGTGTAGATATTTCCATGTTCATACAGAGGACGGTGTAGATATTTCCATGTTTATAGGGATGGCGGTGTAGATATTTTCATGTTTACACAGATGGCGGTGTAGATAATTCCATGTTTACACGGACAGCGGTGTAGACATTTCCATGTTTACAGAGATAGCGGTGTGGATATTTCCATGTTTATGCAGATATCAGTGTAGATATTTCCATGTTTATACAGATAGCGGTGCGGATATTTCCATGTTTATTCAGATAGCGGTGTGGATATTTCCATGTTTATACAGATAGTTGGGCAGATATTTCCATGTTTATACAGATAGTTGGGCAGATATTTCCATGTTTATACAGATAGCCGTGTAGATATTTCCATCTTAATACAGATGGCGGTGTAGATATGTCCATGTTTGTACAGATGGCGTTGTAGATATTTCCATGTTCATACAGATGGCGGTGTAGATATTTTGAAGTCTATAGAGATAGCGCTATAGTTATTTCCATATTTATAGAGAAATCTGTGTAGATATTTCCATGTATATTCAGATAGCTGTGTAGATATATCAATGTTCATGCAGATAGCGGTGTAGATATTTCCATGTTCATCCAGATGCCGGTGTACATATATCCATGTTCATACAGATGGCGGTGAAGATATTTCCATGTTCATACAGATGGTGGTGTAGATATTTCCATGTTCATACAAATGGCGGTGTAGATATTTCCATGTTCATAGAGATGGTGTTGTAGATATTTCCATGTTCATACAAATGGCGGTGTAGATATTTCCATGTTCATAGAGATGGCGGTGTAGATATTTCCATATTTACAGAGATAGCAGTGTAGTTATTTCCATGTTTATAGAGATAGCTGTGTGGATATTTCCATTGATATACAGATAGCTGTGTAGATATTTGCATGTTCATACAGATAGCAGTGTAGATATTTCCATGTTCATACAGATAGCGGTGTAGATATTTCCATGTTCATACAGATAGCGGTATAGATATTTCCATGTTCATACAGATAACGGTGTAGATATTTCCATGTTCATACAGACAGCGATGTAGATATTTCCATGTTCATACAGTTAGCGGTGTAGATATTTCCATGTTCATACAGGTGGCGGTGTAGATATTTACATATTCATACAGGTGGCGGTGTAGATATTTCCATGTTCATACAGATAGCGGTGTAGATATTTCCATGTTCATACAGATAGCGGTGAAGATAATTCCATGTTCATACAGTTAGCTGTGTAGATATTTCCATGTTCATACAGATGGCGGTGTAGATATTTCCATGTTCATACCAATAGCGGTGTAGATATTTCCATGTACATACAGTTAGCGGTGTAGATATTTCCATGTTCATACAGATGGCCGTGTAGATATTTCCATGTTCGTACGGATGGCAGTGTAGATATTTCCATGTTCATACAGGTGGCGGTGTAGATACTTCCATGTTTATACAGATAGCAGTGTAGTTATTTCCATGTTTATAGAGACAGCTGTGTAGATATTTCCACTGATATACAGATAGCTGTGTAGATATTTGCATGTTCATACAGATAGCGGTGTAGATATTTCCATGTTAGTACAGATAGCGGTGTAGATATTTCCATGTTCATACAGATAGCGGTGCAGATATTTCCATGTTCATTCAGATAACGGTGTAGATATTTCTATGTTCATACAGATAGCGGTGTAGATATTTCCATGTTCATACAGTTAGCGGTGTAGATATTTCCATGTTCATACAGATGGCGGTGTAGATATTTACATGTTCATACAGATGGCGGTATAGATATTTCCATGTTCGTACAGATGGCCGTGTAGATATTTCCATGTTCATAGAGATGGCGGTGTAGATATTTCCATGTTTATGCAGATAGCGGTATAGATATTTCCATGTTTCTACAGATGGTGGTGTAGATATTTTCCATGTTTATAGAGATGGCGGTCTAGATATTTCCAGGTTTACAGAGATAGTGTTGTAGTTATTTCCAAGTTTAAGAGACAGCGTTGTAGATATTTCCATGTTTATACAGTTAGCGGTGAAGATATTTCCATGTTTATACAGATAGCGGTGTAGATATTTCCATCTTTATACAGATAGCAGTGTAGATATTTCGATGTTTATAGAGACAGTGGTGTAGATAATTTCAATTTTATACAGAGAGCAGTGTAGATATTTCCAAGTTCATACAGATAGCGGTGTAGATATTTCCACGTTTATAGAGATGGCGGTGTAGATATTTCCATCTTCATACAGAGGACGGTGTAGATATTTCCATGTTTATAGGGATGGCGGTGTAGATATTTCCATGTTTACAGAGATAGCGGTGTAGACATTTCCATGTTTACACAGATAGCGGTGTGGGTATTTCCATGATTATGTAGATAGCAGTGTGGATATTTCCATGTTTATACAGATAGCGGTGCGGATATTTCCATGTTTATAAAGATAGTTGGGCAGATATTTCCATGTTTATACAGATAGCGGTGTAGATATTTCCATCTTAATACCGATGGCGGTGTAGATATATCCATCTTTGTACAGATGGCGGTGTAGATATTTCCATGTTCATACAGATGGGTGCGTAGATATTTCGAAGTTTATAGAGATAGCGCTGTTGTTATTTCCATATTTATAGAGAAATCGGTGTAGATATTTCCATGTATATTCAGATAGCTGTGTAGATATTTCCATGTTCATGCAGATAGCGGTGTAGATATTTCCATGTTGATCCAGATGCCGGTGTACATATATCCATGTTCATACAGATGGCGGGGAAGATATTTCCATGTTCATACAGATGGTGGTGTAGATATTTCCATGTTAATACACCTGGCGGTGTAGATATTTCCATGTTCATAGAGATGGCAGTGTAGATAATTCCATGTTCATACAAATGGCGGTGTAGATATTTCCATGTTCATAGAGATGGCGTTGTAGATATTTCCATATTTATACAGATAGCAGTGTAGTTATTTCCATGTTTATAGGGATAGCAGTGTAGATATTTTCATTGATATACAGATAGCTGTGTAGATATTTGCATGTTCATACAGATAGCGGTGTAGATATTTCCATGTTCATACAGTTAGCGGTGCAGATATTTCCATGTTCATACAGATAGTGGTGTAGATATTTACATGTTCATACAGATTGCGGTGTAGATATTTCCATGTTCATACAAATGGCGGTGTAGATATTTCCATGTTCATAGAGATGGTGGTGTAGATATTTCCATGTTCATACAAATGGCGGTGTAGATATTTCCATGTTCATAGAGATGTCGGTGTAGATATTTCCATATTTATAGAGATAGCAGTGTAGTTATTTCCATGTTTATAGAGATAGCTGTGTGGATATTTCCATTGATATACAGATAGCTGTGTAGATATTTGCATGTTCATACAGATAGCGGTGTAGATATTTCCATGTTCATACAGATAGCGGTGTAGATATTTCCATGTTCATACTGATAGCGGTGTAGATATTTCCATGTTCATACCGATAACGGTGTAGATATTTCCATGTTCATACAGACAGCGGTGTAGATATTTCCATGTTCATACAGTTAGCGGTGTAGATATTTCCATGTTCATACAGATGGCGGTGTAGATATTTACATGTTCATACAGCTGGCGGTGTAGATATTTCCATGTTCATACAGATAGCGCTGTAGATATTTCCATGTTCATACAGATAGCGGTGTAGATAATTCCATGTTCATACAGTTAGCTGCGTAGATATTTCCATGTTCATACAGATGGCGGTGTAGATATTTCCATCTTAATACAGATGGCCGTGTAGATATGTCCATGTTTGTACAGATGGTGGTGTAGATATTTCCATGTTCATACAGATGGGGGTGTAGATATTTCGAAGTTTATAGAGATAGCGCTGTTGTTATTTCCATATTTATAGAGAAATCGGTGTAGATATTTCCATGTATTTTCAGATAGCTGTGTAGATATTTCCATGTTCATGCAGATAGCGGTGTAGATATTTCCATGTTCATCCAGATGCCGGTGTACATATATCCATGTTCATACAGATGGCGGTGAAGATATTTCCATGTTCATACAGATGGTGGTGTAGATATTTCCATGTTCATACACATGGCGGTGTAGATATTTCCATGTTCATAGAGATGGCGTTGTAGATAATTCCATGTTCATACAAATGGCGGTGTAGATATTTCCATGTTCATAGAGATGGCGGTGTAGATATTTCCATATTTATACAGATAGCAGTGTAGTTATTTCCATGTTTATAGGGATAGCAGTGTAGATCTTTTCATTGATATACAGATAGCTGTGTAGATATTTGCATGTTCATACAGATAGTGGTCTAGATATTTCCATGTTCATACAGATAGCGGTGTAGATATTTGCATGTTCATACAGATAGTGGTCTAGATATTTCCATGTTCATACAGATAGCGGTGTAGATATTTGCATGTTCATACAGATGGCGGTGTAGATATTTCCATGTTCATACAGATAGCGGTGTAGATATTTACATGTTCATACAGATGGCGGTGTAGATATTTCCATGTTCATACAGATAGCGGTGTAGATATTTCCATGTTCATACAGATAACGGTGTAGATATTTCCATGTTCATGCAGATAGCGGTGTAGATATTTCCATGTTCATCCAGATGCCGGTGTACATATATCCATGTTCATACAGATGGCGGTGAAGATATTTCCATGTTCATACAGATGGTGGTGTAGATATTTCCATGTTCATACACATGGCGGTGTAGATATTTCCATGTTCATAGAGATGGCGTTGTAGATAATTCCATGTTCATACAAATGGCGGTGTAGATATTTCCATGTTCATAGAGATGGCGGTGTAGATAATTCCATATTTATACAGATAGCAGTGTAGTTATTTCCATGTTTATAGGGATGGCAGTGTAGATATTTTCATTGATATACAGATAGCTGTGTAGATATTTGCATGTTCATACAGATAGCGGTGTAGATATTTCCATGTTCATACAGTTAGCGGTGTAGATATTTCCATGTTCATACAGATAGCGGTGTAGATATTTACATGTTCATACAGATGGCGGTGTAGATATTTCCATGTTCATACAGATGTCGGTGTAGATATTTACATGTTCATACAGATGGCGGTGTAGATATTTCCATGTTCATACAGATGGCGGTGTAGATATTTCCATGTTCATACCAATAGCGGTGTAGATATTTCCATGTACATACTGTTAGCGGTGTAGATATTTCCATGTTCATACAGATGGCGGTGTAGATATTTACATGTTCATACAGATGGCCGTGTAGATATTTCCATGTTCGTACGGACGGCAGTGTAGATATTTCCATGTTCATACAGGTGGCGGTGTAGATATTTCCATGTTTATACAGATAGCAGTGTAGTTATTTCCATGTTTATAGAGACAGCTGTGTATATATTTCCACTGATATACAGATAGCTGTGTAGATATTTGCATGTTCATACAGATAGCGGTGTAGATATTTCCATGTTAGTACAGATAGCGGTGTAGATATTTCCATGTTCATACAGATAGCGGTGTAGATATTTCCATGTTCATACAGATAACGGTGTAGATATTTCTAAGTTCATACAGATAGCGGTGTAGATATTTCCATGTTCGTACAGTTAGCGGTGTAGATATTTCCATGTTCATACAGATGGCGGTGTAGATATTTCCATGTTAATACAGATGGCGGTGTAGATATTTCCATGTTCATACAGATAGCGGTGTAGATATTTCCATGTTCATACAGATAGCGGTGTAGATATTTCCATGTTCATACAGATAACGGTGTAGATATTTCTATGTTCATACAGATAGCGGTGTAGATATTTCCATGTTCGTACAGTTAGCGGTGTAGATATTTCCATGTTCATACAGATGGCGGTGTAGATATTTCCATGTTCATACAGATGGCGGTGTAGATATTTCCATGTTCATACAGATAGCGGTGTAGATATTTCCATGTTCATACCAATAGCGGTGTAGACATTTCCATGTTCATACATTTAGCGGTGTAGATATTTCCATGTTCATACAGATGACGGTGAAGATATTTCCATGTTTATATAGATGGCAGTGTAGTTATTTCCATGTTAATATAGATAGCTGTGTGGATATTTCCATGTTAATACAGATAGCAGTATAGATGTTTCCATGTTTATACAGATGGTGGTATAGATATTTCCATGTATATAGAGATGGCGGTCAAGATATTTCCATGTTTACAGAGATAGTGGTGTAGTTATTTCCAAGTTTATAGAGACAGAGTTGTAGATATTTCCATGTTTATACAGATAGCAGTGAAGATACTTCCATGTTTATACAGATAGCGGTGTAGATATTTCCATGTTTATACAGATAGCAGTGTAGATATTTCCATGTTTATAGAGATAGTGGTGTAGATAATTTCAATTTTATACAGAGAGCAGTGTAGATATTTCCAAGTTCATACAGATAGTGGTGTAGATATTTCCAGGTTCATACAAATGGCAGTGTAGATATTTCCATGTTCGTCCAGATAGTGGTGTAGATATTTCCATGTTCATACAGATAGCGGTGTAGATATTTCCATCTTCATACAGATAACGGCGTAGATATTTCCATGTTCATACAGATAGCGGTGTAGATTTTTCCATGTTCATACAGTTGGAGGTGTAGATATTTCCATGTTCATACAGATGGCGGTGTAGATATTTATATGTTCGTACAGATGGCCGTGTAGATATTTCCACGTTCCTAGAGATGGCGGTGTAGATATTTCCATGTTTATGCAGATAGCGGTATAGATATTTCCATGTTTATACAGATGGTGGTGTAGATATTTCCATGTTTATAGAGATGGAGGTCTAGATATTTCCATGTTTACAGATATATTGGTGTAGTTATTTCCAAGTTTATAGACACAGCGTTGTAAATATTTCCATGTTTATACAGATAGCTGTGAAGATAATTCCTTGTTTATACAGATTGCAGTGTAGATATTTCCATGTTTATGGAGATAGTGGTGTAGATAATTTCAATTTTATACAGAGAGCAGTGTAGATATTTCCAAGTTCATACAGATAGCGGTGTAGATATTTCCACGTTTATAGAGATGGCGGTGTAGATATTTCCATGTTCATACAGATGGCGGTGTAGATATTTCCATGTTTATAGGGATGGCGGTGTAGATATTTTCATGTTTACACAGATGGCGGTGTAGATATTTCCATGTTTACACAGATAGCGGTGTAGACATTTCCATGTTTACACAGATAGCGGTGTGGATATTTCCATGTTTATGCAGATAGCAGTGTAGATATTTCCATGTTTATACAGTTAGCGGTGTAGACATTTCCATGTTTACACAGATGGCGGTGTAGATATTTCCGTGTTCATACAGATAGCGGTGTAGATATTTCCATGTTCATACAGTTAGCGGTGTAGATATTTACATGTTCATACAGATGGCGGTGTAGATATTTACATGTTCATACAGATGGCGGTATAGATATTTCCATGTTCGTACAGATGGCGGTGTAGATATTTCCATGTTCATAGAGATGGTGGTGTAGATATTTCCATGTTTATGCAGATAGCGGTATGGATATTTCCATGTTTATACAGATGGTGGTGTAGATATTTCCATGTTTATAGAGATGGCGGTCTAGATATTTCCATGTTTACAGAGATAGTGGTGTAGTTATTTCCAAGTTTATAGAGACAGCGTTGCAGATATTTCCATGTTTATACAGATAGCGGTGAAGATATTTCCATGTTTATACAGATAGCGGTGTAGATATTTCCATGTTTATACAGATAGCAGTGTAGATATTTCCATGTTCATAGAGATAGTGGTGTAGATAATTTCAATTTTATACAGAGAGCAATGTAGGTATTTCCAAGTTCATACAGATAGCGGTGTAGATATTTCCACGTTTATAGAGATGGCGGTGTAGATATTTCCATGTTCATACAGAAGACGGTGTAGATATTTCCATGTTTATAGGGATGGCGGTGTAGATATTTTCATGTTTACACAGATGGCGGTGTAGATATTTCCATGTTTACATGGATAGCGGTGTAGACATTTCCATGTTTACACAGATAGCGGTGTGGATATTTCCATGTTTACGCAGATAGCAGTGTAGATATTTCCTTGTTTATACAGATAGCTCTGCGGATATTTCCATGTTTATTCAGATAGCGGTGCGGATATTTCCATGTTTATACAGATAGTTGGGCAGATATTTCCATGTTTATACAGATAGCGGTGTAGATATTTCCATGTTAATACAGATAGCGGTGTAGATATTTCCATCTTCCTACAGATAGTGGTGTAGATAATTCCATGTTCATACAGTTAGCTGTGTAGACATTTCCATGTTCTTACAGATGGCGGTGTAGATATTTACATGTTCATACAGATGGCGGTGTAGATATTTCCATGTTCATACAGATAGCGGTGTGGATATTTCCATGTTCATACTGATAGCGGTGTAGATATTTCCATGTTCATACAGATAGCGGTGTAGATATTTCCATGTTCATACCAATAGCGGTGTAGGCATTTCCATGTTCATACATTCAGCGGTGTAGATATTTCCATGTTCATACAGATGGCGGTGAAGATATTTCCATGTTCATACAGATGGCGGTGTAGATATTTCCATGTTTGTACGGATGGCAGAGTAGATATTTCCAAGTTCATACAGGTGGCGGTGTAGATATTTCCATGTTTATACAGATAGCAGAGTAGTTATTTCCATGTTTATAGAGATATCTGTGTAGATATTTCCATTGATATACAGATAGCTCTGGAGATATTTGCATGTTCATACAGATAGCGGTGTAGATGTTTCCATGTTCGTACAGATAGCCGGGTAGATATTTCCATGTTCATACAGATAGCAGTGTTGTTATTTCCACGTTTATAGAGATGGCGGTGTAGATATTTCCATGTTCACACAGATGGCGGTGTAGATATTTCCATGTTTATGCAGATAGCGATATAGATATTTCCATGTTTATACAGATGGTGGTGTAGATATTTCCATGTATATAGAGATGGCGGTCTAGATATTTCCATGTTTACAGAGGTAGTGGTATAGTTATTTCCAAGTTTATAGAAACATTGTTGTAGATATTTCCATGTTTATACAGATAGCGGTGAAGATATTTCCATGTTTATACAGATAGCAGTGTAGATATTTCCATGTTTATAGAGATAGTGATGTAGATAATTTCAATTTTATACAGAGAGCAGTGTAGATATTTCCAAGTTCATACAGATAGCGGTGTAGATATTTCCACGTTAACAGAAATTGCGGTGTAGATATTTACATGTTCATACAGATGGTGGTGTAGATATTTCCATGTTTATAGGGATGGCGGTGAAGATACTTCCATGTTTACAGAGATAGCGGTGTAGACATTTCCATGTTTACACAGATAGCGGTGTGGATATTTCCATGTTTATGCAGATAGCAGTGTAGATATTTCCATGTTTATACAGATAGCGGTGCTGATATTTCCATGTTTATACAGATAGTTGGGCTGATATTTCCATGTTTATACAGATAGCGGTGTTGATATTTCCATGTTTATTACAGATAGCGGTGTGGATATTTCAATGATTATACAGAGAGCGGTGTAGATACTTCCATGTTTATACAGATAGCGGTGTTGATATTTCCATGTTTATACAGATAGCGCTGTGGTTATTTCCATCTTTATGCATATAGTGGTGTGGATATTTCCATGTTTATACAGATAGCACTGTAGATATTTACATGTTTATACAGATAGCGGTGTAGATATTTCCATGTTCATACAGATAGCGGTGTAGATATTTCCATGTTTATACAGATAGTGGTGTAGATATTTCATGTTTATAGAGATGGCGGTCAAGATATTTCCATGTTCATAGAGATAGTGGTGTAGTTATTTCCAAGTTTGTAGTGACAGCGTTGTAGATATTTCCGCGTTTATACAGATAGCGGTGAAGATATTTCCATGTATAAACAGATATCGGTGTATATATTTCCATGTTTATACAGATAGCGGTGTAGATATTCACAAGTTTATAGAGATGGCGGTGTAGATATTGTCTTGTTTATACAGATAGCGGTGTAGATATTTCCATGTTTATAAAGATAGCGGTGTAGATTATTCCAATATTATACAGATAGCAGTGTAGATATTTCGAAGTTCATACAAATAGCGGTGTAGATATTTCCATGTTCATACAGATGGCGGTGTAGATATTTCCATGTTCCTACAGATAGCGGCGTAGATAATTCCATGTTCATACAGTTAGCTGTGTAGATATTTCCATGTTCATACAGATGGCGGTGTAGATATTTCTAAGTTCATACAGATAGCGGTGTAGATATTTCCATGTTTATACAGATAGCAGTGTAGTTATTTCCATGTTAATAGAGATAGCTGTGTGGATATTTCCATTGATATACAGATAGCTGTGTAGATATTTGCATGTTCTTACAAGTAGCGGTGAAGATATTTCCATGTTCGTACAGATAGCGGTGTAGATATTTCCATGTTCATACTGATAGCCGTGTAGATATTTCCATGTTCATACAGATAACGGTGTAGATATTTCCATGTTCATACAGACAGCGGTGTAGGTATTTCCATCTTCATACAGTTAGCGGTGTAGATACTTCCATGTTCATACAGATGGCGGTGTAGATATTTACATGTTCATACAGATGGCGGTATAGATATTTCCATGTTCGTACAGATGGCGGTGTAGATATTTCCATGTTCATAGAGACAGCGTTGCAGATATTTCCATGTTTATACAGATAGCGGTGAAGATATTTCCATGTTTATACAGATAGCGGTGTAGATATTTCCATGTTTATACAGATAGCAGTGTAGATATTTCCATGTTCATAGAGATAGTGGTGTAGATAATTTCAATTTTATACAGAGAGCAATGTAGGTATTTCCAAGTTCATACAGATAGCGGTGTAGATATTTCCACGTTTATAGAGATGGCGGTGTAGATATTTCCATGTTCATACAGAAGACGGTGTAGATATTTCCATGTTTATAGGGATGGCGGTGTAGATATTTTCATGTTTACACAGATGGCGGTGTAGATATTTCCATGTTTACATGGATAGCGGTGTAGACATTTCCATGTTTACACAGATAGCGGTGTGGATATTTCCATGTTTACGCAGATAGCAGTGTAGATATTTCCTTGTTTATACAGATAGCTCTGCGGATATTTCCATGTTTATTCAGATAGCGGTGCGGATATTTCCATGTTTATACAGATAGTTGGGCAGATATTTCCATGTTTATACAGATAGCGGTGTAGATATTTCCATGTTAATACAGATAGCGGTGTAGATATTTCCATCTTCCTACAGATAGTGGTGTAGATAATTCCATGTTCATACAGTTAGCTGTGTAGACATTTCCATGTTCTTACAGATGGCGGTGTAGATATTTACATGTTCATACAGATGGCGGTGTAGATATTTCCATGTTCATACAGATAGCGGTGTGGATATTTCCATGTTCATACTGATAGCGGTGTAGATATTTCCATGTTCATACAGATAGCGGTGTAGATATTTCCATGTTCATACCAATAGCGGTGTAGGCATTTCCATGTTCATACATTTAGCGGTGTAGATATTTCCATGTTCATACAGATGGCGGTGAAGATATTTCCATGTTCATACAGATGGCGGTGTAGATATTTCCATGTTTGTACGGATGGCAGAGTAGATATTTCCAAGTTCATACAGGTGGCGGTGTAGATATTTCCATGTTTATACAGATAGCAGAGTAGTTATTTCCATGTTTATAGAGATATCTGTGTAGATATTTCCATTGATATACAGATAGCTCTGGAGATATTTGCATGTTCATACAGATAGCGGTGTAGATGTTTCCATGTTCGTACAGATAGCCGGGTAGATATTTCCATGTTCATACAGATAGCAGTGTTGTTATTTCCACGTTTATAGAGATGGCGGTGTAGATATTTCCATGTTCACACAGATGGCGGTGTAGATATTTCCATGTTTATGCAGATAGCGATATAGATATTTCCATGTTTATACAGATGGTGGTGTAGATATTTCCATGTATATAGAGATGGCGGTCTAGATATTTCCATGTTTACAGAGGTAGTGGTATAGTTATTTCCAAGTTTATAGAAACATTGTTGTAGATATTTCCATGTTTATACAGATAGCGGTGAAGATATTTCCATGTTTATACAGATAGCAGTGTAGATATTTCCATGTTTATAGAGATAGTGATGTAGATAATTTCAATTTTATACAGAGAGCAGTGTAGATATTTCCAAGTTCATACAGATAGCGGTGTAGATATTTCCACGTTAACAGAAATTGCGGTGTAGATATTTACATGTTCATACAGATGGTGGTGTAGATAATTCCATGTTTATAGGGATGGCGGTGAAGATACTTCCATGTTTACAGAGATAGCGGTGTAGACATTTCCATGTTTACACAGATAGCGGTGTGGATATTTCCATGTTTATGCAGATAGCAGTGTAGATATTTCCATGTTTATACAGATAGCGGTGCTGATATTTCCATGTTTATACAGATAGTTGGGCTGATATTTCCATGTTTATACAGATAGCGGTGTTGATATTTCCATGTTTATTACAGATAGCGGTGTGGATATTTCAATGATTATACAGAGAGCGGTGTAGATACTTCCATGTTTATACAGATAGCGGTGTTGATATTTCCATGTTTATACAGATAGCGCTGTGGTTATTTCCATCTTTATGCATATAGTGGTGTGGATATTTCCATGTTTATACAGATAGCACTGTAGATATTTACATGTTTATACAGATAGCGGTGTAGATATTTCCATGTTCATACAGATAGCGGTGTAGATATTTCCATGTTTATACAGATAGTGGTGTAGATATTTCATGTTTATAGAGATGGCGGTCAAGATATTTCCATGTTCATAGAGATAGTGGTGTAGTTATTTCCAAGTTTGTAGTGACAGCGTTGTAGATATTTCCGCGTTTATACAGATAGCGGTGAAGATATTTCCATGTATAAACAGATATCGGTGTATATATTTCCATGTTTATACAGATAGCGGTGTAGATATTCACAAGTTTATAGAGATGGCGGTGTAGATATTGTCTTGTTTATACAGATAGCGGTGTAGATATTTCCATGTTTATAAAGATAGTGGTGTAGATTATTCCAATATTATACAGATAGCAGTGTAGATATTTCGAAGTTCATACAAATAGCGGTGTAGATATTTCCATGTTCATACAGATGGCGGTGTAGATATTTCCATGTTCCTACAGATAGCGGCGTAGATAATTCCATGTTCATACAGTTAGCTGTGTAGATATTTCCATGTTCATACAGATGGCGGTGTAGATATTTCTAAGTTCATACAGATAGCGGTGTAGATATTTCCATGTTTATACAGATAGCAGTGTAGTTATTTCCATGTTAATAGAGATAGCTGTGTGGATATTTCCATTGATATACAGATAGCTGTGTAGATATTTGCATGTTCTTACAAGTAGCGGTGAAGATATTTCCATGTTCGTACAGATAGCGGTGTAGATATTTCCATGTTCATACTGATAGCCGTGTAGATATTTCCATGTTCATACAGATAACGGTGTAGATATTTCCATGTTCATACAGACAGCGGTGTAGGTATTTCCATCTTCATACAGTTAGCGGTGTAGATACTTCCATGTTCATACAGATGGCGGTGTAGATATTTACATGTTCATACAGATGGCGGTATAGATATTTCCATGTTCGTACAGATGGCGGTGTAGATATTTCCATGTTCATAGAGATGGCGGTGTAGATATTTCCATGTTTATGCAGATAGCGGTATAGATATTTCCATGTTTATACAGATGGTGGTGTAGATATTTCCATGTTTATATAGATGGAGGTCTAGATATTTCCATGTTTACAGAGATAGTGGTGTAGTTATTTCCAAGTTTATAGAGACAGTGTTGTAAATATTTCCATGTTTATACAGATAGCTGTGAAGATATTTCCTTGTTTATACAGATTGCGGTGTGGATATTTCCATGTCTATGCAGATAGCAGTGCTGATATTTCCATGTTTATACAGATAGTTGGGCAGATATTTCCATGTTTATACAGATAGCGGTGTAGATATTTCCATGTTTATACAGATAGCGGTGCTGATATTTCCATGTTTATACAGATAGTTGGGCAGATATTTCCATGTTTATACAGATAGCGGTGTAGATATTTTCATCTTAATACAGATGGCTGTGTAGATATGTCCATGTTTGTACAGATGGCGGTGTAGATATTTCCATGTTCATACAGATGGCGGTGTAGATATTTCAAAGTTAATAGAGATAGCGCTGTAGTTATTTCCATATTTATAGAGAAATCTGTGTAGATATTTCCATGTATATTCAGATAGCTGTGTAGATATTTCCATGTTCATGCAGATAGCGGTGTAGATATTTCCATGTTCATCCCGATGCCGGTGTACATATATCCATGTTCATACAGATGGCGGTGAAGATATTTCCATGTTCATACAAATGGCGGTGTAGATGTTTCCATGTTCATAGAGATGGCGGTGTAGATAATTCCATGTTCATACAAATGGCGGTGTAGATATTTCCATGTTCATAGAGATGGCGGTGTAGATATTTCCATATTTACACAGATAGCAGTGTAGTTATTTCCATGTTTATAGGGATAGCAGTGTAGATATTTTCATTGATATACGGATAGCTTTGTAGATATTTGCATGTTCATACAGATAGCTGTCTAGATATTTCCATGTTCATACAGATAGCGGTGTACATATTTGCATGTTCATACAGATAGCGGTGTAGGTATTTCCATGTTCATACAGATAGCGGTGTAGATATTTCCATGTTCATACAGATAGCGGTGTAGATATTTCCATGTTCATACAGTTAGCGGTGTAGATATTTCCATGTTCATACAGATGGCGGTGTAGATATTTACATGTTCATACAGAAGGCGGTGTAGATATTTCCATGTTCGTACGGATGGCAGTGTAGATATTTCCATGTTCATACAGGTGGCGGTGTAGATATTTCCATGTTTATAGAGATAGCAGTGTAGTTATTTCCATGTTTATAGAGATAGCAGTGTATACATTTCCATTGATATACAGATAGCTGTGTAGATATTTGCATGGTCACACAGATAGCGGTGTAGATATTTCCATGTTCGTACAGATAGCGGTGTAGATATTTCCATGTTCATACAGATAGTGGTGTAGATATTTCCATGTTCATACAGATAACGGTGTAGATATTTCCATGTTTATACAGATAGCAGTGTAGATATTTCCACGTTTATAGAGTTAGTGGTGTAGATAATTTCAATTTTATACAGATAGCAGTGTAGATAATTCCAAGTTCATACAGATAGCGGTGTAGATATTTCCACGTTTATAGAGATGGTGGTGTAGATATTTCCATGTTCATAGAGATGGCGGTGTAGATATTTCCATGTTTATAGAGATGGCGGTGTAGATATTTTCATGTTTACATAGATGGCGGTGTAGATATTTCCATGTTTACACAGATAGCGGTGTAGACATTTCCATGTTTACACAGATAGTGGTGCTGATATTTCCATGTTTCTACAGATAGCGGTGCGGATATTTCCATGTTTATACAGATAGTGGTGTGGGTATTTCCATCTTAGTACAGCTGGTGTTGTAGATATTTCCGTGTTTATACAGATAGCGGTGTGGATATATCCATGTTTATAGAGATAGCAGAGTAGATATATCCATGTTTATACAGATAGCGGTGTAGATATTTCCATCTTAATACAGATAGCGTTGCAGATATTTCCATGTTCCTACAGATGGCAGTGTAGGTATTTCCATGTTCATACAAATGGCAGTGTAGATATTTCCATGTTTATAGAGATAGCGGTGTAGTTATTTCCTTGTTTATACAGAATGCTGTGTAGATATTTCCATGTATATGCAGTTAGCTGTGTAGATATTTCCATGTTCATACAGATAGCGGTGAAGATATTTCCATGTTTATACAGATAGCGGTGTAGACATTTCCATGTTCATACACATAGCGGTGTAGATATTTCCATGTTCATACAGGTAGCGGTGTAGATATTTCCATGTTCATACAGATGGCAGTGTAAATATTTCCCTGTTCATCCAGATGACGGTGTAGATATTGCCATGTTCATGCAGATGGCGGTGAAGACGTTTCAATGTTCATACAGATGGCGCTGTAGATATGTCCATGTTCATACAAATGGCGGTGTAGATATTTCCATGTTCATACAGATGGCGGTGTAGTTATTTCCATGTTTACAGCGATGGCGGTATAGTTATTTCCTTGTTTATAGAGATGGCAGTGTAGATATTTCGATTTATATACAGGTACCGGTGTAGATATTTCCATGTTCATAGTGATAGTGGTTTAGATATTTCCATGTTTATACAGATAGCGGAGTAGATATTTCTATGTTTATAGAGATGGCGGTCTAGATATTTCTGTGTTTGTAGAGATAGTCGTGTAGTTATTTCCAAGTTTGTAGAGACAGCATTGTAGATATTTCCATGTTTATACAGATAGTGATGAAGGTATTTCTATGTTTATACAGATAGCGGTGTAGATATTTCCATGTTTATACAGATACCGGTGTAGATATTTACAAGTTTGTAGAGATGGCGGTCTAGATATTCTCTTGTTTATACAGATAGCGGTGTAGATATTTCCATGGTTATAGAGATAGCGGTGTAGATAAATCCAATTTTATATAGATAGCAGTGTAGATATTTCCATGTTCATACAAATAGCGGTGTAGATATTTCCACGTTTATAGAGATGGCAGTGTAGATATTTCCATGTTCATACAGATGGCGGTGTAGATATTTACATGTTCATACAGATGGCGATATAGATATTTCCATGTTGGTACAGATGGCCGTGTAGATATTTCCATGTTCATAGAGATGGCGGTGTAGATATTTCCATGTTTATGCAGATAGCGGTATAGATATTTCCATGTTTCTACAGATGGTGGTGTAGATATTTTCCATGTTTCTAGAGATGGCGGTCTAGGTATTTCCAGGTTTACAGAGATAGTGTTGTAGTTATTTCCAAGTTTATAGAGACAGCGTTGTAGATATTTCCATGTTTATACAGTTAGCGGTGGAGATATTTCCATGTTTATACAGATAGCGGTGTAGATATTTCCATGTTTATACAGATAGTAGTGTAGATATTTCGATGTTTATAGAGATAGTGGTGTAGATAACTTCAATTTTATACAGAGAGCAGTGTAGATATTTCCAAGTTCATACAGATAGCGGTGTAGATATTTCCACGTTTATAGAGATAGCGGTGTAGATATTTCCATGTTCATACAGAGGACGGTGTAGATATTTCCATGTTTATAGGGATGGCGGTGTAGATATTTTCATGTTTACACAGATGGCGGTGTAGATAATTCCATGTTTACACGGATAGCGGTGTAGACATTTCCATGTTTACAGAGATAGCGGTGTGGATATTTCCATGTTTATGCAGATAGCAGTGTAGATATTTCCATGTTTATACAGATAGCGGTGCGGATATTTCCATGTTTATTCAGATAGCGGTGTGGATATTTCCATGTTTATACAGATAGTTGGGCAGATATTTCCATGTTTATACAGATAGTTGGGCAGATATTTCCATGTTTATACAGATAGCGGTGTAGATATTTCCATCTTAATACAGATGGCGGTGTAGATATGTCCATGTTTTTACAGATGGCGTTGTAGATATTTCCATGTTCATACAGATGGCGGTGTAGATATTTCGAAGTCTATACAGATAGCGCTGTAGTTATTTCCATATTTATAGAGAAATCTGTGTAGATATTTCCATGTATATTCAGATAGCTGTGTAGATATTTCAATGTTCATGCAGATAGCGGTGTAGATATTTCCATGTTCATCCAGATGCTGGTGTACATATATCCATGTTCATACAGATGGCGGTGAAGATATTTCCATGTTCATACAGATGGTGGTGTAGATATTTCCATGTTCATACAAATGGCGGTGTAGATATTTCCATGTTCATAGAGATGGTGGTGTAGATATTTCCATGTTCATACAAATGGCGGTGTAGATATTTCCATGTTCATAGAGATGGCGGTGTAGATATTTCCATATATATAGAGATAGCAGTGTAGTTATTTCCATGTTTATAGAGATAGTTGTGTGGATATTTCCATTGATATACAGATAGCTGTGTAGATATTTGCATGTTCATACAGATAGCGGTGTAGATATTTCCATGTTCATACAGATAGCGGTGTAGATATTTCCATGTTCATACAGATAGCGGTGTAGATATTTCCATGTTCATACAGTTAGCTGTGTAGATATTTCCATGTTCATACAGATAGCGGTGTAGATATTTACATGTTCATACAGATGGCGGTGTAGATATTTCCATGTTCATACTGATGGCGGTGTAGATATTTCCATGTTCATACAGATAGCGGTGTAGATATTTCCATGTTCATACAGATGGCGGTGTAGATATTTCCATGTTCATACCAATAGCGGTGTAGGTATTTCCATGTACATACAATTAGCGGTGTAGATATTTCCATGTTCATACAGATGGCGGTGTAGATATTTACATGTTCATACAGATGGCCGTGTAGATATTTCCATGTTCGTACGGACGGCAGTGTAGATATTTCCATGTTCATACAGGTGGCGGTGTAGATATTTCCATGTTTATACAGATAGCAGTTTAGTTATTTCCATGTTTATAGGGATAGCAGTGTAGATATTTTCAATGATATACAGATACCTGTGTAGATATTTGCATGTTCATACAGATAGCGATGTAGATATTTCCATGTTCATACACTTAGCGGTGTAGATATTTCCATGTTCATACAGATAGCGGTGTAGATATTTCCATTTTCATACAGATGGCGGTGTAGGTATTTCCATGTTCATACAGATGGCGGTGTAGTTATTTCCATGTTCATACAGATGGCGGTGTAGATATTTCCATGTTCATACAGATGGCGGTGTAGATATTTCCATGTTCATACCAATAGCGGTGTAGATATTTCCATGTACATACAGTTAGCGGTGTAGATATTTCCGTGTTCATACAAATGGCGGTGTAGATATTTACATGTTCATACAGATGGCCGTGTAGATATTTCCATGTTCGTACGGATGGCAGTGTAGATATTTCCATGTTCATACAGGTGGCGGTGTAGATATTTCCATGTTTATACAGATAGCAGTGTAGTTATTTCCATGTTTATAGAGACAGCTGTGTAGATATTTCCACTGATATACAGATAGCTGTGTAGATATTTGCATGTTCATACAGATAGCGGTGTAGATATTTCCATGTTAGTACAGATAGCGGTGTAGATATTTCCATGTTCCTACAGATAGCGGTGTAGATATTTCCATGTTCATACAGATAACGGTGTAGATATTTCTATGTTCATACAGATAGCGGTGTAGATATTTCCATGTTCATACAGTTAGCGGTGTAGATATTTCCATGTTCATACAGATGGCGGTGTAGATATTTACATGTTCATACAGATGGCGATATAGATATTTCCATGTTGGTACAGATGGCCGTGTAGATATTTCCATGTTCATAGAGATGGCGGTGTAGATATTTCCATGTTTATGCAGATAGCGGTATAGATATTTCCATGTTTCTACAGATGGTGGTGTAGATATTTTCCATGTTTATAGAGATGGCGGTCTAGATATTTCCAGGTTTACAGAGATAGTGTTGTAGTTATTTCCAAGTTTATAGAGACAGCGTTGTAGATATTTCCATGTTTATACAGTTAGCGGTGGAGATATTTCCATGTTTATACAGATAGCGGTGTAGATATTTCCATGTTTATACAGATAGTAGTGTAGATATTTCGATGTTTATAGAGATAGTGGTGTAGATAATTTCAATTTTATACAGAGAGCAGTGTAGATATTTCCAAGTTCATACAGATAGCGGTGTAGATATTTCCACGTTTATAGAGATAGCGGTGTAGATATTTCCATGTTCATACAGAGGACGGTGTAGATATTTCCATGTTTATAGGGATGGCGGTGTAGATATTTTCATGTTTACACAGATGGCGGTGTAGATAATTCCATGTTTACACGGATAGCGGTGTAGACATTTCCATGTTTACAGAGATAGCGGTGTGGATATTTCCATGTTTATGCAGATAGCAGTGTAGATATTTCCATGTTTATACAGATAGCGGTGCGGATATTTCCATGTTTATTCAGATAGCGGTGTGGATATTTCCATGTTTATACAGATAGTTGGGCAGATATTTCCATGTTTATACAGATAGTTGGGCAGATATTTCCATGTTTATACAGATAGCGGTGTAGATATTTCCATCTTAATACAGATGGCGGTGTAGATATGTCCATGTTTTTACAGATGGCGTTGTAGATATTTCCATGTTCATACAGATGGCGGTGTAGATATTTCGAAGTCTATACAGATAGCGCTGTAGTTATTTCCATATTTATAGAGAAATCTGTGTAGATATTTCCATGTATATTCAGATAGCTGTGTAGATATTTCAATGTTCATGCAGATAGCGGTGTAGATATTTCCATGTTCATCCAGATGCTGGTGTACATATATCCATGTTCATACAGATGGCGGTGAAGATATTTCCATGTTCATACAGATGGTGGTGTAGATATTTCCATGTTCATACAAATGGCGGTGTAGATATTTCCATGTTCATAGAGATGGTGGTGTAGATATTTCCATGTTCATACAAATGGCAGTGTAGATATTTCCATGTTCATAGAGATGGCGGTGTAGATATTTCCATATTTATAGAGATAGCAGTGTAGTTATTTCCATGTTTATAGAGATAGTTGTGTGGATATTTCCATTGATATACAGATAGCTGTGTAGATATTTGCATGTTCATACAGATAGCGGTGTAGATATTTCCATGTTCATAGAGATGGCGGTGTAGATATTTCCATATTTATACAGATAGCAGTTTAGTTATTTCCATGTTTATAGGGATAGCAGTGTAGATATTTCCATGTTCATACAGATAGCGGTGTAGACATTTCCATGTTTATAGAGATAGCGGTGTAGATATTTCCATGTTCATACAGATAGCGGTGTAGATATTTCCATGTTCATACAGATAGCGGTGTAGATATTTCCATGTTCATACAGTTAGCTGTGTAGATATTTCCATGTTCATACAGATAGCGGTGTAGATATTTACATGTTCATACAGATGGCGGTGTAGATATTTCCATGTTCATACAGATGGCGGTGTAGATATTTCCATGTTCATACAGATGGCGGTGTAGATATTTCCATTTTCATACAGATGGCGGTGTAGATATTTCCATGTTCATACCAATAGCGGTGTAGGTATTTCCATGTACATACAATTAGCGGTGTAGATATTTCCATGTTCATACAGATGGCGGTGTAGATATTTACATGTTCATACAGATGGCCGTGTAGATATTTCCATGTTCGTACGGACGGCAGTGTAGATATTTCCATGTTCATACAGGTGGCGGTGTAGATATTTCCATGTTTATACAGATAGCAGTGTAGTTATTTCCATGTTTATAGAGACAGCTGTGTAGATATTTCCACTGATATACAGATAGCTGTGTAGATATTTGCATGTTCATACAGATAGCGGTGTAGATATTTCCATGTTAGTACAGATAGCGGTGTAGATATTTCCATGTTCGTACAGATAGCGGTGTAGATATTTCCATGTTCATACAGATAACGGTGTAGATATTTCTATGTTCATACAGATAGCGGTGTAGATATTTCCATGTTCATACAGTTAGCGGTGTAGATATTTCCATGTTCATACAGATGGCGGTGTAGATATTTACATGTTCATACAGATGGCGGTATAGATATTTCCATGTTCGTACAGATGGCCGTGTAGATATTTCCATGTTCATAGAGATGGCGGTGTAGATATTTCCATGTTTATGCAGATAGCGGTATAGATATTTCCATGTTTCTACAGATGGTGGTGTAGATATTTTCCATGTTTATAGAGATGGCGGTCTAGATATTTCCAGGTTTACAGAGATAGTGTTGTAGTTATTTCCAAGTTTATAGAGACAGCGTTGTAGATATTTCCATGTTTATACAGTTAGCGGTGAAGATATTTCCATGTTTATACAGATAGCGGTGTAGATATTTCCATGTTTATACAGATAGCAGTGTAGATATTTCGATGTTTATAGAGATAGTGGTGTAGATAATTTCAATTTTATACAGAGAGCAGTGTAGATATTTCCAAGTTCATACAGATAGCGGTGTAGATATTTCCACGTTTATAGAGATGGCAGTGTAGATATTTCCATGTTCATACAGAGGACGGTGTAGATATTTCCATGTTTATAGGGATGGCGGTGTAGATATTTTCATGTTTACACAGATGGCGGTGTAGATAATTCCATGTTTACACGGATAGCGGTGTAGACATTTCCATGTTTATAGAGATAGCGGTGTGGATATTTCCATGTTTATGCAGATAGCAGTGTAGATATTTCCATGTTTATTCAGATAGCGGTGTGGATATTTCCATGTTTATACAGATAGTTGGGCAGATATTTCCATGTTTATACAGATAGTTGGGCAGATATTTCCATGTTTATACAGATAGCAGTGTAGATATTTCCATCTTAATACAGATGGCGGTGTAGATATGTCCATGTTCGTACAGATGGTGGTGTAGATATTTCCATGTTCATACAGATGGCGTTGTAGATATTTCGAAGTTTATAGAGATAGCGCTGTAGTTATTTCCATATTTATAGAGAAATCAGTGTAGATATTTCCATGTATATTCAGATAGCTGTGTAGATATTTCCATGTTCATGCAGATAGCGGTGTAGATATTTCCATGTTCATCCAGATGCCGGTGTACATATATCCATTTTCAAACAGATGGCGGTGAAGATATTTCCATGTTCATATAGATGGCGGTGTAGGTATTTCCATGTTCATACAAATGGCGGTGTAGATATTTCCATGTTCATAGAGATGGCGGTGTAGATATTTCCAGGTTCATACAAATGGCGGTGTAGATATTTCCATGTTCATAGAGATGGCGGTGTAGATATTTCCATGTATATACAGATAGCAGTGTAGTTATTTTCATGTTTATAGAGATACCAGCGTGGATATTTCCATTGATATACAGATAGCTGTGTAGATATTTGCATGTTCATACAGATAGCGGTGTAGATATTTCCATGTTCATACAGATGGCGGTGTAGATATTTCCATGTTCATACAGTTAGCGGTGTAGATATTTCCATGTTCATACAGATGGCGGTGTAGATATTTCCATGTTCATACAGATGGCGGTGTAGATATTTCCATCTTCGTACAGATGGCGGTGTAGATATTTCCATGTTCATAGAGATGGTGGTGTAGATATGTCCATGTTTATGCAGATAGCGGTATAGATATTTCCATGTTTATACAGATGGTGGTGTAGATATTTCCATGTTTATAGAGATGGAGGTCTAGATATTTCCATGTTTACAGAGATAGTGGTGTAGTTATTTCCAAGTTTATAGACACAGCGTTGTAAATATTTCCATGTTTATACAGATAGCTGTGAAGATATTTCCTTGTTTATACAGATAGCGGTGTAGATATTTCCATGTTTATACAGATAGCTGGGCAGATATTTCCATGTTTATACAGATAGCGGTGTAGATATTTCCATCTTAATACAGATGGCGGTGTAGATATGTCCATGTTTGTACAGATGGCGGTGTAGATATTTCCATGTTCATACAGATGGGGGTGTAGATATTTCGAAGTTTTAGAGATAGCGCTGTAGTTATTTCCATATTTATAGAGAAATCGGTGTAGATATTTCCATGTATATTCAGATAGCTGTGTAGATATTTCCATGTTCATGCAGATAGCGGTGTAGATATTTCCATGTTCATCCAGATGCCGGTGTACATATATCCATGTTCATACAGATGGCGGTGAAGATATTTCCATGTTCATACAGATGGTGGTGTAGATATTTCCATGTTCATACACATGGCGGTGTAGATATTTCCATGTTCATAGAGATGGCGGTGTAGATAATTCCATGTTCATACAAATGGCGGTGTAGATATTTCCATGTTCATAGAGATGGCGGTGTAGATATTTCCATATTTATACAGATAGCAGTGTAGTTATTTCCATGTTTATAGGGATAGCAGTGTAGATATTTTCAATGATATACAGATAGCTGTGTAGATATTTGCATGTTCATACAGATAGCGATGTAGATATTTCCATGTTCATACACTTAGCGGTGTAGATATTTCCATGTTCATACAGATAGCGGTGTAGATATTTCCATGTTCATACAGATGGCGGTGTAGGTATTTCCATGTTCATACAGATGGCGGTGTAGATATTTCCATGTTCATACAGATGGCGGTGTAGATATTTCCATGTTCATACAGATGGCGGTGTAGATATTTCCATGTTCAGACCAATAGCGGTGTAGATATTTCCATGTACATACAGTTAGCGGTGTAGATATTTCCATGTTCATACAGATGGCGGTGTAGATATTTACATGTTCATACAGATGGCCGTGTAGATATTTCCATGTTCGTAGGGATGGCAGTGTAGATATTTCCATTTTCATACAGGTGGCAGTGTAGATATTTCCATGTTTATACAGATAGCAGTGTAGTTATTTCCATGTTTATAGAGACAGCTGTGTAGATATTTCCACTGATATACAGATAGCTGTGTAGATATTTGCATGTTCATACAGATAGCAGTGTAGATATTTCCATGTTAGTACAGATAGCGGTGTAGATATTTCCATGTTCATACAGATAGCGGTGTAGATATTTCCATGTTCATACAGATAACGGTGTAGATATTTCTATGTTCATACAGATAGCGGTGTAGATATTTCCATGTTCATAAAGTTAGCGGTGTAGATATTTCCATGTTCATACAGATGGTGGTGTAGATATTTACATGTTCATACAGATGGCGATATAGATATTTCCATGTTGGTACAGATGGCCGTGTAGATATTTCCATGTTCATAGATATGGCGGTGTAGATATTTCCATGTTTATGCAGATAGCGGTATAGATATTTCCATGTTTCTACAGATGGTGGTGTAGATATTTTCCATGTTTATAGAGATGGCGTTCTAGATATTTCCAGGTTTACAGAGATAGTGTTGTAGTTATTTCCAAGTTTATAGAGACAGCGTTGTAGATATTTCCATGTTTATACAGTTAGCGGTGGAGATATTTCCATGTTTATACAGATAGCGGTGTAGATATTTCCATGTTTATGCAGATAGCAGTGTAGATATTTCGATGTTTATAGAGATAGTGGTGTAGATAATTTCAATTTTATACAGATAGCAGTGTAGATATTTCCAAGTTCATACAGATAGCGGTGTAGATATTTCCACGTTTATAGAGATAGCGGTGTAGATATTTCCATGTTCATACAGAGGACGGTGTAGATATTTCCATGTTTATAGGGATGGCGGTGTAGATATTTTCATGTTTACACAGATGACGGTGTAGATAATTCCATGTTTACACGGATAGCGGTGTAGACATTTCCATGTTTACAGAGATAGCGGTGTGGATATTTCCATGTTTATGCAGATAGCAGTGTAGATATTTCCATGTTTATACAGATAGCGGTGCGGATATTTCCATGTTTATTCAGATAGCGGTGTGGATATTTCCATGTTTATACAGATAGTTGGGCAGATATTTCCATGTTTATACAGATAGTTGGGTAGATATTTCCATGTTTATACAGATAGCGGTGTAGATATTTCCATCTTAATACAGATGGCGGTGTAGATATGTCCATGTTTTTACAGATGGCGTTGTAGATATTTCCATGTTCATACAGATGGCGGTGTAGATATTTCGAAGTCTATACAGATAGTGCTGTAGTTATTTCCATATTTATAGAGAAATCTGTGTAGATATTTCCATGTATATTCAGATAGCTGTGTAGATATTTCAATGTTCATGCAGATAGCGGTGTAGATATTTCCATGTTCATCCAGATGCTGGTGTACATATATCCATGTTCATACAGATGGCGGTGAAGATATTTCCATGTTCATACAGATGGTGGTGTAGATATTTCCATGTTCATACAAATGGCGGTGTAGATATTTTCATGTTCATAGAGATGGTGGTGTAGATATTTCCATGTTCATACAAATGGCGGTGTAAATATTTCCATGTTCATAGAGATGGCGGTGTAGATATTTCCATATTTATAGAGATAGCAGTGTAGTTATTTCCATGTTTATAGAGATAGCTGTGTGGATATTTCCATTTATATACAGATAGCTTTGTAGATATTTGCATGTTCATACAGATAGCAGTGTAGATATTTCCATGTTCATGCAGACAGCGGTGTAGATATTTCCATGTTCATACAGATAGCGGTGTAGATATTTCCATGTTCATACAGTTAGCTGTGTAGATATTTCCATGTTCATACAGATAGCGGTGTAGATATTTACATGTTCATACAGATGGCGGTGTAGATATTTCCATGTTCATACAGATGGCGGTGTAGATATTTCCATGTTCATACAGATGGCGGTGTAGATATTTCCATGTTCATACAGATGGCGGTGTAGATATTTCCATGTTCATACCAATAGCGGTGTAGATATTTCCATGTACATACAATTAGCGGTGTAGATATTTACATGTTCATACAGATGGCCGTGTAGATATTTCCATGTTCGTACGGACGGCAGTGTAGATATTTCCATGTTCATACAGGTGGCGGTGTAGATATTTCCATGTTTATACAGATAGCAGTGCAGTTATTTCCATGTTTATAGAGACAGCTGTGTAGATATTTCCACTGATATACAGATAGCTGTGTAGATATTTGCATGTTCATACAGATAGCGGTGTAGATATTTCCATGTTAGTACAGATAGCGGTGTAGATATTTCCATGTTCGTACAGATAGCGGTGTAGATATTTCCATGTTCATACAGATAACGGTGTAGATATTTCTATGTTCATACAGATAACGGTGTAGATATTTCCATGTTCATACAGTTAGCGGTGTAGATATTTCCATGTTCATACAGATGGCGGTGTAGATATTTACATGTTCATACAGATGGCGGTATAGATATTTCCATGTTCGTACAGATGGCCGTGTAGATATTTCCATGTTCATAGAGATGGCGGTGTAGATATTTCCATGTTTATGCAGATAGCGGTATAGATATTTCCATGTTTCTACAGATGGTGGTGTAGATATTTTCCATGTTTATAGAGATGGCGGTCTAGATATTTCCAGGTTTACAGAGATAGTGTTGTAGTTATTTCCAAGTTTATAGAGACAGCGTTGTAGATATTTCCATGTTTATACAGTTAGCGGTGAAGATATTTCCATGTTTATACAGATAGCGGTGTAGATATTTCCATGTTTATACAGATAGCAGTGTAGATATTTCGATGTTTATAGAGATAGTGGTGTAGATAATTTCAATTTTATACAGAGAGCAGTGTAGATATTTCCAAGTTCATACAGATAGCGGTGTAGATATTTCCACGTTTATAGAGATGGCGGTGTAGATATTTCCATGTTCATACAGAGGACGATGTAGATATTTCCATGTTTATAGGGATGGCGGTGTAGATATTTTCATGTTTACACAGATGGCGGTGTAGATAATTCCATGTTTACACGGATAGCGGTGTAGACATTTCCATGTTTACAGAGATAGCGGTGTGGATATTTCCATGTTTATGCAGATAGCAGTGTAGATATTTCCATGTTTATACAGATAGCGGTGCGGATATTTCCATGTTTATTCAGATAGCGGTGTGGATATTTCCATGTTTATACAGATAGTTGGGCAGATATTTCCATGTTTATACAGATAGTTGGGTAGATATTTCCATGTTTATACAGATAGTGGTGTAGATATTTCCATCTTAATACAGATGGCGGTGTAGATATGTCCATGTTTTTACAGATGGCGTTGTAGATATTTCCATGTTCATACAGATGGCGGTGTAGATATTTCGAAGTCTATACAGATAGTGCTGTAGTTATTTCCATATTTATAGAGAAATCTGTGTAGATATTTCCATGTATATTCAGATAGCTGTGTAGATATTTCAATGTTCATGCAGATAGCGGTGTAGATATTTCCATGTTCATCCAGATGCTGGTGTACATATATCCATGTTCATACAGATGGCGGTGAAGATATTTCCATGTTCATACAGATGGTGGTGTAGATATTTCCATGTTCATACAAATGGCGGTGTAGATATTTTCATGTTCATAGAGATGGTGGTGTAGATATTTCCATGTTCATACAAATGGCGGTGTAAATATTTCCATGTTCATAGAGATGGCGGTGTAGATATTTCCATATTTATAGAGATAGCAGTGTAGTTATTTCCATGTTTATAGAGATAGCTGTGTGGATATTTCCATTTATATACAGATAGCTTTGTAGATATTTGCATGTTCATACAGATAGCAGTGTAGATATTTCCATGTTCATGCAGACAGCGGTGTAGATATTTCCATGTTCATACAGATAGCGGTGTAGATATTTCCATGTTCATACAGTTAGCTGTGTAGATATTTCCATGTTCATACAGATAGCGGTGTAGATATTTACATGTTCATACAGATGGCGGTGTAGATATTTCCATGTTCATACAGATGGCGGTGTAGATATTTCCATGTTCATACAGATGGCGGTGTAGATATTTCCATGTTCATACAGATGGCGGTGTAGATATTTCCATGTTCATACCAATAGCGGTGTAGATATTTCCATGTACATACAATTAGCGGTGTAGATATTTACATGTTCATACAGATGGCCGTGTAGATGTTTCCATGTTCGTACGGACGGCAGTGTAGATATTTCCATGTTCATACAGGTGGCGGTGTAGATATTTCCATGTTTATACAGATAGCAGTGCAGTTATTTCCATGTTTATAGAGACAGCTGTGTAGATATTTCCACTGATATACAGATAGCTGTGTAGATATTTGCATGTTCATACAGATAGCGGTGTAGATATTTCCATGTTAGTACAGATAGCGGTGTAGATATTTCCATGTTCGTACAGATAGCGGTGTAGATATTTCCATGTTCATACAGATAACGGTGTAGATATTTCTATGTTCATACAGATAACGGTGTAGATATTTCCATGTTCATACAGTTAGCGGTGTAGATATTTCCATGTTCATACAGATGGCGGTGTAGATATTTACATGTTCATACAGATGGCGGTATAGATATTTCCATGTTCGTACAGATGGCCGTGTAGATATTTCCATGTTCATAGAGATGGCGGTGTAGATATTTCCATGTTTATGCAGATAGCGGTATAGATATTTCCATGTTTCTACAGATGGTGGTGTAGATATTTTCCATGTTTATAGAGATGGCGGTCTAGATATTTCCAGGTTTACAGAGATAGTGTTGTAGTTATTTCCAAGTTTATAGAGACAGCGTTGTAGATATTTCCATGTTTATACAGTTAGCGGTGAAGATATTTCCATGTTTATACAGATAGCGGTGTAGATATTTCCATGTTTATACAGATAGCAGTGTAGATATTTCGATGTTTATAGAGATAGTGGTGTAGATAATTTCAATTTTATACAGAGAGCAGTGTAGATATTTCCAAGTTCATACAGATAGCGGTGTAGATATTTCCACGTTTATAGAGATGGCGGTGTAGATATTTCCATGTTCATACAGAGGACGATGTAGATATTTCCATGTTTATAGGGATGGCGGTGTAGATATTTTCATGTTTACACAGATGGCGGTGTAGATAATTCCATGTTTACACGGATAGCGGTGTAGACATTTCCATGTTTATAGAGATAGCGGTGTGGATATTTCCATGTTTATGCAGATAGCAGTGTAGATATTTCCATGTTTATTCAGATAGCGGTGTGGATATTTCCATGTTTATACAGATAGTTGGGCAGATATTTCCATGTTTATACAGATAGTTTGGCAGATATTTCCATGTTTATACAGATAGCGGTGTAGATATTTCCATCTTAATACAGATGGCGGTGTAGATATGTCCATGTTCGTACAGATGGTGGTGAAGATATTTCCATGTTCATACAGATGGCGGTGTAGATATTTCAAAGTTTATAGAGATAGCGCTGTAGTTATTTCCATATTTATAGAGAAATCGGTGTAGATATTTGCATGTATATTCAGATAGCTGTGTAGATATTTCCATGTTCATGCAGATAGCGGTGTAGATATTTCCATGTTCATCCAGATGCCGGTGTACGTATATCCATGTTCAAACAGATGGCGGTGAAGATATTTCCATGTTCATACAGATGGCGGTGTAGGTATTTCCATGTTCATACAAATGGCGGTGTAGATATTTCCATGTTCATAGAAATGGCGGTGTAGATATTTCCAGGTTCATACAAATGGCGGTGTAGATATTTCCATGTTCATAGAGATGGCGGTGTAGATATTTCCATGTTTATACAGATAGCAGTGTAGTTATTTTCATGTTTATAGAGATACCAGCGTGGATATTTCCATTGATATACAGATAGCTGTGTAGATATTTGCATGTTCATACAGATAGCGGTGTAGATATTTCCATGTTCATACAGATGGCGGTGTAGATATTTCCATGTTCATACAGTTAGCGGTGTAGATATTTCCATGTTCATACAGATGGCGGTGTAGATATTTACATGTTCATACAGATGGCGGTGTAGATATTTCCATCTTCGTACAGATGGCGGTGTAGATATTTCCATGTTCATAGAGATCGTGATGTAGATATTTCCATGTTTATGCAGATAGCGGTATAGATATTTCCATGTTTATACAGATGGTGGTGTAGATATTTCCATGTTTATAGTGATGGAGGTCTAGATATTTCCATGTTTACAGAGATAGTGGTGTAGTTATTTCCAAGTTTATAGAGACAGCGTTGTAAATATTTCCATGTTTATACAGATAGCTGTGAAGATATTTCCTTGTTTATACAGATAGCGGTGTAGATATTTCCATGTTTATACAGATAGTTGGGCAGATATTTCCATGTTTATACAGATAGCGGTGTAGATATTTCCATCTTAATACAGATGGCGGTGTAGATATGTCCATGTTTGTACAGATGGCGGTGTAGATATTTCCATGTTCATACAGATTGGGGTGTAGATATTTCGAAGTTTTAGAGATAGCCCTGTAGTTATTTCCATATTTATAGAGAAATCGGTGTAGATATTTCCATGTATATTCAGATAGCTGTGTAGATATTTCCATGTTCATGCAGATAGCGGTGTAGATATTTCCATTTTCATCCAGATGCTGGTCTACATATATCCATGTTCATACAGATGGCGGTGAAGATATTTCCATGTTCATACAGATGGTGGTGTAGATATTTCCATGTTCATACACATGGCGGTGTAGATATTTCCATGTTCATAGAGATGGCGGTGTAGATAATTCCATGTTCATACAAATGGCGGTGTAGATATTTCCATGTTCATAGAGATGGCGGTGTAGATATTTCCATATTTATACAGATAGCAGTGTAGTTATTTCCATGTTTATAGGGATAGCAGTGTAGATATTTTCAATGATATACAGATAGCTGTGTAGATATTTGCATGTTCATACAGATAGCGATGTAGATATTTCCATGTTCATACACATAGCGGTGTAGATATTTCCATGTTCATACAGATAGCGGTGTAGATATTTCCATGTTCATACAGATGGCGGTGTAGGTATTTCCATGTTCATACAGACGGCGGTGTAGATATTTCCATGTTCATACAGATGGCGGTGTAGATATTTCCATGTTCATACAGATGGCGGTGTAGATATTTCCATGTTCATACCAATAGCGGTGTAGATATTTCCATGTACATACAGTTAGCGGTGCAGATATTTCCATGTTCATAGAGATGGCGGTGTAGATATTTACATGTTCATACAGATGGCCGTGTAGATATTTCCATGTTCGTACGGATGCAGTGTAGATATTTCCATGTTCATACAGGTGGCGGTGTAGATATTTCCATGTTTATACAGATAGCAGTGTAGTTATTTCCATGTTTATAGAGACAGCTGTGTAGATATTTCCACTGATATACAGATAGCTGTGTAGATATTTGCATGTTCATACAGATAGCGGTGTAGATATTTCCATGTTAGTACAGATAGCGGTGTAGATATTTCCATGTTCATACAGATAGCGGTGTAGATATTTCCATGTTCATACAGATAACGGTGTAGATATTTCTATGTTCATACAGATAGCGGTGTAGATATTTCCATGTTCATACAGTTAGCGGTGTAGATATTTCCATGTTCATACAGATTGCGGTGTAGATATTTACATGTTCATACAGATGGTGATATAGATATTTCCATGTTGGTACAGATGGCCGTGTAGATATTTCCAAGTTCATAGAGATGGCGGTGTAGATATTTCCATGTTTATGCAGATAGCGGTATAGATATTTCCATGTTTCTACAGATGGTGGTGTAGATATTTTCCATGTTTATAGAGATGGCGGTCTAGATATTTCCAGGTTTACAGAGATAGTGTTGTAGTTATTTCCAAGTTTATAGAGACAGCGTTGTAGATATTTCCATGTTTATACAGTTAGCGGTGGAGATATTTCCATGTTTATACAGATAGCGGTGTAGATATTTCCATGTTTATACAGATAGCAGTGTAGATATTTCGATGTTTATAGAGATAGTGGTGTAGATAATTTCAATTTTATACAGAGAGCAGTGTAGATATTTCCAAGTTCATACAGATAGCGGTGTAGATATTTCCACGTTTATAGAGATAGCGGTGTAGATATTTCCATGTTCATACAGAGGACGGTGTAGATATTTCCATGTTTATAGGGATGGCGGTGTAGATATTTTCATGTTTACACAGATGGCGGTGTAGATAATTCCATGTTTACACGGATAGCGGTGTAGACATTTCCATGTTTACAGAGATAGCGGTGTGGATATTTCCATGTTTATGCAGATAGCAGTGTAGATATTTCCATGTTTATACAGATAGCGGTGCGGATATTTCCATGTTTATTCAGATAGCGGTGTGGATATTTCCATGTTTATACAGATAGTTGGGCAGATATTTCCATGTTTATACAGATAGTTGGGCAGATATTTCCATGTTTATACAGATAGCGGTGTAGATATTTCCATCTTAATACAGATGGTGGTGTAGATATGTCCATGTTTTTACAGATGGCGTTGTAGATATTTCCATGTTCATACAGATGGCGGTGTAGATATTTCGAAGTCTATACAGATAGCGCTGTAGTTATTTCCATATTTATAGAGAAATCTGTGTAGATATTTCCATGTATATTCAGATAGCTGTGTAGATATTTCAATGTTCATGCAGATAGCGGTGTAGATATTTCCATGTTCATCCAGATGCTGGTGTACATATATCCATGTTCATACAGATGGCGGTGAAGATATTTCCATGTTCATACAGATGGTGGTGTAGATATTTCCATGTTCATACAAATGGCGGTGTAGATACTTCCATGTTTATACAGATAGCAGTGTAGTTATTTCCATGTTTATAGAGACAGCTGTGTAGATATTTCCACTGATATACAGATAGCTGTGTAGATATTTGCATGTTCATACAGATAGCGGTGTAGATATTTCCATGTTAGTACAGATAGCGGTGTAGATAGTTCCATGTTCATACAGGTGGCGGTGTAGATATTTCCATATTCATACAGATGGCGGTGTAGATATTTCCATGTTTATAGGGATGGCGGTGTAGATATTTTCATGTTTACACAGATGGCGGTGTAGATATTTCCATGTTTACACAGATAGCGGTGTAGACATTTCCATGTTTACACAGATAGCGGTGTGGATATTTCCATGTTTATGCAGATAGCGGTGAAGATATTTCCATGTTTATACAGTTAGCGGTGTAGACATTTCCATGTTTACACAGATGGCGGTGTAGATATTTCCGTGTTCATACAGATGGCGGTGTAGATGTTTACATGTTCATACAGATGGCGGTATAGATATTTCCATGTTCGTACAGATGGCGGTGTAGATATTTCCATGTTCATAGAGATGGCGGTGTAGATATTTCCATGTTTATGCAGATAGCGGTATAGATATTTCCATGTTTATACAGATGGTGGTGTAGATATTTCCATGTTTATAGAAATGGCGGTCTAGATATTTCCATGTTTACAGAGATAGTGGTGTAGTTGTTTCCAAGTTTATAGAGACAGCGTTGCAGATATTTCCATGTTTATACAGATAGCGGTGAAGATATTTCCATGTTTATACAGATAGCAGTGCAGATATTTCCATGTTTATAGAGATAGTGGTGTAGATAATTTCAATTTTATACAGAGAGCAGTGTAGATATTTCCAAGTTCATACAGATAGCGGTGTAGATATTTCCACGTTTATAGAGATGGCGGTTTAGATATTTCCATGTTCATACAGAAGACGGTGTAGATATTTCCATGTTTATAGGGATGGTGGTGTAGATATTTTCATGTTTACACATATGGCGGTGTAGATATTTCCATGTTTACATGGATAGCGGTGTAGACATTTCCATGTTTACACAGATAGCGGTGTGGATATTTCCATGTTTATGCAGATAGCAGTGTAGATATTTCCATGTTTATACAGATAGCTGTGCGGATATTTCCATGTTTATTCAGATAGCGGTGCGGATATTTCCATGTTTATACAGATAGTTGGGCAGATATTTCCATGTTTATACAGATAGCGGTGTAGATATTTCCATCTTAATACAGATGGCGGTGTAGATATATCCATGTTTGTACAGATGGCGGTGTAGATATTTCCATGTTCATACAGATGGCGGTGTAGATATTTCGAAGTTTATAGAGATAGCGCTGTAGTTATTTCCATATTTATAGAGAAATCTGTGTAGATATTTCCATGTATATTCAGATAGCTGTGTAGATATTTTCATGTTCATGCAGATAGCGGTGTAGATATTTCCATGTTCATCCAGATGCCGGTGTACATATATCCATGTTAATACAGACGGCGGTGAAGATATTTCCATGTTCATACAGATGGCGGTGTAGATATTTCCATGTTCATACAAATGGCGGTGTAGATATTTCCATGTTCATAGAGATGGCGGTGTAGATATTTCCATATTTATACAGATAGCAGTGTAGTTATTTCCATGTTTATAGGGATAGCAGTGTAGATATTTTCATTGATATACAGATAGCTGTGTAGATATTTGCATGTTCATACAGATAGCGGTGTAGATATTTCCATGTTCATACAGATAGCGGTGTAGATATTTCCATGTTCATACAGATAGCGGTGTAGATATTTCCATGTTCATACAGATAGCGGTGTAGATATTTCCATGTTCATACAGATAGCGGTGTAGATATTTCCATGTTCATACCAATAGCGGTGTAGACATTTCCATGTTCATACATTTAGCGGTGTAGATATTTCCATGTTCATACAGATGGTGGTGAAGATATTTCCATATTCATACAGATGGCGGTGTAGATATTTCCATGTTTGTACGGATGGCAGTGTAGATATTTCCATGTTCATACAGGTGGCGGTGTAGTTATTTCCATGTTTATACAGATAACAGTGTAGTTATTTCCATGTTAATAGAGATAGCTGTGTGGATATTTCCACTGATATACAGATAGCTGTGTAGATATTTGCATGTTCATACAGATAGCGGTGTAGATATTTCCATGTTCATACAGATAGCGGTGTAGATATTTCCATGTTCATACAGATAGCGGTGTAGATATTTCCATGTTCATACAGATAGCGGTGTAGATATTTCCATGTTCATACAGATAGCGGTGTAGATATTTCCATGTTCATACAGATAGCGGTGTAGACATTTCCATGTTCATACAGATAGCGGTGTAGATATTTCCATGTTCATACAGATAGCGGTGTAGATAATTCCATGTTCATACAGTTAGCTGTGTAGATATTTCCATGTTCATACAGATGGCGGTGTAGATATTTACATGTTCATGCAGATGGCGGTGTAGATATTTCCATGTTCATACAGATAGCGGTGTGGATATTTCCATGTTCATACAGATAGCGGTGTAGATATTTCCATGTTCATACAGATAGCGGTGTAGATATTTCCATGTTCATACCAATAGCGGTGTAGGCATTTCCATGTTCTTACATTTAGCGGTGTAGATATTTCCATGTTCATACAGATGGCGGTGTAGATATTTATATGTTCGTACAGATGGCCGTGTAGATATTTCCACGTTCCTAGAGATGGCGGTGTAGATATTTCCATGTTTATGCAGATAGCGGTATAGATATTTCCATGTTTATACAGATGGTGGTGTAGATATTTCCATGTTTATAGAGATGGAGGTCTAGATATTTCCATGTTTACAGATATATTGGTGTAGTTATTTCCAAGTTTATAGACACAGCGTTGTAAATATTTCCATGTTTATACAGATAGCTGTGAAGATATTTCCTTGTTTATACAGATAGCGGTGTGGATATTTCCATGTTTATACACATTGCAGTGTAGATATTTCCATGTTTATAGAGATAGTGGTGTAGATAATTTCAATTTTATACAGAGAGCAGTGTAGATATTTCCAAGTTCATACAGATAGCGGTGTAGATATTTCCAAGTTTATAGAGATGGCGGTGTAGATATTTCCATGTTCATACAGATGGCGGTGTAGATATTTCCATGTTTATAGGGATGGCGGTGTAGATATTTTCATGTTTACACAGATGGCGGTGTAGATATTTCCATGTTTACACAGATAGCGGTGTAGACATTTCCATGTTTACACAGATAGCGGTGTGGATATTTCCATGTTTATGCAGATAGCGGTGTAGATATTTCCATGTTTATACAGTTAGCGGTGTAGACATTTCCATGTTTGCACAGATGGCGGTGTAGATATTTCCGTGTTCATACAGATAGCGGTGTAGATATTTCCATGTTCATACAGTTAGCGGTGTAGATATTTCCACGTTCATACAGATGGCGGTGTAGATATTTACATGTTCATACAGATGGCGGTATAGAAATTTCCATGTTCGTACAGATGGCGGTGTAGATATTTCCATGTTCATAGAGATGGCGGTGTAGATATTTCCATGTTTATGCAGATAGCGGTATAGATATTTCCATGTTTATACAGATGGTGTTGTAGATATTTCCATGTTTATAGAGATGGCGGTCTAGATATTTCCATGTTTACAGAGATAGTGGTGTAGTTATTTCCAAGTTTATACAGACAGCGTTGCAGATATTTCCATGTTTATACAGATAGCGGTGAAGATATTTCCATGTTTATACAGATAGCGGTGTAGATATTTTCATGTTTATACAGATAGCAGTGCAGATATTTCCATGTTTATAGAGATAGTGGTGTAGATAATTTCAATTTTATACAGAGAGCAGTGTAGATATTTAAAAGTTCATGCAGATAGCGGTGTAGATATTTCCACGTTTATAGAGATGGCTGTGTAGATATTTCCATGTTCATACAGAAGACGTTGTAGATATTTCCATGTTTATAGGGATGGCGGTGTAGATATTTTCATGTTTACACATACGGCGGTGTAGATATTTCCATGTTTACATGGATAGCGGTGTAGACATTTCCATGTTTATGCAGATAGCGGTGTGGATATTTCCATGTTTATGCAGATAGCAGTGTAGATATTTCCATGTTTATACAGATAGCTGTGCGGATATTTCCATGTTTATTCAGATAGCGGTGCGGATATTTCCATGTTTATACAGATAGTTGGGCAGATATTTCCATGTTTATACAGATAGCAGTGTAGATATTTCCATCTTAATACAGATGGCGGTGTAGATATGTCCATGTTTGTACAGATGGCGGTGTAGATATTTCCATGTTCATACAGATGGCGGTGTAGATATTTCGAAGTTTATAGAGATAGCGCTGTAGTTATTTCCATATTTATAGAGAAATCTGTGTAGATATTTCCATGTATATTCAGATAGCTGTGTAGATATTTTCATGTTCATGCTGATAGCGGTGTAGATATTTCCATGTTCATCCAGATGCCGGTGTACATATATCCATGTTCATACAGATGGCGGTGAAGATATTTCCATGTTCATACAGATGGCGGTGTAGATATTTCCATGTTCATACAAATGGCGGTGTAGATACTTCCACGTTCATAGAAATGGCGGTGTAGATAATTCCATGTTCATACAAATGGCGGTGTAGATATTTCCATGTTCATAGAGATGGCGGTGTAGATATTTCCATATTTACACAGATAGCAGTGTAGTTATTTCCATGTTTATAGGGATAGCAGTGTAGATATTTCCATGTATATTCAGATAGCTGTGTAGATATTTTCATGTTCATGCAGATAGCGGTGTAGATATTTCCATGTTCATCCAGATGCCGGTGTACATATATCCATGTTCGTACAGATGGCGGTGAAGATATTTCCATGTTCATACAGATGGCGGTGTAGATATTTCCATGTTCATACAGATAGCGGTGTAGATATTTCCATGTTCATACAGATAGCGGTGTAGATATTTCCATGTTCATACAGATAGCGGTGTAGATATTTCCATGTTCATACAGATAGCGGTGTAGATATTTCCATGTTCATACAGTTGGCGGTGTAGATATTTCCATGTTCATACAGATGGCGGTGTAGATATTTATATGTTCGTACAGATGGCCGTGTAGATATTTCCACGTTCCTAGAGGTGGCGGTGTAGATATTTCCATGTTCATACAGATGGCGGTGTAGATATTTCCATTTTCATACAGATGGCGGTGTAGATATTTCCATGTTCATACCAATAGCGGTGTAGATATTTCCATGTACATACAGTTAGCGGTGTAGATATTTCCATGTTCCTACAGATGGCGGTGTAGATATTTACATGTTCATACAGATGGCCGTGTACATATTTCCATGTTCGTACGGACGGTAGTGTAGATATTTCCATGTTCATACAGGTGGCGGTGTAGATATTTCCATGTTCATTACAAATGGCGGTGTAGATATTTCCACGTTCATAGAAATGGCGGTGTAGATATTTCCATGTTCATACAAATGGCGGTGTAGATGTTTCCATGTTCATAGAGATGGCGGTGTAGATATGTCAATGTTTGTACAGATGTCGGTGTAGATATTTCCATGTTCATACAGATGGCGGTGTAGATATTTCGAAGTTTATAGAGATAGCGCTGTAGTTATTTCCATATTTATAGAGAAATCTGTGTAGATATTTCCATGTATATTCAGATAGCTGTGTAGATATTTTCATGTTCATGCAGATAGCGATGTAGATATTTCCATGTTCATCCAGATGCCGGTGTACATATATCCATGTTCATACAGATGGCGGTGTAGATATTTCCATGTTCATACAAATGGCGGTGTAGATATTTCCACATTCATAGAAATGGCGGTGTAGATAATTCCATGTTCATACAAATGGCGGTGTAGATATTTCCATGTTCATAGAGATGGCGGTGTAGATATTTCCATATTTATACAGATAGCAGTGTAGTTATTTCCATGTTTATAGGGATAGCAGTGTAGATATTTTCATTGATATACAGATAGCTGTGTAGATATTTGCATGTTCATACAGATAGCGGTGTAGATATTTCCATGTTCATACAGATAGCGGTGTAGATATTTGCATGTTCATACAGATAGCGGTGTAGATATTTCCATGTTCATACAGATAGCGGTGTAGATATTTCCATGTTCATACAGATAGCGGTGTAGATATTTCTATGTTCATACCAATAGCGGTGTAGACATTTCCATGTTCATACATTTAGCGGTGTAGATATTTCCATGTTCATACAGATGGCGGTGAAGATATTTCCATGTTCATACAGATGGCGGTATAGATATTTCCATGTTTGTACGGATGGCAGTGTAGATATTTCCATGTTCATACAGGTGGCGGTGTAGATATTTCCATGTTTATACAGATAGCAGTGTGGTTATTTCCATGTTAATAGAGATAGCTGTGTGGATATTTCCACTGATATACAGATAGCTGTGTAGATATTTGCATGTTCATACAGATAGCGGTGTAGATATTTCCATGTTCATACCAATAGCGGTGTAGACATTTCCATGTTCATACAGTTAGCGGTGTAGATATTTCCATGTTCATACAGATAGCAGTGTAGACATTTCCATGTTCATACAGATAGCGGTGTAGATATTTCCATGTTCGTACAGATAGCGGTGTAGATATTTCCATGTTCATACAGATAGCGGTGAAGATAATTCCATGTTCATACAGTTAGCTGTGTAGATATTTCCATGTTCATACAGATGGCGGTGTAGATATTTACATGTTCATGCAGATGGCGATGTAGATATTTCCATGTTCATACAGATAGCGGTGTTGATATTTCCAAGTTCTTACAGATAGCAGTGTAGATATTTCCATGTTCATACAGATAGCGGTGTAGATATTTCCATGTTCATACCAATAGCAGTGTAGGCATTTCCATGTTCTTACATTTAGCGGTGTAGATATTTCCATGTTCATACAGATGGCGGTGTAGATATTTATATGTTCGTACAGATGGCCGTGTAGATATTTCCACGTTCCTAGAGATGGCGGTGTAGATATTTCCATGTTTATGCAGATAGCGGTATAGATATTTCCATGTTTATACAGATGGTGGTGTAGATATTTCCATGTTTATAGAGATGGAGGTCTAGATATTTCCATGTTTACAGATATATTGGTGTAGTTATTTCCAAGTTTATAGACACAGCGTTGTAAATATTTCCATGTTTATACAGATAGCTGTGAAGATATTTCCTTGTTTATACAGATAACGGTGTGGATATTTCCATGTTTATACAGATTGCAGTGTAGACATTTCCATGTTTATAGAGATGGCGGTGTAGATATTTCCATGTTCATACAGATGGCGGTGTAGATATTTCCATGTTTATAGGAATGGCGGTGTAGGTATTTTCTTGTTTACACAGATGGCGGTGTAGATATTTCCATGTTTACACAGATAGCGGTGTAGACATTTCCATGTTTACACAGATAGCGGTGTGGATATTTCCATGTTTATGCAGATAGCGGTGTAGATATTTCCATGTTTATACAGTTAGCGGTGTAGACATTTCCATTTTTACACAGATGGCGGTGTAGATATTTCCGTGTTCATAAAGATAGCGGTGTAGATATTTCAATGTTCATACAGTTAGCGGTGTAGATATTTCCATGTTCATACAGATGGCGGTGTAGATATTTACTTTCTCATACAGATGGCGGTATAGATATTTCCATGTTCGTACAGATGGCGGTGTAGATATTTCCATGTTCATAGAGATGGCGGTGTAGATATTTCCATGTTTATGCAGATAGCGGTATAGATATTTCCATGTTTATACAGATGGTGGTGTAGATATTTCCATGTTTATAGAGATGGCGGTCTATATATTTCCATGTTTTCAGAGATAGTGGTGTAGTTATTTCCAACTTTATAGAGACAGCGTTGCAGATATTTCCATGTTTATACAGATAGCGGTGAAGATATTTCCATGTTTATACAGATAGCGGTGTAGATATTTCCATGTTTATACAGATAGCAGTGCAGATATTTCCATGTTTATAGAGATAGTGGTGTAGATAATTTCAATTTTATACAGAGAGCAGTGTAGATATTTCCATCTTAATACAGATGGCGGTGTAGATATGTCCATGTTTGTACAGATGGCGGTGTAGATATTTCCATGTTCATACAGATGGCGGTGTAGATATTTCGAAGTTTATAGAGATAGCGCTGTTGTTATTTCCATATTTATAGAGACATCTGTGTAGATATTTCCATGTATATTCAGATAGCTGTGTAGATATTTTCATGTTCATGCAGATAGCGGTGTAGATATTTCCATGTTCATCCAGATGCCGGTGTACATATATCCATGTTCATACAGATGGCGGTGAAGATATTTCCATGTTCATACAGATGGCGGTGTAGATATTTCCAGGTTCATACAAATGGCGGTGTAGATATTTCCACGTTCATAGAAATGGCGGTGTAGATAATTCCATGTTCATACAAATGTCGGTGTAGATATTTCCATGTTCATAGAGATGGCGGTGTAGATATTTCCATATTTATACAGATAGCAGTGTAGTTATTTCCATGTTTATAGGGATAGCAGTGTAGATATTTTCATTGATATACAGATAGCTGTGTAGATATTTGCATGTTCATACAGATAGCGGTGTAGATATTTCCATGTTCATACAGATTGCGGTGTAGATA
The DNA here is from genome assembly GCF_029281585.2 of Gorilla gorilla gorilla. NCBI lineage: Eukaryota > Metazoa > Chordata > Mammalia > Primates > Hominidae > Gorilla > Gorilla gorilla. The sequence goes on along the minus strand of NC_073235.2, from coordinate 11,903,756 downwards.
TTTCCATGTTCATACACATAGCGGTGTAGATATTTCCATGTTCATACAGATAGCGGTGTAGATATTTCCATGTTCATACAGATAGCGGTGTAGATATTTCCATGTTCATACCAATAGCGGTGTAGACATTTCCATGTTCATACATTTAGCGGTGTAGATATTTCCATGTTCATACAGATGGCGGTATAGATATTTCCATGTTTGTACGGACGGCAGTGTAGATATTTCCATGTTCATACAGGTGGCGGTGTAGATATTTCCATGTTTATACAGATAGCAGTGTAGTTATCTCCATGTTAATAGAGACAGCTGTGTGGATATTTCCATTGATATACAGATAGCTGTGTAGATATTTGCATGTTCATACAGATAGCGTTGTAGATATTTCCATGTTCATACCAATAGCGGTGTAGACATTTCCATGTTCATACAGTTAGCGGTGTAGATATTTCCATGTTCATACAGATAGCGGTGTAGACATTTCCATGTTCATACAGATAGCAGTGTATTTATTTCCATGTTCATACAGATAGCGGTGTAGATATTTCCATGTTCATACAGATAGCGGTGTAGATAATTCCATGTTCATACAGTTAGCGGTGTAGATATTTCCATGTTCATACAGATGGCGGTGTACATATTTACATGTTCATACAGATGGCGGTGTAGATATTTCCATGTTCATACAGATAGCGGTGTAGATATTTCCATGTTCCTATAGATAGCGGTGTAGATGTTTCCATGTTCATACAGATAACGGTGTAGATATTTCCGTGTTCATACAGACAGCGGTGTAGATATTTCCGTGTTCATACAGTTAGCGGTGTAGATATTTACATGTTCATACAGATGGCGGTATAGATATTTCCTTGTTCGTACAGACGGCGGTGTAGATATTTCCATGTTCATACAGATAGCGGTATAGATATTTCAGTGTTTATACAAATGGTTGTGTGGATATTTCCATGTATATAGAGATGGCGGTCTAGATATTTCCATGTTTACAGAGATAGTGGTGTAGTTATTTCCAAGTTTATAGAGACAGCGTTGTAGATATTTCCATGTTTATACAGATAGCGGTGTAGATATTTCCATGTTTATACAGATAGCAGTGTAGATATTACCATGTTTATAGAGATAGTGGTGAAGATAATTTCAATTTTATACAGAGAGCAGTGTAGATATTTCCAAGTTCATACAGATAGTGGTGTAGATATTTCCAGGTTCATACAAATGGCGGTGTAGATATTTCATGTTCGTCCAAATAGCGGTATAGATTTTTCCATGTTCATACAGATACCGGTGTAGATATTTCCATGTTCATACAGATAACGGTGTAGATATTTCCATGTTCATACAGATAGCAGTGTAGATATTTCCATGTTCATACAGATGGCGGTGTAGATATTTACATGTTCATACACATGGCGGTATAGATATTTCCATGTTCGTACAGATGGCGGTGTAGATATTTCCATGTTCATAGAGATGGCGGATTAGATATTTCCATGTTTATGCAGATAGTGGTATAGATATTTCCATGTTTATACAGATGGTGGTGTAGATATTTCCATGTTTATAGAGATGGAGGTCTAGATATTTCTATGTTTACAGAGATAGTGGTGTAGTTATTTCCAAGTTTATAGAGACAGCGTTGTAAATATTTCCATGTTTATACAGATATCTGTGAAGATATTTCCTTGTTTATACAGATAGCGGTGTAGATATTTCCATGTTTATACAGATAGCAGTGTAGATATTTCCATGTTTATAGAGATAGTGGTGTAGATAATTTCAATTTTATACAGAGAGCAGTGTAGATATTTCCAAGTTCATACAGATAGCGGTGTAGATATTTCCATGTTCATACAGATAGCGGTGTAGATATTTCCATGTTCATACAGTTAGCGGTGTAGATATTTCCATGTTCATACAGATGGCGGTGTAGATATTTCCATGTTCATACAGATGGCGGTGTAGATATTTCCATGTTTATAGGGATGGCGGTGTAGATATTTTCATGTTTACACAGATGGCGGTGTAGATATTTAAATGTTTAAACAGATAGCGGTGTAGACATTTCCATGTTTACACAGATGGCGGTGTGGGTATTTCCATGTTTATGCAGCTAGCAGTGCAGATATTTCCATGTTTATACAGATAGCGGTGCGGATATTTCCATGTTTATACAGATAGTTGGGCAGATATTTCCATGTTTATACAGATAGCGGTGTAGATATTTCCATCTTAATACAGATGGCGGTGTAGATATGTCCATGTTTGTACAGATGGCGATGTATATATTTCCATGTTCATACAGATGGCGGTGTAGATATTTCAAAGTTTATAGAGATAGCGCTGTAGTTATTTCCATATTTATAGAGAAATCTGTGCAGATATTTCCATGTATATTCAGATAGCTGTGTAGATATTTCCATATTCATGCAGATAGCGGTGTAGATATTTCCATGTTCATCCAGATGCCGGTGTACATATATCCATGTTCATACAGATGGCGGTGAAGATATTTCCATGTTCATACAGATGGTGGTGTAGATATTTCCATGTTCATACAAATGGCGGTGTAGATATTTCCATGTTCATAGAAATGGCGGTGTAGATAATTCCATGTTCATACAAATTGCGGTGTAGATATTTCCATGTTCATAGAGATGGCGGTGTAGATATTTCCATATTTATACAGATAGCAGTGTAGTTATTTGCATGTTTATAGGGATAGCAGTGTAGATATTTTCATTGATATACAGATAACTGTGTAGATATTTGCATGTTCATACAGATAGCGTTGTAGATATTTCCATGTTCATACAGATAGCGGTGTAGATATTTGCATGTTCATACAGATAGCGGTGTAGATATTTCCATGTTCATACAGATAGCGGTGTAGATATTTCCATGTTCATACAGATGGCAGTGTAGATATTTCCATGTTCATACAGTTAGCGGTGTAGATATTTCCATGTTCGTACAGATGGCGGTGTATTTACATGTTCATACAGAAGACGGTGTAGATATTTCCATGTTTATAGGGATGGCGGTGTAGATATTTTCATGTTTACACAGAAGGCGGTGTAGATATTTCTATGTATACACGGATAGCGGTGTAGACATTTCCATGTTTACACAGATAGCGGTGTGGATATTTCCAGGTTTATGCAGATAGCGGTGTAGATATTTCCATGTTCATACAGGTGGCGGTGTAGATATTTCCATGTTCATAAAGATGGAGGTGTAGAGATTTCCATGTTCATACAGATAGCGGTGTAGATATTTCCATGTTCATACAGATAGCGGTGTAGATATTTCAATGTTCATACCAATAGCGGTGTAGACATTTCCATGTTCATACAGTTAGCGGTGTAGATATTTCCATGTTCATACAGATAGCGGTGTAGACATTTCCATGTTCATACAGATAGCGGTGTAGATATTTCCATGTTCATACAGATAGCGGTGTAGATATTTCCATGTTCATACAGATAGCGCTGTAGATATTTCAATGTTCATACAGATAGCGGTGTAGATAATTCCATGTTCATACAGTTGGCGGTGTAGATATTTCCATGTTCATACAGATGACGGTGTAGATATTTACATGTTCATACAGATGGCGGTGTAGATATTTCCATGTTTATACGGATGGCAGTGTAGATATTTTCATGTTCATACAGGTGGCGGTGTAGATATTTCCATGTTTATACAGATAGCAGTGTAGTTATTTCCATGTTAATAGAGATAGCTGTTTGGATATTTCCATTGATATACAGATAGCTGTGTAGATATTTGCATGTTCATACAAATAGCGGTGAAGATATTTCCATGTTCGTACAGATAGCGGTGTAGATATTTCCATGTTCATACTGATACCCGTGTAGATATTTCCATGTTCATACAGATAACGGTGTAGATATTTCCATGTTCATACAGACAGCGGTGTAGATATTTCCATGTTCATACAGATAGCGGTGTAGATACTTCCATGTTCATACAGATAGCGGTGTAGATAATTCCATGTTCATACAGTTAGCTGTGTAGATATTTCCATGTTCTTACAGATGGCAGTGTAGATATTTACATGTTCATACAGAAGACGATGTAGATATTTCCATGTTTATAGGGATGGCGGTGTAGATATTTTCATGTTTACACAGAAGGCGGTGTAGATATTTCCATGTTTACACGGATAGCGGTGTAGACATTTCCATGTTTACGCAGATAGCGGTGTGGATATTTCCAGGTTTATGCAGATAGCAGTGTAGATATTTCCATGTTTATACAGATAGTGGTGCGGATATTTCCATGTTTATTCAGATAGCGGTGCGGATATTTCCATGTTTATACAGATAGTTGGGCAGATATTTCCATGTTTATACAGATAGCGGTGTAGATATTTCCATCTTAATACAGATGGCGGTGTAGATATGTCCATGTTCATACAGATAGCGGTGTAGTTATTTCCTTGTTTATACAGAATGCTGTGTAGATATTTCCATGTATATGCAGTTAGCTGTGTAGATATTTCCATGTTCATACAGATAGCGGTGAAGATATTTCCATGTTTATACAGATAGCGGTGTAGATATTTCCATGTTCATACACATAGCGGTGTTGATATTTCCATGTTCATACAGGTAGCGGTGTAGATATTTCCATGTTCATACAAATGGCGGTGTAAATATTTCCCTGTTCATCCAGATGACGGTGTAGATATTTCCATGTTCATGCAGATGGCGGTGAAGACATTTCAATGTTCATACAGATGGCGCTGTAGATATGTCCATGTTCATACAAATGGCGGTGTAGATATTTCCATGTTCATACAGATGGCGGTGTAGTTATTTCCATGTTTACAGCGATGGCGGTATAGTTATTTCCTTGTTTATAGACATGGCAGTGTAGATATTTCGATTTATATACAGATACCGGTGTAGATATTTCCATGTTCATAGTGATAGTGGTTTAGATATTTCCATGTTTATACAGATAGTGGTGTAGATATTTCTATGTTTATAGAGATGGCGGTCTAGATGTTTCTGTGTTTGTAGAGATAGTCGTGTAGTTATTTCCAAGTTTGTAGAGACAGCATTGTAGATATTTCCATGTTTATACAGATAGTGGTGAAGGTATTTCTATGTTTATACAGATAGCGGTGTAGATATTTCCATGTTTATTCAGATACCGGTGTAGATATTTACAAGTTTGTAGAGATGGCGGTCTAGATATTCTCTTGTTTATACAGATAGCGGTGTAGATATTTCCATGGTTATAGAGATAGCGGTGTAGATAATTCCAATTTTATATAGATAGCAGTGTAGATATTTCCATGTTCATACAAATAGCGGTGTAGATATTTCCACGTTTATAGAGATGGCGGTGTAGATATTTCCATGTTCATACAGTTGGCGGTGTAGATATTTCCATGTTTACACAGATAGCGGTGTAGATATTTCCATGTTGAAACACAAAGCGGTGTACAGATTTCCATGTTTTAGAGATAGCGGTGTAGTTATTTCCTTGTTTATAGAGAAAGCTGTGTAGATATTTCCATGTATATGCAGTTAACTGTGTAGATATTTCCATCTTCATACAGATGGCGGTGTATATATTTCCATGTTCATACAGTAAGCGGTGCAGATATTTCCATGTTCATACAGATGGCGTTGAAGATATTTCCATGATCATACAGATGGCGGTGTAGATATTTCCATGTTCATACAAATAGCGGTATAGATATTTTCACCTTTATAGAGATGGCGGTTTAGATATTTCTATGTTCATACAGGTGGCGGTGTAGATATTTACATGTTTATAGAGATGGCGGTGTATATATTTCCATGTTTACACAGATAGTGGTGCAGATATTTCCATGTTTACACAGATAACGGTGTAGACATTTCCATCTTTCCACAGATAGCGGTGTAGACATTTCCATGTTTACACAGAAAGCATTGTAAATATTTACATGTTTATAGAGACAGCGGTGTAGTTATTTCCATGTTTATACAGACAGTGGTGAAGATATTTCCATGTTTATATAGATAGCGGTGTAGTTATTTCCTTGTTTATACAGAAAGCTGTTTAGATATTTCCATGTATATGCAGATAGCTGTGTAGATATTTCCATGTTTATACAGATAGCGGTGCTGATATTTCCATGTTTATTACAGATAGCGGTGTGGGTATTTCCATGTTTATAGAGATAGCGGTGTAGATATTTCCATGTTTATACAGATAGCGGTGTAGATATTTCCATGTTTATACAGATAGCGGTGTGGTTATTTCCATCTTAGTACAGGTAGCGTTGTAGATATTTCCAAGTTTATACAGATAGCGGTGTAGATATTTCCATGTTTATACAGATAGCGGTGTAGATATTTCCATGTTTAAACAGATAGCGGTGTAGATATATCTATCTTAATACTGATGGCGTTGTAGATATTTCCATGTTCTTACAGATGGCAGTGTAGATATTTCCATGTTCGTACACATAGCGGTGTAGATATTTCCATGTTCATAGAGATAGCGGTGTAGATATTTCCGTGTTCATACAGATAGCAGTGTAGATATTTCCATGTTCATACAGATGGCAGTGAAGTTAATTCCATGTTCATACAGATAGCGATGTAGATATTTCCATGTTTATACAAATAGCGGTGTAGATATTTCCATGTTTATAGAGATGGCGATCTAGATATTTCCATGTTTATACAGAAAGCTGTGTAGATATTTCCATGTATATGCAGATTGCTGTGTAGATATTTCCATGTTTATACAGATAGCGGTGCTGATATTTCCATGTTTATTACAGATAGCGGTGTGGATATTTCAATGATTATACAGAGAGCGGTGTAGATATTTCCATGTTTATACAGATAGCGGTGTTGATATTTCCATGTTTATACAGATAGCGCTGTGGTTATTTCCATCTTTATGCATATAGTGGTGTGGATATTTCCATGTTTATACAGATAGCAGTGTAGATATTTCCATGTTTATACAGATAGCGGTGTAGATATTTCCATGTTCATACAGATAGCGGTGTAGATATTTCCATGTTTATACAGATAGTGGTGTAGATATTTCATGTTTATAGAGATGGCGGTCTAGATATTTCCATGTTCATAGAGATAGTGGTGTAGTTATTTCCAAGTTTGTAGTGACAGCGTTGTAGATATTTCCGCGTTTATACAGATAGCGGTGAAGATATTTCCATGTATAAACAGATATCGGTGTATATATTTCCATGTTTATACAGATAGCGGTGTAGATATTCACAAGTTTATAGAGATGGCGGTGTAGATATTGTCTTGTTTATACAGATAGCGGTGTAGATATTTCCATGTTTATACAGATAGCGGTGTAGATTATTCCAATATTATACAGATAGCAGTGTAGATATTTCGAAGTTCATAAAAATAGCGGTGTACATATTTCCATGTTCATACAGATGGCGGTGTAGATATTTCCATGTTCATACAGATGGCGGTGTAGATATTTCCATGTTTACACAGATAGCGCTGTAGATATTTCCATGTTGATACACATAGCAGTGTAGATATTTCCATGTTTTTAGAGATACCGGTGTATTTTCTTGTTTATAGAGAAAGCTGTGTAGATATCTCCATGTATATGCCGTTAACTGTGTAGATATTTCCATGTTCATACACATAGCGGTGTAGATATTTCCATGTTCATACAGATGGCGGTTAAGTTAATTCCGTGTTCATTCAGATGGCGGTTTAGATATTTTCATTTTCATACAAATGGCGGTGTAGTTATTTGCATGTTCATAGAGATGGCTCTCTAGTTATTTCCATGTTTATAGAGATAGCGGTGTAGTTATTTCCATGTTAATAGAGATAGCGGTGTAGGTATTTCCATGTATATACAGATAGCAGTGTGATTTTTTCCATGTTCATACAGATAGCGGTATAGATATTTTCACCTTTATAGAGATGGCGGTGTAGATATTTCCATTTATATACAGATAGCTGTTTAGATATTTGCATGTTCATACAGATAGCGGTGTAGATATTTCCATGTTCGTACAGATGGTGGTGTAGTTATTTCCATGTTCATAGAGATGGCGGTGTAGATATTTCCATGTTTATGCAGATGGCGGTATAGATATTTCCATGTTTATACAGATGTTGGTGTAGATATTTCCATGTTTATAGAGATGGCGGTCTAGATATTTCCATGTTTATAGAGATAGTGGTGTAGTTATTTCCAAGTTTATAGAGACAGCGTTGTAGATATTTCCATGATAATACAGATAGCGGTGAAGATATTTCCATGTTTATACAGATAGCGGTGTATATATTTCCATGTTTATACAGATAGCAGTGTAGATATTTCCATGTTTATAGAGATAGTGGTGTAGATAATTTCAATTTTATACAGATAGCAGTGTAGATAATTCCAAGTTCATACAGATAGCGGTGTAGATATTTCCACGTTTATAGAGATGGCGGTGTAGATATTTCCATGTTCATACAGATGGCGGTGTAGATATTTCCATGTTTTTAGAGATGGCGGTGTAGATATTTTCATGTTTACACAGATGGCGGTGGAGATATTTCCATGTTTACACAGATAGCGGTGTAGACATTTCCATGTTTACACAGATAGCGGTGTGGATATTTCCACATATATGCAGATAGTGGTGTAGATATTTCCATGTTTATACAGATAGCGGTGCGGATATTTCCATGTTTGTACAGATAGTTGGGCAGATATTTCCATGTTTATACAGATAGCGGTGTAGATATTTCCATCTTAATACAGATGGTGGTGTAGAAACGTCTATGTTCGTACAGATGGCGGTGTAGATATTTCCATGTTCATAGGGATGGCGGTGTAGATATTTCGAAGTTTATTGAGATAGCGCTGTAGTTATTTCCAAATTTATAGAGAAATCTGTGTAGATATTTCCATGTATATGCAGATCGTTGTGTAGATATTTCCATGTTCATGCAGATAGCGGTGTAGATATTTCCATGTTCATCCAGATGCCGGTGTAGATGTATCCATGTTCATACAGATGGCGGTGAAGATATTTCCATGTTCATACAGATGGCGGTGTAGATATTTCCATGTTCATACACATGGCGGTGTAGATATATCCATGTTCATAGAGATGGCGGTGTAGATATTTCCATGTTCATACAGGTGGCGGTGTAGATATTTCCATGTTTATACAGATAGCAGTGTAGTTATTTCCATGTTTATAGAGATACCAGTGTAGATATTTCCATTGATATACAGATAGCTCTGTAGATATTTGCATGTTCATACAGATAGCGGTGTAGATATTTCCATGTTCATACTGATAGCGGTGTAGATATTTCCATGTTCATACAGTTAGCGGTGTAGATATTTCCATGTTCATACAGATGGCGGTGTAGATATTTCCATATTCATACAGATGGCGGTGAAGATATTTCCATGTTCATACAGACGGCGGTGTAGATATTTCCATGTTCATACAAATGGCGGTGTAGATATTTCTATGTTCATACAGATGGCGGTGTAGATATTTCCGTGTTCATACAAATGGCGGTGTAGATATTTCCATGTTCATAGAGATGGCGGTGTAGATATTTCCATGTTTATACAGATAGCAATGTAGATATTTCCATGTTTATAGAGATAGTGGTGTAGATATTTCCATTGATATACAGATAGCTGTGTAGATATTTGCATGTTCATACAGATAACGGTGTAGATATTTCCATGTTCAAACAGATAGCGGTGTAGATATTTCCATGTTCATACAGATAGCGGTGAAGATATTTCCATGTTTTACAGATAGCGGTGAAGATATCTCCATATTCATACAGATAGCGGTGTAGATATTTCCATGTTTATAGAGATGGCGGTCTAGATATTTCCATGTTTATAGAGATAGTGGTGTAGTTATTTCCAAGTTAATAGGGACAGCGTTGTAGATATTTCCATGTTTATACAGATAGCGGTGTAGATATTTCCATGTTTATACAGATAGCAGTGTAGATATTTCCATGTTTATAGAGGTAGTTGTGTAGATAATTTCAATTTTATACAGATAGCAGTGTAGATATTTCCAAGTTCATACAGATAGCGGTGTAGATATTTAGACCTTTATAGAGATGGTGGTGTAGATATTTCCATGTTCATACAGATGGTGGTGTAGATATTTCCATGTTTTTAGAGATTTCGGTGTAGATATTTTCATGTTTACACAGATGGCGGTGTAGATATTTCCATGTTTATGCAGATAGAAGTGTAGATATTTCCATGTTTATACAGATATCGTTGCGGATATTTCCATGTTTATACAGATAGTTGGGCAGAGATTTCCATATTTATATAGATAGCGGTTTCGATATTTCCATCTTAATATAGATGGCATTGTAGATATGTCTATGTTCGTACAGATGGCGGTGTAGATATTTCCATGTTCATACAGATGGCGGTGCAGATATTTCGAAGTTTATACAGATAGCGCTGTACTTATTTCCATATTTATAGAGAAATCTGTGTAGATATTTCCATGTATATTCAGATAGCTGTGTAGATATTTCCATGTTCATGCAGATAGCGGTGTAGATATTTCCATGTTCATACAGATAGCGTTGCAGATATTTCCATGTTTATGGAGATGGCGGTGTAGATATTTACATCTTAATACAGACAGTGGTGTAGATATTTCCATGTTTATAGAGATGGCGGTGAAGTTATTTCCATTTTTATACAGATAGCAGTGAAGATATTTCCATGTTTATAGAGATTGCGGTGTAGACATTTCCAATTTTATACAGATAGCAGTGTTGAAATTTCCATGTTAATACAGGTAGCGGTGTAGATAGTTCCACATTTATAGAGATGGCGGTGTAGATATTTCCATGTTCATACAGATGGCGGTGTAAATATTTCCATGTTTATAGAGATGGCGGTGTAGGTATTTCCATGTTTATACAGAAAGCGTCGTAGATATTTCCATGTTTACACAGATAGTGGTGTAGACCTTTCCATGTTTACACAGATAGCGTTGTAGATATTTACATGTTTATAGAGATGGCGGTGTAGATATTTCCACGTTTATACAGATAGTGGTGTAGATATTTTCATCTTTATACAGATATCAGTGTAGATATTTCAATGTTTATACAGATAGTGTTGTGGATATTTGCATCTTAATTCAGATGGCGGTGTAGATAAGTCCATGTTCATACATACGGCGGTGTATATGTTTCCAGTTTTATAGAGATAGGAGTGTAGTTATTTCCATGTTTATAGAGATAGCGGTGTAGAGTTTTCCTTGTATATACAGATAGCTATGTAGATATTCCCATGTTCATACAGATAGCAATGTAGATATTTACATGTTCACACAGATAGCTGTGTAGATATTTCCATGTTCACACAGATAGCGGTGTAGATATTTCCATGTTCATAGAGATGACGGTGTAGATATTTCCATTTTCATATGGATGGCGGTGTAGATATTTCCATGTTCATACAGATGGCGGTGTAGATATTTCCATGTTTATACAGATGGCAGTGTAGATATTTTCTTGTTTATGGAGAGGGCGGTTTAGATATTTCCATGTTTACAGAGATAGCGGTGTAGATATTTCCATGTTGATACACATACCGGTGTAGAGATTTCCAAGTTTATAGAGATAGCCATGAAGGTATTTCCATGTTTTACAGATAGCGCTGTAGATAATTCCTTGTTTATACAGATAGCGGTATAGATATTTCCTTGTTTCTACAGATGGCGGTGTAGATATTTCCATGTTTATAGAGACGGCAGTGTTGATATTTCCTTGTTTATAGAGGTAGTGGTGTAGTTATTTCCAAGTTTATACAGATAGCTTTGTAGATATTTCCATGTTTATACAGATAGCGGTGTAGATATTTCCATGTTTTTAGAGACGGCGGTCTAGATATTACCTTGTTTATACAGATAGTGGTGTAGATATTTCAATTTTTATAGAGATAGCGGTGTAGATATTTCCATTTTTATACAGATAGCAATGTAGATATTTCCATGTTCATAAAGATAGCAGTGTAGATATTTCCAAGTTCATACAGATAGCGGTGTAGATATTTCCACGATTATAGAGATGGCGGTGTAGATATTTCCATGTTCATACAGATGGCGGTGTAGATATTTCCATGTTTTTAGAGATGGCGGTGTAGATATTTTCATGTTTACACCGATGGCGGTGGAGATATTTCCATGTTTACACAGATAGCGGTTTAGACATTTCCATGTTTACACAGATAGCGGTGTGGATATTTCCATGTTTATGCAGATAGCGGTGTAGATATTTCCATGTTTATACAGTTAGCGGTGCGGATATTTCAATGTTTATACAGATATTTGGGCAGATATTTCCATGTTTATACAGATAGCGGTGTAGATATTTCCATCTTAATACAGATGGTGGTGTGGATATGTCCATGTTTGTACAGATGGCGGTGTAGATATTTCCATGTTCATAAAGATGGCGGTGTAGATATTTCGAAGTTTATAGATATAGCGCTGTAGTTATTTCGATATTTATAGGGAAATCTCTGTAGATATTTCCATGTATAAGCAGATAGCTGTGTAGATATTTCCATGTTCATGCAGATAGCGGTGTAGATATTTCCATGTTCATCCAGATGCTGGTGTAGATATATCCATGTTCATACAGATGGCAGTGAAGATATTTCCATGTTCATGCAGTCGGCAGTGTAGATATTTCCATGTTCATATAGATGGCGGTGTAGATATTTCCATGTTCGTAGAGATGGCTGTGTAGATATTTCCATGTTTGTACAGATAGCAGTGTAGTTATTTCCATGTTTATAGAGATAGCAGTGTAGATATTTCCATTGATATACAGATAGCTGTGTAGATATTTGCATGTTCATACACATAGCGGTGTAGATATTTCAATGCTCATACAGATAGCGGTGTAGATATTTCCATGCTCATAAAGATAACGGTGCAGATATTTCCATGTTCATACAGATAGCGGTGTAGATATTTCCATGTTCATACAGATAGCGGTGTAGATATTTCCATGTACATACAGTTAGCGGTGTAGATATTTCCATGTTCATACAGATGGCGGTGTAGATATTTAAATGTTCATACAGATGGCGGTGTAGATATTTCCATATTCGCACGGATGGCAGTGTAGATATTTCCATGTTCATACAGGTGGCGGTGTAGATATTTCCATTTTTATTCAGATAGCAGTGTAGTTATTTCCATGTTTATAGAGATAGCATTGTAGATATTTCCATTTATATACAGATAGCTGTGTAGATATTTGCATGTTCATACAGATAGCTGTGTAGATATTTCCATGTTCGGACAGATAGCGGTGTAGATATTTCCATATTCATAGAGATGGCGGTGTAGATATTTCCATGTTTATGCAGACAGCGGTATAGGTATTTCCATGTTTATACAGATGGTGGTGTAGATATTTCCATGTTTATAGAGATGGCGGTCTAGATATTTCCATGTTTATAGAGATAGTGGTGTAGTTATTTCCAAGTTTATTGAGACAGCGTTGTAGATATTTCCATGTTTATACAGATAGCGGTGAAGATATTTCCATGTTTATACAGATAGCGGTGTAGATATTTCCATGTATATACAGACAGCAGTGTAGATATTTCCATGTTTATAGAGATAGTGGTGTAGATAATTTCAATTTTATACAGAGAGCAGTGTAGATATTTCCAAGTTCATACAGATAGCGGTGTAGATATTTCCACTTTTATAGAGATGGCGGTGTAGATATTTCCATGTTCATACAGATGGCGGTGTAGATATTTCCATGTTAATACAGATGGCGGTGTAGATATTTCGAAGTTTATAGAGATAGCGCTGTATTTATTTCCATATTTATAGAGAAATCTGTGTAGATATTTCCATGTATATGCAGATAGCTCTGTAGATATTTCCATGTTCATGCAGATAGCGGTGTAGATATTTCCACGTTCATCCAGATGGCGGTGTAGATATATCCATGTTCATAAAGATGGCTGTGTAGATATTTCCATGTTCATACACATGGCGGTGTAGATATTTCCATGTTCATAGAGATGGCGGTTTAGATATTTCCATGTTCATACAAATTTCGGTGTAGATATTTCCATGTTCATAGAGATGGCGGTGTAGATATTTCCATGTTTATACAGAGAGCAGTTTAGTTATTTCCATGTTTATAGAGATAGCAGTGTTGATATTTCCATTGATATACAGATAGCTGTGTAGATATTTGCATGTTCATACAGATAGCGATGTAGATATTTCCATGTTAATACTGATAGCGGTGTAGATATTTCCATGTTCATACAGTTAGCGGTGTAGATATTTCCATGTTCATACAGATGGCGGTGTAGATATTTCCATGTTCATACAGATAGCGGTGTAGATATTTCCATGTTTTACAGATATTGGTGTAGATATTTCCATGTTCATACAGATGGCGGTGTAGATATTTACATGTTCATACAGATGGCGGTGTAGATATTTCCATGTTCGTACGGATGGCAGTGTAGATATTTCCATGTTCCTACAGGTGGCAGTGTAGATATTTCCATGTTTATACAGATAGCAGTGTAGTTATTTCCATGTTTATACAGATAGCGGTGTAGATATTTCCATTGTTATACAGATAGCTGTGTAGATATTTGCATGTTCATACAGATAGAGGTGTAGATATTTCCATGTTCATACACATAGCAGTGTAGATGTTTCCATGTTCATACAGATAACGGTGTAGATATTTCCAAGATCGTGCAGACACCGGTGTAGATATTTCCATGTTCACACAGATAGCGGTGTAGATATTTCCATGTTCATACAGTTAGCGGTGTAGATATTTCCATGTTCATGCAGATAGGGGTGTAGATATTTCCATGTTCATACAGATAGCGGTGTAGATATTTCCATGTTCATACAGATAACGGGGTAGATATTTCCATGTTCATACAGATAGCGGTGTAGATATTTCCATGTTCATACAGTTAGCGGTGTAGATATTTCCATGTTGATACAGATGGCGGTGTAGATATTTACATGTTCATACAGATGGCGGTGTAGATATTTCCATGTTCATACAGATGGCGGTGTAGATATTTCCATGTTCATAGAGATGGCGGTGTAGTTATTTCCATGTTTATGCAGATAGCGGTATAGATATTTACATGTTTATACACTTGGTTGTGTAGATATTTCCATGTTTATAGAGATGGCGGTCTAGATATTTCCATGTTTATAGAGATAGTGGTGTAGTTATTTCCAAGTTTATAGAGACAGCATTGTAGATATTTCCATGTTTATACAGATGGCGGTGAAGATATTTCCATCTTAATACAGATGGCGGTGTGGATATGTCCATGTTCGTACAGATGGCGGTGTAGATATTTCCATGTTCATAAAGATGGCGGTGTAGATATTTCGAAGTTTATAGATATAGCGCTGTAGTTATTTCCATATTTATAGGGAAATCTCTGTAGATATTTCCATGTATATGCAGATAGCTGTGTAGATATTTCCATGTTCATGTAGATAGCGGTGTAGATATTTCCATGTTCATCCAGATGCCGGTGTAGATATATCCATGTTCATACAGATGGCAGTGAAGGTATTTCCATGTTCATGCAGATGGCAGTGTAGATATTTCCATGTTCATACAGATGGCGGTGTGGATATTTCCATGTTCGTAGAGATGGCTGTGTAGATATTTCCATGTTCATACAGATGGCGGTGTAGATATTTCCATGTTCATATAGATGGCGGTGTAGATATTTCCATGTTTGTACAGATAGCAGTGTAGTTATTTCCATGTTTATAGAGATAGCAGTGTAGAAATTTCCATTGATATACAGATAGCTGTGTAGATATTTGCATGTTCATACACATAGCGGTGTAGATATTTCCATGCTCATACAGATAGCGGTGTAGATATTTGAATGTTCATACAGATAGCGGTGCAGATATTTCCATGTTCGTACAGATAGCGGTGTAGATATTTCCATGTTCATACAGATAGCGGTGTAGATATTTCCATGTTCATACAGTTAGCAGTGTAGATACTTCCATGTTCATACAGATGGCGGTGTAGATATTTAAATGTTCATACAGATGGCAATGTAGATATTTCCATGTTCGCACGGATGGCAGTATAGATATTTCCATGTTCATACAGGTGGCGGTGTAGATATTTCCATGTTTATACAGATAGCAGTGTAGTTATTTCCATGTTTATAGAGATAGCAGTGTAGATATTTCCATTTATATACAGATATCTGTGTAGATATTTGCATGTTCATACAGATAGCTGTGTAGATATTTCCATGTTCGGACAGATAGCGGTGTAGATATTTCCATGTTCATACAGATAGCAGTGTAGATATTTCCATGTTCATAGAGATAACGGTGTAGATATTTCCAGGTTCATACAGATAGCCTTGTAGATATTTCCATGTTCATACAGTTATCTGTGTAGATATTTCCATGTTCATACAGATGGCGGTGTAGATATTTACATGTTCATACAGATGGCGGTGTAGATATTTCCATGTTCGTGCAGATGGCGGTGTACATATTTCCATATTCATAGACATGGCGGTGTAGATATTTCCATGTTTATGCAGATAGCGGTATAGGTATTTCTATGTTTATAAAGATGGTGGTGTAGATATTTCCATGTTTATAGAGATGGCGGTCTAGATATTTCCATGTTTATAGAGATAGTGGTGTAGTTATTTCCAAGTTTATGGAGACAGCGTTGTAGATATTTCCATGTTTATACAGATAGCGGTGAAGATATTTCCATGTTTATACAGATAGCGATGTAGATATTTCCATGTTTATACAGACAGCAGTGTAGATATTTCCATGTTTATAGAGATAGTGGTGTAGATAATTTCAATTTTATACAGAGAGCAGTGTAGATATTTCCAAGTTCATACAGATAGCGGTGTAGATATTTCCACTTTTATAGAGATGGCGGTGTAGATATTTCCATGTTCATAAAGATGGCGGTGTAGATATTTCGAAGTTTATAGATATAGCGCTGTAGTTATTTCCATATTTATAGGGAAATCTCTGTAGGTATTTCCATGTATATGCAGATAGCTGTGTAGATATTTCCATGTTCATGTAGATAGCGGTGTAGATATTTCCATGTTCATCCAGATGCCGGTGTAGATATATCCATGTTCATACAGATGGCAGTGAAGGTATTTCCATGTTCATGCAGATGGCAGTGTAGATATTTCCATGTTCATACAGATGGCGGTGTGGATATTTCCATGTTCGTAGAGATGGCTGTGTAGATATTTCCATGTTCATACAGATGGCGGTGTAGATATTTCCATGTTCATATAGATGGCGGTGTAGATATTTCCATGTTTGTACAGATAGCAGTGTAGTTATTTCCATGTTTATAGAGATAGCAGTGTAGAAATTTCCATTGATATACAGATAGCTGTGTAGATATTTGCATGTTCATACACATAGCGGTGTAGATATTTCCATGCTCATACAGATAGCGGTGTAGATATTTGAATGTTCATACAGATAGCGGTGCAGATATTTCCATGTTCGTACAGATAGCGGTGTAGATATTTCCATGTTCATACAGATAGCGGTGTAGATATTTCCATGTTCATACAGTTAGCAGTGTAGATACTTCCATGTTCATACAGATGGCGGTGTAGATATTTAAATGTTCATACAGATGGCAATGTAGATATTTCCATGTTCGCACGGATGGCAGTATAGATATTTCCATGTTCATACAGGTGGCGGTGTAGATATTTCCATGTTTATACAGATAGCAGTGTAGTTATTTCCATGTTTATAGAGATAGCAGTGTAGATATTTCCATTTATATACAGATATCTGTGTAGATATTTGCATGTTCATACAGATAGCTGTGTAGATATTTCCATGTTCGGACAGATAGCGGTGTAGATATTTCCATGTTCATACAGATAGCAGTGTAGATATTTCCATGTTCATAGAGATAACGGTGTAGATATTTCCAGGTTCATACAGATAGCCTTGTAGATATTTCCATGTTCATACAGTTATCTGTGTAGATATTTCCATGTTCATACAGATGGCGGTGTAGATATTTACATGTTCATACAGATGGCGGTGTAGATATTTCCATGTTCGTGCAGATGGCGGTGTACATATTTCCATATTCATAGACATGGCGGTGTAGATATTTCCATGTTTATGCAGATAGCGGTATAGGTATTTCTATGTTTATAAAGATGGTGGTGTAGATATTTCCATGTTTATAGAGATGGCGGTCTAGATATTTCCATGTTTATAGAGATAGTGGTGTAGTTATTTCCAAGTTTATGGAGACAGCGTTGTAGATATTTCCATGTTTATACAGATAGCGGTGAAGATATTTCCATGTTTATACAGATAGCGATGTAGATATTTCCATGTTTATACAGACAGCAGTGTAGATATTTCCATGTTTATAGAGATAGTGGTGTAGATAATTTCAATTTTATACAGAGAGCAGTGTAGATATTTCCAAGTTCATACAGATAGCGGTGTAGATATTTCCACTTTTATAGAGATGGCGGTGTAGATATTTCCATGTTCATACAGATGGCGGTGTAGATATTTCCATGTTTATAGAGATGGCGGTGTAGATATTTTCATGTTTACACAGATGGCGGTGTAGATATTTCCATGTTTACACAGATAGCGGTGTAGACATTTCCATGTTTACACAGATAGCGGTGTGGATATTTCCATATTTATGCAGATAGCGGTGTAGATATTTCCATGTTTATACAGATAGTGGTGCGGATATTTCCATGTTTTTACAGATAGTTGGGCAGATATTTCCATGTTTATACAGATAGCGGTGTAGATATTTCCATCTTAATACAGATGGCGGTGTAGATATGTCTATGTTCGTACAGATGGCGGTGTAGATATTTCCATGTTCATACAGATGGTGGTGTAGATATTTCGAAGTTTATAGAGATAGCCCTGTAGTTATTTCCATATTTATAGAGAAATCTGTGTAGATATTTCCATGTATATGCAGATAGCTGTGTAGATATTTCCATGTTCATGCAGATAGCGGTGTAGATATTTCCATGTTCATCCAGATTCCGGTGTAGATATATTCATGTTCATACAGATGCTGGTGTAGATATTTACATGTTTATAGAGATGGTGGTGTAGATATTTCCATGTTTATATAGAGGGCGGTTTAGATATTTCCATGTTCATACCGATGGCGGTGTATATATTTCCATGTTCATAGAGATGGCGGTGAAGATATTTCCATGTTCATACACATGGCGGTGTAGATATTTCCATGTTCATACAGGTGGCGGTGTAGATATTTCCATGTTCATAGAGACGGCGGTGTAGATATTTCCATGTTTATAAAGATAGCAGAGTAGTTATTTCCATGTTTATAGAGATAGCAATGTAGATATTTCCATTGATATACATATAGCTGTGTAGATATTTGCATGTTTTTACAGATAGCGGTTTAGTTATTTCCATTTTCATACAGATAGCGGTGTAGATATTTCCATGTTCATACACATAGCGGAGTATATATTTCCATGTTCATACAGATAACGGTGTAGATATTTCCATGTTCATGCAGATAGCGGTGTAGATATTTCCATGTTCACACAGATAGCGGCGTAGATATTTCCATGTTAATATAGAGAGCGGTTTAGTTATTTCCATATTCATACCAATAGCGGTGTAGATATTTCCATGTTCGTACAGATGGCGGTGTAGATATTTCCATGTTCATAGAGATGGCGGTGTAGATATTTCCATGTTTATGCAGATAGCGGTATAGATATTTCCATGTTTATACACTTGGTGGTGTAGATATTTCCATGTTTATAGAGATGGTGGTTTAGATATTTCCATGTTTATAGAGATAGTGGTGTAGTTATTTCCAAGTTTATAGAGACAACATTGTAGATATTTCCATGTTTATACAGATAGCGGTGAAGATATTTCCATGTTTATACAGATAGCGGTGTAGATATTTCCATGTTTACAGATAGCAGTGTAGATATTTCCATGTTTATAGAGATAGTGGTGTAGATAATTTCAATTTTATACAGGTAGCAGTGTAGATATTTCCAAGTTCATGCAGATAGCGGTGTAGATAATTCGACGTTTATAGAGATGTCGGTGTAAATATTTCCATGTTCATACAGATAGCGGTGTAGATATTTCCATGTTTTTAGAGATGGTGGTGTAGATATTTTCATGTTTACACAGAAGGCGGTGGAGACATTTCCATGTTTACACAGATAGCGGTGTGGATATTTCCATGTTTATGCAGATAGCGGTGTGGATATTTCCATGTTTATACAGATAGCGGTGCGGATACTTCCATGTTTATACAGATAGTAGGGCGGATATTTCCATGTTTATACAGATAGCGGTGTAGATATTTCCATCTTAATACAGATGGCGGTGTAGATACGTCCATGTTCGTAAAGATGGCGGTGTAGATATTTCCATGTTCATAAAGATGGCGGTGTAGATATTTCGAAGTTTATAGAGATAGCGCTGTAGTTATTTCCATATTTATAGAGAAATCTCTGTTGTTATTTCCATGTATATGCAGATAGCTGTGTAGATATTTCCATGTTCATGCAGATAGCGGTGTAGATATTTCCATGTTCATCCAGATGCCGGTGTAGATATATCCGTGTTCATACAGATGGCGGTGAAGATATTTCCATGTTCATACAGATGGCGGTGTAGATATTTCCATGTTCATACAGATGGCGGTGTAGATATTTCCATGTTCATACAGATGGCGGTGTAAATATTTCCGTGTTCATACAGATGGCGGCGTAGATATTTCCATGTTCATAGAGATGGTGGTGTAAATATTTCCATGTTTATACAGATAGCAATGTAGATATTTCCATGTTTATAGAGATAGCGGTGTAGATATTTCCATTGATATACAGATAGCTGTGTAGATATTTGCATGTTCATACAGATAGCGGTGTAGATATTTCCCTGTTCATACAGATAGCGGTGTAGATATTTCCATCTTAATGCAGATGGCGGTGTAGATATGTCTGTGTTCGTACAGATGGCGGTGTAGATATTTCAATGTTCGTACAGATGGTGGTGTAGATATTTCGAAGTTTATAGAGATAGCCCTGTAGTTATTTCCATATTTATAGAGAAATCTGTGTAGATATTTCCATGTATATGCAGATAGCTGAGTAGATATTTCCATGTTCATGCAGATAGCGGTGTAGATATTTCCATGTTCATCCAGATTCCGGTGTAGATATATCCATGTTCATACAGATGCTCGTGTAGATATTTACATGTTTATAGAGGTGGTGGTGTAGATATTTCCATGTTTATATAGAGGGCGGTTTAGATATTTCCATGTTCATACCGATGGCGGTGTATATATTTCCATGTTCATAGAGATGGCGGTGAAGATATTTCCATGTTCATACAGATGGCGGTGTAGATATTTCCATGTTCATACACATGGCGTTGTAGATATTTCCATGTTCATAGAGATGGCTGTGTAGATATTTCCATGTTCGTACGGATGGCAGTGTAGATATTTCCATGTTCGTACAGGTGGTGGTGTAGATATATCCATATTTATACAGATAGCAGTGTAGTTATTTCCATGTTTATAGAGATAGCAATGTAGATATTTCCATTGATATACAGATAGCTGTGTAGATATTTGCATGTTCATACAGATAGCGGTGTAGATATTTCCATGTTCGTTCAGATAGAGGTGTAGATATTTCCATGTTCACACAGATAGCGGTGTAGATATTTCCACGTTCATACAGATAACGGTGTAGATATTTCCATGTTCATACATTTAGCGGTGTAGATATTTCCATGTTTGTACAGATGGCGGTGTAGATATTTCCATGTTCATTAAGATGGCGGTGTAGATATTTCCATGTTTATGCAGATAGCGGTATAGATATTTCCATGTTTATACAGATGGTGGTGTAGATATTTCCATGTATATAGAGATGGTGGTCTAGATATTTCCGTGTTTATAGAGATAGTGGTGTAGTTATTTCCAAGTTTATAGAGACAGCGTTGTAGATATTTCCATGTTTATACAGATAGCGGTGAAGGTATTTCCATGTTTATACAGATAGCGGTGTAGATATTTCCATGTTTATACAGATAGCAGTGTAGATATTTCCATGTTTATAGAGATAGTTGTGAAGATAATTTCAATTTTATACAGATAGCAGTGTAGATATTTCCAAGTTCATACAGATAGCGGTGTAGATATTTCCACCTTTATAGAGATGGCGGTGTAGATATTTCCATGTTCATACAGATGGCGTTGTAGATATTTCCATGTTTATAGAGATGGTGGTGTAGATATTTTCATGTTTACACAGATGGCGGTGTAGATATTTCCATGTTTACACAGATAGCGTTGTAGACATTTCCATGTTTACACAGATAGCGGTGTGGATATTTCCATGTTTATACAGATAGCAGTGTAGATATTTCCATGTTTATAGAGATAGTTGTGTAGATAATTTCAATTTTATACAGATAGCAGTGTAGATATTTCCAAGTTCATACAGATAGCTTTGTAGATATTTCCACGTTTATAGAGATGGCGGTGTAGATATTTCCATGTTCATACAGATGGCGGTGTAAACATTTCCATGTTTTTAGAGATGGCGGTGTAGATATTTTCATGTTTACACAGATGGCGGTGTAGACATTTCCATGTTTACACAGACAGCGGTGTAGACATTTCCATGTTTACACAGATAGCGGTGTGGATATTTCCATGTTTATGCAGATAGCGGTGTGGATATTTCCATGTTTATGCAGATAGCGGTGTAGATATTTCCATGTTTATACAGATAGTTGGGCAGAGATTTCCAAGTTTATACAGATAGCGGTGTAGATATTTCCATCTTAATACAGATGGCGGTGTAGATATGTCTATGTTCGTACAGATGGCGGTGTAGATATTTCCATGTTAATACAGATGGCGGTGTAGATATTTCGAAGTTTATAGAGATAGCTCTGTACTTATTTCCATATTTATAGAGAAATCTGTGTAGATATATCCATGTATAAGCAGATAGCTGTGTAGATATTTCCATGTTCATGCAGATAGCGGTGTAGATATTTCCACGTTCATCCAGATGGCGGTGTAGATATATCCATGTTCATACAGATGGCGGTGAAGATATTTCCATGTTCATAAAGATGGCGGTGTAGATATTTCCATGTTCATACACATGGCGGTGTAGATATTTCCATGTTCATAGAGATGGCGGTGTAGATATTTCCATGTTCATACAAATGGCGGTGTAGATATTTCCATGTTCATATAGATGGCGGTGTAGATATTTCCATGTTTGTACTGATAGCAGTGTAGTTATTTCCATGTTTATAGAGATAGCAGTGTAGATATTTCCATTGATATACAGATAGCTGTGTAGATATTTGCATGTTCATACACATAGCGATGTAGATATTTCCATGCTCATACAGATAGCGGTGTAGATATTTCCATGTTCATACAGATAGCGGTGCAGATATTTCCATGTTCATACAGATAGCGGTGTAGATATTTCCATGTTCATACAGATAGCGGTGTAGATATTTCCATGTTCATACAGTTAGCGGTGTAGATATTTCCATGTTCATACAGATGGCGGTGTAGATATTTAAATGTTCATACAGATGGCGGTGTAGATATTTCCATGTCCGCACGGATGGCAGTGTAGATATTTCCATGTTCATACAGGTGGCGGTGTAGATATTTCCATGTTTTTACAGATAGCAGTGTAGATATTTAAATCTTAATACAGATGGCGGTGTAGATATGTCTTCGTTCGTACAGATGGCGGTGTAGATATTTCCATGTTCATACAGATGGTGGTGTAGATATTTCGAAGTTTATAGAGATAGCGCTGTTGTTATTTCCATATTTATAGAGAAATCTGTGTAGATATTTCCATGTATATGCAGATAGCTGTGTAGATATTTCCATGTTCATGCAGATAGCGGTGTAGATATTTCCATGTTCATCCAGATGCCGGTGTAGATATATCCATGTTCATACAGATGCTGGTGTAGATATTTACATGTTTATAGAGATGGTGGTGTAGATATTTCCATGTTTATATAGAGGGCGGTTTAGATATTTCCATGTTCATACCGATGGCGATGTATATATTTCCATGTTCATAGAGATGGCGGTGAAGATATTTCCATGTTCATACAGATGGCGGTGTAGATATTTCCATGTTCATACACATGGCGGTGTAGATATTTCCATGTTCATAGAGATGGCGGTGTAGATATTTCCATGTTTATACAGATAGCAGTGTAGTTATTTCCATGTTTATAGAGATAGCAATGTAGATATTTCCATTGATATACAGATAGCTGTGTAGATATTTGCATGTTCATACAGATAGCGGTGTAGATATTTCCATGTTCGTACAGATAGAGGTGTAGATATTTCCATGTTCACACAGATAGCGGTGTAGATATTTCCATGTTCATACAGATAACGGTGTAGATATTTCCATGTTCCTACAGTTAGCGGTGTAGATATTTCCATGTTCGTACAGATGGCGGTGTAGGTATTTCCATGTTCATAGAGATGGCGGTGTAGATATTTCCATGTTCATAGAAATGGCGGTGAAGATATTTCCATGTCCATAGAGATGGCGGTGTAGATATTTCCATTTTTATACAGATAGCAGTGGAGTTATTTGAATGTTCATACAGATAGCTGTGTAGACATTTGCATGTTCATACAGATAGCGGTTTAGATATTTCCATGTTCGTACAGATAGCGGTGTAGATATTTCCATGTTCATACAGATAGTGGTGTAGATATTTCCATGTTCATACAGATAGCGGTGTAGATATGTGCATGTTCACACAGATACCGGTGTAGATATTTGCATGTTCATGCAGTTAGCTTTGTAGATATTTCCATGTTCAAACAGATGGCGGTTTAAATATTTCCATGCTCATACAGATGGCGGTGTAGATATTTCCATGTTCATACGGATGGCAGTGTAGATATTTCCATGTTCATACAGGTGGCGGTGTAGATATTTCCATGTTTATACAGATAGCAGAGTAGTTATTTCCATGTTAATAGAGATAGCAGTGTAGATATTTACATTGATATACAGATAGCTGTGTAGATATTTGCATGTTCATACAGATAGCGGTGTAGATATTTCTATGTTCATACAGATAGCGGTGTATATATTTCCATGTACGTACTGATAGCGGTGTAGATATTTCCATGTTCATACAGATAACGGTGTAGATATTTCTATGTTCTTACAGATAGCGGTGTTGATACTTCCATGTTCATACAGTTAGCGGTGTAGATATTTTCATGTTCATACAGATGGCGGTGTAGATATTTACGTGTTCATAGAGATGGCGGTGTAGATATTTCCATGTTAATAGAAATGGCTGTGAAGATATTTCCATGTTCATAGAGATGGCGGTGTAGATATTTCCATGTTTATACAGATAGCAGTGGAGTTATTTGAATGTTCATACAGATAGCTGTGTAGACATTTGCATGTTCATACAGATAGCGGTGTAGATATTTCCATGTTCGTACAGATAGCGGTGTAGATATTTCCATGTTCATACAGATAGTGGTGTAGATATTTCCATGTTCATACAGATAGCGGTGTAGATATTTCCATGTTCATACAGATAGCGGTGTATATATTTCCATGTACGTACTGATAGCGGTGTAGATATTTCCATGTTCATACAGATAACGGTGTAGATATTTCCATGTTCTTACAGATAGCGGTGTTGATACTTCCATGTTCATACAGTTAGCGGTGTAGATATTTCCATGTTCATACAGATGGCGGTGTAGATATTTACATGTTCATACAGATGGCGGTGTAGATATTTCCATGTTCGTACAGATGGCGGTGTAGATATTTCCATGTTCATAGAGATGGCGGTGTAGATATTTCCATGTTTATGCAGATAGCGGTATAGATATTTCCATGTTTATACAGATGGTGGTGTAGATATTTCCATGTTTATAGAGATGGCGGTCTAGATATTTCCAAGTTTATAGAGATAGTGGTGTAGTTATTTCCAAGTTTATAGAGACAGCGTTGTAGATATTTCCATGTTTTTACAGATAGCGGTGAAGATATTTCCATGTTTATACAGATAGCGGTGTTGATATTTTCATGTTTATACAGATAGCGGTGTAGATATTTCCATGTTGATAGAAATAGTGGTGTAGATAATTCCAATTTTATACGGATAGCAGTGTAGGCATTTCCAAGTTCATACAGATAGCGGTGTTGATATTTCCACGTTTATAGAGATGGCTGTGTAGATATTTCCATGTTCATACAGATGGCGGTGTAGATATTTCCATGTTCATAGAGATGGCAGTGTAGATATTTCCTTGTTCATACGGATGGTGGTCTAGATATTTGCATGTTAATACAGATGGCAGTGTAGATATTTCCATGTTCATACGGATGGCAGTCTAGATATTTGCATGTTCATACAGATGGCGGTGTAGATATTTCCATGCTCATATGGATGGCGGTGGAGATATTTCCATGTTTATACAGAGGTCGGTTTAGTTATTTCCATGTTTACCCAGATAGGGGTGTAGATATTTCCGTGTTGATACACATAGCGGTGTAGATATTTAATAGTTTATAGAGATAGTGGTGTAGATATTTCCATCTTTATAGAGATGGCGGTCTAGATATTTCCAAGTTTATTGAGATAGCGGTAAAGATATTTCCATGTTTATACAGATGGCAGTGTAGATATTTCCATGTTTATAGAGATGGCGGTCTAGATATTTCCATGTTTATAGAGATAGTGGTGTAGTTATTTCCAAGTTTATAGAGATAGCATTGTAGATGTTTCCATGTTTATACAGATATTGGTGAAGATATTTCCATGTTTATACAGATAGCGGTGTAGATATTTCCATGTTTATACAGATTGCAGTGTAGATATTTACATGTTTATAGAGATGGCGGTCTAGATATTTTCTTGTTTATACAGATTGTGGTGTAGATATTTCCATGTTTATAGAGATAGCGGTGTAGATAATTCCAGTTTTATACAGATAGCAGTGTAGATATTTCCATGTTCCTATGGATGGCAGTGTAGATATTTCCCTGTTCATACCCATGGCGGTGTAGATATTTCCAAGTTTTTAGACATAGCAGTGTAGTTTTTCCATGTTTATAGGGATAGCAGTGCAGATATTTCCACTGATGTACAGATAGCTGTGTAGAAATTTCCATGTTAATACAGATAGCGGTGTAGATATTTCCATGTTCATACAGATTGCGGTGTAGATATTTCCATGTTCATACAGATAGCTGTGTAGATATTTCCATGTTCATACAGATTGCGGTGTAGATATTTCCATGTTCATACAGATAGCTGTGTAGATATTTCCATGTTCATACATATAGTGGTGTAGATATTTTCATCTTAATACAGATGGCGGTGTAGATATTTCCATGTTCCTACAGATGGCGGTGTAGATATTTCCATGTTCATACATATGGTGGTGTAGATATTTCCAAGTTTATAGAGATAGCGGTGTCATTATTTCCATGTTTATAGAGATAGCTGTGTAGATATATCCATGTTCATACAGATAGCGGTGTAGATATTTCTATGTTCATTCAGATGGCAGTGAAGATATTTCCATGTTCATACTGATGGCGGTGAATATATTTCCATGTTCATACACATGGCGGTGTAGATATTTCCATGTTTATACAGATGGCGGAGTAGATATTTCTATGTTTATAGAGATGGCGGTGTAGATATTTCCATGTTTATACAGAGGGCAGTTTAGATATTTCCATGTTTACACAGATGGTGGTGTAGATATTTCCATGTTTATACAGATAGCGGTGCAGATATTTCCATGTTCATACAGATAGCGTTGTAGATATTTAGATGTTTATAGAGATGGCGTTCTAGATATTTTCTTGTTTATACAGATAGCGGTGTAGATATTTCCAAGGTGATAGAGATAGCGGTGTACGTATTTCCAATTTTATGCAGATAGCAGTGTAGATATTTCCATGTTCATACAGATAGCGGTGTAGATATTTCCATGTTCATACAGTTAGCGGTGTAGGTATTTCCATGTTCATACAGATAGCGGTGAAGATATTTCCATGTTTACACAGATAGAGGTGTGGATATTTCCATGTTTATACCGATAGCGGTGTAGATATTTCCGTTTTAATACAGATGTCGGTGTAGATATTTCCATGTTTATGAAGATAGTGGTGTAGATATTTCTATGTTTATACAGATAGCGGTGTAGATATTTCCAAGTTTATAGAGATAGCGGTGTAGATATTTACATGTTTATAGAGAGAGCGGTATAGTTATTTCCATGTTTATACAGATAGCGCTGAAGACATTTCCATGTTTACACAGATAGCGGTGCAGATTTCTCCTTGTTTATACAGATAGCGGTGTAGATATTTCCATGTTCATAGAGATGGCGGTGTAGATATTTCCATGTTCATACGGATGGCGGTGTAGATATTTCCATGTTCATAAAGATGGCGGTGTAGATATTTCCATGTTTATAGAGATGGCGGTGTAGATATTTCCATGTTTATATAGAGGGCGGTTTAGATATTTCCATATTTACACAGATGGCAGTGTAGATATTTCCATGTTGATACACATAGCGTTGTAGATATTTCCCAGTTTATAGAGATAGCGGTGTACATATTTCCATGTTCATAGAGATAGCGTTGTAGATATTTCCATGTTTATACAGATAGCGGTATAGATATTTCCATGTTTTTACAGATGGCGGTGTAGATATTTCCATGTTTATAGAGATGCCGGTCTAGATATTTCCATGTTTATATAGATAGTGGTGTAGTTATTTCCAAGTTTATAGATATAGCATTGTAGATGTTTCCATGTTTATACAGATATTGGTGAAGTTATTTCCATGTTTATACAGATAGCGGTGTAGATATTTCCATGTTTATACAGATTGCGGTGTAGATATTTACATGTTTATAGAGATGGCGGTCTAGATATTTTCTTGTTTATACAGATTGTGGTGTAGATATTTCCATGTTTATAGAGATAGCGGTGTAGATAATTCCAGTTTTATACATATAACAGTGTAGATATTTCCATGGTCCTATGGATGGCAGTGTAGATATTTCCCTGTTCATACCCATGGCGGTGTAGATATTTCCACGTTTTTAGACATAGCAGTGTAGTTTTTCCATGTTTATAGGGATAGCAGTGCAGATATTTCCACTGATGTACAGATAGCTGTGTAGAAATTTCCATGTTAATACAGATAGCGGTGTAGATATTTCCATGTTCATACAGATTGCGGTGTAGATATTTCCATGTTCATACAGATAGCTGTGTAGAAATTTCCATGTTCATACAGATTGCGGTGTAGATATTTCCATGTTCATACAGATAGCTGTGTAGATATTTCCATGTTCATACATATAGTAGTGTAGATATTTTCATCTTAATACAGATGGCGGTGTAGATATTTCCATGTTCCTACAGATGGTGGTGTAGATATTTCCATGTTCATACATATGGTGGTGTAGATATTTCCAAGTGTATAGAGGTAGCGGTGTCATTATTTCCATGTTTATAGAGATAGCTGTGTAGATATTTCCATGTTCATACAGATAGCGGTGTAGATATTTCTATGTTCATACAGATGGCAGTGAAGATATTTCCATGTTCATACTGATGGCGGTGAATATATTTCCATGTTCATACACATGGCGGTGTAGATATTTCCATGTTTATACAGATGGCGGAGTAGATATTTCTATGTTTATAGAGATGGCGGTGTAGATATTTCCATGTTTATACAGAGGGCAGTTTAGATATTTCCATGTTTACACAGATGGTGGTGTAGATATTTCCATGTTTATACAGATAGCGGTGCAGATATTTCCATGTTCATACAGATAGCGTTGTAGATATTTAGATGTTTATAGAGATGGCGTTCTAGATATTTTCTTGTTTATACAGATAGCGGTGTAGATATTTCCAAGGTGATAGAGATCGCGGTGTACGTATTTCCAATTTTATGCAGATAGCAGTGTAGATATTTCCATGTTCATACAGATAGCGGTGTAGATATTTCCATGTTCATACAGTTAGCGGTGTAGGTATTTCCATGTTCATACAGATAGCGGTGAAGATATTTCCATGTTTACACAGATAGAGGTGTGGATATTTCCATGTTTATACCGATAGCGGTGTAGATATTTCCGTTTTAATACAGATGTCGGTGTAGATATTTCCATGTTTATGAATATAGTGGTGTAGATATTTCTATGTTTATACAGATAGCGGTGTAGATATTTCCAAGTTTATACAGATAGCGGTGTAGATATTTACATGTTTATAGAGAGAGCGGTATAGTTATTTCCATGTTTATACAGATAGCGCTGAAGACATTTCCATGTTTACACAGATAGCGGTGCAGATTTCTCCTTGTTTATACAGATAGCGGTGTAGATATTTCCATGTTCATAGAGATGGCGGTGTAGATATTTCCATGTTCATACGGATGGCGGTGTAGATATTTCCATGTTCATAAAGATGGCGGTGTAGATATTTCCATGTTTATAGAGATGGCGGTGTAGATATTTCCATGTTTATATAGAGGGCGGTTTAGATATTTCCATATTTACACAGATGGCAGTGTAGATATTTCCATGTTGATACACATAGCGTTGTAGATATTTCCCAGTTTATAGAGATAGCGGTGTACATATTTCCATGTTTATAGAGATAGCGTTGTAGATATTTCCATGTTATACAGATAGCGGTATAGATATTTCCATGTTTTTACAGATGGCGGTGTAGATATTTCCATGCTAATAGAGATTGTGGTCTAGATATTTCCACGTTTATAGAGAAAGTACTGTAGTTATTTCCAAGTTTATAGATATAGTATTGTAGCTATTTCCATGTTTATACAGATAGCGGTTTAGATATTTCTATGTTTATACAGATAGCGGTGAAGACATTTCAATGTTTTCACAGATAGCGTTGTAGATATTTACATGTTTATAGAGATAGCGGTGTAGTTATTTCCATGTTTTTACAGATAGCGGTGAAGATATTTCCATGTTTACACAGATAGCGGTGTGGATATTTCCACGTTTATACAGATAGCGGTGTAGATATTTCCATGTTTATACAAATGGCGGTGTAGATATTTCCATGTTCATACAGATGGCGGTGTAGATATTTCCATGTTCATACAGATGGTGGTGTAGATATTTCCATGTTCATACAAATGGCGGTGTAGATATTTCCATGTTCATACAGATGGCGGTGTAGATATTTCCATGTTTATAGAGATATTGGTGTAGTTATTTCCAAGTTTATAGAGACAGCGTTGTAGATATTTCCATGTTTATACAGATAGCGGTGTAGATATTTCCATGTTTATACACATAGCGGTGGAGATATTTCCATGTTTATACAGATAGCGGTTTAGATATTTCCATGTGAATACAGATGGCGGTGTAGATATTTCCATGTTCCTACAAATGGCGGTGTGGATATTTCCATGTTCATACCCATGGCGGTGTACACATTTCCAAGTTTATAGAGATAGCGGTGTAGTTATTTCCATGTTTATAGAGAAAGCTGTGTAGATATTTCCATGTATATGCAGATAGCTGTGTAGATATTTCCATGTTCATACAGATAGCGGTGTAGATATTTCCATGTTCATCCAGATGGCAGTGTAGATATATCTATGTTCATACACATGGCGGTGAAGATATTTCCATGTTCATACTGATGACGGTGTAGATATTTCTATGTTCATACAAATGGCGGTGTACATATTTCCATGTTCATAGGGATCGCAGTGTAGATATTTCCTACTATGTACAGATAGCGGTGTTGTTATTTCCATGTTTATAGAGATAGCAGTGTAGATATTTCCATGTTCATATAGATAGCTGTGCAGATATTTCCATGCTAATACAGATAGCGGTGTATATATTTACATGTTCATACAGATAGCGGTGTAGATATTTCCATTTTCATACTGATCGCGGTGTAGTTATTTCCATGTTCATACAGATAGCGTTGTAGATATTTCCATGCTCATACAGTCAGCGGTGTAGATATTTCCATGTTCATACAGATAGCGGTGTAGATATTTCCATGTTCATACAGTTAGCGGTGTAGTTATTTCCATGTTTATAGAGATAGTGGTGTAGTTATTTCCAAGTTTATAGAGACAGCGTTGTAGATATTTCCATGTTTATACAGATAGCGGTGAAGATATTTTCATGTTTATACAGATAGCGGTGTAGATATTTCCATCTTAACACCGATAGCGGTGTAGATATTTACATGTTTATAGAGATGGCTGTCTAGATATTTTCTTGTTTATACAGATAGCGGTGTAGATATTTCCATGTTTATAGACATGGCTGCGTAGATATTTCCGTGTTCATCCAGATGACGGTGTAGATATATCCATGTTCATACAGATGGCGGTGAAGATATTTCCATGTTTATACAGATGGCGGTGAAGATATTTACATGTTCATACAGATGGCGGTTTAGATATTTCCATGTTCCTACAGATGGCGGTGTAGATATTTCCGTGTTCATACAGATGGCGGTGTAGATATTTCCATCTTTATACAGATAGCATTGTAGATATTTCCATGTTTATACAGATAGCGGTGTAGATATTTCCAAGTTTATACAGATAGCGGTCTAGATATTTCCATGTTTGTACAGAAAGCTGTGTAGATATTTTCAAGTATGTGCAGATAGCTGTGTAGACATTTCCACGTTCATACAGATAGCGGTGTAGATATTTCCAAGTTTATAGTGATAGCAGTGTACTTATTTCCATGTTTACAGAGAAAGCTGTGTAGATATTTCCATGTATATGCAGATAGATGCGTAGATATTTCCATGTTCATACAGATAGCGGTGTAGATATTTCCATGCTCATCCAGTTGGCTTTATAGATATATCCATTTTCATACAGATGGCGGTGTAGTTAATTCCATGTTCCTATAGATGGCGGTGTAGATATTTCCGTGTTCATGCAGATGGCGGTGTAGATATTTCCATGTTTATACAGATAGCGTTGTAGAAATTTCCACATTTATACAGATAGCGTTGTAGATATTTCCAAATTTATCCAGATAGCGGTGTAGATATTTCCATGTTTATAGAGAAAGTTGTGTAGATATTTCCATGTATATGCAGATAGCTGTGTAGATATTTCCATGTTCATACAGATAGCGGTGTAGATATTCCCATGCTCGTCCAGATGGCGGTATAGATATATCCATGTTCATACAGATGGTGGTGTAGATATTTCCATGTTCCAACAGATGGCGGTGTAGATATTTCCGTGTTCATACAATAGGTGGTGTAGATGTTTCCATGTTTATACAGATAGCGTTGTGGAAATTTCCAAGTTTATACAGATAGCGGTGTAGATATTTCCAAGTTTATACAGATAGCGGTGAAGATATTTCCATGTTTATAGAGAAAGCTGTGTAGATATTTCCATCTATACGCAGATAGCTGTATAGATATTTCCATGTTCATACAGATAGCGTTGTAGATATTTCCAAATTTATACAGATAGCGGTGTAGTTATTTCCATGTTTATAGAGAAAGCTGTGTAGATATTTCCATGTATATGAAGATAGCTCTGTAGATATTTCCATTTTCATACAGATAGCGGTGCCGATATTTCCATGTTCATCCAGTTGGCGGTGTAGATATAGCGAAGTTCTTACAGATGTCGGTGAAGATATTTCCATGTTCATATAGATGACGGTATAGATATTTCCATGTTCATACAAATGGCGGTGTAGATATTTGCATGTTCGTAGAGATGGCAGTGTAGATATTTCCATGTTTATACAGATAGCGGTGTAGTTATTTCCATGTTTATAGAGATAGCAGTGTAGATATTTCCATTGATATACAGATAGCTATGTAAATATTTCCATGTTCATACAGATAGCGGTGTAGGTATTTCCATGTTCATACAGATAGCGGTGTAGATATTTCCATGTTCATACAGATGGCCGTGAAGGTACTTACATGTTCATACAGATGGCGGTGTAGATATTAACATGTTCATAGAGATGGCGATGTAGATATTTCCATGTTCATAGAGATGGCGCTGTAGATATTTCCGTGTTCATATGGATGGCGGTGTAGATATTTACATGTTCATACAGATGGCGGTGTAGATATTTACATGTTTATAGAGATGGCAGTCTAGATATTTTCTTCTTTATACAGATGGCGGTGTAGATATTTCCAGCTTTATAGAGATGGCAGTGTAGATATTTCCATGTTTTTACAGAAAGCGGAGTAGATATTTCCATGTTTACACAGATAGTGGTGTAGACCTTTCCATGATTACACAGATAGCATTGTAGATATTTACATGTTTATAGAGATAGCGGTGTAGTTATTTCCATGGTTATACAGATAGCGGTGAAGATATTTCCATGTTTACACAGATAGCGGTGTGGATACTTCCATGATTATACAGATAGCAGTGCAGATATTTCTATGTTTATACAGATAGCATTGCAGATATTTTCATGTTTATACAGATAGCGGTGTAGATATTTCCATGTTTATACTGATTGCGGTGTAGATATTTCCATGTTCAACCAGATGTTGGTGTAGATATATCCATGTTCATACAGATGACGGTGAAGATATTTCCATGTTCATACAGATGGCGGTGTAGTTATTTCCATGTTCATACAAATGGCGGTGTAGATATTTGCATGTTCATAGAGATGGAGGTGTAGATATTTCCATGTTCATACAGATGGCGGTGTAGATATTTCCAACTTTATAGTGATAGCGGTGTAGTTTTTTCCATGTTTATAGAGAAAGCTGTGTAGATATTTCCATGTATATGCAGATAGCTGTGTAGATATTTCCATGTTCATACAGATAGCGGTGTAGATATTTCCATGCTCATTCAGATGGCGGTATAGATATATCCATGTTCATACAGATGGCGGTGTAGATATTTTCATGTTCCTACAGATGGCGGTGTAGT
Organism: Gorilla gorilla gorilla; assembly: GCF_029281585.2. Lineage (NCBI taxonomy): Eukaryota > Metazoa > Chordata > Mammalia > Primates > Hominidae > Gorilla > Gorilla gorilla. Next base: position 11,868,543 of record NC_073235.2, on the reverse strand, counting down.
TTTTTCCCTGTTCATACAGATGGCGGTGTTGATGTTTCCATGTTTATACAGATATCATTGTGGAAATTTCCACGTTTATACAGATAGCGGTTTAGATATTTCCAAGTTTCTACAGATAGCGGTGTAGATATTTCCATGTTTATAGAGAAAGCTGTGTAGATATTTCCATGTATATGCAGATAGCTGTGTAGATATTTCCATGTTCATACAGATAGCGGTGTAGATATTTCCACATTCAACCAGATGGCGGTGTAGATATATCCATGTTTATAAAGATGGCGGTGTAGGTATTTCCATGTTTATACAGAAAGCGGTGTAGATATTTCCATGTTTACAGAGATAGTGGTGTAGACCTTTCCATGATTACATAGATAGCGTTGTAGATATTTACATGTTTATAGAGATAGCGGTGTAGTTATTTCCATGGCTATACAGATAGCGATGAAGTTATTTCCATGTTTACGCAGATTGCGTTGTGGATATTTCCATGTTTATACAGATAGCGCTGTAGATGTTTCCATGTTTATACCGATAGCGGTGTAGATATTTCCAAGTTTTTACAGATAGCCGTGTAGATATTTCCATGTTTATACAGATAGCCGTGTAGATATTTCCATTTTAACACAGATGGCGGTGTAGATATTTCCATGTTCATACAGATGGCGGTGTAGATATTTCCATGTTCATACAGATGGCGGTGTAGATATTTCCAAGCTTGTAGAGATAGCGGTGTTGTTATTTCCATGTTTATATAGAAAGCTGAGTAGATATTTCCAAGTATATGAAGATAGCTCTGTAGATATTTCCATGTTCATACAGATAGCGGTGCCGATATTTCCATGTTCATCCAGATGGCGGTGTAGATATATCCATGTTCATACAGATGTCGGTGAAGATATTTCCATGTTCCTACAGATGACCGTGTAGATATTTCCATGTTCATACAAATGGCGGTGTAGATATTTTCATGTTCGTAGAGATGGCAGTGTAGATATTTCCATGTTTATACAGATAGCGGTGTAGATATTTCCATGTTTATAGAGATGGTGGTCTAGATATTTTCTTCTTTATACAGATGGCGGTGTAGATATTTCCATGTTTATAGAGATGGCGGTGTAGATATTTCCATTTTTATAGAGATAGCAGTGTAAATATTTCCATTGATGTACAGATAGCTCTGTAGATATTTACATGTTCATACAGAGAGCGGTGTAGATGTTTCCATGTTCATACAAATAGCGGTGTGGATATTTCCATGTTCATACAGATGGCAGTGTAGATATATCCATGTTCATACAGAGGGCGGTGAAGATATTTATATGTTCATACAGATGGCGGTGTAGATATTTTCATGTTCATAGAGATGGTGTTGTAGATATTTCCATGTTCATACAGATAGCGGTGTAGATATTTCCATGTTTATAGAGATGACGGTGTAGATATTTCCATGTTTATACAGAAAGCGGTGTAGATATTTCCATGTTCATAGAGATGGCGGTGTAGATATTTCCATGTTCACGCAAATGGCGGTGTAGATATTTGCATGTTTATAGAGATGGCGGTGTAGATATTTCCTTGTTTATACAGATAGCGGTGTATATATTTCCATGTTTATAGAGATAGCAGTGTAGATATTTCCAACGATATACAGATTGCTGTGTAGATATTTCCACGTTCATACAAATAGCGGTGTAGACATTTCCATCTTCATACAGGTAGCGGTGTAGATTTTTCCATGTTCATACAGATAGCGGTGTAGATATTTCCATGTTTATACAGATAGCGGTGTAGTTATTTCCATGTTTATAGAAACAGCAGTGTAGGTATTTCCAATGATATACAGATAGCTGTGTAGATATTTTCATGTTCACACAGATAGCGGTGTACATATTTCCATGTTCATACAGATAGCGGTGTAGATATTTCCATGTTCATACAGATGGGGTGTAGATATTTCCATGTTCATACAGATAGCGGTGTAGGTATTTCCATGTTTTTACAGATAGTGGTGTAGATATTTCCATGTATATACAGATGGCTGTGTAGATATTTCCATGTTTTTAGAGATGGCGGTCTAGATATTTCCATGTTTATAGAGATAGTGGTGTAGTTATTTCCAAGTTTATACAGAGAGCGGTGTAGATATTTCCATATTTATACAAATAGCAGTGTAGATATTACCAATTTTATACAGTTAGCAGTGTAGATATTTCCATGTTCGTACAGATAGCGGTGTAGATATTTCCACGTTTATAGAGATGGCGGTGTAGATATTTCCAAGTTCATACAGATGGCGCTGTAGATATTTCCATGTTTATGGAAATGGAGGTGTAGATATTTCCATGTTTATACAGAAGGCGGTGTAGATATTTCCATGTTTATACAAATAGCAGTGTAGATATTTCCAATTTTATACAGGTAGCAGTGTAGATATTTCCACCTTTATAGAGATGGCGGTGTAGATGTTTCCATGTTCATATGGATGGCGGTGTAGTTATTTCCATGTTCATACAGAAGGCGGTGTAGATATTTCCATGTTTATACAGATGGCGGTGTAGATATTTCCATGTTTATACAGATTGTGGTGTAGTTATTTTCATGTTTATAGAAATAGCAGTGTAGATATTTCCATTGATATACAGATAGCAGTGTAGATATTTGCATGTTCATACAGATAGCGGTGTAGATATTTCCATGTTCATACAGATAGCGGTGTAGTTATTTCCATGTTTATACAGATGGCGGTGTAGTTACTTCCATGTTTATAGTGAAAGCTGTCTAGATATTTCCATGTTTATAGAGATAGTGGTGTAGTTATTTCCAAGTTTATAGAGAGATCAATGTAGATATTTCCATGTTTATACAGATAGCTGTGTAGATATTTCCATGTTTATATCCATGTTTATACAGATAGCGGTGTAGATATTTCCAAGTTTATTCAGATAGCGGTGTAGATATTTCCATGTTTATACAGATAGCGGTGTAGATATTTCCATCTTAATAGAGATGGCTGTGTTGATATTTCCATGTTCATACAGATATCGTTGTAGATATTTCCATGTTCATACATATAGCTGTGTAGATATTTCTGTATTCATACAGATAGCGGTGTAGATATTTCCATGTTCATACAGATAGCTGTGCAGATATTTACATGTTAATAGAGATGGCGGTCTAGATATTTTCTTTTTTATACAGATAGCGGTGTAGATATTTCCTTGTTTATAGAGATGGCTGTGTGGATATTTCCATGTTTATAGAGATGGCGGTGTAGACATTTCCATGTTTATAGAGATGGCGGTGTAGATATTTCCATGTTTATACAGATGGCGGTGCAGATATTTCCATGTTCATAGAGATGGCAGTGTAGATATTTCCATGTTCATACGGATGGCGGTGTAGATATTTCCATGTTCATACAGATGGCGGTGTAGATATTTCCATGTTTATAGAGATGGCGGTGTAGATATTTCCATGTGTATACAGAGGGTGGTTTAGATATTTCCATGTTTACACAGCGGTGTACATATTTCTATGTTGATACGCATAGCGGTGTAGATATTTCCAAGTTTATAGAGATAGCGGTATAGATACTTCCATGTTTATTCAGATAGCGGTGAAGATATTTACATGTTTATAGAGATGGCAGTCTAGATATTTTCTTCTTTATACAGATAGCAGTGTAGGTATTTCCATGTTTATACAGATTGCGGTGTAGGTATTTCCAATTTTATACAGATAGCAGTGTAGATATTTCCATGTTCATACATATAGCGGTGTAGGTATTTCCACGTTCTTAGAGATGGCAGTGTAGATATTTCCATGTTCATACAGATGGCGGTGTAGATATTCCCATATTTATAGCGATGGATGTGGAGATATTTCCATGTTTATAGAGATTGCGTTGTAGATATTTCCATGTTTATACAGAAAGCCGTTTAGATATTTCCATGTTTACACAGATAGCGGAGTAGACCTTTCCATGTTTACACAGATAGCGTTGTAGATATTTACATTTTTATAGTGATAGCAGTGTAGTTATTTCCATGTTTATACAGATTGTGCTGAAGATATTTCCATGTTTACACAGACAGCGGTGTGGATATTTCCATATTTATACAGATAGCGGTGTAGATATTTCCATGTTTATACAGATACTGTTGCAGATATTTCCTTGTTTATACAGATAGCGGTGTAGATATTTCCATGTTTATACAGATAGCGGTGTAGATATTTCCATGTTTACAGAGATAGCGTTGCAGATATTTCCAAGTTTATACAGATAGCGGTATAGATATTTCCATGTTCATACAGATGGCGGTGTAGATATTTACATGTTTATACAGATAGCAGTGTAGTTATTTCCATGTTTATAGAGATAGTATTGTAGATATTTACAGATAGCTGTGTAGATATTTGCATGTTCATACAGATGGCAGGATAGAAATTTCCGCCTTTATGGAGATGGCGAGGTAGATATTTCCATGCTTATAGAGATTGCGGTGTAGATATTTATATGTTTATACAGATGGCGGTGTAGATATTTCCATTTTTATACAGATAGCGGTGTAGACATTTCCATGTTTACAGAGATAGCGGTGTAGACATTTCCATGTTTACAGAGATAGCATTGTAGATATTTACATGTTTATAGAGATAGCGGTGTAGTTATTTCTATGTTTATAGAGATAGGAGTGAAGATATTTCCATGTTTACACAGATAGCTGTGTGGATATTTCCATGTTTATACAGATAACGGTGTAGATATTTCCATGTTTATACAGAAAGCCGTGGAGATATTTCCATGTTTATACAGATAGCTGTGTAGATATTTCCATGTTTATACAGACTGCATTGTAGATATTTCCATCTTAATACAGATAGCGGTGTAGATATTTCTATGTTTTTATAGATAGCGGTGTAGATATTTTCATTTTAATACAGATGGCGGTGTAGATATTTCCATGTTTTTACAGATGGCAGTGCAGATATTTCCATGTTTAAAGAGATGGCGGTGTAGATATTTCCATGTTTACACAGATAGCGGTGTAGATATTTCCATGTTTACACATATAGTGGTGTAGACTTTTCCATGTTTACACATATAGCATTGTAGATATTTACATGTTTATAGAGATAGCGGTGTAGTTATTTCCATGTTTATACAGATAGCGCTGAAGATATTTCCATGTTTATACAGATAGCGGTGTAGGTATCTCCATCTTAATACAGATGGCGGTGTAGATATTTATATGTTCATACAGATGGCAGTGCAGATATTTCCATGTTCATAGAGATGGCGGTGTAGATATTTCCATGTTCATAGAGATGGCGGTGTAGATATTTCCATGTTCATACAGAAAGCGGTGTAGATATTTCCATGTTCATCCAGATGGCGGTGTAGATATATCCATGTTCATACAGATGGCGGTGAAGATATTCCCATGTTCATACAGATGGCGGTGTAGATATTTCCATGTTCATACACATGGCGGTGCTTATATTTCCATGTTCATAGAGATGGCGGTGTAGATATTTAAATGTTTATATGGATGGCGGTGTAGATATTTCCATGTTTATAGAGATGGCAGTGTAGATATTTAAATGTTTATACGGATGGCGGTGTAGATATTTCCATGTTTATAGAGATGGCGGTGTAGATATTTCCATGTTTATACAGAAGGCAGTTTAGGTATTTCCATGTTTACACAGATAGCGGTGTAGATATTTCCATATTCATACACATAGCGGTGTAGATATTTCCAAGTTTATAGTGATAGCGGTGTAGATATTTCCATGTTTATACAGATAGCAGTATAGATATTTACATGTTTATAGAGATGGCAGTCTAGATATTTTCTTGTTTATACATATAGCGGTGTAGATATTTCCATGTTTATAGAGATAGCAGTATAGATATTTCCAATTTTATACAGATAGCAGTGTAGATATTTCCATGTTCATACTGGTAGCGGTGTAGATATTTCCACGTTTATAGAGATGGTGTTGTAGATATTTCCATGTTCATACAGATGGCGTTGTAGATATTTCCATTTTCATAGACATGGAGGTTTAGATATTTCCATGTTTTTACAGATGGCAGTGCAGATATTTCCATGTTTATAGAGATGGTGGTGTAGATATTTCCATGTTTATACAGATAGCGGTGTAGATATTTCCATGTTCACACCGATAGCGGTGTAGACCTTTCCCTGTTTACACATATAGCGTTGTAGATATCTACATGTTTATAGAGATAGCGGTGTAGTTATTTCCGTGTTTATACAGATAGCGCTGAAGATATTTCTGTGTTTAAACAGATAGCGGTGTAGATATTTCCATGTTTATACAGATAGCGGTGTAGATATTTCCATCTTAATACAGATAGCGGTGTAGATATTTCCATGTTTATACAGAGAGTGGTGCAGATATTTCCTTGTTTATACAGATAGCGGTGTAGATGTTTCCATGTTTATACAGAGAGTGGTGTAGATATTTCCATGTTTATACAGATAGCGGTGTAGATATTTCTATGTTTTTATAGATAGCGGTGTAGATATTTTCATCTTAATACAGATGGCGGTGTAGATATTTCCATGTTTTTACAGATGGCAGTGCAGATATTTCCATGTTTAAAGAGATGGCGGTGTAGATATTTCCATGTTTACACAGATAGCGGTGTAGATATTTCCATGTTTACACATATAGCGGTGTAGACCTTTCCATGTTTACACATATAGCATTGTAGATATTTACATGTTTATAGAGATAGCGGTGTAGTTATTTCCATGTTTATACAGATAGCGCTGAAGATATTTCCATGTTTATACAGATAGCGGTGTAGATATTTCCATGTTCATACACACGGCAGTGCAGATATTTCCATGTTCATAGAGATGGCGGTGTAGATATTTCCATGTTCATAGAGATGGCGGTGTAGATATTTCCATGTTCATACAGAAAGCGGTGTAGATATTTCCATGTTCATCCAGATGGCGGTGTAGATATATCCATGTTCATACAGATGGCGGTGAAGATATTCCCATGTTCATACAGATGGCGGTGTAGATATTTCCATGTTCATACACATGGCGGTGCTTATATTTCCATGTTCATAGAGATGGCGGTGTAGATATTTAAATGTTTATATGGATGGCGGTGTAGATATTTCCATGTTTATAGAGATGGCAGTGTAGATATTTAAATGTTTATACGGATGGCGGTGTAGATATTTCCATGTTTATAGAGATGGCGGTGTAGATATTTCCATGTTTATACAGAAGGCAGTTTAGGTATTTCCATTTTTACACAGATAGCGGTGTAGATATTTCCATATTCATACACATAGCGGTGTAGATATTTCCAAGTTTATAGTGATAGCGGTGTAGATATTTCCATGTTTATACAGATAGCAGTATAGATATTTACATGTTTATAGAGATGGCAGTCTGGATATTTTCTTGTTTATACATATAGCGGTGTAGATATTTCCATGTTTATAGAGATAGCAGTATAGATATTTCCAATTTTATACAGATAGCAGTGTAGATATTTCCATCTTCATACAGGTAGCGGTGTAGATATTTCCACGTTTATAGAGATGGTGTTGTAGATATTTCCATGTTCATACAGATGGCGTTGTAGATATTTCCATGTTCATAGACATGGAGGTTTAGATATTTCCATGTTTTTACAGATGGCAGTGCAGATATTTCCATGTTTATAGAGATGGCGGTGTAGATATTTCCATGTTTATACAGATAGCGGTGTAGATATTTCCATGTTCACACCGATAGCGGTGTAGACCTTTCCCTGTTTACACATATAGCGTTGTAGATATTTACATGTTTATAGAGATAGCGGTGTAGTTATTTCCGTGTTTATACAGATAGCGCTGAAGATATTTCTGTGTTTAAACAGATAGCGGTGTAGATATTTCCATGTTTATACAGATAGCGGTGTAGATATTTCCATCTTAATACAGATGGCGGTGTAGATATTTCCATGTTCCTACAGATGGCAGTGTATGTATTTCCGTGTTCATACAGATGGCGGTGTAGATATTTCCATGTTTATACAGGTAGCGTTGTAGATATTTCCATGTTTATACAGATAGCGGTGTAGATATTTCCATGTTTGCAGAGAAATCTGTGTAGATATTTCCATCTATATGCAGATAGCTGTGTAGATATTTCCATGTTCATACAGATAGCGGTGTAGATATTTCCATGTTTATACAGATGGCGGAGTAGATATTTCCATGTTTATAGAGACGGCGGTGTAGATATTTCCATGTTTATACAGAGAGCGGTGTAGATATTTTCATCCTAATACAGATGACTGTGGAGATATTTCCATGGTTATAGAGATGGCGGTGCAGATATTTCCATGTTCATACAGATGGCGGTGTAGATATTTCCATATTTATAGAGATAGCGGTTCAGTTATTTCCATCTTTATAGAGACAGCGATGTAGATATTTCCATGTATTTACAGATAGCTCTGTAGATATTTCCATGTTCATACAGATAGGGGTGTAGATTTTTCCTTGTTCATGCAGATAGCGGTGTAGATATTTCCATGTTCATACAAATGACGGTGAAGATATTGGCATATTCATACAGATGGTGGTGTAGATATTTCCGTGTTCATACAGAAGGCCGTTTAGATATTTCCATGTTCATTGAGATGGTGGTGTAGTTATTTCCATGCTCATGGAAAAGTGGTTTACATATTTCCATGTTTATAGAAGTTGCCATGTAGATATTTCCATGTTTATGCAGATGGCGGTGTAGATATTTCCATGTTTATGGAGATGGCGGTGTAGATATTTCCATGTTTATAGAGATGGCGGTGTAGATATTTCCATGTTTATAGAGATAGCGGTGTAGATATTTCCATGTTTTCACAGATAGCGCAGTAGGCATTTCCGTGTTTACACAGATAGCTTTGTAGATATTTACATGTTTATAGAGATAGCGGTGTAGTTATTTCCATGTTTAAACTGATAGCGGTGAAGATATTTCCACATTTACACAGATAGCGGTGTGGATATTTCCATGTTTATGCAGATAGCGTTGCAGATATTTCCATGTTTATACATATAGCGGTGCAGATATTTCAATGTTTATGCAGATATCGGTTTAGATATTTCCATGTTTATACAGATAGCGGTGCGGATATTTCCGTGTTTATACAGATAGCGGTGTAGATATTTCCCTGTTTATACAGATAGCATTGTAGGTATTTTCATCTTAATTCAGATGGCGGTGTATATATTTCCATGTTCATACAGACATTGGTGCAGATATTTCCATGTTCATACAGACATTGGTGCAGATATTTCCATGTTCATACAGATGGTGGGGTAGATATTTCCATGTTTATAGAGATAGCGGTGTAGTTATTTCCATGTTTATAGAGAAAGCGGTGTAGAGATTTCCATGTATATGCAGATAGCTGTGTAGATATTTCCATGTTCCTACAGATAGCCGTGTAGATATTTCCATCTTCATACAGATAGCGGTGTAGATATTTCCATGTTCATACAGATGGCAGTGTAGACATTTCCATGTTCATACAGATGGCAGTGTAGATATTTCCATGTTCATACACATGTCGGTGTAGATATTTCCATGTTCATCCAGATGGCGGTGTAGATATTTCCATGTTCATACAGATGACGGTGAAAATATTTGCATGTTCATAAAGATGGCGGTGTAGATATTTCCATGTTCATACAAATGGCGGTGTAGATATTTCCATGTTCATAGAGATGGCAGTGTAGATATTTCCATGTTCATACTGATGGCGGTGTAGGTATTTCCATGTTCATACAGAAGCTGTATAGATATTTCCATGTTTATAGAGATGGAGGTGTAGATATTTCCATGTTTATGCACATGGCGGTATAGATATTTCCATGTTTATAGATATGGCGGTTTAGATATTTGCTTGTTCATACAGATACCGCTGTAGTTATTTCTAAGTTTATTGAGATAGCGGTGTAGATATTTCCATGTTTATACGGATAGCGGTGTAGATATTTCCAGTTTTAAACAGATAGCGGTGTAGATATTTCCATGTTTGTAGAGATGGCGGTTTAGATATTTCCTTGTTCATACAGATAGCGGTGTAGATATTTCCATGTTTATAGAGATAGCGGTTTAGATATTTCCATGTTCATACAGATGGCGGTATAGATATTTCCATGTTCATACAGATGGCGGTGTAGATATTTCCATGTTTATACAGATGGCGGTGTTGATATTTCCATGTTTATACGGATGGCGGTGTAGATATTTCCTTGTTTATACAGATGGCGGTGTACATATTTCCATCTTTATACAGATGGCGGTGTAGATATTTCCATGTTTATACAGACCGCTGTGTACATATTTCCATCTTTATAGAGATAGCGGTGTAGATATTTCCGTGTTCGTACAGATGGCCATTTTGATACTTCCATGTTCATAGAGATGGCGGTGTAGATATTTCCATATTTATAGAGATGGCGGTGTAGATATTTCCATGTTAATACAGATGGTGGTGTAGATATTTCCCTGTTTATACAGATGGCAGTTTAGATATTTCCATGTTTATAGAGATGGCGGTGTAGATATTTCCATCTTTATACAGATAGCAGTGTAGATATTTCCATGTTTACGCAGATAGCGGTGTAGACATTTCCATGATTACACAGATAGCGTTGTAGATATTTCCACGTTTATAGAGATAGTGGTGTAGATATTTCCATGTTTATACAGATAGCGGTGAGGATATTTCCATGTTTATACATATAGCGGTGTAGATATTCCCATGTTTATACAGGTAGCGGTGAAGATATTTCCAAGTTTATAGAGATAGATGTGTAGATATTTCCATGTTTATACATATAGCGGTGTAGATATTTCCATGTTTATACAGATAGCGGTGTTGATCGCTCCATATTTATACAGATAGCAGTGTAGATATTTCCATGTTTAGACAGATAGCGGTGTAGATATTTCCATTTTTACACAGATAGCGGTGCAGATATTTCCATCTTTATACAGATGGCGGTGAAGATATTTCCATGTTTATAGAGATGGCGTTGTAGATATTTTCATGTTCATACAGATGGCGGTGTAAGTATTTCCATGTTTCTAGAGATGGCGGTGTACATATTTTCATGTTTATAGAGATAGCCGTGTAGATACTTCCATGTTCATACAGATTGCGCTGTAGATATTTTCATGTTCATACAGATAGCGGTGGACATATTTCCATGTTTATAGATATGGCGTTGTAGATATTTCCTTGTTTATACAGTTAGCGGTGTAGATATTTTCATATTTACAGAGATAGACGTGTAGATATTTCCATGTTTATACAGATAGTGGTGTAGTTATTTCCATGTTTATACAGATAACCTTGTAGATATTTCCATGTTCATACAGATGGCTGTGTAGATGTTATCATGTTCATACAGATGGCGTTGTAGACATTTCCATGTTTGCACACATGGCAGTGAAGATATTTCCATGTTTATACAGATGGCGCGGTAGATATTTCCATGTTCATACAGATGGCGGTGTAGATATTTCCATGTTTATACTGATAGCGATGTAGATATTTCCATATATATACAGATTGTGGTGTAGATATTTCCATGTTTATACAGATGGCAGTGTAGGTATTTCCATGTTTATAGAGATGGCGGTGTAGATATTTCCTTGTTTATACAGATGGCGGTGTAGATATTTCCATGTTTATAGGGATAGCGGGTTAGATATTTCCATGTTCATACAGATAGCGGTGTAGATATTTCCGTGTTCATACAGATAGCAGTGTAGATGTTTCCATGTTCATTCAGATGGCCGTGTAGATATTTCCACGTTCTTGCAGATGGCGGTGAAGATATTTGAACGTTCATACTGATGGCGGTGTAGATATTTCCATCTTTATACAGATAGTGCTGTAGATAATTCCATCTTTATGGAGATAGGGGTGTAAATATTGAAATGTTTATACAGATTGCGGTGTAAATATTTACATGTTTATACACACAGCGTTGTACATATTTCCATGTTTATAGAGACAGCAGTGTAGATATTTCCAGGTTTATACAGACAGCGGTGTAGTTATTTCCATCTTTATACAGACAGCGGAATTGATATTTCCATGTTTATACAGACAGCGGTGGATATATTTCCATGTTTATAGAGACAGCGGCGTATTCATTTCCATGTTTCTGCAGACAGCGGTGTAGCTATTTCCATGTTTATACAAACAGCGGTGTAGGCATTTCCATGTTTATTGAGATAGCGGTGTAGATATTTCCAAGTATACAGATTCCGGTGTAGATATTTCCACATTTATAGAGATAGCGGTGTGGATATTTCCTTGTTTATAAAGATAGTGGTGTACAAATTTCCCTGTTTATAGAGATAGCGGCGTTGATACTTCCATGTTTACAGAGATAGCGGTGTAGATATTTCCATGTTTATACCGATAGCGGTGTAAATGTTTACATGTTTATAGAGGTAGCAGGGTAGATATTTCCATGTTTATACAGATAGCGGTGTGGATTTTTCAATGTTTATACAGACAGCGGTGTAGCTATTTCCATGTTCATACAGATAGTGGTGTAGGTATTTCCATGTTTACACAGATAGCGGTGTAGATATTTCCACGTTTATAGAGGAAGCGGTGTAGATATTTCCATGTTTATACAGATAGTGGTGTACATATTTCCCTGTTTGTTTATAGAGATAGCGGTGCAGATATTTCCATGTTTATAGAGATAGCGGTGTAGATATTTCCTTGTTTATACAGATAGCGGTGTAAATGTTTACATGTTTGTATAGATAGCAGTGTAGATATTTCCATGTTTATACAGTTAGCGGTGTAGGTATTTCCATGTTTTTACAGATAGCGGTGTAGATATTTCCATGTTTATAGAGATAGCTGTGTAGATTTTTCAATGCTTATACAGATAGCGGTGTAGCTATTTCCATGTTTATACAGATAGCGGTGTAGATATTTCCATGTTTACACAGATAGCGGGACAGATATTTCCATGTTTATAGAGATAGCGGTGTAGATATTTTCGTGTTTATACAGAGAGCTGTGTAGATATTTCCATGTTTATACAGACAGTCTCGTAGATATTTCCATGTTTATAGAGGCAGCGGTGTAGATATTTCCATCTTTATACAGAGAGTGGAGTATATATTTCCATGTTTATACAGATATCGGTGTAGATATTTCCCTGTTTATAGGGATAGCGGTGTACATATTTCCATGTTTATACATATAGCGGTGTATATATTTCCATGTTTACAAACGTATTGGTGTAGGTATTTCCATGATTATTCAGGTAGCGGTGTAGATATTTCCACGTTTTTACAGAGAGCGGTGTAGATATTTCCAAGTTTATAGAGATAGCCGTGTAGATATTTCCACATATATACAGACGGTGGTGTAGATATTTCCACATTTATAGAGATAGCGGTGTAGATATTTCCAGGTTTATAGAGATAGCGGTGTAGATATTTCCCTGTTTATAGAGATAGCAGTGTAGATATTTCCATGTTTATAGAGATAGCAGTGTAGATATTTCCATGTTTTTACAGATAGCCGTGTAAATGTTTACATGTTTATAGAGATAGCGGTGTATTTATTTCCATGTTTATACAGATAGCGGTGTTGACATTTCCATGTTTATACAGATAGCGGTTTAGATATTTCCATGTTTATACAGATAGCAGTGTAGATATTTCCATGTTTATACAGATAGCGGTGTAGATATTTCCATGTTTACACTGATAGCGGTGTAGATATTTTCATGTTTATAGAGATAGCGGTGTAGATGTTTCCATGCTTACACAGATAGTGGTGTAGATATTTCCATGTTTATAGAGGTAGCGGTGAAGATATTTCCATGCTAACAAAGATAGCGGTGTAGATATTCCCATATTTATAGAGATAGCGGTGTACATATTTCCATGTTTATAGAGATAGCGGTGTAGATATTTCCACGTTTATAGAGATAGAGGTGTAGATATTTCCATGTTTACACAGATACCGGGGTAGATATTTCCATGTTTATACAGGTAGCGGTGTAGAAATTTCCTTGTTTATACAGGTAGCGGTGTACAAATTTCCATGTTTATACAGATAGCAGTGTAGAAATTTCCATGTTTATACAGGCTGAAGTGTAGATATTTCCATGTTTATAGAGACAGCGTTGTAGATATTTCCATGTTTATACAAACAGCGGTGTAGATATTACCATGTTTATAGAGACAGCGGTGTAGATATTTCCATGTTTATAGAGACAGTGGTGTAGATATTTCCATGTTTATAGAGATTGCGGTGTAGATATTTCCATGTTTATGGAGATAGCGGTGAAAATATTTGCATTTTTATAGAGATAGCGGTGTAAATATTTCCATGTTTATAGAGATAGCGGTGTAGTTATTTCCATGTTTATAAAGATAGCAGTGTAGATATTTCCATGTTTATACAGAGAGCGGTGTAAAGGTTTGCATGTTTGTAGAGATGGTGTAGATATTTCCATGTTTATACAGATAGCGGTGTAGATATTTCCATGTTTAGAGAGATAGCGGTGTAGATATTTCCATGTTTATACAGATAGCGGTGTACATATTTCCCTGTTTATAGAGATAGCGTTGTAGATATTTCCATGTTTATAGACATAGCGGTGTAGATATTTCCATGTTTATACAGATAGCGGTGTAAATGTTTACATGTTTATATAGATAGCGGTGTAGATATTTCCATGTCTATACAGTTAGCGGTTTAGGTATTTCCATGTTTTTACAGATAGCGGTGTAGATTTTTCCATGTTTATACAGATACCTGTGTAGATTTTTCCATGTTTACAGAGATAGCGGTGTAGATATTTCCATGTTTATAGAGATAGTGTTGTAGATATTTGCATGTTTATAGAGATGGCAGTGTATGTATTTCCATGTTTATACAGGTAGTGGTGTAAATATTTTCATGTTTATAGAGAGAGCGTTGTAAATATTTCCATGTTTATACAGATAGTGGTGTAAATATTTCCATGTTTTTAGAGATAGCGGTGTAAATATTTCCACGTTTATAGAAATAACGGTGTAAATATTTCCATGTTTATAGAGATAGCGGTAGAAATAATTTGATGTTTATAGAAATAGTGTTGTAGATATTTCCATGTCTTTCGAGATAGCGGTGTAAATATTTCCATGTTAATACAGATAGCGGTGTAGATATTTCCACGTTTATACAGATAGCTGTGTAGATATTTCCACGTTTATAGAGATAGCGGTGTAGATACTTCCACATATATACAGATAGCGGTGTAGGTATTTCCACGTTTATAGAGAGAGCGGTTTAGATATTTCCATGTTGATAGAGATAGCGGTGTAGATATTTCCCTGTTTATAGAGATAGCGGTGTAGATATTTCCATGTTTATAGAGACAGCGGTGTAGATATTTCCATGTTCATACAGATAGCAGTGTAAATGTTTACATGTTTTAGACTTAGCGGTGTAGATATTTCCATGTTTATACAGGTAGCGGTGTAGATATTTCCATGTTTATACTGATAGCAGTTTAGATATTTCCAAGTTTATACAGATAGCTGTGTAGATTTTTCCATGTTTATACAGATATCGGTGTAGATATTTCCATGTTTATACCGATAGCGGTGTAGACATTTCCATGTTTACACAGATAGCGGTGTAGGTATTTCCATGTTTATAGAGATAGCGTTGCAGGTAATTCCATGCTTACTCATATAGTGGTGTAGATATTTCCATGTTTATAGAGATAGCGGTGTAGATATTTCCATGCTTACACAGATAGGGTTGTAGTTATTTCCATGTTTATAGAGATAGCTGTGCACATATTTCCATCTGTATAGAGATTGCGGTGTAGATATTTCCACGTTTATGTAGATAGTGCTGTAGATATTTCCATGTTTATAGCGATAGCGGTGTAGATATTTCCATGTTTATACAGATAGCGGTGTAGATATTTCCATGTTTATGCAGGTAGCGGTGTAGAAATTTCCATGTTTATACAGATAGCGGTGTAGAAATTTCCATGTTTATACAGATAGCGGTGTAGATATTTCCATGTTTATAGAGATAGCTTTCCACATATTTCCATCTGTATAGAGATTGCTGTGTAGACATTTCCACATTTATATAGATAGTGGTGTAGATATTTCCATGTTTATAGAGATAGCGGTGTAGATATTTCCATGTTTATACAGATAGCGGTCTAGATATTTCCATGTTCATACAGGTAGTGGTGTAGGAATTTCCATGTTTATACAGATAGTGGTGTAGAAAGTTCCATGTTTATACAGATAGCCCTGTAGATATTTCCATGTTTATACAGGCATTTGTGCAGATATTTCCATGTTTATAGAGACAGTGGTGTAGATATTTCCATGTTTATACAGACTGCCGTGTAGATATTTCCATGTTTATACAGACAGCGGGTTAGATATTTCCATGTTTATATAGGCAGCATTGTATAATATATGTATTATAAACATTTATTTATTAAATTATTTTTAACATCATTGTATTCTTATTATCGTTGGCAGTTGCTATTTCAGTACAACTAGCAGTAGAAGACTTTATACTGCTTACAAATGTTATTTCAAATGATAGTGTATCAATAAATATTTCTATGATCATAAAACTATAGATCCTGCCTAGTTCTATATATTTTTCCACCTTTAAGAGTCTCCTTTCAGTTTTTCCTTTTCCAGGGCAATGCCTCCATTCTTTGTGCATTCTACTTAAATGATTCTAAAACTCTCCTAGCGTCCCTGAAAAAGTAATACAGAATAAGAAGAAAAAAGAAGGTTGTCTGATGTTGGATAAGCTTTTCCAAAAGTATTTTAATAACTGTGCTATTGAACACAATAAAAAATGGCAAGAGGAAAGCCAAGAGAAGCATCCCACTTTATTGTTTACCCATACCCGAGGTGAAAACCAAGATGGTTTTGAGTCAAGACAGTGGAGGAACACAGACATTTTCCAGAAGTGTGGTGGCGCAAAGAGTTGGAGATACTCTTTCCTCTGCATTCAAATCATACATGAGAATGACGAGAAAAATCAGGGCCATTGCTGATTGCTAATACATTGGCAAGCAGCCATGCTGTGACCCACAAAAAACCTTATGAGCATCTTTTCTATACCAAGAGATTTGGTAAGAAGAAAGTGTGATCATTTCCCTCGAGAAACATAATCTATTACAGACAGCTCAGAAATAAATCTAAACATAAAAGACCAAATAAGTTTTGACAAAGGCACCAAGAGGACACAGTAGGGAAAAAATAGTCTCGTCAATAAATGGTGCCGGAAAATCTGGTCGTTCTCATGCGAAAGAATGAAATTGGACCTTTGTCTTACACCGTACACTTAAATGAAATCAAAATGTAAGAACGTCCTAAATTTAAGACCTGAAATCATTACACTCCTAGAAGAGAACTTAGCGGAAAAACTCCTTGACATTAGAGTTGGCAATGGTTTTTTAATATCACACCAAATGCTCTGGCTACAAAAGCAGAAATAAATAATGGGATTACCTCAAACTAAAAAGCTTCTGCACAGTAAAGGAAACAGTCAGCAAAATAAAATAGCAACCTGCATATCGGGAAAAATATTTGCAAACCATATATCTGATAAGGGGTTAATATTCAAAATTTATGAAGATTTTATACAACTCAGAAATAGATAAATAGATAAAAAATGGGCAAAGGCCCTGAATAGACATTTCTCCACAGAAGACATAAAAATAATCAACTGGTATATGAACAGATATTCCACATTTCATTGTCATTAATCATCAGGGAAATACAAATCCAAAACTCTTTTAGATACCTCCTCATATCAATTAGGATAGCTATAATAAAAAAAAGCGTAACACATTTTAGTAAGAGTGTGGAGAAAAGAGTACTCATACTGTTGGTGCAGATGTGAATTGTGCAGCCATTATGGAATATGGTATGGAGGTTTCTAAAAAAAATAGCAATAAAAATACCCTATGATTTAGCAATCTCTCTTTTGGGTATATACCCAGAAAAAATGAAATTACCACTTCATAAAGCTGTCTGCACTCCCATGTTCACTGCAGGATTATTCTTGATAGCCAAGATATGAAAACAACCTAAGTGTCTGTTGATGTACAGATAGATAAACTGTGGTATCTAAAAAACAGTGGAATATTATTCAGCCTTAAAAAAAGAGATTCTGCCATTTTTCACATCCTAGGTGAATCTGGAGGAAATTTTGCTATGTGAAATAAGCCAAACACAAGAAGGAAAATATTGCATGATCTCAATTATGTGTGGCATCTAAAAATTATATACAGATATAGAGAATGAAACAGTGGTTACCAGAGGCAGGGGCCAAGGGAAGGAAATGGAGATATGTAGCTCAGAGGATATGATGTAACAGATATGGAGGAGAAATGTGTCTAGAGATGCAATGTACAACGTGAGGACTACAGTTAATAACACTTGAGGACTACAGTTAATAACAGATTTGAGATTTGAGATTTGATAAATGAGTAAGTTTTAGCTACTCTTGCCACAAAAAAAGAAAAAAAGGGCAATTATGTGAGATAATGGATAATTTGCCTCACTGTAATAACCATTTTACTATCTGTATGTATCACATAACCTTATGTTGTATATCTTTAATATACATAATAAAATTTGTTTTAAAAATTAAGAAAAGAAGCTTAGTCTATTAGGTAAGAAATGTATCAATTTAATGGTGTTGTAATGATAACTGGAATAGAGATGTAAACAAGTAGCTATTTTAACTCTAGGAAGTTGGAGAATATATTCAATAGAAAGTAGGTAAGTCCTCAGCAGCAATTTTATTTTATTTTATTATTATTATACTTTAGTAATTTCTTAAGATGTTTTCTAGTTTTCTTGCTGTGTAAGAAGAGTGTCTATTGCAAGTTCTGCCAGGGATTAACAGTTCTAGGCCTTTCTCTGATATACATTAAGACTGTTACCAAATGTACATGGTTTAAGAACTTTACCTATATAGTCTTTAATCAGCAAAATAAATATAAGAGGTACTATTTTCCTCATTTTACGAACTTTCTTGTCATTTAGTTTCTTATCAGTTAGAATTCCATTTTAAACACAGTCTGCCTCCAAAACCTACATTTTTTTTTTTTTTTGAGACGGAGTCTGTTGCCCAGGCTGGAGTGCAGTAGTGCGATCTGGGCTCACTGCCAGCTCTGCCTCCCGGGTTCACGCCATTCTCCTGCCTCAGCCTCCCGAGTAGCTGGGACAGCAGGCACCTGCCATCACGCCTGGCTAATTATTTTTTTGTATTTTTTAGTAGAGACGGGCTTTCACCGTGTTAGCCAGGATGGTCTCTATCTCCTGACCTCGTAATCCGTCCGCCTCAGCCTCCCAAAGTGCTGGGATTACAGGTGTGAGCCTCCGCACCCGGCCCAAAACCTACGTTCTTAACTGCAAATCGTATAGCCTTTGTATCCTTTTAAGGTCATCATTACATTGAGAATGATGTTTTTAGAAAATGTGAAAAGTTCCCTACATGAGCAGTTTAAGCAATGGGAAGTTTGAAGCCAATGATCAAAACTTCACTTTTGGAGGAGAAACGATGCCCTTAGTCTCTAATATGTCAAATGGTCACTTAGTAAATGCTGTCGAGAAGTTTAAGGAATGAATGTCTTTAAAAAATAATACTTAATACTTTCTCCTTAGTAATTGTTTCTTTAATCACAGTACCTTTTATAATCTGAAATGTATTAAATTGCTTTTAATTCTTATAGTGCTTTTCGGGGACCTAAAAGATAATTTTTTAGACATAAAAGGAAAATAAAAGATCACTATTTGGATAAGGGACCCACCCTCATAGGGAATTGAATTAGAAAATTAGCAAACGACCTCCAGTTCTCTAAAGTCTTATTTTGAGGGTTTTTTTTTTGCCTGCTTTTTTGAAAAAACTAATTTTTATACTGTGAATCTGTTTATTCATAGAAATGCTAATTCTTCATCCCATTTTTGTGAATCCTTTCATTAAAGATTCTGGCAATGAGTGGAGGTGAGGTAAAGACACAGTGAAGAATACAGAGAAGTAGGAGTCTTTTTTTTCTTGTCTTCTTTGCAGCAAAAAGGTTTGAAGGAAGCATGCAAAATTTAGGCTGCGATTCTAATGTTGAACAAATGAGCATATCACTTCTCTTACAGAGACCTTAACTGCTTGAAAAAACAGGGGTTTCTTATAAGGAGGAAAAGACAATGTCACCCTCAGGATTTCTATTTATGAACTTAAATCCTCCTAAAAAGGACCATTGCTATTCTTGAATTTCAAACATTTAATATTTTAATGCTATTTATTTTAATTTTTCTCACTTTCACAACCATCTTTAACACAATTAACTTTCTTTTTTACATGAGACTGATTATGACCTTCTACAAACGGGTTAGTAAGTTTGCTAAAAATTTAGGTCTTCAGTGCCTTGAAATATTTTCAGATTTTGTAGAAAAAAATAGCAAACATAAATTGCAACCAATTTTGGTAAATGAGAGAAAAAGTTATTGGATTTGTTCAAGAACTGTTTGGGATACATAGAGGTTAGGAAGTTTTGCAGAATTTTGATAGCCTTGGATAATTTAATCGAATGTTTCCATACTTATTTATATTATGATATAAAAGTGCAGTTACTTAAAATGTAACCCAGGTGTACAGGTTTTCAAGGAGTCTCTCTCTCTCTCTGCCAGTTAAAACACCACACACTGACTATGATGTTAAATTATCTCTGATTTTTATTTATGATAACTGAAGGGCTGGAAAACCTACATAGCATGACAAATACAACATATCTCAACAAAACTTCTCTGGACCTTCAGAAACTCTAAGGGACAGGCTGCAGGGTGAATCACTGTTGGATGTAATTTTTGCCTGGACATAGCGAAATTACAGTGTATCAGAAAAGTTCAATGCCAGAGTGGATTTTAGACCTGGGATCATGTTGCCATTTATGAGGAACTAGACAAATACTCTGTATGTTTTCATTTAACAGAATGTTTAACATGATCTGCACATCTTAGCTCTCAAGTCAAACTTGGCATCAGGACAAACCCTAAAAGAAGGCAGATGAGGAGTGAGCTCCAGAGAGCAGAGCCAGTACCTAGGTGTCTTCCCATAGTTCCAGTGTTCTGAAAAGTCCATTTCTCCTGGACGGGTTATTTGATGTTGAGGCCAATCAAAATGCTACCTCATCATTTTTGAAAGCTTATCTTTATTTTTTTTTAGGTCAAAATTGTTACTCTGAATTGTTTCTTTAGGATAGATCACAAAAAGGGAAATTTGGGGTTTGAGTTTTTTGTAGTTGTTGTTTTGTTTTGTTTTTGAAACAGGGTCTTGCTCTGTTGCCCAGGCTCAGGTGCAGTGGTGCGATCTTGGCTCACTGAAACCTCTGCTTCCCGGATTCAAGTGATTCTCCTGCCTCAGCCTCCCTAGTGGCTAGACTACAGGTGAGCACCACCGTGCCCAGCTAATTTTTGTATTTTTAGTTTAGATGGGGTTTTGCCATGTTGGCCAGGCTGGTCTCGAACTCCTGACCTCAGGTGATCCACTCGCCTTGGCCTCCCGAAGTGCTGAGATTACAGGCATGAGCTGCCATGCCTGGCCTAAATTGTCATTTAATGACATTCAACACATTTTGCCAAATGTTTCCCCAAAACATTATGCTAATTAACAATCATATCAACAAAGTAAAACTGTGGCAGTGTCCCTGTGTTTGAAGTCCATTTTGAAATTTACTTTCACTTTTCATGATTATGCAAATACTATTTATAAGTTCCTATTTTTGTGAACAAATACTTTGTTTCCTCAAGACTAAAATAAATAATGCTACTTTATGTAGTGTTTTCTTTCGTTCCAAGAGATAATGTGTATACTGGAAAATGAAGATAGTATGTGTCAAATAGTATAAATGGTACATTTTCTCACACCTACATTGTATTAACAGGACATATATAAACTATTTTGTTCTGGCTGTGCTATGTAATGCAGGCAAGAAAGCCAAAATTTACTTAAGCAGCTCTGTAAGTTGTAAAGACATTTTAATATTTCCAAACAACATTTAGTGAGCACTATAATTTATTTCTGTCTAAAACCTATTTAGTCCAAAGTGCATGTACTAATTTTATGAAAAAATTCTAAACAATTTCCTATATTCTACTTTTCTGTCTACTCATGAGAAAAAAAAACATGTAAGTCTCTACTGAGTAGTTGAATTCAATGAAACCTTTGCCAAGGTTGAACAGTACAAGGAAAAGGGGTGATTTATTATTTATTTATTTATTTATTCAATCTTAGATGCTGATTATATATTTTCCTCAAACTAGTATATCTGCTAAATACAGAAATATGTGCATTAGACACTGGCATTTCCACAGCAGAGATGCATAATAGAGACAAAGTCATTTTATGTGTGTTGATACTTTGCAAGCCATGTATCTTATGTACTCAGTATTGACCAAGAATAATTGCATTACTCTGCACTGAGACTTATGTTTTCTTTTATTACATAAATGCATTAAGAGAAGGCTTGAATTTCCTATAGCAACTCTCTGCTCTATATGTTTTGAGATGTGTGTGTGTGTGCGCACATGTCAGTCTTTGAATTAGGACTACTTTTTTCAGTGTATTTTCTGAAAAATGTTTCTGAGTAGGCCTTTTTGGCTAGATTGGAGATACTTCATCTTAATTATAATATTAAAGGATTTCTATGATGTGTCTCTCTGTATAAATACAAATTACTTTTAATTTTGTAAGGTCTAGAAAAATGAGCTGCTGTTTTCTATGTTCTATCTTATATTCATTTTCCATAGCCCTGAATACAAGGAAAAAAAGTCTGAAAATATACCTACACTTGCTAATTATTGAGTATCTTCCCCTTTTATTAAATGCATATTGGCAAATAAGTCTCTGTAGGGAAAAAAAGGCTATCTAGTTATTTTTCCTTAGTAAACTGGATTTCCATTCTCTTCTCATTGTCCTCAAGTTTAAAATCTAGACAACTATTTTCTATTCAGACAAACCCCTCTAGACAGATGTCATTGTGAAACACCCTAATGGGAGGTTGTTTCTGGTGAAGGCTCATCATTTCTGTGGCATGAAATCAAGAAGTGGAGAAAACGTCCATTCACCCTCATTTATGGAAGTCACTGATCTCCGATACAGAAAAGTGAAAACTATTTCTATAGTCAGGTAAAATCTGATAAATGACCCATGCTATTTTGATCAATCTTTGCTGCAGATAATCATGTTGTTAAATTAGGAGAATTCAGGATAGTAGTGAAAATAAGTGATTCTTCTTCCGCCATTGAAAATTCTATTGAGAATAAAAGTCAGGCATTTAACAAGAAAGCCTTTTTCTGTAATTATTTAAGATTAAGTTTCAATACATTAGATTATTAATGGTGACTGTGGAGAGAGTGGATTTTTTTTTTCCATGTCATACTTTGAGCTCGGCTGGGATATTATTTTTTTGACAAGATCATTGTTCTTCTTCACTCTTAAAATTGTGTTAGAAGTATTACTGCCTTTCCTTTTCTTTTTGTTGCTTATCTGCTGAAACTATTCAGTTATTCTCTTTTCTCACATGCCACTACTCTTGTTCATTTTGTTTCCATTTTCAGGTTAGCAATGTGTGTGATAGGTAAAAAGGGGGTGTAAAGAGCCTTCCCCACCTAACACTAAGTGTTCCAAGCATCCAAGCAATCGACGTCTCCCTGCCTTGCAGAAACACACCACTGTAGGGAGTGAAATGTACACTGCTTCTGATGTGGTATAATTATCTCTTTGGGTTATACGTTTAAAGACACCTAAAAGACCACATAATAATTTAGTTAATTTATGTAGTATAAATACTCACATGCTTACTTTTAAGCACTTACTTTATAGCTGACAGTGTTTGAAGTAAATTTGCATGCACAAACTAATTTATAGCTCTGTAAAATAAGGCATAAAGAGGATTAATATTAGGGCCCTGCTTCCTAGCTTGGGAGAGACTGACCCTTATAATGAGTGAATAAATTATGTACTATTTTTAGAAGGGATATATGCTGTAGAAAAAAAAATGAGGCAAGGAAAGGGCAATGGGGGAAGGCAAGGGAACTTTGCAATTTCCAAGAGAGTGGTCATAGTACATCTCAGTTACAAGGTGGCATTGTAACAAAGACTTGAGAAGGTGAGGAAACAAGCTTTGAGATATCTCAAAAGAAAAGAAAGAGTGTTCTAAGCAGAAAGAAGGAACTAAGGGATTGGGACAGGAATACATCTGGTGAATTTGAACAATAGCAAGGGGACCAATGTGGCTGGACGAGGTTGATTATAGAGAACAATTATAGGATAATAAGGCTGAGGAAGAGCAGCCCACCTAGAGCAATGGTTCCCAGCATTGGCTGTGTGTGAGAGACACTCAGAGTTCTTTGCAGCAACATGGATTGAGTTGGAGGCCGAATCCTAAGCAAATTAACAGAAACGGAAACCAAATACCACATGTTCTCACTCGTAAGTGGGAACTAAAACATTGAGTTCACATGGACATAAATATGGACACAATAGACAATGGACTACTGGAGGGTGGAGAGGTGGGTGGGTTTCAAAACTACCTATTGGGTACTGTGCTCACTACCTGGGTTATGGGATCTGTACTCCAAACCTCAGCATCGTGCAACATTGCCATGTAACAAATTTGCACATGTGTTCACTATATCTAAAATAAAAGTCGAAATAAAAAGTCTTGAGGCAGGGCTAATTAAATCACAATCTCTAGGGTAGAATCCTGGCATTCACAGTTTTTAAATTATGTGCAGCCAAGGTAGAGGACCATTTCAGCCGAGGCCTTATGGGTGATTGTAAGGACACTAGCTTTTAAATGAGACTGGGAGCATTTTGAACAGAAGACTTGCAAGATCTGACTTGCCACAATCACTGTGTTTGCTACATTGAGAAGAGATAGAAGGTGGTTATTGATGCCCATCGTCAATGACCACCTGTAACAAGATTGGGTTTATTGATAGTTGCTAAGCAAGGAAAATAGCCTACTAGGAGAAACTGGGCCGTGGCTTAACAAGAGGAACTTGTTCTAGGATTTGGACTTGTGTTGGGTCATTTAGAGAAGGGCTCAAGGAAGCAAGAATTTTCTTTTGATTGGATGTTTTCAAGAAATAGGATAATTCTGTAATTGTATATCTGAACAAATTTTATTTAGGAGGTGAGAGAAATTGAACTAAAGTTATAATTGGTTAAATACAATACTCATGTCAGTCAGGAAAGGGGAATGAATATTTGAGGAGTTTCGAGTTTACACTGTGATTTTTTTTTGTCTGTGTTCAGAAATGAATAGAGTGGCCTTCTTTTTGTGTGGTTTTATTTCTCAGTCTACGGAGTGACCTTGTTTAATGTTGTTGATATGTGCAAATCTTTATGTTCAACGGAAGATCACTACAGCTCAGCTGTTATTGTAAGTTCAGGTACTAGCAACACCAAAGTCTAGACGACATCACCAGCAAACTGCCAACTGTTGGCCAGTGTCAGAAATGGAAGCAGAAAGAGCAGTTGGGGAGTATTCCAAGGACTGAATAAGGAAATGATGGTGACTTGAGCTAGGTATGGAGAGAGCAGTAGAGATGGTCAGAAGTGGGCAGATTCTGGATCTATTCTGAAGGCAGGTAGAAGTGAAAAGCTTTGATAGAAATGAATAAATAATATAAAGATAATAAAGCAAATCAAAGAAATCAAACATTGATTCTTCAAAAAGATTGGTAAAATTGACAGACCTTTAACGAAATGGACCTAGGGAGAGAGAGAAAGGGAGAGAGACAGAGAGAGGGATAGACAAAGAGAGAGAGAAGATTCAAATTACTATAATCAGAAATAAAAGTGGGGACATTACTTTCAATTCTACATAAATAAAAAAGATTATAAGATTAGAGTACCATATACAAGTACATGCCACAAAATTGGATAACTTAAGTATAATAAACAGATTCCTAGAAATGTAAAACCTACCAAGATTAAAGCACAAAGAAATAGAAAATCTGAATGGACCTACAACTAGCAAAGAGATTTGATGAGTAATAAAAGATCTGCCAACAAAGTACAGCCCTGGAACTGTCCCATTAGTGTCAGTGGTGAAGTTTGCCAAGTATGTAAAAAAGAACTAACAACAATCCTCTCAAATTTTTCCAAAAAATTGAAGACAAGGAATATTTTCTAACTTATTCAATGAGGCCAGCATTACCCTGAGACTCAAGCCAGACAGAGACTGCAAAAAAAAAAAACTATGAACCTATATCCTTTATGATCATTTATGCAAAATCCTCAACAAAATATTAGCAAACTTATTTCAGAAGCATATTAAAAAGATTATACAACATGACCAAGTGGGATTTTTTTCCTGGAATGCAGGAATGCTTCAACCTAGGAATATCTGTCTATGTAATGCACCACATTAACAGAACAAAGGAAATAAAAAAACATGTGGTCACCTCAATTGATGCAGAAAAAAACATTTGATACAATTCAATATTTAATTCAGGATAAAAATACTCAACAAACCAGGAATAAAAGGAAACCACCTCAACATAATAAAAGCCATGTATGAAAAACTCACAGCTACATTATACTCATTGGTGAAAGACTAAAAGCTTTTCTTCTAAGATCAGGAATAAGGAAAGGATGTCCATCCATATCCATGTTTGCCACTTCTATTCATAGTACTAGCAAAAGCAATTAATTTAAAACATAACAAAAAACAAAATAATAGGAATAAAGAAAATGAAATAAAAGTCATACAAATTGGAAACAAAGAATTTTTATATGTAAATATCCCTGTAAGTTCTACAAAAAACCCTGTTAGAACTAAAAAATGAATTCAACAAAATGTAAAGTTAAAATACAAAAATTGGTTGCATTTCTTTACATTAGCTATGAACCATCCAAAAAGGAAATTAAAAAACCAATTCTCTTGCAATAACATAAAAAAGAATAAAAGTCTTTAGGAATTAAGATGGTGAAAGACTTGTACAATAAAAAATAAAAAACATTTCTGAAATAAATTTTTAAAAATATAGGTAATGAAAAGATATTCCTTGTTCATAGATCAGAAGACGTAATATTCTTAAGATGCCAGTATCACTCAAAGTGATCTACAGATTCAATATAATCCCTGTTAAAATACCAGTCACATTTTTTAGCTGAAATAGAAAGTAAGTTCATATTGAATCTCAAAGAACCCCAAATAGACAAATTAATTCTGAAAAAGAGGAACAAAGTTGGAGGACACACACACCCTGATTTCAAAACATATTACAAAACTACAGTAAACAAAACAGTATGGTACTGCCAAAAAGACCAATGTATAGATCAGTGGAATAGATTACAGAGTCCAGAAATAAATCCTCACATATATGAAAAAGTGATTTTTTTATTTTGGCAAAGGTACCAACACCATTCAATTGGTAAAATCCAGTATTTTCAATACATGCTGCTGGGAAAACTAGTTATCAACTTGCAAAAGTATGAAGTTGGACCCTTACCTAACTTCATATTCAAAAACTAACTCAAAATCAATCCATAAACTAAATATAAGACCTAAAACTATAAAACTCTTAGAAGAAAATATAGGACAGAAACCTTATGATGCTGTGTCTGTCAATGATTTAATGGATGACACCAAAGACACAGGCAACAAAATAAAAAATAGACAAATCGGACTTTATGAGAGCTTTAAAATTTTTTGCATCCTAAAACACTATCAACAGAGTAAAAAGGCAACCCCAAGAAGGGGAGAAACTTCTTGCAAACTATATATCTGATAAGGGATTGATATCCACAATATAGGAGAGAACTTCTAAAACTCAAAAATAGACCAACAGCTCAATTCAAAAATAGACAAAATATTTTAATGGACATTTCTCCAAAGAAGACAAAATATTTTAATGGACATTTCTCCAATAAGCATGTGAAAAGATGTCCAGCATCACCAACATTAGGGAAATGCAAATCAAAACAATGAGATACCACCTTGCATCCATTAGATTACTACCCAAAAATAATAAAAACCCAAAACAAAACCAAACAAAAAAACCAATCCAGAAGTGAACAAGTGTTGGTGAGGATGTGGAAATCAGAACTCTTGTGCACTGTTAAGGAATGTAAAATGGCATAGCTACTGTGGAAGAGGAAAGCAATTCTTCAAAAAAATTAAAAATATAATTACCATATGATTCGGCAATTCCAGTTTTGGGTATATACTCAAAATAATTAAAAGCAAGATCTCAAAGAGATATTTGTACACTCGTGTTCATAGAAACATTATTCACAATAGCTAAAACCTGAAAGTAACCCAATTATTCATTGACTGATGAGTGGATCAGATAAATGTGGTGAATGCATACAATGGAATGTTATTTAGTCATAACAAGGAAAGAAATTCTGACATACACTACAAAGTGAATAAAACTTGAGGACATGGCCAGGTGCGGTTACTCACACCTGTAATCCTAGCACTTTGGGAGGCTGAGGTAGGTGGATCACCTGAGGTCAGGAGTTTGAGACCAACATGGCCAACATGGTGAAATCCCATCTCTACTAAAAATACAAAAATTAGCTGGGAGTGGTGGTGTGCATCTGTAATCCCAGCTACTCAGGAGGCTGAGGCAGGAGAATTGCTTGAACCTGGGAAGAGGAGGTTGTAGTGACCTGAAATCGCTCGTGCCACTGCACTCCAGCCTGGGCAATAGAGCAAAACTCTGTCCAAAGAGATAAGTAAATAAATGAAAATAAATAAAATAAAAAAAAACTTGAGGACATACTGCTCAGTGAAATAAGCCAGTCACAAAAAGAAGTAATGATATGATTAGACTTATCTGAGGTATAGTGAATAGCCTAAATCTTAGAGACAGAAAGTAGAATGGTAGATTCCTGGGCCTGAGGGAAGAAAGGAGTGAATAATTCTTGTGTAATAGGTACAGATGTCAGTTTTGTGAGATAAAAAGAGTTTTGGACATGGATGTTGGTGATGGTTGTGCAACAATATGAAAGCACTTAATACTCCTAAGTTGTGCACTTAAAATGGTTTAGATAATAATACATTTTATGTTATGTGTATTTTATCACAATAAAGAAAAAGTAGGGGAAAAAGCAAATAAGAAGAGGGCTTGATATACCACTGCTGGTTTAAAGATGTAAGGAGCCACATGAAAAGGTATGACAGGTGGGCTTAAGGAGATGAAAGAAATCCTCAGCAGACAGGCAGCAATAAAACAAGGATCTCAGTCTTGTAGCCACGAGAAACTGAATTCTGCCAACCATCTAAATGAGAATAAGCCAGGAAGTAGATTCCCCCCCCCCCAGCCTCCAGATAGAGCCATTGTACCTTGTACTTTTATTACTACCTTTTGAGACCCTAAGCAGACAGCCATGCCATGCCATCCTAGACCTCTGACCTACAGAAACTAAGAGATAATAAATGAGTGTTGCAAGTCTCTAGGTTTGTGGTTGTTTGTTACATAGCAATAGAAAACTAATAGAAACTAAAATAAAACAAATGCCCTGGGTATCAATAGAAAACAAATGCACTGGCAGTTACTTTCTTTCAACACTCTAAAGATAACATTCCTTTTCCTTCTGGTTTCCATTGCATCTATTAAAGAGGTCTAATAATTATTCTTTGAAGGTGATTTATGCTTTTTTTTCCAGCTGCTTTTAACATTTTTCTCTCTGGCACAGATTTTTGGCAGTTTGGCTAGGGTGTGCCTATGTGGGTTTTCTTTGTATTTGTTCTTTTGTGCTCACAGGGATCCTTGAAATATGGCTTTATATTCTTTTCAGTTTTGAAATTTATTAGACAGATTTTTCAAATATTTCTTCAGTTCCTGGAAATACTGTATGCCCCACAATGAGTTCTGAAAGGAGGCCAACATTATTTCAACAAACGATCAACAGTATAATTGTTAAGAGGGAATGGGAAGTAGTGATAAAATAACTTACAATATCAGGCATACATAGTCATGAAATAAGATGGAACTATCAAGCCAGGCTCAGTGGCTCACACCTGTAATCTCAGCACTTTGAGAGGCTGAGGCAGGAGGATCGCTTAAGCCCAGGAGTTCCAGACCAGTCTGGGCAACATGGCAAAACCTCATCTCTACAAAAAATACAAAAATTAGCTGGGCATGGTGGCACATGCCTGTAGTCCCAGCTACTCAGAGGCTGAGATGAAAGGATCTCTTGAGCCCGGGAGGTTGAAGCTGCAGTGAGCCGTGATCATGCCACTGCATCCATCCTGGGCAACACAGCGAGACCACATCTCAAAAAAACAAAGAAAAGAAAAATGGAATTATTAAATTGTGCTACAAGACATGGGAATATTAATGCAATTGCACTTGATTTGGGTTGTAAAAATGGGTAGCGTTAATATAAATAATTCCTTATATCCTGGAGAGCAGGTTATCTTGGGTAATAAGAGATCCCTGTGAATTTTAAGCAAGCAACTTGAGTTTTAGCTTAAAATATTCATATTTTGGCTCTTTAGGCAATTGAGCTTTTGTCAAGAAGTATGAAACATTTGAGCTCATTAGCCTAGTCTGGGGAAAATATATATATATATACACACACATATATATAATGCAAAGACAATATAAATATTTAACATGACAGAAAAAAATCACGTTATTTTAAAAATACATCACTGATTTCTGCCTACCCCCAGAGAAAAAATAGTAGGGTCTTTTACGAATCATACATTTTGTTCATCTATATTACTATAGTATACTGTTAATGTGATTATCTAAAAAAAATTATACTATTTGTCTAATAACAACCCACCTCATATCACCATAGCACTAACAATCTTCTCATAAATGTAAGCATAGTAGTGGCTACTGTTATTAACATGAGCTGACTAATACAATTTCACATTTCAAATGCAATTGTGGGTGCTCCTTAGACAACCTGATGTGCCTAAGTTATATTTACTTTTAAACATAAACATAAAGAAAATAAACATAGGTTATTTGTAAGACTGTAAAAATTTAGTATGAATTAATACACAGTTATTGATTGTATTTTTGTAATATTTTTCATAGCCTATTGAGTCCTCTTTAAGGACTCTCGAGTTACAAGAGTTCCTGGTGAGACTCATTTATCCAGTAACAACAAAACGTTCTCTTCTTTTTCACTGTCAGTCTTTAGTGCTACTCAAGCAGCCTTGATTTCTTCATTATTCCCAGTTTCTAAAATACAATTTCCATAATGACACTGTCAGTCTATTACCATACACGAGCTGTCTGGACACTTCTATACTTTCTGCTTGTGAACTAGATCCCATCCTTTCTTTACTATTCAATGGTGTCTCTCCAGCAAAGCCCACCACTTTTTCCTTGTCTACTGTGTCTTCCCCATGAGCCTAAATAAACATGCTGTTCAATTCTCTTGACCCCATTTTATATGACAGCTTTCCACCTCATTTCTCATTTTTCCTTGATAAACTCTTAGAAAGATATTGTCAAAAGTTATTCTCTCCTCCAATATTTACTTAAATTCTCTCCATTCAGGCTTTTTCCCCTGTAATCAGGACCCACAAGGGCCTTATATTGTTCCATCTAAAAGTCAATTCTTAGCCCTCATCCTGATTTGTACAGTAGTCCACCCTTATCTGCAGTTTTGCCTTCCACAGTCAATCTCAGTCTGAAAATATAAAATGGAAAATTCCAGAAATAAATTCACAAGTTTTAAATTGCACTCCATTCTGAGTAGTGTGATGAGATCCCACGCTGTCCTTATCTGTCCTTCCCAGGATGTGAATCATCCTCTTGTCCAGTGTATTCAGGCGGTCTATGACCCCCCTGCCTATTAGCCAACTTGATTATCAGATAGAAAAGCAGCATACATAGTGTTCAGGATAATCCAGAGCTTCAGCCATCTACTAGGGGGTCTTGGAAAATATCTCTTGTAAATAAATGGGGATTACTAAAAGCAATATTTGCAGGTAACCACATTTTCCATTTCCTGAAAACATTTTATTCACTTGGATTTCAAGATGGCAAATTCCCTAGGTTTTCCTCAACTTCCTTGATTGTTCCTTCTCATCTTTGCTTCTTTTCTTTCTGGCTCTGACGTCTAGACCTTAGATCTTTTATCTTCACTACGGTAGAAAACTCATCTAGTCTCCAGCTTTAAATGCCATTGATATGATCGTGTCTCCCAAATTTATATCTCTAGTTTAAACCTCTTCATTGAACTCCAGACTCAGATCTAACTCTCTATTAGACATCTTCCCCTGGATGTTTAATTGGGATCTTAAATTTTTCATACCCACCTGCAAGCTTCTGAGACTTTCCTCCAAACACAGTCTTAGAGTATGCCCGGGGTTAGAAATGACAACACCATTCTTCAGTTGCTACAGGTAAAAACTTTGTACTCATCTTTAACTCCACCCTTTTCCTTATGCTCCACATCCAGTCCACAAAGCATAGCTAAATGTGGCTAGAGATGGAAAAACAAAAACAAACAAACAAACAAACAAAAACCCAGTGACACCTGTTCTCACTTTACATTGGGGATTGCTGCCCTAAAGTGTGTTCTTGGTGCTACCCAGCAAGCACATGCAATTTCCCCAGTCCATTCCTTCCCCCGCCCTCCTCAATGAATAACACATTTTTCTTCCGTCTTCTTTGACATCTGTCTTCCACTTCCCTATTCCTAGCCTCAACTGATGATTTGACATACTATTTCACTGAAAAAATAGAAACAACCAGAAAAGAACTTTTAGAAGTTCCAGCACCATTTCTACCCACTTGTAAAGTCAGTCTTTTCTCCTGTACCCGAAGTAAACTGTCCGTGTTTCTTTTGTGTAGAACCCCTCTCTATCTGCCTGTTCAACAGCATTACTCCTGAAAGTTCTTCTGTCTACCAGTCTTTTCTATAAGAAAGAAAAAAAATGTTTTTCCCTCTCACATCTTAAAAATATCTTCTCTTGATCTAATTTCTCCTTCCTGCTAACATACCATTTTTCTCTCATTTCCTTTACATTTTCCTCCTTTCTTTTATATTACTCAAAAGAATTCACTGTATTCACTTTCTTTAAACTTTCTCTTCCGAATCTCTTTTTAACTCAGTCCAGTGAGGCTCTGGCTGTCACCATTCAACAGAAACTCTTCTTATCCAAGCTACCAGTGACCTAGATCCGGTGACCTATTCTCAATCTTCATTTGACACAGATGGTATCACCCTCCTCCTTCAAATACTTAAACTTGACTTGGCTCCCATGGCATGGGGCACCACTCTTTGTTTTTTTTTCTCCTATTTTTGTGCCTTCTTTTTGTCACTTTGATAATTTTCTAATTTATATCTCCAGCCTAACCTCCTCATGTGAACTCTGGATTCATACATACAGCTCTTGACCTGACATGATCACTTGAATACCTAATAGGAACAGCAAGTGCAACATGTCCAAAATTGAGATTCTGTTTCCCTCAACCACCTCCAAACCTGCCTCCCCACAGTCTTCCCCACTTCATAAATGGTACCTCCATTGTTCCAAATGCTTAGGTTAAAGACTTTGAAATCCTTAACTTCTGTTTTTCTCATACTACAACTTTGATATCAATTAATCCTGTCATGTCTGCTTTCAAAGTATCTCCAAAATGGTTTATTTTTTTCTTCATTGCTACCACCCTGAATTAGTCTGTTTTCACACTGCTCTAAAGAACGGCCTGAGGCTGGGTAATTTATAAAGGAAAGAAGTTTAATTGACTCACAGTTCTGCATGGCTTGGGAGGCCTCAGGAAACTCACAATCATGGCAGAAGGTGAAGGGGAAGCAAGGCACGTCTTATATGGTGGCAAGAGAGAGAGAGAATGAAAGGAGAAGCACAACTTTTAAACCATCAGATCTCATGAGAATTCACTCACTATAACGAGAACAGCATGGGGGGAAATCACCCCCATGATCCAATCTTGTCCCCCCAGGTCCCTCCCTCAACACATGAGAATTACAATTCAAGATGAGATTTTGGTGGGAACACAGAGCCAAACAATATCACACCTTGACCTGGAATTCTCATTTCTTGTCTGGATTTTTGCAGTATTCTTCCCCTTCCTTTTTTGTCCTCCACTCTCTTCAGTAAAGTCAGATGTTGTCACATCTCTGCTTAAAACATCCCAATTGGTTCCCATCTCATTCAAAATCATAGCCAAAAAAATTGAAGTGACTGTCTAATATAATATCTTATTATTCTACCCTCACTCATTGTCCTTGTGACACCCTGGTCTCTGAATACATCTGAAACATGAGAAGCATGCTATGGCCTCAAGGCTTTGTCCCTGTGATTCCCTTAGTGGTGGGTGTCCTTTACCGGCATAGCTGCACAACTTGCTTCCTCACCTACCTCCTTCAGCCATTTACCTAGTTGCCAACTTTTCTATAAAGTCTTCCTTGATCATTGATAAAATTACAGCCCTTTGCTCTAACATTTTCAATATTGTTATTTTATTTTTTATTAGCCCTTTTACCATTACTTATTTATCTTGTGTTTTTATTGTTGTCTCCACTAATGTCCACACCCCCCTGGCTTTCATATGTAAAATCCATGAGGACAGAGGTTTTCTTTCTTTTCCCTGCTGTGCTGTTAGACTTTATACTTGTGCAGACATATAGCATGTATTTGCTAAGTTTTTGTCGAATGAATGAATAGTGAATGAATGAGCACATAGTGGTTTTTACTCTCTCATGATTGCTTACTTGCTTATGAATTTCCCACACTAGAGTCTAAGCTTTCCTTTCTTATTTTTTTGAGACAGAGTCTCTGTCGCCCAGGCTGTAGTGCAGTGGCATGATCTTGGCTCACTGCAAAGTGGTAGTATACATAGATATTTAATATAGCGTCAAGTATTGTGAAGGATCTAAAATTTTACCTGACTGATAAGGAAACAAGTTAGCCTGCCACTGTTTCATGGATGCTGACACAAGAGGTGAGATTCCTGTGTCACAGACAGATGACTTTATTACTAATGGTATAGCAAATGTTGTGAGCAACATATTTGCATTGGTTCTTCTTGCTCCCCATGTGCCCTGAGAAAGGGACCAACAGAGAGGTGCCCAAGTAGATAGATGTACACATGAAGCAGGCTTGTATCACTGCTAAAGAGGCCTAAACTTATGGAACTAAAATCTTTTATGATGGGCTGCAAATAAACTTGTCTGACCTTTTCTTTAGAAGGAGACATTATCTTTATTCTACAGGATAATAACTTGCCTTCTGTTGTAGAGGGAGTTACTATCTGTCTTTCATAGCTCTACTATTTAGATATCCTTGAAAGGATAGCCTGGAACAAAGGGGCAGTTAATGGCCCTGCTCATAACCTGTGCAGAAGCATAAGAGACCCATGAGGAATTGTCTACCAATAATATCTGCATCGTCTAGATCTCAGGAGACCCTTTAAGCCATGGGTAGAATAGTGTAATTAATTATTCTTATTCCAAATACAATAAGGATTTCATTATTTATGTATTGGCATTTTTAAAAGAGTTAATTATTTCTATTCATTTATATAGACAGCTTTAAAATAATTTTATGGTACTTTTGCAAACATTCCCTTACTATTGTATATTTTATTTTAAATAATTAATGACTATTAACTATTGATGAAGTCTAGAGTTTAATTGCTTCAACCTTATGATAACTTCAAACACATAACCATTAGAATGCATGGAAAAGCCTGAAACTCAAAAGAATTACGTTACAGAACCTGTTCCAAAATAGAGAATAGAGTATTCATGAATTTGGAGTTTATAGCAAACGCTTAATCAAAGAAAGGACAACCTCTATGAACCTAAGCCAACATACTAGAATACTCAATTAACTTTTGTCCTCCTTCATGCAACTTTCAGCAGGGGCACAAAATCTAGAGGAAACAAAAAATCTTTGAAGGAACAAGAAGAGTCAATGTGGTGGACTTAACAGCAATTATTATTGTGTGGCATAACACCTATTTCCAGAATGTGTCCCGTGGTCATACATGTTTTGGTTTTGTATCATCTTCCATTA
This sequence comes from Gorilla gorilla gorilla, assembly GCF_029281585.2. Lineage (NCBI taxonomy): Eukaryota > Metazoa > Chordata > Mammalia > Primates > Hominidae > Gorilla > Gorilla gorilla. The sequence goes on along the minus strand of NC_073235.2, from coordinate 11,832,413 downwards.
AAAACACATAGCACAATGCTTGGTATAGAATAGCTGTTTAAAAATTGTTATAATTATTAATGATTTAACTTAATAGAAGCTGTATAATTTTTAAGAGGATAGGCTTTGCCATCAGGTTTGGGTTAGAATCGTGACAATAATAATGAGCACTGAAAAATTACATGTCACTCCTCTTTCAACCTCACATTTCTTATATCTAAAATAAGGACACGGGCCAGGTGCAGTGGCTCACGCCTGTAATCTCAGTACTTTGAGAGGCCCAGGCAGGTGGATCACTTGAGGTCAGGAGTTCAAAACCAGCCTGGCCAACATGGCAATACCCCATCTCTACTAAAAATACAAACAGTAGCTGGGTATGGTGGCAGGCACCTGTAATCCCAGCTACTCAGTAAGCTGAGGCATGAGAATTGCTTGAACCCGGGAGGTGGAGGTTGCAGTGAGCTGAGATCGCACCACTGCACTCCAGCCTGGGGTGTAGAGCAAGACTCTGTCTCCAAATAAATAAATAAAGAAAATAAAATAAAATAGGGACATGGCCAAGCACTGTGGCTTACCACTTGTAATCCCTGCACTTTGGGAGGCCAAGGCAGGAGGACCCTTGAGGCCTCAGACCAGCGTGGGCAACATGAGGAGACCCCATCTCAACAAAAATTTTTTAAAAAATTATCCAGGTGTGGTGGCATGCACCTGTGTTCCCAGCTACTCAGGAGGCTGAGTCGGAGAACTGCCTGAGCCTGGGAGGTTGAGGCTGCTATGAGCTGAGGTCATGTCACTGCACTCCAGCCTGGGTGACTGAGTGAGACTGTCTCAAAAAAGAATAATAAAATTAAATAGGGACAATAATATTTTCTTTGATATTTCATGAGGATTAAATAAGATGATGTATGTATTAACAGATGTTTTTCACTCTACATTTATGTTCTTTCTGGTTCAGGTCTTTCTGTAAGTCACAATGGCAGCTCTAGGTTTTAACTTTTTAAAATTACTACTCACATGCTCAGCCTTTGTTTTGTTTTTGTTTTATTTTGTTTTTCTCACTCAACATGTGCATCTTGCCTCTGTGGCTAATACCAGAAGGAGTTCAACTGTTCAAAGTTCAACCACATGATGCTTTAGGATGTATTTCCTCCTATGAATGTTTAAATCCTTATGTGAGGCCCAAATTACCAGCTCAGACTTCAGACTTCTTTTTTGTACACTTCATGTTTATTCCTTACCAACAAACCTCGGTAGAATCATCCTGAACCATCAGAGAAGTTCTAAGACAGTGAATCTGAAATAAGAAAGAATCTGATTCTGGGCTTTTTTTTCCCCCTCCCTGCTTGAGGTTTTTTTTTTTTTTTTTTTTTTTTTTGGCTTCTACATAAATTCGTCTTCTTTTATCTCAATGAAGAGCTCAAAAAAATGACAGGGATGGACCTGTGAGCCAACCCAGCAAGTATCCCCTGACGCCTTTTCTCCAGGGACAACTGCTGTGATGATATTTACATAATTAATAGAGGCCATTTAGGTAATTTTTCTCACAGCAACTAAAAGCTGCTGTAGAATCATTAGCTTTTTAACCTATAGCCATAGTACAGACAGGCATAATTTTTATTAAATAGAAATTTTGTGTCAATGGGCATGCTGTTATGCCTGTAACAGCCCCTAGCACAAAGCTTGATATACACTAAACCCAGAGTAAATGCTAATTGCAATTATTATTGCAAAAATGAGGATTCCAATGATGATAACTGAGAAAGTCAATAATGCTTCAGAAACAGTGAAAAATCCTAGGATCTCAATTTTTAAAACATATCCAGGCTATTTCTCCTTTTCTAACTTAGAAATTTTATATATGTATACATGTGTGTTGACATATACACATATATATTTATATATTCAATTAATGGCTAACTAGAAGACTAATTTAATTGATTATTATATTTATGATCAATCAAGGGGAGTTTTTAAATCTATAGGAATAAAGAATACTAGAAAAGCATATCTGAATTTTAACAGCATAATTATCTGTTGAAAAATCATTATCTTTGAAGAGTCTTATCTAAGAGGACTACAAAGTCACTGCAATGATTTCTTAAATTTTACTACCATTCGAATATTCACTTATTTCTATAGCAATATCTCCCTGGATAGCAGATAATAAGGTTCCCTTTCCAGGTAGCTATGGGAGATAGATATTATACATTAATAATAACTTGCTTTCTCCCCATATTTACATAACAATAACTCCTAGATCCAGTTCCCTGAATTGTCTGAAATAAGAATCAAAAGCATTTGCTTCCCAGGTATTGAAATGACATCTAGACACTTTGAAAACCCTGGACTCTATGTATATTTATGTGTTGTTTGCATATTATGTACTTATGGAGATAGCTTTTAATCCTGTGAAGACAAATATCCTTTGCATTGTTTTTCTAACTTGTATTATTTACTGTTATTATCTTTAATTTTTGAGCAGCATATAATTTTGCTTTACCACAGATTTCTAAACTTTACTTGATAAATCTTTTTTTTGAGACAGAGTCTCACTCTGTCACCCAGGCTGGAGTGCAGTGGCAGGATCTCAGCTCACTGCAACCTCAGCCTCCCAGATTCAAGCGATTCTCCTGCTACAGCCTCCCGAGTAGCTGGGACTACAGATGCATGCCACCCTGCCCAGCTAATTTTTGTATTTTTAGTAGAGACGGGGTTTCACCATATTGGCCAGGATGGTCTCGATCTCTTGACCTTGTGATCAGACTGCCTAGGCCTCCCAAAGTATTGGAATTACAGGTGTGAGCCACGGCGCCTGACTGAGAAACCTTTACTCTAAATAGAGTAAAGCTTCTTTCATTTCGCTTGTTTCTAATTGTCTTTATATACTGAAGTATAGATATCTCTTGCATATTAAAGTAGATGTGACATTTTTAAAGTATTTATTTTTAGATATATAGATGTATTTATAAATTCCCTCTGATTCTGATAAGATTCAGAACTACTTTATTGGCCAAATTTGGGCCAGGAAATTTGATAGAAAGCAAATATGGTTTTGAAATTAGATATTTCATAGAAAGTATAAAAAACTTATAAGTTGTTTGTAATATTATTACCTCATATTCTTCTCCATGTAGAAGAGGCATTTTCAGGATTCAAAATGATATTTTTATCAGTGGGTTAAAATGTTCTTACAATTAGGTTAAATTCCCTAAAATTTTATTATTGCATTAAAATATCCTTATAATTTTAAATTTTGTAATCTCATTTAGTGATTTAGTTTATAATTTTTTTCCCTAAACTCATTGTTTACTTCCTAATTTACTTTACAAGGGTGTGTCTATGCGGTTTATTACTATATTCCTTGATAAAAATAGCCAATGGCTAAGAATTTCAGTGTAATCATCATCAATGAAAATGAACTTCAATTTGCGTTGGTCTGTGTAGTAACAGCTGAATGTTCACACCAAGCAAATTCAGATTACACCTTTTTGCTTTACTTTTTTTTCAATCTAATGACAGTTAACACTTATTGTCAGCAGTTGTGGAAAGAATCCCAACAGTCATGAGCCACCGTACCTAGCTTTCTACTTCTTTCTTATTATTTTCCTCCTCTCTCATTTCTATATTCTCTCCTTTCTCCTACTTTCCTCCCCACTCCCTGTTTCCTTCCTTTCATCTTTCCTATTTTCAAGACTTAATATTTCTTGAACCTCAGATGTTATCATAGTATGTTATTTGTTTAATTTTCACATAACAATAATAGTTTAAATACAAATAATATTTATTTTCATCCCCATGTTATCAGTATAACAGTAAAGATGTGGAGAGGCCAGCTGGGCATGGTGGCTCAAGCCTGTAATCCCAGAACATTGGGAGGCCGAGGTGGGTGGATCACGAGGTCAGGAGATCGAGACCATCCTGGCTAACACGGTGAAACCCCATCTCTACTAAAAAATAGAAAAAATTAGCTGGGCATGGTGGCGCGTGCCTGTAGTCCCAGCTACTCGGGATGCTGAGGCAGGAGAATAGTGTGAACCCGGGAGGCAGAACTTGCAGTGAGCCAAGATCACGCCACTGCACTCCAGCCTGGGTGACAGAGCGAGACTCTGTCTCAAATTAAATAAATAAATAAATAAATGAAAATAAAATTAAAAAAATGATGTGGAGAGGCCAAACCAATGGCTCTTATATCCACGTTCTTTCTTCTAAATGATTTCACCTTAGTTTTGGTCTGCATCTCTAACCATAGCTAGTTGCAGTAGGACCTTCTATCTGGCCTTGCTGCTCTCATTTTTGGACCTCCTCACTGAAATCAAATTGATCTTTCTAAAATGCAAACCTGGTCTTAGTATTTTATTACTTAAAACCCATTGGTGGCTTTCCATGATTTATGGAATAAAGTCAAAATTCCTGTTTTTGCCCATGTTTCTGTGTGCCTCTCATCCCTACATTTACTGATTCCTGTGTGCCATAAATTGCCAGTTGTCCAGAGTTCATTCTCTTTTTGTACTTGGGAGGACTTCTGCATCCTGCAACTTTTCCCCTGAAACGTGCTTGGAAAATACCTACTCATTTTTTTCAGATTCAGGTTAGGTTTTTACTTCAGTTTCTTTTCCTGAAGCTTATACTGACTGCTCCATATGGCTTTGGGGATTAGCTACTCATTCCTTTGTGCCCTTTGTAGATACACATTTATCATGGAGTCTTTTTTTTTTTTTTTTTTTTGAGACAGAGTCTCACTCTGTCACCAGGCTGGAGTGCAGTGGTGTGATCTCAGCTCACTGCAACCTTTACCTTCCAGGTTCAACTGATTCTCTGGCCTCAGCTTCCCAAGTAACTACAGGCGTGCACCACCGTGCCCAGCTAATTTTTGTATTTTTAGTAGAGACGGGGTTTCACTATGTTGGCCAGGATGGTCTCAATCTCTTGACCTCGTGATCTGCCCACGTTGGCCTCCCAAAGTGCTGGGATTACAGGCATGAGCCACCGCTCCCAATCAGTCATGCAGTCTTTATACTTACTTGTTTATTTGCCTGTGAGCTCACTGAATGCAGGGAATATTTCCTTGTTGCTCTAGCACCTACACCAGTACCTGGTATCCAGAAGCTGTATGCTAAATGTTTGTTGAGTGGCTGTTTGACTGAATGACTGTACTCCTAATTAGTAGATAGAAAGCCATGAACTTCCCAGTTCATCATTCTTTGTGCTCAATTCTGGTTTCTTTATTGTGTTCAAAAGAGTTCCTTAGCGACATAAAACTATGGAGCTAGTATGTCAGCTCATTTAAGCAATGATTGGTTTATGTATATAAGAGGCTTCAATAATTATATATTTTTATTTCAGTTTCAATAAATGATCAATTTATTAGTTTTCTCTGTTTTGGCTTACTGTTCACATTTAATATCAAATAAAAGTGTTTTACTTAAAATTATTCATGCCAATTATGACAGTTAGGTGAATATTACTTTGATTTACATTCCAGTAGTAGTTTTGGTTGAACCCTGAATATGCTAAGACGTCACTTTTCTTTTTTTCTTATGAACAGGCTACTGTGTTTACATATATTATTAAAATCTTCTTTGAAAATACGAAGAGTGTTACATTTCTTATATTTAGTTCTCTGTGCTTCAGAATTCCTGTGATACTTGCACTTAAGTCCTTCTGAGCAGTTGATGTTAATATTTATGTGGTTAATTTCATGAAACATGGTGGTTTTCATTTCTATCATTAATTTATACAGGAGATAGACTGTTTTCCAGGTGTAAGCTCAGTCATATAATTAGAAAAGTTATAAGCAGAAAGGAGTTATTTGGTCTAACCCATTTATTCTACAGATAGAGAAATTAGAGTCCAGAAACTCTGTCTTCTTTAATGTCTTACAGGTATTTAAGAAAAAAGAATAGACTTGAGGTTTCTGTGTTCTGAACCCAGTGATCTTGACACTGTAATGATCTTCATCCATATTATTCACAGAAGTAAATATAATCACATATTAAATAAGAAACAAAAATACTAAGGGGATATTATACTGAAAAATGAAATAATATTATCTTAATTATTTTGATCAGATTCAATATATAGCAGCTTGAAGGCTAATAATTCCAATGATTCTCTGAATAAACCATTTTTCTAATAAGATTACAGGTTTTAGTAATCTAATTATTTTGACTGATGCAAATGTTACCCCGCCAGTCTGAAAAATGTGTTTATTTATATGTCATAAAGAATAATTTATTCCAAAAAGGCTAATTTTCAAAATATATGTATCTTCTGAAACTGTATCTATTTTTTTCCCACGTTTTCTAAATATATTTTAGAGGGCATTTGTAGATTTTCATGGTGCTGAAAAATTAAGGTATAACGGTCTCATGAAGGAGAATAATGTCATTTAGACATTGTAATTTTGGAGGATCACAATATTTTTTGGAATGTGGTTGTTGCAGCACTGGTCACTTATACTAATTATATAATAACATACTATACTAATGCAATAATATACCATATGAAATTATTAAATGGTAAATTCGTCTTAAATCCTCTAGAATACTGCAAAGAAATAGTTTATATAAGAAAGAGTACCATAGCATACGTGAACACAATGTTTCCTATTTTTTTCTTCCTTTTTATTTTTTTGAAGACAAGTCCTCACTCTGTTGCCCAGACTGGAGTTCAGTGCCATGTTCATAGTTCACTGCAACCTCAAACTCCCAAGCTCAAGTGATCCTCTTGATTCAGCCTCTGAAGTAGCTGTGCCTACAGGTGTGCACCACCACACCGGCTAATTTTTAACATTTTTTATAGATATGTTGCCCAAGCTGGTCTCAAATTCTTGAGCTCAAGAGATCTTCTCACCTTGGCCTCCCAGAGTGTTGGGATTACAGGCATGAGCCACCATACTCAGCCAATATTTCTTTTCTAAAAGACATTTTCTAACATACTTCTCATTTTAACTAACATAATATTCAAAGTGTAGATCTGAGAAAGAGATAGTGCCTGCAGATCTGGGATCCTACATGCTAATATTATGGGATGCATTCAGATCTGATCAGCAGATATTCCATTTATTCTAGAACACCACCAGCAGAAGAATGTAATTACGTCTATCACTAAAACTTTGTGTCAATACAGACTACTGTATTTGTTATCATAGATGGTCCTTGGATGGCAGCCTTAAGCAGTTTTAAACCTAGACAGGTGATGTACTTTTTATTCTTGGATAATTTTCATTGTTTTGTCTAATTTGGTTGTAACTAATGTGTTTAATATGGCTTGCTTGTTTTTTAAAAAGTTGTTCAGTATCCTTAGAACTCAGTGCTGATTTCTTTCTCTAGCAGGCCTTTTATATAGGACATCTCACTTACTCCTGGCTCTCTACTACTAGCATGAGGTCTCTGAAAAAATCAAGACAGCCAAATAATTTGTTATAGAGTAGCCTATGTAGAGGGACAGGGGAGGAGTCATATTCCAAGAGGGAAAGACCTTTGAGCCAGGCTCAATTTGTAGAGGCTGTTGAATGAAAATGAGAGAGAGAGAATGCACACTTTATTGCACTATTAAAGCAAAATTCTGACAATAACTTCTAAAAATGATTCCACTCTTATACACTGAGAATATGACAGACCTTCCAAAAGTATAATTTCTTACATGAACGTCCAGGTATATAAGGAAAAATAACTATTTCATACCAATATCTTCAGCCGCCTTTATTGTTGGTTCACCACATAGGTTTTTATCAGAATCGCAGAACATTAATTTTTTAAATTAGCTACCATTACAACGAGCTTGAGAAGAACTTTCTTTTTAATAATTCGACCCAGATGCATTCTAGATACTCCAGTGTTACGAATCGATGGCTTCATGAGGAGCCGCTGTTGACTCATGCTATCACTGGACACACTGACAGGAAATGTTTTCTTACACCTGTTTTCCTCCTGCTTTTCCTTGGTAGGACTTAGTTCCTTGGCATAGTCCAGTATCAATGGCAGTCATAGAGAAGTGTTACAAAAACCCAGCTTATTCCAACTTGTGAATTATTTGGCACCCAGGAACCAGGTCTTACAATCTTCAACCCACTTTTTCCTAACATGACCCCTTTTCTGAAATGTTTATTTATATATGATGTAGGCCTGGGGAAAGGACATGGACTTTCAAAGAAAATATTCTCCAATAGATCTCTCAACTCCAGAGAACCTTCTGACTAAATCTGAAAGAATTCCACTGTGCTCTGATAACATCCTTTAATAATGAAGGAAAAGATATTTTTCCCCCAGGAGGATTTTGTAGTGAAAGAGATGGCATAATTTTTTTTTTAAATGTTGTTTATAATCTAATTTGTTTTTCCATTGGTGGGGTGTGTCTTAAATCCTAAATGGTACATCCTTTTCAAAATACTTCTAGTAATAAAATGTTTCTGAAGTTATGTTGTAAATATGATTGGACTATGTTTAATAATGTTAAGTTGATCCCACTTCCCCTGAAATTATATACATAAATGCTGAAAGTATAAATTTCCATATACAACTTCATGGAACATTTTTCTTCCAAGTGTGCATTTGCTAGAATTTGCATTGAAAGGTTTTGGAAGGAGCCTGTTGGTATGAATCCTGTGTGAGCAACACTCAGATTTGTTGCATACTGAACAGCATGCTAAATCTCACTTCACAATCTTAGATTTCTCATCTACCATCTTGAGCTGAATTTAAAATATAACTGCAGTTTATTATGTCACCTGTTCGTCAAACAGTGATGCAAAGCTTAGTTTTCAGTGTGAAGAACCCATGACTAGAGAAGGGAAGAAGAAAGGGTCAAGCAGACCTCATTAAAGAGTGTATGGGCAAGAAAACACATCAGATGTCTTGATAGGTTTTTTAAAGTCCTGTTAGACTTGTCATGATTTCCAAAACACTAAATGCCATCTAGTATTTTGGACCCTCCAAAATTACAGTAGAATATTATTATGGGTCATCTTAATTGGAAATATACAGGAAAATCCTGATGATTAATGTAGACTAGTGATAGCTCTCACACATTTATATAACCTATGTTGAAAAGAAAGAAGAAAGGCAGGAAGGAAAGAAGGAAAAAGAGCGGAGAGAGAGGAACAAGAAAACACGTGGATTTGTGGAAATGAAAATTTTTAAATTACTAATTTGCAAGGATGGGTAAGAAAAATACCGAGTATGAACATAAATGCTTTCAATTCCGTTTGCCTCTTAATCCTTCTCAGTCCGTGGCCAGTTTTGAAACTTGGTGTAACTTCCTTCCTTTATTCCTCCCTCCCTTGCTCCCTCCATCCCTTCTTGCCAGCCTCCTTCCCTTCCTCTCTCCTTGAGTTTCCTTCTTCTTTCTTGTTCCCTCCCTCCCTCTCTCTTTTTTTCCCTTAGTTTCCCCGGAAGCACATATACCAGCCATTTGAATGCTTTCTGCTCATAGATACTGCCAAGCCCCCTCACCCAGACTGCTGACTAGATTTGGTAGAATGGAATGAGAAACATAGACTTTGTGTCTGAGGCGGCCACCTCTGATGCTGCAGACTTTTGCCGTGATTATGCACTCCAGCCGAGGGACGCTAGAGAGGTTGAAATTTCAACTGTGGGATTTGCCATTTTGGAATTTGCAGAAATGTACTGGATATGCTAACAGCAGCCTGGCTAGCCTCCACTTCACAAGGAAGTATTTAAATATACACGTGTAATATGAAGAAAATTGCATTAGATCATAAGGGATGAATTATTTTGTAAATGACTATACCATCAAATACCATACCTGATATCAATCATCTTCATCAGACAGTATCTGTGTATGTAAGTAGATAAACAAAAAAGCAGGAGTTTATTTCTCTCTAATGTATCCTTGACTCTCTAGCGGTGACCTCTGAAATGTCTCTTCTGATCCAGACTTGTTTGAATCATGTGCAACATTTTAGATTTGTCTTTTCTCTGCAAGTTTTTTTTGGTTAAGTACCATAACATAGTGAACCAAATAGTTTTGCTTGCTTTCTATTGATGACACATGATTTTGGCTTTTATCTTCAGTGGAAAATCAATGTGTCACATGGCGTTCACTAAGAAAAAGGTATGGGGCCTCTTTGTAATTCTTTGTCAGATGATTGCTTTATCTTGATTTATGCCTTCAAACTTTTTCCCATTCAGCAGAAAATATTGTGTCGCTATCTGTGAGAGCAAAGCGATCTATACCAATTTATGCTCTAAGTGTAGCCTCCTTCCAGAACTGCTTATGGAACATATCAGCTCACTATAGATTAGGGACATAATGGATTCTTCTTTCTTAAAAGTGTCAGATTGACAATTTTAGTTCATATACAAGCTTTTATATTGACATTAAAACAATATTTCTATGTAAAGTAAAATATTGTAGTTGATTATTATTCGAGGGCCTCCCAGAATTTCAAGGTCTGAAAATAAATTCAATGTTCCTGGTGGTAACAAAATTGCCCCTACTTCCTTGTATCAGGACTGCCATTTGGAACTGCTGGGGAAGCTCTTTTCAGAAATTATTTTCAAAACAGCATTGTTGCCTTTTGCCAAACTGAAATCTGGTTGTAAACTTTTGAAAACTAGTTCCTTGGAATGGAATTCAAGTTGTCTTCTAAGCAAATTTTTTTTTAACTCAAACATACATTCTATCTTGCTTTATTATGTCACTATTTGTGTAGGAAACATATTTCTATTTTTACCATTTTCAATTTATTTACATTTACATTTACATTTGTGTGTATATATATACACACATACATACACTTTAAGTTCTGGGATACATATGCAGAACTTGCAGTTTTGTGAAATAGGTATACATGTGCTGTCGTGGTTTGCTGCACCCATCAACCCGTCATCTACATTAAGTATTCCTCCTAATGCTATCCCTCCTCTTTCCTTCCTACCCACTGACAGGCCCCAGTGTGTGATGTTCCCCTCCCTGTGTCTATGTGTTCTCATTGTTCAACTCCCACTTATGAGTGAGAACATGTGGTGTTTGGTTTTCTGTTCTTGTGATAGTTTGCTGAGAATGATGGTTTCCAGCTTCATCCATGTCTCTGCAAAAGACATTAATCCATCCTTTTTTATAGCTGCATAGTATTCCATGGTTTATATGTGCCACATATTCTTTATCCAGTCTATCATTGATGGGCATTTGGGTTGCTTCCTAGTCTTTGCTATTGTGAATAGTGCTGCAATAAACATATGTGTGAATGTGTCTTTATAGTAGAATGATTTATAATCCTTTGGATGTGTACCTAGTGATGAGACTGTTAGGTCAAATGGTATTTCTAGTTCTGGATCCTTGAGGAATTGCTACACTGTCTTCCACAATGGTTGAACTAATTTACACTCCCACCAACAGTGTAAAAGCATTCCTATTTCTCCACATCCTCTCTAGCACCTGTTGTTTCCTGGCTTTTTAATGATTGCCATTCTAACTGGCGCGAGATGGTATCTCATTGGACCAGGGGTGATGAGCTTTTTTTTTTTTTTTTCTTCGAGACAGCCTCACTCTGTCACCCAGGGTGTAGTGCAGTGGCACAATTTCGGCTCACTGCAACCTCCACCTAATGGGTTCAAGCAATTCTCCTGCCTTAGCCTCTTGAGTAGCTGAGATTACAGATATATACCACCACGCCTGGCTAAAGTTTTTTTGTGTGTTTTTGGTAGAAACAGAGTTTCACCATAGTGGCCAGGCAAGTCTCAAACTCCTGACCTTGTGATCCACTCGCCTTGGCCTCCCAAAGTGATGGGATTACAGGCGTGAGCCACCACGCCCAGCCTATGATGAGCTTTTTTTCATGTGTTTATTGGCCGCATAAATGTCTTCTTTTGAGAAGTGTCTGTTCATATCCTTTTCCCACTTTTTGATGGGGTTGTTTTTTTCTTGTAAATTTGTTTAAGTTCCTTGTAGATTCTGGATATTAGCCCTTTGTTAGATGGATAGATTGCAAAAATTGTCTCCCACTCTGTAGGTTGTGTGTTCACTCCGATGATAGTGTCTTTTGCTGTGCAGAAGCTATCTTTAGTTTAATTAGATCCCGTTTCTCAATTTTGGCTTTTGTTGCCACTGCTTTTGGTGTTTTAGTCATGAAGTCTTTGCCTATGCCTATGTTCTGAATGGTATTGGCTAGGTTTTCTTCTAGAGTTTTTATGGTTTTAGATCTTATGTTTAAGTCTTTAATCCATCTTGAGTTAATTATTTTATAAGGTGTAAGGAAGGGGTCCAGTTTCAGCTTTCTTCATATGGCTAGCCAGTTTTCCCATCACCATTTATTAAATAGTCAATCTTTCCCCATTGTTTGTTTTCGTCAGGTGTGTCAGAGATATGTTGTATATTTCATGGTACAATGCCTTCTGTCAATGGGGAAAAATAACAAGCATATATGGGATGAATGAAGTCTGCTATGGTTAAGGTTGAGAATATTTACTGATCCTTGAGTTCAGTCTCCAGGAATGTTGGAAATAGAGAATGGAGATAATGGAGATAAAGAAAAGTTCTGAAAATGACACTTCCCATAGTGTCAAAATTGTGATCTATTGGAGAATTCTGTGATACATCAAAATCTCTGTTTATACTGATGTTTGTTATTGTGTATGAGCATATCTTTATCAGGTGTAGGCTATTTCTATACTTTCATGTCTTTAAATCAATGTTTCTATTCACATATGTATATGTGCAAATAGAAGCATGTTAATATTATATATATATATTTTCTGTCATTACCATGATTGCTATGATTATCATTAGCATGTATTATTAGTGTGACCGAAGTATCATCAGTATCAGTTTCTTTCTAACTGCAGTGCTCCTGTAATGCTTCATTTCTACAGAGCCAACCTACACCCACCGTTTCCCTGACTATAACTTTACCTAAAGTATAAGCCCTTATAAAGCCATGAAAGCCTACCAAGAATTGTCAAAGAAGCTAGGCAGCAGCCAGGCTCTGCCTTAGGAAAAGACTTTACTTTTTATTATCATGTGCAGTACTTAATTACTTGTTTTGACCTCTAAGATTTTGCTCTCCTATATTTCTATCCCCTGGCTTTCTGATATTTCATGTGATTATATTTGAAATTTTAACCTTGCTTTTCTTTTTGGAATCTCTGATATCTCTGCTGCCACAGGTAATGACAGGTTCCTCTCTAACTGTTGGTGTTATCCCTGGTCAGATTATTACTGATGACAGAAGTAGATGTTTTACGTGGATTCTCTCGATATCAGAAACAAATACAGATATCACAACTCAAAAATGACAGACTGATAACCATTATGAACTTAGATGCAACATTCTTAATACAATATTAGCAAATTGAGTCTAGGAATAGTTAAAAATGATAATGTGTTTTAACGAAGTGGGGTTTATCTCAAGTTGGTTTCAACAACTGAAAATCTACCGTGCTGACAGAAAAAAGAAAAATCACGTGACACTCTCAATAGATGCAAAAAAGGAATTTACAAAATGTAACACATTTTTTAAATTAAAAACTCCCAGCAAACTGAGGATAGAAAAGTACATTTTCAAACTGATTATGTGTTTACAAAAAATCTATAGCAAACATCTTACTTAAAATGGTGAAAGCCTTAATACTTTCTACATAAGATTATGAAAAATGCAATGATGTCCTCTCTCCCTAGTTCTTTAAAGTATTGCATTCAATATTAAATAAGTGGAAATATATACCAAGTTCATTGATAAATATTTAATACTTATGAGATGATAATTCTCCTGAAATTGATCTCTAGATTCAGTGGAATTCCCATGAAACCTTATAGGTCCTTTTGGATAAATTACAAAACTGATTCTAAAACAGGGAGAAAGAAAGAAGGGAAGGAAGGAGGAATGGACAGAAAGAAGAAAGAAATAAAGAGAAAAGAAAAGAAAATAAGAAATAAGTGACACCCAAGTTGGGAAGAAAGAAAAATACTATTGTCACGTGATGTAAACATATACATAGAAAATCCTTAGGCATCTGCAGAAGTGTGCTAGAGGTATGAAGTGAATTTAACAAAGTTGTAGGATGAAAGATCAATAAATAAAATCAATTGTGTTTCTATACACAATCAACACCAATTAGAAAATAAAATTATGTAAGCAATTTAACTTATAATAGCCTCAAAAATAATAAAATAATTCAGAATAAATTTAATAAAAGGTATGCTGATCCAAAATTTCTAAATCACTAATACGAGAGATTGAATAGGTAGAAATATGTATCAAGTTCATTGGTAAATATACATGTCATACTTATTAGATGATAATTCTTCTGAAACTGATCTCCAGATTTGGCACAATCCCAATCAAACCTATAGGCCTTTTTGGAGAAACTACAAAGCTGATTCTAATTTTTTTTTTTTAATGCGGAAGTCCTAGAATAGCCAGAGCATGTTTTAGAAAGAAGAATAAAGTTGGAAAACTTTCCAAATTTCAAGACATATTGTAAAGCTACACTAACCAGTACAGTAAACTTACTGGCATGAAGAAGACATATATATCAGTGAAACAGAATAAATAATTTAGAAATATATCCAGCCTTACATGGCCAAAGTTGCCAAAATAATTCAATAAGGAAATCAATGTCTTTATAAAGATGGTACTATTAAAATTGGATATTAAATGGAGAATATGAACTTCAGAATTACCTCACACCATATCCTCAAATTAACTCAACATGTATTTTATACATAATGTAAATATAAAAAGTATAAAGCTTACTGAATAGGAAAAATTTTTAATAATCTTACTATAGCTAAAAATTTTTTAGATAAGAAAAGGATGGATGAAAATGAAAAAAATAGTAAGTTGGACTTCATGAAATTAAAACTTTTGCAATTTAAAACATAGCATCAAAAAATGAAAAGGCAAACCACAGATTGGGACAGAATAATTTTAAATATGTCTGATAAAGAACTTTCATCTAGAATGTACACATAACTAAAAAACTAAATAACAAAACACAAATAACTCATTTAACATAATATTTTGACCTAAATGGGCCAAATATTTGTACAGATATTTTAATTTAAAAAGAGATGATGTCCAATACACAAATGAAAAGATACTTAACATTACCCGTCATCAGGGAAATGCAAGTTAAAACCACATTGAGGTACCACTGTACACCCACTGGAGTGGCTGACACGAGCAGAACTGACCATACCACATGATGTGAAGAATTGCTATTCACACCTGGCTAGTGGGACTTCAAAATGGTACAGACATTCTGGAAAGCAGTTTGGCAGTTTCTTTTAATGTTAAACTTAGTACTGATCATATAGCCAAATAATTCCACTGCCACTCAAAATAAATAAAAACATATCCGTACCAAGCCTCATCCTTGAAGTTCATAGCAGATGTGTCCATCAACTTGGAAATGGATAAACCAGTTGTAGATGGAGTACCACTCAACAATAAAAAGGAGCAAACTGATACAACAGCAATATAAATGAATACCAAAAGCATTATGCTCAGTGAAAGAAGCTAGACATGAAAGACACCAATGTATCATTCCACTAATAGGATACTCTAGAAAATGCAAACTGTAGAAACAGAAGCAGATTAGTGGTTGCCTGTGTTCAGGAATGGAGAAAAGATCAAATGCAAAACAGCAAAAGAAAACATTTTGTGATGATGCAGATTTTCTGTATCTTGATCATGATTGTGGTCAAATGATGATATTCATCTGCCGTAACCCATTAAATTGCACATTGAAAAGGGTGAATTTTACTGTGTGTACATTATACTTAAATGGAGCTGTAAATATGTTTGGAGCTTATCTGTGAACATTAGTTGCAGAGCAGGAGTTATTTTTCTAGAGTGGAAATCTGCTGAGTGCCAACTTGAGAAGGGTTGAAAAAAATTAGAATCTTCTTCCAGCACATTTCAGTTAGAACACTCTTAGGATGTCGTTACAGCTGTGCTCTATATTGGAGTCTCTGATGAAATCACATGTCTAACAATCTCAGCATGCCTTTAATCAACAGAATACACACGTGTTTTCTTTTTTTTACTATAAAGGATATACCAAACAACTTTTTCAAGACTTTACTTCAAAAAGGCACGTAGTTTTGCAATATTTTTGGTAAGTCTTTAATTATTTCAAAATGAAAAATTGAAAATAAAATGCAGTTATTTACTCAGGCCCCCCCAAAAAAGGCCTGTACGGGGAATGCATGTGCTGTGTGTGTGTGTGTGTGTGTGTGTGTGTGTAAGTGTGTGATTTGAAGAATTGAAAAAATTTTAGTGGGGTTTTGTAGCATCACTTGGATAGCATCCTGTAGTTTTGTATTGTGTTTGAAATAAAAATAAAGTGAATACACTGATAAAAGAATTTGAAAAGAATTTGCATTATTGCCTAAATTATGTGTGGTTTCCACAGTGGCATGAATCGAGCATCTTTAACCTACATAACAATATATCAGAATGTATTAGGTAAAAAATAAGTAAACAAGTATAACAAAGTTAAATATTTCTAAAGGAAAATTATAGCTTTATTTTTTTTCCTGAAATGTTTTGAGGAGATATTTACACCAAAAGATATTATCATTGATCAATGAAACTTTTTCAGAATTTGCTTGTGTCCCACCAATATTTGATTACATAGTGCTTCTGTGAGTTCCATTTCATTAATTTAGCATTGACAGGAGAGAAGGCAATGGCTCTGCAGCCTCTCTTGGTGTGGCATGATCCTGGTTCCGCTGGCTGATCTCTATTAGAACCATGGCCTTAATCATGCCTTTCATGCTTCCAACTTGATTTGCATTTGTTGTGTAATCCAAATTTATTCTCTCGTTTAGTCGCTTCCACCCATAGAAAAGCAGGTCTTTTTCATTTCTCCTTCACCATTGCCCCCATTTTTTCTTTTTGTCCTCCCATGATGAAAAACAAGAGAGAAAACAAACTATAACAACAACAGACACCTTTTGTCTGTGGTCACCAATGCATTGTAGCACTAAACTTTGTTCAAAATCTCTAGATCTGACCTCTATATCTGCTGTTCCCAGAGTTTTTCAATGTATTCTCTAGACTGCTGTGACCCACTGACAGAAAGTCTAGCTATATTTAATTGAAAGTTATTGCTGTCTGATATGGTTTGGCTGTGTCCGCACCGAAATCTCATCTTGCACTGTAGCTCCCATAATTCACATGTTGTGGGAGGGACCCAGTGAGAGGTAAGTGGATCATGGGGACAGTTTTCCCCACACTGTTCTAGTGGTAGTGAATAAGTCTCATGAGATCTGATGGTTTTATAAGGGGAAACCCCTTTCGCCTTTCACTTGGTTCTCATTTGCTAAATCATGCCTCTCAGCTGATTCTCTCTAGAATTTATTCTCAGGAGATCTAATTAATAACTTGTCAAGCTGATGTCCGTCCTTGGGGACAACTCGTATCTGAAGAATGGCCAGTGAAAGGTATTAAAACTCCATACTCCTGCCTCAATTTAGGGCAACTCTGAAGGGTCACCCCAGCTTCTCAGCTCCCCCTTGAGATTAGCTGAGGTATTTGTTGTGACTGCCTCACATCTCAACTCCCTTTATCCAATTCAGCTTTTTCGCCACAGTTGTTGGTTCCTAGGATTTTACCCAGTTAAATGTTCTCTACACAAATCTCTATCTCAAATCTGCTTTACAGGGAATGTGGCCTCAGACAGGTTTTCATTAGGTTCTGGACATAACTCTCATTAGTCATTGATAGGATTCGGCTGTGTCTCCGGCCGAATCTCACCTTGATTGTAATTATCCCCGCATGTCAAGGATGGAGTCAGGTGGAGATAATTGAATCATAGGGGCGGGTTCCCCCTACTGTTCTCCTGGTAGCGAATAAGTCTCACGAGATCTGATGCTTTTAAAATGGGAGTTTCCCTACACAAGCTTTCTTCTCTGCTACCATTTAAGATGTGCCTTTGCTTCTTTTTTGCCTTCTGCCGTGACTGTGAGGCCTCCCCAGCCATGTGGAATTGTGAGTTCATTAAACCTCTTTCCTTTATACATTGCCCGGTCTTGGGTATGACTTTATTAGCAGCATGAGAGCAAACTAGTACAGTCTGTTCTATAAGCCCAAGTCGGATCACAGAGTCCCGCTTTCTGTTTTTTTTTTTCTAGCCCATATTTCTACTAAAACTTGACTCATATAGACTTAAAACAAAATAATTAAGCATGGCTAATATTTATTTAATATTTTATACGTGTCAGGTACTTTATTTTGTAACTTATCTTTTAATAATCTTTCCAAATCTCTAAAAGGAGAATTCTGCTCTTTTATAGAGAAAATAAGGATGGCTCAATCTTTTGATTTTTATTACAAGCTTTATTTTGTATAACATATAATAAACTAAAAATATTGAAAGTTTAGAAACCATCAGCACACAATCGAGGTGATGGAAATATACTTCACCTCCAGTTTCCTGATGCCTCTTTATAATACATTTCTCTGGCCCCTCATTCCTGGCCCTTAAAAACCACCAAACTGCTTTCTGTCACTGGACAGTAATTTATACAGTCAAAAAATGTATATAAATACAATTTTACACTATGCACTTTTTTGTCTGACATTTTATGTTTTTTTCTCTGCATGTTTTACCTCTAGAGTCTGCCTTGTTTCACTTAGTATAATTATTTTGAGATTCATTCATGTTATAGTATGTATCCATAATTAATTCGGATAAAGCAAGTTAATTCATTAATGTATTGATTGATATTTAGACTGTTTCTAGTTTGGGCTATTATGAATACATGTGCTATGAACATTTGTGTTGATATCATTACATGAACACCTACTTTTATCTCTCTTGGGTAAATACCCAGGAGTGCAATGGCTGAGTCTTACAGCAGAAGTATGTTTAACTTTTTAAGGGACTCTTAAACTGTTTTTCAAAGGTTACACTTTTTTTTTTATTCCCATCAGCAGTGTATGAGAGTTTCAGCTTCTCCACATCCAAGCCAGTGCTTGGCTATTATCAGTCATGCTAATCTTAGCTATTTAAAAATAGATAGTGGCGTCTCATTTTGGTTTTAATTTGCATTGCCCTAAGCATTAATTATGTTGAGCATATGTGCTTATTTACCAAACAAATGTCTACTTTGAAATGTCTGTTCCAGTCTTTCACCCAAGTTTTAAATGGGGTTGTTTGTTTTTCATTATTAAATTTTGAGCTTTTAAAATATATTTTTGATGCAAGCCTTTTATCAGATATATGAATTGCAAATATTTTCTCCCCGCCTGCAGCTTGTCTTTTCAGTCTCTTAATAGATTCTTTTGAAGAGCAGATTCTTTTTTTCAAATTTGATGAGTTCTTCTTATCAATATATTATTATATAAATCATGCTGTGGGGTCATATCAAAGAAAGCTTTGCCTGACTCAAAGTCCCAAATGTTTTCACATCTTCCCTCTCCTCTCCTTTGGGAACTGAGATTACACGTAAATTCAGTTACTTGAAATGTACTGTCTACTATTGCTCTGTTCATGTTTTTTAAAAATTTATTTTCTCTCTATATTTTATTTTGAGAGGTGTCTATCTTTTCTTCTTTAATGACTAATGTGCTATCAGCCTACCATGTAGCTGGGACTACAGCCGCATGCTACTATGCCCCGCTAATTTTTGTATTTTTAGTAGAGATGGGATTTCACCATATTGGTCAGGCTGGTCCTGAACTCCTGACTTCGTGATCCACCTGCCTCGGCCTCGCAAAATGCTGAGATTACAGGCGTGAGCCACTGCGCCCAGCCTCCTTTAGTGTATCTTGCATGTCTCTATTTTAGAACATATAGAATACTGTTTCAATAAGCATTTTAATGTTCTTAACTGATAACTCTGGCACCTTGATTTACTCTGGATCAGTTCTGACTCAGTGATTTTTCTCCTTCTTATGAGCCACGTTCTTCTGTCTTTTGTTGTTACTGTTGCGTCTCTGCTAAACTGTGTCTGGATGTCAGATATGGTGACTTTTATCTTATTGAGTGCTGGAAGTATATATAAATATTCTTGATCTTTGTTTTGGTATGTATTTAAGTTTAGTTGGAAAGAGTTTGACTCTTTTTGGTCTTGCTTTAAAAATTCATTAGGTGGGATCAGACCAGTTCTCATTTTAGAGCTAATCACTCCCAACTAGTGAGGCAAGATCCTTCTGGGTATCCCTGGGAATCTTGAGGTGTTTCTGGTTTGGCTGATAAAATAAGCACTATTACTGGACCTTGGTGAGCATGTGTACTGTTACTTTTCATCTTATCTGGGTGTTGTTTCCCCAACCGTAGGTACTTTTCTCTAGGCCTGTCCTAACAATTACTTAGCTATGTACTTTAGGGGGACCCTTTGCAGAGCTCTGGAGTTCTCTTTCTGTGCAGCCCCTTCTTCTCGGAAACCTTGTCCTGAGAGCTCATGTCAACATGGTTTCTGTGGACTCTCAGCTCTGTCCCCTCAGCTCAGGGAGAACAATGGGCTCCTCTTGGGCTCTTCTCCTGGAGTAGTGGGCTGGAAAGCTTTCTCCAGGCATAAATTAGGGCAGTTGATAGGCTCACCTTGTTTGAGACTGACTTTACAGGGTCTTGCAAACTTTTGTGGCATACATTTTGGCCATTTTTTGGTTGTTTCAGGAGGGAGAGAAAGTCTAGTTCTTGTTACTCCATCATGGTCATTGCAGAAGTCAACCTAACTGATATTTATCAATACAGTCTGTTGCTACACATTGAACTTGCTTAAGATAATTTTTAGATGGCACAGAACTTTCTGTCCATTGAATGAGACTCTCTGCTTATTTTGCAAGTGCTCATTTGTATGGAGACATTTGTATGGAGAAACTTCAAAAAGTTTGTGGAAAAATGAAGTTAAAAGATAAACATTGAAAATGTGATCTTCGGTTTTCATCCCTAAAGAACTGATGGTCCTGGGAACTTAACAATGTCAATGCAGTCTCTTATACATTATTAACTTAAGAAAAATGGGTGCCCTTTCCACATTTGTTGAGATTGGGAAACAAAAAGAAGTCAGAAGGAGCCAAATCAGAGCTGTAAGGTGGACGCCTGACAATTTCCCATTGAGACTCTCACAAAATTGCCTTTGCTCGATGACAGGAATGAGCAGAAACATTGTGGTGTTAGAGGACTGTCTGCTAAAGCTTTCCCAGGTATTTTGCCCTAAAACTTTGGCTAACTTATTCAAAACACTCTCATGATATGCAGATATTATTGTTCTCTGACCTTCCACAAAGGCAACAAGCAAAATGCCTGGAATGTCCCCAAAAAACTGTTGCCGTGACCTTTGCTCTTGAGTGATCCCCTTTTGCTTTGACTGGACCACTTCC
Source organism: Gorilla gorilla gorilla (assembly GCF_029281585.2). Lineage (NCBI taxonomy): Eukaryota > Metazoa > Chordata > Mammalia > Primates > Hominidae > Gorilla > Gorilla gorilla. The sequence continues at coordinate 11,811,136 of NC_073235.2, read as the reverse complement.
ACCTTTGGTAGCCATTGCTTTGATTGTGTTTTGCCCTCAGGATCATACTGGGAAAGCCATGTTTTATCTTCTGTTACAATTCTTCAAAGAAATCCTTCAGGATCTTGACCCTAGTTCTTTAAAATTTCCATTGAGAGCTCTCCTCTTGTCTGCAGCTGATCTGAGCACAACACTTTTGACACCCATGCAGCGGAAAGTTGGTTCAACTTTAATTTTTTAGTCAGAACTGTGTAAGCTGAACCAATTAAGATGTCTACGATGTTGGCTATTGTTTGTGCTGTTGATTATCAGTCCTCTTCAATTAGGGCACAAACAAGATTAATTTTTTTCCTTGCAAATTGATATGGATGATCTGTCCCTGTGGACTTCATCTTCCACATCATCTCGTTTCTTCTTTAAAAAAGCTGTCCGCTTGTGAACTACTGATTTCTTTGGTGCATTGTCCCCTCAAGCTTTTTGTAAAGCATCAGTGATTTCACCGTTCTTTCACTCAAGCTTCATCATAATCTAATGTTTGTTCTCGCTTCAATTTTAGCAGAATTTACATTGCTCTGCTAGGGGCTCTTTTCAAACTAATGTCTACTCCTTCTTACTGTCTCAAACTAGATCCTGTTCAAACATGCTATAATAAATTAGTATGAGTTTATTTTGCTGCCAAAATTGAAACCTTTGCATAGTTTTTTTCATAATATACATTTTCCATGAACTTTTTAAGGCCTCTCATGTATCCACAGGTAGAGTGCCTTACCTATTCTGACTTCAGTCAATTATTCAAGACCTTTCCTTGTCAGTGATACATTAGAAAGGTAGAGTATTGAAAAATAAGAGTAGCTTCTGCTGATTAAGAAATACTATATCTTTTTCTACTTCTTTCTTTTTTTTTCTTTTTTTTTTTTTTTTTTCGAGACAGCATCTTTCTCTGTCACCCAGGCTGGAGTGCAGTGGTGTGATCTCAGCTCACTGCAACCTCTGCCTCCCAGGGTCAAGTGATTCTCCTGCCTCAGCCTCCCGAGTAGCTGGGACTATAGGTGCCTGCCACCACACCCAGCTAATTTTTGTATTTTTAGTGGAGACAAGGTTTCGCCATATTGGCCAGGCTGGTCTTGAACTCCTGACCTTGTGATCTGCCTGACTCGGCCTCCCAAAGCGCTGGGATTAGAGTCATGAGCCACCGTACCTAGCTTTCTACTTCTTTCTTATTATTTTCCTCCTCTCTCATTCCCATATTCTCTCCTTTCTCCTACTTTCCTCCCCACTCCCTGTTTCCTTCCTTTCATCTTTCCTACTTTCAAGACTTAATATTTCTTGAACCTCAGATGTTATCATAGTATGTTATTTGTTTAATTTTCACATAACAATAATAGTTTAAATACAAATAATATTTATTTTCATCCCCATGTTATCAGTATAACAGTAAAGATGTGGAGAGGCCAGCTGGGCATGCTGGCTCAAGCCTGTAATCCCAGCACATTGGGAGGCCGAGGTGGGTGGATCACGAGGTCAGGAGATCGAGACCATCCTGGCTAACACGGTGAAACCCCATCTCTACTAAAAAAATAGAAAAAATTAGCTGGGCATGGTGGCGCATGCCTGTAGTCCCAGCTACTCGGGAGGCTGAGGCAGGAGAATAGTGTGAACCCGGGAGGCAGAACTTGCAGTGAGCCAAGATCACGCCACTGCACTCCAGCCTGGGTGACAGAGTGAGACTCTGTCTCAAAAAAAATAAATAAATAAATAAATGAAAATAAAATTAAAAAAATGATGTGGAGAGGCCAAACCAATGGCTCTTATATCCACGTTCTTTCTTCTAAATGATTTCACCTTAGTTTTGGTCTGCATCTCTAACCATAGCTAGTTGCAGTAGGACCTTCTATCTGGCCTTGCTGCTCTCATTTTTGGACCTCCTCACTGAAATCAAATTGATCTTTCTAAAATGCAAACCCGGTCTTAGTATTTTATTACTTAAAACCCATTGGTGGCTTTCCATGATTTATGGAATAAAGTCAAAATTCCTGTTTTTGCCAACGTTTCTGTGTGCCTCTCATCCCTACATTTACTGATTCCTGTGTGCCATAAATTGCCAGTTGTCCAGAGTTCATTCTCTTTTTGTACTTGGGAGGACTTCTGCATCCTGAAACTTTTCCCCTGAAACGTGCTTGGAAAATACCTACCCATTGTTTTCAGATTCAGGTTAGTTTTTTACTTCAGTTTCTTTTCCTGAAGCTTATACTGACCGCTCCATATGGCTTTGGGGATTAGCTACTCATTCCTTTGTGCCCTTTGTAGATACACATTTATCGTGGAGTCTTTTTTTTTTTTTTTTTTTTTTTGAGACAGAGTCTCACTCTGTCACCAGGCTGGAGTGCAGTGGTGTGATCTCAGCTCACTGCAACCTTTACCTTCCAGGTTCAACTGATTCTCTGGCCTCAGCCTCCAAGTAACTACAGGCGTGCACCACCGTGCCCAGCTAATTTTTGTATTTTTAGTAGAGATGGGGTTTCACTATGTTGGCCAGGATGGTCTCGATCTCTTGACCTCGTGATCTGCCCACGTTGGCCTCCCAAAGTGCTGGGATTACAGGCATGAGCCACCGCTCCCAATCAGTCATGCAGTCTTTATACTTACTTGTTTACTTGCCTGTGAGCTCACTGAATGCAGGGACTATTTCCTTGTTGCTCTAGCACCTACACCAGTACCTGGTATCCAGAAGCTGTATGCTAAATGTTTGTTGAGTGGCTGTTTGACTGAATGATTGTACTCCTAATTAGTAGATAGAAAGCCATGAACTTCCCAGTTCATCATTCTTTGTGCTCAATTCTGGTTTCTTTATTGTGTTCAAAAGAGTTCCTTAGTGACATAAAACTATGGAGCTAGTATGTCAGCTCATTTAAGCAATGATTGGTTTATGTATATAAGAGGCTTCAATAATTATATATTTTTATTTCAGTTTCAATAAATGATCAATTTATTAGTTTTCTCTGTTTTGGCTTACTGTTCACATTTAATATCAAATAAAAGTGTTTTACTTAAAATTATTCATGCCAATTATGACAGTTAGGTGAATATTACTTTGATTTACATTCCAGTAGTAGTTTTGGTTGAACCCTGAATATGCTAAGACGTCACTTTTCTTTTTTTCTTATGAACAGGCTACTGTGTTTACATATATTATTAAAATCTTCTTTGAAAATACGAAGAGTGTTACATTTCTTATATTTAGTTCTCTGTGCTTCAGAATTCCTGTGATACTTGCACTTAAGTCCTTCTGAGCAGTTGATGTTAATATTTATGTGGTTAATTTCATGAAACATGGTGGTTTTCATTTCTATCATTAATTTATACAGGAGATAGACTGTTTTCCAGGTGTAAGCTCAGTCATATAATTAGAAAAGTTATAAGCAGAAAGGAGTTATTTGGTCTAACCCATTTATTCTACAGATAGAGAAATTAGAGTCCAGAAACTCTGTCTTCTTTAATGTCTTACAGGTATTTAAGAAAAAAGAATAGACTTGAGGTTTCTGTGTTCTGAACCCAGTGATCTTGACACTGTAATGATCTTCATCCATATTATTCACAGAAGTAAATATAATCACATATTAAATAAGAAACAAAAATACTAAGGGGATATTATACTGAAAAATGAAATAATATTATCTTAATTATTTTGATCAGATTCAATATATAGCAGCTTGAAGGCTAATAATTCCAATGATTCTCTGAATAAACCATTTTTCTAATAAGATTACAGGTTTTAGTAATCTAATTATTTTGACTGATGCAAATGTTACCCCGCCAGTCTGAAAAATGTGTTTATTTATATGTCATAAAGAATAATTTATTCCAAAAAGGCTAATTTTCAAAATATATGTATCTTCTGAAACTGTATCTATTTTTTTCCCACGTTTTCTAAATATATTTTAGAGGGCATTTGTAGATTTTCATGGTGCTGAAAAATTAAGGTATAACGGTCTCATGAAGGAGAATAATGTCATTTAGACATTGTAATTTTGGAGGATCACAATATTTTTTGGAATGTGGTTGTTGCAGCACTGGTCACTTATACTAATTATATAATAACATACTATACGAATGCAATAATATACCATATGAAATTATTAAATGGTAAATTCGTCTTAAATCCTCTAGAATACTGCAAAGAAATAGTTTATATAAGAAAGAGTACCATAGCATACGTGAACACAATGTTTCCTATTTTTTTCTTCCTTTTTATTTTTTTGAAGACAAGTCCTCACTCTGTTGCCCAGACTGGAGTTCAGTGCCATGTTCATAGTTCACTGCAACCTCAAACTCCCAAGCTCAAGTGATCCTCTTGATTCAGCCTCTGAAGTAGCTGTGCCTACAGGTGTGCACCACCACACCGGCTAATTTTTAACATTTTTTATAGATATGTTGCCCAAGCTGGTCTCAAATTCTTGAGCTCAAGAGATCTTCTCACCTTGGCCTCCCAGAGTGTTGGGATTACAGGCATGAGCCACCATACTCAGCCAATATTTCTTTTCTAAAAGACATTTTCTAACATACTTCTCATTTTAACTAACATAATATTCAAAGTGTAGATCTGAGAAAGAGATAGTGCCTGCAGATCTGGGATCCTACATGCTAATATTATGGGATGCATTCAGATCTGATCAGCAGATATTCCATTTATTCTAGAACACCACCAGCAGAAGAATGTAATTACGTCTATCACTAAAACTTTGTGTCAATACAGACTACTGTATTTGTTATCATAGATGGTCCTTGGATGGCAGCCTTAAGCAATTTTAAACCTAGACAGGTGATGTACTTTTTCTTCTTGGATAATTTTCATTGTTTTGTCTAATTTGGTTGTAACTAATGTGTTTAATATGGCTTGCTTGTTTTTTAAAAAGTTGTTCAGTATCCTTAGAACTCAGTGCTGATTTCTTTCTCTAGCAGGCCTTTTATATAGGACATCTCACTTTCTCCTGGCTCTCTACTACTAGCATGAGGTCTCTGAAAAAATCAAGACAGCCAAATAATTTGTTATAGAGTAGCCTATGTAGAGGGACAGGGGAGGAGTCATATTCCAAGAGGGAAAGACCTTTGAGCCAGGCTCAATTTGTAGAGGCTGTTGAATGAAAATGAGAGAGAGAGAATGCACACTTTATTGCACTATTAAAGCAAAATTCTGACAATAACTTCTAAAAATGATTCAACTCTTATACACTGAGAATATGACAGACCTTCCAAAAGTATAATTTCTTACATGAACGTCCAGGTATATAAGGAAAAATAACTATTTCATACCAATATCTCCAGCCGCCTTTATTGTTGGTTCACCACATAGGTTTTTATCAGAATCGCAGAACATTAATTTTTTAAATTAGCTACCATTACAACTAGCTTGAGAAGAACTTTCTTTTTAATACTTCGACCCAGATGCATTCTAGATACTCCAGTGTTACGAATCGATGGCTTCATGAGGAGCCACTGTTGACTCATGCTATCACTGGACACACTGACAGGAAATGTTTTCTTACACCTGTTTTCCTCCTGCTTTTCCTTGGTAGGACTTAGTTCCTTGGCATAGTCCAGTATCAATGGCAGTCATAGAGAAGTGTTACAAAAACCCAGCTTATTCCAACTTGTGAATTATTTGGCACCCAGGAACCAGGTCTTACAATCTTCAACCCACTTTTTCCTAACATGACCCCTTTTCTGAAATGTTTATTTATATATGATGTAGGCCTGGGGAAAGGACATGGACTTTCAAAGAAAATATTCTCCAATAGATCTCTCAACTCCAGAGAACCTTCTGACTAAATCTGAAAGAATTCCACTGTGCTCTGATAACATCCTTTAATAATGAAGGAAAAGATATTTTTCCCCCAGGAGGATTTTGTAGTGAAAGAGATGGCATAATTTTTTTTAAATGTTGTTTATAATCTAATTTGTTTTTCCATTGGTGGGGTGTGTCTTAAATCCTAAATGGTACATCCTTTTCAAAATACTTCTAGTAATAAAATGTTTCTGAAGTTATGTTGTAAATAAGATTGGACTATGTTTAATAATGTTAAGTTGATCCCACTTCCCCTGAAATTATATACATAAATGCTGAAAGTATAAATTTACATATACAACTTCATGGAACATTTTTCTTCCAAGTGAGCATTTGCTAGAATTTGCATTGAAAGGTTTTGGAAGGAGCCTGTTGGTATGAATCCTGTGTGAGCAACACTCAGATTTGTCGCATACTGAACAGCATGCTAAATCTCACTTCACAATCTTAGATTTCTCATCTACCATCTTGAGCTGAATTTAAAATGTAACTGCAGTTTATTATGTCACCTGTTCGTCAAACAGTGATGCAAAGCTTAGTTTTCAGTGTGAAGAACCCATGACTAGAGAAGGGAAGAAGAAAGGGTCAAGCAGACCTCATTAAAGAGTGTAAGGGCAAGAAGACACATCAGATGTCTTGATAGGTTTTTTAAAGTCCTGTTAGACTTGTCATGATTTCCAAAACACTAAATGCCATCTAGTATTTTGGACCCTCCAAAATTACAGTAGAATATTATTATGGGTCATCTTAATTGGAAATATACAGGAAAATCCTGATGATTAATGTAGACTAGTGATAGCTCTCACACATTTATATAACCTATGTTGAAAAGAAAGAAGAAAGGCAGGAAGGAAAGAAGGAAAAAGAGCGGAGAGAGAGGAACAAGAAAACACGTGGATTTGTGGAAATGAAAATTTTTAAATTACTAATTTGCAAGAATGGGTAAGAAAAATACCGAGTATGAACATAAATGCTTTCAATTCAGTTTGTCTCTTAATCCTTCTCAGTCCGTGGCCAGTTTTGAAACTTGGTGTAACTTCCTTCCTTTATTCCTCCCTCCCTTGCTCCCTCCATCCCTCCTTGCCAGCCTCCTTCCCTTCCTCTCTCCTTGAGTTTCCTTCTTCTTTCTTGTTCCCTCCCTCCCTCTCTCTTTTTTCCCTCAGTTTCCCCGGAAGCACATATACCAGCCATTTGAATGCTTTCTGCTCATAGATACTGCCAAGCCCCCTCACCCAGACTGCTGACTAGATTTGGTAGAATGGAATGAGAAACATAGACTTTGTGTCTGTGGCGGCCACCTCTGATGTTGCAGATTTTTGCCGTGATTATGCACTCCAGCCGAGGGACGCTAGAGAGGTTGAAATTTCAACTGTGGGATTTGCCATTTTGGAATTTGCAGAAATGTACTGGATATGCTAACAGCAGCCTGGCTAGCCTCCACTTCACAAGGAAGTATTTAAATATACACGTGTAATATGAAGAAAACTGCATTAGATCATAAGGGATGAATTATTTTGTAAATGACTATACCATCAAATACCATACCTGATATCAATCATCTTCATCAGACAGTGTCTGTGTATGTAAGTAGATAAACATAAAAGCAGGAGTTTATTTCTCTCTATTGTATCCTTGACTCTCTAGCGGTGACCTCTGAAATGTCTCTTCTGATCCAGACTTGTTTGAATCATGTGCAACATTTTAGATTTGTCTTTTCTCTGCAAGTTTTTTTTTTGTTAAGTACCATAACATATTGAACCAAATAGTTTTGCTTGCTTTCTATTGATGACACATGATTTTGGCTTTTATCTTCAGTGGAAAATCAATGTGTCACATGGCGTTCACTAAGAAAAAGGTATGGGGCCTCTTTGTAATTCTTTGTCAGATGATTGCTTTATCTTGATTTATGCCTTCAAACTTTTTCCCATTCAGCAGAAAATATTGTGTCGCTATCTGTGAGAGCAAAGCGATCTATACCAATTTATGCTCTAAGTGTAGCCTCCTTCCAGAACTGCTTATGGAACATATCAACTCACTATAGATTAGGGACATAATGGATTCTTCTTTCTTAAAAGTGGCAGATTGACAATTTTAGTTCATATACAAGCTTTTATATTAACATTAAAACAATATTTCTATGTAAAGTAAAATATTGTAGTTGATTATTATTCGAGGGCCTCCCAGAATTTCAAGGTCTGAAAATAAATTCAATGTTCCTGGTGGTAACAAAATTGCCCCTACTTCCTTGTATCAGGACTGCCATTTGGAACTGCTGGGGAAGCTCTTTTCAGAAATTATTTTCAAAACAGCATTGTTGCCTTTTGCCAAACTGAAATCTGGTTGTAAACTTTTGAAAACTAGTTCCTTGGAATGGAATTCAAGTTGTCTTCTAAGCAATTTTTTTTAACTCAAACATACATTCTATCTTGCTTTATTATGTCACTATTTGTGTAGGAAACATATTTCTATTTTTACCATTTTCAATTTATTTACATTTACATTTACATTTGTGTGTATATATACACACATACATACACTTTAAGTTCTGGGATACATATGCAGAACTTGCAGTTTTGTGAAATAGGTATACATGTGCTGTCGTGGTTTGCTGCACCCATCAACCCGTCATCTACATTAAGTAGTTCTCCTAATGCTATCCCTCCTCTTTCCTTCCTACCCACTGACAGGCCCCAGTGTGTGATGTTCCCCTCCCTGTGTCTATGTGTTCTCATTGTTCAACTCCCATATATGAGTAAGAACATGTGGTGTTTGGTTTTCTGTTCTTGTGATAGTTTGCTGAGAATGATGGTTTCCAGCTTCATCCATGTCTCTGCAAAAGACATTAATCCATCCTTTTTTATAGCTGCATAGTATTCCATGGTGTATATGTGCCACATATTCTTTATCCAGTCTATCATTGATGGGCATTTGGGTTGCTTCCTAGTCTTTGCTACTGTGAATAGTGCTGCAATAAACATATGTGTGAATGTGTCTTTATAGTAGAATGATTTATAATCTTTTGATGTGTACCTAGTAATGAGACTGTTAGGTCAAATGGTATTTCTAGTTCTGGATCCTTGAGGAATTGCTACACTGTCTTCCACAATGGTTGAACTAATTTACACTCCCACCAACAGTGTAAAAGCATTCCTATTTCTCCACATCCTCTCTAGCACCTGTTGTTTCCTGACTTTTTAATGATTGCCATTCTAACTGGCGCGAGATGGTATCTCATTGGACCAGGGGTGATGAGCTTTTTTTTTTTTTTCTTCGAGACAGCCTCACTCTGTCACCCAGGGTGGAGTGCAGTGGCACAATTTCGGCTCACTGCAACCTCCACCTAATGGGTTCAAGCAATTCTCCTGCCTTAGCCTCTTGAGTAGCTGGGATTACAGATATATATCACCACGCCAGGCTAAAGTTTTTTTGTGTGTTTTTGGTAGAGACAGAGTTTCACCGTAGTGGCCAGGCAAGTCTCAAACCCCCGACCTTGTGATCCACTCGCCTTGGCCTCCCAAAGTGATGGGATTACAGGCGTGAGCCACCATGCCCAGCCTATGATGAGCTTTTTTTCATGTGTTTATTTGCCGCATAAATGTCTTCTTTTGAGAAGTGTCTGTTCATATCCTTTTCCCACTTTTTGATGGGGTTGTTTTTTTCTTGTAAATTTGTTTAAGTTCCTTGTAGATTCTGGATATTAGCCCTTTGTTAGATGGATAGATTGCAAAAATTGTCTCCCACTCTGTAGGTTGTGTGTTCACTCCGATGATAGTGTCTTTTGCTGTGCAGAAGCTATCTTTAGTTTAATTAGATCCCGTTTCTCAATTTTGGCTTTTGTTGCCACTGCTTTTGGTGTTTTAGTCATGAAGTCTTTGCCTATGCCTATGTTCTGAATGGTATTGGCTAGGTTTTCTTCTAGAGTTTTTATGGTTTTAGATCTTATGTTTAAGTCTTTAACCATCTTGAGTTAATTATTTTATAAGGTGTAAGAAAGGGGTCCAGTTTCAGCTTTCTTCATATGGCTAGCCAGTTTTCCCATCACCATTTATTAAATAGTCAATCTTTCCCCATTGTTTGTTTCCGTCAGGTGTGTCAAAGATATGTTTTATATTTCATGGTACAATGCCTTCTGTCAATGGGGAAAAATAACAAGCATATATGGGATGAATGAAGTCTGCTATGGTTAAGGTTGAGAATATTTACTGATCCTTGAGTTCAGTCTCCAGGAATGTTGGAAATAGAGAATGGAGATAATGGAGATAAAGAAAAGTTTTGAAAATGACACTTCCCATAGTGTCAAAATTGTGATCTATTGGAGAATTCTGTGATACATCAAAATCTCTGTTTATACTGATGTTTGTTATTGTGTATGAGCATATCTTTATCAGGTGTAGGCTATTTCTATACTTTCATGTCTTTAAATCAATGTTTCTATTCACATATGTATATGTGCAAATAGAAGCATGTTAATATTATATATATATATTTTCTGTCATTACCATGATTGCTATGATTATCATTAGCATGTATTATTAGTGTGACCGAAGTATCATCAGTATCAGTTTCTTTTTAAGTGCAGTGCTCCTGTAATGCTTCATTTCTACAGAGCCAACCTACACCCACCGTTTCCCTGACTATAACTTTACCTAAAGTATAAGCCCTTATAAAGCCATGAAAGCCTACCAAGAATTGTCAAAGAAGCTAGGCAGCAGCCAGGCTCTGCCTTAGGAAAAGACTTTACTTTTTATTATCATGTGCAGTACTTAACTACTTGTTTTGACCTCTAAGATTTTGCTCTCCTATATTTCTATCCCCTGGCTTTCTGATATTTCATGTGATTATATTTGAAATTTTAACCTTGCTTTTCTTTTTGGAATCTCTGATATCTCTGCTGCCACAGGTAATGACAGGTTCCTCTCTAACTGTTGGTGTTATCCCTGGTCAGATTATTACTGATGACAGAAGTAGATGTTTTACGTGGATTCTCTCGATATCAAAAACAAATACAGATATCACAACTCAAAAATGACAGACTGATAACCATTATGAACTTAGATGCAACATTCTTAATACAATATTAGCAAAGTGAGTCTAGGAATATTTAAAAATGATAATGTGTTTTAACCAAGTGGGGCTTATCTCAAGTTGGTTTCAACAACTGAAAATCTACCATGCTGACAGAAAAAAGAAAAATCACGTGACACTCTCAATAGATGCAAAAAAGGAATTTACAAAATGTAACACATTTTTTAAATTAAAAACTCCCAGCAAACTGAGGATAGAAAAGTACATTTTCAAACTGATTATGTGTTTACAAAAAATCTATAGCAAACATCTTACTTAAAATGGTGAAAGCCTTAATAGTTTCTACATAAGATTATGAAAAATGCAATGATGTCCTCTCTCCCTAGTTCTTTAAAGTATTGCATTTAATATTAAATAAGTGGAAATATATACCAAGTTCACTGATAAATATTTAATACTTATGAGATGATAATTCTCCTGAAATTGATCTCTAGATTCAGTGGAATTCCCATGAAACCTTATAGGTAGTTTTGGATAAATTACAAAACTGATTCTAAAACAGGGAGAAAGAAAGAAGGGAAGGAAGGAGGAATGGACAGAAAGAAGGAAGAAATAAAGAGAAAAGAAAAGAAAATAAGAAATAAGTGACACCCAAGTTGGGAAGAAAGAAAAATACTATTCTCACGTGATGTAATCATATACATAGAAAATCCTTAGGCATCTGAAGAAGTGTGCTAGAGGTATGAAGTGAATTTAACAAAGTTGTAGGATGAAAGATCAATAAATAAAATCAATTGTGTTTCTGTACACAATCAACAACAATTAGAAAATAAAATTATGTAAGCAATTTAACTTATAATAGCCTCAAAAATAATAAAATAATTCAGAATAAATTTAATAAAAGGTATGCTGATCCAAAATTTCTAAATCACTAATACGAGAGATTGAATAGGTAGAAATATGTATCAAGTTCATTGGTAAATATACATGTCATACTTATTAGATGATAATTCTTCTGAAACTGATCTCCAGATTTGGCACAATCCCAATCAAACCTATAGGCCTTTTTGGAGAAATTACAAAGCTGATTCTATTTTTTTTTTTATGCGGAAGTCCTAGAATAGCCAGAGCATGTTTTAGAAAGAAGAATAAAGTTGGAAAACTTTCCAAATTTCAAGACATATTGTAAAGCTACACTAACCAGTACAGTAAACTTACTGGCACGAAGAAGACATATATATCAGTGAAACAGAATAAATAATTTAGAAATATATCCAGCCTTACATGGCCAAATTTGTCAAAATAATTCAATAAGGAAATCAATGTCTTTATAAAGATGGTACTACTAAAACTGGATATTAAATGGAGAATATAAACTTCAGAATTACCTCACACCACATCCTCAAATTAACTCAACATGTATTTTATACATAATGTAAATATAAAATGTATAAAGCTTACTGAATAGGAAAAATTTTTAATAATCTTACTATAGCTGAAAACATTTTAGATAAGAAAAGGATGGATGAAAATGGAAAAAAATAGTAAGTTGGACTTCATGAAATTAAAACTTTTGCAATTTAAAACATAGCATCAAAAAATGAAAAGGCAAACCACAGATTGGGACAGAATAATTTTAAACATGTCTGATAAATAACATTCATCTAGAATGTACACATAACTAAAAAACTAAATAACAAAACACAAATAACTCATTTAACATAATATTTTGACCTAAATGGGCCAAATATTTGTACAGATATTTTAATTTAAAAAGAGATGATGTCCAATACACAAATGAAAAGATACTTAACATTACCTGTCATCAGGGAAATGCAAGTTAAAACCACATTGAGGTACCACTGTACACCCACTGGAGTGGCTGACACGAGCAGAACTGACCATACCACGTGATGTGAAGAATTGCTATTCACACCTGGCTAGTGGGACTTCAAAATGGTACAGACATTTTGGAAAGCAGTTTGGCAGTTTCTTTTAATGTTAAACTTAGTACTGATCATATAGCCAAATAATTCCACTGCGACTCAAAATAAATAAAAACATATCCGTACCAATCCTCATCCTTGAAGTTCATAGCAGATGTGTCCATCAACTTGTAAATGGATAAACCAGTTGTAGATGGAGTACCACTCAACAATAAAAAGGAGCAAACTGGTACAACAGCAATATAAATGAATATCAAAAGCATTATGCTCAGTGAAAGAAGCTAGACATGAAAGACACCAATGTATCATTCCACTAATAGGATACTCTAGAAAATGCAAACTGTAGAAACAGAAGCAGATTAGTGGTTGCCTGTGTTCAGGAATGGAGAAAAGATCAAATGCAAAACAGCAAAAGAAAACATTTTGTGATGATGCAGATTTTCTGTATCTTGATCATGATTGTGGTCAAATGATGATATTCATCTGCCATAACCCAGTAAATTGCACATTGAAAAGGGTGAATGTTACTGTGTGTACATTATACTTAAATGGAGCTGTAAATATGTTTGGAGCTTATCTGTGAACATTAGTTGCAGAGCAGGAGTTATTTTTCTAGAGTGGAAATCTGCTGAGTGCCAACTTGAGAAGGGTTGAAAACAATTAGAACCTTCTTCCAACACATTTCAGTTAGAACACTCTTAGGATGTCGTTACAGCTGTACTCTATATTGGAGTCTCCGATGAAATCACATGTCTAACAATCTCAGCATGCCTTTAATCAACAAAATATACACGTGTTTTCTTTTTTTACTATAAAGGATATACCAAACAACTTTTTCAAGACTTTACTTCAAAAAGGCACGAAGTTTTGCAACATTTTTGGTAAGTCTTTAATTATTTCAAAATGAAAAATTGAAAATAAAATGCAATTATTTACTCAGGCCCCCCAAAAAAAGGCCTGTACGGGGTATGCATGTGCTGTGTGTGTGTGTGTGTGTGTGTGTGTGTGTGTGTGTGTGTAAGTGTGTGATTTGAAGAATTGAAAAAATTTTAGTGGGGTTTTGTAGCATCACTTGGATAGCATCCTGTAATTTTGTATTGTGTTTGAAATAAAAATAAAGTGAATACACTGATAAAAAGAATTTGAAAAGAATTTGCATTATTGCCTAAATTATGTGTGGTTTCCACAGTGGCATGAATCGAGCATCTTTAACCTACATAACAATATATCAGAATGTATTAGGTAAAAAATAAGTAAACTAGTATAACAAAGTTAAATATTTCTAAAGGAAAATTATAGCTTTATTTTTTTTTTCCTGAAATGTTTTGAGGAGATATTTACACCAAAAGATATTATCACTGATCAATGAAACTTTTTCAGAATTTGCTTGTGTCCCACCAATATTTGATTACATAGTGCTTCTGTGAGTTCCATTTCATTAATTTAGCATTGACAGGAGAGAAGGCAATGGCTCTGCAGCCTCTCTTGGTGTGGCATGATCCTGGTTCCGCTGGCTGATCTCTATTAGAACCGTGGCCTTAATCATGCGTTTCATGCTTCTAGCTTGATTTGCATTTGTTGTGTAATCCAAATTTATTCTCTCGTTTAGTCACTTCCACCCATAGAAAAGCAGGTCTTTTTCATTTCTCCTTCACCATTGCCCCCATTTTTTCTTTTTGTCCTCCCATGATGAAAAACAAGACAGAAAACAAACTATAACAACAACAGACACCATTTGTCTGTGGTCACCAATGCATTGTAGCACTAAACTTTGTTCAAAATCTCTAGATCTGACCTCTATATCTGCTGTTCCCAGAGTTTTTCAATGTATTCTCTAGACTGCTGTGACCCACTGACAGAAAGTCTAGCTATATTTAATTGAAAGTTATTACTGTCTGATATGGTTTGGCTGTGTCCGCACCGAAATCTCATCTTGCACTGTAGCTCCCATAATTCACATGTTGTGGGAGGGACCCAGTGAGAGGTAAGTGGATCATGGGGGCAGTTTTCCCCACACTGTTGTAGTGGTAGTGAATAAGTCTCATTAGATCTGATGGTTTTATAAGGGGAAACCCCTTTCGCCTTTCACTTGGTTCTCATTTGCTAAATCATGCCTCTCAGCTGATTCTCTCTAGAATTTATTCTCAGGAGATCTAATTAATAACTTGTCAAGCTGATGTCCATCCTTGGGGACAACTCGTATCTGAAGAATGGCCAGTGAAAGGTATTAAAACTCCATACTCCTGCCTCAATTTAGGGCAACTCTGAAGGGTCACCCCAGCTTCTCAGCTCCCCCTTGAGATTAGCTGAGGTATTTGTTGTGACTGCCTCACATCTCAACTCCCTTTATCCAATTCAGCTTTTTCGCCACAGTTGTTGGTTCCTAGGATTTTACCCAGTTAAATGTTCTCTACACAAATCTCTATCTCAAATCTGCTTTACAGGGAATGTGGCCTCAGACAGGTTTTCATTAGGTTCTGGACATAACTCTCATTAGTCATTGATAGGATTCGGCTGTGTCTCCGGCCGAATCTCACCTTGATTGTAATTATCCCCGCATGTCAAGGATGGAGTCAGGTGGAGATAATTGAATCATAGGGGCGGGTTCCCCCTACTGTTCTCCTGGTAGCGAATAAGTCTCACGAGATCTGATGCTTTTAAAATGGGAGTTTCCCTACACAAGCTTTCTTCTCTGCTACCATTTAAGATGTGCCTTTGCTTCTTTTTTGCCTTCTGCCGTGACTGTGAGGCCTCCCCAGCCATGTGGAATTGTGAGTTCATTAAACCTCTTTCCTTTATACATTGCCCGGTCTTGGGTATGACTTTATTAGCAGCATGAGAGCAAACTAGTACAGTCTGTTCTATAAGCCCAAGTCGGATCACAGAGTCCCGCTTTCTGTTTTTTTTTTTCTAGCCCATATTTCTACTAAAACTTGACTCATATAGACTTAAAACAAAATAATTAAGCATGGCTAATATTTATTTAATATTTTATACGTGTCAGGTACTTTATTTTGTAACTTATCTTTTAATAATCTTTCCAAATCTCTAAAAGGAGAATTCTGCTCTTTTATAGAGAAAATAAGGATGGCTCAATCTTTTGATTTTTATTACAAGCTTTATTTTGTATAACATATAATAAACTAAAAATATTGAAAGTTTAGAAACCATCAGCACACAATCGAGGTGATGGAAATATACTTCACCTCCAGTTTCCTGATGCCTCTTTATAATACATTTCTCTGGCCCCTCATTCCTGGCCCTTAAAAACCACCAAACTGCTTTCTGTCACTGGACAGTAATTTATACAGTCAAAAAATGTATATAAATACAATTTTACACTATGCACTTTTTTGTCTGACATTTTATGTTTTTTTCTCTGCATGTTTTACCTCTAGAGTCTGCCTTGTTTCACTTAGTATAATTATTTTGAGATTCATTCATGTTATAGTATGTATCCATAATTAATTCGGATAAAGCAAGTTAATTCATTAATGTATTGATTGATATTTAGACTGTTTCTAGTTTGGGCTATTATGAATACATGTGCTATGAACATTTGTGTTGATATCATTACATGAACACCTACTTTTATCTCTCTTGGGTAAATACCCAGGAGTGCAATGGCTGAGTCTTACAGCAGAAGTATGTTTAACTTTTTAAGGGACTCTTAAACTGTTTTTCAAAGGTTACATTTTTTTTTTTATTCCCATCAGCAGTGTATGAGAGTTTCAGCTTCTCCACATCCAAGCCAGTGCTTGGCTATTATCAGTCATGCTAATCTTAGCTATTTAAAAATAGATAGTGGCGTCTCATTTTGGTTTTAATTTGCATTGCCCTAAGCATTAATTATGTTGAGCATATGTGCTTATTTACCAAACAAATGTCTACTTTGAAATGTCTGTTCCAGTCTTTCACCCAAGTTTTAAATGGGGTTGTTTGTTTTTCATTATTAAATTTTGAGCTTTTAAAATATATTTTTGATGCAAGCCTTTTATCAGATATATGAATTGCAAATATTTTCTCCCCGCCTGCAGCTTGTCTTTTCAGTCTCTTAATAGATTCTTTTGAAGAGCAGATTCTTTTTTTCAAATTTGATGAGTTCTTCTTATCAATATATTATTATATAAATCATGCTGTGGGGTCATATCAAAGAAAGCTTTGCCTGACTCAAAGTCCCAAATGTTTTCACATCTTCCCTCTCCTCTCCTTTGGGAACTGAGATTACACGTAAATTCAGTTACTTGAAATGTACTGTCTACTATTGCTCTGTTCATGTTTTTTAAAAATTTATTTTCTCTCTATATTTTATTTTGAGAGGTGTCTATCTTTTCTTCTTTAATGACTAATGTGCTATCAGCCTACCATGTAGCTGGGACTACAGCCGCATGCTACTATGCCCCGCTAATTTTTGTATTTTTAGTAGAGATGGGATTTCACCATATTGGTCAGGCTGGTCCTGAACTCCTGACTTCGTGATCCACCTGCCTCGGCCTCGCAAAATGCTGAGATTACAGGCGTGAGCCACTGCGCCCAGCCTCCTTTAGTGTATCTTGCATGTCTCTATTTTAGAACATATAGAATACTGTTTCAATAAGCATTTTAATGTTCTTAACTGATAACTCTGGCACCTTGATTTACTCTGGATCAGTTCTGACTCAGTGATTTTTCTCCTTCTTATGAGCCACGTTCTTCTGTCTTTTGTTGTTACTGTTGCGTCTCTGCTAAACTGTGTCTGGATGTCAGATACGGTGACTTTTATCTTATTGAGTGCTGGAAGTATATATAAATATTCTTGATCTTTGTATTGGTATGTATTTAAGTTTAGTTGGAAAGAGTTTGACTCTTTTTGGTCTTGCTTTAAAAATTCATTAGGTGGGATCAGACCAGTTCTCATTTTAGAGCTAATCACTCCCAACTAGTGAGGCAAGATCCTTCTGGGTATCCCTGGGAATCTTGAGGTGTTTCTGGTTTGGCTGATAAAATAAGCACTATTACTGGACCTTGGTGAGCATGTGTACTGTTACTTTTCATCTTATCTGGGTGTTGTTTCCCCAACCGTAGGTACTTTTCTCTAGGCCTGTCCTAACAATTACTTAGCTATGTACTTTAGGGGGACCCTTTGCATAGCTCTGGAGTTCTCTTTCTGTGCAGCCCCTTCTTCTCGGAAACCTTGTCCTGAGAGCTCATGTCAACATGGTTTCTGTGGACTCTCAGCTCTGTCCCCTCAGCTCAGGGAGAACAATGGGCTCCTCTTGGGCTCTTCTCCTGGAGTAGTGGGCTGGAAAGCTTTCTCCAGGCATAAATTAGGGCAGTTGATAGGCTCACCTTGTTTGAGACTGACTTTACAGGGTCTTGCAAACTTTTGTGGCATACATTTTGGCCATTTTTTGGTTGTTTCAGGAGGGAGAGAAAGTCTAGTTCTTGTTACTCCATCATGGTCATTGCAGAAGTCAACCTAACTGATATTTATCAATACAGTCTGTTGCTACACATTGAACTTGCTTAAGATAATTTTTAGATGGCACAGAACTTTCTGTCCATTGAATGAGACTCTCTGCTTATTTTGCAAGTGCTCATTTGTATGGAGACATTTGTATGGAGAAACTTCAAAAAGTTTGTGGAAAAATGAAGTTAAAAGATAAACATTGAAAATGTGATCTTCGGTTTTCATCCCTAAAGAACTGATGGTCCTGGGAACTTAACAATGTCAATGCAGTCTCTTATACATTATTAACTTAAGAAAAATGGGTGCCCTTTCCACATTTGTTGAGATTGGGAAACAAAAAGAAGTCAGAAGGAGCCAAATCAGAGCTGTAAGGTGGACGCCTGACAATTTCCCATTGAGACTCTCACAAAATTGCCTTTGCTCGATGACAGGAATGAGCAGAAACATTGTGGTGTTAGAGGACTGTCTGCTAAAGCTTTCCCAGGTATTTTGCCCTAAAACTTTGGCTAACTTATTCAAAACACTCTCATGATATGCAGATATTATTGTTCTCTGACCTTCCACAAAGGCAACAAGCAAAATGCCTGGAATGTCCCCAAAAAACTGTTGCCGTGACCTTTGCTCTTGAGTGATCCCCTTTTGCTTTGACTGGACCACTTCCACCTTTGGTAGCCATTGCTTTGATTGTGTTTTGCCCTCAGGATCATACTGGGAAAGCCATGTTTTATCTTCTGTTACAATTCTTCAAAGAAATCCTTCAGGATCTTGACCCTAGTTCTTTAAAATTTCCATTGAGAGCTCTCCTCTTGTCTGCAGCTGATCTGAGCACAACACTTTTGACACCCATGCAGCGGAAAGTTGGTTCAACTTTAATTTTTTAGTCAGAACTGTGTAAGCTGAACCAATTAAGATGTCTACGATGTTGGCTATTGTTTGTGCTGTTGATTATCAGTCCTCTTCAATTAGGGCACAAACAAGATTAATTTTTTTCCTTGCAAATTGATATGGATGATCTGTCCCTGTGGACTTCATCTTCCACATCATCTCGTTTCTTCTTTAAAAAAGCTGTCCGCTTGTGAACTACTGATTTCTTTGGTGCATTGTCCCCTCAAGCTTTTTGTAAAGCATCAGTGATTTCACCGTTCTTTCACTCAAGCTTCATCATAATCTAATGCTTGTTCTCGCTTCAATTTTAGCAGAATTTACATTGCTCTGCTAGGGGCTCTTTTCAAACTAATGTCTACTCCTTCTTACTGTCTCAAACTAGATCCTGTTCAAACATGCTATAATAAATTAGTATGAGTTTATTTTGCTGCCAAAATTGAAACCTTTGCATAGTTTTTTTCATAATATACATTTTCCATGAACTTTTTAAGGCCTCTCATGTATCCACAGGTAGAGTGCCTTACCTATTCTGACTTCAGTCAATTATTCAAGACCTTTCCTTGTCAGTGATACATTAGAAAGGTAGAGTATTGAAAAATAAGAGTAGCTTCTGCTGATTAAGAAATACTATATCTTTTTCTACTTCTTTCTTTTTTTTTCTTTTTTTTTTTTTTTTTTCGAGACAGCATCTTTCTCTGTCACCCAGGCTGGAGTGCAGTGGTGTGATCTCAGCTCACTGCAACCTCTGCCTCCCAGGGTCAAGTGATTCTCCTGCCTCAGCCTCCCGAGTAGCTGGGACTATAGGTGCCTGCCACCACACCCAGCTAATTTTTGTATTTTTAGTGGAGACAAGGTTTCGCCATATTGGCCAGGCTGGTCTTGAACTCCTGACCTTGTGATCTGCCTGACTCGGCCTCCCAAAGCGCTGGGATTAGAGTCATGAGCCACCGTACCTAGCTTTCTACTTCTTTCTTATTATTTTCCTCCTCTCTCATTCCCATATTCTCTCCTTTCTCCTACTTTCCTCCCCACTCCCTGTTTCCTTCCTTTCATCTTTCCTACTTTCAAGACTTAATATTTCTTGAACCTCAGATGTTATCATAGTATGTTATTTGTTTAATTTTCACATAACAATAATAGTTTAAATACAAATAATATTTATTTTCATCCCCATGTTATCAGTATAACAGTAAAGATGTGGAGAGGCCAGCTGGGCATGCTGGCTCAAGCCTGTAATCCCAGCACATTGGGAGGCCGAGGTGGGTGGATCACGAGGTCAGGAGATCGAGACCATCCTGGCTAACACGGTGAAACCCCATCTCTACTAAAAAAATAGAAAAAATTAGCTGGGCATGGTGGCGCATGCCTGTAGTCCCAGCTACTCGGGAGGCTGAGGCAGGAGAATAGTGTGAACCCGGGAGGCAGAACTTGCAGTGAGCCAAGATCACGCCACTGCACTCCAGCCTGGGTGACAGAGTGAGACTCTGTCTCAAAAAAAATAAATAAATAAATAAATGAAAATAAAATTAAAAAAATGATGTGGAGAGGCCAAACCAATGGCTCTTATATCCACGTTCTTTCTTCTAAATGATTTCACCTTAGTTTTGGTCTGCATCTCTAACCATAGCTAGTTGCAGTAGGACCTTCTATCTGGCCTTGCTGCTCTCATTTTTGGACCTCCTCACTGAAATCAAATTGATCTTTCTAAAATGCAAACCCGGTCTTAGTATTTTATTACTTAAAACCCATTGGTGGCTTTCCATGATTTATGGAATAAAGTCAAAATTCCTGTTTTTGCCAACGTTTCTGTGTGCCTCTCATCCCTACATTTACTGATTCCTGTGTGCCATAAATTGCCAGTTGTCCAGAGTTCATTCTCTTTTTGTACTTGGGAGGACTTCTGCATCCTGAAACTTTTCCCCTGAAACGTGCTTGGAAAATACCTACCCATTGTTTTCAGATTCAGGTTAGTTTTTTACTTCAGTTTCTTTTCCTGAAGCTTATACTGACCGCTCCATATGGCTTTGGGGATTAGCTACTCATTCCTTTGTGCCCTTTGTAGATACACATTTATCGTGGAGTCTTTTTTTTTTTTTTTTTTTTTTTTTTGAGACAGAGTCTCACTCTGTCACCAGGCTGGAGTGCAGTGGTGTGATCTCAGCTCACTGCAACCTTTACCTTCCAGGTTCAACTGATTCTCTGGCCTCAGCCTCCAAGTAACTACAGGCGTGCACCACCGTGCCCAGCTAATTTTTGTATTTTTAGTAGAGATGGGGTTTCACTATGTTGGCCAGGATGGTCTCGATCTCTTGACCTCGTGATCTGCCCACGTTGGCCTCCCAAAGTGCTGGGATTACAGGCATGAGCCACCGCTCCCAATCAGTCATGCAGTCTTTATACTTACTTGTTTACTTGCCTGTGAGCTCACTGAATGCAGGGACTATTTCCTTGTTGCTCTAGCACCTACACCAGTACCTGGTATCCAGAAGCTGTATGCTAAATGTTTGTTGAGTGGCTGTTTGACTGAATGATTGTACTCCTAATTAGTAGATAGAAAGCCATGAACTTCCCAGTTCATCATTCTTTGTGCTCAATTCTGGTTTCTTTATTGTGTTCAAAAGAGTTCCTTAGTGACATAAAACTATGGAGCTAGTATGTCAGCTCATTTAAGCAATGATTGGTTTATGTATATAAGAGGCTTCAATAATTATATATTTTTATTTCAGTTTCAATAAATGATCAATTTATTAGTTTTCTCTGTTTTGGCTTACTGTTCACATTTAATATCAAATAAAAGTGTTTTACTTAAAATTATTCATGCCAATTATGACAGTTAGGTGAATATTACTTTGATTTACATTCCAGTAGTAGTTTTGGTTGAACCCTGAATATGCTAAGACGTCACTTTTCTTTTTTTCTTATGAACAGGCTACTGTGTTTACATATATTATTAAAATCTTCTTTGAAAATACGAAGAGTGTTACATTTCTTATATTTAGTTCTCTGTGCTTCAGAATTCCTGTGATACTTGCACTTAAGTCCTTCTGAGCAGTTGATGTTAATATTTATGTGGTTAATTTCATGAAACATGGTGGTTTTCATTTCTATCATTAATTTATACAGGAGATAGACTGTTTTCCAGGTGTAAGCTCAGTCATATAATTAGAAAAGTTATAAGCAGAAAGGAGTTATTTGGTCTAACCCATTTATTCTACAGATAGAGAAATTAGAGTCCAGAAACTCTGTCTTCTTTAATGTCTTACAGGTATTTAAGAAAAAAGAATAGACTTGAGGTTTCTGTGTTCTGAACCCAGTGATCTTGACACTGTAATGATCTTCATCCATATTATTCACAGAAGTAAATATAATCACATATTAAATAAGAAACAAAAATACTAAGGGGATATTATACTGAAAAATGAAATAATATTATCTTAATTATTTTGATCAGATTCAATATATAGCAGCTTGAAGGCTAATAATTCCAATGATTCTCTGAATAAACCATTTTTCTAATAAGATTACAGGTTTTAGTAATCTAATTATTTTGACTGATGCAAATGTTACCCCGCCAGTCTGAAAAATGTGTTTATTTATATGTCATAAAGAATAATTTATTCCAAAAAGGCTAATTTTCAAAATATATGTATCTTCTGAAACTGTATCTATTTTTTTCCCACGTTTTCTAAATATATTTTAGAGGGCATTTGTAGATTTTCATGGTGCTGAAAAATTAAGGTATAACGGTCTCATGAAGGAGAATAATGTCATTTAGACATTGTAATTTTGGAGGATCACAATATTTTTTGGAATGTGGTTGTTGCAGCACTGGTCACTTATACTAATTATATAATAACATACTATACTAATGCAATAATATACCATATGAAATTATTAAATGGTAAATTCGTCTTAAATCCTCTAGAATACTGCAAAGAAATAGTTTATATAAGAAAGAGTACCATAGCATACGTGAACACAATGTTTCCTATTTTTTTCTTCCTTTTTATTTTTTTGAAGACAAGTCCTCACTCTGTTGCCCAGACTGGAGTTCAGTGCCATGTTCATAGTTCACTGCAACCTCAAACTCCCAAGCTCAAGTGATCCTCTTGATTCAGCCTCTGAAGTAGCTGTGCCTACAGGTGTGCACCACCACACCGGCTAATTTTTAACATTTTTTATAGATATGTTGCCCAAGCTGGTCTCAAATTCTTGAGCTCAAGAGATCTTCTCACCTTGGCCTCCCAGAGTGTTGGGATTACAGGCATGAGCCACCATACTCAGCCAATATTTCTTTTCTAAAAGACATTTTCTAACATACTTCTCATTTTAACTAACATAATATTCAAAGTGTAGATCTGAGAAAGAGATAGTGCCTGCAGATCTGGGATCCTACATGCTAATATTATGGGATGCATTCAGATCTGATCAGCAGATATTCCATTTATTCTAGAACACCACCAGCAGAAGAATGTAATTACGTCTATCACTAAAACTTTGTGTCAATACAGACTACTGTATTTGTTATCATAGATGGTCCTTGGATGGCAGCCTTAAGCAGTTTTAAACCTAGACAGGTGATGTACTTTTTCTTCTTGGATAATTTTCATTGTTTTGTCTAATTTGGTTGTAACTAATGTGTTTAATATGGCTTGCTTGTTTTTTAAAAAGTTGTTCAGTATCCTTAGAACTCAGTGCTGATTTCTTTCTCTAGCAGGCCTTTTATATAGGACATCTCACTTTCTCCTGGCTCTCTACTACTAGCATGAGGTCTCTGAAAAAATCAAGACAGCCAAATAATTTGTTATAGAGTAGCCTATGTAGAGGGACAGGGGAGGAGTCATATTCCAAGAGGGAAAGACCTTTGAGCCAGGCTCAATTTGTAGAGGCTGTTGAATGAAAATGAGAGAGAGAGAATGCACACTTTATTGCACTATTAAAGCAAAATTCTGACAATAACTTCTAAAAATGATTCCACTCTTATACACTGAGAATATGACAGACCTTCCAAAAGTATAATTTCTTACATGAACGTCCAGGTATATAAGGAAAAATAACTATTTCATACCAATATCTTCAGCCGCCTTTATTGTTGGTTCACCACATAGGTTTTTATCAGAATCGCAGAACATTAATTTTTTAAATTAGCTACCATTACAACGAGCTTGAGAAGAACTTTCTTTTTAATAATTCGACCCAGATGCATTCTAGATACTCCAGTGTTACGAATCGATGGCTTCATGAGGAGCCGCTGTTGACTCATGCTATCACTGGACACACTGACAGGAAATGTTTTCTTACACCTGTTTTCCTCCTGCTTTTCCTTGGTAGGACTTAGTTCCTTGGCATAGTCCAGTATCAATGGCAGTCATAGAGAAGTGTTACAAAAACCCAGCTTATTCCAACTTGTGAATTATTTGGCACCCAGGAACCAGGTCTTACAATCTTCAACCCACTTTTTCCTAACATGACCCCTTTTCTGAAATGTTTATTTATATATGATGTAGGCCTGGGGAAAGGACATGGACTTTCAAAGAAAATATTCTCCAATAGATCTCTCAACTCCAGAGAACCTTCTGACTAAATCTGAAAGAATTCCACTGTGCTCTGATAACATCCTTTAATAATGAAGGAAAAGATATTTTTCCCCCAGGAGGATTTTGTAGTGAAAGAGATGGCATAATTTTTTTTAAAATGTTGTTTATAATCTAATTTGTTTTTCCATTGGTGGGGTGTGTCTTAAATCCTAAATGGTACATCCTTTTCAAAATACTTCTAGTAATAAAATGTTTCTGAAGTTATGTTGTAAATATGATTGGACTATGTTTAATAATGTTAAGTTGATCCCACTTCCCCTGAAATTATATACATAAATGCTGAAAGTATAAATTTCCATATACAACTTCATGGAACATTTTTCTTCCAAGTGTGCATTTGCTAGAATTTGCATTGAAAGGTTTTGGAAGGAGCCTGTTGGTATGAATCCTGTGTGAGCAACACTCAGATTTGTTGCATACTGAACAGCATGCTAAATCTCACTTCACAATCTTAGATTTCTCATCTACCATCTTGAGCTGAATTTAAAATATAACTGCAGTTTATTATGTCACCTGTTCGTCAAACAGTGATGCAAAGCTTAGTTTTCAGTGTGAAGAACCCATGACTAGAGAAGGGAAGAAGAAAGGGTCAAGCAGACCTCATTAAAGAGTGTATGGGCAAGAAAACACATCAGATGTCTTGATAGGTTTTTTAAAGTCCTGTTAGACTTGTCATGATTTCCAAAACACTAAATGCCATCTAGTATTTTGGACCCTCCAAAATTACAGTAGAATATTATTATGGGTCATCTTAATTGGAAATATACAGGAAAATCCTGATGATTAATGTAGACTAGTGATAGCTCTCACACATTTATATAACCTATGTTGAAAAGAAAGAAGAAAGGCAGGAAGGAAAGAAGGAAAAAGAGCGGAGAGAGAGGAACAAGAAAACACGTGGATTTGTGGAAATGAAAATTTTTAAATTACTAATTTGCAAGGATGGGTAAGAAAAATACCGAGTATGAACATAAATGCTTTCAATTCCGTTTGCCTCTTAATCCTTCTCAGTCCGTGGCCAGTTTTGAAACTTGGTGTAACTTCCTTCCTTTATTCCTCCCTCCCTTGCTCCCTCCATCCCTTCTTGCCAGCCTCCTTCCCTTCCTCTCTCCTTGAGTTTCCTTCTTCTTTCTTGTTCCCTCCCTCCCTCTCTCTTTTTTTCCCTTAGTTTCCCCGGAAGCACATATACCAGCCATTTGAATGCTTTCTGCTCATAGATACTGCCAAGCCCCCTCACCCAGACTGCTGACTAGATTTGGTAGAATGGAATGAGAAACATAGACTTTGTGTCTGAGGCGGCCACCTCTGATGCTGCAGACTTTTGCCGTGATTATGCACTCCAGCCGAGGGACGCTAGAGAGGTTGAAATTTCAACTGTGGGATTTGCCATTTTGGAATTTGCAGAAATGTACTGGATATGCTAACAGCAGCCTGGCTAGCCTCCACTTCACAAGGAAGTATTTAAATATACACGTGTAATATGAAGAAAATTGCATTAGATCATAAGGGATGAATTATTTTGTAAATGACTATACCATCAAATACCATACCTGATATCAATCATCTTCATCAGACAGTATCTGTGTATGTAAGTAGATAAACAAAAAAGCAGGAGTTTATTTCTCTCTAATGTATCCTTGACTCTCTAGCGGTGACCTCTGAAATGTCTCTTCTGATCCAGACTTGTTTGAATCATGTGCAACATTTTAGATTTGTCTTTTCTCTGCAAGTTTTTTTTTGTTAAGTACCATAACATAGTGAACCAAATAGTTTTGCTTGCTTTCTATTGATGACACATGATTTTGGCTTTTATCTTCAGTGGAAAATCAATGTGTCACATGGCGTTCACTAAGAAAAAGGTATGGGGCCTCTTTGTAATTCTTTGTCAGATGATTGCTTTATCTTGATTTATGCCTTCAAACTTTTTCCCATTCAGCAGAAAATATTGTGTCGCTATCTGTGAGAGCAAAGCGATCTATACCAATTTATGCTCTAAGTGTAGCCTCCTTCCAGAACTGCTTATGGAACATATCAGCTCACTATAGATTAGGGACATAATGGATTCTTCTTTCTTAAAAGTGTCAGATTGACAATTTTAGTTCATATACAAGCTTTTATATTGACATTAAAACAATATTTCTATGTAAAGTAAAATATTGTAGTTGATTATTATTCGAGGGCCTCCCAGAATTTCAAGGTCTGAAAATAAATTCAATGTTCCTGGTGGTAACAAAATTGCCCCTACTTCCTTGTATCAGGACTGCCATTTGGAACTGCTGGGGAAGCTCTTTTCAGAAATTATTTTCAAAACAGCATTGTTGCCTTTTGCCAAACTGAAATCTGGTTGTAAACTTTTGAAAACTAGTTCCTTGGAATGGAATTCAAGTTGTCTTCTAAGCAAATTTTTTTTTAACTCAAACATACATTCTATCTTGCTTTATTATGTCACTATTTGTGTAGGAAACATATTTCTATTTTTACCATTTTCAATTTATTTACATTTACATTTACATTTGTGTGTATATATATACACACATACATACACTTTAAGTTCTGGGATACATATGCAGAACTTGCAGTTTTGTGAAATAGGTATACATGTGCTGTCGTGGTTTGCTGCACCCATCAACCCGTCATCTACATTAAGTATTCCTCCTAATGCTATCCCTCCTCTTTCCTTCCTACCCACTGACAGGCCCCAGTGTGTGATGTTCCCCTCCCTGTGTCTATGTGTTCTCATTGTTCAACTCCCACTTATGAGTGAGAACATGTGGTGTTTGGTTTTCTGTTCTTGTGATAGTTTGCTGAGAATGATGGTTTCCAGCTTCATCCATGTCTCTGCAAAAGACATTAATCCATCCTTTTTTATAGCTGCATAGTATTCCATGGTTTATATGTGCCACATATTCTTTATCCAGTCTATCATTGATGGGCATTTGGGTTGCTTCCTAGTCTTTGCTATTGTGAATAGTGCTGCAATAAACATATGTGTGAATGTGTCTTTATAGTAGAATGATTTATAATCCTTTGGATGTGTACCTAGTGATGAGACTGTTAGGTCAAATGGTATTTCTAGTTCTGGATCCTTGAGGAATTGCTACACTGTCTTCCACAATGGTTGAACTAATTTACACTCCCACCAACAGTGTAAAAGCATTCCTATTTCTCCACATCCTCTCTAGCACCTGTTGTTTCCTGGCTTTTTAATGATTGCCATTCTAACTGGCGCGAGATGGTATCTCATTGGACCAGGGGTGATGAGCTTTTTTTTTTTTTTTTCTTCGAGACAGCCTCACTCTGTCACCCAGGGTGTAGTGCAGTGGCACAATTTCGGCTCACTGCAACCTCCACCTAATGGGTTCAAGCAATTCTCCTGCCTTAGCCTCTTGAGTAGCTGAGATTACAGATATATACCACCACGCCTGGCTAAAGTTTTTTTGTGTGTTTTTGGTAGAAACAGAGTTTCACCATAGTGGCCAGGCAAGTCTCAAACTCCTGACCTTGTGATCCACTCGCCTTGGCCTCCCAAAGTGATGGGATTACAGGCGTGAGCCACCACGCCCAGCCTATGATGAGCTTTTTTTCATGTGTTTATTGGCCGCATAAATGTCTTCTTTTGAGAAGTGTCTGTTCATATCCTTTTCCCACTTTTTGATGGGGTTGTTTTTTTCTTGTAAATTTGTTTAAGTTCCTTGTAGATTCTGGATATTAGCCCTTTGTTAGATGGATAGATTGCAAAAATTGTCTCCCACTCTGTAGGTTGTGTGTTCACTCCGATGATAGTGTCTTTTGCTGTGCAGAAGCTATCTTTAGTTTAATTAGATCCCGTTTCTCAATTTTGGCTTTTGTTGCCACTGCTTTTGGTGTTTTAGTCATGAAGTCTTTGCCTATGCCTATGTTCTGAATGGTATTGGCTAGGTTTTCTTCTAGAGTTTTTATGGTTTTAGATCTTATGTTTAAGTCTTTAATCCATCTTGAGTTAATTATTTTATAAGGTGTAAGGAAGGGGTCCAGTTTCAGCTTTCTTCATATGGCTAGCCAGTTTTCCCATCACCATTTATTAAATAGTCAATCTTTCCCCATTGTTTGTTTTCGTCAGGTGTGTCAGAGATATGTTGTATATTTCATGGTACAATGCCTTCTGTCAATGGGGAAAAATAACAAGCATATATGGGATGAATGAAGTCTGCTATGGTTAAGGTTGAGAATATTTACTGATCCTTGAGTTCAGTCTCCAGGAATGTTGGAAATAGAGAATGGAGATAATGGAGATAAAGAAAAGTTCTGAAAATGACACTTCCCATAGTGTCAAAATTGTGATCTATTGGAGAATTCTGTGATACATCAAAATCTCTGTTTATACTGATGTTTGTTATTGTGTATGAGCATATCTTTATCAGGTGTAGGCTATTTCTATACTTTCATGTCTTTAAATCAATGTTTCTATTCACATATGTATATGTGCAAATAGAAGCATGTTAATATTATATATATATATTTTCTGTCATTACCATGATTGCTATGATTATCATTAGCATGTATTATTAGTGTGACCGAAGTATCATCAGTATCAGTTTCTTTCTAACTGCAGTGCTCCTGTAATGCTTCATTTCTACAGAGCCAACCTACACCCACCGTTTCCCTGACTATAACTTTACCTAAAGTATAAGCCCTTATAAAGCCATGAAAGCCTACCAAGAATTGTCAAAGAAGCTAGGCAGCAGCCAGGCTCTGCCTTAGGAAAAGACTTTACTTTTTATTATCATGTGCAGTACTTAATTACTTGTTTTGACCTCTAAGATTTTGCTCTCCTATATTTCTATCCCCTGGCTTTCTGATATTTCATGTGATTATATTTGAAATTTTAACCTTGCTTTTCTTTTTGGAATCTCTGATATCTCTGCTGCCACAGGTAATGACAGGTTCCTCTCTAACTGTTGGTGTTATCCCTGGTCAGATTATTACTGATGACAGAAGTAGATGTTTTACGTGGATTCTCTCGATATCAGAAACAAATACAGATATCACAACTCAAAAATGACAGACTGATAACCATTATGAACTTAGATGCAACATTCTTAATACAATATTAGCAAATTGAGTCTAGGAATAGTTAAAAATGATAATGTGTTTTAACGAAGTGGGGTTTATCTCAAGTTGGTTTCAACAACTGAAAATCTACCGTGCTGACAGAAAAAAGAAAAATCACGTGACACTCTCAATAGATGCAAAAAAGGAATTTACAAAATGTAACACATTTTTTAAATTAAAAACTCCCAGCAAACTGAGGATAGAAAAGTACATTTTCAAACTGATTATGTGTTTACAAAAAATCTATAGCAAACATCTTACTTAAAATGGTGAAAGCCTTAATACTTTCTACATAAGATTATGAAAAATGCAATGATGTCCTCTCTCCCTAGTTCTTTAAAGTATTGCATTCAATATTAAATAAGTGGAAATATATACCAAGTTCATTGATAAATATTTAATACTTATGAGATGATAATTCTCCTGAAATTGATCTCTAGATTCAGTGGAATTCCCATGAAACCTTATAGGTCCTTTTGGATAAATTACAAAACTGATTCTAAAACAGGGAGAAAGAAAGAAGGGAAGGAAGGAGGAATGGACAGAAAGAAGAAAGAAATAAAGAGAAAAGAAAAGAAAATAAGAAATAAGTGACACCCAAGTTGGGAAGAAAGAAAAATACTATTCTCACGTGATGTAAACATATACATAGAAAATCCTTAGGCATCTGCAGAAGTGTGCTAGAGGTATGAAGTGAATTTAACAAAGTTGTAGGATGAAAGATCAATAAATAAAATCAATTGTGTTTCTATACACAATCAACACCAATTAGAAAATAAAATTATGTAAGCAATTTAACTTATAATAGCCTCAAAAATAATAAAATAATTCAGAATAAATTTAATAAAAGGTATGCTGATCCAAAATTTCTAAATCACTAATACGAGAGATTGAATAGGTAGAAATATGTATCAAGTTCATTGGTAAATATACATGTCATACTTATTAGATGATAATTCTTCTGAAACTGATCTCCAGATTTGGCACAATCCCAATCAAACCTATAGGCCTTTTTGGAGAAACTACAAAGCTGATTCTAATTTTTTTTTTTTTAATGCGGAAGTCCTAGAATAGCCAGAGCATGTTTTAGAAAGAAGAATAAAGTTGGAAAACTTTCCAAATTTCAAGACATATTGTAAAGCTACACTAACCAGTACAGTAAACTTACTGGCATGAAGAAGACATATATATCAGTGAAACAGAATAAATAATTTAGAAATATATCCAGCCTTACATGGCCAAAGTTGCCAAAATAATTCAATAAGGAAATCAATGTCTTTATAAAGATGGTACTATTAAAATTGGATATTAAATGGAGAATATGAACTTCAGAATTACCTCACACCATATCCTCAAATTAACTCAACATGTATTTTATACATAATGTAAATATAAAAAGTATAAAGCTTACTGAATAGGAAAAATTTTTAATAATCTTACTATAGCTAAAAATTTTTTAGATAAGAAAAGGATGGATGAAAATGGAAAAAAATAGTAAGTTGGACTTCATGAAATTAAAACTTTTGCAATTTAAAACATAGCATCAAAAAATGAAAAGGCAAACCACAGATTGGGACAGAATAATTTTAAATATGTCTGATAAAGAACTTTCATCTAGAATGTACACATAACTAAAAAACTAAATAACAAAACACAAATAACTCATTTAACATAATATTTTGACCTAAATGGGCCAAATATTTGTACAGATATTTTAATTTAAAAAGAGATGATGTCCAATACACAAATGAAAAGATACTTAACATTACCCGTCATCAGGGAAATGCAAGTTAAAACCACATTGAGGTACCACTGTACACCCACTGGAGTGGCTGACACGAGCAGAACTGACCATACCACATGATGTGAAGAATTGCTATTCACACCTGGCTAGTGGGACTTCAAAATGGTACAGACATTCTGGAAAGCAGTTTGGCAGTTTCTTTTAATGTTAAACTTAGTACTGATCATATAGCCAAATAATTCCACTGCCACTCAAAATAAATAAAAACATATCCGTACCAAGCCTCATCCTTGAAGTTCATAGCAGATGTGTCCATCAACTTGGAAATGGATAAACCAGTTGTAGATGGAGTACCACTCAACAATAAAAAGGAGCAAACTGATACAACAGCAATATAAATGAATACCAAAAGCATTATGCTCAGTGAAAGAAGCTAGACATGAAAGACACCAATGTATCATTCCACTAATAGGATACTCTAGAAAATGCAAACTGTAGAAACAGAAGCAGATTAGTGGTTGCCTGTGTTCAGGAATGGAGAAAAGATCAAATGCAAAACAGCAAAAGAAAACATTTTGTGATGATGCAGATTTTCTGTATCTTGATCATGATTGTGGTCAAATGATGATATTCATCTGCCGTAACCCATTAAATTGCACATTGAAAAGGGTGAATTTTACTGTGTGTACATTATACTTAAATGGAGCTGTAAATATGTTTGGAGCTTATCTGTGAACATTAGTTGCAGAGCAGGAGTTATTTTTCTAGAGTGGAAATCTGCTGAGTGCCAACTTGAGAAGGGTTGAAAAAAATTAGAATCTTCTTCCAGCACATTTCAGTTAGAACACTCTTAGGATGTCGTTACAGCTGTGCTCTATATTGGAGTCTCTGATGAAATCACATGTCTAACAATCTCAGCATGCCTTTAATCAACAGAATACACACGTGTTTTCTTTTTTTTACTATAAAGGATATACCAAACAACTTTTTCAAGACTTTACTTCAAAAAGGCACGTAGTTTTGCAACATTTTTGGTAAGTCTTTAATTATTTCAAAATGAAAAATTGAAAATAAAATGCAGTTATTTACTCAGGCCCCCCCAAAAAAGGCCTGTACGGGGAATGCATGTGCTGTGTGTGTGTGTGTGTGTGTGTGTGTGTGTGTGTAAGTGTGTGATTTGAAGAATTGAAAAAATTTTAGTGGGGTTTTGTAGCATCACTTGGATAGCATCCTGTAGTTTTGTATTGTGTTTGAAATAAAAATAAAGTGAATACACTGATAAAAGAATTTGAAAAGAATTTGCATTATTGCCTAAATTATGTGTGGTTTCCACAGTGGCATGAATCGAGCATCTTTAACCTACATAACAATATATCAGAAGGTATTAGGTAAAAAATAAGTAAACAAGTATAACAAAGTTAAATATTTCTAAAGGAAAATTATAGCTTTATTTTTTTTCCTGAAATGTTTTGAGGAGATATTTACACCAAAAGATATTATCATTGATCAATGAAACTTTTTCAGAATTTGCTTGTGTCCCACCAATATTTGATTACATAGTGCTTCTGTGAGTTCCATTTCATTAATTTAGCATTGACAGGAGAGAAGGCAATGGCTCTGCAGCCTCTCTTGGTGTGGCATGATCCTGGTTCCGCTGGCTGATCTCTATTAGAACCATGGCCTTAATCATGCCTTTCATGCTTCCAACTTGATTTGCATTTGTTGTGTAATCCAAATTTATTCTCTCGTTTAGTCGCTTCCACCCATAGAAAAGCAGGTCTTTTTCATTTCTCCTTCACCATTGCCCCCATTTTTTCTTTTTGTCCTCCCATGATGAAAAACAAGAGAGAAAACAAACTATAACAACAACAGACACCTTTTGTCTGTGGTCACCAATGCATTGTAGCACTAAACTTTGTTCAAAATCTCTAGATCTGACCTCTATATCTGCTGTTCCCAGAGTTTTTCAATGTATTCTCTAGACTGCTGTGACCCACTGACAGAAAGTCTAGCTATATTTAATTGAAAGTTATTACTGTCTGATATGGTTTGGCTGTGTCCGCACCGAAATCTCATCTTGCACTGTAGCTCCCATAATTCACATGTTGTGGGAGGGACCCAGTGAGAGGTAAGTGGATCATGGGGACAGTTTTCCCCACACTGTTCTAGTGGTAGTGAATAAGTCTCATTAGATCTGATGGTTTTATAAGGGGAAACCCCTTTCGCCTTTCACTTGGTTCTCATTTGCTAAATCATGCCTCTCAGCTGATTCTCTCTAGAATTTATTCTCAGGAGATCTAATTAATAACTTGTCAAGCTGATGTCCGTCCTTGGGGACAACTCGTATCTGAAGAATGGCCAGTGAAAGGTATTAAAACTCCATACTCCTGCCTCAATTTAGGGCAACTCTGAAGGGTCACCCCAGCTTCTCAGCTCCCCCTTGAGATTAGCTGAGGTATTTGTTGTGACTGCCTCACATCTCAACTCCCTTTATCCAATTCAGCTTTTTCGCCACAGTTGTTGGTTCCTAGGATTTTACCCAGTTAAATGTTCTCTACACAAATCTCTATCTCAAATCTGCTTTACAGGGAATGTGGCCTCAGACAGGTTTTCATTAGGTTCTGGACATAACTCTCATTAGTCATTGATAGGATTCGGCTGTGTCTCCGGCCGAATCTCACCTTGATTGTAATTATCCCCGCATGTCAAGGATGGAGTCAGGTGGAGATAATTGAATCATAGGGGCGGGTTCCCCCTACTGTTCTCCTGGTAGCGAATAAGTCTCACGAGATCTGATGCTTTTAAAATGGGAGTTTCCCTACACAAGCTTTCTTCTCTGCTACCATTTAAGATGTGCCTTTGCTTCTTTTTTGCCTTCTGCCGTGACTGTGAGGCCTCCCCAGCCATGTGGAATTGTGAGTTCATTAAACCTCTTTCCTTTATACATTGCCCGGTCTTGGGTATGACTTTATTAGCAGCATGAGAGCAAACTAGTACAGTCTGTTCTATAAGCCCAAGTCGGATCACAGAGTCCCGCTTTCTGTTTTTTTTTTCTAGCCCATATTTCTACTAAAACTTGACTCATATAGACTTAAAACAAAATAATTAAGCATGGCTAATATTTATTTAATATTTTATACGTGTCAGGTACTTTATTTTGTAACTTATCTTTTAATAATCTTTCCAAATCTCTAAAAGGAGAATTCTGCTCTTTTATAGAGAAAATAAGGATGGCTCAATCTTTTGATTTTTATTACAAGCTTTATTTTGTATAACATATAATAAACTAAAAATATTGAAAGTTTAGAAACCATCAGCACACAATCGAGGTGATGGAAATATACTTCACCTCCAGTTTCCTGATGCCTCTTTATAATACATTTCTCTGGCCCCTCATTCCTGGCCCTTAAAAACCACCAAACTGCTTTCTGTCACTGGACAGTAATTTATACAGTCAAAAAATGTATATAAATACAATTTTACACTATGCACTTTTTTGTCTGACATTTTATGTTTTTTTCTCTGCATGTTTTACCTCTAGAGTCTGCCTTGTTTCACTTAGTATAATTATTTTGAGATTCATTCATGTTATAGTATGTATCCATAATTAATTCGGATAAAGCAAGTTAATTCATTAATGTATTGATTGATATTTAGACTGTTTCTAGTTTGGGCTATTATGAATACATGTGCTATGAACATTTGTGTTGATATCATTACATGAACACCTACTTTTATCTCTCTTGGGTAAATACCCAGGAGTGCAATGGCTGAGTCTTACAGCAGAAGTATGTTTAACTTTTTAAGGGACTCTTAAACTGTTTTTCAAAGGTTACACTTTTTTTTTTATTCCCATCAGCAGTGTATGAGAGTTTCAGCTTCTCCACATCCAAGCCAGTGCTTGGCTATTATCAGTCATGCTAATCTTAGCTATTTAAAAATAGATAGTGGCGTCTCATTTTGGTTTTAATTTGCATTGCCCTAAGCATTAATTATGTTGAGCATATGTGCTTATTTACCAAACAAATGTCTACTTTGAAATGTCTGTTCCAGTCTTTCACCCAAGTTTTAAATGGGGTTGTTTGTTTTTCATTATTAAATTTTGAGCTTTTAAAATATATTTTTGATGCAAGCCTTTTATCAGATATATGAATTGCAAATATTTTCTCCCCGCCTGCAGCTTGTCTTTTCAGTCTCTTAATAGATTCTTTTGAAGAGCAGATTCTTTTTTTCAAATTTGATGAGTTCTTCTTATCAATATATTATTATATAAATCATGCTGTGGGGTCATATCAAAGAAAGCTTTGCCTGACTCAAAGTCCCAAATGTTTTCACATCTTCCCTCTCCTCTCCTTTGGGAACTGAGATTACACGTAAATTCAGTTACTTGAAATGTACTGTCTACTATTGCTCTGTTCATGTTTTTTAAAAATTTATTTTCTCTCTATATTTTATTTTGAGAGGTGTCTATCTTTTCTTCTTTAATGACTAATGTGCTATCAGCCTACCATGTAGCTGGGACTACAGCCGCATGCTACTATGCCCCGCTAATTTTTGTATTTTTAGTAGAGATGGGATTTCACCATATTGGTCAGGCTGGTCCTGAACTCCTGACTTCGTGATCCACCTGCCTCGGCCTCGCAAAATGCTGAGATTACAGGCGTGAGCCACTGCGCCCAGCCTCCTTTAGTGTATCTTGCATGTCTCTATTTTAGAACATATAGAATACTGTTTCAATAAGCATTTTAATGTTCTTAACTGATAACTCTGGCACCTTGATTTACTCTGGATCAGTTCTGACTCAGTGATTTTTCTCCTTCTTATGAGCCACGTTCTTCTGTCTTTTGTTGTTACTGTTGCGTCTCTGCTAAACTGTGTCTGGATGTCAGATATGGTGACTTTTATCTTATTGAGTGCTGGAAGTATATATAAATATTCTTGATCTTTGTTTTGGTATGTATTTAAGTTTAGTTGGAAAGAGTTTGACTCTTTTTGGTCTTGCTTTAAAAATTCATTAGGTGGGATCAGACCAGTTCTCATTTTAGAGCTAATCACTCCCAACTAGTGAGGCAAGATCCTTCTGGGTATCCCTGGGAATCTTGAGGTGTTTCTGGTTTGGCTGATAAAATAAGCACTATTACTGGACCTTGGTGAGCATGTGTACTGTTACTTTTCATCTTATCTGGGTGTTGTTTCCCCAACCGTAGGTACTTTTCTCTAGGCCTGTCCTAACAATTACTTAGCTATGTACTTTAGGGGGACCCTTTGCAGAGCTCTGGAGTTCTCTTTCTGTGCAGCCCCTTCTTCTCGGAAACCTTGTCCTGAGAGCTCATGTCAACATGGTTTCTGTGGACTCTCAGCTCTGTCCCCTCAGCTCAGGGAGAACAATGGGCTCCTCTTGGGCTCTTCTCCTGGAGTAGTGGGCTGGAAAGCTTTCTCCAGGCATAAATTAGGGCAGTTGATAGGCTCACCTTGTTTGAGACTGACTTTACAGGGTCTTGCAAACTTTTGTGGCATACATTTTGGCCATTTTTTGGTTGTTTCAGGAGGGAGAGAAAGTCTAGTTCTTGTTACTCCATCATGGTCATTGCAGAAGTCAACCTAACTGATATTTATCAATACAGTCTGTTGCTACACATTGAACTTGCTTAAGATAATTTTTAGATGGCACAGAACTTTCTGTCCATTGAATGAGACTCTCTGCTTATTTTGCAAGTGCTCATTTGTATGGAGACATTTGTATGGAGAAACTTCAAAAAGTTTGTGGAAAAATGAAGTTAAAAGATAAACATTGAAAATGTGATCTTCGGTTTTCATCCCTAAAGAACTGATGGTCCTGGGAACTTAACAATGTCAATGCAGTCTCTTATACATTATTAACTTAAGAAAAATGGGTGCCCTTTCCACATTTGTTGAGATTGGGAAACAAAAAGAAGTCAGAAGGAGCCAAATCAGAGCTGTAAGGTGGACGCCTGACAATTTCCCATTGAGACTCTCACAAAATTGCCTTTGCTCGATGACAGGAATGAGCAGAAACATTGTGGTGTTAGAGGACTGTCTGCTAAAGCTTTCCCAGGTATTTTGCCCTAAAACTTTGGCTAACTTATTCAAAACACTCTCATGATATGCAGATATTATTGTTCTCTGACCTTCCACAAAGGCAACAAGCAAAATGCCTGGAATGTCCCCAAAAAACTGTTGCCGTGACCTTTGCTCTTGAGTGATCCCCTTTTGCTTTGACTGGACCACTTCCACCTTTGGTAGCCATTGCTTTGATTGTGTTTTGCCCTCAGGATCATACTGGGAAAGCCATGTTTTATCTTCTGTTACAATTCTTCAAAGAAATCCTTCAGGATCTTGACCCTAGTTCTTTAAAATTTCCATTGAGAGCTCTCCTCTTGTCTGCAGCTGATCTGAGCACAACACTTTTGACACCCATGCAGCGGAAAGTTGGTTCAACTTTAATTTTTTAGTCAGAACTGTGTAAGCTGAACCAATTAAGATGTCTACGATGTTGGCTATTGTTTGTGCTGTTGATTATCAGTCCTCTTCAATTAGGGCACAAACAAGATTAATTTTTTTCCTTGCAAATTGATATGGATGATCTGTCCCTGTGGACTTCATCTTCCACATCATCTCGTTTCTTCTTTAAAAAAGCTGTCCGCTTGTGAACTACTGATTTCTTTGGTGCATTGTCCCCTCAAGCTTTTTGTAAAGCATCAGTGATTTCACCGTTCTTTCACTCAAGCTTCATCATAATCTAATGTTTGTTCTCGCTTCAATTTTAGCAGAATTTACATTGCTCTGCTAGGGGCTCTTTTCAAACTAATGTCTACTCCTTCTTACTGTCTCAAACTAGATCCTGTTCAAACATGCTATAATAAATTAGTATGAGTTTATTTTGCTGCCAAAATTGAAACCTTTGCATAGTTTTTTTCATAATATACATTTTCCATGAACTTTTTAAGGCCTCTCATGTATCCACAGGTAGAGTGCCTTACCTATTCTGACTTCAGTCAATTATTCAAGACCTTTCCTTGTCAGTGATACATTAGAAAGGTAGAGTATTGAAAAATAAGAGTAGCTTCTGCTGATTAAGAAATACTATATCTTTTTCTACTTCTTTCTTTTTTTTTCTTTTTTTTTTTTTTTTTCGAGACAGCATCTTTCTCTGTCACCCAGGCTGGAGTGCAGTGGTGTGATCTCAGCTCACTGCAACCTCTGCCTCCCAGGGTCAAGTGATTCTCCTGCCTCAGCCTCCCGAGTAGCTGGGACTATAGGTGCCTGCCACCACACCCAGCTAATTTTTGTATTTTTAGTGGAGACAAGGTTTCGCCATATTGGCCAGGCTGGTCTTGAACTCCTGACCTTGTGATCTGCCTGACTCGGCCTCCCAAAGCGCTGGGATTAGAGTCATGAGCCACCGTACCTAGCTTTCTACTTCTTTCTTATTATTTTCCTCCTCTCTCATTCCCATATTCTCTCCTTTCTCCTACTTTCCTCCCCACTCCCTGTTTCCTTCCTTTCATCTTTCCTACTTTCAAGACTTAATATTTCTTGAACCTCAGATGTTATCATAGTATGTTATTTGTTTAATTTTCACATAACAATAATAGTTTAAATACAAATAATATTTATTTTCATCCCCATGTTATCAGTATAACAGTAAAGATGTGGAGAGGCCAGCTGGGCATGCTGGCTCAAGCCTGTAATCCCAGCACATTGGGAGGCCGAGGTGGGTGGATCACGAGGTCAGGAGATCGAGACCATCCTGGCTAACACGGTGAAACCCCATCTCTACTAAAAAAATAGAAAAAATTAGCTGGGCATGGTGGCGCATGCCTGTAGTCCCAGCTACTCGGGAGGCTGAGGCAGGAGAATAGTGTGAACCCGGGAGGCAGAACTTGCAGTGAGCCAAGATCACGCCACTGCACTCCAGCCTGGGTGACAGAGTGAGACTCTGTCTCAAAAAAAATAAATAAATAAATAAATGAAAATAAAATTAAAAAAATGATGTGGAGAGGCCAAACCAATGGCTCTTATATCCACGTTCTTTCTTCTAAATGATTTCACCTTAGTTTTGGTCTGCATCTCTAACCATAGCTAGTTGCAGTAGGACCTTCTATCTGGCCTTGCTGCTCTCATTTTTGGACCTCCTCACTGAAATCAAATTGATCTTTCTAAAATGCAAACCTGGTCTTAGTATTTTATTACTTAAAACCCATTGGTGGCTTTCCATGATTTATGGAATAAAGTCAAAATTCCTGTTTTTGCCAACGTTTCTGTGTGCCTCTCATCCCTACATTTACTGATTCCTGTGTGCCATAAATTGCCAGTTGTCCAGAGTTCATTCTCTTTTTGTACTTGGGAGGACTTCTGCATCCTGAAACTTTTCCCCTGAAACGTGCTTGGAAAATACCTACCCATTGTTTTCAGATTCAGGTTAGTTTTTTACTTCAGTTTCTTTTCCTGAAGCTTATACTGACCGCTCCATATGGCTTTGGGGATTAGCTACTCATTCCTTTGTGCCCTTTGTAGATACACATTTATCGTGGAGTCTTTTTTTTTTTTTTTTTTTTTTTGAGACAGAGTCTCACTCTGTCACCAGGCTGGAGTGCAGTGGTGTGATCTCAGCTCACTGCAACCTTTACCTTCCAGGTTCAACTGATTCTCTGGCCTCAGCCTCCAAGTAACTACAGGCGTGCACCACCGTGCCCAGCTAATTTTTGTATTTTTAGTAGAGATGGGGTTTCACTATGTTGGCCAGGATGGTCTCGATCTCTTGACCTCGTGATCTGCCCACGTTGGCCTCCCAAAGTGCTGGGATTACAGGCATGAGCCACCGCTCCCAATCAGTCATGCAGTCTTTATACTTACTTGTTTACTTGCCTGTGAGCTCACTGAATGCAGGGACTATTTCCTTGTTGCTCTAGCACCTACACCAGTACCTGGTATCCAGAAGCTGTATGCTAAATGTTTGTTGAGTGGCTGTTTGACTGAATGATTGTACTCCTAATTAGTAGATAGAAAGCCATGAACTTCCCAGTTCATCATTCTTTGTGCTCAA
Source organism: Gorilla gorilla gorilla (assembly GCF_029281585.2). Lineage (NCBI taxonomy): Eukaryota > Metazoa > Chordata > Mammalia > Primates > Hominidae > Gorilla > Gorilla gorilla. Next base: position 11,770,511 of record NC_073235.2, on the reverse strand, counting down.
TTCTGGTTTCTTTATTGTGTTCAAAAGAGTTCCTTAGTGACATAAAACTATGGAGCTAGTATGTCAGCTCATTTAAGCAATGATTGGTTTATGTATATAAGAGGCTTCAATAATTATATATTTTTATTTCAGTTTCAATAAATGATCAATTTATTAGTTTTCTCTGTTTTGGCTTACTGTTCACATTTAATATCAAATAAAAGTGTTTTACTTAAAATTATTCATGCCAATTATGACAGTTAGGTGAATATTACTTTGATTTACATTCCAGTAGTAGTTTTGGTTGAACCCTGAATATGCTAAGACGTCACTTTTCTTTTTTTCTTATGAACAGGCTACTGTGTTTACATATATTATTAAAATCTTCTTTGAAAATACGAAGAGTGTTACATTTCTTATATTTAGTTCTCTGTGCTTCAGAATTCCTGTGATACTTGCACTTAAGTCCTTCTGAGCAGTTGATGTTAATATTTATGTGGTTAATTTCATGAAACATGGTGGTTTTCATTTCTATCATTAATTTATACAGGAGATAGACTGTTTTCCAGGTGTAAGCTCAGTCATATAATTAGAAAAGTTATAAGCAGAAAGGAATTATTTGGTCTAACCCATTTATTCTACAGATAGAGAAATTAGAGTCCAGAAACTCTGTCTTCTTTAATGTCTTACAGGTATTTAAGAAAAAAGAATAGACTTGAGGTTTCTGTGTTCTGAACCCAGTGATCTTGACACTGTAATGATCTTCATCCATATTATTCACAGAAGTAAATATAATCACATATTAAATAAGAAACAAAAATACTAAGGGGATATTATACTGAAAAATGAAATAATATTATCTTAATTATTTTGATCAGATTCAATATATAGCAGCTTGAAGGCTAATAATTCCAATGATTCTCTGAATAAACCATTTTTCTAATAAGATTACAGGTTTTAGTAATCTAATTATTTTGACTGATGCAAATGTTACCCCGCCAGTCTGAAAAATGTGTTTATTTATATGTCATAAAGAATAATTTATTCCAAAAAGGCTAATTTTCAAAATATATGTATCTTCTGAAACTGTATCTATTTTTTTCCCACGTTTTCTAAATATATTTTAGAGGGCATTTGTAGATTTTCATGGTGCTGAAAAATTAAGGTATAACGGTCTCATGAAGGAGAATAATGTCATTTAGACATTGTAATTTTGGAGGATCACAATATTTTTTGGAATGTGGTTGTTGCAGCACTGGTCACTTATACTAATTATATAATAACATACTATACGAATGCAATAATATACCATATGAAATTATTAAATGGTAAATTCGTCTTAAATCCTCTAGAATACTGCAAAGAAATAGTTTATATAAGAAAGAGTACCATAGCATACGTGAACACAATGTTTCCTATTTTTTTCTTCCTTTTTATTTTTTTGAAGACAAGTCCTCACTCTGTTGCCCAGACTGGAGTTCAGTGCCATGTTCATAGTTCACTGCAACCTCAAACTCCCAAGCTCAAGTGATCCTCTTGATTCAGCCTCTGAAGTAGCTGTGCCTACAGGTGTGCACCACCACACCGGCTAATTTTTAACATTTTTTATAGATATGTTGCCCAAGCTGGTCTCAAATTCTTGAGCTCAAGAGATCTTCTCACCTTGGCCTCCCAGAGTGTTGGGATTACAGGCATGAGCCACCATACTCAGCCAATATTTCTTTTCTAAAAGACATTTTCTAACATACTTCTCATTTTAACTAACATAATATTCAAAGTGTAGATCTGAGAAAGAGATAGTGCCTGCAGATCTGGGATCCTACATGCTAATATTATGGGATGCATTCAGATCTGATCAGCAGATATTCCATTTATTCTAGAACACCACCAGCAGAAGAATGTAATTACGTCTATCACTAAAACTTTGTGTCAATACAGACTACTGTATTTGTTATCATAGATGGTCCTTGGATGGCAGCCTTAAGCAGTTTTAAACCTAGACAGGTGATGTACTTTTTCTTCTTGGATAATTTTCATTGTTTTGTCTAATTTGGTTGTAACTAATGTGTTTAATATGGCTTGCTTGTTTTTTAAAAAGTTGTTCAGTATCCTTAGAACTCAGTGCTGATTTCTTTCTCTAGCAGGCCTTTTATATAGGACATCTCACTTTCTCCTGGCTCTCTACTACTAGCATGAGGTCTCTGAAAAAATCAAGACAGCCAAATAATTTGTTATAGAGTAGCCTATGTAGAGGGACAGGGGAGGAGTCATATTCCAAGAGGGAAAGACCTTTGAGCCAGGCTCAATTTGTAGAGGCTGTTGAATGAAAATGAGAGAGAGAGAATGCACACTTTATTGCACTATTAAAGCAAAATTCTGACAATAACTTCTAAAAATGATTCCACTCTTATACACTGAGAATATGACAGACCTTCCAAAAGTATAATTTCTTACATGAACGTCCAGGTATATAAGGAAAAATAACTATTTCATACCAATATCTTCAGCCGCCTTTATTGTTGGTTCACCACATAGGTTTTTATCAGAATCGCAGAACATTAATTTTTTAAATTAGCTACCATTACAACGAGCTTGAGAAGAACTTTCTTTTTAATAATTCGACCCAGATGCATTCTAGATACTCCAGTGTTACGAATCGATGGCTTCATGAGGAGCCGCTGTTGACTCATGCTATCACTGGACACACTGACAGGAAATGTTTTCTTACACCTGTTTTCCTCCTGCTTTTCCTTGGTAGGACTTAGTTCCTTGGCATAGTCCAGTATCAATGGCAGTCATAGAGAAGTGTTACAAAAACCCAGCTTATTCCAACTTGTGAATTATTTGGCACCCAGGAACCAGGTCTTACAATCTTCAACCCACTTTTTCCTAACATGACCCCTTTTCTGAAATGTTTATTTATATATGATGTAGGCCTGGGGAAAGGACATGGACTTTCAAAGAAAATATTCTCCAATAGATCTCTCAACTCCAGAGAACCTTCTGACTAAATCTGAAAGAATTCCACTGTGCTCTGATAACATCCTTTAATAATGAAGGAAAAGATATTTTTCCCCCAGGAGGATTTTGTAGTGAAAGAGATGGCATAATTTTTTTTTTAAATGTTGTTTATAATCTAATTTGTTTTTCCATTGGTGGGGTGTGTCTTAAATCCTAAATGGTACATCCTTTTCAAAATACTTCTAGTAATAAAATGTTTCTGAAGTTATGTTGTAAATATGATTGGACTATGTTTAATAATGTTAAGTTGATCCCACTTCCCCTGAAATTATATACATAAATGCTGAAAGTATAAATTTCCATATACAACTTCATGGAACATTTTTCTTCCAAGTGTGCATTTGCTAGAATTTGCATTGAAAGGTTTTGGAAGGAGCCTGTTGGTATGAATCCTGTGTGAGCAACACTCAGATTTGTTGCATACTGAACAGCATGCTAAATCTCACTTCACAATCTTAGATTTCTCATCTACCATCTTGAGCTGAATTTAAAATATAACTGCAGTTTATTATGTCACCTGTTCGTCAAACACTGATGCAAAGCTTAGTTTTCAGTGTGAAGAACCCATGACTAGAGAAGGGAAGAAGAAAGGGTCAAGCAGACCTCATTAAAGAGTGTATGGGCAAGAAAACACATCAGATGTCTTGATAGGTTTTTTAAAGTCCTGTTAGACTTGTCATGATTTCCAAAACACTAAATGCCATCTAGTATTTTGGACCCTCCAAAATTACAGTAGAATATTATTATGGGTCATCTTAATTGGAAATATACAGGAAAATCCTGATGATTAATGTAGACTAGTGATAGCTCTCACACATTTATATAACCTATGTTGAAAAGAAAGAAGAAAGGCAGGAAGGAAAGAAGGAAAAAGAGCGGAGAGAGAGGAACAAGAAAACACGTGGATTTGTGGAAATGAAAATTTTTAAATTACTAATTTGCAAGGATGGGTAAGAAAAATACCGAGTATGAACATAAATGCTTTCAATTCCGTTTGCCTCTTAATCCTTCTCAGTCCGTGGCCAGTTTTGAAACTTGGTGTAACTTCCTTCCTTTATTCCTCCCTCCCTTGCTCCCTCCATCCCTTCTTGCCAGCCTCCTTCCCTTCCTCTCTCCTTGAGTTTCCTTCTTCTTTCTTGTTCCCTCCCTCCCTCTCTCTTTTTTTCCCTTAGTTTCCCCGGAAGCACATATACCAGCCATTTGAATGCTTTCTGCTCATAGATACTGCCAAGCCCCCTCACCCAGACTGCTGACTAGATTTGGTAGAATGGAATGAGAAACATAGACTTTGTGTCTGAGGCGGCCACCTCTGATGCTGCAGACTTTTGCCGTGATTATGCACTCCAGCCGAGGGACGCTAGAGAGGTTGAAATTTCAACTGTGGGATTTGCCATTTTGGAATTTGCAGAAATGTACTGGATATGCTAACAGCAGCCTGGCTAGCCTCCACTTCACAAGGAAGTATTTAAATATACACGTGTAATATGAAGAAAATTGCATTAGATCATAAGGGATGAATTATTTTGTAAATGACTATACCATCAAATACCATACCTGATATCAATCATCTTCATCAGACAGTATCTGTGTATGTAAGTAGATAAACAAAAAAGCAGGAGTTTATTTCTCTCTAATGTATCCTTGACTCTCTAGCGGTGACCTCTGAAATGTCTCTTCTGATCCAGACTTGTTTGAATCATGTGCAACATTTTAGATTTGTCTTTTCTCTGCAAGTTTTTTTTTGTTAAGTACCATAACATAGTGAACCAAATAGTTTTGCTTGCTTTCTATTGATGACACATGATTTTGGCTTTTATCTTCAGTGGAAAATCAATGTGTCACATGGCGTTCACTAAGAAAAAGGTATGGGGCCTCTTTGTAATTCTTTGTCAGATGATTGCTTTATCTTGATTTATGCCTTCAAACTTTTTCCCATTCAGCAGAAAATATTGTGTCGCTATCTGTGAGAGCAAAGCGATCTATACCAATTTATGCTCTAAGTGTAGCCTCCTTCCAGAACTGCTTATGGAACATATCAGCTCACTATAGATTAGGGACATAATGGATTCTTCTTTCTTAAAAGTGTCAGATTGACAATTTTAGTTCATATACAAGCTTTTATATTGACATTAAAACAATATTTCTATGTAAAGTAAAATATTGTAGTTGATTATTATTCGAGGGCCTCCCAGAATTTCAAGGTCTGAAAATAAATTCAATGTTCCTGGTGGTAACAAAATTGCCCCTACTTCCTTGTATCAGGACTGCCATTTGGAACTGCTGGGGAAGCTCTTTTCAGAAATTATTTTCAAAACAGCATTGTTGCCTTTTGCCAAACTGAAATCTGGTTGTAAACTTTTGAAAACTAGTTCCTTGGAATGGAATTCAAGTTGTCTTCTAAGCAAATTTTTTTTTAACTCAAACATACATTCTATCTTGCTTTATTATGTCACTATTTGTGTAGGAAACATATTTCTATTTTTACCATTTTCAATTTATTTACATTTACATTTACATTTGTGTGTATATATATACACACATACATACACTTTAAGTTCTGGGATACATATGCAGAACTTGCAGTTTTGTGAAATAGGTATACATGTGCTGTCGTGGTTTGCTGCACCCATCAACCCGTCATCTACATTAAGTATTCCTCCTAATGCTATCCCTCCTCTTTCCTTCCTACCCACTGACAGGCCCCAGTGTGTGATGTTCCCCTCCCTGTGTCTATGTGTTCTCATTGTTCAACTCCCACTTATGAGTGAGAACATGTGGTGTTTGGTTTTCTGTTCTTGTGATAGTTTGCTGAGAATGATGGTTTCCAGCTTCATCCATGTCTCTGCAAAAGACATTAATCCATCCTTTTTTATAGCTGCATAGTATTCCATGGTTTATATGTGCCACATATTCTTTATCCAGTCTATCATTGATGGGCATTTGGGTTGCTTCCTAGTCTTTGCTATTGTGAATAGTGCTGCAATAAACATATGTGTGAATGTGTCTTTATAGTAGAATGATTTATAATCCTTTGGATGTGTACCTAGTGATGAGACTGTTAGGTCAAATGGTATTTCTAGTTCTGGATCCTTGAGGAATTGCTACACTGTCTTCCACAATGGTTGAACTAATTTACACTCCCACCAACAGTGTAAAAGCATTCCTATTTCTCCACATCCTCTCTAGCACCTGTTGTTTCCTGGCTTTTTAATGATTGCCATTCTAACTGGCGCGAGATGGTATCTCATTGGACCAGGGGTGATGAGCTTTTTTTTTTTTTTTCTTCGAGACAGCCTCACTCTGTCACCCAGGGTGTAGTGCAGTGGCACAATTTCGGCTCACTGCAACCTCCACCTAATGGGTTCAAGCAATTCTCCTGCCTTAGCCTCTTGAGTAGCTGAGATTACAGATATATACCACCACGCCTGGCTAAAGTTTTTTTGTGTGTTTTTGGTAGAGACAGAGTTTCACCATAGTGGCCAGGCAAGTCTCAAACTCCTGACCTTGTGATCCACTCGCCTTGGCCTCCCAAAGTGATGGGATTACAGGCGTGAGCCACCACGCCCAGCCTATGATGAGCTTTTTTTCATGTGTTTATTGGCCGCATAAATGTCTTCTTTTGAGAAGTGTCTGTTCATATCCTTTTCCCACTTTTTGATGGGGTTGTTTTTTTCTTGTAAATTTGTTTAAGTTCCTTGTAGATTCTGGATATTAGCCCTTTGTTAGATGGATAGATTGCAAAAATTTTCTCCCACTCTGTAGGTTGTGTGTTCACTCCGATGATAGTGTCTTTTGCTGTGCAGAAGCTATCTTTAGTTTAATTAGATCCCGTTTCTCAATTTTGGCTTTTGTTGCCACTGCTTTTGGTGTTTTAGTCATGAAGTCTTTGCCTATGCCTATGTTCTGAATGGTATTGGCTAGGTTTTCTTCTAGAGTTTTTATGGTTTTAGATCTTATGTTTAAGTCTTTAATCCATCTTGAGTTAATTATTTTATAAGGTGTAAGGAAGGGGTCCAGTTTCAGCTTTCTTCATATGGCTAGCCAGTTTTCCCATCACCATTTATTAAATAGTCAATCTTTCCCCATTGTTTGTTTTCGTCAGGTGTGTCAGAGATATGTTGTATATTTCATGGTACAATGCCTTCTGTCAATGGGGAAAAATAACAAGCATATATGGGATGAATGAAGTCTGCTATGGTTAAGGTTGAGAATATTTACTGATCCTTGAGTTCAGTCTCCAGGAATGTTGGAAATAGAGAATGGAGATAATGGAGATAAAGAAAAGTTCTGAAAATGACACTTCCCATAGTGTCAAAATTGTGATCTATTGGAGAATTCTGTGATACATCAAAATCTCTGTTTATACTGATGTTTGTTATTGTGTATGAGCACATCTTTATCAGGTGTAGGCTATTTCTATACTTTCATGTCTTTAAATCAATGTTTCTATTCACATATGTATATGTGCAAATAGAAGCATGTTAATATTATATATATATATTTTCTGTCATTACCATGATTGCTATGATTATCATTAGCATGTATTATTAGTGTGACCGAAGTATCATCAGTATCAGTTTCTTTCTAACTGCAGTGCTCCTGTAATGCTTCATTTCTACAGAGCCAACCTACACCCACCGTTTCCCTGACTATAACTTTACCTAAAGTATAAGCCCTTATAAAGCCATGAAAGCCTACCAAGAATTGTCAAAGAAGCTAGGCAGCAGCCAGGCTCTGCCTTAGGAAAAGACTTTACTTTTTATTATCATGTGCAGTACTTAATTACTTGTTTTGACCTCTAAGATTTTGCTCTCCTATATTTCTATCCCCTGGCTTTCTGATATTTCATGTGATTATATTTGAAATTTTAACCTTGCTTTTCTTTTTGGAATCTCTGATATCTCTGCTGCCACAGGTAATGACAGGTTCCTCTCTAACTGTTGGTGTTATCCCTGGTCAGATTATTACTGATGACAGAAGTAGATGTTTTACGTGGATTCTCTCGATATCAGAAACAAATACAGATATCACAACTCAAAAATGACAGACTGATAACCATTATGAACTTAGATGCAACATTCTTAATACAATATTAGCAAATTGAGTCTAGGAATAGTTAAAAATGATAATGTGTTTTAACGAAGTGGGGTTTATCTCAAGTTGGTTTCAACAACTGAAAATCTACCGTGCTGACAGAAAAAAGAAAAATCACGTGACACTCTCAATAGATGCAAAAAAGGAATTTACAAAATGTAACACATTTTTTAAATTAAAAACTCCCAGCAAACTGAGGATAGAAAAGTACATTTTCAAACTGATTATGTGTTTACAAAAAATCTATAGCAAACATCTTACTTAAAATGGTGAAAGCCTTAATACTTTCTACATAAGATTATGAAAAATGCAATGATGTCCTCTCTCCCTAGTTCTTTAAAGTATTGCATTCAATATTAAATAAGTGGAAATATATACCAAGTTCATTGATAAATATTTAATACTTATGAGATGATAATTCTCCTGAAATTGATCTCTAGATTCAGTGGAATTCCCATGAAACCTTATAGGTCCTTTTGGATAAATTACAAAACTGATTCTAAAACAGGGAGAAAGAAAGAAGGGAAGGAAGGAGGAATGGACAGAAAGAAGAAAGAAATAAAGAGAAAAGAAAAGAAAATAAGAAATAAGTGACACCCAAGTTGGGAAGAAAGAAAAATACTATTGTCACGTGATGTAAACATATACATAGAAAATCCTTAGGCATCTGCAGAAGTGTGCTAGAGGTATGAAGTGAATTTAACAAAGTTGTAGGATGAAAGATCAATAAATAAAATCAATTGTGTTTCTATACACAATCAACACCAATTAGAAAATAAAATTATGTAAGCAATTTAACTTATAATAGCCTCAAAAATAATAAAATAATTCAGAATAAATTTAATAAAAGGTATGCTGATCCAAAATTTCTAAATCACTAATACGAGAGATTGAATAGGTAGAAATATGTATCAAGTTCATTGGTAAATATACATGTCATACTTATTAGATGATAATTCTTCTGAAACTGATCTCCAGATTTGGCACAATCCCAATCAAACCTATAGGCCTTTTTGGAGAAACTACAAAGCTGATTCTAATTTTTTTTTTTTAATGCGGAAGTCCTAGAATAGCCAGAGCATGTTTTAGAAAGAAGAATAAAGTTGGAAAACTTTCCAAATTTCAAGACATATTGTAAAGCTACACTAACCAGTACAGTAAACTTACTGGCATGAAGAAGACATATATATCAGTGAAACAGAATAAATAATTTAGAAATATATCCAGCCTTACATGGCCAAAGTTGCCAAAATAATTCAATAAGGAAATCAATGTCTTTATAAAGATGGTACTATTAAAATTGGATATTAAATGGAGAATATGAACTTCAGAATTACCTCACACCATATCCTCAAATTAACTCAACATGTATTTTATACATAATGTAAATATAAAAAGTATAAAGCTTACTGAATAGGAAAAATTTTTAATAATCTTACTATAGCTAAAAATTTTTTAGATAAGAAAAGGATGGATGAAAATGAAAAAAATAGTAAGTTGGACTTCATGAAATTAAAACTTTTGCAATTTAAAACATAGCATCAAAAAATGAAAAGGCAAACCACAGATTGGGACAGAATAATTTTAAATATGTCTGATAAAGAACTTTCATCTAGAATGTACACATAACTAAAAAACTAAATAACAAAACACAAATAACTCATTTAACATAATATTTTGACCTAAATGGGCCAAATATTTGTACAGATATTTTAATTTAAAAAGAGATGATGTCCAATACACAAATGAAAAGATACTTAACATTACCCGTCATCAGGGAAATGCAAGTTAAAACCACATTGAGGTACCACTGTACACCCACTGGAGTGGCTGACACGAGCAGAACTGACCATACCACATGATGTGAAGAATTGCTATTCACACCTGGCTAGTGGGACTTCAAAATGGTACAGACATTCTGGAAAGCAGTTTGGCAGTTTCTTTTAATGTTAAACTTAGTACTGATCATATAGCCAAATAATTCCACTGCCACTCAAAATAAATAAAAACATATCCGTACCAAGCCTCATCCTTGAAGTTCATAGCAGATGTGTCCATCAACTTGGAAATGGATAAACCAGTTGTAGATGGAGTACCACTCAACAATAAAAAGGAGCAAACTGATACAACAGCAATATAAATGAATACCAAAAGCATTATGCTCAGTGAAAGAAGCTAGACATGAAAGACACCAATGTATCATTCCACTAATAGGATACTCTAGAAAATGCAAACTGTAGAAACAGAAGCAGATTAGTGGTTGCCTGTGTTCAGGAATGGAGAAAAGATCAAATGCAAAACAGCAAAAGAAAACATTTTGTGATGATGCAGATTTTCTGTATCTTGATCATGATTGTGGTCAAATGATGATATTCATCTGCCGTAACCCATTAAATTGCACATTGAAAAGGGTGAATTTTACTGTGTGTACATTATACTTAAATGGAGCTGTAAATATGTTTGGAGCTTATCTGTGAACATTAGTTGCAGAGCAGGAGTTATTTTTCTAGAGTGGAAATCTGCTGAGTGCCAACTTGAGAAGGGTTGAAAAAAATTAGAATCTTCTTCCAGCACATTTCAGTTAGAACACTCTTAGGATGTCGTTACAGCTGCGCTCTATATTGGAGTCTCTGATGAAATCACATGTCTAACAATCTCAGCATGCCTTTAATCAACAGAATACACACGTGTTTTCTTTTTTTTACTATAAAGGATATACCAAACAACTTTTTCAAGACTTTACTTCAAAAAGGCACGTAGTTTTGCAATATTTTTGGTAAGTCTTTAATTATTTCAAAATGAAAAATTGAAAATAAAATGCAGTTATTTACTCAGGCCCCCCCAAAAAAGGCCTGTACGGGGAATGCATGTGCTGTGTGTGTGTGTGTGTGTGTGTGTGTGTGTAAGTGTGTGATTTGAAGAATTGAAAAAATTTTAGTGGGGTTTTGTAGCATCACTTGGATAGCATCCTGTAGTTTTGTATTGTGTTTGAAATAAAAATAAAGTGAATACACTGATAAAAGAATTTGAAAAGAATTTGCATTATTGCCTAAATTATGTGTGGTTTCCACAGTGGCATGAATCGAGCATCTTTAACCTACATAACAATATATCAGAATGTATTAGGTAAAAAATAAGTAAACAAGTATAACAAAGTTAAATATTTCTAAAGGAAAATTATAGCTTTATTTTTTTTCCTGAAATGTTTTGAGGAGATATTTACACCAAAAGATATTATCATTGATCAATGAAACTTTTTCAGAATTTGCTTGTGTCCCACCAATATTTGATTACATAGTGCTTCTGTGAGTTCCATTTCATTAATTTAGCATTGACAGGAGAGAAGGCAATGGCTCTGCAGCCTCTCTTGGTGTGGCATGATCCTGGTTCCGCTGGCTGATCTCTATTAGAACCATGGCCTTAATCATGCCTTTCATGCTTCCAACTTGATTTGCATTTGTTGTGTAATCCAAATTTATTCTCTCGTTTAGTCGCTTCCACCCATAGAAAAGCAGGTCTTTTTCATTTCTCCTTCACCATTGCCCCCATTTTTTCTTTTTGTCCTCCCATGATGAAAAACAAGACAGAAACAAACTATAACAGCAACAGACACCTTTAGTCTGTAGTCACCAATGCATTGTAGCACTAAACTTTGTTCAAAATCTCTAGATCTGACCTCTATATCTGCTGTTCCCAGAGTTTTTCAATGTATTCTCTAGACTGCTGTGACCCATTGACAGAAAGGCTAGCTATATTTAATTGAAAGTTATTACTGTCTGATATGGTTTGGCTGTGTCTGCACCGAAATCTCATCTTGCACTGTAGCTCCCATAATTCACATGTTGTGGGAGGGACCCAGTGAGAGGTAAGTGGATCATGGGGGCAGTTTTTCCCACACTGTTCTAGTGGTAGTGAATAAGTCTCATAAGATCTGATGGTTTTATAAGGGGAAACCCCTTTCGCCTTTCACTTGGTTCTCATTTGCTAAATCATGCCTCTCAGCTGATTCTCTCTAGAATTTATTCTCAGGAGATCTAATTAATAACTTGTCAAGCTGATGTCCATCCTTGGGGACAACTCGTATCTGAAGAATGGCCAGTGAAAGGTATTAAAACTCCATACTCCTGCCTCAATTTAGGGCAACTCTGAAGGGTCACCCCAGCTTCTCAGCTCCCCCTTGAGATTAGCTGAGGTATTTGTTGTGACTGCCTCACATCTCAACTCCCTTTATCCAATTCAGCTTTTTCGCCACAGTTGTTGGTTCCTAGGATTTTACCCAGTTAAATGTTCTCTACACAAATCTCTATCTCAAATCTACTTTACAGGGAATGTGGCCTCAGACAGGTTTTCATTAGGTTCTGGACATAACTCTCATTAGTCATTGATATGATTCGGCTGTGTCTCCGGCCGAATCTCACCTTGATTGTAATTATCCCCGCAAGTCAAGGATGGAGTGAGGTGGAGATAATTGAATCATAGGGGCGGGTTCCCCCTACTGTTCTCCTGGTAGCGAATAAGTCTCACGAGATCTGATGCTTTTAAAATGGGAGTTTCACTACACAAGCTTTCTTCTCTGCTACCATTTAAGATGTGCCTTTGCTTCTTTTTTGCCTTCTGCCGTGACTGTGAGGCCTCCCCAGCCATGTGGAATTGTGAGTTCATTAAACCTCTTTCCTTTATAAATTACCCGGTCTTCGGTAGGACTTTATTAGCAGCATGAGAACAAACTAGTACAGTCTGTTCTATAAGCCCAAGTCGGATCACAGAGTCCCGCTTTCTGTTTCTTTTTTTTTCTAGCCCATATTTCTACTAAAACTTGACTCATACAGACTTAAAACAAAATAATTAAGCATGGCTAATATTTATTTAATATTTTATACGTGTCAGGTACTGTATTTTGTAACTTATCTTTTAATAATCTTTCCAAATCTCTAAAAGGAGAATTCTGCTCTTTTATAGAGAAAATAAGGATGGCTCTGAAAATGTTAGTATTAGGGGAAGTAGGGTGAGGGACATAGGGGGCACTTTGTGTTATTTGTGCATTTTACTATCTGTCTAAAATCAGGTCAAAATAAAAATAAAAAAAAATGAGAAGTAGAAGCAGGTTGTTAAGATTTTCAGTGTGACTCTAGAATTTTTTTGTTAGTTGTTTGTTTTGGAGTGTAGTGGTAAGATCTCTGCTCACTGCAACCTCCACTTCCCAGGCTCAAGCAATTCTCCTGCCTCAGTCTCCCAAGTAGCTGGGATTATAGGTGTCCGCCACCACACCCAGCTAATTTTTGTATATATATATATTTTTTAGTAGAGATGGGGTTTCAGCATGTTGGCCAGGCCAGTCTCCAACTCCTGACTTCAAGTCATCCGTGCGCCTCAGCCTCCCGAAGTGCTGGGATTATAGGCATGAGCCACCACTCCTGGCCCAAAGTTCATATTTTAACTACTAACCTAAATTATTTTAAAAACAATAGCCTCCTTGGACTCAAACCAAGTCAGAGTGACATGATCATGTGCCTGTTTTGTGCAGGGTGAAGTGAGATTATTATCTAGGAAATAGCTGAAATGTCTTGTTGTGGGCATAAATATTTAATATAAATTCTAAGCTTCATATTAGCACTTAGATTATAATTATCTAAAGAATAGAGAACAATTTCATATAATTTTCAGTGTATCAGGCGAATCAAAAGTATACATACAAGCATGCAGATGAATTTCAGTGAATATAGTGGTGACAAGGCTCAACAGAATATGTGTCCCCCACCCCATCCCTGCTTCTTGCTCTTTCACTGTCCTAAAGATAGAACAAAATGGTTCAGGCATCCAGCTTGTCCCCTCCACACTTCACACTTTTACTTAATAGCAGCTTATCTTTAACACTTTGTCATCTTTAAGATGTTGCTAATTCTTTCTGGTAGATCCCAGGACTGAGGATGAGGAAGAATGATTTTATTTAAATAAAGTTGCTAAATTAAAAAACAATTTTTTTTAGTTTTAAAATATTTTCATTATTTTATAAAATTTTTGTGGGTACATAGGAGGTTTATATATTTGTGGGGTACATGAGATGTTTTGATACAGGCATGCAGTGTGAAATAATCACATCATGAGGAATGGGCTTTCCATCCCCTCAAGCATTTATCCTCTGAGTTAAAAACTATTCAATTGGCTGGGCGTGGTGGCTCACGCCTGTAGTCCCAGCTCTTTGGGAGGCCAAGGGGGGCGGATCGCCTGAGGTCAGGAGTTTGAGACCAGCCTGGCCAACATGATGAAACCCCATCTCTATTAAAAATACAAAAATTAGCCAGGTGTGGTGGCGAGTGCCTGTCATCCCAGCTACTCGGGAGGCTGAGACAGGAGAATCATTTGAACCTGGGAGGTGGAGGTTACAGTGAGCCGAGATCATGCCATTGTACTCCAGCCTGAGTGACAAGAGTGAAACTCCATGTCAAAAACAAACAAAAATCAATTACATTCTTTAAGTTATTAAAATTAAACATTGTAAATGATTTTTTTTCCCAAAGCTTTTTCAGAGAAAAAAAAAGTAGAAACAAAGACACTTTCTACTGATTTCCAACATGGTGACTGTATTTCTAGCATGTGTTAAGGTGAAAAATTGATTTTATGTTTAATAGAAAACATAGCATAATGTAATGAAAAGCAAGATTGTAATGATGAAGGAAAATAACACTAGTGCTAATTTTTTTCAATTTGAAGCATTGGATTAAAATGAATTAGGTTATATTCCAACATGTTTATATTGAATTTCTTTTTTCTCCATTTGGTTTCTTTTTATTAATGGGGGAGTGTTGCATTTGTATAAGGTTTCCCTATTATATTCAATTGTTTTGAGATGCTTTTAATATGAAGTTTTTATGTTTTCTTTTTGATGTATACATGTTATGCTTTTATGCTGAATTTGATAATTGGTGCTGTATATGCAAAGCAAATGTAATTTCCCAGCTTTTATTTTTTAAAGCCCTGGGAAGCAACATAATGAAGTAGAAATAGTATCAAGACAGGAGTTAGAATACCTGGATTCTAAAATTTAAATTAAATTAGGATCCAGTGACATTATAGGTGTTCCTTGATCTTCTGATGACCTGATTCCTCAAAAGAAAAATAAAATAATCTATAAATTGTTTCTAATTCTAAAACTCTATCAATCCTATTTTTAAAATTATAATTAGTTGAACTCTATAAGGTCACAAAAATCCCTATTAAGAAACTAAAATAAAATTTTATCATATCTTAAAAATACTCTGATCTTTTTTTATATGCTGACATGAATTCTAATTATTTTTGAGCCCCTAAAAAGCATTTAAGATCACAGTTTATGATTTATTATTGACTTTCAGATAATTAACATTTTACTGATAGATATGAACAAATCTACTCTAACAGAGATAGTCATTAGTTTATTTCTCTCTTTTCAGTATCAATAAAAAGTATCGATTTACCAATAACAATGAATTAATTGCCTGAAATAAATGAAACGTAAGCAGCAAAAGTGAACCTTTTAGTATAACTCTTCTTGTAAACATTGACTTAGTTCAAAGGGAGCTTATCTTTAAAAAAAAAGCGCTAATTCATGTCTATTGGTATAGATATAATCTTTTGTTCCTTGAAAATAGATCCTACTATACTCCAGACACTATGCCACTTGGTGCAGATATTAACACAAATAGCAGGTGATCATTGTCCTCATGGAGTTTATTTTAAAGAGAACAAAGTGAGACAAAGGCACACAAGCAAAGAACTACAATACAAAGGGGATGGCATCTGACTCAGCATGGAGGTGTCACGGAAGGTGTTGTTTTGCTTAGGTTTTGAAGTGTGGGTAGGAGATGGCCCATGTTGAGAGTGGGAACTGGGAATTAAAAAGATGAGGAGGTCTCTGCAAATCTACATGGATGGGAAGTAGCATGCTGATGTGGGAAACAACTAAAAAGTTCCAGAATGCATGGTTTATAAAGCGTGAGTCAGAGAGGGCTAGACCGGTAGCCAGATCAAGGATATCTCAGATGTTATAGTCATGAATTAGTGCATTGACCTGCAGGCCATGGGAGTCACTGAAGATTTCAGTCAGGTAAGTGAGATGATCAGAACAGTCCTTTAGATAGGCCGCTCTTTTGGCTGTGAGGGGGACACGTTTGAAGTAGGGCTATAGCTAAAAATATACAGACACTTCCTCTTGTCTACAGCCCTGCTGGCATCTGTTGTATTTTGACTTTTTAATAATAGCCATTCCAACCGGTATGAAATGGTATCTCATTGTGTTTTGATTTGCATTTTTCTGATGATTAGTGATTCTAAGCATTTTTTTTTTCGTGTATTTGTTGGCCATTTGTATGTGTTTTTTTGAGAAGTGTTTGTTCATGTCCTTTGCTCATTTTTTAATTGGGTTATTTTTTTTCTAATTGATTTAAGTTCCCTGTAGATTCTGGATACTAAAAAACAAACAAAAACCAGAAGTAAATAAATTCTCAGGACACACACACCCACACCCACACCCACAGAGAGAGAGAGAGAGAGAGCGAGCACCTAGGTAAGAGGCCACCAACCACCAGGGTCTAAACTGGGAACACTTTCTAGTACAGAATGAATGGAAAGGATTCATGAAATATCTAGAAAGTAACGTTAATGAGATTTACATGTATGGAGTGAATGAGGAGAAACGGATCATTCAGGATTCTGGTGGGAATAACAGGGGGAGTCATTAGTTGAAATTTTGAAGTGGGAGAAGGAGAGGGAGTTTTAGGGAGAAAGATGAGTTGTTTTTTAGGTATTTGAAACCCTTGAAGCTTCTATGGGACATCGAAGTGGAAATAACAGTCTGTGGGTTGGGACAATAAAGAAAGAAATTGGTTGAAGACTAGGGGAAGAGTATAGAGCAAAGAAATATTTAAGATAAGAAACATAGAGAGATAGCTGAAAATGTGGGACTGGATTACAAAGGAAGAGTGATTTAGTTATGAAGCCCAAGGGCTGACAGGAATGGGTGACTACTCGAGGAGTTCATATGCATCTGTTATTGTATGAATAAAAAAAATTATCTGTTCCTTCCTAAAGATATCTTCAACCTGTTTTTGGATACATATGGGCACTGCTTTTCATTCTCTTAGCCCCATTTCTTATTTTAGCCTCTGCTGTAGCAATCAGTTCTGCACAGGCTTTGACCCAGGCTTTGACTAGTTGGTGCAGGTGTGATATGACACTTACCTGGAATGGCCCACAGTTTGTGGCTGCTCTCACTTAAGCAGGTGGGATGCTCATGTAGGTGTAACCTAGAAGCTTGGTAGAGTTTATGCCCATGGGGCAACCTGTGACCACTCAAAAATAAAGCCCTTTCCTCCTCCCAGATTGAGGAGTCTTGCATTATGTAATAAAACTCCTTAGAAGGCCTATTAGGTTCCAATACAGCATTAGGCAACTTGATAAGGTATCCCATCATCAGCCTTCCTTTCTTCCCTCATTCCTCTGCCTCTCACTCTTCCTTCCTAAGTTAACTTCTTAGATAAAATGCCAACTTTCAATATTTTGTTTCACATCAGGGAAAATAATTGTATATCCCATTTCAAAAGCATATAAAAAGGTTACTGTATAGAAAATTTGTCTTTAATAGATTAAGCTGTAATTTTCCAAATACTTTAAAATTTTATTTCAGATACGTTTTTCATTTTTATAAGCTTCATCTAAAAGCAGAGTTCACCTAAGAATATACCTAAGAGCATATTACATAGAATATATTTTATATTTCATTAGTTTAGCTAGGATTCTTTCAAAATTGAGAGGATCTACAAATATTTCTAACACATTAGTTTTCAGTCTTAAGGCTGAGTCAAGAACAAAGCTCCTAAACTTTGCGTTGGTGATTGAGAACATTTAAAAATTGTTATTTAATTCATTAATTTATTTTTAAAAAATTTTCACATTGTAATTATATAGATTTATAGGATACAATTTGATGTTTCAATGAATATGTATGTTGTCTAATGATCCAATAAGGATAATTAGTGTATTAATTACCTCATGCATTCATCATTTCTTTTTCATAAGAAATTTCAAAATCCTTTCTTCTAGATACTTTGTAATATACAATACTTTACTTTTAACTATAGTCACCCTGCTTTGCAAAGAACACTACAACTTATTCTTCCTATATAATTGTGATTTCATAACTGTTAACCAATCTATCTCCATTTTGCCCTCCCCACTTCTTCCTCACTGTTTGGTAACCACTATTCTACTCTACTTCTCTATTAACTTTTTTTTTTTAAGATTCCACATATGAGAGAGATCATGCGGTATTTGCTTTCTGTGTCTGGCTTATTTCACTTAACATTGTATCCTACAGGGTCATCCATGTTGTTACAACTGGCAGAATTTCATTCTTTTTTTATGGTTGAATAGTATTTCATTGTGTGTGTGTCCATATACATATATATATATAAAATTCATTTTATGTATAATTATGATTACACATAAAATTATATATAATTATAATTATATATAATAATATATATTATATGTAATATATATAATATACATAATATACGTTATGTATATTATATATAATATACGTTATGTATATTATATATAATATGCATAACGTATATTATGTATATTATACGTTATATATATTATATATAATATACATAATATGTTATGTATATTATATACATAATATATATTATGTATATAATATACATAACATATTATGTATATTATATATAATATATATTATATATAATATACATAATATATATTATATATAATATACATAATATATTATATGTATTATCATATATATTATATAATATACATAATATATATTATGTATATTATACATA
Source organism: Gorilla gorilla gorilla (assembly GCF_029281585.2). Lineage (NCBI taxonomy): Eukaryota > Metazoa > Chordata > Mammalia > Primates > Hominidae > Gorilla > Gorilla gorilla. Next base: position 11,751,570 of record NC_073235.2, on the reverse strand, counting down.
ATATATATTATATAGATAATATATATTATGTATAATATACATAATATATATTATGTACATAATATATATTATATATAATATACATAATATATATTATATATAATATACATAATATATATTATATATAATATACATAATATATATTGTATATATATAATTCACTTGTTTGTTTTTAGACACATAGATTGATTCCATATCTGATTATTAGAAATAGTGCTACAGTAAACATAAGAGTGCAGATATTTTTCAAACACAATGATTTCATTTCCTATGGATGTATACCCAGTAGTGGGATTCCTGGGTTATGTGATCGAATGATTGTATTTTTTTTTTTTATTTTTTAGCGAATTTCCATAAAGTTTTGCTTAATGGTTGTACTAGTTTACAACCCCATCAACATTGTGTAAGTGTTCCCTTTTCTCCACTTCCTTGCCAACTCTTGTTATCTTTTACCTTTTTGGTAATAGCCATTCTAATGGGTGAACTGGTATCTCATTGTGGTTTTGATTTGCATTTCCCTGATGGTTAGTGATGTTGAACATGATTTTATTATATATTCGTCTTGACCATTTCTATATTTTCTCTTGTGGCATGTCTTTTAGTTTATTTTGTCCTTTTTTTTTTTTTGAGAAGGAGTCTTGCTCTGTTGCCCAAGCTGGAGTACAGTGGTGCAATCGGGGCTCACGGCAACCTCCATCTCCCTGGTTCAAGCAATTCCCCTGCCTCAGCCTGCTGAGTAGCCGGGGTTACAGGCACACGCCATCATGTTTGGCTAAATTTTTGTATTTTTAGTAGAGAAATGATTTCACCATATTGGTCAGGCTGGTCTCAAACTCCTGACCTCAGGCAATCCACCTGCCTCAGCCTCCCAGTTTTGCCCATTTTTAAATAAGTTATTTATGTTTTTGTTGTTCAGTTGTTTAAGTTTCTTATATAATCTGGGCATTAACTCCTTAGCAGATGTATAGTTTGCAAATATTGTATCCCATTCTGTAAGTTGTTTCTTCACTCTGTTAAGTTTCCTTTGCTGTGCAAAAGCATTTTAGTTTGATGAAACCCCATTTATCTATTTTTGCTTTTGTTGCCTGTGCTTTTGACGTCTCATTTAAAAAATCCTTGTACAACCCAAAGTTATAGAGAATTTCCCACATGTTATCTTCTAGTAGTTTTTCATAGTTTTCAATCTTACCTTTAGGTCTTTAATCGCATTTGAGTTCATTTTTGTATAAGGTAAAAGATAGGGGTCTGATTTCATTATCCCACATGTAGATATCCAATCTTCTCAGTACCATTTAATGAAGACACTGTCTTTACCCCTGTGTGTGCTCTTGACTCCTTTTTTGAAAATCAGTTGACTTTAGGTATGAGAATTTATTTCTGAGCTGTATATTCTCTTCCATTGGTCTATGTGTTTGCTTTATGGCAGTGCCATGCTGTTTTGCTTACTATGGCTTTGTAGTATATTTTGAAGTCAGGTAGTGTGGTGCCTCCAGCTTTGTTATTTTCGCACAGGATTGCTTTGGTTATTTGGGGTCTTTTCTGGTTTCATACAAATTTTAGGGTATTTTTTTCTATTTCTGTGAAGAATTTCATTGGTATTTTGATAGGGATTGCATTGAATCTGTAGGACATTTTGTTAGTATGGTCATTTCAATAGTATCAGTTCTTCCATTCCATGAGTATATAGTGTCCATTTTTTGTGTATTGTAAATTTTTCCATCAGTGTGTTATAGTTTTCATTGTAGAGATCTTTCACGACCTTGATTAAATTTATCTGCAGATTTCTTGGTAGCTATTGTAAATGGAATTCCTTTCTTGATGACTTTTTCAGATAGTTCACTATTAGTGTATAGAAACACCACTGAATTTTCTGTGTTGATTTTGTATACTACAACTTTACTGAATTTATTTATTATTTCTAGTAGTTTTTGGTCAAGTCTTTAGGGTTCTCACTCTATATAAGTATATATAGAAAGAACCCTAAAGAGAGAGAGATCATATATATCTATATGATCATATATATAGATGTATACATATGTATGTGAGATCACATTTTCTACAAACAGAAACAATCTGACTTCCTTCTTTCCAGTTTGGATCCCTCTTATTTATTTATTTTGTCTAATTGCTCTGGCTCTGACCTCCAGTACTATGCTAAGTAGAAGTGGTAGAAGTTGACATCCTTGTCTTCCTCCATATCATAGAGGAAAAGCATTTAACTATTCACCATAAATAAGATGTTAGCTGTGGGTTTGTCACATATGGCCTTTACTGCGTTGAGGTACACTCCTATACCTACTTTCTTGACAGTTTTTATCATAAAGGAATGTTGACATTTGTCACGTGTTCTTTTTGCATCTGTTGAAATGATCACATGGTTTTTGTTTTTCTTTCTATTGTGGTGGTGTATCATATTTACTGATTTGTGCATGTTAAGCCATCTTTTCATCCCTGGGATGAATCCCACTTGATTATAGTGAATAGTCTTTTTAGTGTGCTGTCGAAGTCAGTTCACTTGTATCTTGTTGAGAATTTTTGTGTCTATGTTCTTCAGGAATATTGGCCTGTTATTTTCATTTTGTGCGTGTCTTTGTCTGGTTTTAGAATCAGGATATTGCGAGCCTCATAAGATGAGTATGGAAGTATTCCTTCCTCATTACTTTTGTGGAAAAGTTTGTGGAGAATTGGTAGTTATTCTTTAACTGTTTGGTAGAATTCAGCAGTGAAGACATCAGGTCCTGGGTGTTGGTTGTTGTTGTTGTTGTTTTGATGGAAGATGTTTTATTATTGATTCAAATTCCAAACTCATTATTGATGTGTTCAGATGTTATATTTCCTCACAATTTAATCTTGGTAGTTGTATGTGTGCAGAAATTTATTCACTTTATTCTACATTATCAACTTTGTTGGCATATAGTTATGAGTAATGTCTTACAATCCCTTATATTTCTGTGGTGTATCAGTTGTAATGTCTCCTTTTTCATCTTTTATTTATTTGAATTTTCTCTCCTTTTGTCTTAGTTTAGCTAAAGGTTTGTCAGTTTTACCTTTACACTTTGTCTAATTTATCTTTTGAAATATTTTTTAGTGTCTGTTTCATTTATATCTGCTGTGAGCTTTATTATTTCCTTCCTTCTACCAATTTTGGGTTTAGTTTGTTTTTGATGTTCTAGTTACTTGAAGTGTATAATTTTGCTTTGTGATTTGAAAATCTTTCTTCTTTTTTGGTGTAGGCTTTTATTGCTATAAATTTCCCTCTTAGAACTGCTTTTACTACGTTCCATAGGTTTGGGTATGTTGGATTTTCATTCTTACTTGTCTCAGTGACTTTTGAAATTTTCCTATTAATGTCTTAATGAGACCTATTGATTTCTTGGGTGCATGCTATTTAATTTCCATGTTTTTATAAAATTTCCAAGGGCTTTCCTGTTGTTGATTTCTGGCTTTATATCACTGTAATCAGAAAAGATACTTCATATGATATCTGTCTTCTTAAGTTTGTTAAGACTTATTATGTGTCATAATGTATGATTGGTCCTAGAGAATGTTTGGTGTACAGTTGAGAATAATTTGTATTCTGCAGCTGTTGGATGATGTATTAGTCTGTTTTCATACTGCTGATAAAGACATACCCGAGACTGGGTAATTTACAGAGAAAAAGAGGTTTAGTGGACTCATAGTTCCACGTGGCTGGGGAGGTCTCCCAATCATGATGGAAGGCGAAAGACACATCTTACATGGTAGCAAACAAAATAGAATTGAGAACCAAGTGAAAAGGTTCCACATTATAAAACCATCAGATCTTGTTAGACGTATTCACTACCACAAGAACAGTATGAGGGAAACCGCCCCCATGATTCAATTATCTCCCACTGGTTCCCTCCCACAACATGTATGAATTATGGGAGTTATAATCAAGATGAGATTTCGGTGGGGATATACAGCCAAACCATATCAGGTGAGATCTTCTTTACCTGCTAGGTCCATTTGGTCTATGGTATAGTTTGAGTCTGTCATTTTTTGGTTGATTTTCTCTTCATATAATCTGTCCATTTTTAAAGTGGAGTGTTGAAATTTCCTACTAATATTATATTGCAGTCTATCTCTACCTTTAAATCTAATATTTGCTTTACATATCTGGTTGTTCTGGTGTTGGGTACATATATAGTTACACCTAAGTAATATATATGTTATGTCCTCTTATTGAATTGGGCCTTTTATCATTTCATTATACAGCGACATTCTTTTTTTATACAGATTTTTATTTAAAGCCTTTTAAATTATGACATGACTGTGGCTACTCCTGCTTGCTTTTCATTTGTTTGTATAAAATATATTTTTCCATCTCTTCACTTTCAGTCTATTTGTCTTTAATAGTGAGGTAAGTATCATGTAGGCAGCACATAGGTGGGTTTTGCTATCTGAATCCATTCATCCACTTTATATCTTTTAAGTAGAGTTTAATCCACTTCTATTCAAGTTTATTATTGATAAATTAGGACTTCCTTCTACCATTTCATTAGTTGTTTTTTAGATTACTTGTTCACTTCTTCCTTTCTTATTGTTCATCTCTCTAGTTTGGTGGTTTTCTGTGGTGCTAAGCTTTGTTTCTTTTCCCTTTTTTGGTGTGTGTGTGTGTATCTGCTGTAATTTATTTCTTTCGCGTAGGTGAAACTAACATACAGAGTCCTGTATTTGTAACAGACTATTTTACACTGATAACAACTTAACATCTGTCACATAAAAATACTCTTGACTTCTCCCCCTCACACACACAATTTATATTTTTGTTACCTTACATTGCATCTTTATGAATGGTAGACTCAATGGAACATAGGATCTATGTCACAACTAAATCAATTATTTAATGGCAGCATTAAAGCAGCCCAAAGAATGTGAAAAACTGGTGTGGGTGTATTTAACTTTTTAAAAACTATGTTTCATAATGTTTTCATTAAAAAGTCTTTATCAGTTTGCTAATGCCTAATTTTTACAATCAGCCACCATAGATTTTACAGGATAAATATATTATTTCAGTGATAATTGAAGCAGAATTTTTGTTGCTCTTCTTACCCTTAGAGATTGTGTATTATCCTCAGACGTAATTCTTTGATTTTTTTTCTTTTCATGTTGTTACACATAGTTACCAACAATCAACGTGAGAATAACCTTTGAATATTTTCAAGCATTAAGATTTGTTTATACAGCTGCACAATTAGACAACCAACACTCTTGGGTCTTTACCTCTCAGCATACACCTGATTATTAACTTAAAGGTATGATGGGAAAAGTATCAATTTTTCTTGGTCACCTAGATTTAGAAATATGTAATAACTATAAGCTTGGGTCTGCTTCTTCAGAAGCCTAGGAAGTGGAGTGATGGTTCTCTGAAGAGGCTGGAAACAAAGTATGTGTTTCCAGAAGGCTTAATAGAATATGTTGAGACATAGGCCATTAACACAAAAGTGAAAGAAATGCAAAAAATGTATGAAAGTAAGGATTTGAGAAGGGAAATTTTATTTTTAAGTCTAAGATTCCTATGAATTATATGAAAGTAAATGTCCTATCCTTAAAATTAGCCAAAGGAAGCACTTTACTTATCAATATGATATGACTTTTCATAATCTTATCTAAAGATATCCTAAACTAAGATCCAGTTTTCTAAGAAAAGAACTTTTACTCATGCTTTAAAGCATGTTAGATGATTCCTACCACATCACATCATGTTGTTTACATGTATGATTTAAACTGCATTTATTCTTCAACTCACTGGTTCCTTAGGCTTCTTATCTTTCCTTGCACGCTTAGATAATTTTATGTAAAATTGATTTTTAGAAGTTTAGTTGCTGGGCGTAGTGGCTGTCACCTGTAAACCCAGTACTTTGGGAATTCAAGGCAGGTGGATTTCTTGAGTCTTGGAGTTTGAGGCCTGCCTGGGAAAGATGACAATCCCCATTTTTACAAAAATAAAAATATTAGCTGGATATGGCGGCACATGCCTGTGGTCCCAGCTACTCCAAGGCTGAGGTGGGTGGATGGCTTGAGTCCAAGAGGCAGAGGTGTGAGCCAAGATCATGCCCTGCTCTTCACCCTGGGCAATGAAGCCAGACCCTGTTTCAAAAAAAAAATCTAGTGAGATTAGATTTCTATTTCTATGTGATTCAAAATTAGGAGAACTTCAAGGCTAATGACTATTAAAAAATGGCAATTGCTACTTGCATATTCTATGAAGCCAGCATACACAGCAATGTGCTACCTAAAAACCAAGCTATTTAATATGTAGCTTAGATTTCAGATTTGATGGTCTTTGAGGTTTCATTATTGCAGAGATCAATTGCCAGACCAAATATAGACTAATTCTGTATTTGGTCTTTCTATCATATGAAACATCCCAGCCTTGGGTATAAATTAAGAGCAAATACGGATGTTTATACCGATAGCGGTGTAGATATTTCCATGTTTATACAGTTAGCGGTGTAGATATTTCCATGTCTAAACAGATAGCGGTGTGGACATTTCCATGTTTATACAGATAGTGGTGTAGATATTTCCATCTTTATAGAGATAGCGGTATAGATATTTCCATGTTTATATGTATAGCGGTGTAGATATTTCCAAGTTCATACAGATAGCGGTGTAGATATTTCCACGTTTTTAGTGATGGCGGTGTAGATATTTCCATGTTCATACAGATGGCGTTGTAGATATTTTCATGTTTATGGAGATGGCGGTGTACATATTTTCATGTTTACACAGATGGCGGTGTAGATATTTCCATGTTTAAACAGAGAGCGGTGTAGACATTTCCATGTTTACACAGATAACGCTGTGGATATTTCCATGTTTATGCAGATAGCGGTGTAGATATTTCCATGTTTATACAGAGAGCGGTGCGGATATTTCCATGTTTATGCAGATGGGAAGATATTTCCATGATTATACAGATAGCGGTGTAGATATTTCCATCTTAATACAGATGGCGGTGTAGATATGTCCATTTATGAACAGATGGCGGTGTAGATATTTCTATGTTCATACAGATGGCGGTGTAGATATTTCGAAGTTTATAGAGATAGCGCTGTAGTTATTTCCATATTTATAGAGAAATCTCTGAAGATATTTCCATGTATATGCAGATAGCTGTGTAGATATTTCCATGTTCATGCCGTTAGCGGTGTAGATATCTCCATGTTCATCCAGATGCCGGTGTAGATATATCCATGTTCATACAGATGGCGGTGAAGATATTTCCATGTTCATACAGATGGCGGTGTAGATATTTCCATGTTCATACACATGGCGGTGTAGATATTTCCATGTTCATAGAGATGGCGGTGTAGATATTTCCATGTTCATACATATGGCGGTGTAGATATTTCCATGTTCATAGACATGGCGGTGTAGGTATTTCCATGTTTATACAGATAGCAGTGTAGTTATTTCCATGTTTATAGAGATAGTGGTGTAGATAATTTCAATTTTATACAGATAGCTGTGTAGATATTTGCATGTTCATACAGATAGCGGTGTAGATATTTCCATGTTCATACAGATAGCAGTGTAGATATTTCCATGTTCATACTGATAGCGGTGTAGATATTTCCAGGTTCATGCAGATAGCGGTGTAGATATTTCCATGTTTACAGAGATAGCGGTGTGGATATTTCCATGTTTATGCAGATAGCGGTGTAGATATTTCCATGTTTATACAGATAGCGGTGAGGATATTTCCATGTTTATACTGATAGTTGGGCAGATATTTCCATGTTTATACAGATAGCGGTGTAGATATTTCCATCTTAATATAGATGTCTTTGTAGATATGTCCATGTTTGTACAGATGGCGGAGTAGTTATTTCCATGTTCATACAGATGGCGGTGTAGATATTTCCCTGTTCATACACATGGCAGTGTAGATATTTCCATGTTCATAGAGATGACGGTGTAGATATTTCTGTGTTCATACAAATGGCAGTGTAGATATTTCCATGTTCATAGAGATGAGGGTGTAGATATTTCCATGTTTATACAGATCGCAATGTAGTTATTTCCATGTTTATAGAGATAGCGGTGTAGATATTTCCACTGATATACAGATAGCTGTGAAGATATTTGTATGTTCATACAGATAGTGGTGTAGATATTTCCATGTTCGTAAAGATAGCGGTGTAGATATTTCCATGTTCTTTCAGATAGCGGTGTAGATATTTCCATCTTCATACAGTTAGCGGTGTAGATATTTCCATGTTCATACAGATGGCGGTGTAGATATTTACATGTTCATAGAGATGGCGGTGTAGATATTTCCATGTTCATACAGAAGGTGGTGTAGATATTTCCATGTTCATAGAGATGGCTGTGTACATATTTCCATGTTTATGCAGATAGCGGTATAGATATTTCCATGTTTATACAGATGGTGGTGTAGATATTTCCATGTTTATAGAGATGGCGGTCTAGATATTTCCATGTTTATAGAGATAGTGGTGTAGTTATTACCAAGTTTATAGAGACAGCGTTGTAGATATTTCCATGTTTATACAGATAGCGGTGAAGGTATTTCCATGTTTATACAGATAACGTGTAGATATTTCCATGTTTATACAGATAACAGTGTAGATATTTCCATGTTTATAGAGATAGTGGTGTAGATAATTTAAATTTTATACAGATAGCAGTGTAGATATTTCCAAGTTCATACAGATAGCGGTGTAGATATTTCCACGTTTATAGTGATGGCGGTGTAGATATTTCCATGTTCATACAGAGAGCGGTGTAGATATTTCCATGTTCATACAGATGGCGGTGTAGATATTTCCATGTTTATACAGATGGCGGTGTAGATATTTCCATGTTTATGCAGATAGGGGTGTAGATATTTCCATGTTTATACAGATAGCAATGCGGATATTTCCATGTTTATACAGATAGTTGGGCAGATATTTCCATGTTTATACAGATAGCGGTGTAGATATTTCAATGTTAATACAGATGGCTTTGTAGATATGTCCATGTTTGTACAGATGGCGGTGTAGATGTTTCCATGTTCATACAGATGGCGGTGTAGATATTTACATGTTCATACAGATGGCGGTGTAGATATTTCCATGTTTGTACAGATGGCGGTGTAGATATTTCCATGTTCATAGAGATGGCGGTGTAGATATTTCCATGTTTATGCAGATAGCGGTATAGATATTTCCATGTTTATACAGATGGTGGTGTAGATATTTCCATGTTTATAGAGATGGCAGTCTAGGTATTTCCATGTTTAAAGAGATAATGGTGTAGTTATTTCCAAGTTTATAGAGACAGCGCTGTAGATATTTCCATGTTTATACAGATAGCGGTGAAGATATTTCCATGTTTATACAGATAGCGGTGTAGATATTTCTTTGTTTATACATATAGCAGAGTAGATATTTCCATGTTTATAGAGATAGTGGTGTAGATAATTTCAATTTTATACCGAGAGCAGTGTAGATATTTCCAAGTTCATACAGATAGCGGTGTGGATATTTCCACGTTTATAGAGATGGCGGTGTAGATATTTCCATGTTCATACAGATGGCGGTGTAGATATTTCCATGTTTATAGAGATGGCGGTGTAGATATTTTCATGTTTACACAGATGGCGGTGTAGATATTTCCATGTTTACACTGATAGCGGTGTAGACATTTCCATGTTTACAGAGATAGCGGTGTGGATATTTCCATGTTTATGCAGATAGCGGTGTAGATATTTCCATGTTTATACAGATAGCGGTGTAGATATTTCCATCTTAATATAGATGGCTTTGTAGATATGTCCATGTTTGTACAGATGGCGGTGTAGATATTTCCATGTTCATACAGATGGCGGTGTAGATATTTCCCTGTTCATACACATGGCAGTGTAGATATTTCCATGTTCATAGAGATGACGGTGTAGATATTTCCGTATTCATACAAATGGCGGTGTAGATATTTCCATGTTCATAGAGATGAGGGTGTAGATATTTCCATATTTATACAGATCGCAATATAGTTATTTCCATGTTTATAGAGGTAGCGGTGTAGATATTTCCACTGATATACAGATAGCTGTGTAGATATTTGTATGTTCATAGAGATAGCGGTGTAGATATTTCCATGTTCGTACAGATAGCGGTGTAGATATTTCCATGTTCATTCAGATAGCGGTGTAGATATTTCCATGTTCATGCAGTTAGCGGTGTAGATATTTCCATGTTCATACAGATGGCGGTGTAGATATTTACATGTTCATAGAGATGGCGGTGTAGATATTTCCATGTTCATACAGATGGCGGTGTAGATATTTCCATGTTCATAGAGATGGCTGTGTACATATTTCCATGTTTATGCAGATAGCGGTATAGATATTTCCATGTTTATACAGATGGTGGTGTAGATATTTCCATGTTTATAGAGATGGCGGTCTAGATATTTCCATGTTTATAGAGATAGTGGTGTAGTTATTACCAAGTTTATAGAGACAGCGTTGTAGATATTTCCATGTTTATACAGATAGCGGTGAAGGTATTTCCATGTTTATACAGATAACGTGTAGATATTTCCATGTTTATACAGATAACAGTGTAGATATTTCCATGTTTATAGAGATAGTGGTGTAGATAATTTAAATTTTATACAGATAGCAGTGTAGATATTTCCAAGTTCATACAGATAGCGGTGTAGATATTTCCACGTTTATAGTGATGGCGGTGTAGATATTTCCATGTTCATACAGAGAGCGGTGTAGATATTTCCATGTTCATACAGATGGCGGTGTAGATATTTCCATGTTTATACAGATGGCGGTGTAGATATTTCCATGTTTATGCAGATAGGGGTGTAGATATTTCCATGTTTATACAGATAGCAATGCGGATATTTCCATGTTTATACAGATAGTTGGGCAGATATTTCCATGTTTATACAGATAGCGGTGTAGATATTTCAATGTTAATACAGATGGCTTTGTAGATATGTCCATGTTTGTACAGATGGCGGTGTAGATATTTCCATGTTCATACAGATGGCGGTGTAGATATTTACATGTTCATACAGATGGCGGTGTAGATATTTCCATGTTTGTACAGATGGCGGTGTAGATATTTCCATGTTCATAGAGATGGCGGTGTAGATATTTCCATGTTTATGCAGATAGCGGTATAGATATTTCCATGTTTATACAGATGGTGGTGTAGATATTTCCATGTTTATAGAGATGGCAGTCTAGATATTTCCATGTTTAAAGAGATAATGGTGTAGTTATTTCCAAGTTTATAGAGACAGCGCTGTAGATATTTCCATGTTTATACAGATAGCGGTGAAGATATTTCCATGTTTATACAGATAGCGGTGTAGATATTTCCTTGTTTATACATATAGCAGAGTAGATATTTCCATGTTTATAGAGATAGTGGTGTAGATAATTTCAATTTTATACCGAGAGCAGTGTAGATATTTCCAAGTTCATACAGACAGCGGTGTGGATATTTCCACGTTTATAGAGATGGCGGTGTAGATATTTCCATGTTCATACAGATGGCGGTGTAGATATTTCCATGTATATAGAGATGGCGGTGTAGATATTTTCATGTTTACACAGATGGCGGTGTAGATATTTCCATGTTTACACTGATAGCGGTGTAGACATTTCCATGTTTACAGAGATAGCGGTGTGGATATTTCCATGTTTATGCAGATAGCGGTGTAGATATTTCCATGTTTATACAGATAGCGGTGTAGATATTTCCATCTTAATATAGATGGCTTTGTAGATATGTCCATGTTTGTACAGATGGCGGTGTAGATATTTCCATGTTCATACAGATGGCGGTGTAGATATTTCCCTGTTCATACACATGGCAGTGTAGATATTTCCATGTTCATAGAGATGACGGTGTAGATATTTCCGTGTTCATACAAATGGCGGCGTAGATATTTCCATGTTCATAGAGATGAGGGTGTAGATATTTCCATGTTTATACAGATCGCAATGTAGTTATTTCCATGTTTATAGAGATAGCGGTGTAGGTATTTCCACTGATATACAGATAGCTGTGTAGATATTTGTATGTTCATAGAGATAGCGGTGTAGATATTTCCATGTTCGTACAGATAGCGGTGTAGATATTTCCATGTTCATTCAGATAGCGGTGTAGATATTTCCATGTTCATACAGTTAGCGGTGTAGATATTTCCATGTTCATACAGATGGCGGTGTAGATATTTACATGTTCATAGAGATGGCGGTGTAGATGTTTCCATGTTCATACAGATGGCGGTGTAGATATTTCCATGTTCATAGAGATGGCTGTGTACATATTTCCATGTTTATGCAGATAGCGGTATAGATATTTCCATGTTTATACAGATGGTGGTGTAGATATTTCCATGTTTATAGAGATGGCGGTCTAGATATTTCCATGTTTATAGAGATAGTGGTGTAGTTATTACCAAGTTTATAGAGACAGCGTTGTAGATATTTCCATGTTTATACAGATAGCGGTGAAGGTATTTCCATGTTTATACAGATAACGTGTAGATATTTCCATGTTTATACAGATAACAGTGTAGATATTTCCATGTTTATAGAGATAGTGGTGTAGATAATTTAAATTTTATACAGATAGCAGTGTAGATATTTCCAAGTTCATACAGATAGCGGTGTAGATATTTCCACGTTTATAGTGATGGCGGTGTAGATATTTCCATGTTCATACAGAGAGCGGTGTAGATATTTCCATGTTCATACAGATGGCGGTGTAGATATTTCCATGTTTATACAGATGGCGGTGTAGATATTTCCATGTTTATGCAGATAGGGGTGTAGATATTTCCATGTTTATACAGATAGCAATGCGGATATTTCCATGTTTATACAGATAGTTGGGCAGATATTTCCATGTTTATACAGATAGCGGTTTAGATATTTCAATGTTAATACAGATGGCTTTGTAGATATGTCCATGTTTGTACAGATGGCGGTGTAGATATTTCCATGTTCATACAGATGGCGGTGTAGATATTTACATGTTCATACAGATGGCGGTGTAGATATTTCCATGTTTGTACAGATGGCGGTGTAGATATTTCCATGTTCATAGAGATGGCGGTGTAGATATTTCCATGTTTATGCAGATAGCGGTATAGATATTTCCATGTTTATACAGATGGTGGTGTAGATATTTCCATGTTTATAGAGATGGCAGTCTAGATATTTCCATGTTTAAAGAGATAATGGTGTAGTTATTTCCAAGTTTATAGAGACAGCGCTGTAGATATTTCCATGTTTATACAGATAGCGGTGAAGATATTTCCATGTTTATACAGATAGCGGTGTAGATATTTCCTTGTTTATACATATAGCAGAGTAGATATTTCCATGTTTATAGAGATAGTGGTGTAGATAATTTCAATTTTATACCGAGAGCAGTGTAGATATTTCCAAGTTCATACAGACAGCGGTGTGGATATTTCCACGTTTATAGAGATGGCGGTGTAGATATTTCCATGTTCATACAGATGGCGGTGTAGATATTTCCATGTATATAGAGATGGCGGTGTAGGTATTTTCATGTTTACACAGATGGCGGTGTAGATATTTCCATGTTTATACAGATAGCGGTGTAGATATTTCCATCTTAATATAGATGGCTTTGTAGATATGTCCATGTTTGTACAGATGGCGGTGTAGATATTTCCATGTTCATACAGATGGCGGTGTAGATATTTCCCTGTTCATACACATGGCAGTGTAGATATTTCCATGTTCATAGAGATGACGGTGTAGATATTTCCGTGTTCATACAAATGGCGGTGTAGATATTTCCATGTTCATAGAGATGAGGGTGTAGATATTTCCATGTTTATACAGATCGCAATGTAGTTATTTCCATGTTTATAGAGATAGCGGTGTAGATATTTCCACTGATATACAGATAGCTGTGTAGATATTTGTATGTTCATAGAGATAGCGGTGTAGATATTTCCATGTTCGTACAGATAGCGGTGTAGATATTTCCATGTTCATTCAGATAGCGGTGTAGATATTTCCATGTTCATACAGTTAGCGGTGTAGATATTTCCATGTTCATACAGATGGCGGTGTAGATATTTACATGTTCATAGAGATGGCGGTGTAGATGTTTCCATGTTCATACAGATGGCGGTGTAGATATTTCCATGTTCATAGAGATGGCTGTGTACATATTTCCATGTTTATGCAGATAGCGGTATAGATATTTCCATGTTTATACAGATGGTGGTGTAGATATTTCCATGTTTATAGAGATGGCGGTCTAGATATTTCCATGTTTATAGAGATAGTGGTGTAGTTATTACCAAGTTTATAGAGACAGCGTTGTAGATATTTCCATGTTTATACAGATAGCGGTGAAGGTATTTCCAAGTTTATACAGATAACGGTGTAGATATTTCCATGTTTATACAGATAACAGTGTAGATATTTCCATGTTTATAGAGATAGAGGTGTAGATAATTTCAATTTTATACAGATAGCAGTGTAGATATTTCCAAGTTCATACAGATAGCGGTGTAGATATTTCCACGTTTACAGAGATGGCGGTGTAGATATTTCCAAGTTCATACAGAGAGCGGTGTAGATATTTCCATGTTCATACAGATGGCGGTGTAGATATTTCCATGTCTATACAGATGGCGGTGTAGATATTTCCATGTTTATGCAGATAGGGGTGTAGATATTTCCATGTTTATACAGATAGCAGTGCCGATATTTCCATGTTTATACAGATAGTTGGGTAGATATTTCCATGTTTATACAGATAGCGGTGTAGATATTTCCATGTTAATACAGATGGCTTTGTAGATATGTCCATGTTTGTACAGACGGCGGTGTAGATATTTCCATGTTCATACAGATGGCGGTGTAGATATTTCGAAGTTTATAGAGATAGCGCTGTATTTATTTTCATATTTATAGAGAATCTCTGCAGATATTTCCATGTATATTCAGATAGCTGTGTAGATATTTCCATGTTCATGCAGATAGCGGTGTAGATATTTCCATGTTCATCCAGATGCCGGTGTACATATATCCATGTTCATACAGTTGGCGGTGAAGATATTTCCATGTTCATACACATGGCGGTGTAGATATTTCCATGTTCATACAAATGGCGGTGTAGATATTTTCATGTTCATAGAGATGGCGGTGTAGATATATCCATGTTCATACAAATGGCGGTGTAGATATTTCCATGTTCATAGAGATGGCGGTGTAATTATTTCCACGTTTATAGAGATAGCGGTGTAGTTATTTCCATGTTTACAGAGATAGCAGTGTATATATTTCCATTGATATACAGATAGCTGCGTAGATATTTGCATGTTCATACAGATAGCAGTGTAGATATTTCCATGTTCATACAGATAGCGGTGTAGATATTTCCATGTTCATACAGATAACGGTGTAGATATTTCCATGTTCATACAGATGGCGGTGTAGATATTTCCATGTTCATACAAATGGCGGTGTATATATTTCCATGTTCATAGAGATGGCGGTGTAGAAATATCCATGTTCATAGAAATGGCGGTGTAGATATTTGCATGTTCATAGAGATGGCGGTGTAGGTATTTCCATGTTTATACAGATAGCAGTGTAGTTATTTCCATGTTTATAGAGATAGTGGTGTAGATAATTTCAATTTTATACAGATAGCTGTGTAGATATTTGCATGGTCATACAGATAGCGGTGTAGATATTTCCATGTTCATACTGATAGTGGTGTAGATATTTCCATGTTCATGCAGATAGCGGTGTAGATATTTCCATGTTCATACAGTTAGTGGAGTAGATATTTCCATGTCCATACACTTAGCGTTGTAGATATTTCCATGTTGATACAGATGGCGGTGTAGATATGTACATGTTCATACAGATGGCGTTGTAGATATTTCCATGTTCGTACGGATGGCAGTGTAGATATTTCCATGTTCATACAGGTGGCGGTGTAGATATTTCCATGTTTATACAGATAGCAGTGTAGTTATTTCCATGTTTATAGAGATAGCAGTGTAGATATTTCCATTGATATACAGATAGCTTTGTAGATATTTGCATGTTCACACAGATAGCGGTGTAGATATTTCCATGTTCGTACAGATAGCGGTGTAGATATTTCCATGTTCATACAGATAGCGGTGTAGATATTTCCATGTTCATACAGATATCGGTGTAGATATTTCCATGTTCATACAGATAGCGGTGTAGATATTTCCAAGTTCATACAGTTAGCGGTGTAGATATTTCCATGTTCATACAGATGGCGGTGTAGATATTTACATGTTCATACAGATGGCGGTGTAGATATTTCCATGTTCGTACAGATGGCGGTGTAGATATTTCCATGTTCATAGAGATGGCGGTGTAGATATTTCCATGTTTATGCAGATGGTGGTGTAGGTATTTCCATGTTTATAGAGATGGCGGTCTAGATATTTCCATGTTTATACAGATAGCGGTGAAGATATTTCCATGTTTATACAGATAGCGGTGTAGATATTTCCATGTTTATACAGATAGCGGTGTAGATATTTCCATGTTTATAGAGATAGTGGTGTAGATAATTTCAATTTTATACCGAGAGCAGTGTAGATATTTCCAAGTTCATACAGATAGCGGTGTAGATATTTCCACGTTTATAGAGATGGCGGTCTAGATATTTCCATGTTCATACAGATGGCGGTGTAGATATTTCCATGTTTATAGAGATGGCGGTGTAGATATTTCCATGTTCATAGAGATGGCGGTGTAGATATTTCCATGTTCATACAAATGGCGGTGTAGGTATTTCCATGTTCATAGAGATGGCGGTGTAGATATTTCCATGTTCATACAAATGGCGGTGTAGATATTTCCATGTTCATAGAGATGGCGGTGTAGATATTTCCATGTTCATACAGATGGCGGTGTAGATATTTCCATGTTCATACAGATGGTGGTGTAGATATTTCCATGTTTATACAGAGGGCGGTTTAGATATTTCCATGTTTATAGAGATAGTGTTGTAGGTATTTCCATGTTGATACACATAGCGGTGTAGAGATTTCAGAGTTTATAGAGATTGCGGTGTAGATATTTCTATGTTTATAGATATGGCGGTCTAGATATTTCCTTGTTTATACTGATAGCAGAGTAGGTATTTCCATGTTTATAGAGATAGTGGTGTAGATACTTCCATTTTTATACAGATATCAATGTAGATATTTCCATGTTCATTCAGATAGCGGTGTACATATTTCCACCTTTGTAGAGATGGTGGTGTAGGTATTTCCATGTTCATACAGATGGCTGTGTAGATATTTCCATGTTTATAGAGATGGCAGTGTAGATATTTCCATGCTTATACTGATAGCGTTATAGATATTTCCATGTATATACAGATGGCGGTGTAGATATTTCCATGTTTATACAGATGGCGGTCTAGATATTTCTATGCTTATAGAGATAGTGTTGTAGTTATTTCCAAGTTTATAGAGATAGCGGAGTAAATATTTCCATGTTAATACAGACAGCATTGTAGATATTTCCATGTTCATACAGATAGCGGTGTAGATATTTCCATGTTCATCCAGATGGCGGTGTAGATATTTCCATATTCATACAGATGGCGGTGAAGATATTTCCATGTTCATACAGATGGCAGTGTGGATATTTCCATGTTTATAGAGATAGTGGTGTAGTTATTTCCAAGTTTATAGAGATAGTGTTGTAGATATTTCCATGTTTATACAGACAGCAGTTTAGATATTTCCATGTTTATACAGATAGCAGTGTAGATATTTCCAGGTTTATACACATAGCGGTGTAGATATTTCCATCTTTATAGACATAGCAGTGTAGATATTTCCGTTTTATACAGTTAGTAGTGTGAATATTTCCATGTTCATACAGATAGCGGTGTAGATACTTCCACCTTTATAGAGATGTCGGTGTAGATATTTCCATTTTCATACAGTTGGCGGTGTATATATTTCCATGTTTATAGAGATGGCCGTGTAGATATTTCCATGATGAGACGCATAGCGGTGTAGATATTTCCAAGTTTATAGAGACAGCGGTGTAGATATTTCCATGTTGATAGAGATAGCGTTGCAGATATTTCCAACTTTATGTAGGTAGCGGTATAAATATTTCCATGTTTATACAGATGGCGGTGTAGATATTTCCATGTTTATAGAGATGGCGGTCTAGATATTTCCAAGTTTATAGAGATAGCGGTGTAGATATTTCCATGATTATACTGATAACGGTGTAGATATCTCGATGTTTATACAGATAGAGGTGTAGATATTTCCAAGTTTAAAGAGATGGCGGTCTAGATATTTCCTTGTTTATACAGATAGCAGTGTAGAAGTTTCCATGTTCATACAGATAGCGGTGTAGAAATTTCCGCCTTTAGAGAGATGGCGGTGTAGATATTTCCATGTTTATAGATATAGCGGTGTAGATATTTCCATATTCATACAGATGGCGGTGTAGATATTTCCATGTTTCTACAGAAAGCAGTGTAGTTATTTCCATGTTTGCACAGATAGCGGTGTAGACATTTCCATGTTTCTACAGAAAGCGCTGTGTTTATTTCCATGTTTACACAGATAGCGGTGAAGGTATTTCCATGTTTATACAGACAGTGGTGTAGATATTTCCATATTTATACAGATCGCGGTGCAGATATTTCCATGTTTGTAAACATAGCAGTGTAGATATTTCCATGTCTATACAGATAGCTGTTTAGATATTTCCATGTTTATACAGATGGCGGTGTAGATATTTCCATGTTTATAAAGATGGCGGTGTAGATATTTCCATGTTTATACAGAAAGCGGTGTAGACATTTCCATGTTTAGACAGATAGCGGTGTAGACCATTCCATGTTTACACAGATACCGTTGTAGATATTTACATGTTTCTAGAGATAACGGTGTAGTTATTTCCATGTTTATATAGAAAGCGGTGAAGAAATTTCCATGTTTACACAGATAGTGGTGTGGATATTTCCATGTTTATACAGTTAGTGGTGTACATATTTCCATGTTTATACAGATAGCGGTGTAGATATTTCCATGTCTATACAGACAGCAGAATACATATTTCCATGTTTATGCAGCTGGCGGTGTAGATATTTCCATGTTTATAGAGATGGCGGTGTTGATATTTCCATGTTTATACAGAAAGCGGTGTAGACATTTCCATGTTTACACAGATAACGTTGTAGACCATTCCATGTTTACACAGATATCGTTGTAGATATTTACATGTTTCTAGAGATAACGGTGTAGTTATTTCCATGTTTATATAGATAGCGGTGAATATATTTCCATGTTTACACAGATAGTGGTGTGGATATTTCCATGTTTATACAGTTAGTGGTGTACATATTTCCATGTTTATACAGATAGCAGTGCCGATATCTCCATGTTTATACAGATCGCGGTGAAGATATTTCCATGTTTATACAGATAGCGGTGTAGATATTTCCATGTTTATACAGATAGCAGTGTATATATTTCCATGTTTGTACAGATAGCGGTGTAGATATTTCCATCTTAATACAGATGGTGGGGTAGATATTTCCATGTTCCTACAGATGTGGTTGTAGATATTTCCATGTTCATACAGATGGTGGAGTACGTATTTCCATGTTTATAGAGATAGCGATGTAGTTATTTCCATGTTTCTAGATATAGCTGTGTAGATATTTCCATTTATATACAGGTACCTGTGTAGATATTTCAATGTTCATACAGTTGGCGGTGTAGATATTTCCAAGTTTATAGAGATGGCGGTGTAGATATTTCCATGTTTATACAAATGGCAAATTAGATATTTCCATGTATACAGAGATAGCGGTGTGGATATTTCCATGTTTATAGAGATAGCGGTGTAGATATTTCCATGTTCATACAGATGGCGGTGTAGATATTTCCATGTTCATACAGACAGCGGTGTAGATATTTCCATGTTCATACAGATAGCGGTGTAAATATTTCCACGTTTATAGAGACGGCGGTGTAAATATTTCCATGTTCATAGAGATGGCGGTGTAGATATTTCCATATTCATACAGACAGCGGTGTAGATGTTTCCATGTTCATACAGATGGCGGTGTAGATATTTCCATGTTTATAGAGATGGCGGTGTGGATATTTCCATGTTTATACAGATGGCGGTGTAGATATTTCCATGTTTATAGGGATGGCGGTGTTGATATTTCCATGTTTATACAGAAAGCCGTGTAGATATTTCCATGTTTACACAGATAGCAGTGTAGACCTTTCCATGTTTACACAGATAGCGTTGTAGATATTTACATGTCTATAGAGATAGCGGTGTAGTTATTTCCATATTTATATAGATAACGGTGAAGATATTTCCATGTTTACACAGATAGCGGTTTGGATATTTCCACGTTTATTCAGATAGCGGTGTAGATACTTCCATGTTTATACAGATAGCGGTGCAGATATTTCCATGTTTATACAGATAGCAGTGTAGATATTTCCATGTTCATACAGATAGCGGTGTAGACACTTCCATCTTAATAGAGATGGCGGTGTAGATATTTCCATGTTCCTAAAGATGTCGGTGTTGATATTTCCATGTTCATGCAGATGGCGGTGTAGATATTTCCATGTTTATTGAGATAGCGGTGTAGTTATTTCCATGATTATAGAGATATCTGTGTAGATATTATCATGTATATACTGATAGCTGTGTAGATATTTCTGTGTTCATACAGACAGCTTCGTAGGTATTTCCATGTTCATACTGACAGCGGTGTAGATATTTCCATGTTCACACAGATAGCGGTATAGATATTTCCATGTTTACACAGATAGCGGTGCAGATATTTCCATGTTTATACAGATAGCGGTGTAGAAACTTCCATCTTAATAGAGATGGCGGTGTAGATATTTCCATGTTCCTAAAGATGTCGGTGTAGATATTTCCATGTTCATGCAGATGGCGGTGTAGATATTTCCATGTTTATAGAGATAGCGGTGTAGTTATTTCCATGATTATAGAGATATCTGTGTAGATATTATCATGTATATACAGATAGCTGTGTAGATATTTCTATGTTCATACAGACAGCTTTGTAGGTATTTCCATGTTCATACAGACAGCGGTGTAGATATTTCCATGTTCACACAGATAGCGGTGTAGATATTTCCACGTTTACACAGATAGCGGTGTAGACATTTCCATGTTTACACAGATAGCGTTGTAGATGTTTACATGTTTATAGATATAGCGGTGTTGATACTTCCTGGTTTGTACAGATAGCTGTATAGATATTTCCATGTTTATACAGATGGCGGTGTAGATATTTCCACGTTTTTAGAGATGGCTGTCAAGATATTTCCATGTTTATAGAGACGGTGGTGTTGTTATTTCCAAGTTTATGGAGATAGCGGTGTAGATATTTCCATGTTTATACAGATAGTGGTGTAGACATTTCCATGTTTACACAGATAGCGTTGTAGGTATTTACTTGTTTGTAGAGATATCGGTGTAGTTATTTCCAAGTTTATAGAGATAGCACTGTAGATATTTCCATGTTTATGCAGATAGCGGTATAGATATTTCTATCTTCATACAGATGGCAGTGTAGATACTTCCATGTTCATACACATGGCGGTGTAGATATTTCCATGTTCATAGAGATGGCCGTGTAGATATTTCCATGTTTATAGAGATAGCACTGTAGATATTTCCATGTTTATACAGATAGCGTTGTAGATATTTCCATGTTTATACTGATAGCGGTATAGATAATTCCATGTTTATAGAGATGGCGGTCTAGATATTTCCTTGTTTATACAGATAGCTGTGTAGATATTTCCACGTTTATAGAGATAGCGGTGTAGATATTTTCATGTTCATACAGATAGTGGTGTAGCTATTTCCACCTTTACTGAGATGGCTGTGTAGATATTTTCATGTTCATACAGTTGGCTGTGTAGATATTTCAATGTTTATAGAGATGGCGGTGTAGATATTTCCATCTTTATACAGAAGGCGGTGTAGATATTTCCATGTTTATAGAGATGGCGGTGTAGATATTTCCATGTTTATACAGATAGCGGTGTACCTATTTACATGTTTGCACAGATAGTGGCGTAGATATTTCCATGTTTACACAGATAGTGTTGTAAATATTTACATGTTTATAGAGATAGTGGCATAGTTATTTCCATGTTTATACAGATAGCGGTGAAGATATTTCCATGTTTACACAGATAGCGGTGAAGATATTTCCATGTTTACACAGATAGCGGTGTAGACATTTCCGTGTTTACACAGATAGCGTTGCAGATATTTACATGTTTATAGAGATAACGATGTAGTTATTTCCATGTTTATACAGATGGCGGTGTAGATATTTCCATTTTTATACAGTTAGCAGTGTTGATATTTCCATGTTCATACAGATAGTGGTGTAGATATTTCCACCTTTATAGAGATGGCGGTGTAGATATTTCCATGTTCATGCAGTTGGTGGTGTAGATATTTCCAAGTTTATAGAGATGGCGGTGTAGATATTTCCATGTTTATACAAATGGCAAATTAGATATTTCCATGTATACAGAGATAGCGGTGTGGATATTTCCATGTTTATAGAGACAGCAGTGTAGATATTTCCATGTTCATACAGATGGTGGTGTAGATATTTCCATGTTCATACAGAAAACGGTGTAGATATTTCCATGTTCATACAGATAGCGGTGTAAATATTTCCACGTTTATAGAGACGGCGGTGTAGATATTTCCATGTTCATAGAGATGGCGGTGTAGATATTTCCATGTTCATACAGATGGCGGTGTAGATATTTCCATGTTTATAGAGATGGCGGTGTGGATATTTCCATGTTTATACAGATGGCGGTGTAGATATTTCCATGTTTATAGAGATGGCGGTGTTGATATTTCCATGTTTATATAGAAAGCGCTGTAGATATTTCCATGTTTACACAGATAGCGGTGTAGACCTTTCCATGTTTACACAGATAGCGTTGTAGATATTTACATGTCTGTAGAGATAGCGGTGTAGTTATTTCCATATTTATATAGATAACGGTGAAGATATTTCCATGTTTACACAGATAGCGGTTTGGATATTTCCACATTTATTCAGATAGCGGTGTAGATAATTCCATGTTTATACAGATAGCGGTGCAGATATTTCCATGTTTATACAGATAGCGGTGTAGATATTTCCATGTTCATACAGATAGCGGTGTAGACACTTCCATCTTAATAGAGATGGCGGTGTAGATATTTCCATGTTCCTAAGGATGTCGGTGTTGATATTTCCATGTTCATGCAGATGGCGGTGTAGATATTTCCATGTTTATTGAGATAGCGGTGTAGTTATTTTCATGATTATAGAGATATCTGTGTAGATATTATCATGTATATACTGATAGCTGTGTAGATATTTCTGTGTTCATACAGACAGCTTTGTAGGTATTTCCATGTTCATACAGACAGCGTTGTAGATATTTCCATGTTCACACAGATAGCGGTGTAGATATTTCCATGTTTACACAGATAGCGGTGTAGACATTTCCATGTTTACACAGATAGCGTTGTAGATATTTTCATGTTTATAGATATAGCGGTGTAGATACTTCCTGGTTTGTACAGATAGCTGTATGGATATTTCCATGTTTATACAGATGGCGGTGTAGATATTTCCACGTTTATAGAGATGGCTGTCAAGATATTTCCATGTTTATAGAGATGGTGGTGTAGTTATTTCCAAGTTTATGGAGAAAGCGGTGTAGATATTTCCATGTTTATACAGATAGCGGTGTAGACATTTCCATGTTTACACAGATAGCGTTGTAGGTATTTACTTGTTTGTAGAGATAGCGGTGTAGTTATTTCCAAGTTTATAAAGATAGCACTGTAGATATTTCCATGTTTATGCAGATAGCGGTGTAGATATTTCTATCTTCTTACAGATGGCAGTGTAATTATTTCCATGTTCATACACATGGCGGTGTATATATTTCCATGTTCATAGAGATGGCGGTGTAGATATTTCCATGTTTATAGAGATAGCACTGTAGATATTTCCATGTTTATACAGATAGCGTTGTAGATATTTCCATGTTTATACTGATAGCGGTGTAGATAATTCCATGTTTATAGAGATGGCGGTCTAGATATTTCCGTGTTTATACAGATAGCTGTGTAGATATTTCCACGTTTATAGAGATAGCGGTGTAGATATTTTCATGTTCATACAGATAGCGGTGTAGATATTTCCACCTTTACTGAGATGGCTGTGTAGATATTTTCATGTTCATACAGTTGGCTGTGTAGATATTTCCATGTTTATATAGATGGCGGTGTAGATATTTCCATGTTTATACAGAAGGCGGTATAGATATTTCCATGTTTATAGAGATGGCGGTGTAGATATTTCCATGTTTATACAGATAGCGGTGTAGATATTTACATATTTGCACAGATAGTTTCGTAGACATTTCCATGTTTACACAGATAGTTGTAAATATGTACATGATTATTGAGATAGCGGCATAGTTATTTCCATGTTTATACAGATAGCGGTGAAGATATTTCCATCTTTACACAGAGAGCGGTGAAAGTATTTCCATGTTTATACAGTTAGCGGTGTAGATATTTCCATGTTTATACAGATAGCGGTGCAGATATTTCCATGTTTGTACACATAGCAGTGTAGATATTTCCATGTCTATACAGATAGCAGTGTAGATATTTCCATGTTTATACAGATGGCGGTGTAGATATTTTCATGTTTATAGAGATGGCGGTGTAGATATTTCCATGTTTATACAGAAAGCGGTGTAGACATTTCCATGTTTACACAGATAGCGGTATAGACCATTCCATGTTTACACAGATACCGTTGTAGATATTTACATGTTTCTAGAGATAACGGTGTAGTTATTTCCATGTTTATATAGAAAGCGGTGAAAATATTTCCATGTTTACACAGATAGTGGTGTGGATATTTCCATGTTTATACAGTTAGTGGTGTACATATTTCCATGTTTATACAGATAGCGGTGCCGATATCTCCATGTTTATACAGATAGCGGTGAAGATATTTCCATGTTTATACAGATAGCGGTGTAGATATTTCCATGTTTATGCAGATAGCAGTGTAGATATTTCCATGTTTATAGAGATTGCGGTGTAGATATTTCCATATTAATACAGATGGCTGGGTAGATATTTCCATGTTCCTACAGATGGCGGTGTAGATGTTTCCATGTTTATAGAGATAGCGATGTAGTTATTTCCATGTTTCTAGATATAGCTGTGTAGATATTTCCTTTTATATACAGGTACCTGTGTAGATATTTCCATGTTCATACAGACAGCGGTGTAGATATTTCCATGTCCATACAGACAGCAGTGTAGGTATTTCCATGTTCATACAGATAGCAGTGTAGATATTTCCATGTTTATACAGATTGAGGTGTAGACAATTCCATGTTTACACAGATAGCGTTGCAGATATTTACATGTTTGTAGAGATAGCGGTGTAGTTATTTCCATGTTTATACAGATGTCGGTGTAGATATTTCCATTTTTATACAGTTAGCAGTGTTGATATTTCCATGTTCATACAGATGGCGGTGTAGATATTTCCATGTTTCTACAGAAAGCACTGTGTTTATTTCCATGTTTACACAGATAGCGGTGAAGTTATTTCCATGTTTATACAGATAGCGGTGTAGATATTTCCATGTTTATACAGATAGCGGTGCAGATATTTCCATGTTTGTAAACATAGCAGTGTAGATATTTCCATGTCTATACAGATAGCAGTGTAGATATTTCCATGTTTATACAGATGGCGGTGTAGATATTTCCATGTTTATAGAGATGGCGGTGTAGATATTTCCATGTTTATACAGAAAGCGGTGTAGACATTTCCATGTTTACACAGATAGCGGTGTAGACCATTCCATGTTTACACAGATACCGTTGTAGATATTTACATGTTGCTAGAGATAACAGTGTAGTTATTTCCATGTTTATATAGATAGCGGTGAAGATATTTCCATGTTTACACAGATAACGGTGTAGATATTTCCATGTTTACACAGATAACGGTGTAGACATTTCCATGTTTACACAGATAGCGTTGCAGATATTTACATGTTTATAGAGATAGCGGTGTAGTTTTTTCCACATTTATACAGATGGCGGTGCAGATATTTCCACTTTTATACAGTTAGCATTGTTGATATTTCCATGTTCATACAGATAGTGGTGTAGATATTTCCACCTTTATAGAGATGGCGGTGTAGATATTTCCATGTTCATACAGTTGGTGGTGTAGATATTTCCAAGTTTATAGAGATGGCGGTGTAGATATTTCCATGTTTATACAAATGGCAAATTAGATATTTCCATGTATACAGAGATAGCGGTGTGGACATTTCCATGTTTATAGAGATAGCAGTGTAGATATTTCCATGTTCATACAGATGGCGGTGTAGATATTTCCATGTTCATACAGAAAGCGGTGTAGATATTTCCATGTTCATACAGATAGCGGTGTAAATATTTCCACGTTTATAGAGACGGCGGTGTAGATATTTCCATGTTCATAGAGATGGCGGTGTAGATATTTCCATGTTCATACAGACAGCGGTGTAGATATTTCCATGTTCATACAGATGGCGGTGTAGATATTTCCATGTTTATAGAGATGGCGGTGTGGATATTTCCATGTTTATACAGATGGCGGTGTAGATATTTCCATGTTTATACAGATGGCGGTGTTGATATTTCCATGTTTATACAGAAAGCGGTGTAGATATTTCCATGTTTACACAGATAGCGGTGTAGGCATTTCCATGTTTACACAGATAGAGTTGTAGATATTTACATATCTATAGAGATATCGGTGTAGTTACTTCCATATTTATATAGATAACGGTGAAGATATTTCCATGTTTACACAGATAGCGGTATGGATATTTCCACGTTTATTCAGATAGCGGTGTAGATACTTCCATGTTTATACAGATAGCGGTGCAGATATTTCCATGTTTATACAGATAGCGGTGTAGATATTTCCATGTTCATACAGATAGCGGTGTAGACACTTCCATCTTAATAGAGATGGCGGTGTAGATATTTCCATGTTTATACAGATAGCAGTGTAGACATTTCCATGTTTGTACAGGTAGCGGTGTAGATATTTCCATCTTAATACAGATGGTGGGTTAGATATTTCCATGTTCCTACAGATGTGGTTGTAGATATTTCCATGTTCATACAGATGGCGGTGTACATATTTCCATGTTTATAGAGATAGCGATGTAGTTATTTCCATGTTTCTAGATATAGCTGTGTAGATATTTCCATTTATATACAGGTACCTGTGTAGATATTTCCATGTTCATACAGAGAGCGGTGTAGATATTTCCATGTCCATACAGACAGCGTTGTAGATATTTCCATGTTCATACAGATAGCGGTGTAGATATTTCCATGTTTACACAGATAGCCGTGTAGACATTTCCATGTTTACGCAGATAGCGTTGCAGATATTTACATATTTATAGAGATAGCGGTGTAGTTATTTCCATGTTTATACAGATGTCGGTGTAGATATTTACATTTTTATACAGTTAGTAGTGTTGATATTTCCAAGTTCATACAGATAGCGGTGTAGATATTTCCACCTTTATAGAGATGGCGGTGTAGATATTTCAATGTTCATTCAGTTGGCGGTGTAAATATTTCCAAGTTTATAGAGATGGCGGTGTAGATATTTCCATGTTTATACAGATAGTGGTGTAGACATTTCCATGTTTACACAGATAGCGTTGTAGGTATTTACTTGTTTGTAGAGATAGCGGTGTAGTTATTTCCAAGTTTATAAAGATAGCACTGTAGATATTTCCATGTTTATGCAGATAGCGGTGTAGATATTTCTATCTTCTTACAGATGGCAGTGTAAATATTTCCATGTTCATACACATGGCGATGTATATATTTCCATGTTCATTGTGATGGCGGTGTAGATATTTCCATGTTAATAGAGATAGCACTGTAGATATTTCCATGTTTATACAGATAGCGTTGTAGATATTTCCATGTTTATACTGATAGCGGTGTAGATAATTCCATGTTTATAGAGATGGCGGTCTAGATATTTCCGTGTTTATACAGATAGCTGTGTAGATATTTCCACGTTTATAGAGATAGCGGTGTAGATATTTTCATGTTCATACAGATAGCGGTGTAGATATTTCCACCTTTACTGAGATGGCTGTGTAGATATTTTCATGTTGATACAGTTGGCTGTGTAGATATTTCCATGTTTATATAGATGGCGGTGTAGATATTTCCATGTTTATACAGAAGGCGGTATAGATATTTCCATGTTAATAGAGATGGCGGTGTAGATATTTCCATGTTTATACAGATAGCGGTGTAGATATTTACATATTTGCACAGATAGCTTCGTAGACATTTCCATGTTTACACAGATAGTTGTAAATATGTACATGATTATTGAGATAGCGGCATAGTTATTTCCATGTTTATACAGATAGCGGTGAAGATATTTCCATCTTTACACAGAGAGCGGTGAAAGTATTTCCATGTTTATACAGTTAGCGGTGTAGATATTTCCATGTTTATACAGATAGCGGTGCAGATATTTCCATGTTTGTACACATAGCAGTGTAGATATTTCCATGTCTATACAGATAGCAGTGTAGATATTTCCATGTTTATACAGATGGCGGTGTAGATATTTCCATGTTTATAGAGATGGCGGTGTAGATATTTCCATGTTTATACAGAAAGCGGTGTAGACATTTCCATGTTTACACAGATAGCGGTATAGACCATTCCATGTTTACACAGATACCGTTGTAGATATTTACATGTTTCTAGAGATAACGGTGTAGTTATTTCCATGTTTATATAGAAAGCGGTGAAGATATTTCCATGTTTACACAGATAGTGGTGTGGATATTTCCATGTTTATACAGTTAGTGGTGTACATATTTCCATGTTTATACAGATAGCGGTGCCGATATCTCCATGTTTATACAGATCGCGGTGAAGATATTTCCATGTTTATACAGATAGCGGTGTAGATATTTCCATGTTTATGCAGATAGCAGTGTAGATATTTCCATGTTTATAGAGATAGCGGTGTAGATATTTCCATATTAATACAGATGGCGGGGTAGATATTTCCATGTTCCTACAGATGGCGGTGTAGATGTTTCCATGTTTATAGAGATAGCGATGTAGTTATTTCCATGTTTCTAGATATAGCTGTGTAGATATTTCCTTTTATATACAGGTACCTGTGTAGATATTTCCATGTTCTTACAGACAGCGGTGTAGATATTTCCATGTCCATACAGACAGCAGTGTAGGTATTTCCATGTTCATACAGATAGCGGTGTAGATATTTCCATGTTTATACAGATTGAGGTGTAGACAATTCCATGTTTACACAGATAGCGTTGCAGATATTTACATGTTTGTAGAGATAGCGGTGTAGTTATTTCCATGTTTATACAGATGTCGGTGTAGATATTTCCATTTTTATACAGTTAGCAGTGTTGATATTTCCATGTTCATACAGATGGCGGTGTAGATATTTCCATGTTTCTACAGAAAGCACTGTGTTTATTTCCATGTTTACACAGATAGCGGTGAAGTTATTTCCATGTTTATACAGATAGCGGTGTAGATATTTCCATGTTTATACAGATAGCGGTGCAGATATTTCCATGTTTGTACACATAGCAGTGTAGATATTTCCATGTCTATACAGATAGCAGTGTAGATATTTCCATGTTTATACAGATGGCGGTGTAGATATTTCCATGTTTATAGAGATGGCGGTGTAGATATTTCCATGTTTATACAGAAAGCGGTGTAGACATTTCCATGTTTACACAGATAGCGGTGTAGACCATTCCATGTTTACACAGATACCGTTGTAGATATTTACATGTTGCTAGAGATAACAGTGTAGTTATTTCCATGTTTATATAGATAGCGGTGAAGATATTTCCATGTTTACACAGATAACGGTGTAGATATTTCCATGTTTACACAGATAACGGTGTAGACATTTCCATGTTTACACAGATAGCGTTGCAGATATTTACATGTTTATAGAGATAGCGGTGTAGTTTTTTCCACATTTATACAGATGGCGGTGCAGATATTTCCACTTTTATACAGTTAGCATTGTTGATATTTCCATGTTCATACAGATAGTGGTGTAGATATTTCCACCTTTATAGAGATGGCGGTGTAGATATTTCCATGTTCATACAGTTGGTGGTGTAGATATTTCCAAGTTTATAGAGATGGCGGTGTAGATATTTCCATGTTTATACAAATGGCAAATTAGATATTTCCATGTATACAGAGATAGCGGTGTGGACATTTCCATGTTTATAGAGATAGCAGTGTAGATATTTCCATGTTCATACAGATGGCGGTGTAGATATTTCCATGTTCATACAGAAAGCGGTGTAGATATTTCCATGTTCATACAGATAGCGGTGTAATTATTTCCACGTTTATAGAGACGGCGGTGTAGATATTTCCATGTTCATAGAGATGGCGGTGTAGATATTTCCATGTTCATACAGACAGCGGTGTAGATATTTCCATGTTCATACAGATGGCGGTGTAGATATTTCCATGTTTATAGAGATGGCGGTGTGGATATTTCCATGTTTATACAGATGGCGGTGTAGATATTTCCATGTTTATACAGATGGCGGTGTTGATATTTCCATGTTTATACAGAAAGCGGTGTAGATATTTCCATGTTTACACAGATAGCGGTGTAGGCATTTCCATGTTTACACAGAGAGAGTTGTAGATATTTACATATCTATAGAGATATCGGTGTAGTTATTTCCATATTTATATAGATAACGGTGAAGATATTTCCATGTTTACACAGATAGCGGTATGGATATTTCCACGTTTATTCAGATAGCGGTGTAGATACTTCCATGTTTATACAGATAGCGGTGCAGATATTTCCATGTTTATACAGATAGCGGTGTAGATATTTCCATGTTCATACAGATTGCGGTGTGGACACTTCCATCTTAATAGAGATGGCGGTGTAGATATTTCCATGTTTATACAGATAGCAGTGTAGACATTTCCATGTTTGTACAGTTAGCGATGTAGATATTTCCATCTTAATACAGATGGTGGGTTAGATATTTCCATGTTCCTACAGATGTGGTTGTAGATATTTCCATGTTCATACAGATGGCGGTGTACATATTTCCATGTTTATAGAGATAGCGATGTAGTTATTTCCATGTTTCTAGATATAGCTGTGTAGATATTTCCATTTATATACAGGTACCTGTGTAGATATTTCCATGTTCATACAGAGAGCGGTGTAGATATTTCCATGTCCATACACACAGCGTTGTAGATATTTCCATGTTCATACAGATAGCGGTGTAGATATTTCCATGTTTACACAGATAGCCGTGTAGACATTTCCATGTTTACGCAGATAGCGTTGCAGATATTTACATGTTTATAGAGATAGCAGTGTAGTTATTTCCATGTTTATACAGATGTCGGTGTAGATATTTACATTTTTATACAGTTAGCAGTGTTGATATTTCCAAGTTCATACAGATAGCGGTGTAGATATTTCCACCTTTATAGAGATGGCGGTGTAGATATTTCAATGTTCATTCAGTTGGCGGTGTAAATATTTCCAAGTTTATAGAGATGGCGGTGTAGATATTTCCATGTTTATACAGATAGCGGTGTAGACATTTCCATGTTTACACAGATAGCGTTGTAGGTATTTACTTGTTTGTAGAGATAGCGGTGTAGTTATTTCCAAGTTTATAAAGATAGCACTGTAGATATTTCCATGTTTATGCAGATAGCGGTGTAGATATTTCTATCTTCTTACAGATGGCAGTGTAAATATTTCCATGTTCATACACATGGCGGTGTATATATTTCCATGTTCATAGAGATGGCGGTGTAGATATTTCCATGTTTATAGAGATAGCACTGTAGATATTTCCATGTTTATACAGATAGCGTTGTAGATATTTCCATGTTTATACTGATAGCGGTGTAGATAATTCCATGTTTATAGAGATGGCGGTCTAGATATTTCCGTGTTTATACAGATAGCTGTGTAGATATTTCCACGTTTATAGAGATAGCGGTGTAGATATTTTCATGTTCATACAGATAGCGGTGTAGATATTTCCACCTTTACTGAGATGGCTGTGTAGATATTTTCATGTTCATACAGTTGGCTGTGTAGATATTTCCATGTTTATATAGATGGCGGTGTAGATATTTCCATGTTTATACAGAAGGCGGTATAGATATTTCCATGTTTATAGAGATGGCGGTGTAGATATTTCCATGTTTATACAGATAGCGGTGTAGATATTTACATATTTGCACAGATAGTTTCGTAGACATTTCCATGTTTACACAGATAGTTGTAAATATGTACATGATTATTGAGATAGCGGCATAGTTATTTCCATGTTTATACAGATAGCGGTGAAGATATTTCCATCTTTACACAGAGAGCGGTGAAAGTATTTCCATGTTTATACAGTTAGCGGTGTAGATATTTCCATGTTTATACAGATAGCGGTGCAGATATTTCCATGTTTGTACACATAGCAGTGTAGATATTTCCATGTCTATACAGATAGCAGTGTAGATATTTCCATGTTTATACAGATGGCGGTGTAGATATTTCCATGTTTATAGAGATGGCGGTGTAGATATTTCCATGTTTATACAGAAAGCGGTGTAGACATTTCCATGTTTACACAGATAGCGGTATAGACCATTCCATGTTTACACAGATACCGTTGTAGATATTTACATGTTTCTAGAGATAACGGTGTAGTTATTTCCATGTTTATATAGAAAGCGGTGAAGATATTTCCATGTTTACACAGATAGTGGTGTGGATATTTCCATGTTTATACAGTTAGTGGTGTACATATTTCCATGTTTATACAGATAGCGGTGCCGATATCTCCATGTTTATACAGATAGCGGTGAAGATATTTCCATGTTTATACAGATAGCGGTGTAGATATTTCCATGTTTATGCAGATAGCAGTGTAGATATTTCCATGTTTATAGAGATAGCGGTGTAGATATTTCCATATTAATACAGATGGCGGGGTAGATATTTCCATGTTCCTACAGATGGCGGTGTAGATGTTTCCATGTTTATAGAGATAGCGATGTAGTTATTTCCATGTTTCTAGATATAGCTGTGTAGATATTTCCTTTTATATACAGGTACCTGTGTAGATATTTCCATGTTCATACAGACAGCGGTGTAGATATTTCCATGTCCATACAGACAGCAGTGTAGGTATTTCCATGTTCATACAGATAGCGGTGTAGATATTTCCATGTTTATACAGATTGAGGTGTAGACAATTCCATGTTTACACAGATAGCGTTGCAGATATTTACATGTTTGTAGAGATAGCGGTGTAGTTATTTCCATGTTTATACAGATGTCGGTGTAGATATTTCCATTTTTATACAGTTAGCAGTGTTGATATTTCCATGTTCATATAGATGGCGGTGTAGATATTTCCATGTTTCTACAGAAAGCACTGTGTTTATTTCCATGTTTACACAGATAGCGGTGAAGTTATTTCCATGTTTATACAGATAGCGGTGTAGATATTTCCATGTTTATACAGATAGCGGTGCAGATATTTCCATGTTTGTAAACATAGCAGTGTAGATATTTCCATGTCTATACAGATAGCAGTGTAGATATTTCCATGTTTATACAGATGGCGGTGTAGATATTTCCATGTTTATAGAGATGGCGGTTTAGATATTTCCATGTTTATACAGAAAGCGGTGTAGACATTTCCATGTTTACACAGATAGCGGTGTAGACCATTCCATGTTTACACAGATACCGTTGTAGATATTTACATGTTGCTAGAGATAACAGTGTAGTTATTTCCATGTTTATATAGATAGCGGTGAAGATATTTCCATGTTTACACAGATAACGGTGTAGATATTTCCATGTTTACACAGATAACGGTGTAGACATTTCCATGTTTACACAGATAGCGTTGCAGATATTTACATGTTTATAGAGATAGCGGTGTAGTTTTTTCCACATTTATACAGATGGCGGTGCAGATATTTCCACTTTTATACAGTTAGCATTGTTGATATTTCCATGTTCATACAGATAGTGGTGTAGATATTTCCACCTTTATAGAGATGGCAGTGTAGATATTTCCATGTTCATACAGTTGGTGGTGTAGATATTTCCAAGTTTATAGAGATGGCGGTGTAGATATTTCCATGTTTATACAAATGGCAAATTAGATATTTCCATGTATACAGAGATAGCGGTGTGGACATTTCCATGTTTATAGAGATAGCAGTGTAGATATTTCCATGTTCATACAGATGGCGGTGTAGATTTTTCCATGTTCATACAGAAAGCGGTGTAGATATTTCCATGTTCATACAGATAGCGGTGTAAATATTTCCACGTTTATAGAGACGGCGGTGTAGATATTTCCATGTTCATAGAGATGGCGGTGTAGATATTTCCATGTTCATACAGACAGCGGTGTAGATATTTCCATGTTCATACAGATGGCGGTGTAGATATTTCCATGTTTATAGAGATGGCGGTGTGGATATTTCCATGTTTATACAGATGGCGGTGTAGATATTTCCATGTTTATACAGATGGCGGTGTTGATATTTCCATGTTTATACAGAAAGCGGTGTAGATATTTCCATGTTTACACAGATAGCGGTGTAGGCATTTCCATGTTTACACAGATAGAGTTGTAGATATTTACATATCTATAGAGATATCGGTGTAGTTATTTCCATATTTATATAGATAACGGTGAAGATATTTCCATGTTTACACAGATAGCGGTATGGATATTTCCACGTTTATTCAGATAGCGGTGTAGATACTTCCATGTTTATACAGATAGCGGTGCAGATATTTCCATGTTTATACAGATAGCGGTGTAGATATTTCCATGTTCATACAGATAGCGGTGTAGACACTTCAATCTTAATAGAGATGGCGGTGTAGATATTTCCATGTTTATACAGATAGCAGTGTAGACATTTCCATGTTTGTACAGGTAGCGGTGTAGATATTTCCATCTTAATACAGATGGTGGGTTAGATATTTCCATGTTCC
The DNA here is from genome assembly GCF_029281585.2 of Gorilla gorilla gorilla. Lineage (NCBI taxonomy): Eukaryota > Metazoa > Chordata > Mammalia > Primates > Hominidae > Gorilla > Gorilla gorilla. Next base: position 11,716,258 of record NC_073235.2, on the reverse strand, counting down.
TACAGATGTGGTTGTAGATATTTCCATGTTCATACAGATGGCGGTGTACATATTTCCATGTTTATAGAGATAGCGATGTAGTTATTTCCATGTTTCTAGATATAGCTGTGTAGATATTTCCATTTATATACAGGTACCTGTGTAGATATTTCCATGTTCATACAGAGAGCGGTGTAGATATTTCCATGTCCATACAGACAGCGTTGTAGATATTTCCATGTTCATACAGATAGCGGTGTAGATATTTCCATGTTTACACAGATAGCCGTGTAGACATTTCCATGTTTACGCAGATAGCGTTGCAGATATTTACATGTTTATAGAGATAGCGGTGTAGTTATTTCCATGTTTATACAAATGTCGGTGTAGATATTTACATTTTTATACAGTTAGCAGTGTTGATATTTCCAAGTTCATACAGATAGCGGTGTAGATATTTCCACCTTTATAGAGATGGCGGTGTAGATATTTCAATGTTCATTCAGTTGGCGGTGTAAATATTTCCAAGTTTATAGAGATGGCGGTGTAGATATTTCCATGTTTATACAAATGGCAAATTAGATATTTCCATGTATACAGAGATAGCGGTGTGGATATTTCCATGTTCATAGAGATAGCGGTGAAGGTATTTCCATGTTCATACAGATGGCGGTGTAGATATTTCCATGTTCATACAGACAGCTGTGTAGATGTTTCCATGTTCATACAGATGGCGGTGTAGATATTTCCATGTTTATAGAGATGGCGGTGTGGATATTTCCATGTTAATACAGATGGCGGTGTAGATATTTCCATGTTTATTGAGATGGCGCTGTTGATATTTCCATGTTTATACAGAAAGCGGTGTAGATATTTCCATGTTTACGCATATAGCGGTGTAGACTTTTCCATGTTTACACAGATAGCGTTGTAGATATTTACATGTCTATAGAGATAGCGGTGTAGTTATTTCCATATTTATATAGATAACAGTGAAGATATTTCCATGTTTACACAGATAGCGGTTTGGATATTTCCACGTTTATTCAGATAGCGGTGTACTTACATGTTTATACAGATAGCGGTGCAGATATTTGAATGTTTATACAGATAGCGGTGTAGACATTTCCATGTTCATACAGATAACGGTGTAGACATTTCCATGTTCAGACAGATAGCGGTGTAGATATTTCCATGTTCATAAAGTTAGCGGTGTAGATATTTCCATGTTCATACAAATGGTGGTGTAGATATGTCCATGTTTATACAGATAGCAGTGTAGTTATTTCCATGTTTATAGAGATAGCAGTGTAGATATTTCCATTGATATACTGATAGCTGTGTAGACATTTGCATGTTCATATACATAGCAGTGTAGATATTTCCATGTTCATACAGATAGCGGTGTAGAAATTTCTATGTTCTTACAGAGAGCGTTGTAGTTATTTCCATGCTCATACAGATAGCCGTGTAGATATTTCCATGTTCATACAGATAGCGGTGTAGGTATTTCGCTGTGCATACAGTTAGCGGTGTAGACATTTCCATGTTCATACAGATGGCGGTGTAGAGATTTGCATGTTCATACAGATAGCGGTGTAGATATTTCCATGTTCATACAGATGGCGGTGTAGATATGTCCATGTTCGTACAGATGGCGGTGTAGATATTTCCATGTTCATACAGATGGCGGTGTAGATATTTCGAAGTTTATAGAGATAGCGCTGTAGTTATTTCCATATTTATAGAGAAATCTGTGTAGATATTTCCATGTATATGCTGATAGCAGTGTAGATATTTCCATGTTCATGCAGATAGCTTTGTAGATATTTCCATTTTCATCCAGATGCCGGTGTAGATATATCCATGTTCATACAGATGGCGGTGAAGATATTTCCATGTTAATACAGATGGCGGTGTAGATATTTCCATGTTCATACAAATGGCGGTGTAGATATTTCCATGTTCATAGAGATGGCGGTGTAGATATTTCCATGTTTATACAGATAACAGTGTAGTTATTTCCATGATTATAGAGATAGTGGTGTAGATAATTTCAATTTTATACAGATAGCTGTGTAGATATTTGCATGTTCATACAGATAGCGATGTAGATATTTCCATGTTCATACAGATAGCGGTGTAGATATTTCCATGTTCATACAGATAGCGGTGTAGATATTTCCATGTTCATGCAGATAGCGGTGTAGATATTTTCACATTTATAGAGAGGGCGGTGTAGATATTTCCATGTTTATACAGATAGCGGTGTTGATATTTCCATGTTCATACAGTTAGCGGTGTAGATATTTCCATGTTCATACAGGTGGCGGTGTAGATATTTACATGTTCATACAGATGGCCGTGTAGATATTTCCATGTTCATACGAATGGCAGTGTAGATATTTCCATGTTCATGCAGGTGGCGGTGTAGATATTTCCATGCTTATGAAGATAGCAGTGTAGTTATTTCCATGTTTATAGAGATAGCAGTGTAGGTATTTCCATTGATATACAGATAGCTGTGTAGATATTTGCATGTTCATACAGAGAGCGGTGTAGATATTTCCATGTTCATACAGATAGCAGTGTAGATATTTCCATGTTCGTACAGATAGCCGTTTAGATATTTCCATGTTCATACAGTTAGAGGTGTAGATATTTACATGTTCATACAGATGGCGGTGTAGGTATTTCAATGTTCATAGAGATGGCGGTGTAGATATTTCCATGTTTATGCGGATAGTGGTATAGATATTTCCATGTTTATACAGACGGTGGTGTAGATATTTCCATGTTTATAGAGATTGCTTTCTAGATATTTCCATGTTTATAGATATAGTGGTGTATTTATTTCCAAGTTTATAGAGACAGCGTTGTAGATATTTCCATGTTTATACAGATAGCGGTGCAGATATTTGCATGTTTATACAGATAGCGGTGTAGACATTTCCATGTTCATACAGATAACGGTGTAGACATTTCCATGTTCATACAGATGGCGGTGTAGATATTTCCATGTTCATCCAGATGGCAGTGTGGTTATTTCCCCGTTCATACAGATGGTGGTGAAGATATTTCCAAGTTCATACAGATGGCGGTGTACATATTTCCATGTTCATACAAATGGCGGTGTGGATATTACCATGTTCATAGAGATGGCGGTGTAGATATTTCCATGTTTATAGAGATAGCGGTGTAGTTATTTCCATGTTTTTAGAGATAGGAGTGTAGACATTTCCATTTATACACAGATAGCTGTGTAGATATTTCCATGTTCATACAGATAGCGGTGTAGATATTTCCACGTTTATACAGAGAGCGGTGTAGATATTTCCACGTTTATACAGATAGCGGTGTAGATATTTCCACGTTTATACATATAGCTGTGTAGATATTTCCATGTTCATACAGATAGCGGTGTAGATATTTCCATGTTTATAGAGATAGCGGTGTAGATATTTCCATGTTGATACACATAGCGATGTAGATATTTCCAAGTTTATAGATATAGCGGGGTAGATATTTCTATGTTTATAGAGACAGCATTGTAGATATTTCCATGTTTATACAGATAGCGGTATAGATATTTCCTTGTTTATACAGATGGCGGTGTAGGTATTTCCGTGTTTATAGAGATGGTAGTTTAGATATTTCCATATTCATACAAATGGCGGTGTAGATATTTCCAAGTTTATAGAGATAGCGGTGTAGTTATGTTCTTGTTTACCGAGAAAGCTGTGTAAATATTTCCATGTATATGAAGTTAGCTGTGTAGATATTTCCATGTTCATACAGATAGCGGTGTAGATATTTCCATGTTGATACTCATAGCGGTGTAGATATTTCCATGTTCTTACAGATAGCGGTGTAGATATTTCCATGTTCATACAGGTAGTGGTGTAGATATTTCCATGTTCATACAGATGGCGGTGCAGATATTTCCATGTTCATCCAGATGGCGGTGTAGATATTTCCATGTTCATGCAGATGGCGGTGAACATATTTCCATGTTCCTACAAATGGCGGTGTAGATATTTCCATGTTCATACAGATGGAGGTGTAGATATTTCCATGTTCATAGAGATGGCGGTGTAGTTATTTCCATGTTTATAGAGATAGTGATGTAGATATTTCCATGTTTATAGAGATAGCAATGTAGATATTTCCATTTATATACAGATAGCTGTGTAGATATTTCCATGTTCATACAGATAGCGGTGTAGATATTTCCATGTTCATACAGATAGCGGTGTAGAAATTTCCATGTTCATACAGATAGCGGTGTACATATTTCCATGTTCATACAGATAGCGTTGTAGATATTTCGATTTTCATACAGATGGCGGTGAAGCTATTTCCGTGTTCATACAGATGGCGGTGAAGGTATTTCCATGTTTATAGAGATAGCGGTGTAGATATTTCCATGTTTATAGAGATGGCGGTTTAGATATTTTCATGTTTATAGAGATAGTGGTGTATTTATTTCCAAGTTTATAGAGACAGCGTTGTATATATTTCCATGTTTATACAGATAGCGGTGAAGATATTTCCATATTAATACAGATAGTAGTGTAGAGATTTCCATGTTTATAAAGATAGCAGTGTAGATATTTCCATGTTCACACAGATAGTGGTGTAGATATTTCCACGTTCATAGAGATGGCGGTGCAGATATTTCCATGTTCATACGGATGGCAGTGTAGATATTTCCATGTTTATAGAGATGGAGTTGTAGATATTTCCATGTTTATACAGATGGCGTTGAAGATATTTCCATGTTTTTAGTGATGGCGGTGTAGATATTTATATGTTTACACAGAGAGCGATGTTGATATATCCATGTTTACACAGATAGCAGTGTAGAAATTTCCATGTTTACACAGCTAGTGTTGTAGTTATTTGCATGTTTATAGAGATAGCGGTGTAGTTATTTCCATGTTTATACAGATAGCGGTGAAGATATTTCCACTTTGACACAGATAGCGGTGTGGATTTCCATGTTTATACAGATAGCGGTGTAGATATTTCCATGTTAATACAGATAGCGGTGCAGATATTTCCATGTTTATACAGATAGCCGTGCAGATATTTCCAAGTTTATACAGATAGCGGTGTAGATATTTCCATGTTTATAAAGATAGCGGTGTAGGTATTTCCATCTTAATACAGATGGCGGTGTAGATATTTCCATGTTCCTACAGATGGCGGTGTAGATATTTTCATCTTCATACAGATGGCAGTGTAGATATTTCGAAGTTTATAGAGTTAGCGGTGTAGATATTTCCATGTTTATAGAGAAAGCTGTATAGATATTTCCATGTATATGCAGATAGCTGTGTAGATATTTCCATGTTCATGCAGATAGCGGTGTAGATATTTCCATGTTCATCCAGATGCCAGTGTAGATATATCCATGTTCATACAGATGGCGGTGAAGATATTTCCATGTTCATACAGATGGCGGTGTAGATATTTTCCTGTTCATACAGATGGCGGTGAATATATTTCCATGTTCATAGAGATGGCAGTGTAGATATTTCCATGTTCATACAAATGGCGGTGTACATATTTCCATGTTCATAGAGATGGCGGTGTGGATATTTCCATGTTTATACAGATAGCAGTGTAGTTATTTCCATGTTTATAGAGATAGCAGTGTAGATATTTCCACTGATATACAGATAGCGGTGTAGATATTTGCATGTTCACACAGATAGCGGTGTAGATATTTCCATGTTCATACAGATAGAGGTGTAGATATTTCCATGTTCATACAGATAGCGGTGTAGATATTTCCATGTTCATACAGATAACGGTGTAGATATTTCCATGTTCATACAGATAGCAGTATAGATATTTCCATGTTCATACAGATGGCCGTGTAGATATTTCCATGTTCATAGAGATGGCGTTGTAGATATTTTCATGTTTATACAGATAGCAGTGTAGTTATTTCCATGTTTATAGGGATAGCAGTGTAGATATTTCCATTGATATACGGGTAGCGGTGTAGATATTTGCATGTTCATACGGATGGCGGTGTAGATATTTCCATGTTTATACAGAGGGCGGTTTACATATTTCCATGTTTACACAGATAGCGGTGTAGACATTTCCATGTTGATACACATAGCGGTGTAGATATTTCCAAGTTTATAGACATATCAATGAGGATGTTTCCATGTTTATAGAGAAAGCGTTGTAGATATTTCCATGTTTATATAGATAGCGGTATAGTTATTTCTATGTTTATACAGATCGCGGTGTAGATATTTCCATGTTTATAGTGATGGCAGTGTAGATATTTCCATGCTCATACAAATGGCAGTGTAGATATTTCCATGTTTTTAGAGATAGCGGTGTAGTTATTACCTTGTGTATAGAGAAAGCTGTGTAGATATTTCCCTGTATATGTAGCTAGCTGTGTAGATATTTCCATGTTTACACAGATAGCGGTGTAGATATTTCCATGTTCATACAGATAGCGGTGTAGGTATTTCCATGTTCATACAGATAGTGGTGAAGATATTTCCATGTTCATACAGGTAGCGGTGTAGCTATTTCCATGTTCATCAAGATGGCGGTGTAGATATTTCCATGTTTATGCAGATGGCGGTGTAGATATTTCTATGTTCATGCACATGGCGGTGAAGATATTTCCATGTTCATACAGATGGCGGTTTAGATATTTCCATGTTCATACAAATGGCGGTGTAGGTATTTCCATGTTCATAGACATGCCGGTGTAGTTATTTCCATGTTTATGGAGATAGCGGTGTATTTATTTCCATGTTTACAGAGATAGCGGTGTAGATATTTCCATTTATATACATATAGCTGTGTAGATATTTCCATGTTCATACAGATAGCGTTGTAGCTATTTCCATGTTCATACAGATAGCGGTGTAGATATTTCCATGTTCATCGTGATGGCTGTGAAGATATTACCATGTTCATGCAGATGGCCGTTAAGATATTTCCATGTTCATACAGATGGCGGTGTAGATATTTCCATGTTCGTACACATGGCAGTGTAGATATTTCCATGTTTATAGAGATGGCGGTGTAGATATTTCCCTTTTCATACGGATGGCATTGTAGATATTTCCATGTTCATACAGACGGCGGTGTAGATATTTCCATGTTCATACAAATGGCGGTATAGATATTTCCATGTTCATAGAGATGGCGGTGTAGTTATTCCCATGTTTATGGAGATAGCGTTGTAGTTATTTCCATGTTTACAGAGATAGCGGTGTAGATATTTCCATTTATATACATATAGCTGTGTAGATATTTCCATGTTCATACAAATAGCGGTGTAGATATTTCCATGTTCATTCAGAGAGCGGTGTAGAAATTTCCATGTTCCAACAGATAGAGGTGTACATATTTCCATGTTCATACAGATAGCAGTGTAGATATTTCCATGTTCATACAGATAGCGGTGTAGATATTTCCATGTTCATCGTGATAGCAGTGAAGCTATTTCCATGTTCATACAGATGGCGGTTAAGATATTTCCATGTTCATACAGATGGCGGTGTAGATATTTCCATGTTCGTACACATGGCGGTGTAGATATTTCCATGTTTATAGAGATGGCGGTGTAGAAATTTCCCTTTTCATACGGATGGCATTGTAGATATTTCCATGTTCATACAGATGGCGGTGTAGATATTTCCAAGTTTATACAGATAGCGGTGTAGATATTAACATGTTTATACAGATAGCCGTGTAGATATTTCCATCTTAATACAGATGGCGTTGTAGATATTTCCATGTTCCTACAGGTGGCAGTGTAGATATTTCCATGTTTATACAAGTAGCGGTGTAGATATTTCCATGTTTATAGAGATAGCGGTGTAGATATTTCCTTGTTTATAGAGAAAGTTGTGTAGATATTTCCGTGTATATGCAGTTAGCTGTGTAGATATTTCCATGTTCATACAGATAGTGGTGTAGATATTTCTATGTTCTTACAGGTAGCGGTGTAGATATTTCCATGTTCATACAGATGGCGGTGTAGATATTTCCATGTTCATACAGATGGCGGTGTAGGTATTTCCATGTTCATGCAGATGGCGGTGAAGATACTTTCATGTTCATACTGATGGCGGTGTAGATAATTCTATGTTCATACAAATGGCAGTTTAGATATTTCCATGTTCATAGAGATGGCGGTGTATTTATTTCCATGTTTATAGAGATAGCGGTGTAGTTATTTCCATGTTTACAGAGATAGCGGTGTAGAAATTTCCATGTTCCAACAGAGGTGTACATATTTCCACGTTCATACAGATAGCGGTGTAGATATTTCCATGTTCATACAAATAGCAGTGTAGATATTTCCATGTTCATCGTGATGGCGGTGAAGATATTTCCATGTTCTTACAGATGGCGGTTAAGATATTTCCATGTTCATACAGATGGCGTTGTAGATATTGCCATGTTCGTACACATGACGGTGTAGATAATTCCATGTTTATAGAGATGGCGGTGTAGATATTTCCCTTTTCATACGGATGGCGTTGTATATATTTGAATGTTCATACAGATGGCAGTGTAGATATTTCCATGTTTATACAGATAGCGTTGTAGATATTTCCATGTTTATACAGATAGCGGTGTAGATACTTCCATCTTAATACAGATAGCGGTGCAGTTATTTCTATGTTCATACAGTTAGCGGTGTAGATATTTCCATGTTCATACAGATGTCGGTGTAGATATTTCCATGTGAATACCCATGGTGGTGAAGATATTTACATGTTCAAACAGATGGCGGTGTAGATATTTCTATGGTCATGCAGATTGCGGTGTAGATATTACCATGCTCATAGACATGGCAGTGTAGATATTTCCTTGTTCATACGGATGGCGGTGTAGATATTTCCATGTTCATACAGATGGCATTGTAGATATTTCCATGTTTATAAAGATGGCGGTGTAGATATTTCCATGTTTATACAGAGGACGGATTAGATATTTCCATGTTTACTCAGATAGTGGTGTAGATATTTCCATGTTCATTCATATAGCGGTGTACATATTTCCATGTGCATACAGATAGCCGTGTAGATATTTCCATGTTCATACAGATAGTGGTGTAGATATTTCCATGTTCATACAGATGGTGGTGTAGATATTTCCATGTTCATACAGATGGCGGTGAAGATATTTACATGTTCATACAGAGGGCAGTGTAGATATTTCTATGTTCATAGAGATGGTGGTGTAGATATTTCCATGTTCATAGAGATGGCGGTGTAGATATTTCCGTGTTCATACGGATGGCAGTGTAGATATTTCCATGTTCATACAGATGGCGGTGTAGATATTTCCATCTTTATAAATATGGCAGTGTAGATATTTCCATGTTTATACAGAGGGCGGTTTAGATATTTCCGTGTTTACAGAGATAGCGTTGTAGATATTTCCATGTTTATAGAGATAGCGATGAGGATATTTCCATGTTTATAGAGAAAGCGTTGTAGATATTTCCATGTTTATATAGATAGCGGTATAGATATTTCCATGTTTATACAAAGCGCGGTGTAGATATTTCCATGTTTATAGTGATGGCAATGTAGATATTTCCATGTTCATACAAATGGCAGTGTAGATATTTCCATGTTCATAGAGATAGCGGTGTAGTTATTTTCTTGTGTATAGAGAAAGCTGTGTAGATATTTCCCTGTATATGTAGGTAGCTGTGTAGATATTTCCATGTTCATACAGATAGCGGTGTAGATATTTCCATGTTCATACAGATAGCGGTGTAGATATTTCCATGTTCATACAGATGGCGGTGTAGTTATTTCCATGTTCATGCAGATAGTAGTGAAGATATTTTCATGTTCAAACAGATGGCTTTGTAGATATTTCTATGTTCATGCAGATGGCGGTGTAGATATTACCATGCTCATAGAAATGGCAGTGTAGGTATTTCTATGTTCATACGCATGGCTGTATATATATTTCCATGTTCATACAGATGGCGGTGTAGATATTTCCATGTTTATAAAGATGGCGGTGTAGATATGTCCATGTTTATACTGAGGACGGTTTAGATATTTCCATGTTTACACACATAGCGGTGTAGATATTTCCATGTTCATACATATAGCGGTGTACATATTTCCATGTTCATACAGATATCGGTGTAGATATTTCCATGTTCATACAGATAGTGGTGTAGATATTTCCATGTTCATACAGATGGCGGTGTAGATATTTCCATGCTCATACAGATGGCGGTGAAGATATTTACATGTTCATACTGAAGGCGGTGTAGATATTTGTATGTTCATAAAGATGGCGGTGTAGATATTTCCATCTTTATAAAGATGGCGGTGTAGATATTACCATGTTCATACAGAGGGCGGTTTAGATATTTCCATGTTTACACAGATAGCGGTGTAGATATTTCCATGTTGATACACATAGCGGTGTAGATATTTCCAAGTTTATAGAGATAGCGATGAGGATATTTCCATGTTTATAGAGAAAGCGTTGTAGATATTTCCATGTTTATACAGATACCGGTGTATATATTTCCATGTTTATACAGATTGCGGTGTAGATATTTCCATGTTTATAGTGATGGCAATGTAGATATTTCCATGTTCATACAAATGGCAGTGTAGATATTTCCATGTTTATAGAGATAGCGGTGTAGTTATTTCCATGTTTACAGAGTTAGCGGTGTAGAAATTTCCATGTTCCAACAGATAGAGGTGTACATATTTCCATGTTCATACAGATAGTGGTGTAGATATTTCCATGTTCATACAGATAGCGGTGTAGATATTTCCATGTTCACACAGATAGCGGTGTAGATATTTCCATGTTCATACAGTTATCGGTGTAGATATTTCCATGTTCATGCAGATAGCAGTGTAGATATTTCCATGTTCATCCAGATGCCGGTGTAGATATATCCATGTTCATACAGATGGCGGTGAAGTTATTTCCATGTTCATACAGATGGCTGTGTAGATATTTCCATGTTCATACAAATGGCGGTGTAGATATTTCTATGTTCATACAGATGGCGGTGTAGATATTTCCGTGTTCATACAAATGGCGGTGTAGATATTTCCATGTTCATAGAGATGGCGGTGTAGATATTTCCATGTTTATGCAGATAGCAATGTAGATATTTCCATGTTTATAGAGATAGCGGTGTAGATATTTCCATTGATATACAGATAGCTGTGTAGATATTTTCATGTTCATACAGATAGCGGTGTAGATATTTCCATGTTCTTACAAATAGCGGTGTAGATATTTCCATGTTCATACAGATAGCAGTGTAGATATTTCCATGTTTTACAGATAGCGGTGTAGATATTTCCATGTTCATACAGATAGCGGTGTAGATATTTCCATGTTCATAGAGATGGCGGTGTAGATATTTCCATGTTCATACAAATGGCGGTGTAGATATTTCCATGTTCATAGAGATGGCGCTGTAGATATTTCCATGTTTATACAGATTGCAGTGTAGTTATTTCCATGTTTATAGAGATAGCAGTGTAGATATTTCCATTGATATACAGATAGCTGTGTAGATATTTGCATGTTCATACAGATAGCGGTGTAGATATTTCCATGTTCATACTGATAGCGGTGTAGATATTTCCATGTTCACTCAGTTAGCGGTGTAGATATTTCCATGTTCATACAGATGGCGGTGTAGATATTTCCATGTTCATAGAGATGGCGGTGTAGATATTTACATGTTTATACAGATGGCGGTGTAGATATTTCCATGTTCGTACGGATGGCAGTGTAGTTATTTCCATGTTCATACAGGTGGCGGTGTAGATATTCCCTTGTTTTTACAGATAGCTGTGTAGTCATTCCCATGTTTATAGACATAGCAGTGTAGATATTTCCATTGATATACAGATAGCTGTGTAGATATTTGCATGTTTATACAGATAGCAGTGTAGATATTTCCATGTTCATACAGTTAGCGGTGTAGATATTTCCATGTTCATACACATAGCGGTGTAGATATTTCCATGTTCATACAGATAACGGTGTAGATATTTCCGTGTTCATACAGATAGCGGTGTAGATATTTCCATGTTCACACAGATAGCGGTGTAGATATTTCCATGTTCATACAGTTATTGGTGTAGATATTTCCATGTTCATGCAGATAGCAGTGTAGATATTTCCATGTTCATCCAGAAGCCGGTGTAGATATATCCATGTTCATACAGATGGCGGTTAAGTTATTTCCATGTTCATACAGATGGCTGTGTAGATATTTCCATGTTCATACAAATGGCGGTGTAGATATTTCTATGTTCATACAGATGGCGGTGTAGATATTTCCGTGTTCATACAAATGGCGGTGTAGATATTTCCATGTTCATAGAGATGGCGGTGTAGATATTTCCATGTTTATACAGATAGCAATGTAGATATTTCCATGTTTATAGAGATAGCGGTGTAGATATTTCCATTGATATACAGATAGCTGTGTAGATATTTTCGTGTTCATACAGATAGTGGTGTAGATATTTCCATGTTCTTACAGATAGCGGTGTAGATATTTCCATGTTCATACAGATAGCGGTGTAGATATTTCCATGTTTTACAGATAGCGGTGTAGATATTTCCATGTTCATACAGATAGCGGTGTAGATATTTCCATGTTCATAGAGATGGCGGTGTTGATATTTCCATGTTCATACAAATGGCGGTGTAGATATTTCCATGTTCATAGAGATGGCGCTGTAGATATTTCCATGTTTATACAGATAGCAGTGTAGTTATTTCCATGTTTATAGAGATAGCAGTGTAGATATTTCCAATGATATACAGATAGCTGTATAGATATTTGCATGTTCATACAGATAGCGGTGTAGATATTTCCATGTTCATACTGATAGCGGTGTAGATGTTTACATGTTCACTCAGTTAGCGGTGCAGATATTTCCATGTTCATACAGATGGCGGTGTAGATATTTCCATGTTCATACAGATGGCGGTGTAGATATTTACATGTTCATACAGATGGCGATGTAGATATTTCCATGTTCGTACGGATGGCAGTGTAGTTATTTCCATGTTCATACAGGTGGCGGTGTAGATATTCCCTTGTTTTTACAGATAGCTGTGTAGTCATTCCCATGTTTATAGAGATAGCAGTGTAGATATTTCCATTGATATACAGATAGCTGTGTAGATATTTGCATGTTCATACAGATAGCTGTGTAGATATTTCCATGTTCATACACATAGCGGTGTAGATATTTCCATGTTCATACACATAGTGGTGTAAATATTTCCATGTTCATACAGATAACGGTGTAGATATTTCCGTGTTCATACAGATAGCGGTGTAGATATTTCCATGTTCACACAGATAGCGGTGTAGATATTTCCATGTTCATACAGTTATCGGTGTAGATATTTCCATGTTCATGCATATAGCAGTGTAGATATTTCCATGTTCATCCAGATGCCGGTGTAGATATATCCATGTTCATACAGATGGCGGTGAAGATATTTCCATGTTCATACAGATGGCGGTGTAGATATTTCCATGTTCATACAAATGGCGGTGTAGATATTTCTATGTTCATACAGATGGCGGTGTAGATATTTCCGTGTTCATACAAATGGCGGTGTAGATATTTCCATGTTCATAGAGATGGCGGTATAGATATTTCCATGTTTATACAGATAGCAATGTAGATATTTCCATGTTTATAGAGATAGCGGTGTAGATATTTCCATTGATATACAGATAGCTGTGTAGATATTTGCATGTTCATACAGATAGCGGTGTAGATATTTCCATGTTTTACAGATAGCGGTGTAGATATTTCCATGTTCATACAGATAGTGGTGTAGATACTTCCATGTTTATAGAGATAGTGGTGTAGTTATTTCCAAGTTTGTAGAGACAGCGCTGTAAATATTTCCATGTTTATACAGACAGCGGTATAGGTATTTCCATGTTCATACAGATTTCGGTGTAGATATTTCCATGTTTTTAGAGATGGCGGTGTAGATATTTTCAAGTTTACACAGATGGCGTTGGAGATATTTCCATGTTTACACAGATAGCGCTGCAGACATTTCCATGTTTACACAGATAGCGGTGTGGATATTTCCATGTTTATGCAGATAGCGGTGTAGATATTTCCATGTTTATACAGATAGCGGTGCGGATATTTCCATGTTTATACAGATAGTTGGGCAGATATTTCCATGTTTATACAGATAGCGGTGTAGATATTTCCATCTTAATACAGATGGCGGTGTAGATATGTCCATGTTCGTACAGATGGCGTTGTAGATATGTCCATGTTCATACAGATGGCGGTGTAGATATTTCGAAGTTTATAGAGATAGCACTGCAGTTATTTCCATATTTATAGAGAAATCTGTGTAGATATTTCCATGTATATGCAGATAGCTGTGTAGATATTTCCATGTTCATGCAGATAGCGGTGTAGATATTTCCACGCTCATCCAGATGCCGGTGTAGATATATCCATGTTCATACAGATGGCGGTGAAGATATTTCCATGTTCACAGATGGCGGTGTACATATTTCCATGTTCATACACATGGCCGTGTAGATATTTCCATGTTCATAGAGATGGCAGTGTAGATATTTCCATGTTCATACACATGGCGGTGTAGATATTTCCATGTTCATAGAGATGGCGGTGTAGATATTTCCATGTTCATACAAATGGCGGTGTAGATATTTCCATGTTCATAGAGATGGCGCTGTAGATATTTCCATGTTTATACAGATAGCAGTGTAGTTATTTCCATGTTTATAGAGATAGCAGTGTAGATATTTCCATTGATATACAGATAGCTGTGTAGATATTTGCATGTTCATACAGATAGCGGTGTAGATATTTCCATGTTAATACTGATAGCGGTGTAGATATTTCCATGTTCACTCAGTTAGCGGTGTAGATATTTCCATGTTCATACAGATGGCGGTGTAGATATTTCCATGTTCATACAGATGGCGGTGTAGATATTTACATGTTCATACAGATGGCGGTGTAGATATTTCCATGTTCGTACGGATGGCAGTGTAGTTATTTCCATGTTCATACAGGTGGCGGTGTAGATATTCCCTTGTTTTTACAGATAGCTGTGCAGACATTCCCATGTTTATAGAGATAGCAGTGTAGATATTTCCATTGATATACAGATAGCTGTGTAGATATTTGCATGTTCATACAGATAGCAGTGTAGATATTTCCATGTTCATACACATAGCGGTGTAGATATTTCCATGTTCATACACATAGCGGTGTAGGTATTTCCATGTTCATACAGATAACGGTGTAGATATTTCCGTGTTCATACAGATAGCGGTGTAGATATTTCCATGTTCACACAGATAGCGGTGTAGATATTTCCATGTTCATACAGTTATCGGTGTAGATATTTCCATGTTCATGCAGATAGCAGTGTAGATATTTCCATGTTCATCCAGATGCCAGTGTAGATATATCCATGTTCATACAGATGGCGGTGAAGTTATTTCCATGTTCATACAGATGGCTGTGTAGATATTTCCATGTTCATACAAATGGCGGTGTAGATATTTCTATGTTCATACAGATGGCGGTGTAGATATTTCCGTGTTCATACAAATGGCGGTGTAGATATTTCCATGTTCATAGAGATGGCGGTGTAGATATTTCCATATTTATACAGATAGCAATGTAGATATTTCCATGTTTATAGAGATAGCGGTGTAGATATTTCCATTGATATACAGATAGCTGTGTAGATATTTTCATGTTCATACAGATAGCGGTGTAGATATTTCCATGTTCTTAAAGATAGCGGTGTAGATATTTCCATGTTCATACAGATAGCGGTGTAGATATTTCCATGTTTTACAGATAGCGGTGTAGATATTTCCATGTTCATACAGATACCGGTGTAGATATTTCCATGTTCATAGAGATGGCGGTGTAGATATTTCCATGTTCATACAAATGGCGGTGTAGATATTTCCATGTTCATAGAGATGGCGCTGTAGATATGTCCATGTTTATACAGATAGCAGTGTAGTTATTTCCATGTTTATAGAGATAGCAGTGTAGATATTTCCATTGATATACAGATAGCTTTGTAGATATTTGCATGTTCATACAGATAGCGGTGTAGATATTTCCATGTTCATACTGATAGCGGTGTAGATATTTCCATGTTCACTCAGTTGGCGGTGTAGATATTTCCATGTTCATACAGATGGCGGTGTATATATTTCCATGTTCATACAGATGGCGGTGTAGATATTTACATGTTCATACAGATGGCGGTGTAGATATTTCCATGTTCGTACGGATGGCAGTGTAGTTATTTCCATGTTCATACAGGTGGCGGTGTAGATATTCCCTTGTTTTTACAGATAGCTGTGTAGTCATTCCCATGTTTATAGAGATAGCAGTGTAGATATTTCCATTGATATACAGAGAGCTGTGTAGATATTTGCATGTTCATACAGATAGCTGTGTAGATATTTCCATGTTCATACACATAGCGTTGTAGATATTTCCATGTTCATACACATAGCTGTGTAGATATTTCCATGTTCATACAGATAACGGTGTAGATATTTCCGTTTTCATACAGATAGCGGTGTAGATATTTCCATGTTCACACAGATAGCGGTGTAGATATTTCCATGTTAAGTTATCGGTGTAGATATTTCCATGTTCATGCATATAGCAGTGTAGATATTTCCATGTTCATCCAGATGCCGGTGTAGATATATCCATGTTCATACAGATGGCGGTGAAGATATTTCCATGTTCATACAGATGGCGGTGTAGATATTTCCATGTTCATACAAATGGCGGTGTAGATATTTCTATGTTCATACAGATGGCGGTGTAGATATTTCCGTGTTCATACAAATGGCGGTGTAGATATTTCCATGTTCATAGAGATGGCGGTGTAGATATTTCCATGTTTATACAGATAGCAATGTAGATATTTCCATGTTTATAGAGATAGCGGTGTAGATATTTCCATTGATATACAGATAGCTGTGTAGATATTTTCATGTTCATACAGATAGCGGTGTAGATATTTCCATGTTCTTAAAGATAGCGGTGTAGATATTTCCATGTTCATACAGATAGCGGTGTAGATATTTCCATGTTTTACAGATAGCGGTGTAGATATTTCCATGTTCATACAGATACCGGTGTAGATATTTCCATGTTCATAGAGATGGCGGTGTAGATATTTCCATGTTCATACAAATGGCGGTGTAGATATTTCCATGTTCATAGAGATGGCGCTGTAGATATGTCCATGTTTATACAGATAGCAGTGTAGTTATTTCCATGTTTATAGAGATAGCAGTGTAGATATTTCCATTGATATACAGATAGCTTTGTAGATATTTGCATGTTCATACAGATAGCGGTGTAGATATTTCCATGTTCATACTGATAGCGGTGTAGATATTTCCATGTTCACTCAGTTGGCGGTGTAGATATTTCCATGTTCATACAGATGGCGGTGTATATATTTCCATGTTCATACAGATGGCGGTGTAGATATTTACATGTTCATACAGATGGCGGTGTAGATATTTCCATGTTCGTACGGATGGCAGTGTAGTTATTTCCATGTTCATACAGGTGGCGGTGTAGATATTCCCTTGTTTTTACAGATAGCTGTGTAGTCATTCCCATGTTTATAGAGATAGCAGTGTAGATATTTCCATTGATATACAGAGAGCTGTGTAGATATTTGCATGTTCATACAGATAGCTGTGTAGATATTTCCATGTTCATACACATAGCGTTGTAGATATTTCCATGTTCATACACATAGCTGTGTAGATATTTCCATGTTCATACAGATAACGGTGTAGATATTTCCGTTTTCATACAGATAGCGGTGTAGATATTTCCATGTTCACACAGATAGCGGTGTAGATATTTCCATGTTAAGTTATCGGTGTAGATATTTCCATGTTCATGCATATAGCAGTGTAGATATTTCCATGTTCATCCAGATGCCGGTGTAGATATATCCATGTTCATACAGATGGCGGTGAAGATATTTCCATGTTCATACAGATGGCGGTGTAGATATTTCCATGTTCATACAAATGGCGGTGTAGATATTTCTATGTTCATACAGATGGCGGTGTAGATATTTCCGTGTTCATACAAATGGCGGTGTAGATATTTCCATGTTCATAGAGATGGCGGTGTAGATATTTCCATGTTTATACAGATAGCAATGTAGATATTTCCATGTTTATAGAGATAGCGGTGTAGATATTTCCATTGATATACAGATAGCTGTGTAGATATTTTCATGTTCATACAGATAGCGGTGTAGATATTTCCATGTTCTTACAGATAGCGGTGTAGATATTTCCATGTTCATACAGATAGCGGTGTAGATATTTCCATGTTTTACAGATAGCGGTGTAGATATTTCCATGTTCATACAGATAACGGTGTAGATATCTCCATGTTTATAGAGATGGCGGTCTAGATATTTCCATGTTTATAGAGATAGTGGTGTAGTTATTTCCAAGTTTATAGAGACAGCGGTGTAGATATTTCCATGTTTATACAGACAGCGGTATAGGTATTTCCATGTTCATACAGATTTCGGTGTAGATATTTCCATGTTTTTAGAGATGGCGGTGTAGATATTTTCAAGTTTACACAGATGGCGTTGGAGATATTTCCTTGTTTACACAGATAGCGGTGCAGACATTTCCATGTTTACACAGATAGCGGTGTGGATATTTCCATGTTTATGCAGATAGCGGTGTAGATATTTCCATGTTTATACAGATAGCGGTGCGGATATTTCCATGTTTATACAGATAGTTGGGCAGATATTTCCATGTTTATACAGATAGCGGTGTAGATATTTCCATCTTAATACAGATGGCGGTGTAGATATGTCCATGTTCGTACAGATGGCGGTGTAGATATGTCCATGTTCATACAGATGGCGGTGTAGATATTTCGAAGTTTATAGAGATAGCACTGCAGTTATTTCCATATTTATAGAGAAATCTGTGTAGATATTTCCATGTATATGCAGATAGCTGTGTAGATATTTCCATGTTCATGCAGATAGCGGTGTAGATATTTCCACGCTCATCCAGATGCCGGTGTAGATATATCCATGTTCATACAGATGGCGGTGAAGATATTTCCATGTTCACAGATGGCGGTGTACATATTTCCATGTTCATACACATGGCCGTGTAGATATTTCCATGTTCATAGAGATGGCAGTGTAGATATTTCCATGTTCATACACATGGCGGTGTAGATATTTCCATGTTCATAGAGATGGCGGTGTAGATATTTCCATGTTCATACAAATGGCGGTGTAGATATTTCCATGTTCATAGAGATGGCGCTGTAGATATTTCCATGTTTATACAGATAGCAGTGTAGTTATTTCCATGTTTATAGAGATAGCAGTGTAGATATTTCCATTGATATACAGATAGCTGTGTAGATATATGCATGTTCATACAGATAGCAGTGTAGATATTTCCATGTTAATACTGATAGTGGTGTAGATATTTCCATGTTCACTCAGTTAGCGGTGTAGATATTTCCATGTTCATACAGATGGCGGTGTAGATATTTCCATGTTCATACAGATGGCGGTGTAGATATTTCCATGTTTATAGGGATGGCGGTGTAGATATTTTCATGTTTACACAGATGGCGGTGTAGATATTTCCCTGTTTACACAGATAGCGGTGTAGACATTTCCATGTTTACACAAATAGCGGTTTGGATATTTCCATGTTTATGCAGATAGCGGTGTAGATATTTCCATGTTTATACAGAGAGCGGTGTAGATATTTCCATCTTAATATAGATGGCTTTGTAGATATTTCCATGTTCAGACAGATAGCGGTGTAGATATTTCCATGTTCACACAGATAGCGGTGTAGATATTTCCATGTTCATACAGTTAGCGGTGTAGATATTTCCATGTTCATACAGATGGCGGTGTAGACATTTCCATGTTTACACAGATAGCGGTGTGGATATTTCCATGTTTATGCAGATAGCAATTTAGATATTTCCATGTTTATACAGATAGCGGTGCGGATATTTCCATGTTTATACAGATAGTTGGGCAGATATTTCCATGTTTATACAGATAGCGGTGTAGATATTTCCATCTTAATACAGATGGCGGTGTAGATATTTCCATGTTCGTACAGCAGGCGGTGTAGTTATTTCCATGTTGATAGAGATGGCGGTGTAGATATTTCCATGTTTCTGCAGATAGCGGCATAGGTATTTCCATGTCTATATAGATGGTGGTGTAGATATTTCCATGTTTATAGAGATGGCGGTCTAGATATTTCCATGTTTATAGAGATAGTGGTGTAGTTATTTCCAAGTTTATAGAGACAGCGTTGTAGATATTTCCTTGTTTATAAAGATAGCGGTGAAGATATTTCCATGTTTATACAGACAGCAGAGTAGATATTTCCATATTTAAAGAGATAGTGGTGTAGATAATTTCAATTTTATACAGATAGCAGTGTAGATATTTCCAAGTTCATACAGATAGCGGTGTAGATATTTCCACGTTTATAGAGATGGCGGTGTAGATATTTCCATGTTCATACAGATGGCGGTGTAGATATTTCCATGTTTTTAGAGATGGCGGTGTGGATATTTTCACGTTTACAGAGATGGCGGTGGAGATATTTCCATGTTTACAAAGATAGTGGTGCAGACATTTCCATGTTTACACAGATAGTGCTGTGGATATTTCCATGTTTATGCAGATAGCGGTGTAGATATTTCCATGTTTATACAGATAGCGGTGCGGATATTTCGATGTTTATTCAGATATTTGGGCAGATATTTCCATGTTTATACAGATAGCGGTGTAGATATTTCCATCTTAATACAGATGGCGGTGTAGATATGTCCATGTTCGTACAGATGGCGGTGTAGATATTTCCATGTTCCTACAGATGGCAGTGTAGATATTTCGAAGTTTATAGAGATAGCGCTGTAGTTATTTCCATATTTATAGGGAAATCTCTGTACATATTTCCATGTATATGCAGATAGCAGTGTAGATATTTCCATGTTCATGCAGATAGCGGTGTAGATATTTCCATGTTCATCCAGATGCTGGTGTGGATATATCCATGTTCATACAGATGGCGGTGAAGATATTTCCATGTTCATACAGATGGCGGTGTAGATATTTCCATGTTCACACATGGTGGTGTAGATATTTCCATGTTCATAGAGATTGCGGTGTAGATATTTCCATGTTCATACAAATGGCGGTGTAGATATTTCCATGTTCACAGAGATGGCTGTGTAGATATTTCATAGTTTGTACAGACAGCAGTGTAGTTATTTCCATGTTTAAAGAGATAGCAGTGTAGATATTTCCATTGATATACAGATAGCTGTGTAGATATTTGCATGTTCATACTGATAGCGGTGTAGATATTTCCATGCTCATACAGCAAGCGATGTAGATATTTCCATGTTCATACAGATAGCGGTGCAGATATTTCCATGTTCACACAGATCGCGGTGTAGATATTTCGATATTCATACAGATAGCGGTGTAGATATTTTAATGTTCATACAGTTTGCGGTGTAGATATTTCCATGTTCATACAAATGGCGGTGTAGATATTTACATGTTCATACAGATGGCGGTGTAGATATTTCCATGTTCGCACGGATGGCAGTGTAGATATTTCCATGTTCATACAGGTGGCGGTGTAGATATTTCCATGTTTACACAGATAGCAGTGTAGTTATTTCCATGTTTATAGAGATAGCAGTGTAGATATTTCCATTGATATACAGATAGCTGTGTAGATATTTGAATATTCATAGAGATGGCGGTGTAGATATTTCGAAGTTTATAGAGATAGTGCTGTAGTTATTTCCATATTTATAGAGAAATCTGTGTAGATATTTCCATGTATATGCAGATAGATGTGTAGATATTTCTATGTTCATGAAGATAGCGGTGTAGATATTTCCATGTTCATCCAGATGCCGGTGTAGATATATCCATGTTCATACAGATGGCGGTGTAGATATTTCCATGTTCATACACATGGCGGTGTA
Source organism: Gorilla gorilla gorilla (assembly GCF_029281585.2). Lineage (NCBI taxonomy): Eukaryota > Metazoa > Chordata > Mammalia > Primates > Hominidae > Gorilla > Gorilla gorilla. The sequence goes on along the minus strand of NC_073235.2, from coordinate 11,694,128 downwards.
GATATTTCAGTGTTCATAGAGATGGCAGTGTAGATATTTCCATGTTTATACACATAGCAGTGTAGTTATTTATATGTTTATAGAGATAGCAGTGTAGATATTTCCATTGATATACAGATAGCTGTGTAGATATTTGCATGTTCATACAGATAGCGGTGTAGATATTTCCATGTTCATACTGATAGCGGTGTAGATATTTCCATGTTCATACAGTTAGCGGTGTAGATATTTCCATGTTCATACAGATGGCGGAGTAGATATTTCCATGTTCATACAGATGGCGGTGTAGATATTTACATGTTCATACAGATGGCGGTGTAGATATTTCCATGTTCGTACGGATGGCAGTGTAGATATTTCCATGTTCATACAGGTGGCGGTGTACATATTCCCATGTTTTTACAGATAACTGTGTAGTTATTTCCATGTTTATAGAGATAGCAGTGTAGATATTTCCTTTGATATACAGATAGCTGTGTAGATATTTGCATGTTCATACAGATAGAGGTGTAGATATTTCCATGTTCATACAGATAGCGGTGTAGGTATTTCCATGTTCATACACAAAGCGGTGTAGATATTTTCATGTTCATACAGATAGCGGTGTAGATATTTCCATCTTAATACAGATAGCGGTGTAGATATTTCCATGTTCACACAGATAGCGGTGTAGATATTTCCATGTTCATACAGTTAGCGGTGTAGATATTTCCATGTTCATGCAGATAGCGGTGTAGATATTTCCATGTTCATCCAGATGCCGGTGTAGATATATGCATGTTCATACAGATGGCGGTGAAAATATTTCCAAGTTCATACAGATGGCGGTGTAGATATTTCCATGTTCATACAAACGGCGGTGTAGATATTTCCATGTTCATACAGATGGCGGTGTAGATATTTCCGTGTTCATACAAATGGCGGTGTAGATATTTCCATGTTCATTGGGATGGCGGTGTATATATTTCCATGTTTATGCAGATAGCGGTATAGGTATTTCCATGTTTATACAGATGGTGGTGTAGATATTTCCATATTTATAGAGATGGCGGTCTAGATATTTCCATGTTAATAGAGATAGTGTTGTAGTTATTTCCAAGTTTATAGAGACAGCGTTGTAGATATTTCCATGTTTATAAAGATAGCAGTGAAGATATTTCCATGTTTATACAGATAGCGGTGTAGATATTTCCATGTTTATACAGACATCAGTGTAGATATTTCCATGTTTATAGAGATAGTGGTGTAGATAATTTCAATTTTATACAGATAGCAGTGTAGATATTTCCAAGTTCATACAGATAGCGGTGTAGATATTTCCATGTTTTTAGAGATGGCGGTGTAGATATTTTCATGTTTACACAGATGGCGGTGGAGATATTTCCATGTTTACTCAGATAGCGGTGTAGAGATTTCCATGTTTACACAGATAGCGGTGAGGATATTTCCATGTTTATGCAGATAGCGGTGTAGATATTTCCATGTTTATAGAGATGGCGGTCTAGATATTTACTTGTTTATAGAGATGGTGGTGTAGTTTTTTCCAAGTTTATAGAGACAGCGTTGTAGATATTTCCATGTTTATAAAGATAGCGGTGAAGATATTTCCATGTTTATACAGATAGCGGTGTAGATATTTCCATGTTTATACAGACAGCAGTGTAGATATTTCCATGTTTATAGAGATAGTGGTGTAGATAATTTCAATTTTATACAGATAGCAGTGTAGATATTTCCAAGTCCATATAGATAGTGGTGTAGATATTTCCACGTTTATAGAGATGGCGGTGTAGATATTTCCATGTTCATACAGATGGCGGTGTAGATATTTCCATGTTCGTACAGGTGGAGGTGTAGATATTTCCATGTTTATACAGATAGCAGTGTAGTTATTTCCATGTTTATTGAGATAGCAATGTAGATATTTCCATTGGTATACATATAGCTGTGTAGATATTTGCATGTTCATACTGATAGCGGTGTAGATATTTCCATGTTCGTACAGATAGCGGCGTAGATATTTCCATGTTCATACAGATAGCGGTGTAGATATTTCCATGTTCATACAGATAACGGTGTAGATATTTCCATGTTCATACAGATAGCGGTGTAGATATTTCCATGTTCATACAGTTAGCGGTGTAGATATTTCTATGTTCATACAGATGGCGGTGTAGATATTTACATGTTCATACAGCTGGCGGTATAGATATTTCCATGTTCGTACAGATGGGGGTGTAGATATTTCCATGTTCATAGAGATGGCGGTGTAGTTATTTCCATGTTTATGCACATAGCTGTATAGATATTTCCATGTTTATACAGATGGTGGTGTAGATATTTCCATGTTTATAGAGATGGCGGTCTAGATATTTCCATGTTTATAGAGATAGTGTTGTGGTTATTTCCAAGTTTATAGAGACAGCATTGTAGATATTTCCATGTTTATACAGATAGCGGTGAAGATATTTCCATGTTTATACAGATAGCGGTGTAGATATTTCCATGTTTATACAGATAGCAGTGTAGATATTTCCATGTCTAAAGAGATAGTGGTGTATATAAATTCAATTTTATACAGATAGCAGTGTAGATATTTCCAAGTTCATACAGATAGCGGTGTAGATATTTCCATGTTTTTAGAGATGGCGGTGTAGATATTTTCATGTTTACACAGATGGCGGTGGAGATATTTCCATGTTTACTCAGATAGCGGTGTAGACATTTCCATGATTACACAGATAGCTTTGAGGATATTTCCATGTTTATGCAGATAGCGGTGTAGATATATCCATGTTTATACAGATAGCGGTGCGGATATTTCCATGTTTATACAGATAGTAGGGCAGATATTTCCATGTTTATACAGATAGCGGTGTAGATATTTTCATGTTCATACAAATGACGGTGTAGATATTTCCATGTTCATACAGATGGCTGTGTAGATATTTCCGTGTTCGTACAAATGGCGGTGTAGATATTTCCATGTTCATAGAGATGGCGGTGTACATATTTCCATGTTAATGCAGATAGCGGTATATGTATTTCCATGTTTATACAGATGGTGGTGTAGATATTTCCGTGTTTATAGAGATGGCGGTCTAGATATTTCCATGTTTATAGAGATAGTGGTGTAGTTATTTCCAAGTTTATAGAGACAGCGTTGTAGATATTTCCATGTTTATAAAGATAGTGGTGAAGATATTTCCATGTTTATACAGATAGCGGTGTAGATATTTCCATGTTTATACAGACAGCAGTGTAGATATTTCCATGTTTATAGAGATAGTGGTATAGATAATTTCAATTTTATACAGATAGCAGTGTAGATATTTCCAAGTTCATACAGATAGCGGTGTAGATATTTCCACGTTTATAGAGATGGCGGTGTAGATATATCCATGTTCATACAGATGGCGGTGGAGATATTTCCATGTTCATACAGATGGCGGTGTAGATATTTCCATGTTCAAATGGCGGTGTAGATATTTCTATGTTAATAAAGATGGTGGTGTAGATATTTCCGTGTTCATACAAATGGCGGTGTAGATATTTCCATGTTCATAGAGATGGCGGTGTAGATATTTCCATGTTTATACAGATAGCAATGTAGATATTTCCATGTTTATAGAGATAGCGGTGTAGATATTTCCATTGATATACAGATAGTTGTGTAGATGTTTGCATGTTCATACAGATAACGGTGTACATATTTCCATGTTCATACAGATAGCGGTGTAGATATTTCCATGTTCATACAGATAGCGGTGTAGATATTTCCATGTTTTACAGATAGCGGTGTAGATATTTCCATGTTCATACAGATAGCGGTGTAGATATTTTCATGTTTATGGAGATGGCGGTCTAGATATTTCCATGTTTATAGAGATAGTGGTGTAGTTATTTCCAAGTTTATAGAGACCGCGTTGTAGATATTTCCATGTTTATACAGATAGCGGTGAAGGTATTTCCATGTTTATACAGATAGCGGTGTAGATATTTCCATGTTTATACAGATAGCAGTGTAGATATTTCCATGTTTATAGAGATAGTGGTGTAGATTATTTCAATTTTATACAGATAGCAGTGTAGATATTTCCACGTTTATAGAGATGGTGGTGTAGATATTTCCATGTTCATACAGGTGGCGGTGTAGATATTTCCATGTTTTTAGAGATGGCAGTGTAGATATTTTCATGTTTACACAGTTGGCGATGTAGATATTTCCATGTTTACACAGATAGCGGTGTAGACATTTCCATGTTTACACAGATAGCGGTGTGGATATTTCCATGCTTATGCAGATAGCGGTGTAGATATTTCCATGTTTATACAGATATTGGTGCGGATATTTCCATGTTTATACAGATAGTTGGGCAGAGATTTCCATGTTTATCCAGATAGCGGTGTAAATATTTCCATCTTAATACAGATGGCGGTGTAGATATGTCTATGTTCGTACAGATGGCGGTGTAGATATTTCCATGTTCATACAGATGTCGGTGCAGATATTTCGAACATTATACAGATAGCGCTGTACTTATCTCCATATTTATAGAGAAATCTGTGTAGATATTTCCATGTATATGCAGATAGCTGTGTAGATATTTCCATGTTGATGCAGATAGCTGTGTAGATATTCCCACGTTCATCCAGATGCCGGTGTAGATATATCCGTGTTCATACAGGTGGCGGTGAAGATATTTCCATGTTCATACAGATGGCGGTGTAGATATTTCCATGTTCATACACATGCCGTTGTAGATATTTCCATGTTCATAGAGATGGCGGTGTAGATATTTCCATGTTCATACAAATTGCGGTGTAGATATTTCCATGTTCATAGAGATGGCGGTGTAGATATTTCCATGTTTATACAGATAGCAGTGTAGTCATTTCCATGTTTATAGAGATAGCAGTGTAGATATTTCCATTGATATACAGATAGCTGTGTAGATATTTGCATGTTCATGCAGATAGCGGTGTAGATGTTTACATGTTAATACTGATAGCGGTGTAGATATTCCCATGTTCATACAGATAGCGGTGTAGATATTCCCATGTTCATACAGTTAGCGGTGTAGATATTTCCATGTTCATACAGATGGCGGTGTATATATTTACATGTTCATACAGATGGCGGTGTAGATATTTCCATGTTCATACAGGTGGCATTGTAGATATTTCCATGTTCATACAGATAGCAGTGTAGTTATTTCCATGTTTATTGAGATAGCAGTGTAGATATTTCCGTTGATATACAGATAGCTCTTTAGATATTTACATGTTCAAACAGATGGCGGTGTAGATATTTCCATGTTCGTACGGATTGCAGTGTAGATATTTCCATGTTCGTACAGGTGGCGGTGTAGATATTTCCATGTTTATACAGATCGCAGTGTAGTTATTTCCATATTTATAGAGGTAGCAGTGTAGATATTTCCATTGATATACAGATAGCTGTGTAGATATTCGCATGTTCATACAGATAGCGGTGTAGATATTTCCATGCTCATACAGATAGCGGTGTAGATATTTCCATGTTCATACAGATAGCGGTGCAGATATTTCCATGTTCATACAGATAGCGGTGTAGATATTTCCATGTTCATACAGATAGCGGTGTAGATATTTCCATGTTCATACAGTTAGCGGTGTAGATATTTCCATGTTCATACAGATGGCGGTGAAGATATCTACATGTTCATACAGATGGCGGTGTAGATATTTAAATGTTCGCTCGGATGGCAGTGTAGATATTTCCATGTTCATACAGGTGGCGGTGTGGATATTTCCATGTTTATACAGATAGCAGTGTAGTTATTTCCATGTTTATAGAGATAGCAATGTAGATATTTCTGTTGATATACAGATAGCTGTGTAGATATTTGCATGTTCATACAGATAGCGGTGTAGATATTTCCATGTTCACACAGATAGCTGTGTAGATATTTCCATGTTCATACAGATAACGGTGTAGATATTTCCGTGTTCATACAGATAGCCTTGTAGGTATTTCCATGTTCATACAGTTAGCGGTGTAGCTATTTCCATGTTCATACAGATGGCAGTTTAGATATTTACATGTTCATACAGATGGCGGTGTAGATATTTCCATGTTCGTACAGAAGGCGGTGTAGATATTTCCATGTTCATAGAGATGGCGGTGTAGATATTTCCATGTTTCTACAGATAGCGGTATAGGTATTTACATGTTTATACAGATGGTGGTGTAGATATTTCCATGTTTTTAGAGATGGCGGTCTAGATATTTCTATGTTTATAGAGATAGTGGTGTAGTTATTTCCAAGTTTATAGAGACAGCGTTGTAGATATTTCCATGTTTATAAAGATAGCGGTGAAGATATTTCCATGTTTATGCAGATAGCAGTGTAGATATTTCCATGTTTATACAGACAGCACTGTAGATATTTCCATGTTTATAGAGATAGTGGGGTAGATAATTTCAATTTTATACAGATAGCAGTGTAGATATTTCCAAGTTCATACAGATAGTGGTGTAGATATTTCTACGTTTATAGAGATGGCAGTGTAGATATTTCCATGTTCATACAGATGGCGGTGTAGATTTTCCATGTTTTTAGAGATGGCGGTGTAGATATTTTCACGTTTACAGAGATGGCGGTGGAGATATTTCCATGTTTACAAAGATAGCGGTGCAGACATTTCCATGTTTACACAGATAGCGGTGTGGATATTTCCATGTTTATGCATGTAGCAGTGTAGATATTTCCATGTATATACAGATAGCGGTGCGGATATTTCGATGTTTATACAGATATTTGGGCAGATATTTCCATGTTTATACAGATAGCGGTGTAGATATTTCCATCTTAATACAGATGGCGGTGTAGATATGTAAATGTTCGTACAGATGGCGGTGTAGATATTTTGAAGTTTATAGAGATCGCGCTGTAGTTATTTCCATATTTATAGAGAAATCTCTGTAGATATTTCCATATATATGCAGATAGCTGTGTAGATATTTCCATGTTCATGCAGATAGCGGTGTAGATATTTCCAAGTTCATCCAGATGCCAGTGAAGATATATCCATGTTCATACAGATGGCGGTGAAGATATTTCCATGTTCATACAGATGGCGGTGTAGATATTTCCACGTTCATACACATGGCGGTGTAGATATTTCCATGTTCATAGAGATGGCTGTGTAGAAATTTCCATGTTCATACAACTGGCGGTGTAGATATTTCCATGTTCATAGAGATGGCGGTGTAGATATTTCATTGTTTGTACAGATAGCAGTGTAGTTATTTCCATGTTTATAGAGATAGCAGTGTAGATATTTCCATTGATATACAGATAGCTGTGTAGATATTTGCATGTTCATACAGATAGCGGTGTAGATATTTCCATGCTCATACAGATAGCAGTGTAGATATTTCCATGGTCAGATAGCGGTGCAGATATTTCCATGTTCATACAGATAGCGGTGCAGATATTTCCATGTTCATACAGATAGCGGTGTAGATATTTTCATGTTCATACAGTTAGTGGTGTAGTTATTTCCATGTTCATACAAATGGCGCTGTAGATATTTACATGTTCATACAGATGGCGGTGTAGATATTTCCATGTTCGCACGGATGGCAGTGTAGATATTTCCATGTTCATACAGGTGGCGGTGTTGATATTTACTTGTTTACACAGATAGCAGTGTTGTTATTTCCATGTTTATAGAGATAGCAGTGTAGCTATTTCCATTGATATACAGATAGCTGTGTAGATATTTGCATGTTCATACAGATGGCGGTGTAGATATTTCGAAGTTTATAGAGATAGCGCTGCAGTTATTTCCATATTTATAGAGAAATCTGTATAGATATTTCCATGTATATGCAGATAGGTGTGTAGATATTTCCATGTTCATGCAGATAGTGGTGTAGATATTTCCATGTTCATGAAGATGCCGGTGTAGATATATCCATGTTCATACAGATAGCGGTGTAGATATTTCCATGTTCATACAGATAGCGGTGTAGATATTTCCATGTTCATACAAAGGGCGGTGTAGATATTTCCATGTTCATACAGATAACGATGTAGATATTTCCATGTTCATACAGATGGCGGTGTAGATATTTCCATGTTCATACAGTTAGCAGTGTAGATATTTCCATGTTCATACAGATGGCGGTGTAGATATTTACATGTTCATACAGATGGCGTTGTAGATATTTCCATGTTCGTACAGATGGCGGTGTAGATATTTCCAGGTTCATAGAGATGGCGGTGTAGATATTTCCATGTTTATGCAGATAGCGGTGTAGATATTTCCATGTTTATACAGATAGCAGTGTAGATATTTCCATGTTTATAGAGATAGTGGTGTAGATAATTTCAATTTTATTCAGATAGCAGTGTAGATATTTCCAAGTTCATACAGATAGCGGTGTAGATATTTCCACGTTCATAGAGATGGCGGTGTAGATATTTCCATGTTCATACAGATGGCGGTGTAGATATTTCCATGTTTTTAGAGATGGCGGTGTAGATATTTTCATGTTTACACAGATGGCGGTGGAGATATTTCCATGTTTACACAGGTAGCGGAGTAGAGATTTCCATGTTTACACAGATAGCGGTGTGGATATTTCCATGTTTATGCAGATAGCGGTGTAGATATTTCCATGTTTATACAGTTAGCGGTGCGGATATTTCCATGTTTATACAGATATTTGGGCAGATATTTCCATGTTTATACAGATAGCGGTGTTGATATTTCCATCTAAATACAGATGGCGGTGTGGATATGTCCATGTTCGTACAGATGGCGGTGTAGATATTTCCATGTTCATAAAGATGGCGGTGTAGATATTTCGAAGTTTATAGAGATAGCGCTGTAGTTATTTCCATATTTATAGGGAAATCTCTGTAGCTATTTCCATGTATATGCAGATAGCTGTGTAGATATTTCCATGTTCATGCAGATAGAGGTGTAGATATTTCCATGTTCATCTGGATGCCTGTGTAGATATATCCATGTTCATACAGATGGCAGTGAAGATATTTCCATGTTCATGCAGATGGCGGTGTAGATATTTCCAGGTTCATACAGATGGCGTTGTAGTTATTTCCATGTTCGTAGAGATGGCGGTGTAGATATTTCCATGTTCGTACAGATAGCGGTGTAGATATTTCCGTGTTAATACAGATAGCAGTGTAGATATTTCCATGTTCGTAGAGATAACGGTGTAGATATTTCCATGTTCATACAGATAGCCTTGTAGATATTTCCATGTTCATACAGTTAGCGGTGTAGATATTTCCATGTTCATACAGATGGCGGTGTAGATATTTCCATGTTTTACAGATAGCGGTGTAGATATTTCCATGTTCATACAGATAGCGGTGTAGATATTTCTATGTTCATACAGTTAGCGGTGTAGATATTTACATGTTCATACAGATGGCGGTGTTGATATTTCCATGTTCTTACGGATGGCATTGTAGATATTTCCGTGTTCGTACAGGTGGCGGTGTAGATATTTCCATGTTTATACAGATAGCAGTGTAGTTATTTCCATGTTTATAGAGATAGCAATGTAGATATTTCCATTGATATACATATAGCTGTGTAGATATTTGCATGTTCATACAGATAGCGGTGTAGATATTTCCATGTTCATACAGATAGAGGTGTAGATATTTCCATGTTCATACAGATAGCGGTGTAGATATTTCCATGTTCATACAGATAACGGTGTAGATATTTCCATGTTCATACAGATGGCGGTGTAGATATTTCCATGTTCATACAGTTAGCAGTGTAGATATTTCCATGTTCATACAGATGGCGGTGTAGATATTTACATGTTCATACAGATGGCGTTGTAGATATTTCCATGTTCGTACAGATGGCGGTGTAGATATTTCCATGTTCATAGAGAAGGCGGTGTAGATATTTCCATGTTTATGCAGATAGCGGTATAGATATTTCCATGTTTATACAGATGGTGGTGTAGATATTTCCATGTTTATAGAGATGGCGGTCTAGATATTTCCATGTTTACAGAGATAGTGGTGTAGTTATTTCCAAATTTATAGAGACAGCGTTGTAGATATTTCCATGTTTATACAGATAGCGGTGAAGTTATTTCCATGTTTATACAGATAGCGGTGTAGATATTTTCATGTTTATACAGATAACAGTGTAGATATTTCCATGTTTATAGAGATAGTGGTGTAGATAATTTCAATTTTATACAGATAGCAGTGTAGATATTTCCAAGTTCATACAGATAGCGGTGTAGATATTTCCACGTTTATAGAGATGGCGGTGTAGATATTTCCATGTTCATACAGATGGCGGTGTAGATATTTCCATGTTTATAGAGATGGGGGTGTAGACATTTCTATGTTTACACAGATGTCGGTGTAGATATTTCCATGTTTACACAGATAGCGGTGTAGACATTTCCATGTTTACACAGATAGCGGTATGGATATTTCCATGTTTATGTAGATAGCGGTGTAGATATTTCCATGTTTATACAGATAGCGGTGCGGATATTTCCAGGTTTATACAGATAGTTGGGCAGATATTTCCATGTTTATACAGATAGCGGTGTAGATATTTCCATCTTAATACAGATGGCGGTGTAGATATGTCCATGTTCGTATAGATGGCGGTGTAGATATTTCCATGTTCATACAGATGGCGGTGTAGATATTTCGAAGTTTATACAGAAAGCGCTGTAGTTATTTCCATATTTATAGAGAAATCTGTGTAGGTATTTCCACGTATATGCACATAGTTGTGTAGATATTTCCATGTTCATGCAGATAGCCGTGAAGATATTTCCATGCTCATCCAGATGCCGGTGTAGATATATCCATGCTCATACAGATGGCGGTGAAGATATTTCCATGTTCATACAGATGGCGGTGTAGATATTTCCATGTTCATACAAGTGGCGGTGTACATATTTCCATGTTCATAGAGATGGCGGTGTAGATATTTCCATGTTCATACAAATGGCAGTGTAGATATTTAAATGTTCATAGAGATGGCGGTGTAGATATTTCCATGTTTATACAGATAGCAGTGTAGTTATTTCCATGTTTATTGAGATAGCAGTGTAGATATTTCCATTGATATACAGATAGCTGTGTAGATATTTGCGTGTTCATACAGATAGCGGTGTAGATATTTCCATGCTCATACATATAGCGGTGTAGATATTTCCATGTTCATACAGATAGCAGTGCAGATATTTCCATGTTCATAGAGATAGCGGTGTAGATATTTCCATGTTCATACAGATAGCGGTGTAGATATTTCCATGTTCATACTGTTAGCGGTGTAGATATTTCCATGTTCATACAGATGGCGGTGTACATATTTACATGTTCATACAGATGGCGGTGTAGATATTTACGTGTTCGCACGGATGGCATTGTAGATATTTCCATGTTCATACAGGTGACGGTGTAGATATTTCCATGTTTATACAGATAGCGGTGCGGATATTTCCATGTTTATAGAGATAGCAGTGTTGATATTTCCATTTATATACAGATAGCTGTGTAGATATTTGCATGTTCATACAGATAGCGGTGTAGATATTTCCATGTTCGTACAGATAGCTGTGTTGATATTTGCATGTTCATACAGATAGCGGTGTAGATATATCCATGTTCATACAGATAGAGGTGTAGATATTTCCATGTTCATACAGATAGCGGTGTAGATATTTCCATGTTCGTATAGATGGCGGTGTAGATATTTCCATGTTCATAGAGATGGCGGAGTAGATATTTCCATGTTTATGCAGGTAGCGGTATAGATATTTCCATGTTTATACAGATGGTGGTGTAGATATTTCCATGTTTATAGAGATGGCGGTCTAGATATTTCCATGTATATACAGATAGCGGTGAAGATATTTCCATGTTTATACAGATAGCGCTGTAGATATTTCCATGATTATACAGATAGCAGTGTAGATATTTCCATGTTTATAGAGATAGTGGTGTAGATAATTTCAATTTTATACCGAGAACAGTGTAGATATTTCCAAGTTCATACAGATAGTGATGTAGATATTTCCACGTTTATAGAGATGGCGGTGTAGATATTTCCATGTTCATACAGATGGCGGTGAAGATATTTCCATGTTCATACAAATGGCGGTGTAGATATTTCCATGTTCATACAGTTAGCAGTGTAGATATTTCCATGTTCATACAGATGGCGGTGTAGATATTTACATGTTCATACAGGTGGCGATGTACATATTTCCATGTTTATACAGATAGCAGTTTAGTTATTTCCATGTTTATAGAGATAGCAATGTAGATATTTCCATTGATATACATATAGCTGTGTAGATATTTGCATGTTCATACAGATAGCGGTGTAGATATTTCCATGTTCATACAGATAGAGGTGTAGATATTTCCATGTTCATACAGATAGCGGTGTAGATATTTCCATGTTCATACAGATAACGGTGTAGATATTTCGATGTTCATACAGATGGCGGTGTAGATATTTCCATGTTCATACAGTTAGCAGTGTAGATATTTCCATGTTCATACAGATGGCGGTGTAGATATTTACATGTTCATACAGATGGCGTTGTAGATATTTCCATGTTCGTACAGATGGCGGTGTAGATATTTCCATGTTCATAGAGAAGGCGGTGTAGATATTTCCATGTTTATGCAGATAGCGGTATAGATATTTCCATGTTTATACAGATGGTGGTGTAGATATTTCCATGTTTATAGAGATGGCGGTCTAGATATTTCCATGTTTACAGAGATAGTGGTGTAGTTATTTCCAAGTTTATAGAGACAGCGTTGTAGATATTTCCATGTTTATACAGATAGCGGTGAAGTTATTTCCATGTTTATACAGATAGCGGTGTAGATATTTTCATGTTTATACAGATAACAGTGTAGATATTTCCATGTTTATAGAGATAGTGGTGTAGATAATTTCAATTTTATACAGATAGCAGTGTAGATATTTCCAAGTTCATACAGATAGCGGTGTAGATATTTCCACGTTTATAGAGATTGCAGTGTAGATATTTCCATGTTCATACAGATGGCGGTGTAGATATTTCCATGTTTATAGAGATGGGGGTGTAGACATTTCTATGTTTACACAGATGTCGGTGTAGATATTTCCATGTTTACACAGATAGCGGTGTAGACATTTCCATGTTTACACAGATAGCGGTATGGATATTTCCATGTTTATGCAGATAGCGGTGTAGATGTTTCCATGTTTATACAGATAGCGGTGCGGATATTTCCAGGTTTATACAGATAGTTGGGCAGATATTTCCATGTTTATACAGATAGCGGTGTAGATATTTCCATCTTAATACAGATGGCGGTGTAGATATGTCCATGTTCGTACAGATGGCGGTGTAGATATTTCCATGTTCATACAGATGGCGGTGTAGATATTTCGAAGTTTATACAGAAAGCGCTGTAGTTATTTCCATATTTATAGAGAAATCTGTGTAGGTATTTCCACGTATATGCACATAGTTGTGTAGATATTTCCATGTTCATGCAGATAGCCGTGAAGATATTTCCATGCTCATCCAGATGCCGGTGTAGATATATCCATGCTCATACAGATGGCGGTGAAGATATTTCCATGTTCATACAGATGGCGGTGTAGATATTTCCATGTTCATACAAGTGGCAGTGTACATATTTCCATGTTCATAGAGATGGCGGTGTAGATATTTCCATGTTCATACAAATGGCAGTGTAGATATTTAAATGTTCATAGAGATGGCGGTGTAGATATTTCCATGTTTATACAGATAGCAGTGTAGTTATTTCCATGTTTATTGAGATAGCAGTGTAGATATTTCCATTGATATACAGATAGCTGTGTAGATATTTGCGTGTTCATACAGATAGCGGTGTAGATATTTCCATGCTCATACATATAGCGGTGTAGATATTTCCATGTTCATACAGATAGCAGTGCAGATATTTCCATGTTCATAGAGATAGCGGTGTAGATATTTCCATGTTCATACAGATAGCGGTGTAGATATTTCCATGTTCATACTGTTAGCGGTGTAGATATTTCCATGTTCATACAGATGGCGGTGTACATATTTACATGTTCATACAGATGGCGGTGTAGATATTTACGTGTTCGCAAGGATGGCAGTGTAGATATTTCCATGTTCATACAGGTGACGGTGTAGATATTTCCATGTTTATACAGAGAGCGGTGCGGATATTTCCATGTTTATAGAGATAGCAGTGTTGATATTTCCATTTATATACAGATAGCTGTGTAGATATTTGCATGTTCATACAGATAGCGGTGTAGATATTTCCATGTTCGTACAGATAGCTGTGTTGATATTTGCATGTTCATACAGATAGCGGTGTAGATATATCCATGTTCATACAGATAGAGGTGTAGATATTTCCATGTTCATACAGATAGCGGTGTAGATATTTCCATGTTCATACAGATAACGGTGTAGATATTTCCATGTTCATACAGATAGCGGTGTAGATATTTCCATGTTCGTACAGATGGCGGTGTAGATATTTCCATGTTCATAGAGATGACGGTGTAGATATTTCCATGTTTTTGCAGATAGCGGTATAGATATTTCCATGTTTATACAGATGTTGGTGTAGATATTTCCATGTTTATAGAGATGGCGGTCTAGATATTTCCATGTTTATAGAGATAGTGGTGTAGTTATTTCCAAGTTTATAGAGACAGTGTTGTAGATATTTCCATGTTTATACAGATAGCGGTGAAGGTATTTCCATGTTTATACAGATAGCGGTGTAGATATTTCAATGTTTATACAGATAGCAGTGTAGATATTTCCATGTTTATAGAGATAGTTTTGTAGATAATTTCAATTTTATACAGATAGCAGTGTAGATATTTCCAAGTTCATACAGATAGCGGTGTAGATATTTCCACGTTTATAGAGATGGCGGTGTAGATATTTCCATGTTCTTACAGATGGCGGTGTAGATATTTCCATGTTTTTAGAGATGGCGGTGTAGATATTTTCATGTTTACACGGATGGCGGTGTAGATATTTCCATGTTTACACAGATAGCGGTGTAGACATTTCCATGTTTACACAGATAGCGGTGTGGATATTTCCATGTTTATGCAGATAGCGGTGTAGATATTTCCATGTTTATACAGATATCGGTGCGGATATTTCCATGTTTATACAGATACTTGGGCAGAGATTTCCATGTTTATACAGATAGCGGTGTAGATATTTCCATCTTAATACAGATGGCGGTGTACATATGTCTATGTTCGTACAGATGGCGGTGTAGATATTTCCATGTTCATACAGATGGCGGTGCAGATATTTCGAAGTTTATAGAGATAGCACTGTAGATATTTCCATATTTATAGAGAAATATGTGTAGATATTTCCATGTATATGCAGATAGCTGTGTAGATATTTCCATGTTCATGCAGATAGCGGTGTAGATATTTCCACGTTCATCCAGATGCCGGTGTAGATATATCCGTGTTCATACAGATGGCGGTGAATATATTTCCATGTTCATACAGGTGGCGATGTACATATTTCCATGTTTATACAGATAGCAGTTTAGTTATTTCCATGTTTATAGAGATAGCAGTGTAGATATTTCCATTGATGTACAGATAGCTGTGTAGATATTTGCATGCTCATACAGATAGCGGTGTAGATATTTCCATGTTCGTACAGATAGCCGTGTAGATATTTCCATGTTCATACAGATAGCGGTGTAGATATTTCCATGTTCATAGAGATAACGGTGTAGATATTTCCATGTTCATACAGATAGCCTTGTAGATATTTCCATGTTCATACAGTTAGTGGTGAAGATATTTCCATGTTCATACAGATGGCGGTGTAGATATTTCCATGTTTGTAAAGATGACGGTGTAGATTTTTCCATGTTCATAGAGATGGCGGTGTAGATATTTCCATGTTTATAGAGATGGTGGTGTAGATATTTCCATGTTTATAGAGATAGTGCTGTAGTTATTTCCAAGTTTGTAGAGACAGCGTTGTAGATATTTCCATTTTTATACAGATAGCAGTGAAGATATTTCCATGTTCATACAGATAGCGGTGTAAAAATTTCCAACTTCATACAGATAGCGGTGTAGAAATTACCATGTTCATACATATAGCGGTGTAGATATTTCCATGTTCATAGAGATGGCGGTGTAGATATTTCCATGTTCGTACACATGGCGGTGTAGTTATTTCCATGTTCATAGAGATGACGGTGTAGATATTTCCATTTTCATACGGATGGCGGTGTAGATATTTCCATGTTCATACAGATGGCGGTGTAGATATTTCCATGTTTATACAGATGGCAGTGTAGATATTTTCGTGTTTATGCAGAGGGCGGTTTAGATATTTCCATGTTTACAGAGATAGCGGTGTAGATATTTCCATGTTGGTACCTATAGCGGTGTAGAGATTTCCAAGTTTATAGAGATAGCCATGTAGATATTTCCATGTTTATAGAGATAGCGCTGTAGATAATTCCTTGTTTATACAGATAGCGGTATAGATATTTCCTTGTTTCTACAGATGGCGGTGTAGATATTTCCATGTTTATAGAGACGGCAGTGTAGATATTTCCTTGTTTATAGAGGTAGTGGTGTAGTTATTTCCAAGTTTGTACAGATAGCTTTGTAGATATTTCCATGTTTATACAGATAGCGGTGTAGATATTTCCATGTTTTTAGAGATGGCGGTCTAGATATTACCTTGTTTATACAGATAGTGGTGTAGATATTTCAATGTTTATAGAGATAGCGGTGTAGATATTTCCATTTTTATACAGATAGCAATGTAGATATTTCCATGTTCATAAAGATAGCAGTGTACATATTTCCATGTTTACACAGATAGCGATGTGGATATTTCCATGTTCATTCAGATGGCGGTGTAGATATTTCTATGTTCATACAGATGGCGGTGTAGATATTTCCATGTTCATAGAGATGGCGGTGTAGATATTTCCATGTTTATAGAGATAGTGGTGTAGTTATTTCCAAGTTTATAGAGACAGCGTTGTAGATAATTCCGTGTTTATACAGATAGCGGTGAAGTTATTTCCATGTTTATACAGATAGCGGTGTAGATATTTCCATTTTTATACAGATAAGTGTAGATATTTCCATGTATATAGAGATAGTGGTGTAGATAATTTCAATTTTATACAGATAGCAGTGTAGATATTTCCAAGTTCATACAGATTGCGGTGTAGATATTTCCACGTTTATAGAGATGGCGTTGTAGATATTTCCATGTTCATACAGATGGCGGTGTAGATATTTCCTTGTTTATAGAGATGGCGGTGTAGATATTTTCATGTTTACACAGATGGCGGTGGAGATATTTCCATGTTTACACAGATAGCTGTGTAGACATTTCCATGTTTACAGAGATAGCGGTGTGGATGTTTCCATGTTTATGCAGATAGCGGTGTAGATATTTCCATGTTTATACAGATAGCGGTGCGGATATTTCCATGTTTATACAGATGGGCACATATTTCCAGGTTAATACAGATAGCGGTGTAGATCTTTCCATCTTAATACAGATGGCGGTGTAGATATGTCCATGTTCGTACAGATGGCGGTGTAGATATTTCCATGTTCATACAGATGGTGGTGTAGATATTTCGAAGTTTATAGAGAGAGCGCTGTAGTTATTTCCATATTTATAGAGAAATATGTGTCGATATTTCCATGTATATGCAGATAGCTCTGTAGATATTTCCATGTTCATGCAGATAGCGGTGTAGATATTTCCATGTTCATCCAGATGCCGGTGTAGATATATCCATATTCATACAGATGGCGGTGAAGATATTTCCATGTTCATACAGATAGCGGTGTAGATATTTCCAGGTTCATACAAATGGCGGTGTAGATATTTCCATGTTCATAGAGATGGCGGTGTAGATATTTCCATCTTCATACAAACGGTGGTGTAGATATTTCCATGTTCATAGAGATGGCGGTGTAGATATTTCCATGTTTATACAGATAGCAGTGTAGTTATTTCTTTGTTTATAGAGATAGAGGTGTATATAATTTCAATTTTATACAGAAAGCTGTGTAGATATTTGCATGTTCATACTGATAGCGGTGTAGATATTTCCATGTTCATACAGATAGCGGTGTAGATATTTCCATGTTCATACAGATAGCGGTGTAGATATTTCCATGTCCATACAGTTAGCGTTGTTGATATTTCCATGTTCATACAGATGGCGGTGTGGATATTACCATGTTCATAGAGATAACGGTGTAGATATTTCCATGTTCATACAGATGGCGGTGTACATATTTCCATGTTCATACAGTTAGCGGTGTAGATATTTCCATGTTCATCCAGATGGCAGTGTAGATATTTACATGTTCATACAGATGGCGGTGTAGATATTTCCATGTTCGTACAGATGGCGGTGTAGACATTTCCATGTTCATAGAGATGGCGGAGTAGATATTTCCATGTTTATGCAGGTAGCGGTGTAGATATTTCCAAGTTCATACAGATAGCGGTGTAGATATTTCCATGTTCATACAGTTAGCGGTGTAGATATTTCCATGTTCATACAGATGGCGGTGTAGATATTTACATGTTCATACAGATGGCGGTGTAGATATTTCCATGTTCGCACGGATGGCAGTGTAGATATTTCCATGTTCATACAGGTGGCGGTGTAAATATTTCCTTTTTTATACAGATTGCAGTTTAGTTATTTCCATGTTTATAGAGATAGCAGTGTAGATATTTCCATTGATGTACAGATAGCTGTGTAGATATTTGCATGTTCATATAGATAGCGGTGTAGATATTTCCATGTTCATACAGATAGCCGTGTAGATATTTCCATGTTCATACAGATAGCAGTGTAGGTATTTCCATGTTCATACATATAGCCTTGTAGATATTTCCATGTTCATACAGTTAGCGGTGAAGATATTTCCATGTTCATACAGATGGCGGTGTAGATATTTCCATGTTTGTAAAGATGACGGTGTAGATATTTCCATGTTCATAGAGATGGCGGTGTAGATATTTCCATGTTTATAGAGATGGCGGTGTAGATATTTCCATGTTTATAGAGATAGTGCTGTAGTTATTTCCAAGTTTGTAGAGACAGCGTTGTAGATATTTCCATGTTTATACAGATAGCGGTGAAGATATTTCCATGTTCATACAGATAGCGGTGTAAAAATTTCCAACTTCATACAGATAGCGGTGTAGAAATTACCATGTTCATACATATAGCGGTGTAGATATTTCCATGTTCATAGAGATGGCGGTGTAGATATTTCCATGTTCGTACACATGGCGGTGTAGATATTTCCATGTTCATAGAGATGACGGTGTAGATATTTCCATTTTCATACGGATGGCGGTGTAGATATTTCCATGTTCATACAGATGGCGATGTAGATATTTCCATGTTTATACAGATGGCAGTGTAGATATTTTCGTGTTTATGCAGAAGGCGGTTTAGATATTTCCATGTTTACAGAGATAGCGGTGTAGATATTTCCATGTTGGTACCTATAGCGGTGTAGAGATTTCCAAGTTTATAGAGATAGCCATGTAGATATTTCCATGTTTATAGAGATAGCGCTGTAGATAATTCCTTGTTTATACAGATAGCGGTATAGATATTTCCTTGTTTCTACAGATGGCGGTGTAGATATTTCCATGTTTATAGAGACGGCAGTGTAGATATTTCCTTGTTTATAGAGGTAATGGTGTAGTTATTTCCAAGTTTATACAGATAGCTTTGTAGATATTTCCATGTTTATACAGATAGCGGTGTAGATATTTCCATGTTTTTAGAGATGGCGGTCTAGATATTACCTTGCTTATACAGATAGTGGTGTAGATATTTCAATGTTTATAGAGATAGCGGTGTAGATATTTCCATTTTTATACAGATAGCAATGTAGGTATTTCCATGTTCGTAAAGATAGCAGGGTAGATATTTCCATGTTTACACAGATAGCGATGTGGATATTTCCATGTTCATTCAGATGGCGCTGTAGATATTTCTATGTTCATACAGATGGCGGTGTAGATATTTCCATGTTCATAGAGATGGCGGTGTAGATATTTCCATGTTTATAGAGATAGTGGTGTAGTTAATTCCAAGTTTATAGAGACAGGGTTGTAGATATTTCCGTGTTTATACAGATAGCGGTGAAGTTATTTCCATGTTTATACAGATAGCGGTGTAGATATTTCCATTTTTATACAGATAACAGTGTAGATATTTCCATGTATATAGAGATAGTGGTGTAGATAATTTCAATTTTTTACAGATAGCAGTGTAGAGATTTCCAAGTTCATACAGATTGCGGTGTAGATATTTCCACGTTTATAGAGATGGCGTTGTAGATATTTCCATGTTCATACAGATGGCGGTGTAGATATTTCCATGTTTATAGAGATGGCGGTGTAGATATTTTCATGTTTACACAGATGGCGGTGTAGATATCTCCATGTTTACACAGATAGCGGTGTAGACATTTCCATGTTTACAGAGATAGCGGTGTGGATATTTCCATGTTTATGCAGATAGCGGTGTAGATATTTCCATGTTTATACAGATGGGCAGATATTTCCATGTTTATACAGATAGCGGTATAGATCTTTCCATCTTAATAAAGATGGCGGTGTAGATATGTCCATGTTCGTACAGATGGCGGTGTAGATATTTCCATGTTCATAAAGATGGCGGTGTAGATATTTCGAAGTTTATAGAGATAGCGCTGTAGTTATTTCCATATTTATGGAGAAATATGTGTAGATATTTCCATGTATATGCAGATAGCTGTGTAGATATTTCCATGTTCATGCAGATAGCGGTGTAGATATTTCCATGTTCATCCAGATGCCGGTGTAGATATATCCATGTTCATACAGATGGCGGTGAAGATATTTCCATGTTCATACAGATGGCGGTGTAGATATTTCCAGGTTCATACAAATGGCGGTGTAGATAATTCCATGTTCATAGAGATGGCGGTGTAGATATTTCCATGTTCATACAAACGGCGTTGTAGATATTTCCATGTTCATAGAGATGGCGGTGTAGATATTTCCATGTTTATACAGATAGCAGTGTAGTTATTTCTTTGTTTATAGAGATAGTGGTGTAGATAATTTCAATATTATACAGAAAGCTGTGTAGATATTTGCATGTTCATACTGATAGCGGTGTAGATATTTCCATGTTCATACAGATGGCGGTGTACATATGTCTATGTTCGTACAGATGGCGGTGTAGATATTTCCATGTTCATACAGATGGCGGTGCAGATATTTCGAAGTTTATAGAGATAGCACTGTAGATATTTCCATATTTATAGAGAAATATGTGTAGATATTTCCATGTATATGCAGATAGCTGTGTAGATATTTCCATGTTCATGCAGATAGCGGTGTAGATATTTCCACGTTCATCCAGATGCCGGTGTAGATATATCCGTGTTCATACAGATGGCGGTGAATATATTTCCATGTTCATACAGGTGGCGATGTACATATTTCCATGTTTATACAGATAGCAGTTTAGTTATTTCCATGTTTATAGAGATAGCAGTGTAGATATTTCCATTGATGTACAGATAGCTGTGTAGATATTTGCATGCTCATACAGATAGCGGTGTAGATATTTCCATGTTCGTACAGATAGCCGTGTAGATATTTCCATGTTCATACAGATAGCGGTGTAGATATTTCCATGTTCATAGAGATAACGGTGTAGATATTTCCATGTTCATACAGATAGCCTTGTAGATATTTCCATGTTCATACAGTTAGTGGTGAAGATATTTCCATGTTCATACAGATGGCGGTGTAGATATTTCCATGTTTGTAAAGATGACGGTGTAGATTTTTCCATGTTCATAGAGATGGCGGTGTAGATATTTCCATGTTTATAGAGATGGTGGTGTAGATATTTCCATGTTTATAGAGATAGTGCTGTAGTTATTTCCAAGTTTGTAGAGACAGCGTTGTAGATATTTCCATTTTTATACAGATAGCAGTGAAGATATTTCCATGTTCATACAGATAGCGGTGTAAAAATTTCCAACTTCATACAGATAGCGGTGTAGAAATTACCATGTTCATACATATAGCGGTGTAGATATTTCCATGTTCATAGAGATGGCGGTGTAGATATTTCCATGTTCGTACACATGGCGGTGTAGTTATTTCCATGTTCATAGAGATGACGGTGTAGATATTTCCATTTTCATACGGATGGCGGTGTAGATATTTCCATGTTCATACAGATGGCGGTGTAGATATTTCCATGTTTATACAGATGGCAGTGTAGATATTTTCGTGTTTATGCAGAGGGCGGTTTAGATATTTCCATGTTTACAGAGATAGCGGTGTAGATATTTCCATGTTGGTACCTATAGCGGTGTAGAGATTTCCAAGTTTATAGAGATAGCCATGTAGATATTTCCATGTTTATAGAGATAGCGCTGTAGATAATTCCTTGTTTATACAGATAGCGGTATAGATATTTCCTTGTTTCTACAGATGGCGGTGTAGATATTTCCATGTTTATAGAGACGGCAGTGTAGATATTTCCTTGTTTATAGAGGTAGTGGTGTAGTTATTTCCAAGTTTGTACAGATAGCTTTGTAGATATTTCCATGTTTATACAGATAGCGGTGTAGATATTTCCATGTTTTTAGAGATGGCGGTCTAGATATTACCTTGTTTATACAGATAGTGGTGTAGATATTTCAATGTTTATAGAGATAGCGGTGTAGATATTTCCATTTTTATACAGATAGCAATGTAGATATTTCCATGTTCATAAAGATAGCAGTGTACATATTTCCATGTTTACACAGATAGCGATGTGGATATTTCCATGTTCATTCAGATGGCGGTGTAGATATTTCTATGTTCATACAGATGGCGGTGTAGATATTTCCATGTTCATAGAGATGGCGGTGTAGATATTTCCATGTTTATAGAGATAGTGGTGTAGTTATTTCCAAGTTTATAGAGACAGCGTTGTAGATAATTCCGTGTTTATACAGATAGCGGTGAAGTTATTTCCATGTTTATACAGATAGCGGTGTAGATATTTCCATTTTTATACAGATAAGTGTAGATATTTCCATGTATATAGAGATAGTGGTGTAGATAATTTCAATTTTATACAGATAGCAGTGTAGATATTTCCAAGTTCATACAGATTGCGGTGTAGATATTTCCACGTTTATAGAGATGGCGTTGTAGATATTTCCATGTTCATACAGATGGCGGTGTAGATATTTCCTTGTTTATAGAGATGGCGGTGTAGATATTTTCATGTTTACACAGATGGCGGTGGAGATATTTCCATGTTTACACAGATAGCTGTGTAGACATTTCCATGTTTACAGAGATAGCGGTGTGGATATTTCCATGTTTATGCAGATAGCGGTGTAGATATTTCCATGTTTATACAGATAGCGGTGCGGATATTTCCATGTTTATACAGATGGGCACATATTTCCAGGTTAATACAGATAGCGGTGTAGATCTTTCCATCTTAATACAGATGGCGGTGTCGATATGTCCATGTTCGTACAGATGGCGGTGTAGATATTTCCATGTTCATACAGATGGTGGTGTAGATATTTCGAAGTTTATAGAGAGAGCGCTGTAGTTATTTCCATATTTATAGAGAAATATGTGTCGATATTTCCATGTATATGCAGATAGCTCTGTAGATATTTCCATGTTCATGCAGATAGCGGTGTAGATATTTCCATGTTCATCCAGATGCCGGTGTAGATATATCCATGTTCATACAGATGGCGGTGAAGATATTTCCATGTTCATACAGATAGCGGTGTAGATATTTCCAGGTTCATACAAATGGCGGTGTAGATATTTCCATGTTCATAGAGATGGCGGTGTAGATATTTCCATCTTCATACAAACGGTGGTGTAGATATTTCCATGTTCATAGAGATGGCGGTGTAGATATTTCCATGTTTATACAGATAGCAGTGTAGTTATTTCTTTGTTTATAGAGATAGAGGTGTATATAATTTCAATTTTATACAGAAAGCTGTGTAGATATTTGCATGTTCATACTGATAGCGGTGTAGATATTTCCATGTTCATACAGATAGCGGTGTAGATATTTCCATGTTCATACAGATAGCGGTGTAGATATTTCCATGTCCATACAGTTAGCGTTGTTGATATTTCCATGTTCATACAGATGGCGGTGTGGATATTACCATGTTCATAGAGATAACGGTGTAGATATTTCCATGTTCATACAGATGGCGGTGTACATATTTCCATGTTCATACAGTTAGCGGTGTAGATATTTCCATGTTCATCCAGATGGCAGTGTAGATATTTACATGTTCATACAGATGGCGGTGTAGATATTTCCATGTTCGTACAGATGGCGGTGTAGACATTTCCATGTTCATAGAGATGGCGGAGTAGATATTTCCATGTTTATGCAGGTAGCGGTGTAGATATTTCCATGTTCATACAGATAGCGGTGTAGATATTTCCATGTTCATACAGTTAGCGGTGTAGATATTTCCATGTTCATACAGATGGCGGTGTAGATATTTACATGTTCATACAGATGGCGGTGTAGATATTTCCATGTTCGCACGGATGGCAGTGTAGATATTTCCATGTTCATACAGGTGGCGGTGTAGATATTTCCTTTTTTATACAGATAGCAGTTTAGTTATTTCCATGTTTATAGAGATAGCAGTGTAGATATTTCCATTGATGTACAGATAGCTGTGTAGATATTTGGATGTTCATATAGATAGCGGTGTAGATATTTCCATGTTCATACAGATAGCCGTGTAGATATTTCCATGTTCATACAGATAGCAGTGTAGATATTTCCATGTTCATACATATAGCCTTGTAGATATTTCCATGTTCATACAGTTAGCGGTGAAGATATTTCCATGTTCATACAGATGGCGGTGTAGATATTTCCATGTTTGTAAAGATGACGGTGTAGATATTTCCATGTTCATAGAGATGGCGGTGTAGATATTTCCATGTTTATAGAGATGGCGGTGTAGATATTTCCATGTTTATAGAGATAGTGCTGTAGTTATTTCCAAGTTTGTAGAGACAGCGTTGTAGATATTTCCATGTTTATACAGATAGCGGTGAAGATATTTCCATGTTCATACAGATAGCGGTGTAAAAATTTCCAACTTCATACAGATAGCGGTGTAGAAATTACCATGTTCATACATATAGCGGTGTAGATATTTCCATGTTCATAGAGATGGCGGTGTAGATATTTCCATGTTCGTACACATGGCGGTGTAGATATTTCCATGTTCATAGAGATGACGGTGTAGATATTTCCATTTTCATACGGATGGCGGTGTAGATATTTCCATGTTCATACAGATGGCGATGTAGATATTTCCATGTTTATACAGATGGCAGTGTAGATATTTTCGTGTTTATGCAGAAGGCGGTTTAGATATTTCCATGTTTACAGAGATAGCGGTGTAGATATTTCCATGTTGGTACCTATAGCGGTGTAGAGATTTCCAAGTTTATAGAGATAGCCATGTAGATATTTCCATGTTTATAGAGATAGCGCTGTAGATAATTCCTTGTTTATACAGATAGCGGTATAGATATTTCCTTGTTTCTACAGATGGCGGTGTAGATATTTCCATGTTTATAGAGACGGCAGTGTAGATATTTCCTTGTTTATAGAGGTAATGGTGTAGTTATTTCCAAGTTTATACAGATAGCTTTGTAGATATTTCCATGTTTATACAGATAGCGGTGTAGATATTTCCATGTTTTTAGAGATGGCGGTCTAGATATTACCTTGCTTATACAGATAGTGGTGTAGATATTTCAATGTTTATAGAGATAGCGGTGTAGATATTTCCATTTTTATACAGATAGCAATGTAGGTATTTCCATGTTCGTAAAGATAGCAGGGTAGATATTTCCATGTTTACACAGATAGCGATGTGGATATTTCCATGTTCATTCAGATGGCGCTGTAGATATTTCTATGTTCATACAGATGGCGGTGTAGATATTTCCATGTTCATAGAGATGGCGGTGTAGATATTTCCATGTTTATAGAGATAGTGGTGTAGTTAATTCCAAGTTTATAGAGACAGGGTTGTAGATATTTCCGTGTTTATACAGATAGCGGTGAAGTTATTTCCATGTTTATACAGATAGCGGTGTAGATATTTCCATTTTTATACAGATAACAGTGTAGATATTTCCATGTATATAGAGATAGTGGTGTAGATAATTTCAATTTTTTACAGATAGCAGTGTAGAGATTTCCAAGTTCATACAGATTGCGGTGTAGATATTTCCACGTTTATAGAGATGGCGTTGTAGATATTTCCATGTTCATACAGATGGCGGTGTAGATATTTCCATGTTTATAGAGATGGCGGTGTAGATATTTTCATGTTTACACAGATGGCGGTGTAGATATCTCCATTTTTACACAGATAGCGGTGTAGACATTTCCATGTTTACAGAGATAGCGGTGTGGATATTTCCATGTTTATGCAGATAGCGGTGTAGATATTTCCATGTTTATACAGATGGGCAGATATTTCCATGTTTATACAGATAGCGGTATAGATCTTTCCATCTTAATAAAGATGGCGGTGTAGATATGTCCATGTTCGTACAGATGGCGGTGTAGATATTTCCATGTTCATAAAGATGGCGGTGTAGATATTTCGAAGTTTATAGAGATAGCGCTGTAGTTATTTCCATATTTATGGAGAAATATGTGTAGATATTTCCATGTATATGCAGATAGCTGTGTAGATATTTCCATGTTCATGCAGATAGCGGTGTAGATATTTCCATGTTCATCCAGATGCCGGTGTAGATATATCCATGTTCATACAGATGGCGGTGAAGATATTTCCATGTTCATACAGATGGCGGTGTAGATATTTCCAGGTTCATACAAATGGCGGTGTAGATAATTCCATGTTCATAGAGATGGCGGTGTAGATATTTCCATGTTCATACAAACGGCGTTGTAGATATTTCCATGTTCATAGAGATGGCGGTGTAGATATTTCCATGTTTATACAGATAGCAGTGTAGTTATTTCTTTGTTTATAGAGATAGTGGTGTAGATAATTTCAATATTATACAGAAAGCTGTGTAGATATTTGCAGGTTCATACTGATAGCGGTGTAGATATTTCCATGTTCATACAGATAGCGGTGTAGATATTTCCATGTTCATACAGATGGCGGTGTAGATATTTCCATGTTCATACAGATAACGGTGTAGATATTTCCATGTTCATACAGATAGCGGTGTAGATATTTCCATGTTCATACAGTTAGCGGTGTAGATATTTCCATGTTCATACAGATGGCGGTGTAGATATTTACATGTTCATACAGATGGCGGTGTAGATATTTCCATGTTCGTACAGATGGCGGTGTAGATATTTCCATGTTCATAGAGATGGCGGAGTAGATATTTCCATGTTTATGCAGGTAGCGGTATAGATATTTCCATGTTTATACAGATGGTGGTGTAGATATTTCCATGTTTATAGAGATGGCGGTCTAGATATTTCCATGTATATACAGATAGCGGTGAAGATATTTCCATGTTTATACAGATAGCGCTGTAGATATTTCTTTGATTATACAGAGAGCAGTGTAGATATTTCCATGTTTATAGAGATAGTGGTGTAGATAATTTCAATTTTATACCGAGAACAGTGTAGATATTTCCAAGTTCATACAGATAGTGATGTAGATATTTCCACGTTTATAGAGATGGCGGTGTAGATATTTCCATGTTCATACAGATGGCGGTGTAGATATTTCCATGTTCATACAAATGGCGGTGTAGATATTTCCATGTTCATACAGTTAGCAGTGTAGATATTTCCATGTTCATACAGATGGCGGTGTAGATATTTACATGTTCATACAGGTGGCGATGTACATATTTCCATGTTTATACAGATAGCAGTTTAGTTATTTCCATGTTTATAGAGATAGCAGTGTAGATATTTCCATTGATGTGCAGATAGCTGTGTAGATATTTGCATGCTCATACAGATAGCGGTGTAGATATTTCCATGTTCGTACAGATAGCCGTGTAGATATTTCCATGTTTATGCAGATAGCTGTGTAGATATTTCCATGTTTATACAGATGGTGGTGTAGATATTTCCATGTTTATAGAGATGGCAGTCTAGATATTTCCATGTTTATAGAGATAGTGGTGTAGTTATTTCCAAGTTTATAGAGACAGCGTTGTAGATATTTCCATGTATATACAGATAGCGGTGAAGATATTTCCATGTTCGTACAGATAGCGGTGTAGATATTTCCGTGTTAATACAGATAGCAGTGTAGATATTTCCATGTTCGTAGAGATAACGGTGTAGATATTTCCATGTTCATACAGATAGCCTTGTAGATATTTCCATGTTCATACAGTTAGCGGTGTAGATATTTCCATGTTCATACAGATGGCGGTGTAGATATTTCCATGTTTTACAGATAGCGGTGTAGATATTTCCATGTTCATACATATAGCGGTGTAGATATTTCTATGTTCATACAGTTAGCGGTGTAGATATTTACATGTTCATACAGATGGCGGTGTTGATATTTCCATGTTCTTACGGATGGCAGTGTAGATATTTCCGTGTTCGTACAGGTGGCGGTGTAGATATTTCCATGTTTATACAGATAGCAGTGTAGTTATTTACATGTTTATAGAGATAGCAATGTAGATATTTCCATTGATATACATATAGCTGTGTAGATATTTGCATGTTCATACAGATAGCGGTGTAGATATTTCCATGTTCATACAGATAGAGGTGTAGATATTTCCATGTTCATACAGATAGCGGTGTAGATATCTCCATGTTCATACCGATAACGGTGTAGATATTTCCATGTTCATACAGATGGCGGTGTAGATATTTCCATGTTCATACAGTTAGCAGTGTAGATATTTCCATGTTCATACAGATGGCGGTGTAGATATTTACATGTTCATACAGATGGCGTTGCAGATATTTCCATGTTCGTACAGATGGCGGTGTAGATATTTCCATGTTCATAGAGAAGGCGGTGTAGATATTTCCATGTTTATGCAGATAGCGGTATAGATATTTCCATGTTTATACAGATGGTGGTGTAGATATTTCCATGTTTATAGAGATGGCGGTCTAGATATTTCCATGTTTACAGAGATAGTGGTGTAGTTATTTCCAAGTTTATAGAGACAGCGTTGTAGATATTTCCATGTTTATACAGATAGCGGTGAAGTTATTTCCATGTTTATACAGATAGCGGTGTAGATATTTTCATGTTTATACAGATAACAGTGTAGATATTTCCATGTTTATAGAGATAGTGGTGTAGATAATTTCAATTTTATACAGACAGCAGTGTAGATATTTCCAAGTTAATACAGATAGCGGTGTAGATATTTCCACGTTTATAGAGATGGCGGTGTAGATATTTCCATGTTCATACAGATGGCGGTGTAGATATTTCCATGTTTATAGAGATGGGGGTGTAGACATTTCTATGTTTACACAGATGTCGGTGTAGATATTTCCATGTTTACACAGATAGCGGTGTAGACATTTCCATGTTTACACAGATAGCGGTATGGATATTTCCATGTTTATGTAGATAGCGGTGTAGATATTTCCATGTTTATACAGATAGCGGTGCAGATATTTCCAGGTTTATACAGATAGTTGGGCAGATATTTCCATGTTTATACAGATAGCGGTGTAGATATTTCCATCTTAATACAGATGGCGGTGTAGATATGTCCATGTTCGTACAGATGGCGGTGTAGATATTTCCATGTTCATACAGATGGCGGTGTAGATATTTCGAAGTTTATACAGAAAGCGCTGTAGTTATTTCCATATTTATAGAGAAATCTGTGTAGGTATTTCCAAGTATATGCACATAGTTGTGTAGATATTTCCATGTTCATGCAGATAGCCGTGAAGATATTTCCATGCTCATCCAGATGCCGGTGTAGATATATCCATGCTCATACAGATGGCGGTGAAGGTATTTCCATGTTCATACAGATGGCGGTGTAGATATTTCCATGTTCATACAAGTGGCGGTGTACATATTTCCATGTTCATAGAGATGGCGGTGTAGATATTTCCATGTTCATACAAATGGCAGTGTAGATATTTAAATGTTCATAGAGATGGCGGTGTAGATATTTCCATGTTTATACAGATAGCTGTGTAGTTATTTCCATGTTTATTGAGATAGCAGTGTAGATATTTCCATTGATATACAGATAGCTGTGTAGATATTTGCGTGTTCATACAGATAGCGGTGTAGATATTTCCATGCTCATACATATAGCGGTGTAGATATTTCCATGTTCATACAGATAGCAGTGCAGATATTTCCATGTTCATAGAGATAGCGGTGTAGATATTTCCATGTTCATACAGATAGCGGTGTAGATATTTCCATGTTCATACTGTTAGCGGTGTAGATATTTCCATGTTCATACAGATGGCGGTGTACATATTTACATGTTCATACAGATGGCGGTGTAGATATTTACGTGTTCGCACGGATGGCATTGTAGATATTTCCATGTTCATACAGGTGACGGTGTAGATATTTCCATGTTTATACAGATAGCGGTGCGGATATTTCCATGTTTATAGAGATAGCAGTGTTGATATTTCCATTTATATACAGATAGCTGTGTAGATATTTGCATGTTCATACAGATAGCGGTGTAGATATTTCCATGTTCGTACAGATAGCTGTGTTGATATTTGCATGTTCATACAGATAGCGGTGTAGATATATCCATGTTCATACAGATAGAGGTGTAGATATTTCCATGTTCATACAGATAGCGGTGTAGATATTTCCATGTTCGTACAGATGGCGGTGTAGATATTTCCATGTTCATAGAGATGGCGGAGTAGATATTTCCATGTTTATGCAGGTAGCGGTATAGATATTTCCATGTTTATACAGATGGTGGTGTAGATATTTCCATGTTTATAGAGATGGCGGTCTAGATATTTCCATGTATATACAGATAGCGGTGAAGATATTTCCATGTTTATACAGATAGCGCTGTAGATATTTCCATGATTATACAGATAGCAGTGTAGATATTTCCATGTTTATAGAGATAGTGGTGTAGATAATTTCAATTTTATACCGAGAACAGTGTAGATATTTCCAAGTTCATACAGATAGTGATGTAGATATTTCCACGTTTATAGAGATGGCGGTGTAGATATTTCCATGTTCATACAGATGGCGGTGTAGATATTTCCATGTTCATACAAATGGCGGTGTAGATATTTCCATGTTCATACAGTTAGCAGTGTAGATATTTCCATGTTCATACAGATGGCGGTGTAGATATTTACATGTTCATACAGGTGGCGATGTACATATTTCCATGTTTATACAGATAGCAGTTTAGTTATTTCCATGTTTATAGAGATAGCAGTGTAGATATTTCCATTGATGTACAGATAGCTGTGTAGATATTTGCATGCTCATACAGATAGCGGTGTAGATATTTCCATGTTCGTACAGATAGCCGTGTAGATATTTCCATGTTTATGCAGATAGCTGTGTAGATATTTCCATGTTTATACAGATGGTGGTGTAGATATTTCCATGTTTATAGAGATGGCAGTCTAGATATTTCCATGTTTATAGAGATAGTGGTGTAGTTATTTCCAAGTTTATAGAGACAGCGTTGTAGATATTTCCATGTTTATACAGATAGCGGTGAAGATATTTCCATGTTCGTACAGATAGCGGTGTAGATATTTCCGTGTTAATACAGATAGCAGTGTAGATATTTCCATGTTCGTAGAGATAACGGTGTAGATATTTCCATGTTCATACAGATAGCCTTGTAGATATTTCCATGTTCATACAGTTAGCGGTGTAGATATTTCCATGTTCATACAGATGGCGGTGTAGATATTTCCATGTTTTACAGATAGCGGTGTAGATATATCCATGTTCATACAGATAGCGGTGTAGATATTTCTATGTTCATACAGTTAGCGGTGTAGATATTTACATGTTCATACAGATGGCGGTGTTGATATTTCCATGTTCTTACAGATGGCAGTGTAGATATTTCCGTGTTCGTACAGGTGGCGGTGTAGATATTTCCATGTTTATACAGATAGCAGTGTAGTTATTATAGAGATAGCAATGTAGATATTTCCATTGATATACATATAGCTGTGTAGATATTTGCATGTTCATACAGATAGCGGTGTAGATATTTCCATGTTCATACAGATAGAGGTGTAGATATTTCCATGTTCATACAGATAGCGGTGTAGATATTTCCATGTTCATACAGATAACGGTGTAGATATTTCCATGTTCATACAGATGGCGGTGTAGATATTTCCATGTTCATACAGTTAGCAGTGTAGATATTTCCATGTTCATACAGATGGCGGTGTAGATATTTACATGTTCATTCAGATGGCGTTGTAGATATTTCCATGTTCGTACAGAATGCGGTGTAGATATTTCCATGTTCATAGAGAAGGCGGTGTAGATATTTCCATGTTTATGCAGATAGCGGTATAGATATTTCCATGTTTATACAGATGGTGGTGTAGATATTTCCATGTTTATAGAGATGGCGGTCTAGATATTTCCATGTTTACAGAGATAGTGGTGTAGTTATTTCCAAGTTTATAGAGACAGCGTTGTAGATATTTCCATGTTTATACAGATAGCGGTGAAGTTATTTCCATGTTTATACAGATAGCGGTGTAGATATTTTCATGTTTATACAGATAACAGTGTAGATATTTCCATGTTTATAGAGATAGTGGTGTAGATAATTTCAATTTTATACAGATAGCAGTGTAGATATTTCCAAGTTCATACAGATAGCGGTGTAGATATTTCCACGTTTATAGAGATGGCGGTGTAGATATTTCCATGTTCATACAGATGGCGGTGTAGATATTTCCATGTTTATAGAGATGGGGGTGTAGACATTTCTATGTTTACACAGATGTCGGTGTAGATATTTCCATGTTTACACAGATAGCGGTGTAGACATTTCCATGTTTACACAGATAGCGGTATGGATATTTCCATGTTTATGCAGATAGCGGTGTAGATGTTTCCATGTTTATACAGATAGCGGTGCGGATATTTCCAGGTTTATACAGATAGTTGGGCAGATATTTCCATGTTTATACAGATAGCGGTGTAGATATTTCCATCTTAATACAGATGGCGGTGTAGATATGTCCATGTTCGTACAGATGGCGGTGTAGATATTTCCATGTTCATACAGATGGCGGTGTAGATATTTCGAAGTTTATACAGAAAGCGCTGTAGTTATTTCCATATTTATAGAGAAATCTGTGTAGGTATTTCCACGTATATGCACATAGTTGTGTAGATATTTCCATGTTCATGCAGATAGCCGTGAAGATATTTCCATGCTCATCCAGATGCCGGTGTAGATATATCCATGCTCATACAGATGGCGGTGAAGATATTTCCATGTTCATACAGATGGCGGTGTAGATATTTCCATGTTCATACAAGTGGCGGTGTACATATTTCCATGTTCATAGAGATGGCGGTGTAGATATTTCCATGTTCATACAAATGGCAGTGTAGATATTTAAATGTTCATAGAGATGGCGGTGTAGATATTTCCATGTTTATACAGATAGCAGTGTAGTTATTTCCATGTTTATTGAGATAGCAGTGTAGATATTTCCATTGATATACAGATAGCTGTGTAGATATTTGCGTGTTCATACAGATAGTGGTGTAGATATTTCCATGCTCATACATATAGCGGTGTAGATATTTCCATGTTCATACAGATAGCAGTGCAGATATTTCCATGTTCATAGAGATAGCGGTGTAGATATTTCCATGTTCATACAGATAGCGGTGTAGATATTTCCATGTTCATACTGTTAGCGGTGTAGATATTTCCATGTTCATACAGATGGCGGTGTACATATTTACATGTTCATACAGATGGCGGTGTAGATATTTACGTGTTCGCACGGATGGCAGTGTAGATATTTCCATGTTCATACAGGTGACGGTGTAGATATTTCCATGTTTATACAGATAGCGGTGCGGATATTTCCATGTTTATAGAGATAGCAGTGTTGATATTTCCATTTATATACAGATAGCTGTGTAGGTATTTGCATGTTCATACAGATAGCGGTGTAGATATTTCCATGTTCGTACAGATAGCTGTGTTGATATTTGCATGTTCATACAGATAGCGGTGTAGATATATCCATGTTCATACAGATAGAGGTGTAGATATTTCCATGTTCATACAGAAAGCGGTGTAGATATTTCCATGTTCATACAGATAACGGTGTAGATATTTCCATGTTCATACAGATAGCGGTGTAGATATTTCCATGTTCATACAGTTAGCGGTGTAGATATTTCCATGTTCGTACAGATGGCGGTGTAGATATTTCCATGTTCATAGAGATGACGGTGTAGATATTTCCATATTTTTGCAGATAGCGGTATAGATATTTCCATGTTTATACAGATGGTGGTGTAGATATTTCCATGTTTATAGAGATGGCGGTCTAGATATTTCCATGTTTATAGAGATAGTGGTGTAGTTATTTCCAAGTTTATAGAGACAGTGTTGTAGATATTTCCATGTTTATACAGATAGCGGTGAAGGTATTTCCATGTTTATACAGATAGCGGTGTAGATATTTCAATGTTTATACAGATAGCAGTGTAGATATTTCCATGTTTATAGAGATAGTTTTGTAGATAATTTCAATTTTATACAGATAGCAGTGTAGATATTTCCAAGTTCATACAGATAGCGGTGTAGATATTTCCACGTTTATAGAGATGGCGGTGTAGATATTTCCATGTTCTTACAGATGGCGGTGTAGATATTTCCATGTTTTTAGAGATGGCGGTGTAGATATTTTCATGTTTACACGGATGGCGGTGTAGATATTTCCATGTTTACACAGATAGCGGTGTAGACATTTCCATGTTTACACAGATAGCGGTGTGGATATTTCCATGTTTATGCAGATAGCGGTGTAGATATTTCCATGTTTATACAGATATCGGTACGGATATTTCCATGTTTATACAGATACTTGGGCAGAGATTTCCATGTTTATACAGATAGCGGTGTAGATATTTCCATCTTAATACAGATGGCGGTGTACATATGTCTATGTTCGTACAGATGGCGGTGTAGATATTTCCATGTTCATACAGATGGCGGTGCAGATATTTCGAAGTTTATAGAGATAGCACTGTAGATATTTCCATATTTATAGAGAAATATGTGTAGATATTTCCATGTATATGCAGATAGCTGTGTAGATATTTCCATGTTCATGCAGATAGCGGTGTAGATATTTCCACGTTCATCCAGATGCCGGTGTAGATATATCCGTGTTCATACAGATGGCGGTGAATATATTTCCATGTTCATACAGGTGGCGATGTACATATTTCCATGTTTATACAGATAGCAGTTTAGTTATTTCCATGTTTATAGAGATAGCAGTGTAGATATTTCCATTGATGTACAGATAGCTGTTTAGATATTTGCATGCTCATACAGATAGCGGTGTAGATATTTCCATGTTCGTACAGATAGCCGTGTAGATATTTCCATGTTCATACAGATAGCGGTGTAGATATTTCCATGTTCATAGAGATAACGGTGTAGATATTTCCATGTTCATACAGATAGCCTTGTAGATATTTCCATGTTCATACAGTTAGTGGTGAAGATATTTCCATGTTCATACAGATGGCGGTGTAGATATTTCCATGTTTGTAAAGATGACGGTGTAGATATTTCCATGTTCATAGAGATGGCGGTGTAGATATTTCCATGTTTATAGAGATGGTGGTGTAGATATTTCCATGTTTATAGAGATAGTGCTGTAGTTATTTCCAAGTTTGTAGAGACAGCGTTGTGGATATTTCCATTTTTATACAGATAGTAGTGAAGATATTTCCATGTTCATACAGATAGCGGTGTAAAAATTTCCAACTTCATACAGATAGCGGTGTAGAAATTACCATGTTCATACATATAGCGGTGTAGATATTTCCATGTTCATAGAGATGGCGGTGTAGATATTTCCATGTTCGTACACATGGCGGTGTAGTTATTTCCATGTTCATAGAGATGACGGTGTAGATATTTCCATTTTCATACGGATGGCGGTGTAGATATTTCCATGTTCATACAGATGGCGGTGTAGATATTTCCATGTTTATACAGATGGCAGTGTAGATATTTTCGTGTTTATGCAGAGGGCGGTTTAGATATTTCCATGTTTACAGAGATAGCGGTGTAGATATTTCCATGTTGGTACCTATAGCGGTGTAGAGATTTCCAAGTTTATAGAGATAGCCATGTAGTTATTTCCATGTTTATAGAGATAGCGCTGTAGATAATTCCTTGTTTATACAGATAGCGGTATAGATATTTCCTTGTTTCTACAGATGGCGGTGTAGATATTTCCATGTTTATAGAGACGGCAGTGTAGATATTTCCTTGTTTATAGAGGTAGTGGTGTAGTTATTTCCAAGTTTGTACAGATAGCTTTGTAGATATTTCCATGTTTATACAGATAGCGGTGTAGATATTTCCATGTTTTTAGAGATGGCGGTCTAGATATTACCTTGTTTATACAGATAGTGGTGTAGATAATTCAATGTTTATAGAGATAGCGGTGTAGATATTTCCATTTTTATACAGATAGCAATGTAGATATTTCCATGTTCATAAAGATAGCAGTGTACATATTTCCATGTTTACACAGATAGCGATGTGGATATTCCATGTTCATTCAGATGGCGGTGTAGATATTTCTATGTTCATACAGATGGCGGTGTAGATATTTCCATGTTCATAGAGATGGAGGTGTAGATATTTCCATGTTCATACAGATGGCGGTGTGGATATTTCCATGTTCATACAGATAGCCTTGTAGATATTTCCATGTTCATACTGTTAGCGGTGAAGATATTTCCATGTTCATACAGATGGCGGTGTAGATATTTCCATGTTTGTAAAGATGACGGTGTAGATATTTACATGTTCATAGAGATGGCGGTGTAGATATTTCCATGTTCATACAGATGGCGGTGTAGATATTTCCATGTTTATACAGATGGCAGTGTAGATATTTTCGTGTTTATGCAGAGGGCGGTTTAGATATTTCCATGTTTACAGAGATAGCGGTGTAGATATTTCCATGTTGGTACCTATAGCGGTGTAGAGATTTCCAAGTTTATAGAGATAGCCATGTAGATATTTCCATGTTTATAGAGATAGCGCTGTAGATAATTCCTTGTTTATACAGATAGCGGTATAGATATTTCCTTGTTTCTACAGATGGCGGTGTAGATATTTCCATGTTTATAGAGACGGCAGTGTAGATATTTCCTTGTTTATAGAGGTAGTGGTGTAGTTATTTCCAAGTTTATACAGATAGCTTTGTAGATATTTCCATGTTTATACAGATAGCGGTGTAGATACTTCCATGTTTTTAGAGATGGCGGTCTAGATATTACCTTGTTTATACAGATAGTGGTGTAGATATTTCAATGTTTATAGAGATAGCGGTGTAGATATTTCCATTTTTATACAGATAGCAATGTAGATATTTCCATGTTCATTCAGATGGCGGTGTAGATATTTCTATGTTCATACAGATGGCGGTGTAGATATTTCTATGTTCATACAGATGGCGATGTAGATATTTCCATGTTCATAGAGATGGCGGTCTAGATATTTCCATGTTTATAGAGATAGTGGTGTAGTTATTTCCAAGTTTATAGAGAGAGCGTTGTAGATATTTCCGTGTTTATACAGATAGCGGTGAAGTTATTTCCATGTTTATACAGATAGCGGTGTAGATATTTCCATTTTTATACAGATAACAGTGTAGATATTTCCATGTATATAGAGATAGTGGTGTAGATAATTTCAATTTTATACAGATAGCAGTGTAGATATTTCCAAGTTCATACAGATTGCGGTGAAGATATTTCCACGTTTATAGAGATGGCGTTGTAGATATTTCTATGTTCATACAGATGGCGGTGTAGATATTTCCATGTTTATAGAGATGGTGGTGTAGATATTTTCATGTTTACACAGATGGCGGTGTAGATATTTCCATGTTTACACAGATAGCGGTGTAGACATTTCCATGTTTACAGAGATAGCGGTGTGGATATTTCCATGTTTATGCAGATAGCGGTGTAGATATTTCCATGTTTATGCAGATAGCGGTGCGGATATTTCCATGTTTATACAGATGGGCAGATATTTCCATGTTTATACAGATAGCGGTGTAGATCTTTCCATCTTAATACAGATGGCGGTGTAGATATGTCCATGTTCGCACAGATGGCGGTGTAGATATTTCCATGTTCATACAGATGGCGGTGTAGATATTTAGAAGTTTATAGAGAGAGCGCTGTAGATATTTCCATATTTATAGAGAAATATGTGTAGATATTTCCATGTATATGCAGATAGCTGTGTAGATATTTCCATGTTCATGCAGATAGCGGTGTAGATATTTCCATGTTCATCCAGATGCCGGTGTAGATATATCCATGTTCATACAGATGGCGGTGAAGATATTTCCATGTTCATACAGATGGCGGTGTAGATATTTCCAGGTTCATACAAATGGCGGTGTAGATATTTCCATGTTCATAGAGATGGCGGTGTAGATATTTCCATGTTCATACAAACGGCGGTGTAGTTACTTCCATGTTCATAGAGATGGCGGTGTAGATATTTCCATGTTTATACAGATAGCAGTGTAGTTATTTCTTTGTTTATAGAGATAGAGGTGTATATAATTTCAATTTTATACAGAAAGCTGTGTAGATATTTGCATGTTCATACTGATAGCGGTGTAGATATTTCCATGTTCATACAGATAGCGGTGTAGATATTTCCATGTTCATACAGATAGCGGTGTAGATATTTCCATGTCCACACAGTTAGCGTTGTAGTTATTTTCATGTTCATACAGATGGCGGTGTAGATATTTCCAAGTTCTTACAGATAACGGTGGAGATATTTCCATGTTCATACAGATGGCGGTGTAGATATTTCCATGTTCATACAGTTAGCGGTGTAGATATTTCCATGTTCATCCAGATGGCGGTGTAGATATTTACATGTTCATACAGATGGTGGTGTAGATATTTCCATGTTCGTACAGATGGCGGTGTAGATATTTCCATGTTCATAGAGATGGCGGAGTAGATATTTCCATGTTTATGCAGGTAGCGGTATAGATATTTCCATGTTTATACAGATGGTGGTGTAGATATTTCCATGTTTATAGAGATGGCGGTCTAGATATTTCCATGTATATACAGATAGCGGTGAAGATATTTCCATGTTTATACAGATAGCGCTGTAGATATTTCCATGATTATACAGATAGCAGTGTAGATATTTCCATGTTTATAGAGATAGTGGTGTAGATAATTTCAATTTTATACCGAGAACAGTGTAGATATTTCCAAGTTCATACAGATAGTGATGTAGATATTTCCACGTTTATAGAGATGGCGGTGTAGATATTTCCATGTTCATACAGATGGCGGTGTAGATATTTCCATGTTCATACAAATGGCGGTGTAGATATTTCCATGTTCATAGAGATGGCGGTGTAGATATTTCCATGTTCATACAAATGGCGGTGAAGATATTTCCATGTTCATAGAGATGGCGGTGTAGATATTTCCATGTTTATACAGATAGCAGTGTAGTTATTTCCATGTTTATAGAGATAGCAGTGCAGATATTTCCATTGATATACACATAGCTGTGTAGATATTTGCATGTTCATACCGATAGCGGTGTAGATATTTCCATGTTCGTAGAGATGGCCGTGTAGATATTTCCATGTTCATAGAGATGGCGGTGTAGATATTTCCATGTTTATGCAGATTGCGGTATAGGTATTTCCATGTTTATACAGATGGTGGTGTAGATATTTCCATGTTTATAGAGATAGTGGTGTAGTTATTTCCAAGTTTATAGAGACAGCGTTGTAGATATTTCCAAGTATATACAGATAGCGGTGAAGTTATTTCCATGTTTATACAGATAGCGGTGTAGATATTTTCATGTTTATACAGATAACTGTGTAGATATTTCCATGTTTATAGAGATAGTGGTGTAGATAATTTCAATTTTATACAGATAGCAGTGTAGATATTTCCAAGTTCATACAGATAGCGGTGTAGATATTTCCACGTTTATAGAGATGGCGGTATAGATATTTCCATGTTTATACAGATGGTGGTGTAGATATTTCCATGTTTATAGAGATGGCGGTCTAGATATTTCCATGTTTATAGAAATAGTGGTGTAGTTATTTCCAAGTTTATAGAGACAGCGTTGTAGATATTTCCATGTTTATACAGATAGCGGTGAAGTTATTTCCATGTTTATACAGATAGCGGTGTAGATATTTTCATGTTTATACAGATAACAGTGTAGATATTTCCATGTTTATAGAGATAGTGGTGTAGATAATTTCAATTTTATACAGATAGCAGTGTAGATATTTCCAAGTTCATACAGATAGCGGTGTAGATAATTCCACGTTTATAGAGATGGCGGTGTAGATATTTCCATGTTCATACAGATGGCGGTGTGGATATTTCCATGTTTATGCAGATAGCGGTGTAGATATTTCCATGTTTATACAGATAGCGGTGCGGATATTTCCATGTTTATACAGATGGGCAGATATTTCCATGTTTATACAGATAGCGGTGTAGATCTTTCCATCTTAATACAGATGGCGGTGTAGATATGTCTATGTTCGTACAGATGGCGGTGTAG
The DNA here is from genome assembly GCF_029281585.2 of Gorilla gorilla gorilla. Taxonomy (NCBI): domain Eukaryota; kingdom Metazoa; phylum Chordata; class Mammalia; order Primates; family Hominidae; genus Gorilla; species Gorilla gorilla. The sequence continues at coordinate 11,653,090 of NC_073235.2, read as the reverse complement.
ATATTTCCATGTTCATACAGATGGCGGTGTAGATATTTCGAAGTTTATAGAGAGAGCGCTGTAGATATTTCCATATTTATAGAGAAACATGTGTAGAAATTTCCATGTATATGCAGATAGCTGTGTAGATATTTCCATGTTCATGCACATAGCGGTGTAGATATTTCCATGTTCATCCAGATGCCGGTGTAGATATATCCATGTTCATACAGATGGCGGTGAAGATATTTCCATGTTCATAAAGATGGCGGTGTAGATATTTCCAGGTTCATACAAATGGCGGTGTAGATATTTCCATGTTCATAGAGATGGCGGTGTAGATATTTCCATGTTCATACAAACGGCAGTGTAGATACCTCCATGTTCATAGAGATGGCGGTGTAGATATTTCCATGTTTATACAGATAGCAGTGTAGTTATTTCTTTGTTTATAGAGATAGAGGTGTATATAATTTCAATTTTATACAGAAAGCTGTGTAGATATTTGCATGTTCATACTGATAGCGGTGTAGATATTTCCATGTTCATACAGATAGCGGTGTAGATATTTCCGTGTTCATACAGATAGCGGTGTAGATATTTCCATGTCCATACAGTTAGCGTTGTAGATATTTCCATGTTCATACAGATGGCGGTGTAGATATTTCCATGTTCATACAGATAACGGTGTAGATATTTCCATGTTCATACAGATGGCGGTGTAGATATTTCCATGTTCATACAGTTAGCGGTGTAGATATTTCCATGTTCATCCAGATGGCGGTGTAGATATTTACATGTTCATACAGATGGCGGTGAAGATATTTCCATGTTCGTACAGATTGCGGTGTAGATATTTCCATGTTCATAGAGATGGCGGAGTAGATATTTCCATGTTTATGCAGGTAGCGGTATAGATATTTCCATGTTTATACAGATGGTGGTGTAGATATTTCCATGTTTATAGAGATGGCGGTCTAGATATTTCCATGTATATACAGATAGCGGTGAAGATATTTCCATGTTTATACAGATAGCGCTATAGATATTTCCATGATTATACAGATAGCAGTGTAGATATTTCCATGTTTATAGAGATAGTGGTGTAGATAATTTCAATTTTATACCGAGAACAGTGTAGATATTTCCAAGTTCATACAGATAGTGATGTAGGTATTTCCACGTTTATAGAGATGGCGGTGTAGATATTTCCATGTTCATACAGATGGCGGTGTAGATATTTCCATGTTCATACAAATGGCGGTGTAGATATTTCCATGTTCATAGAGATGGCGGTGTAGATATTTCCATGTTCATACAAATGGCGGTGTAGATATTTCCATGTTCATAGAGATGGCGGTGTAGATATTTCCATGTTTATACAGATAGCAGTGTAGTTATTTCCATGTTTATAGAGATAGCAGTGCAGATATTTCCATTGATATACACATAGCTGTGTAGATATTTGCATGTTCATACCGATAGCGGTGTAGATATTTCCATGTTCGTACAGATGGCCGTGTAGATATTTCCATGTTCATAGAGATGGCGGTGTAGATATTTCCATGTTTATGCAGATTGCAGTATAGATATTTCCATGTTTATACAGATGGTGGTGTAGATATTTCCATGTTTATAGAGATGGCGGTCTAGATATTTCCATGTTTATAGAGATAGTGGTGTAGTTATTTCCAAGTTTATAGAGACAGCGTTGTAGATATTTCCATGTTTATACAGATAGCGGTGAAGTTATTTCCATGTTTATACAGATAGCGGGGTAGATATTTTCATGTTTATACAGATAACAGTGTAGATATTTCTATGTTTATAGAGATAGTGGTGTAGATAATTTCAATTTTATACAGATAGCAGTTTAGATATTTCCAAGTTCATACAGATAGCGGTGTAGATATTTCCACGTTTATAGAGATGGCGGTGTAGATATTTCCATGTTCATACAGATGGCGGTGTGGATATTTCCATGTTTATGCAGATAGCGGTGTAGATATTTCCATGTTTATACAGATAGCGGTGCGGATATTTCCATGTTTATACAGATGGGCAGATATTTCCATGTTTATACAGATAGCGGTGTAGATCTTTCCATCTTAATACAGATGGCGGTGTAGATATGCCCATGTTCGTACAGATGGCGGTGTAGATATTTCCATGTTCATACAGATGGCGGTGTAGATATTTAGAAGTTTATAGAGAGAGCGCTGTAGATATTTCCATATTTATAGAGAAATATGTGTAGATATTTCCATGTATATGCAGATAGCTGTGTAGATATTTCCATGTTCATGCAGATAGCGGTGTAGATATTTCCATGTTCATCCAGATGCCGGTGTAGATATATCCATGTTCATACAGATGGCGGTGAAGATATTTCCATGTTCATACAGACGGCGGTGTAGATATTTCCAGGTTCATACAAATGGCGGTGTAGATATTTCCATGTTCATAGAGATGGCGGTGTAGATATTTCCATGTTCATACAAACGGCGGTATAGATACTTCCTTGTTCATAGAGATGGCGGTGTAGATATTTCCATGTTTATACAGATAGCAGTGTAGTTATTTCTTTGTTTATAGAGATAGAGGTGTATATAATTTCAATTTTATACAGAAAGCTGTGTAGATATTTGCATGTTCATACTGATAGCGGTGTAGATATTTCCATGTTCATACAGATAGCGGTGTAGATATTTCCATGTTCATACAGATAGCGGTGTAGATATTTCCATGTCCATACAGTTAGCGTTGTAGATATTTCCATGTTCATACAGATGGCGGTGTAGATATTTCCATGTTCATACAGATAACGGTGTAGATATTTCCATGTTCATACAGATGGCGGTGTAGATATTTCCATGTTCATACAGTTAGTGGTGTAGATATTTCAATGTTCATCCATATGGCGGTGTAGATATTTACATGTTCATACAGATGGCGTTGTAGATATTTCCATGTTCGTACAGATGGCGGTGTAGATATTTCCATGTTCATAGAGATGGCGGAGTAGATATTTCAATGTTTATGCAGGTAGCGGTATAGATATTTCCATGTTTATACAGATGGTGGTGTAGATATTTCCATGTTTATAGAGATGGCGGTCTAGATATTTCCATGTATATACAGATAGCGCTGTAGATATTTCCATGTTTATACAGATAGCGCTGTAGATATTTCCATGATTATACAGATAGCAGTGTAGATATTTCCATGTTTATAGAGATAGTGGTGTAGATAATTTCAATTTTATACCGAGAACAGTGTAGATATTTCCAAGTTCATACAGATAGTGATGTAGATATTTCCACGTTTATAGAGATGGCGGTGTAGATATTTCCATGTTCATACAGATGGCGGTGTAGATATTTCCATGTTCATACAAATGGCGGTGTAGATATTTCCATGTTTACACTGATAGCGGTATGGATATTTCCATGTTTATGCAGATAGCGGTGTAGATATTTCCATGTTTATACAGATAGCGGTGTGGATATTTCCATGTTTATACAGATAGTTGGGCAGATATTTCCATGTTTATACTGATAGCGGTGTAGATATTTCCATCTTAATACAGACGGCGGGGTAGATATGTCCATGTTCTTACAGATGGCGGTGTAGATATTTCCATTTTCATACAGATGGCGGTGTAGATATTTCGAAGTTTATAGAGAAAGCGCTGTAGATATTTCCATATTTATAGAGAAATCTGTGTAGGTATTTCCATGTATATGCAGATAGCTGTGTAGATATTTCCATGTTCATGCAGACATCCGTGTAGATATTTCCATGCTCATCCAGATGCCGGTGTAGATATATCCATGCTCATACAGATGGCGGTGAAGATATTTCCATGTTCATACAGATGGCGGTGTAGATATTTCCATGTTCATACAAATGTCGGTGTACATATTTCCATGTTCATAGAGATGGCGGTGTAGATATTTCCATGTTCATACAAATGGTGGTGTAGATATTTCCATGTTCATAGAGATGGCGGTGTAGATATTTCCATGTTTATACAGATAGCAGTGTAGTTATTTCCATGTTTATTGAGATACCAGTGTAGATATTTCCATTGATATACAGATAGCTGTGTAGATATTTGCATGTTCATACAGATAGCGGTGTAGATATTTCCATGCTCATACAGATAGCGGTGTAGATATTTCCATGTTCATACAGATAGCGGTGCAGATATTTCCATGTTCATAGAGATAGCGGTGTAGATATTTCCATGTTCATACAGATAGCGGTGTAGATATTTCCATGTTCATACAGTTAGCGGTGTAGATATTTCCATGTTCATACAGATGGCGGTGTACATATTTACATGTTCATACAGATGGCGGTGTAGATATCTACGTGTTCGCACGGATGGCAGTGTAGATATTTCCATGTTCATACAGGTGGCGGTGTAGATATTTCCATGTTTATACAGATAGCGGTGCGGATATTTCCATGTATATAGAGATAGCAGTGTAGATATTTCCATTTATATACAGATAGCTGTGTAGATATTTCCAAGTTCATACAGATAGCGGTGTAGATATTTCCATGTTCGTACAGATAGCTGTGATGATATTTGCATGTTCATACAGATAGCGGTGTAGATATATCCATGTTCGTACAGATAATGGTGTAGATATTTCCATGTTCATACAGATAGCGGTGTAGATATTTCCATGTTCATACAGTTAGCGGTGTAGATATTTCCATGTTCGTACAGATGGCGGTATAGATATTTCCATGTTCATAGAGATGGCGGTGTAGATATTTCCATATTTATGCAGATAGCGGCATAGATATTTCCATGTTTATACAGATGGTGGTGTAGATATTTCCATGATTATAGAGATGGTGGTCTAGGTATTTCCATGTTTATAGAGATAGTGGTGTAGTTATTTCCAAGTTTATAGAGACAGTGTTGTAGATATTTCCATGTTTATACAGATAGAGGTGAAGGTATTTCCATGTTTATACAGATAGCGGTGTAGATATTTCAATGTTTATACAGATAGCAGTGTAGATATTTCCATGTTTATAGAGATAGTTTTGTAGATAATTTCAATTTTATACAGATAGCAGTGCAGATATTTCCAAGTTCATACAGATAGCGGTGTAGATATTTCCACGTTTATAGAGATGGCAGTGTAGATATTTCCATGTTCATACTGATGGCGGTGTAGATATTTCCATGTTTTTAGAGATGGCGGTGTAGATATTTTCATGTTTACACGGATGGCGGTGTAGATATTTCCATGTATATTCAGATAGCTGTGTAGATATTTCCATGTATATTCAGATAGCTGTGTAGATATTTCCATGTTCATACAGATAGCGGTGTAGATATTTCCATGGTCATACAGTTAGCGGTTTAGATATTTCCATGTTCATAGAGATGGCCGTGTAGATATTTACATGTTCATACAGATGGCGGTGTAGGTATTTCCATGTTCGTACAGATGGCCGTGTAGGTATTTCCATGTTCTTAGAGATGGCGGTGTAGATATTTCCATGTTTATGCAGATAGCAGTATAGATATTTCCATGTTTATGCAGATGGTGGTGTAGATATTTCCATTTTCATACAGATGGCGGTGAAGATATTTCCATGTTTTTAGAGATGGCAGTGTAGATATTTTCATCTTTACACAGATGGCGATGTAGATATTTCCATGTTTACACAGATAGCGGTGTAGACATTTCCATGTTTACACAGATAGCGGTGTGGATATTTCCATGCTTATGCAGATAGCGGTGTAGATATTTCAATGTTTATACAGATATCGGTGCGGATATTTCCATGTTTATACAGACAGTTGGGCAGAGATTTCCATGTTTATCCAGATAGCGGTGTAAATATTTCAATCTTAATACAGATGGCGGTGTAGATATGTCTATGTTCGTACAGATGGCGGTGTAGATATTTCCATGTTCATACAGATGTCGGTGCAGATATTTCGAAGTTTATACAGATAGCGCTGTACTTATTTCCATATTTATAGAGAAATCTGTGTAGATATTTCCATGTATATGCAGATAGCTGGGTAGATATTTCCATGTTCATGCAGATAGCTGTGTAGATATTTCCACGTTCATCCAGATGCCGGTGTAGATATATCCGTGTTCATACAGGTGGCGGTGAAGATATTTCCATGTTCATACAGATGGCGGTGTAGATATTTCCATGTTCATACACATGGCGTTGTAGATATTTCCATGTTCATAGAGATGGCGGTGTAGATATTTCCATGTTCATACAAATGGCGGTGTAGATATTTCCATGTTCATAGAGATGGCGGTGTAGATATTTCCATGTTTATACAGATAGCAGTGTCGTTATTTCCATGTTTGTAGAGATAGCAGTGTAGGTATTTCCATTGATATACAGATAGCTGTGTAGATATTTGCATGTTCATGCAGATAGCGGTGTAGTTATTTACATGTTAATACTGATAGCGGTGTAGATATTCCCATGTTCATACAGATAGCGGTGTAGATATTTCCATGTTTTACAGATAGCGGTGTACATATTTACATGTTCATACAGATAGCGGTGTAGATATTTCCATGTTCATACAGTTAGCAGTGTAGATATTTCCATATTCATACAGATGGCGGTGTAGTTATTTACATGTTCATACAGATGGCGGTGTAGATATTTCCATGTTCGTACGGATGGCAGTGTAGATATTTCCATGTTCATACAGGTGGCGGTGTAGATATTTCCATGTTCATACAGATAGTAGTGTAGTTATTTCCATGTTTATTGAGATAGCAGTGTAGATATTTCCATTGATATACAGATAGCTTTGTAGATATTTACATGTTCATTCAGATGGCGGTGTAGATATTTCCATGTTCGTACGGATGGCAGTGTAGATATTTCCATGTCCGTACAGGTGGCGGTGAAGATATTTCCATGTTTATACAGATAGCAGTGTAGATATTTCAATGTTTATAGAGATAGCAGTGTAGATATATCCATTGATATACATATAGCTGTGTAGATATTTGCATGTTCATACAGATAGCGGTGTAGATATTTCCATGCTCATACAGATAGCGGTGTAGATATTTCCATGTTCATACAGATGGCGGTGTAGTTCCATGTTCATACAAATGGTGGTGTAGATATTTCTATGTTCATACAGATGGCGGTGTAGATATTTCCGTGTTCATACAAATGGCGGTGTAGATATTTCCATATTCATAGAGATGGCGGTGTAGATATTTCCATGTTTATACAGATAGCAATGTAGATATTTCCATGTTTATAGAGATTGCGGTGTAGATATTTCCATTGATATACAGATAGCTGTGTAGATATTTGCATGTTCATACAGATAGCGGTGTAGATATTTCCATGTTCATACAGATAGCGGTGTAGATATTTCCATGTTCATACAGATAGCGGTGTAGATATTTCCATGTTTTACAGAGAGCGGTGTAGATATTTCCATGTTCATACAGATAGCGGTGTAGATATTTCCACATTCATACAGTTAGCGGTGTAGATATTTCCATGTTCATACAGATGGCGGTGTAGATATTTCCATGTTCATACAGATAACGGTGTAGATATTTCCATGTTCATACAGATGGCGGTGTAGATATTTCCATGTTCTTACGGATGGCAGTGTAGATATTTCCGTGTTCGTACAGGTGGCGGTGTAGATATTTCCATGTTTATACAGATATCAGTGTAGTTATTTCCATGTTTATAGAGATAGCAATGTAGATATTTCCATTGATATACATATAGCTGTGTAGATATTTCCATAATCATACAGATAGTGGTGTAGATATTTCCATGTTCATACAGATAGAGGTGTAGATATTTCCATGTTCATACAGATAGCGGTGTAGATATTTCCATGTTCATACAGATAACGGTGTAGATATTTCCATGTTCATACAGATGACGGTGTAGATATTTCCATGTTCATACAGTTAGCGGTGTAGATATTTCCATGTTCATACAGATGGCGGTGTAGATATTTACATGTTCATACAGATGGCGGTGTAGATATTTCCATGTTCGTACAGATGGCGGTTTAGATATTTCCAGGTTCATAGAGATGGCCGTGTAGATATTTCCATGTTTATGCAGATAGCGGTATAGATATTTCCATGTTTATACAGATGGTTGTGTAGATATTTCCATGTTTATAGAGATGGCGGTCTAGATATTTCCATGTTTATAGAGATAGTGGCGTAGTTATTTCCAAGTTTATACAGACAGCGTTGTAGATATTTCCATGTTTATACAGATAGCGGTGAAGATATTTCCATGTTTATACAGATAGCGGTGTAGATATTTCCATGTTTATACAGATAGCAGTGTAGATAATTCCATGTTTATAGAGATAGTGGTGTAGATAATTTCAATTTTATACAGATAGCAGTGTAGATAATTCCAAGTTCATACAGATTGTGGTGTAGATATTTCCACGTTTATAGTGATGGTGGTGTAGATATTTCCATGTTCATACAGATGGCGGTGTAGATATTTCCATGTTTTTAGAGATGGCGGTGTAGATATTTTCATGTTTACACAGATGGCGGTGAAGATATTTCCATGTTTACACAGATAGCGGTGTAGACATTTCAGTGTTTACACAGACAGCGGTGTGGATATTTCAACGTTTATGCAGATAGCGGTGTAGATATTTCCATGTTTATACAGATAGCGGTGTGGATATTACCCTGTTTATACAGATAGTTGGGTAGATATTTCCATGTTTATACAGTTAGCGGTGTAGATATTTCCATGTTCATACAGATGGCGGTGTAGATATTTCCATGTTCATACAGATGGCGGTGTAGATATTTACATGTTCATACAGATGGCGGTGTAGATATTTCCATGTTCATACAGTTAGCGGTGTAGATATTTCCATGTTCTTACAGATGGCGGTGTACATATTTACATGTTCATACAGATGGCGGTGTAGATATTTCCATGTTCGCACGGATGGCAGTGTAGATATTTCCATGTTCATACAGGTGGCGGTGTAGATATTTCCATGTTTATACAGATAGCAGTTTAGTTATTTCCATGTTTATAGAGATAGCAGTGTAGATATTTCCATTGATGTACAGATATCTGTGTAGATATTTGCATGTTCATATAGATAGCGGTGTAGATATTTCCATGTTCGTACAGATAGCGGTGTACATATTTCCATGTTCATACAGATAGCCTTGTAGATATTTCCATGTTCATACAGTTAGCGGTGAAGATATTTCCATGTTCATACAGATGGCGGTGTAGATATTTCCATGTTTGTAAAGATGACGGTGTAGATATTTCCATGTTCATAGAGATGGCGGTGTAGATATTTCCATGTTTATAGAGATGGCGGTGTAGATATTTCCATGTTTATAGAGATAGTGCTGTAGTTATTTCCAAGTTTGTAGAGACAGCGTTGTAGATATTTCCATGTTTATACAGATAGCGGTGAAGATATTTCCATGTTCATACAGATAGCGGTGTAAAAATTTCCAACTTCATACAGATAGCGGTGTAGAAATTACCATGTTCATACTTATAGCGGTGTAGATATTTCCATGTTCATAGAGATGGCGGTGTAGATATTTCCATGTTCGTATACATGGCGGTGTAGATATTTCCATGTTCATAGAGATGACGGTGTAGATATTTCCATTTTCATACGGATGGCGGTGTAGATATTTCCATGTTCATACAGATGGCGGTGTAGATATTTCCATGTTTATACAGATGGCAGTGTAGATATTTTCGTGTTTTTCAGAGGGCGGTTTAGATATTTCCATGTTTACAGAGACAGCGGTGTAGATATTTCCATGTTGGTACCTATAGCGGTGTAGAGATTTCCAAGTTTATAGAGATAGCCATGTAGATATTTCCATGTTTATAGAGATAGCGCTGTAGATAATTCCTTGTTTATACAGATAGCGGTATAGATATTTCCTTGTTTCTACAGATGGCGGTGTAGATATTTCCATGTTTATAGAGACGGCAGTGTAGATATTTCCTTGTTCATAGAGGTAGTGGTGTAGTTATTTCCAAGTTTATACAGATAGCTTTGTAGATATTTCCATGTTTATACAGATAGCGGTGTAGATATTTCCATGTTTTTAGAGATGGCGGTCTAGATATTACCTTGTTTATACAGATAGTGGTGTAGATATTTCAATGTTTATAGAGATAGCGGTGTAGATATTTCCATTTTTATACAGATAGCAATGTAGATATTTCCATGTTCATAAAAATGGCAGTGTAGATATTTCCATGTTTACACAGATAGCGATGTGGATATTTCCATGTTCATTCAGATGGCGGTGTAGATATTTCTATGTTCATACAGATGGCGGTGTAGATATTTCCATGTTCATAGAGATGGCGGTGTAGTTATTTCCATGTTTATAGAGATAGTGGTGTAGTTATTTCCAAGTTTATAGAGACAGCGTTGTAGATATTTCCGTGTTTATACAGATAGCGGTGAAGTTATTTCCATGTATATACAGATAGCGGTGTAGATATTTCCATTTTTATACAGATAACAGTGTAGATATTTCCATGTATATAGAGTTAGTGGTGTAGATAATTTCACTTTTATACAGATAGCAGTGTAGAAATTTCCAAGTTCATACAGATCGCGGTGTAGATATTTCCACGTTTATAGAGATGGCGTTGTAGATATTTCCATGTTCATACAGATGGCGGTGTAGATATTTCTATGTTTATAGAGATGGCGGTGTAGATATTTTCATGTTTACACATATGGCGGTGTAGATATTTCCATGTTTACACAGATAGCGGTGTAGACATTTCCATGTTTACAGAGATAGCGCTGTGGATATTTCCATGTTTATGCAGATAGCGGTGTAGATATTTCCATGTTTATACAGATAACGGTGCGGATATTTCCATGTTTATACAGATGGGCAGATATTTCCATGTTTATACAGATAGCGGTGTAGATCTTTCCATCTTAATACAGATGGAGGTGTAGATATGTCCATGTTCGTACAGATGGCGGAGTAGATATTTCCATGTTCATACAGATGGCGTTGTAGACATTTCGAAGTTTATAGAGATAGCGCTGTAGATATTTCCATATTTATAGAGAAATATGTGTAGATATTTCCATGTATATGCAGATAGCTGTGTAGACATTTCCATGTTCATGCAGATAGCGGTGTAGATATTTCCATGTTCCTCCAGATGCCGGTGTAGATATATCCATGTTGATACAGATGGCGGTGAAGTTATTTCCATGTTCATACAGATGGCGGTGTAGATATTTCCAGGTTCATACAAATGGCGGTGTAGATATTTCCATGTTCATAGAGATGGCCGTGTAGATATTTCCATGTTCATAGAGATGGTGCTGTAGATATTTCCATATTTATACAGATAGCAGTGTAATTATTTCCATGTTTATGGAGATAGCAGTGTAGATATTTCCATTGATATACAGATAGCTGTGTAGATATTTGCATGTTCATACAGATAGCGGTGTAGATATTTCCATGTTAATACTGATAGCGGTGTAGATATTAACATGTTCACTCAGTTAGCGGTGTAGATATTTCCATGTTCACACAGGTAGCGGTGTATATATTTCCATGTTCATACAGTTAGCGGTGTAGATACTTCCATGTTCATGCAGATAGTGGTGTAGATATTTCCATGTTCATCCAGATGCCGGTGTAGATATATCCATGTTCATACAGATGGCGGTGAAGATATTTCCATGTTCATACAGATGGCGGTGTAGATACTTCCATGTTCATACAAATGGCGGTGTAGATATTTCCATGTTCATAGAGATGGCGGTGTAGATATTTCCATATTTATACAGATAGCAGTGTAGTTATTTCCATGTTTATAGAGATAGCAGTGTAGATATTTCCATTGATATACAGATAGCTGTGTAGATATTTGCATGTTCATACAGATAGCGGTGTAGATATTTCCATGTTCATACAGATAGCGGTGTAGATATTTCCATGTTCATACAGATAGCGGTGAAGATATTTCCATGTTCATACAGATGGCGGAGTAGTTCCATGTTCATACAAATGGTGGTGTAGATATTTCTATGTTCATACAGATGGCGGTGTAGATATTTCCGTGTTCATACAAATGGCGGTGTAGATATTTCCATATTCATAGAGATGGCGGTGTAGATATTTCCATGTTTATACAGATAGCAATGTAGATATTTCCATGTTTATAGAGATTGCGGTGTAGATATTTCCATTGATATACAGATAGCTGTGTAGATATTTGCATGTTCATACAGATAGCGGTGTAGATATTTCCATGTTCATACAGATAGCGGTGTAGATATTTCCATGTTCATACAGATAGCGGTGTAGATATTTCCATGTTTTACAGAGAGCGGTGTAGATATTTCCATGTTCATACTGATAGCGGTGTAGATATTTCCACGTTCATACAGTTAGCGGTGTAGATATTTCCATGTTCATACAGATGGCGGTGTAGATATTTCCATGTTCTTACGGATGGCAGTGTAGATATTTCCGTGTTCGTACAGGTGGCGGTGTAGATATTTCCATGTTTATACAGATAGCAGTGTAGTTATTTCCATGTTTATAGAGATAGCAATGTAGATATTTCCATTGATATACATATAGCTGTGTAGATATTTCCATAATCATACAGATAGTGGTGTAGATATTTCCATGTTCATACAGATAGAGGTGTAGATATGTCCATGTTCATACTGATAGCGGTGTAGATATTTCCATGTTCTTACAGATAACGTTGTAGATATTTCCATGTTCATACAGATGACGGTGTAGATATTTCCATGTTCATACAGTTAGCGGTGTAGATATTTCAATGTTCATACAGATGGCGGTGTAGATATTTACATGTTCATACAGATGGCGTTGTAGATATTTCCATGTTCGTACATATGGCGGTGTAGATATTTCCAGGTTCATAGAGATGGCCGTGTAGATATTTCCATGTTTATGCAGATAGCGGTATAGATATTTCCATGTTTATACAGATGGTTGTGTAGATATTTCCATGTTTATACAGATAGCGGTGAAGATATTTCCATGTTTATACAGATAGCGGTGTAGATATTTCCATGTTTATACAGATAGCAGTGTAGATAATTCCATGTTTATAGAGATAGTGGTGTAGATAATTTCAATTTGATACAGATAGCAGTGTAGATAATTCCAAGTTCATACAGATTGTGGTGTAGATATTTCCACGTTTATAGTGATGGTGGTGTAGATATTTCCATGTTCATACAGATGGCGGTGTAGATATTTCCATGTTTTTAGAGATGGCGGTGTAGGTATTTTCATGTTTACACAGATGGCGGTGAAGATATTTCCATGTTTACACAGATAGCGGTGTAGACATTTCAGTGTTTACACAGACAGCGGTGTGGATATTTCCACGTTTATGCAGATAGCGGTGTAGATATTTCCATGTTTATACAGATAGCGGTGCGGATATTACCCTGTTTATACAGATAGTTGGGCAGATATTTCCATGTTTATACAGTTAGCGGTGTAGATATTTCCATGTTCATACAGATGGCGGTGTAGATATTTCCATGTTCATACAGATGGCGGTGTAGATATTTTCATGTTCATACAGATGGCTGTGTAGATATTTCCATGTTCATTCAGTTAGCGGTGTAGATATTTCCATGTTAATACAGATGGCGGTGTACATATTTACATGTTCATACAGATGGCGGTGTAGATATTTCCATGTTCGCACGGATGGCAGTATAGATATTTCCATGTTCATACAGGTGGCGGTGTAGATATTTCCATGTTTATACAGATAGCAGTTTAGTTATTTCCATGTTTATAGAGATAGCAGTGTAGATATTTCCATTGATGTACAGATATCTGTGTAGATATTTGCATGTTCATATAGATAGCGGTGTAGATATTTCCATGTTCGTACAGATAGCGGTGTACATATTTCCATGTTCATAGAGATAGCCTTGTAGATATTTCCATGTTCATACAGTTAGCGGTGAAGATATTTCCATGTTCATACAGATGGCGGTGTAGATATTTCCATGTTCGTAAAGATGACGGTGTAGATATTTCCATGTTCATGGAGATGGCAGTGTAGATATTTCCATGTTTATAGAGATGGCGGTGTAGATATTTCCATGTTTAAAGACATAGTGCTGTAGTTATTTCCAAGTTTGTAGAGACAGCGTTGTAGATATTTCCATGTTTATACAGATAGCGGTGAAGATATTTCCATGTTCATACAGATAGCGGTGTAAAAATTTCCAACTTCTTACAGATAGCGGTGTAGAAATTACCATGTTCATACATATAGCGGTGTAGATATTTCCATGTTCATAGAGATGGCGGTGTAGATATTTCCATGTTCGTACACATGGCGGTGTATATATTTCCATGTTCATAGAGATGACGGTGTAGATACTTCCATTTTCATACGGATGGCGGTGTAGATATTTCCATGTTCATACAGATGGCGGTGTAGATATTTCCATGTTTATACAGATGGCAGTGTAGATATTTTCGTGTTTATGCAGAGGGCGGTTTAGATATTTCCATGTTTACAGAGACAGCGGTGTAGATATTTCCATGTTGGTACACATAGCGGTGTAGAGATTTCCAAGTTTATAGAGATAGCCATGTAGATATTTCCATGTTTATAGAGATAGCGCTGTAGATAATTCCTTGTTTATACAGATAGCGGTATAGATATTTCCTTGTTTCCACAGATGGCGGTGTAGTTATTTCCATGTTTATAGAGACGGCAGTGTAGATATTTCCTTGTTTATAGAGGTAGTGCTCTAGTTATTTCCAAGTTTATACAGATAGCTTTGTAGATATTTCCATGTTTATACAGATAGCGGTGTAGATATTTCCATGTTTTTAGAGATGGCGGTCTAGATATTACCTTGTTTATACAGATAGTGGTGTAGATATTTCAATGTTTATAGAGGTAGTGGTGTAGATATTTCCATTTTTATACAGATAGCAATGTAGATATTTCCATGTTCATAAAGATAGCAGTGTAGATATTTGCATGTTTACACAGATAGCGATGTGGATATTTCCATGTTCATTCAGATGGCGGTGTAGATATTTCTATGTTCATACAGATGGCAGTGTAGATATTTCCATGTTCATAGAGATGGCGGTGTAGATATATCCATGTTTATAGAGATAGTGGTGTAGTTATTTCCAAGTTTATAGAGACAGGGTTGTAGATATTTCCGTGTTTATACAGATAGCGGTGTAGATATTTCTATGTTCATACAGTTAGCGGTGTAGATATTTCCATGTTCACACAGATGGCGGTGTAGATATTTACATGTTCATACAGATGGCGGTGTAGATATTTCCATGTTCGTACAGATGGCGGTGTAGATATTTCCATGTTCATAGAGATGGCGGTGTAGAGATTTCCATGTTTATGCAGATAGCGGTATAGATATTTCCATGTTTATACAGATGGTGTTGTAGATATTTCCATGTATATAGAGATGGCGGTCAAGGTGTTTCCATGTTTATAGAGATAGTCGTGTAGTTATTTCCAAGTATATAGAGACAGCGTTGTAGATATTTCCATGTTTATACAGATAGCGGTGAAGATATTTCCATGTTTATACAGATAGCAGTGTAGATATTTCCATGTTTATACAGATAACAGTGTAGATATTTCCATGTTTATAGAGATAGTGGTGTAGATAATTTCAATTTTATACTGATAGCAGTGTAGATATTTCCAAGTTCATACAGATAGCGGTGTAGATATTTCCACGTTTATAGAGATGGTGGTGTAGATATTTCCATGTTCATACAGATGGCGGTGTAGATATTTCCATGTTTATAGAGATGTCGGTATAGATATTTCCATGTTTACACAGATGGCGGTGTAGATATTTCCCTGTTTACACAGATAGCGGTGTAGACATTTCCATGTTTACACAGATAGCGGTTTGGATATTTCCATGTTTATGCAGATAGCGGTGTAGATATTTCCATGTTTATACAGAGAGCGGTGTAGATATTTCCATCTTAATATAGATGGCTTTGTAGATATTTCCATGTTAACACAGATAGCAGTGTAGATATTTCCATGTTCATACAGTTAGCGGTGTAGATATTTCCATGTTCATACAGATGGCGGTGTAGGCATTTCCATGTTTACACAGATAGCGGTGTGGATATTTCCATGTTTATGCAGATAGCAGTTTAGATATTTCCATGTTTATACAGATAGCGGTGCGGATATTTCCATGCTTATACAGATAGTTGGGCAGATATTTCCATGTTTATACAGATAGCGGTGTAGATATTTCCATCTTAATACGGATGGCAGTGTAGATATATCGAAGTTTACAGAAATAGCGCTGTAGTTATTTCCATGTTTATAGAGAAATCTGTGTAGATATTTCCATGTATATTCAGATAGCTGTGTAGATATTTCCATGTATATTCAGATAGCTGTGTAGATATTTCCATGTTCATACATATGGCGGTGTAGATATTTCCAAGTTTATACAGATAGCAGTGTAGTTATTTCCATGTTTATAGAGATATCAGTGTAGATATTTCCATTGATATACAGATAGCTGTGTAGATATTTGCATGTTCATACCGATAGTGGTGTAGATATTTCCATGTTCGTACAGATAGCGGTGTAGATATTTCCATGTTCCTACAGATAGCGTTGTAGATATTTCCATGTTCATACAGATAACGATGTAGATATTTCCATGTTCATACAGATAGCGGTATAGATATTTCCATGTTCATACAGATAGTGGTGTAGATATTTCCATGTTCATCCAGATGGCGGTGTAGATATTTCCATGTTCATACAGATGGCGGTGTAGATATTTCCATGTTTATACAGATGGCAGTGTAGATATTTTCGTGTTTATGCAGAGGGCGGTTTAGATATTTCCATGTTTACAGAGACAGCGGTGTAGATATTTCCATGTTGGTACACATAGCGGTGTAGAGATTTCCAAGTTTATAGAGATAGCCATGTAGATATTTCCATGTTTATAGAGATAGCGCTGTAGATAATTCCTTGTTTATACAGATAGCGGTATAGATATTTCCTTGTTTCCACAGATGGCGGTGTAGTTATTTCCATGTTTATAGAGACGGCAGTGTAGATATTTCCTTGTTTATAGAGGTAGTGCTCTAGTTATTTCCAAGTTTATACAGATAGCTTTGTAGATATTTCCATGTTTATACAGATAGCGGTGTAGATATTTCCATGTTTTTAGAGATGGCGGTCTAGATATTACCTTGTTTATACAGATAGTGGTGTAGATATTTCAATGTTTATAGAGGTAGTGGTGTAGATATTTCCATTTTTATACAGATAGCAATGTAGATATTTCCATGTTCATAAAGATAGCAGTGTAGATATTTGCATGTTTACACAGATAGCGATGTGGATATTTCCATGTTCATTCAGATGGCGGTGTAGATATTTCTATGTTCATACAGATGGCAGTGTAGATATTTCCATGTTCATAGAGATGGCGGTGTAGATATATCCATGTTTATAGAGATAGTGGTGTAGTTATTTCCAAGTTTATAGAGACAGGGTTGTAGATATTTCCGTGTTTATACAGATAGCGGTGTAGATATTTCAATGTTCATACAGTTAGCGGTGTAGATATTTCCATGTTCACACAGATGGCGGTGTAGATATTTACATGTTCATACAGATGGCGGTGTAGATATTTCCATGTTCGTACAGATGGCGGTGTAGATATTTCCATGTTCATAGAGATGGCGGTGTAGAGATTTCCATGTTTATGCAGATAGCGGTATAGATATTTCCATGTTTATACAGATGGTGTTGTAGATATTTCCATGTATATAGAGATGGCGGTCAAGGTGTTTCCATGTTTATAGAGATAGTCGTGTAGTTATTTCCAAGTATATAGAGACAGCGTTGTAGATATTTCCATGTTTATACAGATAGCGGTGAAGATATTTCCATGTTTATACAGATAGCAGTGTAGATATTTCCATGTTTATACAGATAACAGTGTAGATATTTCCATGTTTATAGAGATAGTGGTGTAGATAATTTCAATTTTATACTAATAGCAGTGTAGATATTTCCAAGTTCATACAGATAGCGGTGTAGATATTTCCACGTTTATAGAGATGGTGGTGTAGATATTTCCATGTTCATACAGATGGCGGTGTAGATATTTCCATGTTTATAGAGATGTCGGTATAGATATTTCCATGTTTACACAGATGGCGGTGTAGATATTTCCCTGTTTACACAGATAGCGGTGTAGACATTTCCATGTTTACACAGATAGCGGTTTGGATATTTCCATGTTTATGCAGATAGCGGTGTAGATATTTCCATGTTTATACAGAGAGCGGTGTAGATATTTCCATCTTAATATAGATGGCTTTGTAGATATTTCCATGTTAACACAGATAGCAGTGTAGATATTTCCATGTTCATACAGTTAGCGGTGTAGATATTTCCATGTTCATACAGATGGCGGTGTAGGCATTTCCATGTTTACACAGATAGCGGTGTGGATATTTCCATGTTTATGCAGATAGCAGTTTAGATATTTCCATGTTTATACAGATAGCGGTGCGGATATTTCCATGCTTATACAGATAGTTGGGCAGATATTTCCATGTTTATACAGATAGCGGTGTAGATATTTCCATCTTAATACGGATGGCAGTGTAGATATATCGAAGTTTACAGAAATAGCGCTGTAGTTATTTCCATATTTATAGAGAAATCTGTGTAGATATTTCCATGTATATTCAGATAGCTGTGTAGATATTTCCATGTATATTCAGATAGCTGTGTAGATATTTCCATGTTCATACATATGGCGGTGTAGATATTTCCAAGTTTATACAGATAGCAGTGTAGTTATTTCCATGTTTATAGAGATATCATTGTAGATATTTCCATTGATATACAGATAGCTGTGTAGATATTTGCATGTTCATACCGATAGTGGTGTAGATATTTCCATGTTCGTACAGATAGCGGTGTAGATATTTCCATGTTCCTACAGATAGCGTTGTAGATATTTCCATGTTCATACAGATAACGATGTAGATATTTCCATGTTCATACAGATAGCGGTATAGATATTTCCATGTTCATACAGATAGTGGTGTAGATATTTCCATGTTCATCCAGATGGCGGTGTAGATATTTCCATGTTCATACAGATGGCGGTGTAGATATTTCCATGTTCGTACAGATGGCGGTGTAGATATTTCCATGTTCATAGAGATGGCGGTGTAGATATTTCCATGTTTATGCAGATAGCGGTAAAGATATTTCCATGTTTATACAGATGGTGGTGTAGATATTTCCATGTTTATAGAGATGGCGGTCAAGATATTTCCATGTTTATACAGATAACGGTGATGATATTTCCATGTTTATACAGATAGCGGTGCGGATATTTCCATGTTTATACAGATAGCAGTGTAGATATTTACATGTTTATAGAGATAGTGGTGTAGATAATTTCAATTTTATACCGAGTGCAGTGTAGATATTTCCAAGTTCATACAGATAGCGACGTAGTTATTTCCACGTTTATAGAGTTGGCAGTGTAGATATTTCCATGTTCATGCAGATGGCGGTGTAGATATTTCCATGTTCATACAAATGGCGGTGTAGATATTTCCATGTTCATAGAGATGGCGGTGTAGATATTTCCATGTTCATACAAATGGCGGTGTGGATATTTCCATGTTCATAGAGATGGCGGTGTAGATATTTCCATGTTTATACAGATAGCAGGGTAGTTATTTCCATGTTTATATAGAGAGAAGTGTAGTTATTTCCATTGATATACACATAGCTGTGTAGATATTTGCATGTTCATACTGATAGTGGTGTTGATATTTCCATCTTTGTACAGATAGCGGTGTAGATATTTCCATGTTCATACAGATAGCGGTGTAGATATTTCCATGTTCATACAGATATCGGTGTAGATATTTCCATGTTCATACAGATAGCGGTGTAGATATTTCCATGGTCATACAGTTAGCGGTTTAGATATTTCCATGTTCATAGAGATGGCCGTGTAGATATTTACATGTTCATACAGATGGCGGTGTAGGTATTTCCATGTTCGTACAGATGGCCGTGTAGGTATTTCCATGTTCTTAGAGATGGCGGTGTAGATATTTCCATGTTTATGCAGATAGCAGTATAGATATTTCCATGTTTATGCAGATGGTGGTGTAGATATTTCCATTTTCATACAGATGGCGGTGTAGATATTTCCATGTTTTTAGAGATGGCAGTGTAGATATTTTCATCTTTACACAGATGGCGATGTAGATATTTCCATGTTTACACAGATAGCGGTGTAGACATTTCCATGTTTACACAGATAGCGGTGTGGATATTTCCATGCTTATGCAGATAGCGGTGTAGATATTTCAATGTTTATACAGATATCGGTGCGGATATTTCCATGTTTATACAGACAGTTGGGCAGAGATTTCCATGTTTATCCAGATAGCGGTGTAAATATTTCAATCTTAATACAGATGGCGGTGTAGATATGTCTATGTTCGTACAGATGGCGGTGTAGATATTTCCATGTTCATACAGATGTCGGTGCAGATATTTCGAAGTTTATACAGATAGCGCTGTACTTATTTCCATATTTATAGAGAAATCTGTGTAGATATTTCCATGTATATGCAGATAGCTGGGTAGATATTTCCATGTTCATGCAGATAGCTGTGTAGATATTTCCACGTTCATCCAGATGCCGGTGTAGATATATCCGTGTTCATACAGGTGGCGGTGAAGATATTTCCATGTTCATACAGATGGCGGTGTAGATATTTCCATGTTCATACACATGGCGTTGTAGATGTTTCCATGTTCATAGAGATGGCGGTGTAGATATTTCCATGTTCATACAAATGGCGGTGTAGATATTTCCATGTTCATAGAGATGGCGGTGTAGATATTTCCATGTTTATACAGATAGCAGTGTCGTTATTTCCATGTTTGTAGAGATAGCAGTGTAGGTATTTCCATTGATATACAGATAGCTGTGTAGATATTTGCATGTTCATGCAGATAGCGGTGTAGATATTTACATGTTAATACTGATAGCGGTGTAGATATTCCCATGTTCATACAGATAGCGGTGTAGATATTTCCATGTTTTACAGATAGCGGTGTACATATTTACATGTTCATACAGATAGCAGTGTAGATATTTCCATGTTCATACAGTTAGCGGTGTAGATATTTCCATATTCATACAGATGGCGGTGTAGTTATTTACATGTTCATACAGATGGCGGTGTAGATATTTCCATGTTCGTACGGATGGCAGTGTAGATATTTCCATGTTCATACAGGTGGCGGTGTAGATATTTCCATGTTCATACAGATAGCAGTGTAGTTATTTCCATGTTTATTGAGATAGCAGTGTAGATATTTCCATTGATATACAGATAGCTGTGTAGATATTTACATGTTCATACAGATGGCGGTGTAGATATTTCCATGTTCGTACGGATGGCAGTGTAGATATTTCCATGTCCGTACAGGTGGCGGTGAAGATATTTCCATGTTTATACAGATAGCAGTGTAGATATTTCAATGTTTATAGAGATAGCAGTGTAGATATATCCATTGATATACATATAGCTGTGTAGATATTTGCATGTTCATACAGATAGCGGTGTAGATATTTCCATGCTCATACAGATAGCGGTGTAGATATTTCCATGTTCATACAGATAGCGGTGAAGATATTTCCATGTTCATACAGATGGCGGTGTAGTTCCATGTTCATACAAATGGTGGTGTAGATATTTCTATGTTCATACAGATGGCGGTGTAGATATTTCCGTGTTCATACAAATGGCGGTGTAGATATTTCCATATTCATAGAGATGGCGGTGTAGATATTTCCATGTTTATACAGATAGCAATGTAGATATTTCCATGTTTATAGAGATTGCGGTGTAGATATTTCCATTGATATACAGATAGCTGTGTAGATATTTGCATGTTCATACAGATAGCTGTGTAGATATTTCCATGTTCATACAGATAGCGGTGTAGATATTTCCATGTTCATACAGATAGCGGTGTAGATATTTCCATGTTTTACAGAGAGCGGTGTAGATATTTCCATGTTCATACAGATAGCGGTTTAGATATTTCCACGTTCATACAGTTAGCGGTGTAGATATTTCCATGTTCATACAGATGGCGGTGTAGATATTTCCATGTTCTTACGGATGGCAGTGTGGATATTTCCGTGTTCGTACAGGTGGCGGTGTAGATATTTCCATGTTTATACAGATATCAGTGTAGTTATTTCCATGTTTATAGAGATAGCAATGTAGATATTTCCATTGATATACATATAGCTGTGTAGATATTTCCATAATCATACAGATAGTGGTGAAGATATTTCCATGTTCATACAGATAGAGGTGTAGATATGTCCATGTTCATACTGATAGCGGTGTAGATATTTCCATGTTCTTACAGATAACGTTGTAGATATTTCCATGTTCATACAGATGACGGTGTAGATATTTCCATGTTCATACAGTTAGCGGTGTAGATATTTCCATGTTCATACAGATGGCGGTGTAGATATTTACATGTTCATACAGATGGCGTTGTAGATATTTCCATGTTCGTACAGATGGCGGTGTAGATATTTCCAGGTTCATAGAGATGGCCGTGTAGATATTTCCATGTTTATGCAGATAGCGGTATAGATATTTCCATGTTTATACAGATGGTTGTGTAGATATTTCCATGTTTATAGAGATGGCGGTCTAGATATTTCCATGTTTATAGAGATAGTGGCGTAGTTATTTCCAAGTTTATACAGACAGCGTTGTAGATATTTCCATCTTTATACAGATAGCGGTGAAGATATTTCCATGTTTATACAGATAGCGGTGTAGATATTTCCATGTTTATACAGATAGCAGTGTAGATAATTCCATGTTTATAGAGATAGTGGTGTAGATAATTTCAATTTTATACAGATAGCAGTGTAGATAATTCCAAGTTCATACAGATTGTGGTGTAGATATTTCCACGTTTATAGTGATGGTGGTGTATATATTTCCATGTTCATACAGATGGCGGTGTAGATATTTCCATGTTTTTAGAGATGGCGGTGTAGATATTTTCATGTTTACACAGATGGCGGTGAAGATATTTCCATGTTTACACAGATAGCGGTGTAGACATTTCAGTGTTTACACAGACAGCGGTGTGGATATTTCCACGTTTATGCAGATAGCGGTGTAGATATTTCCATGTTTATACAGATAGCGGTGCGGATATTGCCCTGTTTATACAGATAGTTGGGCAGATATTTCCATGTTTATACAGTTAGCGGTGTAGATATTTCCATGTTCATACAGATGGCGGTGTAGATATTTCCATGTTCATACAGATGGCGGTGTAGATATTTACATGTTCATACAGATGGCTGTGTAGATATTTCCATGTTCATACAGTGAGCGGTGTAGATATTTCCATGTTCATACAGATGGCGGTGTACATATTTACATGTTCATACAGATGGCGGTGTAGATATTTCCATGTTCGCACGGATGGCAGTATAGATATTTCCATGTTCATACAGGTGGCGGTGTAGATATTTCCATGTTTATACAGATAGCAGTTTAGTTATTTCCATGTTTATAGAGATAGCAGTGTAGATATTTCCATTGATGTACAGATATCTGTGTAGATATTTGCATGTTCATATAGATAGCGGCGTAGATATTTCCATGTTCGTACAGATAGCGGTGTACATATTTCCATGTTCATACAGATAGCCTTGTAGATATTTCCATGTTCATACAGTTAGCAGTGAAGATATTTCCATGTTCATACAGATGGCGGTGTAGATATTTCCATGTTCGTAAAGATGACGGTGTAGATATTTCCATGTTCTTAGAGATGGCAGTGTAGATATTTCCATGTTTATAGAGATGGCGGTGTAGATATTTCCATGTTTAAAGACATAGTGCTGTAGTTATTTCCAAGTTTGTAGAGACAGCGTTGTAGATATTTCCATGTTTATACAGATAGCGGTGAAGATATTTCCATGTTCATACAGATAGCGGTGTAAAAATTTCCAACTTCTTACAGATAGCGGTGTAGAAATTACCATGTTCATACATATAGCGGTGTAGATATTTCCATGTTCATAGAGATGGCGGTGTAGATATTTCCATGTTCGTACACATGGCGGTGTAGATATTTCCATGTTCATAGAGATGACGGTGTAGATATTTCCATTTTCATACGGATGGCGGTTTAGATATTTCCATGTTCATACAGATGGCGGTGTAGATATTTCCATGTTTATACAGATGGCAGTGTAGATATTTTCGTGTTTATGCAGAGGGCGGTTTAGATATTTCCATGTTTACAGAGACAGCGGTGTAGATATTTCCATGTTGGTACACATAGCGGTGTAGAGATTTCCAAGTTTATAGAGATAGCCATGTAGATATTTCCATGTTTATAGAGATAGCGCTGTAGATAATTCCTTGTTTATACAGATAGCGGTATAGATATTTCCTTGTTTCCACAGAAGGCGGTGTAGTTATTTCCATGTTTATAGAGACGGCAGTGTAGATATTTCCTTGTTTATAGAGGTAGTGCTCTAGTTATTTCCAAGTTTATACAGATAGCTTTGTAGATATTTCCATGTTTATACAGATAGCGGTGTAGATATTTCCATGTTTTTAGAGATGGCGGTCTAGATATTACCTTGTTTATACAGATAGTGGTGTAGATATTTCAATGTTTATAGAGATAGTGGTGTAGATATTTCCATTTTTATACAGATAGCAATGTAGATATTTCCATGTTCATAAAGATAGCAGTGTAGATATTTCCATGTTTACACAGATAGCGATGTGGATATTTCCATGTTCATTCAGATGGCGGTGTAGATATTTCTATGTTCATACAGATGGCAGTGTAGATATTTCCATGTTCATAGAGATGGCGGTGTAGATATATCCATGTTTATAGAGATAGTGGTGTAGTTATTTCCAAGTTTATAGAGACAGGGTTGTAGATATTTCCGTGTTTATACAGATAGCGGTGAAGATATTTCCATGTTTATACAGATAGCGGTGTAGATATTTCCATTTTTATACAGATAACAGTGTAGATATTTCCATGTATATAGAGATAGTGGTGTAGATAATTTCAATTTTATACAGATAGCAGTGTAGATATTTCCAAGTTCATACAGATTGCGGTGTAGATATTTCCACGTTTATAGAGATGGCGTTGTAGATATTTCCATGTTCATACAGATGGCGGTGTAGATATTTCCATGTTTATAGAGATGGCGGTGTAGATATTTTCATGTTTACACAGATGGCGGTGTAGATATTTCCATGTTTACACAGATATCGGTGTAGACATTTCCATGTTTACAGAGATAGCGGTGTGGATATTTCCATGTTTATGCAGATAGCGGTGTAGATATTTCCATGTTTATGCAGATAGCGTTGCGGATATTTCCATGTTTATACAGATGGGCAGATATTTCCATGTTTATACAGATAGCGGTGTAGATCTTTCCATCTTAATACAGATGGCGGTGTAGATATGTCCATGTTCGTACAGATGGCGGTGTAGATATTTCCATGTTCATACAGATGGCGGTGTAGATATTTCGAAGTTTATAGAGACAGTGCTGTAGTTATTTCCATATTTATAGAGAAATATGTGTAG
Source organism: Gorilla gorilla gorilla (assembly GCF_029281585.2). NCBI lineage: Eukaryota > Metazoa > Chordata > Mammalia > Primates > Hominidae > Gorilla > Gorilla gorilla. The sequence goes on along the minus strand of NC_073235.2, from coordinate 11,627,296 downwards.
ATATTTCCATGTATATGCAGATAGCTGTGTAGATATTTCCATGTTCATGCAGATAGCGGTATAGATATTTCCATGTTCATCCAGATGCCGGTGTAGATATATCCATGTTCATACAGATGGCGGTGAAGATATTTCCATGTTCATACAGATGGCGGTGTAGATATTTCCAGGTTCATACAAATGGCGGTGTAGATAATTCCATGTTCATAGAGATGGTGATGTAGATATTTCCATGTTTATACAAACGGTGGTGTAGATATTTCCATGTTCATAGAGATGGCGGTGTAGATATTTCCATGTTTATACAGATAGCAGTGTAGTTATTTCTTTGTTTATAGAGATAGTAGTGTAGATAATTTCAATATTATACAGAAAGCTGTGTAGATATTTGCATGTTCATACTGATAGCGGTGTAGATATTTCCATGTTCATACAGATAGCGGTTTAGATATTTCCATGTTCATACAGATAGCGGTGTAGATATTTCCATGTTCATGCAGACAGCGGTGTAGATATTTCCATGTTCATTCCAATAGCGGTGTAGATATTTCCATGTCCATACAGTTAGCATTGTAGATATTTCCATGTTCATACAGATGGCGGTGTAGATATTTCCATGTTCATACAGATAACGGTGTAGATATTTCCATGTTCATACAGATAGTGGTGTAGATATTTCCATGTTCATACAGTTAGCGGTGTAGATATTTCCATGTTCTTCCAGATGGCGGTGTAGATATTTCCATGTTCGTACAGATGGCGGTGTAGATATTTCCATGTTCATAGAGATGGCGGAGTAGATATTTCCATGTTTATGCAGGTAGCGGTATAGATATTTCCATGTTTATATAGATGGTGGTGTAGATATTTCCATGTTTATAGATATGGCGGTCTAGATATTTCCATGTATATACAGATAGCGGTGAAGATATTTCCATGTTTCTACAGATGGCGGTGTAGATATTTCCATGTTTATAGAGATGGCGGTGTAGATATATCCTTGTTTACACAGATGTCGGTGTAGATATTTCCATGTTCACACAGATGGCATTGTAGATATTTCCATGTTTATACAGATAGCGGTGAAGATATTTCCATGTTCATACAGATAGCGGTGTAAAAATTTCCAACTTCATACAGATAGCGGTGTAGAAATTACCATGTTCATACTTATAGCGGTGTAGATATTTCCATGTTCATAGAGATGGCGGTGTAGATATTTCCATGTTCGTATACATGGCGGTGTAGATATTTCCATGTTCATAGAGATGACGGTGTAGATATTTCCATTTTCATACGGATGGCGGTGTAGATATTTCCATGTTCATACAGATGGCGGTGTAGATATTTCCATGTTTATACAGATGGCAGTGTAGATATTTTCGTGTTTTTGCAGAGGGCGGTTTAGATATTTCCATGTTTACAGAGACAGCGGTGTAGATATTTCCATGTTGGTACCTATAGCGGTGTAGAGATTTCCAAGTTTATAGAGATAGCCATGTAGATATTTCCATGTTTATAGAGATAGCGCTGTAGATAATTCCTTGTTTATACAGATAGCGGTATAGATATTTCCTTGTTTCTACAGATGGCGGTGTAGATATTTCCACGTTTATAGAGATGGCGTTGTAGATATTTCCATGTTCATACAGATGGCGGTGTAGATATTTCTATGTTTATAGAGATGGCGGTGTAGATATTTTCATGTTTACACATATGGCGGTGTAGATATTTCCATGTTTACACAGATAGCGGTGTAGACATTTCCATGTTTACAGAGATAGCGGTGTGGATATTTCCATGTTTATTCAGATAGCGGTGTAGATATTTCCATGTTTATACAGATAACGGTGCGGATATTTCCATGTTTATACAGATGGGCAGATATTTCCATGTTTATACAGATAGCGGTGTAGATCTTTCCATCTTAATACAGATGGCAGTGTAGATATGTCCATGTTCGTACAGATGGCGGTGTAGATATTTCCATGTTCATACAGATGGCGTTGTAGATATTTCGAAGTTTATAGAGATAGCGCTGTAGATATTTCCATATTTATAGAGAAATATGTGTAGATATTTCCATGTATATGCAGATAGCTGTGTAGATATTTCCATGTTCATGCAGATAGCGGTGTAGATATTTCCATGTTCCTCCAGATGCCGGTGTAGATATATCCATGTTCATACAGATGGCGGTGAAGATATTTCCATGTTCATACAGATGGCGGTGTAGATATTTCCAGGTTCATACAAATGGCGGTGTAGATATTTCCATGTTCATAGAGATGGCCGTGTAGATATTTCCATGTTCATAGAGATGGTGCTGTAGATATTTCCATGTTTATACAGATAGCAGTGTAATTATTTCCATGTTTATGGAGATAGCAGTGTAGATATTTCCATTGATATACAGATAGCTGTGTAGATATTTGCATGTTCATACAGATAGCGGTGTAGATATTTCCATGTTAATACTGATAGCGGTGTAGATATTTCCATGTTCACTCGGTTAGCGGTGTAGATATTTCCATGTTCATACAGATGGCGGTGTAGATATTTCCATGTTCATACAGATGGTGGTGTAGATATTTCCATGTTCATACAGATGGCGGTGTAGATATTTCCATGTTCGTACGGATGGCAGTGTAGATATTTCCATGTTCATACAGGTGGCGGTGTAGATATTCCCATGTTTTTACAGATACCTGTGTAGTTATTCCCATGTTTAAAGAGATAGCAGTGTAGATATTTCCATTGATATACAGATAGATGTGTAGATATTTGCATGTTCATGCAGATAGCCGTGTAGATATTTCCATGTTCATACAGATTGCGGTGTAGATATTTCCATGTTCATACACATAGCGGTGTAGATATTTCCATGTTCATACAGATAACGGTGTAGATATTTCCATGTTCATACAGATAGCGGTGTAGATATTTCCATGTTCACACAGATAGCGGTGTAGACATTTCCATGTTCATACAGTTAGCGGTGTAGATATTTCCATGTTCATGCAGATAGCGGTGTAGATATTTCCATGTTCATCCAGATGCCGGTGTAGATATATCCATGTTCATACAGATGGCGGTGAATATATTTCCATGTTCATACAGATGGCGGTGTAGATATTTACGTGTTCGCACGGATGGCAGTGTAGATATTTCCATGTTCATACAGGTGACGGTGTAGATATTTCCATGTTTATACAGATAGCGGTGTGGATATTTCCATGTTTATAGAGATAGCAGTGTAGATATTTCCATTTATATACAGATAGCTGTGTAGATATTGGCATGTTCATACAGATAGCGGTGTAGATATTTCCATGTTCGTACAGATAGCTGTGTTGATATTTGCATGTTCACACATATAGCGGTGTAGATATATCCAAGTTCGTACAGATAGAGGTGTAGATATTTCCATGTTCATACAGATAGCGGTGTAGATATTTCCATGTTCATACAGATAACGGTGTAGATTTTTCCATGTTCATACAGATAGCGGTGTAGATATTTCCATGTTCATACAGTTAGCGGTGTAGATATTTCCATGTTCGTACAGATGGCGGTGTAGATATTTCCATGTTCATGGAGATGGCGGTGTAGATATTTCCATATTTATGCAGATAGCGGTATAGATATTTCCATGTTTATACAGATGGTGGTGTAGATATTTCCATGTTTATAGAGATGGCGGTCTAGATATTTCCATGTTTATAGAGATAGTGGTGTAGTTATTTCCAAGTTTATAGAGACAGTGTTGTAGATATTTCCATGTTTATACAGATAGCGGTGAAGGTATTTCCATGTTTATACAGATATCGGTGTAGATATTTCAATGTTTATACAGATAGCAGTGTAGATATTTCCATGTTTATAGAGATAGTTTTGTAGATAATTTCAATTTTATACAGATAGCAGTGTAGATATTTCCAAGTTCATACAGATAGCGGTGTAGATATTTCCACGTTTATGGAGATGGCGGTGTAGATATTTCCATGTTCATGCAGATGGCGGTGTAGATATTTCCATGTTTTTAGAGATGGCGGTGTAGATATTTTCATGTTTACACGGATGGCGGTGTAGATATTTCCATGTTTACACAGATAGCGGTGTTGACATTTCCATGTTTACACAGATAGCGGTGTGGATATTTCCATGTTTATACAGATACTTGGGCAGAGATTTCCATGTTTATACAGATAGCGGTGTAGATATTTCCATCTTAATACAGATGGCGGTGTAGATATGTCTATGTTCGTACCGATGGCGGTGTAGATATTTCCATGTTCATACAGATGGCGGTGCAGATATTTCAAAGTTTATACAGATAGCGCTGTATTTATTTCCATATTTATAGAGAAATCTGTGTAGATATTTCCATGTATATGCAGATAGCTGTGTAGATATTTCCATGTTCATGCAGATAGCGGTGTAGATATTTCCACGTTCATCCAGATGCCAGTGTAGATATATCCGTGTTCATACAGATGGCGGTGAATATATTTCCATGTTCATACAGGTGGCGGTGTAGATATTTCCATGTTTATACAGATAGCAGTTTAGTTATTTCCATGTTTATAGAGATAGCAGTGTAGATATTTCCATTGATGTACAGATAGCTGTGTAGATATTTGCATGTTCATACAGATAGCGGTGTAGATATTTCCATGTTCGTACAGATAGCCGTGTAGATATTTCCATGTTCATACAGATAGCGGTGTAGATATTTCCATGTTCATAGAGATAACGGTGTAGATATTTCCATGTTCATACAGATAGCCTTGTAGATATTTCCATGTTCATACAGTTAGCGGTGAAGATATTTCCATGTTCATACAGATGGCGGTGTAGATATTTCCATGTTTGTAAAGATGACGGTGTAGATATTTCCATGTTCATACAGATGGCGGTGTAGATATTTCCATGTTTTTAGAGATGGCGGTGTAGATATTTTCATGTTTACACGGATGGCGGTGTAGATATTTCCATGTTTACACAGATAGCGGTGTAGACATTTCCATGTTTACACTGATAGCGGTGTAGATATTTCCATGTTTATGCAGATAGCGGTGTAGATATTTCCATGTTTATACAGATATCGGTGCGGATATTTCCATGTTTATACAGATACTTGGGCAGAGATTTCCATGTTTATACAGATAGCGGTGTAGATATTTCCATCTTAATACAGATGGCGGTGTAGATATGTCTATGTTCATACAGATGGCGGTGTCGATATTTCCATGTTCATACAGATGGCGGTGCAGATATTTCAAAGTTTATACCGATAGCGCTGTACTTATTTCCATATTTATAGAGAAATCTGTGTAGATATTTCCATGTATATGCAGATAGCTGTGTAGATATTTCCATGTTCATGCAGATAGCGGTGTAGATATTTCCACGTTCATCCAGATGCCGGTGTAGATATATCCGTGTTCATACAGATGGCGGTGAATATATTTCCATGTTCATACAGATGGCGGTGTAGATATTTCCATGTTCATACACATGGCGGTGTAGATATTTCCATGTTCATAGAGATGGCCGTGTAGATATTTCCATGTTCATAGAGATGGTGCTGTAGATATTTCCATGTTTATACAGATAGCAGTGTAATTATTTCCATGTTTATGGAGATAGCAGTGTAGATATTTCCATTGATATACAGATAGCTGTGTAGATATTTGCATGTTCATACAGATAGCGGTGTAGATATTTCCATGTTAATACTGATAGCGGTGTAGATATTTCCATGTTCACTCAGTTAGCGGTGTAGATATTTCCATGTTCATACAGATGGCGGTGTAGATATTTCCATGTTAATACAGATGGCGGTGTAGATATTTCCATGTTCATACAGATGGCGGTGTAGATATTTCCATGTTCGAACGGATGGCAGTGTAGATATTTCCATGTTCATACAGGTGGCGGTGTAGATATTCCCATGTTTTTAGAGATACCTGTGTAGTTATTCCCATGTTTAAAGAGATAGCAGTGTAGATATTTCCATTGATATACAGATAGCTGTGTAGATATTTGCATGTTCATGCAGATAGCCGTGTAGATATTTCCATGTTCATACAGATAGCGGTGTAGATATTTCCATGTTCATACACATAGCGGTGTAGATATTTCCATGCTCATACAGATAACGGTGTAGATATTTCCATGTTCATACAGATAGCGGTGTAGATATTTCCATGTTCACACAGATAGCGGTGTAGACATTTCCATGTTCATACAGTTAGCGGTGTAGATATTTCCATGTTCATGCAGATAGCGGTGTAGATATTTCCATGTTCATCCAGATGCCGGTGTAGATATATCCGTGTTCATACAGATGGCGGTGAATATATTTCCATGTTCATACAGATGGCGGTGTAGATATTTCCATGTTCATACACATGGCGGTGTAGATATTTCCATGTTCATAGAGATGGCCGTGTAGATATTTCCATGTTCATAGAGATGGTGCTGTAGATATTTCCATGTTTATACAGATAGCAGTGTAATTATTTCCATGTTTATGGAGATAGCAGTGTAGATATTTCCATTGATATACAGATAGCTGTGTAGATATTTGCATGTTCATACAGATAGCGGTGTAGATATTTCCATGTTAATACTGATAGCGGTGTAGATATTTCCATGTTCACTCAGTTAGCGGTGTAGATATTTCCATGTTCATACAGATGGCGGTGTAGATATTTCCATGTTAATACAGATGGCGGTGTAGATATTTCCATGTTCATACAGATGGCGGTGTAGATATTTCCATGTTCGAACGGATGGCAGTGTAGATATTTCCATGTTCATACAGGTGGCGGTGTAGATATTCCCATGTTTTTACAGATACCTGTGTAGTTATTCCCATGTTTAAAGAGATAGCAGTGTAGATATTTCCATTGATATACAGATAGCTGTGTAGATATTTGCATGTTCATGCAGATAGCCGTGTAGATATTTCCATGTTCATACAGATTGCGGTGTAGATATTTCCATGTTCATACACATAGCGGTGTAGATATTTCCATGTTCATACAGATAACGGTGTAGATATTTCCAAGTTCATGCAGATAGCGGTGTAGATATTTCCATGTTCATCCAGATGCCGGTGTAGATATATCCATGTTCATACAGATGGCGGTGAATATATTTCGATGTTCATACAGATGGCGGTGTAGATATTTACGTGTTCGCACGGATGGCAGTGTAGATATTTCCATGTTCATACAGGTGACGGTGTAGATATTTCCATGTTTATACAGATAGCGGTGTGGATATTTCCATGTTTATAGAGATAGCAGTGTAGATATTTCCATTTATATACAGATAGCTGTGTAGATATTTGCATGTTCATACAGATAGCGGTGTAGATATTTCCATGTTCGTACAGATAGCCGTGTTGATATTTGCATGTTCATGCAGATAGCGGTGTAGATATATCCAAGTTCGTACAGATAGAGGTGTAGATATTTCCATGTTCATACAGATAGCGGTGTAGATATTTCCATGTTCATACAGATAACGGTGTAGATTTTTCAATGTTCATACAGATAGCGGTGTAGATATTTCCATGTTCATACAGTTAGCGGTGTAGATATTTCCATGTTCGTACAGATGGCGGTGTAGATATTTCCATGTTCATGGAGATGGCGGTGTAGATATTTCCATATTTATGCAGATAGCGGTATAGATATTTCCATGTTTATACAGATGGTGGTGTAGATATTTCCATGTTTATAGAGATGGCAGTCTAGATATTTCCATGTTTATAGAGATAGTGGTGTAGTTATTTCCAAGTTTATAGAGACAGTGTTGTAGATATTTCCATGTTTATACAGATAGCGGTGAAGGTATTTCCATGTTTATACAGATATCGGTGTAGATATTTCAATGTTTATACAGATAGCAGTGTAGATATTTCCATGTTTATAGAGATAGTGGTGTAGATAATTTCAATATTATACAGATAGCAGTGTAGATATTTCCAAGTTCATACAGATAGCGGTGTAGATATTTCCACGTTTATAGAGATGGCGGGGTAGATATTTCCATGTTCATGCAGATGTCAGTGTAGATATTTCCATGTTTTTAGAGATGGCGGTGTAGATATTTTCATGTTTACACGGATGGCGGTGTAGATATTTCCATGTTTACACAGATAGCGGTGTTGACATTTCCATGTTTACACAGATAGCGGTGTGGATATTTCCATGTTTATACAGATACTTGGGCAGAGATTTCCATGTTTATACAGATAGCGGTGTAGATATTTCCATCTTAATACAGATGGCGGTGTAGATATGTCTATGTTCGTACAGATGGCGGTGTAGATATTTCCATGTTCATACAGATGGCGGTGCAGATATTTCAAAGTTTATACAGATAGCGCTGTACTTATTTCCATATTTATAGAGAAATCTGTGTAGATATTTCCATGTATATGCAGATAGCTGTGTAGATATTTCCATGTTCATGCAGATAGCGGTGTAGATATTTCCACGTTCATCCAGATGCCGGTGTAGATATATCCGTGTTCATACAGATGGCGGTGAATATATTTCCATGTTCATACAGGTGGCGGTGTAGATATTTCCATGTTTATACAGATAGCAGTTTAGTTATTTCCATGTTTATAGAGATAGCAGTGTAGATATTTCCATTGATGTACAGATAGCTGTGTAGATATTTGCATGTTCATACAGATAGCGGTGTCGATATTTCCATGTTCGTACCGATAGCCGTGTAGATATTTCCATGTTCATACAGATAGCGGTGTAGATATTTCCATGTTCATAGAGATAACGGTGTAGATATTTCCATGTTCATACAGATAGCCTTGTAGATATTTCCATGTTCATACAGTTAGCGGTGAAGATATTTCCATGTTCATACAGATGGCGGTGTAGATATTTCCATGTTTGTAAAGATGACGGTGTAGATATTTCCATGTTCATAGAGATGGCGGTGTAGATATTTCCATGTTTATAGAGATGGCGGTGTAGATATTTCCATGTTTATAGAGATAGTGCTGTAGTTATTTCCAAGTTTGTAGAGACAGCGTTGTAGATATTTCCATGTTTATGCAGATAGCGGTGAAGATATTTCCATGTTCATACAGATAGCGGTGTAAAAATTTCCAACTTCATACAGATAGCGGTGTAGAAATTACCATGTTCATACATATAGCGGTGTAGATATTTCCATGTTCATAGAGATGGCGGTGTAGATATTTCCATGTTCATACACATGGCGGTGTAGATATTTCCATGTTCATAGAGATGACGGTGTAGATATTTCCATTTTCATACGGATGGCGGTGTAGATATTTCCATGTTCATACAGATGGCGGTGTAGATATTTCCATGTTTATACAGATGGCAGTGTAGATATTTTCGTGTTTTTGCAGAGGGCGGTTTAGATATTTCCATGTTTACAGAGATAGCGGTGTAGATATTTCCATGTTGGTACCTATAGCGGTGTAGAGATTTCCAAGTTTATAGAGATAGCCATGTAGATATTTCCATGTTTATAGAGATAGCGCTGTAGATAATTCCTTGTTTATACAGATAGCGGTATAGATATTTCCTTGTTTCTACAGATGGCGGTGTAGATATTTCCATGTTTATAGAGACGGCAGTGTAGATATTTCCTTGTTTATAGAGGTAGTGGTGTAGTTATTTCCAAGTTTATACAGATAGCTTTGTAGATATTTCCATGTTTATACAGATAGCGGTGTAGATATTTCCATGTTTTTAGAGATGGCGGTCTAGATATTACCTTGTTTATACAGATAGTGGTGTAGATATTTCAATGTTTATAGAGATAGCGGTGTAGATATTTCCATTTTTATACAGATAGCAATGTAGATATTTCCATGTTCATAAAGATAGCAGTGTAGATATTTCCATGTTTACACAGATAGCGGTGTAGATATTTCCATGTTCATTCAGATGGCGGTGTAGATATTTCCATGTTCATGCAGATAGCGGTGTAGATATTTCCATGTTCATCCAGATGCCGGTGTAGATATATCCATGTTCAGATGGCGGTGAATATATTTCCATGTTCATACAGATGGCGGTGTAGATATTTACGTGTTCGCCCGGATGGCAGTGTAGATATTTCCATGTTCATACAGGTGACGGTGTAGATATTTCCATGTTTATACAGATAGCGGTGTGGATATTTCCATGTTTATAGAGATAGCAGTGTAGATATTTCCATTTATATACAGATAGCTGTGTAGATATTGGCATGTTCATACAGATAGCGGTGTAGGTATTTCCATGTTCGTACAGATAGCTGTGTTGATATTTGCATGTTCATACAGATAGCGGTGTAGATATATCCAAGTTCGTACAGATAGAGGTGTAGATATTTCCATGTTCATACAGATAGCGGTGTAGATATTTCCATGTTCATACAGAGAACGGTGTAGATATTTCCATGTTCATACAGATAGCGGTGTAGATATTTCCATGTTCATACAGTTAGCGGTGTAGATATTTCCATGTTCGTACAGATGGTGGTGTAGATATTTCCATGTTGATGGAGATGGCGGTGTAGATATTTCCATATTTATGCAGATAGCGGTATAGATATTTCCATGTTTATACAGATGGCGGTGTAGATATTTCCATGTTTATAGAGATGGCGGTCTAGATATTTCCATGTTTATAGAGATAGCGGTGCAGTTATTTCCAAGTTTATAGAGACAGTGTTGTAGATATTTCCATGTTTATACAGATAGCGGTGAAGGTATTTCCATGTTTATACAGATAGCGGTGTAGATATTTCAATGTTCATAAAGATAGCAGTGTAGATATTTCCATGTTTATAGAGATAGTTTTGTAGATAATTTAAATTTTATACAGATAGCAGTGTAGATATTTCCAAGTTCATACAGATAGCGGTGTAGATATTTCCAAGTTCATACAGATAGCGGTGTAGATATTTCCACGTTTATAGAGATGGCGGTGTAGATATTTCCATGTTCATACAGACGGCGGTGTAGATATTTCCATGTTTTTAGAGATGGCGGTGTAGATATTTTCATGTTTACACGGATGGCGGTGTAGATATTTCCATGTTTACACAGATAGCGGTGTTGACATTTCCATGTTTACACAGATAGCGGTGTGGATATTTCCATGTTTATACAGATACTTGGGCAGAGATTTCCATGTTTATACAGATAGCAGTGTAGATATTTCCATCTTAATACAGATGGCGGTGTAGATATGTCTATGTTCGTACAGATGGCGGTGTAGATATTTCCATGTTCATACAGATGGCGGTGCAGATATTTCAAAGTTTATACAGATAGCGCTGTAGTTATTTCCATATTTATAGAAAAATCTGTGTAGATATTTCCATGTATATGCAGATAGCTGTGTAGATATTTCCATGTTCATGCAGATAGCGGTGTAGATATTTCCACGTTCATCCAGATGCCGGTGTAGATATATCCGTGTTCATACAGATGGCGGTGAACATATTTCCATGTTCATACAGGTGGCGGTGTAGATATTTCCATGTTTATACAGATAGCAGTTTAGTTATTTCCATGTTTATAGAGATAGCAGTGTAGATATTTCCATTGATGTACAGATAGCTGTGTAGATATTTGCATGTTCATACAGATAGCGGTGTAGATATTTCCATGTTCGTACAGATAGCCGTGTAGATATTTCCATGTTCATACAGATAGCGGTGTAGAAATTTCCATGTTCATACAGTTAGCGGTGTAGATATTTCCATGTTCATGCAGATAGCGGTGTAGATATTTCCATGTTCATCCAGATGCCGGTGTAGATATATCCATGTTCATACAGATGGCGGTGAATATATTTCCATGTTCATACAGATGGCGGTGTAGATATTTACGTGTTCGCCCGGATGGCAGTGTAGATATTTCCATGTTCATACAGGTGACGGTGTAGATATTTCCATGTTTATACAGATAGCGGTGTGGATATTTCCATGTTTATAGAGATAGCAGTGTAGATATTTCCATTTATATACAGATAGCTGTGTAGATATTTGCATGTTCATACAGATAGAGGTGTAGATATTTCCATGTTCGTACAGATAGCTGTGTTGATATTTGCATGTTCATACAGATAGCGGTGTAGATATATCCAAGTTCGTACAGATAGAGGTGTAGATATTTCCATGTTCATACAGATAGCGGTGTAGATATTTCCATGTTCATACAGATAACGGTGTAGATATTCCCATGTTCGTACAGATATCGGTGTAGATATTTCCATGTTCATACAGTTAGCGGTGTAGATATTTCCATGTTCATACAGATGGCGGTGTAGATATTTCCATGTTCATGGAGATGGCGGTGTAGATATTTCCATATTTATGCAGATAGCGGTATAGATATTTCCATGTTTATACAGATGGCGGTGTAGATATTTCCATGTTTATAGAGATGGCGGTCTAGATATTTCCATGTTTATAGAGATAGCGGTGTAGTTATTTCCAAGTTTATAGAGACAGTGTTGTAGATATTTCCATGTTTATACAGATAGCGGTGAAGGTATTTCCATGTTTATACAGATAGCGGTGTAGATATTTCAATGTTCATAAAGATAGCAGTGTAGATATTTCCATGTTTATAGAGATAGTTTTGTAGATAATTTCAATTTTATACAGATAGCAGTGTAGATATTTCCAAGTTCATACAGATAGCGGTGTAGATATTTCCACGTTTATAGAGATGGCGGTGTAGATATTTCCATGTTCATACAGACGGCGGTGTAGATATTTCCATGTTTTTAGAGATGGCGGTGTAGATATTTTCATGTTTACACGGATGGCGGTGTAGATATTTCCATGTTTACACAGATAGCGGTGTTGACATTTCCATGTTTACACAGATAGCGGTGTGGATATTTCCATGTTTATACAGATACTTGGGCAGAGATTTCCATGTTTATACAGATAGCGGTGTAGATATTTCCATCTTAATACAGATGGCGGTGTAGATATGTCTATGTTCGTACAGATGGCGGTGTAGATATTTCCATGTTCATACAGATGGCGGTGCAGATATTTCAAAGTTTGTACAGATAGCGCTGTAGTTATTTCCATATTTATAGAGAAATCTGTGTAGATATTTCCATGTATATGCAGATAGCTGTGTAGATATTTCCATGTTCATGCAGATAGCGGTGTAGATATTTCCACGTTCATCCAGATGCCGGTGTAGATATATCCGTGTTCATACAGATGGCGGTGAATATATTTCCATGTTCATACAGGTGGCGGTGTAGATATTTCCATGTTTATACAGATAGCAGTTTAGTTATTTCCATGTTTATAGAGATAGCAGTGTAGATATTTCCATTGATGTACAGATAGCTGTGTAGATATTTGCATGTTCATACAGATAGCGGTGTAGATATTTCCATGTTCGTACAGATAGCCGTGTAGATATTTCCATGTTCATACAGATAGCGGTGTAGATATTTCCATGTTCATAGAGATAACGGTGTAGATATTTCCATGTTCATACAGATAGCCTTGTAGATATTTCCATGTTCATACAGTTAGCGGTGAAGATATTTCCATGTTCATACAGATGGCGGTGTAGATATTTCCATGTTTGTAAAGATGACGGTGTAGATATTTCCATGTTCATAGAGATGGCGGTGTAGATATTTCCATGTTTATAGAGATGGCGGTGTAGATATTTCCATGTTTATTGAGATAGTGCTGTAGTTATTTCCAAGTTTGTAGAGACAGCGTTGTAGATATTTCCATGTTTATACAGATAGCGGTGAAGATATTTCCATGTTCATACAGATAGCGGTGTAAAAATTTCCTACTTCATACAGATAGCGGTGTAGAAATTACCATGTTCATACATATAGCGGTGTAGATATTTCCATGTTCATAGAGATGGTGGTGTAGATATTTCCATGTTCGTACACATGGCGGTGTAGATATTTCCATGTTCATAGAGATGACGGTGTAGATATTTCCATTTTCATACGGATGGCGGTGTAGATATTTCCATGTTCATACAGATGGCGGTGTAGATATTTCCATGTTTATACAGATGGCAGTGTAGGTATTTTCGTGTTTTTGCAGAGGGCGGTTTAGATATTTCCATGTTTACAGAGATAGCGGTGTAGATATTTCCATGTTGGTACCTATAGCGGTGTAGAGATTTCCAAGTTTATAGAGATAGCCATGTAGATATTTCCATGTTTATGGAGATAGCGGTGTAGATATTTCCATCTTAATACAGATGGCGGTGTAGATATGTCTATGTTCATACAGATGGCGGTATCGATATTTCCATGTTCATACAGATGGCGTTGCAGATATTTCAAAGTTTATACCGATAGCGCTGTACTTATTTCCATATTTATAGAGAAATCTGTGTAGATATTTCCATGTATATGCAGATAGCTGTGTAGATATTTCCATGTTCATGCAGATAGCGGTGTAGATATTTACACGTTCATCCAGATGCCGGTGTAGATATATCCGTGTTCATACAGATGGCGGTGAATATATTTCCATCTTCATACAGATGGCGGTGTAGATATTTCCATGTTCATACACATGGCGGTGTAGATATTTCCATGTTCATAGAGATGGCCGTGTAGATATTTCCATGTTCATAGAGATGGTGCTGTAGATATTTCCATGTTTATACAGATAGCAGTGCAATTATTTCCATGTTTATGGAGATAGCAGTGTAGATATTTCCATTGATATACAGATAGCTGTGTAGATATTTGCATGTTCATACAGATAGCGGTGTAGATATTTCCATGTTAATACTGATAGCGGTGTAGATATTTCCATGTTCACTCAGTTAGCGGTGTAGATATTTCCATGTTCATACAGATGGCGGTGTAGATATTTCCATGTTAATACAGATGGCGGTGTAGATATTTCCATGTTCATACAGATGGCGGTGTAGATATTTCCATGTTCGAACGGATGGCAGTGTAGATATTTCCATGTTCATACAGGTGGCGGTGTAGATATTCCCATGTTTTTACAGATACCTGTGTAGTTATTCCCATATTTAAAGAGATAGCAGTGTAGATATTTCCATTGTTATACAGATAGCTGTGTAGATATTTGCATGTTCATGCAGATAGCCGTGTAGATATTTCCATGTTCATACAGATTGCGGTGTAGATATTTCCATGTTCATACACATAGCGGTGTAGATATTTCCATGTTCATACAGATAACGGTGTAGATATTTCCATGTTCATACAGATAGCTGTGTAGATATTTCCATGTTCACACAGATAGCGGTGTAGACATTTCCATGTTCATACAGTTAGCTTTGTAGATATTTCCATGTTCATGCAGATAGCGGTGTAGATATTTCCATGTTCATCCAGATGCCGGTGTAGATATATCCGTGTTCATACATATGGCGGTGAATATATTTCCATGTTCATACAGATGGCGGTGTAGATATTTCCATGTTCATACACATGGCGGTGTAGATATTTCCATGTTCATAGAGATGGCCGTGTAGATATTTCCATGTTCATAGAGATGGTGCTGTAGATATTTCCATGTTTATACAAATAGCAGTGTAATTATTTCCATGTTTATGGAGATAGCAGTGTAGATATTTCCATTGATATACAGATAGCTGTGTAGATATTTGCATGTTCATACAGATAGCGGTGTAGATATTTCCATGTTAATACTGATAGCGGTGTAGATATTGCCATGTTCACTCAGTTAGCGGTGTAGATATTTCCATGTTCATACAGATGGCGGTGTAGATATTTCCATGTTAATACAGATGGCGGTGTAGATATTTCCATGTTCATACAGATGGCGGTGTAGATATTTCCATGTTCGAACGGATGGCAGTGTAGATATTTCCATGTTCATACAGGTGGCGGTGTAGATATTCCCATGTTTTTACAGATACCTGTGTAGTTATTCCCATGTTTAAAGAGATAGCAGTGTAGATATTTCCATTGATATACAGATAGCTGTGTAGATATTTGCATGTTCATGCAGATAGCCGTGTAGATATTTCCATGTTCATACAGATTGCGGTGTAGATATTTCCATGTTCATACACATAGCGGTGTAGATATTTCCATGTTCATACAGATAACGGTGTAGATATTTCCATGTTCATACAGATAGCGGTGTAGATATTTCCATGTTCACACAGATAGCGGTGTAGACATTTCCATGTTCATACAGTTAGCGGTGTAGATATTTCCATGTTCATGCAGATAGCGGTGTAGATATTTCCATGTTCATCCAGATGCCGGTGTAGATATATCCATGTTCATACAGATGGCGGTGAATATATTTCCATGTTCATACAGATGGCGGTGTAGATATTTACGTGTTCGCACGGATGGCAGTGTAGATATTTCCATGTTCATACAGGTGACGGTGTAGGTATTTCCATGTTTATACAGATAGCGGTGTGGATATTTCCATGTTTATAGAGATAGCAGTGTAGATATTTCCATTTATATACAGATAGCTGTGTAGATATTTGCATGTTCATACAGATAGCGGTGTAGATATTTCCATGTTCGAACAGATAGCTGTGTTGATATTTGCATGTTCATACAGATAGCGGTGTAGATATATCCAAGTTCGTACAGATAGAGGTGTAGATATTTCCATGTTCATACAGATAGCGGTGTAGATATTTCCATGTTCATACAGATAACGGTGTAGATTTTTCAATGTTCATACAGATAGCGGTGTAGATATTTCCATGTTCATACAGTTAGCGGTGTAGATATTTCCATGTTCGTACAGATGGCGGTGTAGATATTTCCATGTTCATGGAGATGGCGGTGTAGATATTTCCATATTTATGCAGATAGCGGTATAGATATTTCCATGTTTATACAGATGGTGGTGTAGATATTTCCATGTTTATAGAGATGGCGGTCTAGATATTTCCATGTTTATAGAGATAGTGGTGTAGTTATTTCCAAGTTTATAGAGACAGTGTTGTAGATATTTCCATGTTTATACAGATAGCGGTGAAGGTATTTCCATGTTTATACAGATATCGGTGTAGATATTTCAATGTTTATACAGATAGCAGTGTAGATATTTCCATGTTTATAGAGATAGTTTTGTAGATAATTTCAATTTTATACAGATAGCAGTGTAGATATTTCCAAGTTCATACAGATAGCGGTGTAGATATTTCCACGTTTATAGAGATGGCGGTGTAGATATTTCCATGTTCATGCAGATGGCGGTGTAGATATTTCCATGTTTTTAGAGATGGCGGTGTAGATATTTTCATGTTTACACGGATGGCGGTGTAGATATTTCCATGTTTACACAGATAGTGGTGTTGACATTTCCATGTTTACACAGATAGCGGTGTGGATATTTCCATGTTTATACAGATACTTGGGCAGAGATTTCCATGTTTATACAGATAGCGGTGTAGATATTTCCATCTTAATACAGATGGCGGTGTAGATATGTCTATGTTCGTACAGATGGCGGTGTAGATATTTCCATGTTCATACAGATGGCGGTGCAGATATTTCAAAGTTTATACAGATAGCGCTGTACTTATTTCCATATTTATAGAGAAATCTGTGTAGATATTTCCATGTATATGCAGATAGCTGTGTAGATATTTCCATGTTCATGCAGATAGCGGTGTAGATATTTCCACGTTCATCCAGATGCCGGTGTAGATATATCCGTGTTCATACAGATGGCGGTGAAGATATTTCCATGTTCATACAGGTGGCGTTGTAGATATTTCCATGTTTATACAGATAGCAGTTTAGTTATTTCCATGTTTATACAGATAGCAGTGTAGATATTTCCATTGATGTACAGATAGCTGTGTAGATATTTGCATGTTCATACAGATAGCGGTGTAGATATTTCCATGTTCGTACAGATAGCCGTGTAGATATTTCCATGTTCATACAGATAGCGGTGTAGATATTTCCATGTTCATAGAGATAACGGTGTAGATATTTCCATGTTCATACAGATAGCCTTGTAGATATTTCCATGTTCATACAGTTAACGGTGAAGATATTTCCATGTTCATACAGATGGCGGTGTAGATATTTCCATGTTTGTAAAGATGACGGTGTAGATATTTCCATGTTCATAGAGATGGCGGTGTAGATATTTCCATGATTATAGAGATGGCGGTGTAGATATTTCCATGTTTATAGAGATAGTGCTGTAGTTATTTCCAAGTTTGTAGAGACAGCGTTGTAGATATTTACATGTTTATGCAGATAGCGGTGAAGATATTTCCATGTTCATACAGATAGCGGTGTAAAAATTTCCAACTTCATACAGATAGCGGTGTAGAAATTACCATGTTCATACATATAGCGGTGTAGATATTTCCATGTTCATAGAGATGGCGGTGTAGATATTTCCATGTTCATACACATGGCGGTGTAGATATTTCCATGTTCATAGAGATGACGGTGTAGATATTTCCATTTTCATACGGATGGCGGTGTAGATATTTCCATGTTCATACAGATGGCGGTGTAGATATTTCCATGTTTATACAGATGGCAGTGTAGATATTTTCGTGTTTTTGCAGAGGGCGGTTTAGATATTTCCATGTTTACAGAGATAGCGGTGTAGATATTTCCATGTTGGTACCTATAGCGGTGTAGAGATTTCCAAGTTTATAGAGATAGCCATGTAGATATTTCCATGTTTATAGAGATAGCGCTGTAGATAATTCCTTGTTTATACAGATAGCGGTATAGATATTTCCTTGTTTCTACAGATGGCGGTGTAGATATTTCCATGTTTATAGAGACGGCAGTGTAGATATTTCCTTGTTTATAGAGGTAGTGGTGTAGTTATTTCCAAGTTTATACAGATAGCTTTGTAGATATTTCCATGTTTATACAGATAGCGGTGTAGATATTTCCATGTTTTTAGAGATGGCGGTCTAGATATTACCTTGTTTATACAGATAGTGGTGTAGATATTTCAATGTTTATAGAGATAGCGGTGTAGATATTTCCATTTTTATACAGATAGCAATGTAGATATTTCCATGTTCATAAAGATAGCAGTGTAGATATTTCCATGTTTACACAGATAGCGGTGTAGATATTTCCATGTTCATACAGTTAGCGGTGTAGATATTTCCATGTTCATGCAGATAGCGGTGTAGATATTTCCATGTTCATCCAGATGCCGGTGTAGATATATCCATGTTCATACAGATGGCGGTGAATATATTTCCATGTTCATACAGATGGCGGTGTAGATATTTACGTGTTCGCCCGGATGGCAGTGTAGATATTTCCATGTTCATACAGGTGACGGTGTAGATATTTCCATGTTTATACAGATAGCGGTGTGGATATTTCCATGTTTATAGAGATAGCAGTGTAGATATTTCCATTTATATACAGATAGCTGTGTAGATATTGGCATGTTCATACAGATAGCGGTGTAGATATTTCCATGTTCGTACAGATAGCTGTGTTGATATTTGCATGTTCATACAGATAGCGGTGTAGATATATCCAAGTTCGTACAGATAGAGGTGTAGATATTTCCATGTTCATACAGATAGCGGTGTAGATATTTCCATGTTCATACAGATAACGGTGTAGATATTTCCATGTTCATACAGATAGCGGTGTAGATATTTCCATGTTCATACAGTTAGCGGTGTAGATATTTCCATGTTCGTACAGATGGCGGTGTAGATATTTCCATGTTGATGGAGATGGCGGTGTAGATATTTCCATATTTATGCAGATAGCGGTTTAGATATTTCCATGTTTATACAGATGGCGGTGTAGATATTTCCATGTTTATAGAGATGGCGGTCTAGATATTTCCATGTTTATAGAGATAGCGGTGTAGTTATTTCCAAGTTTATAGAGACAGTGTTGTAGATATTTCCATGTTTATACAGATAGCGGTGAAGGTATTTCCATGTTTATACAGATAGCGGTGTAGATATTTCAATGTTCATAAAGATAGCAGTGTAGATATTTCCATGTTTATAGAGATAGTTTTGTAGATAATTTCAATTTTATACAGATAGCAGTGTAGATATTTCCAAGTTCATACAGATAGCGGTGTAGATATTTCCACGTTTATAGAGATGGCGGTGTAGATATTTCCATGTTCATACAGATGGCGGTGTAGATATTTCCATGTTTTTAGAGATGGCGGTGTAGATATTTTCATGTTTACACGGATGGCGGTGTAGATATTTCCATGTTTACACAGATAGCGGTGTTGACATTTCCATGTTTACACAGATAGCGGTGTGGATATTTCCATGTTTATACAGATACTTGGGCAGAGATTTCCATGTTTATACAGATAGCGGTGTAGATATTTCCATCTTAATACAGATGGCGGTGTAGATATGTCTATGTTCGTACAGATGGCGGTGTAGATATTTCCATGTTCATACAGATGGCGGTGCAGATATTTCAAAGTTTGTACAGATAGCGCTGTAGTTATTTCCATATTTATAGAGAAATCTGTGTAGATATTTCCATGTATATGCAGATAGCTGTGTAGATATTTCCACGTTCATCCAGATGCCGGTGTAGATATATCCGTGTTCATACAGATGGCGGTGAATATATTTCCATGTTCATACAGGTGGCGGTGTAGATATTTCCATGTTTATACAGATAGCAGTTTAGTTATTTCCATGTTTATAGATATAGCAGTGTAGATATTTCCATTGATGTACAGATAGCTGTGTAGATATTTGCATGTTCATACAGATAGCGGTGTAGATATTTCCATGTTCGTACAGATAGCCGTGTAGATATTTCCATGTTCATACAGATAGCGGTGTAGATATTTCCATGTTCATAGAGATAACGGTGTAGATATTTCCATGTTCATACAGATAGCCTTGTAGATATTTCCATGTTCATACAGTTAGCGGTGAAGATATTTCCATGTTCAT
The DNA here is from genome assembly GCF_029281585.2 of Gorilla gorilla gorilla. Classification (NCBI taxonomy): domain Eukaryota; kingdom Metazoa; phylum Chordata; class Mammalia; order Primates; family Hominidae; genus Gorilla; species Gorilla gorilla. Next base: position 11,606,328 of record NC_073235.2, on the reverse strand, counting down.
ACAGATGGCGGTGTAGATATTTCCATGTGTGCAAAGATGACGGTGTAGATATTTCCATGTTCATAGAGATGGCGGTGTAGATATTTCCATGTTTATAGAGATGGCGGTGTAGATATTTCCATGTTTATAGAGATAGTGCTGTAGTTATTTCCAAGTTTGTAGAGACAGCGTTGTAGATATTTCCATGTTTATACAGATAGCGGTGAAGATATTTCCATGTTCATACAGATAGCGGTGTAAAAATTTCCAACTTCATACAGATAGCGGTGTAGAAATTACCATGTTCATACATATAGCGGTGTAGATATTTCCATGTTCATAGAGATGGTGGTGTAGATATTTCCATGTTCGTACACATGGCGGTGTAGATATTTCCATGTTCATAGAGATGACGGTGTAGATATTTCCATTTTCATACGGATGGCGGTGTAGATATTTCCATGTTCATACAGATGGCGGTGTAGATATTTCCATGTTTATACAGATGGCAGTGTAGATATTTTCGTGTTTTTGCAGAGGGCGGTTTAGATATTTCCATGTTTACAGAGATAGCGGTGTAGATATTTCCATGTTGGTACCTATAGCGGTGTAGAGATTTCCAAGTTTATAGAGATAGCCATGTAGATATTTCCATGTTTATAGAGATAGCGCTGTAGATAATTCCTTGTTTATACAGATAGCGGTATAGATATTTCCTTGTTTCTACAGATGGCGGTGTAGATATTTCCATGTTTATAGAGACGGCAGTGTAGATATTTCCTTGTTTATAGAGGTAGTGGTGTAGTTATTTCCAAGTTTATACAGATAGCTTTGTAGATATTTCAATGTTTATACAGATAGCGGTGTAGATATTTCCATGTTTTTAGAGATGGCGGTCTAGATATTACCTTGTTTATACAGATAGTGGTGTAGATATTTCAATGTTTATAGAGATAGCGGTGTAGATATCTCCATTTTTATACAGATAGCAATGTAGATATTTCCATGTTCATAAAGATAGCAGTGTAGATATTTCCATGTTTACACAGATAGCGGTGTAGATATTTCCATGTTCATACAGTTAGCGGTGTAGATATTTCCATGTTCATGCAGATAGCGGTGTAGATATTTCCATGTTCATCCAGATGCCGGTGTAGATATATCCATGTTCATACAGATGGCGGTGAATATATTTCCATGTTCATACAGATGGCGGTGTAGATATTTACGTGTTCGCACGGATGGCAGTGTGGATATTTCCATGTTCATTCAGATGGCGGTGTAGATATTTCTATGTTTATACAGATGGCGGGGTAGATATTTCCATGTTCATAGAGATGGCGGTGTAGATATTTCCATGTTTATAGAGATAGTGGTGTAGTTATTTCCAAGTTTATAGAGACTGCGTTGTAGATATTTCCGTGTTTATACAGATAGCGGTGAAGTTATTTCCATGTTTATACAGATAGCGGTGTAGATATTTCCATTTTTATACAGATAACAGTGTAGATATTTCCATGTTTATAGAGATAGTGGTGGAGATAATTTCAATTTTATACAGATAGCAGTGTAGATATTTCCAAGTTCATACAGATTGCGGTGTAGATATTTCCACGTTTATAGAGATGGCGTTGTAGATATTTCCATGTTCATACAGATGGCGGTGTAGATATTTCCATGTTTATAGAGATGGCGGTGTAGATATTTTCATGTTTACACAGATGGCGGTGTAGATATTTCCATGTTTACACAGATAGCGGTGTAGACATTGCCATGTTTACAGAGATAGCGGTGTGGATATTTCCATGTTTATGCAGATAGCGGTGTAGATATTTCCATGTTTATACAGATAGCGGTGCGGATATTTCCATGTTTATACAGATGGGCAGATATTTCCATGTTTATACAGATAGCGGTGTAGATCTTTCCATCTTAATACAGATGATGGTGTAGATATGTCCATGTTCGTACAGATGGCGGTGTAGATATTTCCATGTTCATACAGATGGCGTTGTAGATATTTCGAAGTTTATAGAGATAGCGCTGTAGTTATTTCCATATTTATAGAGAAATATGTGTAGATATTTCCATGTATATGCAGATAGCTGTGTAGATATTTCCATGTTCATGCAGATAGCGGTGTAGATATTTCCATGTTCATCCAGATGCCGGTGTAGATATATCCATGTTCATACACATGGCGGTGAAGATATTTCCATGTTCATACAGATGGCGGTGTATATATTTCCAGGTTCATACAAATGGCGGTGTAGATATTTCCATGTTCATAGAGATGGCGGTGTAGATATTTCCATGTTCATACAAACAGCGGTGTAGATATTTCTTTATAGAGATAGAGGTGTATATAATTTCAATTTTATACAGAAAGCTGTGTAGATATTTGCATGTTCATACTGATAGCGGTGTAGATATTTTCATGTTCATACAGATAGCGGTGTAGATATTTCCATGTTCATACAGATAGCGGTGTAGATATTTCCATGTTCATGCAGATAGCGGTGTAGATATTTCCATGTTCATACCAATAGCGGTGTAGATATTTCCATGTCCATACAGTTAGCGTTGTAGATATTTCCATGTTCATACAGATGGCGGTGTAGACATTTCCATGTTCATACAGATAACGGTGTAGATATTTCCATGTTCATACAGATAGCGGTGTAGATATTTCCATGTTCATACAGTTAGCGGTGTAGATATTTCCATGTTCATCCAGGTGGCGGTGTAGATATTTACATGTTCATACAGATGGCGGTGTAGATATTTCCATGTTCGTACAGATGGCGGTGTAGATATTTCCATATTCATAGAGATGGCGGAGTAGATATTTCCATGTTTATGCAGGTAGCGGTATAGATATTTCCATGTTTATACAGATGGTGGTGTATATATTTCCATGTTTATAGAGATGGCGGTCTAGATATTTCCATGTATATACAGATAGCGGTGAAGATATTTCCATGTTTATACAGATAGCGTTGTAGATATTTCCATGATTATACAGATAGCAGTGTAGATATTTCCATGTTTATAGAGATAGTGGTGTAGATAAATTCAATTTTATACCGAGAACAGTGTAGATATTTCCAAGTTCATACAGATAGTGATGTAGATATTTCCACGTTTATAGAGATGGCGGTGTAGATATTTCCATGTTCATACAGATGGCGGTGTAGATATTTCCATGTTCATACAAATGGCGGTGTAGATATTTCCATGTTCATAGAGATGGCGGTTTAGATATTTCCATGTTCATACAAATGGCGGTGTAGATATTTCCATGTTCATAGAGATGGCGGTGTAGATATTTCCATGTTTATACAGATAGCAGTGTAGTTATTTCCATGTTTATAGAGAGAGCAGTGCAGATATTTCCATTGATATACACGTAGCTGTGTAGATATTTGCATGTTCATACCGATAGCGGTGTAGATATTTCCATGTTCGTACAGATGGCCGTGTAGATATTTCCATGTTCATAGAGATGGCGGTGTAGATATTTCCATGTTTATGCAGATTGCGGTATAGATATTTCCATGTTTATACAGATGGTGGTGTAGATATTTCCATGTTTATAGAGATGGCGGTCTAGATATTTCCATGTTTATATAGATAGTGGTGTAGTTATTTCCAAGTTTATAGAGACAGCGTTGTAGATATTTCCATGTTTATACAGATAGCGGTGAAGATATTTCCATGTTTATACAGATAGCGGTGTAGATATTTTCATGTTTATACAGATAACAGTTTAGATATTTCCATGTTTATAGAGATAGTGGTGTAGATAATTTCAATTTTGTACAGATAGCAGTGTAGATATTTCCAAGTTCATACAGATAGCGGTGTAGATATTTCCATGTTTATAGAGATGGCGGTGTAGCTATTTCCATGTTCATACAGATGGCGGTGTAGATATTTCCATGTTCATAGAGATGGCGGAGTAGATATTTCGATGTTTACACAGCTGTCGGTGTAGATATTTCCATGTTTACACAGATAGCGGTGTAGACATTTCCATGTTTACACAGATAGCGGTATGGATATTTCCATGTTTATGCAGATAGCGGTGTAGATATTTCCATGTTCATACACATAGCGGTGTAGATATTTCCATGTTCATACAGATAACGGTGTAGATATTTCCATGTTCATACAGATAGCGGTGTAGATATTTCCATGTTCACATAGATAGCAGTGTAGATATTTCCATGTTCATACAGTTAGCGGTGTAGATATTTCCATGTTCATACAGATGGCGGTGTAGATATTTCTATGTTTATAGAGATGGCGGTGTAGATATTTTCATGTTTACACATATGGCGGTGTAGATATTTCCATGTTTACACAGATAGCGGTGTAGACATTTCCATGTTTACAGAGATAGCGGTGTGGATATTTCCATGTTTATGCAGATAGCGGTGTAGATATTTCCATGTTTATACAGATAGCGGTGCGGATATTTCCATGTTTATACAGATGGGCAGATATTTCCATGTTTATACAGATAGCGGTGTAGATCTTTCCATCTTAATACAGATGGCGGTGTAGATATGTCCATGTTCGTACAGATGGCGGTGTAGATATTTCCATGTTCATACAGATGGCGTTGTAGATATTTCGAAGTTTATAGAGATAGCGCTGTAGATATTTCCATATTTATAGAGAAATGTGTAGATATTTCCATGTATATGCAGATAGCTGTGTAGATATTTCCATGTTCATGCAGATAGCGGTGTAGATATTTCCATGTTCCTCCAGATGCCGGTGTAGATATATCCATGTTCATACAGATGGCGGTGAAGATATTTCCATGTTCATACAGATGGCGGTGTAGATATTTCCAGGTTCATACAAATGGCGGTGTAGATATTTCCATGTTCATAGAGATGGCAGTGTAGATATTTCCATTTTCATACAAACGGCGGTGTAGATATTTCTTTGTTTATAGAGATAGAGGTGTATATAATTTCAATTTTATACGGAAAGCTGTGTAGATATTTGCATGTTCATACTGATTGCGGTGTAGATATTTCCATGTTCATACAGATAGCGGTGTAGATATTTCCATGTTCATACAGATAGCGGTGTAGATATTTCCATGTTCATGCAGATAGCGGTGTAGATATTTCCATGTTCATACCAATAGCGGTGTAGATATTTCCATGTCCATACAGTTAGCGGTGTAGATATTTCCATGTTCATCCAGATGGCGGTGTAGATATTTACATGTTCATACAGATGGCGGTGTAGATATTTCCATGTTCGTACAGATGGCGTTGTAGATATTTCCATATTCATAGAGATGGCGGAGTAGACATTTCCATGTTTATGCAGGTAGCGGTATAGATATTTCCATGTTTATACAGATGGTGGTGTAGATATTTCCATGTTTATAGGGATGGCGGTCTAGATATTTCCATGTATATACAGAGAGCAGTGAAGATATTTCCATGTTTATACAGATAGCATTGTAGATATTTCCATGATTATACAGATAGCAGTGTAGATATTTCCATGTTTATAGAGATAGTGGTGTAGATAATTTCAATTTTATACGGAGAACAGTGTAGATATTTCCAAGTTCATACAGATAGTGATGTAGATATTTCCACGTTTATAGAGATGGCGGTGTAGATATTTCCATGTTCATACAGATGGCGGTGTAGATATTTCCATGTTCATACAAATGGTGGTGTAGATATTTCCATGTTCATAGAGATGGCGGTTTAGATATTTCCATGTTCATACAGATGGCGGTGTAGATATTTCCATGTTCATAGAGATGGCGGTGTAGATATTTCCATGTTTATACAGATAGCAGTGTAGTTATTTCCATGTTTATAGAGATAGCAGTGCAGATATTTCATTGATATACACGTAGGTGTGTTGATATTTGCATGTTCATACAGATAGCAGTGTAGATATATCCATGTTCGTACAGATAGAGGTGTAGATATTTCCATGTTCATACAGATAGCGGTGTAGATATTTCCATGTTCATACAGATAACGGTGTAGATATTTCCATGTTCATACAGATAGCGGTGTAGATATTTCCATGTTCATACAGTTAGCGGTGTAGATATTTCCATGTTCGTACAGATGGCGGTGTAGATATTTCCATGTTCATAGAGATGGCGGTGTAGATATTTCCATATTTATGCAGATAGCGGCATAGATATTTCCATGTTTATACAGATGGTGGTGTAGATATTTCCATGTTTATAGAGATGGCGGTCTAGATATTTCCATGTTTATAGAGATAGTGGTGTAGTTATTTCCAAGTTTATAGAGACAGTGTTGTAGATATTTCCATGTTTATACAGATAGCGGTGAAGGTATTTCCATGTTTATACAGATAGCGGTGTAGATATTTCAATGTTTATACAGATAGCTGTGTAGATATTGCCATGTTTATAGAGATAGTTTTGTAGATAATTTCAATTTTATACAGATAGCAGTGTAGATATTTCCAAGTTCATACAGATAGCGGTGTAGATATTTCCACGTTTATAGAGATGGCGGTGTAGATATTTCCATGTTCATACAGATGGCGGTGTAGATATTTCCATGTTTTTAGAGATGGCGGTGTAGATATTTTCATGTTTACATGGATGGCGGTGTAGATATTTCCATGTTTACACAGATAGCGGTGTAGACATTTCCATGTTTACACTGATAGCGGTGTAGATATTTCCATGTTTATGCAGATAGCGGTGTAGATATTTCCATGTTTATACAGATATCGGTGCGGATATTTCCATGTTTATACAGATACTTGAGCAGAGATTTCCATGTTTATACAGATAGCGGTGTAGATATTTCCATCTTAATACAGATGGCGGTGTAGGTATGTCTATGTTCGTACAGATGGCGGTGTAGATATTTCCATGTTCATACAGATGGCGGTGCAGATATTTCAAAGTTTATACCGATAGCGCTGTACTTATTTCCATATTTATAGAGAAATCTGTGTAGATATTTCCATGTATATGCAGAGAGCTGTGTAGATATTTCCATGTTCATGCAGATAGCGGTGTAGATATTTCCATGTTCATACAGATAGCGGTGTAGATATTTCCATGTTCACATAGATAGCAGTGTAGATATTTCCATGTTCATACAGTTAGCGGTGTAGATATTTCCATGTTCATGCAGATAGCGGTGTAGATATTTCCATGTTCATCCAGATGCCGGTGTAGATATATCCATGTTCATACAGATGGCGGTGAATATATTTCCATGTTCATACAGATGGCGGTGTAGATATTTCCATGTTCATACAAATGGCGGTGTAGATATTTCTATGTTCATACAGATGGCGGTGTAGATATTTCCGTGTTCATACAAATGGCGGTGTAGATATTTCCATGTTCATGGAAATGGCGGTGTAGATATTTCCATGTTTATACAGATAGCAATGTAGATATTTCCATGTTTATAGAGATAGCGGTGTAGATATTTCCATTGATATACAGATAGCTTTGTAGATATTTGCTTGTTCATACAGATAGCGGTGTAGATATTTCCATGTTCATACAGATAGCAGTGTAGATATTTCCATTTTCATACAGATAGCGGTGTAGATATTTCCATGTTTTACAGATAGCGGTGTAGATATTTCCATGTTCATACAGATAGTCGTGTAGATATTTCCATGTTTATAGTGATGGCGGTCTAGATATTTCCATGTTTATAGAGATAGTGGTGTAGTTATTTCCAAGTTTATAGAGACGGCGGTGTAGATATTTCCATGTTTATGCAGACAGCGGTATAGGTATTTCCATGTTCATACAGATTTCGGTGTAGATATTTCCATGTTTTTAGAGATGGCGGTGTAGATATTTTCACGTTTACACAGATGGCGGTGGAGATATTTCCATGTTTACACAGATAGCGGTGCAGACATTACCATGTTTACACAGATAGCGGTGTGGATATTTCCATGTTTATGCACATAGCGGTGTAGATATTTCCATGTTTATACAGATAGCGGTGCGGATATTTCCATGTTTATACAGACAGTTGGGCAGATATTTCCATGTTTATACAGATAGCGGTGTAGATATTTCCATCTTAATACAGATGGCGGTGTAGATATGTCCATGTTCATACAGATGGCGGTGTGGATATTTCGAAGTTTATAGAGATAGCGCTGCAGTTATTTCCATATTTATAGAGAAATCTGTGTAGATATTTCCATGTATATGCAGATAGCTGTGTAGATATTTCCATGTTCATGCAGATGCCGGTGTAGTTATATCCGTGTTCATCCAGATGCCGGTGAAGATATTTCCATGTTCATACAGATGGCGGTGTAGATATTTCCATGTTCATAGAGATGGCGATGTAGATATTTCCATGTTCATACAAATGGCGGTGTAGATATTTCCATGTTCATAGAGATGGCGGTGTAGATATTTCCATGTTTATACAGATAGCAGTGTAGTTATTTCCATGTTTATAGAGATAGCAGTGTAGATATTTCCATTGATATACGGAGAGCTGTGTAGATATTTGCATATTCATACAGATAGCGGTGTAGATATTTCCATGTTAATACTGATAGCGGTGTAGATATTTCCATGTTCACACAGTTAGCGGTGTAGATATTTCCATGTTCATACAAATGGCGGTGTAGATATTTCCATGTTCATACAGATGGCGGTGTAGATATTTACATGTTCGTACAGATAGCAGTGTAGTTATTTCCATGTTTATAGAGATAGCAGTGTAGATATTTCCATTGATATACAGATAGCTGTGTAGATATTTACATGTTCATAAAGATCGCGGTGTAGATATTTCCATGTTCGTACGGATGGCAATGTAGATATTTCCATGTTCGTACAGGTGGCGGTGTAGATATTTCCATGTTTATACAGATAGCAGTGTAGTTATTTCAATGTTTATAGAGATAGCAATGTAGATATTTTCATTGATATACATATAGCTGTGTAGATATTTGCATGTTCATACAGATAGCAGTGTAGATATTTCCATGTTCATACAGATAGAGGTGTAGATATTTCCATGTTCATACAGATAGTTGTGTAGATATTTCCATGTTCATACAGATAACGGTGTAGATATTTCCATGTTGATACAGATAGCGGTGTAGATATTTCCATGTTCATACAGTTAGCGGTGTAGATATTTCCATGTTCATACATATTGCGGTGTAGATATTTACATGTTCATACAGATGGCGTTGTAGATATTTCCATGTTCGTACAGATGCTGGTGTAGATATTTCCATGTTCATAGAGATGGCGGTGTAGATATTTCCATGTTTATAGAGATAGGGGTGTAGTTATTTCCAAGTTTATAGAGACAGCGTTGTAGATATTTCCATGTTTATACAGATAGCGGTGAAGATATTTCCATGTTTATACAGATAGTGGTGTAGATATTTCCATGTTTATACAGGTAGCAGTGTATATATTTCCATGTTTGTACAGGTAGCGGTGAAGATATTTCCATATTTATACAGGTAGCGGTGCAGATATGTGAATTCATTAAACCTCTTTTTCTTTATAAATTACCCAGTCTTGGGTATGTCTTTATCAGCAGCATGAAAATTGACTAATATACTCACTGTCCATGAATGATACTCTGTTAGCCCATTTGCATTGTTATAAAGAAATACCTGAGGCTGGGTAATTTATAAAGAAATGAGGTTTATTTGGCTCCTTGTTCTGAAGGCTGTACATGAAGCATAGTACTGGCACCTGCTTCCAGGGAGGGCCTCAGGAACCTTCCAATCATGATGGAAGGTGAAGGGGAACCAGCATATCACATGGTGAGAGAGGAAGCAAGAGAGACAGGGAGGAGGTGTCAGTCTCTTTTAAACAACCAGATATCGCATGAACTCACAGGGTAAGAACTCATTCATTACCAAGAGGACAGCACCAAGCCATTCAGGAGGCATCTATCTCCAACATTGGGGATCACATTTTAACGTGAGATTTGAAGGGGACAAACATCCAAACTAAGTCAGATACCAAAGCTGACAATGCTTAGGATCTTTAGCTGTTCCAGGTTCTGGGAAAAGGGAGAGAGTTATCTTCCCTCGTCTATGCTGTGCTACTCCATATTATATTGGTAATTATTGTTCTCTAAAGGTTCTTAAAAGCAAATAAACAAATGCAAGGCAAAACATTTGAAATGGAAGGCAAAACACAAGAAATGCAAGGCAAATGCATTAAAAACTTTTGAGTGTTAATATATAGATTTTATTTTATCTTTTTAATTTCTTTTGCTTAACCAAATAGATTATGTAGTTTTGATTAACTGGCCATGAAATAGCTCTGCCTACATAGAATTTCCCATGAATAATTGGTTGTGGAGACTTTTGTGAGTGACCCAAATCCTCCCTCAAAACTGAAGTTTGCCCAGCTATTGGGAGTGTTGGCAATTCATGCCTCTCAGCTGATTCTCTCTAGAATTTATTCTCAGGAGATCTAATTAATAACTTGTCAAGCTGATGTCCATCCTTGGGGACAACTCGTATCTGAAGAATGGTCAGTGAAAGGTATTAAAACTCCATACTCCTGCCTCAATTTAGGGCAACTCTGAAGGGTCACCCCAGCTTCTCAGCTCCCCCTTGAGATTAGCTGAGGTATTTGTTGTGACTGCCTCACATCTCAACTCCCTTTATCCAATTCAGCTTTTTCGCCACAGTTGTTGGTTCCTAGGATTTTACCCAGTTAAATGTTCTCTACACAAATCTCTATCTCAAATCTGCTTTACAGGGAATGTGGCCTCAGACAGGTTTTCATTAGGTTCTGGACATAACTCTCATTAGTCATTGATATGATTCGGCTGTGTCTCCGGCCGAATCTCACCTTGATTGTAATTATCCCCGCATGTCAAGGATGGAGTCAGGTGGAGATAATTGAATCATAGGGGCGGGTTCCCCCTACTGTTCTCCTGGTAGCGAATAAGTCTCACGAGATCTGATGCTTTTAAAATGGGAGTTTTCCTACACAAGCTTTCTTCTCTGCTACCATTTAAGATGTGCCTTTGCTTCTTTTTTGCCTTCTGCCGTGACTGTGAGGCCTCCCCAGCCATGTGGAATTGTGAGTTCATTAAACCTCTTTCCTTTATAAATTACCCGGTCTTGGGTAGGACTTTATTAGCAGCATGAGAACAAACTAGTACAGTCTGTTCTATAAGCCCAAGTCGGATCACAGAGTCCCGCTTTCTGTTTTTTTTTTTTCTAGCCCATATTTCTACTAAAACTTGACTCATATAGACTTAAAACAAAATAATTAAGCATGGCTAATATTTATTTAATATTTTATACGTGTCAGGTACTGTATTTTGTAACTTATCTTTTAATAATCTTTCCAAATCTCTAAAAGGAGAATTCTGCTCTTTTATAGAGAAAATAAGGATGACTCAATCTTTTGATTTTTATTACAAGCTTTATTTTGTATAACATATAATAAACTAAAAATATTGAAAGTTTAGAAACCATCAGCACACAATCGAGGTGATGGAAATATACTTCACCTCCAGTTTCCTGATGCCTCTTTATAATACATTTCTCTGGCCCCTCATTCCTGGCCCTTAAAAACCACCAAACTGCTTTCTGTCACTGGACAGTAATTTATACAGTCAAAAAATGTATATAAATACAATTTTACACTATGCACTTTTTTGTCTGACATTTTATGTTTTTTTCTCTGCATGTTTTACCTCTAGAGTCTGCCTTGTTTCACTTAGTATAATTATTTTGAGATTCATTCATGTTATAGTATGTATCCATAATTAATTCGGATAAAGCAAGTTAATTCATTAATGTATTGATTGATATTTAGACTGTTTCTAGTTTGGGCTATTATGAATACATGTGCTATGAACATTTGTGTTGATATCATTATATGAACACCTACTTTTATCTCTCTTGGGTAAATACCCAGGAGTGCAATGGCTGAGTCTTACGGCAGAAGTATGTTTAACATTTTAAGGGACTCTTGAACTGTTTTTCAAAGGTTACACATTTTTGTATTCCCATCAGCAGTGTATGAGAGTTTCAGCTTCTCCACATCCAAGCCAGTGCTTGGCTATTATCAGTCATGCTAATCTTAGCTATTTAAAAATAGATAGTGGCGTCTCATTTTGGTTTTAATTTGCATTGCCCTAAGCATTAATTATGTTGAGCATATGTGCTTATTTACCAAACAAATGTCTACTTTGAAATGTCTGTTCCAGTCTTTCACCCAAGTTTTAAATGGGGTTGTTTGTTTTTCATTATTAAATTTTGAGCTTTTAAAATATATTTTTGATGCAAGCCCTTTATCAGATATATGAGTTGCAAATATTTTCTCCCAGCCTGCAGCTTGTCTTTTCAGTCTCTTAATAGATTCTTTTGAAGAGCAGATTCTTTTTTTTAAATTTGATGAGTTTTTCTTATCAATATATTATTATATAAATCATGCTGTGGGGTCATATCAAAGAAAGCTTTGCCTGACTCAAAGTCCCAAATGTTTTCACATCTTCCCTCTCCTCTCCTTTGGGAACTGAGATTACACGTAAATTCAGTTACTTGAAATGTACTGTCTACTATTGCTCTGTTCATGTTTTTTAAAAATTTATTTTCTCTCTATATTTTATTTTGAGAGGTGTCTATCTTTTCTTCTTTAATGACTAATGTGCTATCAGCCTACCATGTAGCTGGGACTACAGCCGCATGCTACTATGTCCCGCTAATTTTTGTATTTTTAGTAGAGATGGGATTTCACCATATTGGTCAGGCTGGTCCTGAACTCCTGACTTCGTGATCCACCTGCCTCGGCCTCGCAAAATGCTGAGATTACAGGCGTGAGCCACTGCGCCCAGCCTCCTTTAGTGTATCTTGCATGTCTCTATTTTAGAACATATAGAATACTGTTTCAATAAGCATTTTAATGTTCTTAACTGATAACTCTGGCACCTTGATTTACTCTGGATCAGTTCTGACTCAGTGATTTTTCTCCTTATTATGAGCCACGTTCTTCTGTCTTTTGTTGTTACTGTTGCGTCTCTGCTAAACTGTGTCTGGATGTCAGATACGGTGACTTTTATCTTATTGAGTGCTGGAAGTATATATAAATATTCTTGATCTTTGTATTGGTATGTATTTAAGTTTAGTTGGAAAGAGTTTGACTCTTTTTGGTCTTGCTTTAAAAATTCATTAGGTGGGATCAGACCAGTTCTCATTTTAGAGCTAATCACTCCCAACTAGTGAGGCAAGATCCTTCTGGGTATCCCTGGGAATCTTGAGGTGTTTCTGGGTTGGCTGATAAAATAAGCACTATTACTGGACCTTGGTGAGCATGTGTACTGTTACTTTTCATCTTATCTGTGTGTTGTTTCCCCAACCGTAGGTACTTTTCTCTAGGCCTGTCCTAACAATTACTTAGCTATGTACTTTAGGGGGACCCTTTGCAGAGCTCTGGAGTTCTCTTTCTGTGCAGCCCCTTCTTCTCGGAAACCTTGTCCTGAGAGCTCATGTCAACATGGTTTCTGTGGACTCTCAGCTCTGTCCCCTCAGCTCAGGGAGAACAATGGGCTCCTCTTGGGCTCTTCTCCTGGAGTAGTGGGCTGGAAAACTTTCTCCAGGCATAAATTAGGGCAGTTGATAGGCTCACCTTGTTTGAGACTGACTTTACAGGGTCTTGCAAACTTTTGTGGCATACATTTTGGCCATTTTTTTGGTTGTTTCAGGAGGGAGAGAAAGTCTAGTTCTTGTTACTCCATCATGGTCATTGCAGAAGTCAACCTAACTGATATTTATCAATACAGTCTGTTGCTACACATTGAACTTGCTTAAGATAATTTTTAGATGGCACAGAACTTTCTGTCCATTGAATGAGACTCTCTGCTTATTTTGCAAGTGCTCATTTGTATGGAGACATTTGTATGGAGAAACTTCAAAAAGTTTGTGGAAAAATGAAGTTAAAAGATAAACATTGAAAATGTGATCTTCGGTTTTCATCCCTAAAGAACTGATGGTCCTGGGAACTTAACAATGTCAATGCAGTCTCTTATACATTATTAACTTAAGAAAAATGGGTGCCCTTTCCACATTTGTTGAGATTGGGAAACAAAAAGAAGTCAGAAGGAGCCAAATCAGAGCTGTAAGGTGGATGCCTGACAATTTCCCATTGAGATTCTCACAAAATTGCCTTTGCTCGATGACAGGAATGAGCAGAAACATTGTGGTGTTAGAGGACTGTCTGCTAAAGCTTTCCCAGGTATTTTGCCCTAAAACTTTGGCTAACTTATTCAAAACACTCTCATGATATGCAGATATTATTGTTCTTTGACCTTCCACAAAGTCAACAAGCAAAATGCCTGGAATGTCCCCAAAAAACTGTTGCCGTGACCTTTGCTCTTGAGTGATCCCCTTTTGCTTTGACTGGACCACTTCCACCTTTGGTAGCCATTGCTTTGATTGTGTTTTGCCCTCAGGATCATACTGGGAAAGCCATGTTTTATCTTCTGTTACAATTCTTCAAAGAAATCCTTCAGGATCTTGACCCTAGTTCTTTAAAATTTCCATTGAGAGCTCTCCTCTTGTCTGCAGCTGATCTGAGCACAACACTTTTGGCACCCATGCAGTGGAAAGTTGGTTCAACTTTAATTTTTTAGTCAGAACTGTGTAAGCTGAACCAATTAAGATGTCTACGATGTTGGCTATTGTTTGTGCTGTTGATTATCAGTCCTCTTCAATTAGGGCACAAACAAGATTAATTTTTTTCCTTGCAAATTGATATGGATGATCTGTCCCTGTGGACTTCATCTTCCACATCATCTCGTTTCTTCTTTAAAAAAGCTGTCCGCTTGTGAACTACTGATTTCTTTGGTGCATTGTCCCCTCAAGCTTCTTGTAAAGCATCAGTGATTTCACCATTCTTTCACTCAAGCTTCATCATAATCTAATGTTTGTTCTTGCTTCAATTTTAGCAGAATTTACATTGCTCTGCTAGGGGCTCTTTTCAAACTAATGTCTACTCCTTCTTACTGTCTCAAACTAGATCCTGTTCAAACATGCTATAATAAATTAGTATGAGTTTATTTTGCTGCCAATATTGAAACCTTTGCATAGTTTTTTTCATAATATACATTTTCCGTGAACTTTTTAAGGCCTCTCACGTATCCACAGGTAGAGTGCCTTACCTATTCTGACTTCAGTCAATTATTCAAGACCTTTCCTTGTCAGTGACACATTAGAAAGGTAGAGTATTGAAAAATAAGAGTAGCTTCTGCTGATTAAGAAATACTATATCTTTTTCTACTTCTTTCTTTTTTTTTTTTTTTTTTTTCTTGAGACAGCATCTTTCTCTGTCACCCAGGCTGGAGTGCAGTGGTGTGATCTCAGCTCACTGCAACCTCTGCCTCCCAGGGTCAAGTGATTCTCCTGCCTCAGCCTCCCGAGTAGCTGGGACTATAGGTGCCTGCCACCACACCCAGCTAATTTTTGTATTTTTAGTGGAGACAAGGTTTCACCATATTGGCCAGGCTGGTCTTGAACTCCTGACCTTGTGATCTGCCTGACTCGGCCTCCCAAAGCGCTGGGATTACAGTCATGAGCAACTGTACCTAGCTTTCTACTTCTTTCTTATTATTTTCCTCCTCTCTCATTCCTATATTCTCTCCTTTCTCCTACTTTCCTCCCCACTCCCTGTTTCCTTCCTTTCATCTTTCCTATTTTCAGGACTTAATATTTCTTGAACCTCAGATGTTATCATAGTATGTTATTTGTTTAATTTTCACATAACAATAATAGTTTAAATACAAATAATATTTATTTTCATCCCCATGTTATCAGTATAACAGTAAAGATGTGGAGAGGCCAGCTGGGCATGGTGGCTCAAGCCTGTAATCCCAGCACATTGGGAGGCCGAGGTGGGTGGATCACGAGGTCAGGAGATCGAGACCATCCTGGCTAACACGGTGAAACCCCATCTCTACTAAAAAATAGAAAAAATTAGCTGGTCGTGGTGGCGCGTGCCTGTAGTCCCAGCTACTCGGGAGGCTGAGGCAGGAGAATAGTGTGAACCCGGGAGGCAGAACTTGCAGTGAGCCAAGATCACGCCACTGCACTCCAGCCTTGGTGACAGAGCGAGACTCTGTCTCAAAATAAATAAATAAATAAATAAATAAATGAAAATAAAATTAAAAAAAATGATGTGGAGAGGCCAAACCAATGGCTCTTATATCCACGTTCTTTCTTCTAAATGATTTCACCTTAGTTTTGGTCTGCATCTCTAACCATAGCTAGTTGCAGTAGGACCTTCTATCTGGCCTTGCTGCTCTCATTTTTGGACCTCCTCACTGAAATCAAATTGATCTTTCTAAAATGCAAACCCGGTCTTAGTATTTTATTACTTAAAACCCATTGGTGGCTTTCCATGATTTATGGAATAAAGTCAAAATTCCTGTTTTTGCCCACGTTTCTGTGTGCCTCTCATCCCTACATTTACTGATTCCTGTGTGCCATAAATTGCCAGTTGTCCAGAGTTCATTCTCTTTTTGTACTTGGGAGGACTTCTGCATCCTGCAACTTTTCCCCTGAAACATGCTTGGAAAATACCTACTCATTTTTTTCAGATTCAGGTTAGTTTTTTACTTCAGTTTCTTTTCCTGAAGCTTATACTGACTGCTCCATATGGCTTTGGGGATTAGCTACTCATTCCTTTGTGCCCTTTTGTAGATACACATTTATCATGGAGTCTTTTTTTTTTTTTTTTGAGACAGAGTCTCACTCTGTCACCAGGCTGGAGTGCAGTGGTGTGATCTCAGCTCACTGCAACCTTTACCTTCCAGGTTCAATTGATTCTCTTGCCTCAGCCTCCCAAGTAACTAAAGCCATGCACCACCGTGCCCAGCTAATTTTTGTATTTTTAGTAGAGACGGGGTTTCACTATGTTGGCCAGGATGGTCTCGATCTCTTGACCTCGTGATCTGCCCACGTTGGCCTCCCAAAGTGCTGGGATTACAGGCATGAGCCACCACTCCCAATCAGTCATGCAGTCTTTATACTTACTTGTTTACTTGCCTGTGAGCTCACTGAATGCAGGGAATATTTCCTTGTTGCTCTAGCACCTACACCAGTACCTGGTATCCAGAAGCTGTATGCTAAATGTTTGTTGAGTGGCTGTTTGACTGAATGATTGTACTCCTAATTAGTAGATAGAAAGCCATGAACTTCCCAGTTCATCATTCTTTGTGCTCAATTCTGGTTTCTTTATTGTGTTCAAAAGAGTTCCTTAGTGACATAAAACTATGGAGCTAGTATGTCAGCTCATTTAAGCAATGATTGGTTTATGTATATAAGAGGCTTCAATAATTATATATTTTTATTTCAGTTTCAATAAATGATCAATTGATTAATTTTCTCTGTTTTGGCTTATTGTTCACATTTAATATCAAAAGTGTTTTACTTAAAATTATTCATGCCAATTATGACAGTTAGGTGAATATTACTTTGATTTACATTCCAGTAGTAGTTTTGGTTGAACCCTGAATATGCTAAGACGTCACTTTTCTTTTTTCTTATGAACAGGCTACTGTGTTTACATATATTATTAAAATCTTCTTTGAAAATACGAAGTGTTACATTTCTTATATTTAGTTCTCTGTGCTTCAGAATTCCTGTGATACTTGCACTTAAGTCCTTCTGAGCAGTTGATGTTAATATTTATGTGGTTAATTTCATGAAACATGGTGGTTTTCATTTCTATCATTAATTTATACAGGAGATAGACTGTTTTCCAGGTGTAAGCTCAGTCATATAATTAGAAAATTTATAAGCAGAAGGGAGTTATTTGGTCTAACCCATTTATTCTACAGATAGAGAAATTAGAGTCCAGAAACTCTGTCTTCTTTAAAGTCTTACAGGTATTTAAGAAAAAAGAATAGACTTGAGGTTTCTGTGTTCTGAACCCAGTGATCTTGACACTGTAATGATCTTCATCCATATTATTCACAGAAGTAAATATAATCACATATTAAATAAGAAACACAAATACTAAGGAGATATTATACTGAAAAATGAAATAATATTATCTTAATTATTTTGATCAGATTCAATATATAGCAGCTTGAAGGCTAATAATTCCAATGATTCTCTGAATAAACCATTTTTCTAATAAGATTACAGGTTTTAGTAATCTAATTATTTTGACTGATGCAAATGTTACCCCGCCAGTCTGAAAAATGTGTTTATTTATATGTCATAAAGAATAATTTATTCCAAAAAGGCTAATTTTCAAAATATATGTATCTTCTGAAACTGTATCTATTTTTTTCCCACGTTTTCTAAATATAGTTTAGAGGGCGTTTGTAGATTTTCATGGTGCTGAAAAATTAAGGTATAATGGTCTCATGAAGGAGAATAATGTCATTTAGACGTTGTAATTTTGGAGGATCACAATACTTTTTGGAATGTGGTTGTTGCAGCACTGGTCACTTATACTAATTATATAATAACATACTATACTAATGCAATAATATACCATATGAAATTATTAAATGGTAAATTCGTCTTAAATCCTCTAGAATACTGCAAAGAAATAGTTTATATAAGAAAGAGTACCATAGCATATGTGAACACAATGTTTCCTATTTTTTTCTTCTTTTTTATTTTTTTGAAGACAAGTTCTCACTCTGTTGCCCAGACTGGAGTTCAGTGCCATGTTCATAGTTCACTGCAACCTCAAACTCCCAAGCTCAAGTGATCCTCTTGATTCAGCCTCTGAAGTAGCTGTGCCTATAGGTGTGCACCACCACACTGGCTAATTTTTAAAATTTTTTATAGATATGTTGCCCAAGCTGGTCTCAAATTCTTGAGCTCAAGAGATCTTCTCACCTTGGCCTCCCAGAGTGTTGGGATTACAGGCATGAGCCACCATACTCAGCCAATATTTCTTTTCTAAAAGACATTTTCTAACACACTTCTCATTTTAACTAACATAATATTCAAAGTGTAGATCTGAGAAAGAGATAGTGCCTGCAGATCTGGGATCCTACATGCTAATATTATGGGATGCATTCAGATTTGATCAGCAGATATTCCATTTATTCTAGAACACCACCAGCAGAAGAATGTAATTACGTCTATCACTAAAACTTTGTGTCAATACAGACTACTGTATTTGTTATCATAGATGGTCCTTGGATGGCAGCCTTAAGCAATTTTAAACCTAGACAGGTGATGTACTTTTTCTTCTTGGATAATTTTCATTGTTTTATCTAATTTGGTTGTAACTAATGTGTTTAATATGGCTTGCTTGTTTTTTAAAAAGTTGTTCAGTATCCTTAGAACTCAGTGCTGATTTCTTTTTCTAGCAGGCCTTTTATATAGGACATCTCACTTTCTCCTGGCTCTCTACTACTAGCATGAGGTCTCTGAAAAAATCAAGACAGCCAAATAATTTGTTATAGAATAGCCTATGTAGAGGGACAGGGGAGGAGTCATATTCCAAGAGGGAAAGACCTTTGAGCCAGGCTCAATTTGTAGAGGCTGTTGAATGAAAATGAGAGAGAGAGAATGCACACTTTATTGCACTATTAAAGCAAAATTCTGACAATAACTTCTAAAAATGATTCCACTCTTATACACTGAGAATATGACAGACCTTCCAAAAGTATAATTTCTTACATGAACGTCCAGGTATATAAGGAAAAATAACTATTTCATACCAATATCTTCAGCCGCCTTTATTGTTGGTTCACCACATAGATTTTTATCAGAATCGCAGAACATTAATTTTTTAAATTAGCTACCATTACAACTAGCTTGAGAAGAACTTTCTTTTTAATAATTCGACCCATATGCATTCTAGATACTCCAGTGTTACGAATCGATGGCTTCATGAGGAGCCGCTGTTGACTCATGCTATCTCTGGACACACTGACAGGAAATGTTTTCTTACACCTGTTTTCCTCCTGCTTTTCCTTGGTAGGACTTAGTTCCTTGGCATAGTTCAGTATCAATGGCAGTCATAGAGAAGTGTTACAAAAACCCAGCTTATTCCAACTTGTGAATTATTTGGCACCCAGGAACCAGGTCTTACAATCTTCAACCCACTTTTTCCTAACATGGCCCCTTTTCTGAAATGTTTATTTATATATGATGTAGGCCTGGGGAAAGGACATGGACTTTCAAAGAAAATATTCTGCAATAGATCTCTCAACTCCAGAGAACCTTCTGACTAAATCTGAAAGAATTCCACTGTGCTCTGATAACATCCTTTAATAATGAAGGAAAAGATATTTTTCCCCCAGGAGGATTTTGTAGTGAAAGAGATGGCATAATTTTTTTTAAATGTTGTTTATAATCTAATTTGTTTTTTCATTTGTGGGGTGTGTCTTAAATCCTAAATGGTACATCCTTTTTAAAATACTTCTAGTAATAAAATGTTTCTGAAGTTATGTTGTAAATATCATTGGACTATGTTTAATAATGTTAAGTTGATCCCACTTCCCCTGAAATTATATACATAAATGCTGAAAGTATAAATTTACATATACAACTTCATGGAACATTTTTCTTCCAAGTGTGCATTTGCTAGAATTTGCATTGAAAGGTTTTGGAAGGAGCCTGTTGGTATGAATCCTGTGTGAGCAACACTCAGATTTGTTGCATACTGAACAGCATGCTAAATCTCACTTCACAAGCTTAGATTTCTCATCTACCATCTTGAGCTGAATTTAAAATATAACTGCAGTTTATTATGTCACCTGTTCGTCAAACACTGATGCAAAGCTTAGTTTTCAGTGTGAAGAACCCATGACTAGAGAAGGGAAGAAGAAAGGGTCAAGCAGACCTCATTAAAGAGTGTATGGGCAAGAAAACACATCAGATGTCTTGATAGGTTTTTTAAAGTCCTGTTAGACTTGTCATGATTTCCAAAACACTAAATGCCATCTAGTATTTTGGACCCTCCAAAATTACAGTAGAATATTATTATGGGTCATCTTAATTGGAAATATACAGGAAAATCCTGATGATTAATGTAGACTAGTGATAGCTCTCACACATTTATATAACCTATGTTGAAAAGAAAGAAGAAAGGCAGGAAGGAAAGAAGGAAAAAGAGCGGAGAGAGAGGAACAAGAAAACACGTGGATTTGTGGAAATGAAAATTTTTAAATTACTAATTTGCAAGAATGGGTAAGAAAAATACCGAGTATGAACATAAGTGCTTTCAATTCCGTTTGTCTCTTAATCCTTCTCAGTCCGTGGCCAGTTTTGAAACTTGGTGTAACTTCCTTCCTTTATTCCTCCCTCCCTTGCTCCCTCCATCCCTTCTTGCCAGCCTCCTTCCCTTCCTCTCTCCTTGAGTTTCCTTCTTCTTTCTTCTTCCCTCCCTCCCTCCCTCTCTCTTTTTTTCCCTTAGTTTCCCCGGAAGCACATATACCAGCCATTTGAATGCTTTCTGCTCATAGATACTGCCAAGCCCCCTCACCCAGACTGCTGACTAGATTTGGTAGAATGGAATGAGAAACATAGACTTTGTGTCTGTGGCGGCCACCTCTGATGTTGCAGATTTTTGCCGTGATTATGCACTCCAGCCGAGGGACGCTAGAGAGGTTGAAATTTCAACGGTGGGATTTGCCATTTTGGAATTTGCAGTAATGTACTGGATATGCTAACAGCAGCCTGGCTAGCCGCCACTTCACAAGGAAGTATTTAAATATACACGTGTAATATGAAGAAAATTGCATTAGATCATAAGGGATGAATTATTTTGTAAATGACTATACCATCAAATACCATACCTGATATCAATCATCTTCATCAGACAGTATCTGTGTATGTAAGTAGATAAACAAAAAAGCAGGAGTTTATTTCTCTCTAATGTATCCTTGACTCTCTAGCGGTGACCTCTGAAATGTCTCTTCTGATCCAGACTTGTTTGAATCATGTGCAACATTTTAGATTTGTCTTTTCTCTGCAAGTTTTTTTTTGTTAAGTACCATAACATATTGAACCAAATAGTTTTGCTTGCTTTCTATTGATGACACATGATTTTGGCTTTTATCTTCAGTGGAAAATCAATGTGTCACATGGCGTTCACTAAGAAAAAGGTATGGGGCCTCTTTGTAATTCTTTGTCAGATGGTTGCTTTATCTTGATTTATGCCTTCAAACTTTTTCCCATTCAGCAGAAAATATTGTGTCGCTATCTGTGAGAGCAAAGCGATCTATACCAATTTATGCTCTAAGTGTAGCCTCCTTCCAGAACTGCTTATGGAACATATCAACTCACTATAGATTAGGGACATAATGGATTCTTCTTTCTTAAAAGTGGCAGATTGACAATTTTAGTTCATATACAAGCTTTTATATTAACATTAAAACAATATTTCTATGTAAAGTAAAATATTGTAGTTGATTATTATTCGAGGGCCTCCCAGAATTTCAAGGTCTGAAAATAAATTCAATGTTCCTGGTGGTAACAAAATTGCTCCTACTTCCTTGTATCAGGACTGCCATTTGGAACTGCTGGGGAAGCTCTTTTCAGAAATTATTTTCAAAACAGCATTGTTGCCTTTTGCCAAACTGAAATCTGGTTGTAAACTTTTGAAAACTAGTTCCTTGGAATGGAATTCAAGTTGTCTTCTAAGCAATTTTTTTTAACTCAAACATACATTCTATCTTGCTTTATTATGTCACTATTTGTGTACGAAACATATTTCTATTTTTACCATTTTCAATTTATTTACATTTACATTTACATTTGTGTGTATATATATACACACATACATACACTTTAAGTTCTGGGATACATATGCAGAACTTGCAGTTTTGTGAAATAGGTATACATGTGCTGTCGTGGTTTGCTGCACCCATCAACCCGTCATCTACATTAAGTATTTCTCCTAATGCTATCCCTCCTCTTTCCTTCCTACCCACTGACAGGCCCCAGTGTGTGATGTTCCCCTCCCTGTGTCTATGTGTTCTCTTTGTTCAACTCCCACTTATGAGTGAGAACATGTGGTGTTTGGTTTTCTGTTCTTGTGATAGTTTGCTGAGAATGATGGTTTCCAGCTTCATCCATGTCTCTGCAAAAGACATTAATCCATCCTTTTTTATAGCTGCATAGTATTCCATGGTGTATATGTGCCACATATTCTTTATCCAGTCTATCATTGATGGGCATTTGGGTTGGTTCCTAGTCTTTGCTATTGTGAATAGTGCTGCAATAAACATATGTGTGAATGTGTCTTTATAGTAGAATGATTTATAATCCTTTGGATGTGTACCTAGTAATGAGACTGTTAGGTCAAATGGTATTTCTAGTTCTGGATCCTTGAGGAATTGCTACACTGTCTTCCACAATGGTTGAACTAATTTACACTCCCACCAACAGTGTG
Source organism: Gorilla gorilla gorilla (assembly GCF_029281585.2). Lineage (NCBI taxonomy): Eukaryota > Metazoa > Chordata > Mammalia > Primates > Hominidae > Gorilla > Gorilla gorilla. The sequence continues at coordinate 11,582,954 of NC_073235.2, read as the reverse complement.
AAAGCATTCCTATTTCTCCACATCCTCTCTAGCACCTGTTGTTTCCTGACTTTTTAATGATTGCCATTCTAACTGGCGTGAGATGGTATCTCATTGGACCAGGGGTGATGAGCTTTTTTTTTTTTTCTTCGAGACAGCCTCACTCTGTCACCCAGGGTGGAGTGCAGTGGCACAATTTCGGCTCACTGCAACCTCCACCTAATGGGTTCAAGCAATTCTCCTGCCTTAGCCTCTTGAGTAGCTGGGATTACAGATATATACCACCACGCCTGGCTAAAGTTTTTTTTTTGTGTGTTTTTGGTAGAGACAGAGTTTCACCGTAGTGGCCAGGCAAGTCTCAAACTCCCGACCTTGTGATCCACTCGCCTTGGCCTCCGAAAGTGATGGGATTACAGGCGTGAGCCACCACACCCAGCCTATGATGAGCTTTTTTTCATGTGTTTATTGGCCGCATAAATGTCTTCTTTTGAGAAGTGTCTGTTCATATCCTTTTCCCACTTTTTGATGGGGTTGTTTTTTTCTTGTAAATTTGTTTAAGTTCCTTGTAGATTCTGGATATTAGCCCTTTGTTAGATGGATAGATTGCAAAAATTTTCTCCCACTCTGTAGGTTGTGTGTTCACTCCGATGATAGTGTCTTTTGCTGTGCAGAAGCTATCTTTAGTTTAATTAGATCCCGTTTCTCAATTTTGGCTTTTGTTGCCACTGCTTTTGGTGTTTTAGTCATGAAGTCTTTGCCTATGCCTATGTTCTGAATGGTATTGGCTAGGTTTTCTTCTAGAGTTTTTATGGTTTTAGATCTTATGTTTAAGTCTTTAATCCATCTTGAGTTAATTATTTTATAAGGTGTAAGGAAGGGGTCCAGTTTCAGCTTTCTTCATATGGCTAGCCAGTTTTCCCATCACCATTGATTAAATAGTCAATCTTTCCCCATTGTTTGTTTCCGTCAGGTGTGTCAGAGATATGTTGTATATTTCATGGTACAATGCCTTCTGTCAATGGGGAAAAATAACAAGCATATATGGGATGAATGAAGTCTGCTATGGTTAAGGTTGAGAATATTTACTGATCCTTGAGTTCAGTCTCCAGGAATGTTGGAAATAGAGAATGGAGATAATGGAGATAAAGAAAAGTTCTGAAAATGACACTTCCCATAGTGTCAAAATTGTGATCTATTGGAGAATTCTGTGATACATCAAAATCTCTGTTTATACTGATGTTTGTTATTGTGTATGAGCATATCTTTATCAGGTGTAGGCTATTTCTATACTTTCATGTCTTTAAATCAATGTTTCTATTCACATATGTATATGTGCAAATAGAAGCATGTTAATATTATATATATATATTTTCTGTCATTACCATGATTGCTATGATTATCATTAGCATGTATTATTAGTGTGACCGAAGTATCATCAGTATCAGTTTCTTTCTAACTGCAGTGCTCCTGTAATGCTTCATTTCTACAGAGCCAACCTACACCCACCGTTTCCCTGACTATAACTTTACCTAAAGTATAAGCCCTTATAAAGCCATGAAAGCCTACCAAGAATTGTCAAAGAAGCTAGGCAGCAGCCAGGCTCTGCCTTAGGAAAAGACTTTACTTTTTATTATCATGTGCAGTACTTAACTACTCGTTTTGACCTCTAAGATTTTGCTCTCCTATATTTCTATCCCCTGGCTTTCTGATATTTCATGTGATTATATTTGAAATTTTAACCTTGCTTTTCTTTTTGGAATCTCTGATATCTCTGCTGCCACAGGTAATGACAGGTTCCTCTCTAACTGTTGGTGTTATCCCTGGTCAGATTATTACTGATGACAGAAGTAGATGTTTTACGTGGATTCTCTCGATATCAGAAACAAATACAGATATCACAACTCAAAAATGACAGACTGATAACCATTATGAACTTAGATGCAACATTCTTAATACAATATTAGCAAAGTGAGTCTAGGAATATTTAAAAATGATAATGTGTTTTAACCAAGTGGGGCTTATCTCAAGTTGGTTTCAACAACTGAAAATCTACCATGCTGACAGAAAAAAGAAAAATCACGTGACACTCTCAATAGATGCAAAAAAGGAATTTACAAAATGTAACACATTTTTTAAATTAAAAACTCCCAGCAAACTGAGGATAGAAAAGTACATTTTCAAACTGATTATGTGTTTACAGAAAATCTATAGCAAACATCTTACTTAAAATGGTGAAAGCCTTAATACTTTCTACATAAGATTATGAAAAATGCAATGATGTCCTCTCTCCCTAGTTCTTTAAAGTATTGCATTCAATATTAAATAAGTGGAAATATATACCAAGTTCATTGATAAATATTTAATACTTATGAGATGATAATTCTCCTGAAATTGATCTCTAGATTCAGTGGAATTCCCATGAAACCTTATAGGTCCTTTTGGATAAATTACAAAACTGATTCTAAAACAGGGAGAAAGAAAGAAGGGAAGGAAGGAGGAATGGACAGAAAGAAGAAAGAAATAAAGAGAAAAGAAAAGAAAATAAGAAATAAGTGACACCCAAGTTGGGAAGAAAGAAAAATACTATTCTCACATGATGTAAACATATACACAGAAAATCCTTAGGCATCTGCAGAAGTGTGCTAGAGGTATGAAGTGAATTTAACAAAGTTGTAGGATGAAAGATCAATAAATAAAATCAATTGTGTTTCTATACACAATCAACACCAATTAGAAAATAAAATTATGTAAGCAATTTAACTTATAATAGCCTCAAAAATAATAAAATAATTCAGAATAAATTTAATAAAAGGTATGCTGATCCAAAATTTCTAAATCACTAATACGAGAGATTGAATAGGTAGAAATATGTATCAAGTTCATTGGTAAATATACATGTCATACTTATTAGATGATAATTCTTCTGAAACTGATCTCCAGATTTGGCACAATCCCAATCAAACCTATAGGCCTTTTTGGAGAAATTACAAAGCTGATTCTAATTTTTTTTTTAAATATGGAAGTCCTAGAATAGCCAGAGCATGTTTTAGAAAGAAGAATAAAGTTGGAAAACTTTCCAAATTTCAAGACATATTGTAAAGCTACACTAACCAGTACAGTAAACTTACTGGCATGAAGAAGACATATATATCAGTGAAACAGAATAAATAATTTAGAAATATATCCAGCCTTACATGGCCAAAGTTGCCAAAATAATTCAATAAGGAAATCAATGTCTTTATAAAGATGGTACTAATAAAATTGGATATTAAATGGAGAATATGAACTTCAGAATTACCTCACACCATATCCTCAAGTTAACTCAACATGTATTTTATACATAATGTAAATATAAAAAGTATAAAGCTTACTGAATAGGAAAAATTTTTAATAATCTTACTATAGCTAAAATTTTTTTAGATAAGAAAAGGATGGATGAAAATGGAAAAAAAATAGTAAGTTGGACTTCATGAAATTAAGACTTTTGCAATTTAAAACATAGCATCAAAAAATGAAAAGGCAAACCACAGATTGGGACAGAATAATTTTAAATATGTCTGATAAAGAACTTTCATCTAGAATGTACACATAACTAAAAAACTAAATAACAAAACACAAATAACTCATTTAACATAATATTTTGACCTAAATGGACCAAATATTTGTACAGATATTTTAATTTAAAAAGAGATGATGTCCAATACACAAATGAAAAGATACTTAACATTACCCGTCATCAGGGAAATGCAAGTTAAAACCACATTGAGGTACCACTGTACACCCACTGGAGTGGCTGACACGAGCAGAACTGACCATACCACATGATGTGAAGAATTGCTATTCACACCTGGCTAGTGGGACTTCAAAATGGTACAGACATTTTGGAAAGCAGTTTGGCAGTTTCTTTTAATGTTAAACTTAGTACTGATCATATAACCAAATAATTCCACTGCGACTCAAAATAAATAAAAACATATCCGTACCAAGCCTCATCCTTGAAGTTCATAGCAGATGTGTCCATCAACTTGTAAATGGATAAACCAGTTGTAGATGGAGTACCACTCAACAATAAAAAGGAGCAAACTGATACAACAGCAATATAAATGAATATCAAAAGCATTATGCTCAGTGAAAGAAGCTAGACATGAAAGACACCAATGTATCATTCCACTAATAGGATACTCTAGAAAATGCAAACTGTAGAAACAGAAGCAGATTAGTGGTTGCCTGTGTTCAGGAATGGAGAAAAGATCAAATGCAAAACAGCAAAAGAAAACATTTTGTGATGATGCAGATTTTCTGTATCTTGATCATGATTGTGGTCAAATGATGATATTCATCTGCCATAACCCATTAAATTGCACATTGAAAAGGGTGAATTTTACTGTGTGTACATTATACTTAAATGGAGCTGTAAATATGTTTGGAGCTTATCTGTGAACATTAGTTGCAGAGCAGGAGTTATTTTTATAGAGTGGAAATCTGCTAAGTGCCAACTTGAGAAGGGTTGAGAAAAATTAGAACCTTCTTCCAACACATTTCAGTTAGAACACTCTTAGGATGTCGTTACAGCTGTGCTCTATATTGGAGTCTCTGATGAAATCACATGTCTAACAATCTCAGCATGCCTTTAATCAACAGAATATACACGTGTTTTCTTTTTTTACTATAAAGGATATACCAAACAACTTTTTCAAGACTTTACTTCAAAAAGGCACGTAGTTTTGCAACATTTTTGGTAAGTCTTTAATTATTTCAAAATGAAAAATTGAAAATAAAATGCAATTATTTACTCAGGGCCCCCACAAAAAAGGCCTGTACGGGGAATGCATGTGGTGTGTGTGTGTGTGTGTGTGTGTGTGTGTGTGTGTGTAAGTGTGTGATTTGAAGAATTGAAAAAATTTTAGTGGGGTTTTGTAGCATCACTTTGATAGCATCCTGTAATTTTGAATTGTGTTAGAAATAAAAATAAAGTGAATACACTGATAAAAGAATTTGAAAAGAATTTGCATTATTGCCTAAATTATGTGTGGTTTCCACAGTGGCATGAATCGAGCATCTTTAACCTACATAACAATATATCAGAATGTATTAGGTAAAAAATAAGTAAACTAGTATAACAAAGTTAAATATTTCTAAAGGAAAATTATAGCTTTATTTTTTTTCCTGAACTGTTTTGAGGAGATATTTACACCAAAAGATATTATCATTGATCAATGAAACTTTTTCAGAATTTGCTTGTGTCCCACCAATATTTGATTACATAGTGCTTCTGTGAGTTCCATTTCATTAATTTAGCATTGACAGGAGAGAAGGCAATGGCTCTGCAGCCTCTCTTGATGTGGCATGATCCTGGTTCCGCTGGCTGATATCTATTAGAACCATGGCCTTAATCATGCCTTTCATGCTTCTAACTTGATTTGCATTTGTTGTGTAATCCAAATTTATTCTCTCGTTTAGTCGCTTCCACCCATAGAAAAGCAGGTCTTTTTCATTTCTCCTTCACCATTGCCCCCATTTTTTCTTTTTGTCCTCCCATGATGAAAAACAAGACAGAAACAAACTATAACAACAACAGACACCTTTTGTCTGTGGTCACCAATGCATTGTAGCACTAAACTTTGTTCAAAATCTCTAGATCTGACCTCTATATCTGCTGTTCCCAGAGTTTTTCAATGTATTCTCTAGACTGCTGTGACCCATTGACAGAACGTCTAGCTATATTTAATTGAAAGTTATTACTGTCTGATATGGCTTGGCTGTGTCTGCACCGAAATCTCATCTTGCACTGTAGCTCCCATAATTCACATGTTGTGGGAGGCACCCAGTGAGAGGTAAGTGGATCATGGGGGCAGTTTTCCCCACACTGTTCTAGTGGTAGTGAATAAGTCTCATGAGATCTGATGGTTTTATAAGGGGAAACCCCTTTCGCCTTTCACTTGGTTCTCATTTGCTAAATCATGCCTCTCAGCTGATTCTCTCTAGAATTTATTCTCAGGAGATCTAATTAATAACTTGTCAAGCTGATGTCCATCCTTGGGGACAACTCGTATCTGAAGAATGGCCAGTGAAAGGTATTAAAACTCCATACTCCTGCCTCAATTTAGGGCAACTCTGAAGGGTCACCCCAGCTTCTCAGCTCCCCCTTGAGATTAGCTGAGGTATTTGTTGTGACTGCCTCACATCTCAACTCCCTTTATCCAATTCAGTTTTTTCGCCACAGTTGTTGGTTCCTAGGATTTTACCCAGTTAAATGTTCTCTACACAAATCTCTATCTCAAATCTGCTTTACAGGGAATGTGGCCTCAGACAGGTTTTCATTAGGTTCTGGACATAACTCTCATTAGTCATTGATATGATTCGGCTGTGTCTCCGGCCGAATCTCACCTTGATTGTAATTATCCCCGCATGTCAAGGATGGAGTCAGGTGGAGATAATTGAATCATAGGGGCGGGTTCCCCCTACTGTTCTCCTGGTAGCGAATAAGTCTCACCAGATCTGATGCTTTTAAAATGGGAGTTTCCCTACACAAGCTTTCTTCTCTGCTACCATTTAAGATGTGCCTTTGCTTCTTTTTTGCCTTCTGCCGTGACTGTGAGGCCTCCCCAGCCATGTGGAATTGTGAGTTCATTAAACCTCTTTCCTTTATAAATTACCCGGTCTTGGGTAGGACTTTATTAGCAGCATGAGAACAAACTAGTACAGTCTGTTCTATAAGCCCAAGTCGGATCACAGAGTCCCGCTTTCTGTTTTTTTTTCTAGCCCATATTTCTACTAAAACTTGACTCATATAGACTTAAAACAAAATAATTAAGCATGGCTAATATTTATTTAATATTTTATACGTGTCAGGTACTGTATTTTGTAACTTATCTTTTAATAATCTTTCCAAATCTCTAAAAGGAGAATTCTGCTCTTTTATAGAGAAAATAAGGATGGCTCAATCTTTTGATTTTTATTACAAGCTTTATTTTGTATAACATATAATAAACTAAAAATATTGAAAGTTTAGAAACCATCAGCACACAATCGAGGTGATGGAAATATACTTCACCTCCAGTTTCCTGATGCCTCTTTATAATACATTTCTCTGGCCCCTCATTCCTGGCCCTTAAAAACCACCAAACTGCTTTCTGTCACTGGACAGTAATTTATACAGTCAAAAAATGTATATAAATACAATTTTACACTATGCACTTTTTTGTCTGACATTTTATGTTTTTTTCTCTGCATGTTTTACCTCTAGAGTCTGCCTTGTTTCACTTAGTATAATTATTTTGAGATTCATTCATGTTATAGTATGTATCCATAATTAATTCGGATAAAGCAAGTTAATTCATTAATGTATTGATTGATATTTAGACTGTTTCTAGTTTGGGCTATTATGAATACATGTGCTATGAACATTTGTGTTGATATCATTATATGAACACCTACTTTTATCTCTCTTGGGTAAATACCCAGGAGTGCAATGGCTGAGTCTTACGGCAGAAGTATGTTTAACATTTTAAGGGACTCTTGAACTGTTTTTCAAAGGTTACACATTTTTGTATTCCCATCAGCAGTGTATGAGAGTTTCAGCTTCTCCACATCCAAGCCAGTGCTTGGCTATTATCAGTCATGCTAATCTTAGCTATTTAAAAATAGATAGTGGCGTCTCATTTTGGTTTTAATTTGCATTGCCCTAAGCATTAATTATGTTGAGCATATGTGCTTATTTACCAAACAAATGTCTACTTTGAAATGTCTGTTCCAGTCTTTCACCCAAGTTTTAAATGGGGTTGTTTGTTTTTCATTATTAAATTTTGAGCTTTTAAAATATATTTTTGATGCAAGCCCTTTATCAGATATATGAGTTGCAAATATTTTCTCCCAGCCTGCAGCTTGTCTTTTCAGTCTCTTAATAGATTCTTTTGAAGAGCAGATTCTTTTTTTTAAATTTGATGAGTTTTTCTTATCAATATATTATTATATAAATCATGCTGTGGGGTCATATCAAAGAAAGCTTTGCCTGACTCAAAGTCCCAAATGTTTTCACATCTTCCCTCTCCTCTCCTTTGGGAACTGAGATTACACGTAAATTCAGTTACTTGAAATGTACTGTCTACTATTGCTCTGTTCATGTTTTTTAAAAATTTATTTTCTCTCTATATTTTATTTTGAGAGGTGTCTATCTTTTCTTCTTTAATGACTAATGTGCTATCAGCCTACCATGTAGCTGGGACTACAGCCGCATGCTACTATGTCCCGCTAATTTTTGTATTTTTAGTAGAGATGGGATTTCACCATATTGGTCAGGCTGGTCCTGAACTCCTGACTTCGTGATCCACCTGCCTCGGCCTCGCAAAATGCTGAGATTACAGGCGTGAGCCACTGCGCCCAGCCTCCTTTAGTGTATCTTGCATGTCTCTATTTTAGAACATATAGAATACTGTTTCAATAAGCATTTTAATGTTCTTAACTGATAACTCTGGCACCTTGATTTACTCTGGATCAGTTCTGACTCAGTGATTTTTCTCCTTATTATGAGCCACGTTCTTCTGTCTTTTGTTGTTACTGTTGCGTCTCTGCTAAACTGTGTCTGGATGTCAGATACGGTGACTTTTATCTTATTGAGTGCTGGAAGTATATATAAATATTCTTGATCTTTGTATTGGTATGTATTTAAGTTTAGTTGGAAAGAGTTTGACTCTTTTTGGTCTTGCTTTAAAAATTCATTAGGTGGGATCAGACCAGTTCTCATTTTAGAGCTAATCACTCCCAACTAGTGAGGCAAGATCCTTCTGGGTATCCCTGGGAATCTTGAGGTGTTTCTGGGTTGGCTGATAAAATAAGCACTATTACTGGACCTTGGTGAGCATGTGTACTGTTACTTTTCATCTTATCTGTGTGTTGTTTCCCCAACCGTAGGTACTTTTCTCTAGGCCTGTCCTAACAATTACTTAGCTATGTACTTTAGGGGGACCCTTTGCAGAGCTCTGGAGTTCTCTTTCTGTGCAGCCCCTTCTTCTCGGAAACCTTGTCCTGAGAGCTCATGTCAACATGGTTTCTGTGGACTCTCAGCTCTGTCCCCTCAGCTCAGGGAGAACAATGGGCTCCTCTTGGGCTCTTCTCCTGGAGTAGTGGGCTGGAAAACTTTCTCCAGGCATAAATTAGGGCAGTTGATAGGCTCACCTTGTTTGAGACTGACTTTACAGGGTCTTGCAAACTTTTGTGGCATACATTTTGGCCATTTTTTTGGTTGTTTCAGGAGGGAGAGAAAGTCTAGTTCTTGTTACTCCATCATGGTCATTGCAGAAGTCAACCTAACTGATATTTATCAATACAGTCTGTTGCTACACATTGAACTTGCTTAAGATAATTTTTAGATGGCACAGAACTTTCTGTCCATTGAATGAGACTCTCTGCTTATTTTGCAAGTGCTCATTTGTATGGAGACATTTGTATGGAGAAACTTCAAAAAGTTTGTGGAAAAATGAAGTTAAAAGATAAACATTGAAAATGTGATCTTCGGTTTTCATCCCTAAAGAACTGATGGTCCTGGGAACTTAACAATGTCAATGCAGTCTCTTATACATTATTAACTTAAGAAAAATGGGTGCCCTTTCCACATTTGTTGAGATTGGGAAACAAAAAGAAGTCAGAAGGAGCCAAATCAGAGCTGTAAGGTGGATGCCTGACAATTTCCCATTGAGATTCTCACAAAATTGCCTTTGCTCGATGACAGGAATGAGCAGAAACATTGTGGTGTTAGAGGACTGTCTGCTAAAGCTTTCCCAGGTATTTTGCCCTAAAACTTTGGCTAACTTATTCAAAACACTCTCATGATATGCAGATATTATTGTTCTTTGACCTTCCACAAAGTCAACAAGCAAAATGCCTGGAATGTCCCCAAAAAACTGTTGCCGTGACCTTTGCTCTTGAGTGATCCCCTTTTGCTTTGACTGGACCACTTCCACCTTTGGTAGCCATTGCTTTGATTGTGTTTTGCCCTCAGGATCATACTGGGAAAGCCATGTTTTATCTTCTGTTACAATTCTTCAAAGAAATCCTTCAGGATCTTGACCCTAGTTCTTTAAAATTTCCATTGAGAGCTCTCCTCTTGTCTGCAGCTGATCTGAGCACAACACTTTTGGCACCCATGCAGTGGAAAGTTGGTTCAACTTTAATTTTTTAGTCAGAACTGTGTAAGCTGAACCAATTAAGATGTCTACGATGTTGGCTATTGTTTGTGCTGTTGATTATCAGTCCTCTTCAATTAGGGCACAAACAAGATTAATTTTTTTCCTTGCAAATTGATATGGATGATCTGTCCCTGTGGACTTCATCTTCCACATCATCTCGTTTCTTCTTTAAAAAAGCTGTCCGCTTGTGAACTACTGATTTCTTTGGTGCATTGTCCCCTCAAGCTTCTTGTAAAGCATCAGTGATTTCACCATTCTTTCACTCAAGCTTCATCATAATCTAATGTTTGTTCTTGCTTCAATTTTAGCAGAATTTACATTGCTCTGCTAGGGGCTCTTTTCAAACTAATGTCTACTCCTTCTTACTGTCTCAAACTAGATCCTGTTCAAACATGCTATAATAAATTAGTATGAGTTTATTTTGCTGCCAATATTGAAACCTTTGCATAGTTTTTTTCATAATATACATTTTCTGTGAACTTTTTAAGGCCTCTCACGTATCCACAGGTAGAGTGCCTTACCTATTCTGACTTCAGTCAATTATTCAAGACCTTTCCTTGTCAGTGACACATTAGAAAGGTAGAGTATTGAAAAATAAGAGTAGCTTCTGCTGATTAAGAAATACTATATCTTTTTCTACTTCTTTCTTTTTTTTTTTTTTTCTTGAGACAGCATCTTTCTCTGTCACCCAGGCTGGAGTGCAGTGGTGTGATCTCAGCTCACTGCAACCTCTGCCTCCCAGGGTCAAGTGATTCTCCTGCCTCAGCCTCCCGAGTAGCTGGGACTATAGGTGCCTGCCACCACACCCAGCTAATTTTTGTATTTTTAGTGGAGACAAGGTTTCACCATATTGGCCAGGCTGGTCTTGAACTCCTGACCTTGTGATCTGCCTGACTCGGCCTCCCAAAGCGCTGGGATTACAGTCATGAGCAACTGTACCTAGCTTTCTACTTCTTTCTTATTATTTTCCTCCTCTCTCATTCCTATATTCTCTCCTTTCTCCTACTTTCCTCCCCACTCCCTGTTTCCTTCCTTTCATCTTTCCTATTTTCAGGACTTAATATTTCTTGAACCTCAGATGTTATCATAGTATGTTATTTGTTTAATTTTCACATAACAATAATAGTTTAAATACAAATAATATTTATTTTCATCCCCATGTTATCAGTATAACAGTAAAGATGTGGAGAGGCCAGCTGGGCATGGTGGCTCAAGCCTGTAATCCCAGCACATTGGGAGGCCGAGGTGGGTGGATCACGAGGTCAGGAGATCGAGACCATCCTGGCTAACACGGTGAAACCCCATCTCTACTAAAAAATAGAAAAAATTAGCTGGTCGTGGTGGCGCGTGCCTGTAGTCCCAGCTACTCGGGAGGCTGAGGCAGGAGAATAGTGTGAACCCGGGAGGCAGAACTTGCAGTGAGCCAAGATCACGCCACTGCACTCCAGCCTTGGTGACAGAGCGAGACTCTGTCTCAAAATAAATAAATAAATAAATAAATAAATGAAAATAAAATTAAAAAAAATGATGTGGAGAGGCCAAACCAATGGCTCTTATATCCACGTTCTTTCTTCTAAATGATTTCACCTTAGTTTTGGTCTGCATCTCTAACCATAGCTAGTTGCAGTAGGACCTTCTATCTGGCCTTGCTGCTCTCATTTTTGGACCTCCTCACTGAAATCAAATTGATCTTTCTAAAATGCAAACCCGGTCTTAGTATTTTATTACTTAAAACCCATTGGTGGCTTTCCATGATTTATGGAATAAAGTCAAAATTCCTGTTTTTGCCCACGTTTCTGTGTGCCTCTCATCCCTACATTTACTGATTCCTGTGTGCCATAAATTGCCAGTTGTCCAGAGTTCATTCTCTTTTTGTACTTGGGAGGACTTCTGCATCCTGCAACTTTTCCCCTGAAACATGCTTGGAAAATACCTACTCATTTTTTTCAGATTCAGGTTAGTTTTTTACTTCAGTTTCTTTTCCTGAAGCTTATACTGACTGCTCCATATGGCTTTGGGGATTAGCTACTCATTCCTTTGTGCCCTTTTGTAGATACACATTTATCATGGAGTCTTTTTTTTTTTTTTTTGAGACAGAGTCTCACTCTGTCACCAGGCTGGAGTGCAGTGGTGTGATCTCAGCTCACTGCAACCTTTACCTTCCAGGTTCAATTGATTCTCTTGCCTCAGCCTCCCAAGTAACTAAAGCCATGCACCACCGTGCCCAGCTAATTTTTGTATTTTTAGTAGAGACGGGGTTTCACTATGTTGGCCAGGATGGTCTCGATCTCTTGACCTCGTGATCTGCCCACGTTGGCCTCCCAAAGTGCTGGGATTACAGGCATGAGCCACCACTCCCAATCAGTCATGCAGTCTTTATACTTACTTGTTTACTTGCCTGTGAGCTCACTGAATGCAGGGAATATTTCCTTGTTGCTCTAGCACCTACACCAGTACCTGGTATCCAGAAGCTGTATGCTAAATGTTTGTTGAGTGGCTGTTTGACTGAATGATTGTACTCCTAATTAGTAGATAGAAAGCCATGAACTTCCCAGTTCATCATTCTTTGTGCTCAATTCTGGTTTCTTTATTGTGTTCAAAAGAGTTCCTTAGTGACATAAAACTATGGAGCTAGTATGTCAGCTCATTTAAGCAATGATTGGTTTATGTATATAAGAGGCTTCAATAATTATATATTTTTATTTCAGTTTCAATAAATGATCAATTGATTAATTTTCTCTGTTTTGGCTTATTGTTCACATTTAATATCAAAAGTGTTTTACTTAAAATTATTCATGCCAATTATGACAGTTAGGTGAATATTACTTTGATTTACATTCCAGTAGTAGTTTTGGTTGAACCCTGAATATGCTAAGACGTCACTTTTCTTTTTTCTTATGAACAGGCTACTGTGTTTACATATATTATTAAAATCTTCTTTGAAAATACGAAGTGTTACATTTCTTATATTTAGTTCTCTGTGCTTCAGAATTCCTGTGATACTTGCACTTAAGTCCTTCTGAGCAGTTGATGTTAATATTTATGTGGTTAATTTCATGAAACATGGTGGTTTTCATTTCTATCATTAATTTATACAGGAGATAGACTGTTTTCCAGGTGTAAGCTCAGTCATATAATTAGAAAATTTATAAGCAGAAGGGAGTTATTTGGTCTAACCCATTTATTCTACAGATAGAGAAATTAGAGTCCAGAAACTCTGTCTTCTTTAAAGTCTTACAGGTATTTAAGAAAAAAGAATAGACTTGAGGTTTCTGTGTTCTGAACCCAGTGATCTTGACACTGTAATGATCTTCATCCATATTATTCACAGAAGTAAATATAATCACATATTAAATAAGAAACACAAATACTAAGGAGATATTATACTGAAAAATGAAATAATATTATCTTAATTATTTTGATCAGATTCAATATATAGCAGCTTGAAGGCTAATAATTCCAATGATTCTCTGAATAAACCATTTTTCTAATAAGATTACAGGTTTTAGTAATCTAATTATTTTGACTGATGCAAATGTTACCCCGCCAGTCTGAAAAATGTGTTTATTTATATGTCATAAAGAATAATTTATTCCAAAAAGGCTAATTTTCAAAATATATGTATCTTCTGAAACTGTATCTATTTTTTTCCCACGTTTTCTAAATATAGTTTAGAGGGCGTTTGTAGATTTTCATGGTGCTGAAAAATTAAGGTATAATGGTCTCATGAAGGAGAATAATGTCATTTAGACGTTGTAATTTTGGAGGATCACAATACTTTTTGGAATGTGGTTGTTGCAGCACTGGTCACTTATACTAATTATATAATAACATACTATACTAATGCAATAATATACCATATGAAATTATTAAATGGTAAATTCGTCTTAAATCCTCTAGAATACTGCAAAGAAATAGTTTATATAAGAAAGAGTACCATAGCATATGTGAACACAATGTTTCCTATTTTTTCTTCTTTTTTATTTTTTTGAAGACAAGTTCTCACTCTGTTGCCCAGACTGGAGTTCAGTGCCATGTTCATAGTTCACTGCAACCTCAAACTCCCAAGCTCAAGTGATCCTCTTGATTCAGCCTCTGAAGTAGCTGTGCCTATAGGTGTGCACCACCACACTGGCTAATTTTTAAAATTTTTTATAGATATGTTGCCCAAGCTGGTCTCAAATTCTTGAGCTCAAGAGATCTTCTCACCTTGGCCTCCCAGAGTGTTGGGATTACAGGCATGAGCCACCATACTCAGCCAATATTTCTTTTCTAAAAGACATTTTCTAACACACTTCTCATTTTAACTAACATAATATTCAAAGTGTAGATCTGAGAAAGAGATAGTGCCTGCAGATCTGGGATCCTACATGCTAATATTATGGGATGCATTCAGATTTGATCAGCAGATATTCCATTTATTCTAGAACACCACCAGCAGAAGAATGTAATTACGTCTATCACTAAAACTTTGTGTCAATACAGACTACTGTATTTGTTATCATAGATGGTCCTTGGATGGCAGCCTTAAGCAATTTTAAACCTAGACAGGTGATGTACTTTTTCTTCTTGGATAATTTTCATTGTTTTATCTAATTTGGTTGTAACTAATGTGTTTAATATGGCTTGCTTGTTTTTTAAAAAGTTGTTCAGTATCCTTAGAACTCAGTGCTGATTTCTTTTTCTAGCAGGCCTTTTATATAGGACATCTCACTTTCTCCTGGCTCTCTACTACTAGCATGAGGTCTCTGAAAAAATCAAGACAGCCAAATAATTTGTTATAGAATAGCCTATGTAGAGGGACAGGGGAGGAGTCATATTCCAAGAGGGAAAGACCTTTGAGCCAGGCTCAATTTGTAGAGGCTGTTGAATGAAAATGAGAGAGAGAGAATGCACACTTTATTGCACTATTAAAGCAAAATTCTGACAATAACTTCTAAAAATGATTCCACTCTTATACACTGAGAATATGACAGACCTTCCAAAAGTATAATTTCTTACATGAACGTCCAGGTATATAAGGAAAAATAACTATTTCATACCAATATCTTCAGCCGCCTTTATTGTTGGTTCACCACATAGATTTTTATCAGAATCGCAGAACATTAATTTTTTAAATTAGCTACCATTACAACTAGCTTGAGAAGAACTTTCTTTTTAATAATTCGACCCAGATGCATTCTAGATACTCCAGTGTTACGAATCGATGGCTTCATGAGGAGCCGCTGTTGACTCATGCTATCTCTGGACACACTGACAGGAAATGTTTTCTTACACCTGTTTTCCTCCTGCTTTTCCTTGGTAGGACTTAGTTCCTTGGCATAGTTCAGTATCAATGGCAGTCATAGAGAAGTGTTACAAAAACCCAGCTTATTCCAACTTGTGAATTATTTGGCACCCAGGAACCAGGTCTTACAATCTTCAACCCACTTTTTCCTAACATGGCCCCTTTTCTGAAATGTTTATTTATATATGATGTAGGCCTGGGGAAAGGACATGGACTTTCAAAGAAAATATTCTGCAATAGATCTCTCAACTCCAGAGAACCTTCTGACTAAATCTGAAAGAATTCCACTGTGCTCTGATAACATCCTTTAATAATGAAGGAAAAGATATTTTTCCCCCAGGAGGATTTTGTAGTGAAAGAGATGGCATAATTTTTTTTAAATGTTGTTTATAATCTAATTTGTTTTTTCATTTGTGGGGTGTGTCTTAAATCCTAAATGGTACATCCTTTTTAAAATACTTCTAGTAATAAAATGTTTCTGAAGTTATGTTGTAAATATCATTGGACTATGTTTAATAATGTTAAGTTGATCCCACTTCCCCTGAAATTATATACATAAATGCTGAAAGTATAAATTTACATATACAACTTCATGGAACATTTTTCTTCCAAGTGTGCATTTGCTAGAATTTGCATTGAAAGGTTTTGGAAGGAGCCTGTTGGTATGAATCCTGTGTGAGCAACACTCAGATTTGTTGCATACTGAACAGCATGCTAAATCTCACTTCACAAGCTTAGATTTCTCATCTACCATCTTGAGCTGAATTTAAAATATAACTGCAGTTTATTATGTCACCTGTTCGTCAAACACTGATGCAAAGCTTAGTTTTCAGTGTGAAGAACCCATGACTAGAGAAGGGAAGAAGAAAGGGTCAAGCAGACCTCATTAAAGAGTGTATGGGCAAGAAAACACATCAGATGTCTTGATAGGTTTTTTAAAGTCCTGTTAGACTTGTCATGATTTCCAAAACACTAAATGCCATCTAGTATTTTGGACCCTCCAAAATTACAGTAGAATATTATTATGGGTCATCTTAATTGGAAATATACAGGAAAATCCTGATGATTAATGTAGACTAGTGATAGCTCTCACACATTTATATAACCTATGTTGAAAAGAAAGAAGAAAGGCAGGAAGGAAAGAAGGAAAAAGAGCGGAGAGAGAGGAACAAGAAAACACGTGGATTTGTGGAAATGAAAATTTTTAAATTACTAATTTGCAAGAATGGGTAAGAAAAATACCGAGTATGAACATAAGTGCTTTCAATTCCGTTTGTCTCTTAATCCTTCTCAGTCCGTGGCCAGTTTTGAAACTTGGTGTAACTTCCTTCCTTTATTCCTCCCTCCCTTGCTCCCTCCATCCCTTCTTGCCAGCCTCCTTCCCTTCCTCTCTCCTTGAGTTTCCTTCTTCTTTCTTCTTCCCTCCCTCCCTCCCTCTCTCTTTTTTTCCCTTAGTTTCCCCGGAAGCACATATACCAGCCATTTGAATGCTTTCTGCTCATAGATACTGCCAAGCCCCCTCACCCAGACTGCTGACTAGATTTGGTAGAATGGAATGAGAAACATAGACTTTGTGTCTGTGGCGGCCACCTCTGATGTTGCAGATTTTTGCCGTGATTATGCACTCCAGCCGAGGGACGCTAGAGAGGTTGAAATTTCAACGGTGGGATTTGCCATTTTGGAATTTGCAGTAATGTACTGGATATGCTAACAGCAGCCTGGCTAGCCGCCACTTCACAAGGAAGTATTTAAATATACACGTGTAATATGAAGAAAATTGCATTAGATCATAAGGGATGAATTATTTTGTAAATGACTATACCATCAAATACCATACCTGATATCAATCATCTTCATCAGACAGTATCTGTGTATGTAAGTAGATAAACAAAAAAGCAGGAGTTTATTTCTCTCTAATGTATCCTTGACTCTCTAGCGGTGACCTCTGAAATGTCTCTTCTGATCCAGACTTGTTTGAATCATGTGCAACATTTTAGATTTGTCTTTTCTCTGCAAGTTTTTTTTTGTTAAGTACCATAACATATTGAACCAAATAGTTTTGCTTGCTTTCTATTGATGACACATGATTTTGGCTTTTATCTTCAGTGGAAAATCAATGTGTCACATGGCGTTCACTAAGAAAAAGGTATGGGGCCTCTTTGTAATTCTTTGTCAGATGGTTGCTTTATCTTGATTTATGCCTTCAAACTTTTTCCCATTCAGCAGAAAATATTGTGTCGCTATCTGTGAGAGCAAAGCGATCTATACCAATTTATGCTCTAAGTGTAGCCTCCTTCCAGAACTGCTTATGGAACATATCAACTCACTATAGATTAGGGACATAATGGATTCTTCTTTCTTAAAAGTGGCAGATTGACAATTTTAGTTCATATACAAGCTTTTATATTAACATTAAAACAATATTTCTATGTAAAGTAAAATATTGTAGTTGATTATTATTCGAGGGCCTCCCAGAATTTCAAGGTCTGAAAATAAATTCAATGTTCCTGGTGGTAACAAAATTGCTCCTACTTCCTTGTATCAGGACTGCCATTTGGAACTGCTGGGGAAGCTCTTTTCAGAAATTATTTTCAAAACAGCATTGTTGCCTTTTGCCAAACTGAAATCTGGTTGTAAACTTTTGAAAACTAGTTCCTTGGAATGGAATTCAAGTTGTCTTCTAAGCAATTTTTTTTAACTCAAACATACATTCTATCTTGCTTTATTATGTCACTATTTGTGTACGAAACATATTTCTATTTTTACCATTTTCAATTTATTTACATTTACATTTACATTTGTGTGTATATATATACACACATACATACACTTTAAGTTCTGGGATACATATGCAGAACTTGCAGTTTTGTGAAATAGGTATACATGTGCTGTCGTGGTTTGCTGCACCCATCAACCCGTCATCTACATTAAGTATTTCTCCTAATGCTATCCCTCCTCTTTCCTTCCTACCCACTGACAGGCCCCAGTGTGTGATGTTCCCCTCCCTGTGTCTATGTGTTCTCTTTGTTCAACTCCCACTTATGAGTGAGAACATGTGGTGTTTGGTTTTCTGTTCTTGTGATAGTTTGCTGAGAATGATGGTTTCCAGCTTCATCCATGTCTCTGCAAAAGACATTAATCCATCCTTTTTTATAGCTGCATAGTATTCCATGGTGTATATGTGCCACATATTCTTTATCCAGTCTATCATTGATGGGCATTTGGGTTGGTTCCTAGTCTTTGCTATTGTGAATAGTGCTGCAATAAACATATGTGTGAATGTGTCTTTATAGTAGAATGATTTATAATCCTTTGGATGTGTACCTAGTAATGAGACTGTTAGGTCAAATGGTATTTCTAGTTCTGGATCCTTGAGGAATTGCTACACTGTCTTCCACAATGGTTGAACTAATTTACACTCCCACCAACAGTGTGAAAGCATTCCTATTTCTCCACATCCTCTCTAGCACCTGTTGTTTCCTGACTTTTTAATGATTGCCATTCTAACTGGCGCGAGATGGTATCTCATTGGACCAGGGGTGATGAGCTTTTTTTTTTTTTCTTCGAGACAGCCTCACTCTGTCACCCAGGGTGTAGTGCAGTGGCACAATTTCGGCTCACTGCAACCTCCACCTAATGGGTTCAAGCAATTCTCCTGCCTTAGCCTCTTGAGTAGCTGGGATTACAGATATATACCACCACGCCTGGCTAAAGTTTTTTTTTGTGTGTTTTTGGTAGAGACAGAGTTTCACCGTAGTGGCCAGGCAAGTCTCAAACTCCCGACCTTGTGATCCACTCGCCTTGGCCTCCCAAAGTGATGGGATTACAGGCGTGAGCCACCACGCCCAGCCTATGATGAGCTTTTTTTCATGTGTTTATTGGCCGCATAAATGTCTTCTTTTGAGAAGTGTCTGTTCATATCCTTTTCCCACTTTTTGATGGGGTTGTTTTTTTCTTGTAAATTTGTTTAAGTTCCTTGTAGATTCTGGATATTAGCCCTTTGTTAGATGGATAGATTGCAAAAATTGTCTCCCACTCTGTAGGTTGTGTGTTCACTCCGATGATAGTGTCTTTTGCTGTGCAGAAGCTATCTTTAGTTTAATTAGATCCCATTTCTCAATTTTGGCTTTTGTTGCCACTGCTTTTGGTGTTTTAGTCATGAAGTCTTTGCCTATGCCTATGTTCTGAATGGTATTGGCTAGGTTTTCTTCTAGAGTTTTTATGGTTTTAGATCTTATGTTTAAGTCTTTAATCCATCTTGAGTTAATTATTTTATAAGGTGTAAGGAAGGGGTCCAGTTTCAGCTTTCTTCATATGGCTAGCCAGTTTTCCCATCACCATTGATTAAATAGTCAATCTTTCCCCATTGTTTGTTTCCGTCAGGTGTGTCAGAGATATGTTGTATATTTCATGGTACAATGCCTTCTGTCAATGGGGAAAAATAACAAGCATATATGGGATGAATGAAGTCTGCTATGGTTAAGGTTGAGAATATTTACTGATCCTTGAGTTCAGTCTCCAGGAATGTTGGAAATAGAGAATGGAGATAATGGAGATAAAGAAAAGTTCTGAAAATGACACTTCCCATAGTGTCAAAATTGTGATCTATTGGAGAATTCTGTGATACATCAAAATCTCTGTTTATACTGATGTTTGTTATTGTGTATGAGCATATCTTTATCAGGTGTAGGCTATTTCTATACTTTCATGTCTTTAAATCAATGTTTCTATTCACATATGTATATGTGCAAATAGAAGCATGTTAATATTATATATATATATTTTCTGTCATTACCATGATTGCTATGATTATCATTAGCATGTATTATTAGTGTGACCGAAGTATCATCAGTATCAGTTTCTTTCTAACTGCAGTGCTCCTGTAATGCTTCATTTCTACAGAGCCAACCTACACCCACCGTTTCCCTGACTATAACTTTACCTAAAGTATAAGCCCTTATAAAGCCATGAAAGCCTACCAAGAATTGTCAAAGAAGCTAGGCAGCAGCCAGGCTCTGCCTTAGGAAAAGACTTTACTTTTTATTATCATGTGCAGTACTTAACTACTCGTTTTGACCTCTAAGATTTTGCTCTCCTATATTTCTATCCCCTGGCTTTCTGATATTTCATGTGATTATATTTGAAATTTTAACCTTGCTTTTCTTTTTGGAATCTCTGATATCTCTGCTGCCACAGGTAATGACAGGTTCCTCTCTAACTGTTGGTGTTATCCCTGGTCAGATTATTACTGATGACAGAAGTAGATGTTTTACGTGGATTCTCTCGATATCAGAAACAAATACAGATATCACAACTCAAAAATGACAGACTGATAACCATTATGAACTTAGATGCAACATTCTTAATACAATATTAGCAAAGTGAGTCTAGGAATATTTAAAAATGATAATGTGTTTTAACCAAGTGGGGCTTATCTCAAGTTGGTTTCAACAACTGAAAATCTACCATGCTGACAGAAAAAAGAAAAATCACGTGACACTCTCAATAGATGCAAAAAAGGAATTTACAAAATGTAACACATTTTTTAAATTAAAAACTCCCAGCAAACTGAGGATAGAAAAGTACATTTTCAAACTGATTATGTGTTTACAGAAAATCTATAGCAAACATCTTACTTAAAATGGTGAAAGCCTTAATACTTTCTACATAAGATTATGAAAAATGCAATGATGTCCTCTCTCCCTAGTTCTTTAAAGTATTGCATTCAATATTAAATAAGTGGAAATATATACCAAGTTCATTGATAAATATTTAATACTTATGAGATGATAATTCTCCTGAAATTGATCTCTAGATTCAGTGGAATTCCCATGAAACCTTATAGGTCCTTTTGGATAAATTATAAAACTGATTCTAAAACAGGGAGAAAGAAAGAAGGGAAGGAAGGAGGAATGGACAGAAAGAAGAAAGAAATAAAGAGAAAAGAAAAGAAAATAAGAAATAAGTGACACCCAAGTTGGGAAGAAAGAAAAATACTATTCTCACATGATGTAAACATATACACAGAAAATCCTTAGGCATCTGCAGAAGTGTGCTAGAGGTATGAAGTGAATTTAACAAAGTTGTAGGATGAAAGATCAATAAATAAAATCAATTGTGTTTCTATACACAATCAACACCAATTAGAAAATAAAATTATGTAAGCAATTTAACTTATAATAGCCTCAAAAATAATAAAATAATTCAGAATAAATTTAATAAAAGGTATGCTGATCCAAAATTTCTAAATCACTAATACGAGAGATTGAATAGGTAGAAATATGTATCAAGTTCATTGGTAAATATACATGTCATACTTATTAGATGATAATTCTTCTGAAACTGATCTCCAGATTTGGCACAATCCCAATCAAACCTATAGGCCTTTTTGGAGAAATTACAAAGCTGATTCTAATTTTTTTTTTAAATATGGAAGTCCTAGAATAGCCAGAGCATGTTTTAGAAAGAAGAATAAAGTTGGAAAACTTTCCAAATTTCAAGACATATTGTAAAGCTACACTAACCAGTACAGTAAACTTACTGGCATGAAGAAGACATATATATCAGTGAAACAGAATAAATAATTTAGAAATATATCCAGCCTTACATGGCCAAAGTTGCCAAAATAATTCAATAAGGAAATCAATGTCTTTATAAAGATGGTACTAATAAAATTGGATATTAAATGGAGAATATGAACTTCAGAATTACCTCACACCATATCCTCAAGTTAACTCAACATGTATTTTATACATAATGTAAATATAAAAAGTATAAAGCTTACTGAATAGGAAAAATTTTTAATAATCTTACTATAGCTAAAAAATTTTAGATAAGAAAAGGATGGATGAAAATGGAAAAAAATAGTAAGTTGGACCTCATGAAATTAAGACTTTTGCAATTTAAAACATAGCATCAAAAAATGAAAAGGCAAACCACAGATTGGGACAGAATAATTTTAAATATGTCTGATAAAGAACTTTCATCTAGAATGTACACATAACTAAAAAACTAAATAACAAAACACAAATAACTCATTTAACATAATATTTTGACCTAAATGGACCAAATATTTGTACAGATATTTTAATTTAAAAAGAGATGATGTCCAATACACAAATGAAAAGATACTTAACATTACCCGTCATCAGGGAAATGCAAGTTAAAACCACATTGAGGTACCACTGTACACCCACTGGAGTGGCTGACACGAGCAGAACTGACCATACCACATGATGTGAAGAATTGCTATTCACACCTGGCTAGTGGGACTTCAAAATGGTACAGACATTTTGGAAAGCAGTTTGGCAGTTTCTTTTAATGTTAAACTTAGTACTGATCATATAACCAAATAATTCCACTGCGACTCAAAATAAATAAAAACATATCCGTACCAAGCCTCATCCTTGAAGTTCATAGCAGATGTGTCCATCAACTTGTAAATGGATAAACCAGTTGTAGATGGAGTACCACTCAACAATAAAAAGGAGCAAACTGATACAACAGCAATATAAATGAATATCAAAAGCATTATGCTCAGTGAAAGAAGCTAGACATGAAAGACACCAATGTATCATTCCACTAATAGGATACTCTAGAAAATGCAAACTGTAGAAACAGAAGCAGATTAGTGGTTGCCTGTGTTCAGGAATGGAGAAAAGATCAAATGCAAAACAGCAAAAGAAAACATTTTGTGATGATGCAGATTTTCTGTATCTTGATCATGATTGTGGTCAAATGATGATATTCATCTGCCATAACCCATTAAATTGCACATTGAAAAGGGTGAATTTTACTGTGTGTACATTATACTTAAATGGAGCTGTAAATATGTTTGGAGCTTATCTGTGAACATTAGTTGCAGAGCAGGAGTTATTTTTATAGAGTGGAAATCTGCTAAGTGCCAACTTGAGAAGGGTTGAGAAAAATTAGAACCTTCTTCCAACACATTTCAGTTAGAACACTCTTAGGATGTCGTTACAGCTGTGCTCTATATTGGAGTCTCTGATGAAATCACATGTCTAACAATCTCAGCATGCCTTTAATCAACAGAATATACACGTGTTTTCTTTTTTTACTATAAAGGATATACCAAACAACTTTCTCAAGACTTTACTTCAAAAAGGCACGTAGTTTTGCAACATTTTTGGTAAGTCTTTAATTATTTCAAAATGAAAAATTGAAAATAAAATGCAATTATTTACTCAGGGCCCCCACAAAAAAGGCCTGTACGGGGAATGCATGTGGTGTGTGTGTGTGTGTGTGTGTGTGTGTGTGTGTGTAAGTGTGTGATTTGAAGAATTGAAAAAATTTTAGTGGGGTTTTGTAGCATCACTTTGATAGCATCCTGTAATTTTGAATTGTGTTAGAAATAAAAATAAAGTGAATACACTGATAAAAGAATTTGAAAAGAATTTGCATTATTGCCTAAATTATGTGTGGTTTCCACAGTGGCATGAATCGAGCATCTTTAACCTACATAACAATATATCAGAATGTATTAGGTAAAAAATAAGTAAACTAGTATAACAAAGTTAAATATTTCTAAAGGAAAATTATAGCTTTATTTTTTTTCCTGAACTGTTTTGAGGAGATATTTACACCAAAAGATATTATCATTGATCAATGAAACTTTTTCAGAATTTGCTTGTGTCCCACCAATATTTGATTACATAGTGCTTCTGTGAGTTCCATTTCATTAATTTAGCATTGACAGGAGAGAAGGCAATGGCTCTGCAGCCTCTCTTGATGTGGCATGATCCTGGTTCCGCTGGCTGATATCTATTAGAACCATGGCCTTAATCATGCCTTTCATGCTTCTAACTTGATTTGCATTTGTTGTGTAATCCAAATTTATTCTCTCGTTTAGTCGCTTCCACCCATAGAAAAGCAGGTCTTTTTCATTTCTCCTTCACCATTGCCCCCATTTTTTCTTTTTGTCCTCCCATGATGAAAAACAAGACAGAAACAAACTATAACAACAACAGACACCTTTTGTCTGTGGTCACCAATGCATTGTAGCACTAAACTTTGTTCAAAATCTCTAGATCTGACCTCTATATCTGCTGTTCCCAGAGTTTTTCAATGTATTCTCTAGACTGCTGTGACCCATTGACAGAACGTCTAGCTATATTTAATTGAAAGTTATTACTGTCTGATATGGCTTGGCTGTGTCTGCACCGAAATCTCATCTTGCACTGTAGCTCCCATAATTCACATGTTGTGGGAGGCACCCAGTGAGAGGTAAGTGGATCATGGGGGCAGTTTTCCCCACACTGTTCTAGTGGTAGTGAATAAGTCTCATGAGATCTGATGGTTTTATAAGGGGAAACCCCTTTCGCCTTTCACTTGGTTCTCATTTGCTAAATCATGCCTCTCAGCTGATTCTCTCTAGAATTTATTCTCAGGAGATCTAATTAATAACTTGTCAAGCTGATGTCCATCCTTGGGGACAACTCGTATCTGAAGAATGGCCAGTGAAAGGTATTAAAACTCCATACTCCTGCCTCAATTTAGGGCAACTCTGAAGGGTCACCCCAGCTTCTCAGCTCCCCCTTGAGATTAGCTGAGGTATTTGTTGTGACTGCCTCACATCTCAACTCCCTTTATCCAATTCAGTTTTTTCGCCACAGTTGTTGGTTCCTAGGATTTTACCCAGTTAAATGTTCTCTACACAAATCTCTATCTCAAATCTGCTTTACAGGGAATGTGGCCTCAGACAGGTTTTCATTAGGTTCTGGACATAACTCTCATTAGTCATTGATATGATTCGGCTGTGTCTCCGGCCAAATCTCACCTTGATTGTAATTATCCCCGCATGTCAAGGATGGAGTCAGGTGGAGATAATTGAATCATAGGGGCGGGTTCCCCCTACTGTTCTCCTGGTAGCGAATAAGTCTCACCAGATCTGATGCTTTTAAAATGGGAGTTTCCCTACACAAGCTTTCTTCTCTGCTACCATTTAAGATGTGCCTTTGCTTCTTTTTTGCCTTCTGCCGTGACTGTGAGGCCTCCCCAGCCATGTGGAATTGTGAGTTCATTAAACCTCTTTCCTTTATAAATTACCCGGTCTTGGGTAGGACTTTATTAGCAGCATGAGAACAAACTAGTACAGTCTGTTCTATAAGCCCAAGTCGGATCACAGAGTCCCGCTTTCTGTTTTTTTTTTTCTAGCCCATATTTCTACTAAAACTTGACTCATATAGACTTAAAACAAAATAATTAAGCATGGCTAATATTTATTTAATATTTTATACGTGTCAGGTACTGTATTTTGTAACTTATCTTTTAATAATCTTTCCAAATCTCTAAAAGGAGAATTCTGCTCTTTTATAGAGAAAATAAGGATGGCTCAATCTTTTGATTTTTATTACAAGCTTTATTTTGTATAACATATAATAAACTAAAAATATTGAAAGTTTAGAAACCATCAGCACACAATCGAGGTGATGGAAATATACTTCACCTCCAGTTTCCTGATGCCTCTTTATAATACATTTCTCTGGCCCCTCATTCCTGGCCCTTAAAAACCACCAAACTGCTTTCTGTCACTGGACAGTAATTTATACAGTCAAAAAATGTATATAAATACAATTTTACACTATGCACTTTTTTGTCTGACATTTTATGTTTTTTTCTCTGCATGTTTTACCTCTAGAGTCTGCCTTGTTTCACTTAGTATAATTATTTTGAGATTCATTCATGTTATAGTATGTATCCATAATTAATTCGGATAAAGCAAGTTAATTCATTAATGTATTGATTGATATTTAGACTGTTTCTAGTTTGGGCTATTATGAATACATGTGCTATGAACATTTGTGTTGATATCATTATATGAACACCTACTTTTATCTCTCTTGGGTAAATACCCAGGAGTGCAATGGCTGAGTCTTACGGCAGAAGTATGTTTAACATTTTAAGGGACTCTTGAACTGTTTTTCAAAGGTTACACATTTTTGTATTCCCATCAGCAGTGTATGAGAGTTTCAGCTTCTCCACATCCAAGCCAGTGCTTGGCTATTATCAGTCATGCTAATCTTAGCTATTTAAAAATAGATAGTGGCGTCTCATTTTGGTTTTAATTTGCATTGCCCTAAGCATTAATTATGTTGAGCATATGTGCTTATTTACCAAACAAATGTCTACTTTGAAATGTCTGTTCCAGTCTTTCACCCAAGTTTTAAATGGGGTTGTTTGTTTTTCATTATTAAATTTTGAGCTTTTAAAATATATTTTTGATGCAAGCCCTTTATCAGATATATGAGTTGCAAATATTTTCTCCCAGCCTGCAGCTTGTCTTTTCAGTCTCTTAATAGATTCTTTTGAAGAGCAGATTCTTTTTTTTAAATTTGATGAGTTTTTCTTATCAATATATTATTATATAAATCATGCTGTGGGGTCATATCAAAGAAAGCTTTGCCTGACTCAAAGTCCCAAATGTTTTCACATCTTCCCTCTCCTCTCCTTTGGGAACTGAGATTACACGTAAATTCAGTTACTTGAAATGTACTGTCTACTATTGCTCTGTTCATGTTTTTTAAAAATTTATTTTCTCTCTATATTTTATTTTGAGAGGTGTCTATCTTTTCTTCTTTAATGACTAATGTGCTATCAGCCTACCATGTAGCTGGGACTACAGCCGCATGCTACTATGTCCCGCTAATTTTTGTATTTTTAGTAGAGATGGGATTTCACCATATTGGTCAGGCTGGTCCTGAACTCCTGACTTCGTGATCCACCTGCCTCGGCCTCGCAAAATGCTGAGATTACAGGCGTGAGCCACTGCGCCCAGCCTCCTTTAGTGTATCTTGCATGTCTCTATTTTAGAACATATAGAATACTGTTTCAATAAGCATTTTAATGTTCTTAACTGATAACTCTGGCACCTTGATTTACTCTGGATCAGTTCTGACTCAGTGATTTTTCTCCTTATTATGAGCCACGTTCTTCTGTCTTTTGTTGTTACTGTTGCGTCTCTGCTAAACTGTGTCTGGATGTCAGATACGGTGACTTTTATCTTATTGAGTGCTGGAAGTATATATAAATATTCTTGATCTTTGTATTGGTATGTATTTAAGTTTAGTTGGAAAGAGTTTGACTCTTTTTGGTCTTGCTTTAAAAATTCATTAGGTGGGATCAGACCAGTTCTCATTTTAGAGCTAATCACTCCCAACTAGTGAGGCAAGATCCTTCTGGGTATCCCTGGGAATCTTGAGGTGTTTCTGGGTTGGCTGATAAAATAAGCACTATTACTGGACCTTGGTGAGCATGTGTACTGTTACTTTTCATCTTATCTGTGTGTTGTTTCCCCAACCGTAGGTACTTTTCTCTAGGCCTGTCCTAACAATTACTTAGCTATGTACTTTAGGGGGACCCTTTGCAGAGCTCTGGAGTTCTCTTTCTGTGCAGCCCCTTCTTCTCGGAAACCTTGTCCTGAGAGCTCATGTCAACATGGTTTCTGTGGACTCTCAGCTCTGTCCCCTCAGCTCAGGGAGAACAATGGGCTCCTCTTGGGCTCTTCTCCTGGAGTAGTGGGCTGGAAAACTTTCTCCAGGCATAAATTAGGGCAGTTGATAGGCTCACCTTGTTTGAGACTGACTTTACAGGGTCTTGCAAACTTTTGTGGCATACATTTTGGCCATTTTTTTGGTTGTTTCAGGAGGGAGAGAAAGTCTAGTTCTTGTTACTCCATCATGGTCATTGCAGAAGTCAACCTAACTGATATTTATCAATACAGTCTGTTGCTACACATTGAACTTGCTTAAGATAATTTTTAGATGGCACAGAACTTTCTGTCCATTGAATGAGACTCTCTGCTTATTTTGCAAGTGCTCATTTGTATGGAGACATTTGTATGGAGAAACTTCAAAAAGTTTGTGGAAAAATGAAGTTAAAAGATAAACATTGAAAATGTGATCTTCGGTTTTCATCCCTAAAGAACTGATGGTCCTGGGAACTTAACAATGTCAATGCAGTCTCTTATACATTATTAACTTAAGAAAAATGGGTGCCCTTTCCACATTTGTTGAGATTGGGAAACAAAAAGAAGTCAGAAGGAGCCAAATCAGAGCTGTAAGGTGGATGCCTGACAATTTCCCATTGAGATTCTCACAAAATTGCCTTTGCTCGATGACAGGAATGAGCAGAAACATTGTGGTGTTAGAGGACTGTCTGCTAAAGCTTTCCCAGGTATTTTGCCCTAAAACTTTGGCTAACTTATTCAAAACACTCTCATGATATGCAGATATTATTGTTCTTTGACCTTCCACAAAGTCAACAAGCAAAATGCCTGGAATGTCCCCAAAAAACTGTTGCCGTGACCTTTGCTCTTGAGTGATCCCCTTTTGCTTTGACTGGACCACTTCCACCTTTGGTAGCCATTGCTTTGATTGTGTTTTGCCCTCAGGATCATACTGGGAAAGCCATGTTTTATCTTCTGTTACAATTCTTCAAAGAAATCCTTCAGGATCTTGACCCTAGTTCTTTAAAATTTCCATTGAGAGCTCTCCTCTTGTCTGCAGCTGATCTGAGCACAACACTTTTGGCACCCATGCAGTGGAAAGTTGGTTCAACTTTAATTTTTTAGTCAGAACTGTGTAAGCTGAACCAATTAAGATGTCTACGATGTTGGCTATTGTTTGTGCTGTTGATTATCAGTCCTCTTCAATTAGGGCACAAACAAGATTAATTTTTTTCCTTGCAAATTGATATGGATGATCTGTCCCTGTGGACTTCATCTTCCACATCATCTCGTTTCTTCTTTAAAAAAGCTGTCCGCTTGTGAACTACTGATTTCTTTGGTGCATTGTCCCCTCAAGCTTCTTGTAAAGCATCAGTGATTTCACCATTCTTTCACTCAAGCTTCATCATAATCTAATGTTTGTTCTTGCTTCAATTTTAGCAGAATTTACATTGCTCTGCTAGGGGCTCTTTTCAAACTAATGTCTACTCCTTCTTACTGTCTCAAACTAGATCCTGTTCAAACATGCTATAATAAATTAGTATGAGTTTATTTTGCTGCCAATATTGAAACCTTTGCATAGTTTTTTTCATAATATACATTTTCTGTGAACTTTTTAAGGCCTCTCACGTATCCACAGGTAGAGTGCCTTACCTATTCTGACTTCAGTCAATTATTCAAGACCTTTCCTTGTCAGTGACACATTAGAAAGGTAGAGTATTGAAAAATAAGAGTAGCTTCTGCTGATTAAGAAATACTATATCTTTTTCTACTTCTTTCTTTTTTTTTTTTTTTTTTTTTCTTGAGACAGCATCTTTCTCTGTCACCCAGGCTGGAGTGCAGTGGTGTGATCTCAGCTCACTGCAACCTCTGCCTCCCAGGGTCAAGTGATTCTCCTGCCTCAGCCTCCCGAGTAGCTGGGACTATAGGTGCCTGCCACCACACCCAGCTAATTTTTGTATTTTTAGTGGAGACAAGGTTTCACCATATTGGCCAGGCTGGTCTTGAACTCCTGACCTTGTGATCTGCCTGACTCGGCCTCCCAAAGCGCTGGGATTACAGTCATGAGCAACTGTACCTAGCTTTCTACTTCTTTCTTATTATTTTCCTCCTCTCTCATTCCTATATTCTCTCCTTTCTCCTACTTTCCTCCCCACTCCCTGTTTCCTTCCTTTCATCTTTCCTATTTTCAGGACTTAATATTTCTTGAACCTCAGATGTTATCATAGTATGTTATTTGTTTAATTTTCACATAACAATAATAGTTTAAATACAAATAATATTTATTTTCATCCCCATGTTATCAGTATAACAGTAAAGATGTGGAGAGGCCAGCTGGGCATGGTGGCTCAAGCCTGTAATCCCAGCACATTGGGAGGCCGAGGTGGGTGGATCACGAGGTCAGGAGATCGAGACCATCCTGGCTAACACGGTGAAACCCCATCTCTACTAAAAAATAGAAAAAATTAGCTGGTCGTGGTGGCGCGTGCCTGTAGTCCCAGCTACTCGGGAGGCTGAGGCAGGAGAATAGTGTGAACCCGGGAGGCAGAACTTGCAGTGAGCCAAGATCACGCCACTGCACTCCAGCCTTGGTGACAGAGCGAGACTCTGTCTCAAAATAAATAAATAAATAAATAAATAAATGAAAATAAAATTAAAAAAAATGATGTGGAGAGGCCAAACCAATGGCTCTTATATCCACGTTCTTTCTTCTAAATGATTTCACCTTAGTTTTGGTCTGCATCTCTAACCATAGCTAGTTGCAGTAGGACCTTCTATCTGGCCTTGCTGCTCTCATTTTTGGACCTCCTCACTGAAATCAAATTGATCTTTCTAAAATGCAAACCCGGTCTTAGTATTTTATTACTTAAAACCCATTGGTGGCTTTCCATGATTTATGGAATAAAGTCAAAATTCCTGTTTTTGCCCACGTTTCTGTGTGCCTCTCATCCCTACATTTACTGATTCCTGTGTGCCATAAATTGCCAGTTGTCCAGAGTTCATTCTCTTTTTGTACTTGGGAGGACTTCTGCATCCTGCAACTTTTCCCCTGAAACATGCTTGGAAAATACCTACTCATTTTTTTCAGATTCAGGTTAGTTTTTTACTTCAGTTTCTTTTCCTGAAGCTTATACTGACTGCTCCATATGGCTTTGGGGATTAGCTACTCATTCCTTTGTGCCCTTTTGTAGATACACATTTATCATGGAGTCTTTTTTTTTTTTTTTTGAGACAGAGTCTCACTCTGTCACCAGGCTGGAGTGCAGTGGTGTGATCTCAGCTCACTGCAACCTTTACCTTCCAGGTTCAATTGATTCTCTTGCCTCAGCCTCCCAAGTAACTAAAGCCATGCACCACCGTGCCCAGCTAATTTTTGTATTTTTAGTAGAGACGGGGTTTCACTATGTTGGCCAGGATGGTCTCGATCTCTTGACCTCGTGATCTGCCCACGTTGGCCTCCCAAAGTGCTGGGATTACAGGCATGAGCCACCACTCCCAATCAGTCATGCAGTCTTTATACTTACTTGTTTACTTGCCTGTGAGCTCACTGAATGCAGGGAATATTTCCTTGTTGCTCTAGCACCTACACCAGTACCTGGTATCCAGAAGCTGTATGCTAAATGTTTGTTGAGTGGCTGTTTGACTGAATGATTGTACTCCTAATTAGTAGATAGAAAGCCATGAACTTCCCAGTTCATCATTCTTTGTGCTCAATTCTGGTTTCTTTATTGTGTTCAAAAGAGTTCCTTAGTGACATAAAACTATGGAGCTAGTATGTCAGCTCATTTAAGCAATGATTGGTTTATGTATATAAGAGGCTTCAATAATTATATATTTTTATTTCAGTTTCAATAAATGATCAATTGATTAATTTTCTCTGTTTTGGCTTATTGTTCACATTTAATATCAAAAGTGTTTTACTTAAAATTATTCATGCCAATTATGACAGTTAGGTGAATATTACTTTGATTTACATTCCAGTAGTAGTTTTGGTTGAACCCTGAATATGCTAAGACGTCACTTTTCTTTTTTCTTATGAACAGGCTACTGTGTTTACATATATTATTAAAATCTTCTTTGAAAATACGAAGTGTTACATTTCTTATATTTAGTTCTCTGTGCTTCAGAATTCCTGTGATACTTGCACTTAAGTCCTTCTGAGCAGTTGATGTTAATATTTATGTGGTTAATTTCATGAAACATGGTGGTTTTCATTTCTATCATTAATTTATACAGGAGATAGACTGTTTTCCAGGTGTAAGCTCAGTCATATAATTAGAAAATTTATAAGCAGAAGGGAGTTATTTGGTCTAACCCATTTATTCTACAGATAGAGAAATTAGAGTCCAGAAACTCTGTCTTCTTTAAAGTCTTACAGGTATTTAAGAAAAAAGAATAGACTTGAGGTTTCTGTGTTCTGAACCCAGTGATCTTGACACTGTAATGATCTTCATCCATATTATTCACAGAAGTAAATATAATCACATATTAAATAAGAAACACAAATACTAAGGAGATATTATACTGAAAAATGAAATAATATTATCTTAATTATTTTGATCAGATTCAATATATAGCAGCTTGAAGGCTAATAATTCCAATGATTCTCTGAATAAACCATTTTTCTAATAAGATTACAGGTTTTAGTAATCTAATTATTTTGACTGATGCAAATGTTACCCCGCCAGTCTGAAAAATGTGTTTATTTATATGTCATAAAGAATAATTTATTCCAAAAAGGCTAATTTTCAAAATATATGTATCTTCTGAAACTGTATCTATTTTTTTCCCACGTTTTCTAAATATAGTTTAGAGGGCGTTTGTAGATTTTCATGGTGCTGAAAAATTAAGGTATAATGGTCTCATGAAGGAGAATAATGTCATTTAGACGTTGTAATTTTGGAGGATCACAATACTTTTTGGAATGTGGTTGTTGCAGCACTGGTCACTTATACTAATTATATAATAACATACTATACTAATGCAATAATATACCATATGAAATTATTAAATGGTAAATTCGTCTTAAATCCTCTAGAATACTGCAAAGAAATAGTTTATATAAGAAAGAGTACCATAGCATATGTGAACACAATGTTTCCTATTTTTTCTTCTTTTTTATTTTTTTGAAGACAAGTTCTCACTCTGTTGCCCAGACTGGAGTTCAGTGCCATGTTCATAGTTCACTGCAACCTCAAACTCCCAAGCTCAAGTGATCCTCTTGATTCAGCCTCTGAAGTAGCTGTGCCTATAGGTGTGCACCACCACACTGGCTAATTTTTAAAATTTTTTATAGATATGTTGCCCAAGCTGGTCTCAAATTCTTGAGCTCAAGAGATCTTCTCACCTTGGCCTCCCAGAGTGTTGGGATTACAGGCATGAGCCACCATACTCAGCCAATATTTCTTTTCTAAAAGACATTTTCTAACACACTTCTCATTTTAACTAACATAATATTCAAAGTGTAGATCTGAGAAAGAGATAGTGCCTGCAGATCTGGGATCCTACATGCTAATATTATGGGATGCATTCAGATTTGATCAGCAGATATTCCATTTATTCTAGAACACCACCAGCAGAAGAATGTAATTACGTCTATCACTAAAACTTTGTGTCAATACAGACTACTGTATTTGTTATCATAGATGGTCCTTGGATGGCAGCCTTAAGCAATTTTAAACCTAGACAGGTGATGTACTTTTTCTTCTTGGATAATTTTCATTGTTTTATCTAATTTGGTTGTAACTAATGTGTTTAATATGGCTTGCTTGTTTTTTAAAAAGTTGTTCAGTATCCTTAGAACTCAGTGCTGATTTCTTTTTCTAGCAGGCCTTTTATATAGGACATCTCACTTTCTCCTGGCTCTCTACTACTAGCATGAGGTCTCTGAAAAAATCAAGACAGCCAAATAATTTGTTATAGAATAGCCTATGTAGAGGGACAGGGGAGGAGTCATATTCCAAGAGGGAAAGACCTTTGAGCCAGGCTCAATTTGTAGAGGCTGTTGAATGAAAATGAGAGAGAGAGAATGCACACTTTATTGCACTATTAAAGCAAAATTCTGACAATAACTTCTAAAAATGATTCCACTCTTATACACTGAGAATATGACAGACCTTCCAAAAGTATAATTTCTTACATGAACGTCCAGGTATATAAGGAAAAATAACTATTTCATACCAATATCTTCAGCCGCCTTTATTGTTGGTTCACCACATAGATTTTTATCAGAATCGCAGAACATTAATTTTTTAAATTAGCTACCATTACAACTAGCTTGAGAAGAACTTTCTTTTTAATAATTCGACCCAGATGCATTCTAGATACTCCAGTGTTACGAATCGATGGCTTCATGAGGAGCCGCTGTTGACTCATGCTATCTCTGGACACACTGACAGGAAATGTTTTCTTACACCTGTTTTCCTCCTGCTTTTCCTTGGTAGGACTTAGTTCCTTGGCATAGTTCAGTATCAATGGCAGTCATAGAGAAGTGTTACAAAAACCCAGCTTATTCCAACTTGTGAATTATTTGGCACCCAGGAACCAGGTCTTACAATCTTCAACCCACTTTTTCCTAACATGGCCCCTTTTCTGAAATGTTTATTTATATATGATGTAGGCCTGGGGAAAGGACATGGACTTTCAAAGAAAATATTCTGCAATAGATCTCTCAACTCCAGAGAACCTTCTGACTAAATCTGAAAGAATTCCACTGTGCTCTGATAACATCCTTTAATAATGAAGGAAAAGATATTTTTCCCCCAGGAGGATTTTGTAGTGAAAGAGATGGCATAATTTTTTTTAAATGTTGTTTATAATCTAATTTGTTTTTTCATTTGTGGGGTGTGTCTTAAATCCTAAATGGTACATCCTTTTTAAAATACTTCTAGTAATAAAATGTTTCTGAAGTTATGTTGTAAATATCATTGGACTATGTTTAATAATGTTAAGTTGATCCCACTTCCCCTGAAATTATATACATAAATGCTGAAAGTATAAATTTACATATACAACTTCATGGAACATTTTTCTTCCAAGTGTGCATTTGCTAGAATTTGCATTGAAAGGTTTTGGAAGGAGCCTGTTGGTATGAATCCTGTGTGAGCAACACTCAGATTTGTTGCATACTGAACAGCATGCTAAATCTCACTTCACAAGCTTAGATTTCTCATCTACCATCTTGAGCTGAATTTAAAATATAACTGCAGTTTATTATGTCACCTGTTCGTCAAACACTGATGCAAAGCTTAGTTTTCAGTGTGAAGAACCCATGACTAGAGAAGGGAAGAAGAAAGGGTCAAGCAGACCTCATTAAAGAGTGTATGGGCAAGAAAACACATCAGATGTCTTGATAGGTTTTTTAAAGTCCTGTTAGACTTGTCATGATTTCCAAAACACTAAATGCCATCTAGTATTTTGGACCCTCCAAAATTACAGTAGAATATTATTATGGGTCATCTTAATTGGAAATATACAGGAAAATCCTGATGATTAATGTAGACTAGTGATAGCTCTCACACATTTATATAACCTATGTTGAAAAGAAAGAAGAAAGGCAGGAAGGAAAGAAGGAAAAAGAGCGGAGAGAGAGGAACAAGAAAACACGTGGATTTGTGGAAATGAAAATTTTTAAATTACTAATTTGCAAGAATGGGTAAGAAAAATACCGAGTATGAACATAAGTGCTTTCAATTCCGTTTGTCTCTTAATCCTTCTCAGTCCGTGGCCAGTTTTGAAACTTGGTGTAACTTCCTTCCTTTATTCCTCCCTCCCTTGCTCCCTCCATCCCTTCTTGCCAGCCTCCTTCCCTTCCTCTCTCCTTGAGTTTCCTTCTTCTTTCTTCTTCCCTCCCTCCCTCCCTCTCTCTTTTTTTCCCTTAGTTTCCCCGGAAGCACATATACCAGCCATTTGAATGCTTTCTGCTCATAGATACTGCCAAGCCCCCTCACCCAGACTGCTGACTAGATTTGGTAGAATGGAATGAGAAACATAGACTTTGTGTCTGTGGCGGCCACCTCTGATGTTGCAAATTTTTGCCGTGATTATGCACTCCAGCCGAGGGACGCTAGAGAGGTTGAAATTTCAACGGTGGGATTTGCCATTTTGGAATTTGCAGTAATGTACTGGATATGCTAACAGCAGCCTGGCTAGCCGCCACTTCACAAGGAAGTATTTAAATATACACGTGTAATATGAAGAAAATTGCATTAGATCATAAGGGATGAATTATTTTGTAAATGACTATACCATCAAATACCATACCTGATATCAATCATCTTCATCAGACAGTATCTGTGTATGTAAGTAGATAAACAAAAAAGCAGGAGTTTATTTCTCTCTAATGTATCCTTGACTCTCTAGCGGTGACCTCTGAAATGTCTCTTCTGATCCAGACTTGTTTGAATCATGTGCAACATTTTAGATTTGTCTTTTCTCTGCAAGTTTTTTTTTGTTAAGTACCATAACATATTGAACCAAATAGTTTTGCTTGCTTTCTATTGATGACACATGATTTTGGCTTTTATCTTCAGTGGAAAATCAATGTGTCACATGGCGTTCACTAAGAAAAAGGTATGGGGCCTCTTTGTAATTCTTTGTCAGATGGTTGCTTTATCTTGATTTATGCCTTCAAACTTTTTCCCATTCAGCAGAAAATATTGTGTCGCTATCTGTGAGAGCAAAGCGATCTATACCAATTTATGCTCTAAGTGTAGCCTCCTTCCAGAACTGCTTATGGAACATATCAACTCACTATAGATTAGGGACATAATGGATTCTTCTTTCTTAAAAGTGGCAGATTGACAATTTTAGTTCATATACAAGCTTTTATATTAACATTAAAACAATATTTCTATGTAAAGTAAAATATTGTAGTTGATTATTATTCGAGGGCCTCCCAGAATTTCAAGGTCTGAAAATAAATTCAATGTTCCTGGTGGTAACAAAATTGCTCCTACTTCCTTGTATCAGGACTGCCATTTGGAACTGCTGGGGAAGCTCTTTTCAGAAATTATTTTCAAAACAGCATTGTTGCCTTTTGCCAAACTGAAATCTGGTTGTAAACTTTTGAAAACTAGTTCCTTGGAATGGAATTCAAGTTGTCTTCTAAGCAATTTTTTTTAACTCAAACATACATTCTATCTTGCTTTATTATGTCACTATTTGTGTACGAAACATATTTCTATTTTTACCATTTTCAATTTATTTACATTTACATTTACATTTGTGTGTATATATATACACACATACATACACTTTAAGTTCTGGGATACATATGCAGAACTTGCAGTTTTGTGAAATAGGTATACATGTGCTGTCGTGGTTTGCTGCACCCATCAACCCGTCATCTACATTAAGTATTTCTCCTAATGCTATCCCTCCTCTTTCCTTCCTACCCACTGACAGGCCCCAGTGTGTGATGTTCCCCTCCCTGTGTCTATGTGTTCTCTTTGTTCAACTCCCACTTATGAGTGAGAACATGTGGTGTTTGGTTTTCTGTTCTTGTGATAGTTTGCTGAGAATGATGGTTTCCAGCTTCATCCATGTCTCTGCAAAAGACATTAATCCATCCTTTTTTATAGCTGCATAGTATTCCATGGTGTATATGTGCCACATATTCTTTATCCAGTCTATCATTGATGGGCATTTGGGTTGGTTCCTAGTCTTTGCTATTGTGAATAGTGCTGCAATAAACATATGTGTGAATGTGTCTTTATAGTAGAATGATTTATAATCCTTTGGATGTGTACCTAGTAATGAGACTGTTAGGTCAAATGGTATTTCTAGTTCTGGATCCTTGAGGAATTGCTACACTGTCTTCCACAATGGTTGAACTAATTTACACTCCCACCAACAGTGTGAAAGCATTCCTATTTCTCCACATCCTCTCTAGCACCTGTTGTTTCCTGACTTTTTAATGATTGCCATTCTAACTGGCGCGAGATGGTATCTCATTGGACCAGGGGTGATGAGCTTTTTTTTTTTTTCTTCGAGACAGCCTCACTCTGTCACCCAGGGTGTAGTGCAGTGGCACAATTTCGGCTCACTGCAACCTCCACCTAATGGGTTCAAGCAATTCTCCTGCCTTAGCCTCTTGAGTAGCTGGGATTACAGATATATACCACCACGCCTGGCTAAAGTTTTTTTTTGTGTGTTTTTGGTAGAGACAGAGTTTCACCGTAGTGGCCAGGCAAGTCTCAAACTCCCGACCTTGTGATCCACTCGCCTTGGCCTCCCAAAGTGATGGGATTACAGGCGTGAGCCACCACGCCCAGCCTATGATGAGCTTTTTTTCATGTGTTTATTGGCCGCATAAATGTCTTCTTTTGAGAAGTGTCTGTTCATATCCTTTTCCCACTTTTTGATGGGGTTGTTTTTTTCTTGTAAATTTGTTTAAGTTCCTTGTAGATTCTGGATATTAGCCCTTTGTTAGATGGATAGATTGCAAAAATTGTCTCCCACTCTGTAGGTTGTGTGTTCACTCCGATGATAGTGTCTTTTGCTGTGCAGAAGCTATCTTTAGTTTAATTAGATCCCATTTCTCAATTTTGGCTTTTGTTGCCACTGCTTTTGGTGTTTTAGTCATGAAGTCTTTGCCTATGCCTATGTTCTGAATGGTATTGGCTAGGTTTTCTTCTAGAGTTTTTATGGTTTTAGATCTTATGTTTAAGTCTTTAATCCATCTTGAGTTAATTATTTTATAAGGTGTAAGGAAGGGGTCCAGTTTCAGCTTTCTTCATATGGCTAGCCAGTTTTCCCATCACCATTGATTAAATAGTCAATCTTTCCCCATTGTTTGTTTCCGTCAGGTGTGTCAGAGATATGTTGTATATTTCATGGTACAATGCCTTCTGTCAATGGGGAAAAATAACAAGCATATATGGGATGAATGAAGTCTGCTATGGTTAAGGTTGAGAATATTTACTGATCCTTGAGTTCAGTCTCCAGGAATGTTGGAAATAGAGAATGGAGATAATGGAGATAAAGAAAAGTTCTGAAAATGACACTTCCCATAGTGTCAAAATTGTGATCTATTGGAGAATTCTGTGATACATCAAAATCTCTGTTTATACTGATGTTTGTTATTGTGTATGAGCATATCTTTATCAGGTGTAGGCTATTTCTATACTTTCATGTCTTTAAATCAATGTTTCTATTCACATATGTATATGTGCAAATAGAAGCATGTTAATATTATATATATATATTTTCTGTCATTACCATGATTGCTATGATTATCATTAGCATGTATTATTAGTGTGACCGAAGTATCATCAGTATCAGTTTCTTTCTAACTGCAGTGCTCCTGTAATGCTTCATTTCTACAGAGCCAACCTACACCCACCGTTTCCCTGACTATAACTTTACCTAAAGTATAAGCCCTTATAAAGCCATGAAAGCCTACCAAGAATTGTCAAAGAAGCTAGGCAGCAGCCAGGCTCTGCCTTAGGAAAAGACTTTACTTTTTATTATCATGTGCAGTACTTAACTACTCGTTTTGACCTCTAAGATTTTGCTCTCCTATATTTCTATCCCCTGGCTTTCTGATATTTCATGTGATTATATTTGAAATTTTAACCTTGCTTTTCTTTTTGGAATCTCTGATATCTCTGCTGCCACAGGTAATGACAGGTTCCTCTCTAACTGTTGGTGTTATCCCTGGTCAGATTATTACTGATGACAGAAGTAGATGTTTTACGTGGATTCTCTCGATATCAGAAACAAATACAGATATCACAACTCAAAAATGACAGACTGATAACCATTATGAACTTAGATGCAACATTCTTAATACAATATTAGCAAAGTGAGTCTAGGAATATTTAAAAATGATAATGTGTTTTAACCAAGTGGGGCTTATCTCAAGTTGGTTTCAACAACTGAAAATCTACCATGCTGACAGAAAAAAGAAAAATCACGTGACACTCTCAATAGATGCAAAAAAGGAATTTACAAAATGTAACACATTTTTTAAATTAAAAACTCCCAGCAAACTGAGGATAGAAAAGTACATTTTCAAACTGATTATGTGTTTACAGAAAATCTATAGCAAACATCTTACTTAAAATGGTGAAAGCCTTAATACTTTCTACATAAGATTATGAAAAATGCAATGATGTCCTCTCTCCCTAGTTCTTTAAAGTATTGCATTCAATATTAAATAAGTGGAAATATATACCAAGTTCATTGATAAATATTTAATACTTATGAGATGATAATTCTCCTGAAATTGATCTCTAGATTCAGTGGAATTCCCATGAAACCTTATAGGTCCTTTTGGATAAATTACAAAACTGATTCTAAAACAGGGAGAAAGAAAGAAGGGAAGGAAGGAGGAATGGACAGAAAGAAGAAAGAAATAAAGAGAAAAGAAAAGAAAATAAGAAATAAGTGACACCCAAGTTGGGAAGAAAGAAAAATACTATTCTCACATGATGTAAACATATACACAGAAAATCCTTAGGCATCTGCAGAAGTGTGCTAGAGGTATGAAGTGAATTTAACAAAGTTGTAGGATGAAAGATCAATAAATAAAATCAATTGTGTTTCTATACACAATCAACACCAATTAGAAAATAAAATTATGTAAGCAATTTAACTTATAATAGCCTCAAAAATAATAAAATAATTCAGAATAAATTTAATAAAAGGTATGCTGATCCAAAATTTCTAAATCACTAATACGAGAGATTGAATAGGTAGAAATATGTATCAAGTTCATTGGTAAATATACATGTCATACTTATTAGATGATAATTCTTCTGAAACTGATCTCCAGATTTGGCACAATCCCAATCAAACCTATAGGCCTTTTTGGAGAAATTACAAAGCTGATTCTAATTTTTTTTTTTAAATATGGAAGTCCTAGAATAGCCAGAGCATGTTTTAGAAAGAAGAATAAAGTTGGAAAACTTTCCAAATTTCAAGACATATTGTAAAGCTACACTAACCAGTACAGTAAACTTACTGGCATGAAGAAGACATATATATCAGTGAAACAGAATAAATAATTTAGAAATATATCCAGCCTTACATGGCCAAAGTTGCCAAAATAATTCAATAAGGAAATCAATGTCTTTATAAAGATGGTACTAATAAAATTGGATATTAAATGGAGAATATGAACTTCAGAATTACCTCACACCATATCCTCAAGTTAACTCAACATGTATTTTATACATAATGTAAATATAAAAAGTATAAAGCTTACTGAATAGGAAAAATTTTTAATAATCTTACTATAGCTAAAAATTTTTTAGATAAGAAAAGGATGGATGAAAATGGAAAAAAAATAGTAAGTTGGACTTCATGAAATTAAGACTTTTGCAATTTAAAACATAGCATCAAAAAATGAAAAGGCAAACCACAGATTGGGACAGAATAATTTTAAATATGTCTGATAAAGAACTTTCATCTAGAATGTACACATAACTAAAAAACTAAATAACAAAACACAAATAACTCATTTAACATAATATTTTGACCTAAATGGACCAAATATTTGTACAGATATTTTAATTTAAAAAGAGATGATGTCCAATACACAAATGAAAAGATACTTAACATTACCCGTCATCAGGGAAATGCAAGTTAAAACCACATTGAGGTACCACTGTACACCCACTGGAGTGGCTGACACGAGCAGAACTGACCATACCACATGATGTGAAGAATTGCTATTCACACCTGGCTAGTGGGACTTCAAAATGGTACAGACATTTTGGAAAGCAGTTTGGCAGTTTCTTTTAATGTTAAACTTAGTACTGATCATATAACCAAATAATTCCACTGCGACTCAAAATAAATAAAAACATATCCGTACCAAGCCTCATCCTTGAAGTTCATAGCAGATGTGTCCATCAACTTGTAAATGGATAAACCAGTTGTAGATGGAGTACCACTCAACAATAAAAAGGAGCAAACTGATACAACAGCAATATAAATGAATATCAAAAGCATTATGCTCAGTGAAAGAAGCTAGACATGAAAGACACCAATGTATCATTCCACTAATAGGATACTCTAGAAAATGCAAACTGTAGAAACAGAAGCAGATTAGTGGTTGCCTGTGTTCAGGAATGGAGAAAAGATCAAATGCAAAACAGCAAAAGAAAACATTTTGTGATGATGCAGATTTTCTGTATCTTGATCATGATTGTGGTCAAATGATGATATTCATCTGCCATAACCCATTAAATTGCACATTGAAAAGGGTGAATTTTACTGTGTGTACATTATACTTAAATGGAGCTGTAAATATGTTTGGAGCTTATCTGTGAACATTAGTTGCAGAGCAGGAGTTATTTTTATAGAGTGGAAATCTGCTAAGTGCCAACTTGAGAAGGGTTGAGAAAAATTAGAACCTTCTTCCAACACATTTCAGTTAGAACACTCTTAGGATGTCGTTACAGCTGTGCTCTATATTGGAGTCTCTGATGAAATCACATGTCTAACAATCTCAGCATGCCTTTAATCAACAGAATATACACGTGTTTTCTTTTTTTACTATAAAGGATATACCAAACAACTTTCTCAAGACTTTACTTCAAAAAGGCACGTAGTTTTGCAACATTTTTGGTAAGTCTTTAATTATTTCAAAATGAAAAATTGAAAATAAAATGCAATTATTTACTCAGGGCCCCCACAAAAAAGGCCTGTACGGGGAATGCATGTGGTGTGTGTGTGTGTGTGTGTGTGTGTGTAAGTGTGTGATTTGAAGAATTGAAAAAATTTTAGTGGGGTTTTGTAGCATCACTTTGATAGCATCCTGTAATTTTGAATTGTGTTAGAAATAAAAATAAAGTGAATACACTGATAAAAGAATTTGAAAAGAATTTGCATTATTGCCTAAATTATGTGTGGTTTCCACAGTGGCATGAATCGAGCATCTTTAACCTACATAACAATATATCAGAATGTATTAGGTAAAAAATAAGTAAACTAGTATAACAAAGTTAAATATTTCTAAAGGAAAATTATAGCTTTATTTTTTTTCCTGAACTGTTTTGAGGAGATATTTACACCAAAAGATATTATCATTGATCAATGAAACTTTTTCAGAATTTGCTTGTGTCCCACCAATATTTGATTACATAGTGCTTCTGTGAGTTCCATTTCATTAATTTAGCATTGACAGGAGAGAAGGCAATGGCTCTGCAGCCTCTCTTGATGTGGCATGATCCTGGTTCCGCTGGCTGATATCTATTAGAACCATGGCCTTAATCATGCCTTTCATGCTTCTAACTTGATTTGCATTTGTTGTGTAATCCAAATTTATTCTCTCGTTTAGTCGCTTCCACCCATAGAAAAGCAGGTCTTTTTCATTTCTCCTTCACCATTGCCCCCATTTTTTCTTTTTGTCCTCCCATGATGAAAAACAAGACAGAAACAAACTATAACAACAACAGACACCTTTTGTCTGTGGTCACCAATGCATTGTAGCACTAAACTTTGTTCAAAATCTCTAGATCTGACCTCTATATCTGCTGTTCCCAGAGTTTTTCAATGTATTCTCTAGACTGCTGTGACCCATTGACAGAACGTCTAGCTATATTTAATTGAAAGTTATTACTGTCTGATATGGCTTGGCTGTGTCTGCACCGAAATCTCATCTTGCACTGTAGCTCCCATAATTCACATGTTGTGGGAGGCACCCAGTGAGAGGTAAGTGGATCATGGGGGCAGTTTTCCCCACACTGTTCTAGTGGTAGTGAATAAGTCTCATGAGATCTGATGGTTTTATAAGGGGAAACCCCTTTCGCCTTTCACTTGGTTCTCATTTGCTAAATCATGCCTCTCAGCTGATTCTCTCTAGAATTTATTCTCAGGAGATCTAATTAATAACTTGTCAAGCTGATGTCCATCCTTGGGGACAACTCGTATCTGAAGAATGGCCAGTGAAAGGTATTAAAAC
This sequence comes from Gorilla gorilla gorilla, assembly GCF_029281585.2. Lineage (NCBI taxonomy): Eukaryota > Metazoa > Chordata > Mammalia > Primates > Hominidae > Gorilla > Gorilla gorilla. The sequence goes on along the minus strand of NC_073235.2, from coordinate 11,539,128 downwards.
TCCATACTCCTGCCTCAATTTAGGGCAACTCTGAAGGGTCACCCCAGCTTCTCAGCTCCCCCTTGAGATTAGCTGAGGTATTTGTTGTGACTGCCTCACATCTCAACTCCCTTTATCCAATTCAGTTTTTTCGCCACAGTTGTTGGTTCCTAGGATTTTACCCAGTTAAATGTTCTCTACACAAATCTCTATCTCAAATCTGCTTTACAGGGAATGTGGCCTCAGACAGGTTTTCATTAGGTTCTGGACATAACTCTCATTAGTCATTGATATGATTCGGCTGTGTCTCCGGCCAAATCTCACCTTGATTGTAATTATCCCCGCATGTCAAGGATGGAGTCAGGTGGAGATAATTGAATCATAGGGGCGGGTTCCCCCTACTGTTCTCCTGGTAGCGAATAAGTCTCACCAGATCTGATGCTTTTAAAATGGGAGTTTCCCTACACAAGCTTTCTTCTCTGCTACCATTTAAGATGTGCCTTTGCTTCTTTTTTGCCTTCTGCCGTGACTGTGAGGCCTCCCCAGCCATGTGGAATTGTGAGTTCATTAAACCTCTTTCCTTTATAAATTACCCGGTCTTGGGTAGGACTTTATTAGCAGCATGAGAACAAACTAGTACAGTCTGTTCTATAAGCCCAAGTCGGATCACAGAGTCCCGCTTTCTGTTTTTTTTTTTCTAGCCCATATTTCTACTAAAACTTGACTCATATAGACTTAAAACAAAATAATTAAGCATGGCTAATATTTATTTAATATTTTATACGTGTCAGGTACTGTATTTTGTAACTTATCTTTTAATAATCTTTCCAAATCTCTAAAAGGAGAATTCTGCTCTTTTATAGAGAAAATAAGGATGGCTCAATCTTTTGATTTTTATTACAAGCTTTATTTTGTATAACATATAATAAACTAAAAATATTGAAAGTTTAGAAACCATCAGCACACAATCGAGGTGATGGAAATATACTTCACCTCCAGTTTCCTGATGCCTCTTTATAATACATTTCTCTGGCCCCTCATTCCTGGCCCTTAAAAACCACCAAACTGCTTTCTGTCACTGGACAGTAATTTATACAGTCAAAAAATGTATATAAATACAATTTTACACTATGCACTTTTTTGTCTGACATTTTATGTTTTTTTCTCTGCATGTTTTACCTCTAGAGTCTGCCTTGTTTCACTTAGTATAATTATTTTGAGATTCATTCATGTTATAGTATGTATCCATAATTAATTCGGATAAAGCAAGTTAATTCATTAATGTATTGATTGATATTTAGACTGTTTCTAGTTTGGGCTATTATGAATACATGTGCTATGAACATTTGTGTTGATATCATTATATGAACACCTACTTTTATCTCTCTTGGGTAAATACCCAGGAGTGCAATGGCTGAGTCTTACGGCAGAAGTATGTTTAACATTTTAAGGGACTCTTGAACTGTTTTTCAAAGGTTACACATTTTTGTATTCCCATCAGCAGTGTATGAGAGTTTCAGCTTCTCCACATCCAAGCCAGTGCTTGGCTATTATCAGTCATGCTAATCTTAGCTATTTAAAAATAGATAGTGGCGTCTCATTTTGGTTTTAATTTGCATTGCCCTAAGCATTAATTATGTTGAGCATATGTGCTTATTTACCAAACAAATGTCTACTTTGAAATGTCTGTTCCAGTCTTTCACCCAAGTTTTAAATGGGGTTGTTTGTTTTTCATTATTAAATTTTGAGCTTTTAAAATATATTTTTGATGCAAGCCCTTTATCAGATATATGAGTTGCAAATATTTTCTCCCAGCCTGCAGCTTGTCTTTTCAGTCTCTTAATAGATTCTTTTGAAGAGCAGATTCTTTTTTTTAAATTTGATGAGTTTTTCTTATCAATATATTATTATATAAATCATGCTGTGGGGTCATATCAAAGAAAGCTTTGCCTGACTCAAAGTCCCAAATGTTTTCACATCTTCCCTCTCCTCTCCTTTGGGAACTGAGATTACACGTAAATTCAGTTACTTGAAATGTACTGTCTACTATTGCTCTGTTCATGTTTTTTAAAAATTTATTTTCTCTCTATATTTTATTTTGAGAGGTGTCTATCTTTTCTTCTTTAATGACTAATGTGCTATCAGCCTACCATGTAGCTGGGACTACAGCCGCATGCTACTATGTCCCGCTAATTTTTGTATTTTTAGTAGAGATGGGATTTCACCATATTGGTCAGGCTGGTCCTGAACTCCTGACTTCGTGATCCACCTGCCTCGGCCTCGCAAAATGCTGAGATTACAGGCGTGAGCCACTGCGCCCAGCCTCCTTTAGTGTATCTTGCATGTCTCTATTTTAGAACATATAGAATACTGTTTCAATAAGCATTTTAATGTTCTTAACTGATAACTCTGGCACCTTGATTTACTCTGGATCAGTTCTGACTCAGTGATTTTTCTCCTTATTATGAGCCACGTTCTTCTGTCTTTTGTTGTTACTGTTGCGTCTCTGCTAAACTGTGTCTGGATGTCAGATACGGTGACTTTTATCTTATTGAGTGCTGGAAGTATATATAAATATTCTTGATCTTTGTATTGGTATGTATTTAAGTTTAGTTGGAAAGAGTTTGACTCTTTTTGGTCTTGCTTTAAAAATTCATTAGGTGGGATCAGACCAGTTCTCATTTTAGAGCTAATCACTCCCAACTAGTGAGGCAAGATCCTTCTGGGTATCCCTGGGAATCTTGAGGTGTTTCTGGGTTGGCTGATAAAATAAGCACTATTACTGGACCTTGGTGAGCATGTGTACTGTTACTTTTCATCTTATCTGTGTGTTGTTTCCCCAACCGTAGGTACTTTTCTCTAGGCCTGTCCTAACAATTACTTAGCTATGTACTTTAGGGGGACCCTTTGCAGAGCTCTGGAGTTCTCTTTCTGTGCAGCCCCTTCTTCTCGGAAACCTTGTCCTGAGAGCTCATGTCAACATGGTTTCTGTGGACTCTCAGCTCTGTCCCCTCAGCTCAGGGAGAACAATGGGCTCCTCTTGGGCTCTTCTCCTGGAGTAGTGGGCTGGAAAACTTTCTCCAGGCATAAATTAGGGCAGTTGATAGGCTCACCTTGTTTGAGACTGACTTTACAGGGTCTTGCAAACTTTTGTGGCATACATTTTGGCCATTTTTTTGGTTGTTTCAGGAGGGAGAGAAAGTCTAGTTCTTGTTACTCCATCATGGTCATTGCAGAAGTCAACCTAACTGATATTTATCAATACAGTCTGTTGCTACACATTGAACTTGCTTAAGATAATTTTTAGATGGCACAGAACTTTCTGTCCATTGAATGAGACTCTCTGCTTATTTTGCAAGTGCTCATTTGTATGGAGACATTTGTATGGAGAAACTTCAAAAAGTTTGTGGAAAAATGAAGTTAAAAGATAAACATTGAAAATGTGATCTTCGGTTTTCATCCCTAAAGAACTGATGGTCCTGGGAACTTAACAATGTCAATGCAGTCTCTTATACATTATTAACTTAAGAAAAATGGGTGCCCTTTCCACATTTGTTGAGATTGGGAAACAAAAAGAAGTCAGAAGGAGCCAAATCAGAGCTGTAAGGTGGATGCCTGACAATTTCCCATTGAGATTCTCACAAAATTGCCTTTGCTCGATGACAGGAATGAGCAGAAACATTGTGGTGTTAGAGGACTGTCTGCTAAAGCTTTCCCAGGTATTTTGCCCTAAAACTTTGGCTAACTTATTCAAAACACTCTCATGATATGCAGATATTATTGTTCTTTGACCTTCCACAAAGTCAACAAGCAAAATGCCTGGAATGTCCCCAAAAAACTGTTGCCGTGACCTTTGCTCTTGAGTGATCCCCTTTTGCTTTGACTGGACCACTTCCACCTTTGGTAGCCATTGCTTTGATTGTGTTTTGCCCTCAGGATCATACTGGGAAAGCCATGTTTTATCTTCTGTTACAATTCTTCAAAGAAATCCTTCAGGATCTTGACCCTAGTTCTTTAAAATTTCCATTGAGAGCTCTCCTCTTGTCTGCAGCTGATCTGAGCACAACACTTTTGGCACCCATGCAGTGGAAAGTTGGTTCAACTTTAATTTTTTAGTCAGAACTGTGTAAGCTGAACCAATTAAGATGTCTACGATGTTGGCTATTGTTTGTGCTGTTGATTATCAGTCCTCTTCAATTAGGGCACAAACAAGATTAATTTTTTTCCTTGCAAATTGATATGGATGATCTGTCCCTGTGGACTTCATCTTCCACATCATCTCGTTTCTTCTTTAAAAAAGCTGTCCGCTTGTGAACTACTGATTTCTTTGGTGCATTGTCCCCTCAAGCTTCTTGTAAAGCATCAGTGATTTCACCATTCTTTCACTCAAGCTTCATCATAATCTAATGTTTGTTCTTGCTTCAATTTTAGCAGAATTTACATTGCTCTGCTAGGGGCTCTTTTCAAACTAATGTCTACTCCTTCTTACTGTCTCAAACTAGATCCTGTTCAAACATGCTATAATAAATTAGTATGAGTTTATTTTGCTGCCAATATTGAAACCTTTGCATAGTTTTTTTCATAATATACATTTTCTGTGAACTTTTTAAGGCCTCTCACGTATCCACAGGTAGAGTGCCTTACCTATTCTGACTTCAGTCAATTATTCAAGACCTTTCCTTGTCAGTGACACATTAGAAAGGTAGAGTATTGAAAAATAAGAGTAGCTTCTGCTGATTAAGAAATACTATATCTTTTTCTACTTCTTTCTTTTTTTTTTTTTTTTTTTTTCTTGAGACAGCATCTTTCTCTGTCACCCAGGCTGGAGTGCAGTGGTGTGATCTCAGCTCACTGCAACCTCTGCCTCCCAGGGTCAAGTGATTCTCCTGCCTCAGCCTCCCGAGTAGCTGGGACTATAGGTGCCTGCCACCACACCCAGCTAATTTTTGTATTTTTAGTGGAGACAAGGTTTCACCATATTGGCCAGGCTGGTCTTGAACTCCTGACCTTGTGATCTGCCTGACTCGGCCTCCCAAAGCGCTGGGATTACAGTCATGAGCAACTGTACCTAGCTTTCTACTTCTTTCTTATTATTTTCCTCCTCTCTCATTCCTATATTCTCTCCTTTCTCCTACTTTCCTCCCCACTCCCTGTTTCCTTCCTTTCATCTTTCCTATTTTCAGGACTTAATATTTCTTGAACCTCAGATGTTATCATAGTATGTTATTTGTTTAATTTTCACATAACAATAATAGTTTAAATACAAATAATATTTATTTTCATCCCCATGTTATCAGTATAACAGTAAAGATGTGGAGAGGCCAGCTGGGCATGGTGGCTCAAGCCTGTAATCCCAGCACATTGGGAGGCCGAGGTGGGTGGATCACGAGGTCAGGAGATCGAGACCATCCTGGCTAACACGGTGAAACCCCATCTCTACTAAAAAATAGAAAAAATTAGCTGGTCGTGGTGGCGCGTGCCTGTAGTCCCAGCTACTCGGGAGGCTGAGGCAGGAGAATAGTGTGAACCCGGGAGGCAGAACTTGCAGTGAGCCAAGATCACGCCACTGCACTCCAGCCTTGGTGACAGAGCGAGACTCTGTCTCAAAATAAATAAATAAATAAATAAATAAATGAAAATAAAATTAAAAAAAATGATGTGGAGAGGCCAAACCAATGGCTCTTATATCCACGTTCTTTCTTCTAAATGATTTCACCTTAGTTTTGGTCTGCATCTCTAACCATAGCTAGTTGCAGTAGGACCTTCTATCTGGCCTTGCTGCTCTCATTTTTGGACCTCCTCACTGAAATCAAATTGATCTTTCTAAAATGCAAACCCGGTCTTAGTATTTTATTACTTAAAACCCATTGGTGGCTTTCCATGATTTATGGAATAAAGTCAAAATTCCTGTTTTTGCCCACGTTTCTGTGTGCCTCTCATCCCTACATTTACTGATTCCTGTGTGCCATAAATTGCCAGTTGTCCAGAGTTCATTCTCTTTTTGTACTTGGGAGGACTTCTGCATCCTGCAACTTTTCCCCTGAAACATGCTTGGAAAATACCTACTCATTTTTTTCAGATTCAGGTTAGTTTTTTACTTCAGTTTCTTTTCCTGAAGCTTATACTGACTGCTCCATATGGCTTTGGGGATTAGCTACTCATTCCTTTGTGCCCTTTTGTAGATACACATTTATCATGGAGTCTTTTTTTTTTTTTTTTTTTGAGACAGAGTCTCACTCTGTCACCAGGCTGGAGTGCAGTGGTGTGATCTCAGCTCACTGCAACCTTTACCTTCCAGGTTCAATTGATTCTCTTGCCTCAGCCTCCCAAGTAACTAAAGCCATGCACCACCGTGCCCAGCTAATTTTTGTATTTTTAGTAGAGACGGGGTTTCACTATGTTGGCCAGGATGGTCTCGATCTCTTGACCTCGTGATCTGCCCACGTTGGCCTCCCAAAGTGCTGGGATTACAGGCATGAGCCACCACTCCCAATCAGTCATGCAGTCTTTATACTTACTTGTTTACTTGCCTGTGAGCTCACTGAATGCAGGGAATATTTCCTTGTTGCTCTAGCACCTACACCAGTACCTGGTATCCAGAAGCTGTATGCTAAATGTTTGTTGAGTGGCTGTTTGACTGAATGATTGTACTCCTAATTAGTAGATAGAAAGCCATGAACTTCCCAGTTCATCATTCTTTGTGCTCAATTCTGGTTTCTTTATTGTGTTCAAAAGAGTTCCTTAGTGACATAAAACTATGGAGCTAGTATGTCAGCTCATTTAAGCAATGATTGGTTTATGTATATAAGAGGCTTCAATAATTATATATTTTTATTTCAGTTTCAATAAATGATCAATTGATTAATTTTCTCTGTTTTGGCTTATTGTTCACATTTAATATCAAAAGTGTTTTACTTAAAATTATTCATGCCAATTATGACAGTTAGGTGAATATTACTTTGATTTACATTCCAGTAGTAGTTTTGGTTGAACCCTGAATATGCTAAGACGTCACTTTTCTTTTTTCTTATGAACAGGCTACTGTGTTTACATATATTATTAAAATCTTCTTTGAAAATACGAAGTGTTACATTTCTTATATTTAGTTCTCTGTGCTTCAGAATTCCTGTGATACTTGCACTTAAGTCCTTCTGAGCAGTTGATGTTAATATTTATGTGGTTAATTTCATGAAACATGGTGGTTTTCATTTCTATCATTAATTTATACAGGAGATAGACTGTTTTCCAGGTGTAAGCTCAGTCATATAATTAGAAAATTTATAAGCAGAAGGGAGTTATTTGGTCTAACCCATTTATTCTACAGATAGAGAAATTAGAGTCCAGAAACTCTGTCTTCTTTAAAGTCTTACAGGTATTTAAGAAAAAAGAATAGACTTGAGGTTTCTGTGTTCTGAACCCAGTGATCTTGACACTGTAATGATCTTCATCCATATTATTCACAGAAGTAAATATAATCACATATTAAATAAGAAACACAAATACTAAGGAGATATTATACTGAAAAATGAAATAATATTATCTTAATTATTTTGATCAGATTCAATATATAGCAGCTTGAAGGCTAATAATTCCAATGATTCTCTGAATAAACCATTTTTCTAATAAGATTACAGGTTTTAGTAATCTAATTATTTTGACTGATGCAAATGTTACCCCGCCAGTCTGAAAAATGTGTTTATTTATATGTCATAAAGAATAATTTATTCCAAAAAGGCTAATTTTCAAAATATATGTATCTTCTGAAACTGTATCTATTTTTTTCCCACGTTTTCTAAATATAGTTTAGAGGGCGTTTGTAGATTTTCATGGTGCTGAAAAATTAAGGTATAATGGTCTCATGAAGGAGAATAATGTCATTTAGACGTTGTAATTTTGGAGGATCACAATACTTTTTGGAATGTGGTTGTTGCAGCACTGGTCACTTATACTAATTATATAATAACATACTATACTAATGCAATAATATACCATATGAAATTATTAAATGGTAAATTCGTCTTAAATCCTCTAGAATACTGCAAAGAAATAGTTTATATAAGAAAGAGTACCATAGCATATGTGAACACAATGTTTCCTATTTTTTTCTTCTTTTTTATTTTTTTGAAGACAAGTTCTCACTCTGTTGCCCAGACTGGAGTTCAGTGCCATGTTCATAGTTCACTGCAACCTCAAACTCCCAAGCTCAAGTGATCCTCTTGATTCAGCCTCTGAAGTAGCTGTGCCTATAGGTGTGCACCACCACACTGGCTAATTTTTAAAATTTTTTATAGATATGTTGCCCAAGCTGGTCTCAAATTCTTGAGCTCAAGAGATCTTCTCACCTTGGCCTCCCAGAGTGTTGGGATTACAGGCATGAGCCACCATACTCAGCCAATATTTCTTTTCTAAAAGACATTTTCTAACACACTTCTCATTTTAACTAACATAATATTCAAAGTGTAGATCTGAGAAAGAGATAGTGCCTGCAGATCTGGGATCCTACATGCTAATATTATGGGATGCATTCAGATTTGATCAGCAGATATTCCATTTATTCTAGAACACCACCAGCAGAAGAATGTAATTACGTCTATCACTAAAACTTTGTGTCAATACAGACTACTGTATTTGTTATCATAGATGGTCCTTGGATGGCAGCCTTAAGCAATTTTAAACCTAGACAGGTGATGTACTTTTTCTTCTTGGATAATTTTCATTGTTTTATCTAATTTGGTTGTAACTAATGTGTTTAATATGGCTTGCTTGTTTTTTAAAAAGTTGTTCAGTATCCTTAGAACTCAGTGCTGATTTCTTTTTCTAGCAGGCCTTTTATATAGGACATCTCACTTTCTCCTGGCTCTCTACTACTAGCATGAGGTCTCTGAAAAAATCAAGACAGCCAAATAATTTGTTATAGAATAGCCTATGTAGAGGGACAGGGGAGGAGTCATATTCCAAGAGGGAAAGACCTTTGAGCCAGGCTCAATTTGTAGAGGCTGTTGAATGAAAATGAGAGAGAGAGAATGCACACTTTATTGCACTATTAAAGCAAAATTCTGACAATAACTTCTAAAAATGATTCCACTCTTATACACTGAGAATATGACAGACCTTCCAAAAGTATAATTTCTTACATGAACGTCCAGGTATATAAGGAAAAATAACTATTTCATACCAATATCTTCAGCCGCCTTTATTGTTGGTTCACCACATAGATTTTTATCAGAATCGCAGAACATTAATTTTTTAAATTAGCTACCATTACAACTAGCTTGAGAAGAACTTTCTTTTTAATAATTCGACCCAGATGCATTCTAGATACTCCAGTGTTACGAATCGATGGCTTCATGAGGAGCCGCTGTTGACTCATGCTATCTCTGGACACACTGACAGGAAATGTTTTCTTACACCTGTTTTCCTCCTGCTTTTCCTTGGTAGGACTTAGTTCCTTGGCATAGTTCAGTATCAATGGCAGTCATAGAGAAGTGTTACAAAAACCCAGCTTATTCCAACTTGTGAATTATTTGGCACCCAGGAACCAGGTCTTACAATCTTCAACCCACTTTTTCCTAACATGGCCCCTTTTCTGAAATGTTTATTTATATATGATGTAGGCCTGGGGAAAGGACATGGACTTTCAAAGAAAATATTCTGCAATAGATCTCTCAACTCCAGAGAACCTTCTGACTAAATCTGAAAGAATTCCACTGTGCTCTGATAACATCCTTTAATAATGAAGGAAAAGATATTTTTCCCCCAGGAGGATTTTGTAGTGAAAGAGATGGCATAATTTTTTTTAAATGTTGTTTATAATCTAATTTGTTTTTTCATTTGTGGGGTGTGTCTTAAATCCTAAATGGTACATCCTTTTTAAAATACTTCTAGTAATAAAATGTTTCTGAAGTTATGTTGTAAATATCATTGGACTATGTTTAATAATGTTAAGTTGATCCCACTTCCCCTGAAATTATATACATAAATGCTGAAAGTATAAATTTACATATACAACTTCATGGAACATTTTTCTTCCAAGTGTGCATTTGCTAGAATTTGCATTGAAAGGTTTTGGAAGGAGCCTGTTGGTATGAATCCTGTGTGAGCAACACTCAGATTTGTTGCATACTGAACAGCATGCTAAATCTCACTTCACAAGCTTAGATTTCTCATCTACCATCTTGAGCTGAATTTAAAATATAACTGCAGTTTATTATGTCACCTGTTCGTCAAACACTGATGCAAAGCTTAGTTTTCAGTGTGAAGAACCCATGACTAGAGAAGGGAAGAAGAAAGGGTCAAGCAGACCTCATTAAAGAGTGTATGGGCAAGAAAACACATCAGATGTCTTGATAGGTTTTTTAAAGTCCTGTTAGACTTGTCATGATTTCCAAAACACTAAATGCCATCTAGTATTTTGGACCCTCCAAAATTACAGTAGAATATTATTATGGGTCATCTTAATTGGAAATATACAGGAAAATCCTGATGATTAATGTAGACTAGTGATAGCTCTCACACATTTATATAACCTATGTTGAAAAGAAAGAAGAAAGGCAGGAAGGAAAGAAGGAAAAAGAGCGGAGAGAGAGGAACAAGAAAACACGTGGATTTGTGGAAATGAAAATTTTTAAATTACTAATTTGCAAGAATGGGTAAGAAAAATACCGAGTATGAACATAAGTGCTTTCAATTCCGTTTGTCTCTTAATCCTTCTCAGTCCGTGGCCAGTTTTGAAACTTGGTGTAACTTCCTTCCTTTATTCCTCCCTCCCTTGCTCCCTCCATCCCTTCTTGCCAGCCTCCTTCCCTTCCTCTCTCCTTGAGTTTCCTTCTTCTTTCTTCTTCCCTCCCTCCCTCCCTCTCTCTTTTTTTCCCTTAGTTTCCCCGGAAGCACATATACCAGCCATTTGAATGCTTTCTGCTCATAGATACTGCCAAGCCCCCTCACCCAGACTGCTGACTAGATTTGGTAGAATGGAATGAGAAACATAGACTTTGTGTCTGTGGCGGCCACCTCTGATGTTGCAGATTTTTGCCGTGATTATGCACTCCAGCCGAGGGACGCTAGAGAGGTTGAAATTTCAACGGTGGGATTTGCCATTTTGGAATTTGCAGTAATGTACTGGATATGCTAACAGCAGCCTGGCTAGCCGCCACTTCACAAGGAAGTATTTAAATATACACGTGTAATATGAAGAAAATTGCATTAGATCATAAGGGATGAATTATTTTGTAAATGACTATACCATCAAATACCATACCTGATATCAATCATCTTCATCAGACAGTATCTGTGTATGTAAGTAGATAAACAAAAAAGCAGGAGTTTATTTCTCTCTAATGTATCCTTGACTCTCTAGCGGTGACCTCTGAAATGTCTCTTCTGATCCAGACTTGTTTGAATCATGTGCAACATTTTAGATTTGTCTTTTCTCTGCAAGTTTTTTTTTTGTTAAGTACCATAACATATTGAACCAAATAGTTTTGCTTGCTTTCTATTGATGACACATGATTTTGGCTTTTATCTTCAGTGGAAAATCAATGTGTCACATGGCGTTCACTAAGAAAAAGGTATGGGGCCTCTTTGTAATTCTTTGTCAGATGGTTGCTTTATCTTGATTTATGCCTTCAAACTTTTTCCCATTCAGCAGAAAATATTGTGTCGCTATCTGTGAGAGCAAAGCGATCTATACCAATTTATGCTCTAAGTGTAGCCTCCTTCCAGAACTGCTTATGGAACATATCAACTCACTATAGATTAGGGACATAATGGATTCTTCTTTCTTAAAAGTGGCAGATTGACAATTTTAGTTCATATACAAGCTTTTATATTAACATTAAAACAATATTTCTATGTAAAGTAAAATATTGTAGTTGATTATTATTCGAGGGCCTCCCAGAATTTCAAGGTCTGAAAATAAATTCAATGTTCCTGGTGGTAACAAAATTGCTCCTACTTCCTTGTATCAGGACTGCCATTTGGAACTGCTGGGGAAGCTCTTTTCAGAAATTATTTTCAAAACAGCATTGTTGCCTTTTGCCAAACTGAAATCTGGTTGTAAACTTTTGAAAACTAGTTCCTTGGAATGGAATTCAAGTTGTCTTCTAAGCAATTTTTTTTAACTCAAACATACATTCTATCTTGCTTTATTATGTCACTATTTGTGTACGAAACATATTTCTATTTTTACCATTTTCAATTTATTTACATTTACATTTACATTTGTGTGTATATATATACACACATACATACACTTTAAGTTCTGGGATACATATGCAGAACTTGCAGTTTTGTGAAATAGGTATACATGTGCTGTCGTGGTTTGCTGCACCCATCAACCCGTCATCTACATTAAGTATTTCTCCTAATGCTATCCCTCCTCTTTCCTTCCTACCCACTGACAGGCCCCAGTGTGTGATGTTCCCCTCCCTGTGTCTATGTGTTCTCTTTGTTCAACTCCCACTTATGAGTGAGAACATGTGGTGTTTGGTTTTCTGTTCTTGTGATAGTTTGCTGAGAATGATGGTTTCCAGCTTCATCCATGTCTCTGCAAAAGACATTAATCCATCCTTTTTTATAGCTGCATAGTATTCCATGGTGTATATGTGCCACATATTCTTTATCCAGTCTATCATTGATGGGCATTTGGGTTGGTTCCTAGTCTTTGCTATTGTGAATAGTGCTGCAATAAACATATGTGTGAATGTGTCTTTATAGTAGAATGATTTATAATCCTTTGGATGTGTACCTAGTAATGAGACTGTTAGGTCAAATGGTATTTCTAGTTCTGGATCCTTGAGGAATTGCTACACTGTCTTCCACAATGGTTGAACTAATTTACACTCCCACCAACAGTGTGAAAGCATTCCTATTTCTCCACATCCTCTCTAGCACCTGTTGTTTCCTGACTTTTTAATGATTGCCATTCTAACTGGCGCGAGATGGTATCTCATTGGACCAGGGGTGATGAGCTTTTTTTTTTTTTCTTCGAGACAGCCTCACTCTGTCACCCAGGGTGTAGTGCAGTGGCACAATTTCGGCTCACTGCAACCTCCACCTAATGGGTTCAAGCAATTCTCCTGCCTTAGCCTCTTGAGTAGCTGGGATTACAGATATATACCACCACGCCTGGCTAAAGTTTTTTTTTGTGTGTTTTTGGTAGAGACAGAGTTTCACCGTAGTGGCCAGGCAAGTCTCAAACTCCCGACCTTGTGATCCACTCGCCTTGGCCTCCCAAAGTGATGGGATTACAGGCGTGAGCCACCACGCCCAGCCTATGATGAGCTTTTTTTCATGTGTTTATTGGCCGCATAAATGTCTTCTTTTGAGAAGTGTCTGTTCATATCCTTTTCCCACTTTTTGATGGGGTTGTTTTTTTCTTGTAAATTTGTTTAAGTTCCTTGTAGATTCTGGATATTAGCCCTTTGTTAGATGGATAGATTGCAAAAATTGTCTCCCACTCTGTAGGTTGTGTGTTCACTCCGATGATAGTGTCTTTTGCTGTGCAGAAGCTATCTTTAGTTTAATTAGATCCCATTTCTCAATTTTGGCTTTTGTTGCCACTGCTTTTGGTGTTTTAGTCATGAAGTCTTTGCCTATGCCTATGTTCTGAATGGTATTGGCTAGGTTTTCTTCTAGAGTTTTTATGGTTTTAGATCTTATGTTTAAGTCTTTAATCCATCTTGAGTTAATTATTTTATAAGGTGTAAGGAAGGGGTCCAGTTTCAGCTTTCTTCATATGGCTAGCCAGTTTTCCCATCACCATTGATTAAATAGTCAATCTTTCCCCATTGTTTGTTTCCGTCAGGTGTGTCAGAGATATGTTGTATATTTCATGGTACAATGCCTTCTGTCAATGGGGAAAAATAACAAGCATATATGGGATGAATGAAGTCTGCTATGGTTAAGGTTGAGAATATTTACTGATCCTTGAGTTCAGTCTCCAGGAATGTTGGAAATAGAGAATGGAGATAATGGAGATAAAGAAAAGTTCTGAAAATGACACTTCCCATAGTGTCAAAATTGTGATCTATTGGAGAATTCTGTGATACATCAAAATCTCTGTTTATACTGATGTTTGTTATTGTGTATGAGCATATCTTTATCAGGTGTAGGCTATTTCTATACTTTCATGTCTTTAAATCAATGTTTCTATTCACATATGTATATGTGCAAATAGAAGCATGTTAATATTATATATATATATTTTCTGTCATTACCATGATTGCTATGATTATCATTAGCATGTATTATTAGTGTGACCGAAGTATCATCAGTATCAGTTTCTTTCTAACTGCAGTGCTCCTGTAATGCTTCATTTCTACAGAGCCAACCTACACCCACCGTTTCCCTGACTATAACTTTACCTAAAGTATAAGCCCTTATAAAGCCATGAAAGCCTACCAAGAATTGTCAAAGAAGCTAGGCAGCAGCCAGGCTCTGCCTTAGGAAAAGACTTTACTTTTTATTATCATGTGCAGTACTTAACTACTCGTTTTGACCTCTAAGATTTTGCTCTCCTATATTTCTATCCCCTGGCTTTCTGATATTTCATGTGATTATATTTGAAATTTTAACCTTGCTTTTCTTTTTGGAATCTCTGATATCTCTGCTGCCACAGGTAATGACAGGTTCCTCTCTAACTGTTGGTGTTATCCCTGGTCAGATTATTACTGATGACAGAAGTAGATGTTTTACGTGGATTCTCTCGATATCAGAAACAAATACAGATATCACAACTCAAAAATGACAGACTGATAACCATTATGAACTTAGATGCAACATTCTTAATACAATATTAGCAAAGTGAGTCTAGGAATATTTAAAAATGATAATGTGTTTTAACCAAGTGGGGCTTATCTCAAGTTGGTTTCAACAACTGAAAATCTACCATGCTGACAGAAAAAAGAAAAATCACGTGACACTCTCAATAGATGCAAAAAAGGAATTTACAAAATGTAACACATTTTTTAAATTAAAAACTCCCAGCAAACTGAGGATAGAAAAGTACATTTTCAAACTGATTATGTGTTTACAGAAAATCTATAGCAAACATCTTACTTAAAATGGTGAAAGCCTTAATACTTTCTACATAAGATTATGAAAAATGCAATGATGTCCTCTCTCCCTAGTTCTTTAAAGTATTGCATTCAATATTAAATAAGTGGAAATATATACCAAGTTCATTGATAAATATTTAATACTTATGAGATGATAATTCTCCTGAAATTGATCTCTAGATTCAGTGGAATTCCCATGAAACCTTATAGGTCCTTTTGGATAAATTACAAAACTGATTCTAAAACAGGGAGAAAGAAAGAAGGGAAGGAAGGAGGAATGGACAGAAAGAAGAAAGAAATAAAGAGAAAAGAAAAGAAAATAAGAAATAAGTGACACCCAAGTTGGGAAGAAAGAAAAATACTATTCTCACATGATGTAAACATATACACAGAAAATCCTTAGGCATCTGCAGAAGTGTGCTAGAGGTATGAAGTGAATTTAACAAAGTTGTAGGATGAAAGATCAATAAATAAAATCAATTGTGTTTCTATACACAATCAACACCAATTAGAAAATAAAATTATGTAAGCAATTTAACTTATAATAGCCTCAAAAATAATAAAATAATTCAGAATAAATTTAATAAAAGGTATGCTGATCCAAAATTTCTAAATCACTAATACGAGAGATTGAATAGGTAGAAATATGTATCAAGTTCATTGGTAAATATACATGTCATACTTATTAGATGATAATTCTTCTGAAACTGATCTCCAGATTTGGCACAATCCCAATCAAACCTATAGGCCTTTTTGGAGAAATTACAAAGCTGATTCTAATTTTTTTTTTTAAATATGGAAGTCCTAGAATAGCCAGAGCATGTTTTAGAAAGAAGAATAAAGTTGGAAAACTTTCCAAATTTCAAGACATATTGTAAAGCTACACTAACCAGTACAGTAAACTTACTGGCATGAAGAAGACATATATATCAGTGAAACAGAATAAATAATTTAGAAATATATCCAGCCTTACATGGCCAAAGTTGCCAAAATAATTCAATAAGGAAATCAATGTCTTTATAAAGATGGTACTAATAAAATTGGATATTAAATGGAGAATATGAACTTCAGAATTACCTCACACCATATCCTCAAGTTAACTCAACATGTATTTTATACATAATGTAAATATAAAAAGTATAAAGCTTACTGAATAGGAAAAATTTTTAATAATCTTACTATAGCTAAAAATTTTTTAGATAAGAAAAGGATGGATGAAAATGGAAAAAAAATAGTAAGTTGGACTTCATGAAATTAAGACTTTTGCAATTTAAAACATAGCATCAAAAAATGAAAAGGCAAACCACAGATTGGGACAGAATAATTTTAAATATGTCTGATAAAGAACTTTCATCTAGAATGTACACATAACTAAAAAACTAAATAACAAAACACAAATAACTCATTTAACATAATATTTTGACCTAAATGGACCAAATATTTGTACAGATATTTTAATTTAAAAAGAGATGATGTCCAATACACAAATGAAAAGATACTTAACATTACCCGTCATCAGGGAAATGCAAGTTAAAACCACATTGAGGTACCACTGTACACCCACTGGAGTGGCTGACACGAGCAGAACTGACCATACCACATGATGTGAAGAATTGCTATTCACACCTGGCTAGTGGGACTTCAAAATGGTACAGACATTTTGGAAAGCAGTTTGGCAGTTTCTTTTAATGTTAAACTTAGTACTGATCATATAACCAAATAATTCCACTGCGACTCAAAATAAATAAAAACATATCCGTACCAAGCCTCATCCTTGAAGTTCATAGCAGATGTGTCCATCAACTTGTAAATGGATAAACCAGTTGTAGATGGAGTACCACTCAACAATAAAAAGGAGCAAACTGATACAACAGCAATATAAATGAATATCAAAAGCATTATGCTCAGTGAAAGAAGCTAGACATGAAAGACACCAATGTATCATTCCACTAATAGGATACTCTAGAAAATGCAAACTGTAGAAACAGAAGCAGATTAGTGGTTGCCTGTGTTCAGGAATGGAGAAAAGATCAAATGCAAAACAGCAAAAGAAAACATTTTGTGATGATGCAGATTTTCTGTATCTTGATCATGATTGTGGTCAAATGATGATATTCATCTGCCATAACCCATTAAATTGCACATTGAAAAGGGTGAATTTTACTGTGTGTACATTATACTTAAATGGAGCTGTAAATATGTTTGGAGCTTATCTGTGAACATTAGTTGCAGAGCAGGAGTTATTTTTATAGAGTGGAAATCTGCTAAGTGCCAACTTGAGAAGGGTTGAGAAAAATTAGAACCTTCTTCCAACACATTTCAGTTAGAACACTCTTAGGATGTCGTTACAGCTGTGCTCTATATTGGAGTCTCTGATGAAATCACATGTCTAACAATCTCAGCATGCCTTTAATCAACAGAATATACACGTGTTTTCTTTTTTTACTATAAAGGATATACCAAACAACTTTTTCAAGACTTTACTTCAAAAAGGCACGTAGTTTTGCAACATTTTTGGTAAGTCTTTAATTATTTCAAAATGAAAAATTGAAAATAAAATGCAATTATTTACTCAGGGCCCCCACAAAAAAGGCCTGTACGGGGAATGCATGTGGTGTGTGTGTGTGTGTGTGTGTGTGTGTGTGTGTGTGTAAGTGTGTGATTTGAAGAATTGAAAAAATTTTAGTGGGGTTTTGTAGCATCACTTTGATAGCATCCTGTAATTTTGAATTGTGTTAGAAATAAAAATAAAGTGAATACACTGATAAAAGAATTTGAAAAGAATTTGCATTATTGCCTAAATTATGTGTGGTTTCCACAGTGGCATGAATCGAGCATCTTTAACCTACATAACAATATATCAGAATGTATTAGGTAAAAAATAAGTAAACTAGTATAACAAAGTTAAATATTTCTAAAGGAAAATTATAGCTTTATTTTTTTTCCTGAACTGTTTTGAGGAGATATTTACACCAAAAGATATTATCATTGATCAATGAAACTTTTTCAGAATTTGCTTGTGTCCCACCAATATTTGATTACATAGTGCTTCTGTGAGTTCCATTTCATTAATTTAGCATTGACAGGAGAGAAGGCAATGGCTCTGCAGCCTCTCTTGATGTAGCATGATCCTGGTTCCGCTGGCTGATATCTATTAGAACCATGGCCTTAATCATGCCTTTCATGCTTCTAACTTGATTTGCATTTGTTGTGTAATCCAAATTTATTCTCTCGTTTAGTCGCTTCCACCCATAGAAAAGCAGGTCTTTTTCATTTCTCCTTCACCATTGCCCCCATTTTTTCTTTTTGTCCTCCCATGATGAAAAACAAGACAGAAACAAACTATAACAACAACAGACACCTTTTGTCTGTGGTCACCAATGCATTGTAGCACTAAACTTTGTTCAAAATCTCTAGATCTGACCTCTATATCTGCTGTTCCCAGAGTTTTTCAATGTATTCTCTAGACTGCTGTGACCCATTGACAGAACGTCTAGCTATATTTAATTGAAAGTTATTACTGTCTGATATGGCTTGGCTGTGTCTGCACCGAAATCTCATCTTGCACTGTAGCTCCCATAATTCACATGTTGTGGGAGGCACCCAGTGAGAGGTAAGTGGATCATGGGGGCAGTTTTCCCCACACTGTTCTAGTGGTAGTGAATAAGTCTCATGAGATCTGATGGTTTTATAAGGGGAAACCCCTTTCGCCTTTCACTTGGTTCTCATTTGCTAAATCATGCCTCTCAGCTGATTCTCTCTAGAATTTATTCTCAGGAGATCTAATTAATAACTTGTCAAGCTGATGTCCATCCTTGGGGACAACTCGTATCTGAAGAATGGCCAGTGAAAGGTATTAAAACTCCATACTCCTGCCTCAATTTAGGGCAACTCTGAAGGGTCACCCCAGCTTCTCAGCTCCCCCTTGAGATTAGCTGAGGTATTTGTTGTGACTGCCTCACATCTCAACTCCCTTTATCCAATTCAGTTTTTTCGCCACAGTTGTTGGTTCCTAGGATTTTACCCAGTTAAATGTTCTCTACACAAATCTCTATCTCAAATCTGCTTTACAGGGAATGTGGCCTCAGACAGGTTTTCATTAGGTTCTGGACATAACTCTCATTAGTCATTGATATGATTCGGCTGTGTCTCCGGCCGAATCTCACCTTGATTGTAATTATCCCCGCATGTCAAGGATGGAGTCAGGTGGAGATAATTGAATCATAGGGGCGGGTTCCCCCTACTGTTCTCCTGGTAGCGAATAAGTCTCACCAGATCTGATGCTTTTAAAATGGGAGTTTCCCTACACAAGCTTTCTTCTCTGCTACCATTTAAGATGTGCCTTTGCTTCTTTTTTGCCTTCTGCCGTGACTGTGAGGCCTCCCCAGCCATGTGGAATTGTGAGTTCATTAAACCTCTTTCCTTTATAAATTACCCGGTCTTGGGTAGGACTTTATTAGCAGCATGAGAACAAACTAGTACAGTCTGTTCTATAAGCCCAAGTCGGATCACAGAGTCCCGCTTTCTGTTTTTTTTTTTCTAGCCCATATTTCTACTAAAACTTGACTCATATAGACTTAAAACAAAATAATTAAGCATGGCTAATATTTATTTAATATTTTATACGTGTCAGGTACTGTATTTTGTAACTTATCTTTTAATAATCTTTCCAAATCTCTAAAAGGAGAATTCTGCTCTTTTATAGAGAAAATAAGGATGGCTCTGAAAATGTTAGTATTAGGGGAAGTAGGGTGAGGGACATAGGGGGCACTTTGTGTTATTTGTGCATTTTACTATCAATCTAAAATCAGGTCAAAATAAAAATTAAAAAAATGAGTAGTAGAAGCAGGTTGTTAAGATTTTCAGTGTGACTCTAGAATTTTTTTGTTTGTTGTTTGTTTTGGAGTGTAGTGGTATTATCTCTGCTCACTGCAACCTCCACTTCCCAGGCTCAAGCAATTCTCCCCCTCAGTCTCCCAAGTAGCTCGGATTATAGGTGCCCCCCCCCACACCCAGCTAATTTTTGTATTTTTTTTTTTTTTTAGTAGAGATGGGGTTTCAGCATGTTGGCCAGGCCAGTCTCCAACTCCTGACTTCAAGTCATCCGCACGCCTCAGCCTCCCGAAGTGCTGGGATTATAGGCATGAGCCACCACTCCTGGCCCAAAGTTCATATTTTAACTACTAACCTAAATTATTTTAAAAACAAAAGCCTCCTTGGACTCAAACCAGGTCAGAGTGACATGATCATGTGCCTGTTTTGTGCAGGGTGAAGTGAGATTATTATCTAGGAAATAGCTGAAATGTCTTGTTGTGGGCATAAATATTTCATATAAATTCTAAGCTTCATATTAGCACTTAGATTATAATTATCTAAAGAATAGAGAACAATTTCATATAATTTTCAGTGTATCAGGCGAATCAAAAGTATACATACAAGCATGCAGATGAATTTCAGTGAATATAGTGGTGACAATGCTCAACAGAATATGTGTCCCCCACCCCATCCCTGCTTCTTGCTCTTTCACTGTCCTAAAGATAGAACAAAATGGTTCAGGCATCCAGCTTGTCCCCCCCACACTTCACACTTTTACTTAATAGCAGCTTATCTTTAACACTTTGTCATCTTTAAGATGTTGCTAATTCTTTCTGGTAGATCCCAGGACTGAGGATGAGGAAGAATGATTTTATTTAAATAAAGTTGCTAATTAAAAAACAATTTTTTTTTAGTTTTAAAATATTTTCATTATTTTATAAAATTTTTCTGGGTACATAGGAGGTTTATATATTTGTGGGGTACATGAGATGTTTTGATACAGGCATGCAGTGTGAAATAATCACATCATGAGGAATGGGCTTTCCATCCCCTCAAGCATTTATCCTCTGAGTTAAAAACTATTCAATTGGCTGGGCGCGGTGGCTCACGCCTGTAGTCCCAGCTCTTTGGGAGGCCAAGGGGGGCGGATCGCCTGAGGTCAGGAGTTTGAGACCAGCCTGGCCAACATGATGAAACCCCATCTCTACTAAAAATACAGAAATTAGCCAGGTGTGGTGGCGAGTGCCTGTCATCCCAGCTACTCGGGAGGCTGAGACAGAAAAATCATTTGAACCTGGGAGGTGGAGGTTACAGTGAGCCGAGATCATGCCATTGTACTCCAGCCTGAGTGACAAGAGTGAAACTCCATGTCAAAAACAAACAAAAATCAATTACATTCTTTAAGTTATTAAAATTAAACATTGTAAATGATTTTTTTCCCCAAAGCTTTTTCAGAGAAAAAAAAAAGTAGAAACAAAGACACTTTCTACTGATTTCCAACATGGTGACTGTATTTCTAGCATGTGTTAAGGTGAAAAATTGATTTTATGTTTAATACAAAACATAGCATAATGTAATGAAAAGCAAGATTGTAATGATGAAGGAAAATAACATTAGTGCTAATTTTTTTCAATTTGAAGCATTGGATTAAAATGAATTAGGTTATATTCCAACATGTTTATATTGAATTTCTTTTTTCTCCAATTGGTTTCTTTTTATTAATGGGGGAGTGTTGCATTTGTATAAGGTTTCCCTATTATATTCAATTGTTTTGAGATGCTTTTAATATGAAGTTTTTATGTTTTCTTTTTGATGTATACATGTTATGCTTTTATGCTGAATTTGATAATTGGTGCTGTATATGCAAAGCAAATGTAATTTCCCAGCTTTTATTTTTTAAAGCCCTGGGAAGCAACATAATGAAGTAGAAATAGTATCAAGACAGGAGTTAGAATACCTGGATTCTAAAATTTAAATTAAATTAGGATCTAGTGACATTATAGGTGTTCCTTGATCTTCTGATGACCTGGTTCCTCAAAAGAAAAATAAAATAATCTATAAATTGTTTCTAATTCTAAAACTCTATCAATCCTATTTTTAAAATTATAATTAGTTGAACTCTATAAGGTCACAAAAATCCCTAAGAAACTAAAATAAAATTTTATCCTATCTTAAAAATACTCTGATCTTTTTTTATATGCTGACATGAATTCTAATTATTTTTGAGCCCCTAAAAAACATTTAAGATCACAGTTTATGTTTTATTATTGACTTTCAGATAATTAACATTTTACTGATAGATATGAACAAATCTACTCTAACAGAGATAGTCATTAGTTTATTTCTCTCTTTTCAGTATCAATAAAAAGTATCGATTTACCAATAACAATGAATTAATTGCCTGAAATAAATGAAACGTAAGCAGCAAAAGTGAACCTTTGAGTATAACTCTTCTTGTAAACATTGACTTAGTTCAAAGGGAGCTTATCTTTAAAAAAAAAGCGCTAATTCATGTCTATTGGTATAGATATAATCTTTTGTTCCTTGAAAATAGATCCTACTATACTCCAGACACTATGCCACTTGGTGCAGATATTAACACAAATAGCAGGTGATCATTGTCCTCATGGAGTTTATTTTAAAGAGAACAAAGTGAGACAAAGGCACACAAGCAAAGAACTACAATACAAAGGGGATGGCATCTGACTCAGCATGGAGGTGTCACGGAAGGTGTTGTTTTGCTTAGGTTTTGAAGTGTGGGTAGGAGATGGCCCATGTTGAGAGTGGGAACTGGGAATTAAAAAGATGAGGAGGTCTCTGCAAATCTACATGGATGGGAAGTAGCATGCTGATGTGGGAAACAACTAAAAAGTTCCAGAATGCATGGTTTATAAAGCGTGAGTCAGAGAGGGCTAGACCAGTAGCCAGATCAAGGATATCTCAGATGTTATAGTCATGAATTAGTGCATTGACCTGCAGGCCATGGGAGTCACTGAAGGTTTCAGTCAGGTAAGTGAGCTGATCAGAACAGTCCTTTAGATAGGCCGCTCTTTTGGCTGTAAGGGGGACACGTTTGAAGTAGGGCTATAGCTAAAAATATACAGACACTTCCTCTTGTCTACAGCCCTGCTGGCATCTGTTGTATTTTGACTTTTTAGTAATAGCCATTCCAACCGGTATGAAATGGTATCTCATTGTGTTTTGATTTGCATTTTTCTGATGATTAGTGATTCTAAGCATTTTTTTTTTCGTGTATTTGCTGGCCATTTGTATATGTTCTTTTGAGAAGTGTTTGTTCATGTCCTTTGCCCATTTTTTAATTGGGTTATTTTTTTTCTAATTGATTTAAGTTCCCTGTAGATTCTGTATACTAAAAAACAAACAAAAACCAGAAGTAAATAAATTCTCAGGACACACACACACACACCCACACCCACAGAGAGAGAGAGAGAGAGAGCGCCTCGGTAACAGGCCACCAACCACCAGGGTCTAAACTGGGAACACTTTCTAGTACAGAATGAATGGAAAGGATTCATGAAATATCTAGAAAGTAACGTTAATGAGATTTACATGTATGGAGTGAATGAGGAGAAACGGATCATTCAGGATTCTGGTGGGAATAACAGGGGGAGCCATTAGTTGAAATTTTGAAGTGGGAGAAGGAGAGGGAGTTTTAGGGAGAAAGATGAGTTTTTTTTAGGTATTTCAAACCCTTGAAGCTTCTATGGGACATCGAAGTGGAAATAACAGTCTGTGGGTTGGGACAATAAAGAAAGAAATTGGTTGAAGACTAGGGGAAGAGTATAGAGCAAAGAAATATTTAAGATAAGAAACATAGAGAGATAGCTGAAAATGTGGGACTGGATTACAAAGGAAGAATGATTTAGTTATGAAGCCCAAGGGCTGACAGGAATGGGTGACTACTCGAGGAGTTCATATGCATCTGTTATTGTATGAATAAAAAAAATTATCTGTTCCTTCCTAAAGATATCTTCAACCTGTTTTTGGATACATATGGGCACTGCTTTTCATTCTCTTAGCCCCATTTCTTATTTTAGCCTCTGCTGTAGCAATCAGTTCTGCACAGGCTTTGACCCAGGCTTTGACTAGTTGGTGCAGGTGTGATATGACACTTACCTGGAATGGCCCACAGTTTGTGGCTGCTCTCACTTAAGCAGGTGGGATGCTCATGTAGGTGTAACCTAGAAGCTTGGTAGAGTTTATGCCCATGGGGCAACCTGTGACCACTCAAAAATAAAGCCCTTTCCTCCTCCCAGATTGAGGAGTCTTGCATTATGTAATAAAACTCCTTAGAAGGCCTATTAGGTTCCAATACAGCATTAGGCAACTTGATAAGGTATCCCATCATCAGCCTTCCTTTCTTCCCTCATTCCACTGCCTCTCACTCTTTCTTCCTAAGTTAACTTCTTAGATAAAATGCCAACTTTCTATATTTTGTTTCACATCAGGGAAAATAATTGTATATCCCATTTCAAAAGCATATAAAAAGGTTACTGTATAGAAAATTTGTCTTTAATAGATTAAGCTGTAATTTTCCAAATACTTTAAAATTTTATTTCAGAAACGTTTTTCCTTTTTATAAGCTTCATCTAAAAGCAGAGTTCACCTAAGAATATACCTAAGAGCATATTACATAGAATATATTTTATGTTTCAGTAGTTTAGCTAGGATTCTTTCAAAATTGAGAGGATCTACAAATATTTCTAACACATTAGTTTTCAGTCTTAAGGCTGAGTCAAGAACAAAGCTCCTAAACTTTGTGTTGGTGATTGAGAACATTTTAAAATTGTTATTTAATTCATTAATTTATTTTTAAAAAATTTTCACATTGTAATTATATAGATTTATAGGATACAATTTGATGTTTCAATGAATATGTATGTTGTCTAATGATCCAATAAGGATACTTAGTGTATTAATTACCTCATGCATTCATCATTTCTTTTTAATAAGAAATTTCAAAATCCTTTCTTCTAGATACTTTGTAATATACAATACTTTACCAACTATAGTCACCCTGCTTTGCAAAGAACACTTCAACTTATTCTTCCTATATAATTGTGATTTCATAACTGTTAACCAATCTATCTCCATTTTGCCCTCCCCACTTCTTCCTCACTGTTTGGTAACCACTATTCTACTCTACTTCTCTATTAACTTTTTTTTTTTAAGATTTCACATATGAGAGAGATCATGCGGTATTTGCTTTCCGTGTCTGGCTTATTTCACTTAACATTGTATCCTGCAGGGTCATCCATGTTGTTGCAACTGGCAGAATTTCATTCTTTTTTTATGGCTGAATAGTAGTTCATTGTGTGTGTGTCCATATACATATATATATATAATTAATTTTATGTATAATTATAATTACACATAAAATTATATATAATTATAATTATAATTATATGTATACAAATAATAATATATATTATACGTAATATATATAATATACATAATATACGTTATGTATATTATACATAATATACGTTATGTATATTATATATGTATATATGTATTATATATGTATGTATATATATTATACGTTATATATTATATATAATATACATAATATGTTATGTATATTACATACATAATATATATTATGTATATAATATACATAACATATTATGTATAGTATACATAATATATATTATGTATATAATATACATAACATATTATGTATATAATATACATAACATATTATGTATAGTATACATAATATATATTATATATAATATACATAATATATATTATATATAATATACATAATATATTATATATTATACATCATATATATTATATAATATACTTAATATATATTATATATAATATACATAGTATATATTATATATATAATATATAATATACATAATATATATTATATATAATATACATAATATATATTATATATAATATACATAATATATATTATGTATATTATACATAATATATATTATATATAATATACATAATATATATTATATATAATATACATAATATATATTATATATAATATACATAATATATATTGTATATATATAATTCACTTGTTTGTTTTTAGACACATAGATTGATTCCATATCTGATTATTAGAAATAGTTCTCAAGTAAACATAAGAGTGCAGATATTTTTCAAACACAATGATTTCATTTCCTATGGATGTATACCCAGTAGTGGGATTGCTGGGTTATGTGATCGAATGATTGTTTTTTTGTTTTTTTTTTTATTTTTTAGCGAATTTCCATAAAGTTTTGCTTAATGGTTGTACTAGTTTACAACCCCATCAACAGTATGTAAGTGTTCCCTTTTCTCCACTTCCTTGCCAACTCTTGTTATCTTTTACCTTTTTGGTAATAGCCATTCTAATGGGTGAACTGGTATCTCATTGTGGTTTTGATTTGCATTTCCCTGATGGTTAGTGATGTTGAACATGATTTTATTATATATTCGTCTTGACCATTTCTATATTTTCTCTTGTGGCATGTCTTTTAGTTTATTTTGTCCTTTTTTTTTTTTTTTTCAGAAGGAGTCTTGCTCTGTTGCCCAAGCTGGAGTACAGTGGTGCAATCGGGGCTCACGGCAACCTCCATCTCCCTGGTTCAAGCAATTCTCCTGCCTCAGCCTGCTGAGTAGCCGGGGTTACAGGCACACGCCATCATGTTTGGCTAAATTTTTGTATTTTTAGTAGAGAAATGATTTCACCATATTGGTCAGGCTGGTCTCAAACTCCTGACCTCAGGCAATCCACCTGCCTCAGCCTCCCAGTTTTGCCCATTTTTAAATAAGTTATTTATGTTTTTGCTGTTGAGTTGTTTAAGTTTCTTATATAATCTGGGCATTAACTCCTTAGCAGATGTATAGTTTGCAAATATTGTATCCCATTCTGTAAGTTGTTTTTTCACTCTGTTAAGTTTCCTTTGCTGTGCAAAAGCATTTTAGTTTGATGAAACCCCATTTATCTATTTTTGCTTTTGTTGCCTGTGCTTTTGACGTCTCATTTAAAAAATCCTTGTACAACCCAAAGTTATAGAGAATTTCCCACATGTTATCTTCTAGTAGTTTTTCATAGTTTTCAATCTTACCTTTAGGTCTTTAATCGCATTTGAGTTGATTTTTGTATAAGGTAAAAGATAGGGGTCTGATTTCATTATCCCACATATAGATATCCAATCTTCTCAGTACCATTTAATGAAGACACTGTCTTTACCCCTGTGTGTGCTCTTGACTCCTTTTTTGAAAATCAGTTGACTTTAGGTATGAGAATTTATTTCTGAGCTGTATATTCTCTTCCATTGGTCTATGTGTTTGCTTTATGGCAGTGCCATGCTGTTTTGCTTACTATGGCTTTGTAGTATATTTTGAAGTCAGGTAGTGTGGTGCCTCCAGCTTTGTTATTTTTGCACAGGATTGCTTTGGTTATTTGGGGTCTTTTCTGGTTTCATACAAATTTTAGGGTATTTTTTTCTATTTCTGTGAAGAATTTCATTGTTATTTTGATAGGGATTGCATTGAATCTGTAGGACATTTTGTTAGTATGGTCATTTCAATAGTATCAATTCTTCCATTCCATGAGTGTATAGTGTCCATTTTTTGTGTGTTGTAAATTTTTCCATCAGTGTGTTATAGTTTTCATTGAAGAGATCTTTCACGACCTTGATTAAATTTATCTGCAGATTTCTTGGTAGCTATTGTAAATGGAATTCCTTTCTTGATGACTTTTTCAGATAGTTCACTATTAGTGTATAGAAACACCACTGAATTTTCTGTGTTGATTTTGTATACTACAACTTTACTGAATTTATTTATGATTTCTAGTAGTTTTTGGTCAAGTCTTTAGGGTTCTCACTCTATATAAGTATATATAGAAAGAACCCTAAAGAGAGAGAGATCATATATATCTATATGATCATATATATAGATGTATACATATGTATGTGAGATCACATTTTCTACAAACAGAAACAATCTGACTTCCTTCTTTCCAGTTTGGATCCCTCTTATTTATTTCTTTTGTCTAATTGCTCTGGCTCTGACCTCCAGTACTATGCTAAATAGAAGTGGTAGAAGTTGACATCCTTGTCTTCCTCCATATCATAGAGGAAAAGCATTTAACTATTCACCATAAATAAGATGTTAGCTGTGGGTTTGTCACATATGGCCTTTACTGCGTTGAGGTACACTCCTATACCTACTTTCTTGACAGTTTTTATCATAAACGAATGTTGACTTTTGTCAAGTGTTCTTTTTGCATCTGTTGAAATGATCACATGGTTTTTGTTTTTCTTTCTATTGTGGTGGTGTATCATATTTACTGATTTGTGCATGTTAAGCCATCCTTTCATCCCTGGGATGAATCCCACTTGATTATAGTGAATACTCTTTTTAGTGTGCTGTCGAAGTCAGTTCACTTGTATCTTGTTGAGAATTTTTGTATCTATGTTCTTCAGGAATATTGGCCTGTTATTTTCATTTTGTGCGTGTCTTTGTCTGGTTTTAGAATCAGGATATTGCGAGCCTCATAAGATGAGTATGGAAGTATTCCTTCCTCATTACTTTTGTGGAAAAGTTTGTGGAGAATTGGTAGTTATTCTTTAAGTGTTTGGTAGAATTCAGCAGTGAAGACATCAGGTCCTGGGTGTTGGTTGTTGTTGTTGTTGTTTTGATGGAAGATGTTTTATTATTGATTCAATTTCCAAACTCATTATTGATGTGTTCAGATGTTATATTTCCTCACAATTTAATCTGGGTAGTTGTATGTGTGCAGAAATTTATTCATTTTATTGTACATTATCAACTTTGTTGGCATATAGTTATGAGTAGTGTCTTACAATCCCTTATATTTCTGTGGTGTATCAGTTGTAATGTCTCCTTTTTCATCTTTTATTTATTTGAATTTTCTCTCCTTTTGTCTTAGTTTAGCTAAAGGTTTGTCAGTTTTACCTTTACACTTTGTCTTATTTATCTTTTGAAATATTTTTTAGTGTCTGTTTCCTTTATATCTGCTGTGAGCTTTATTATTTCCTTCCTTCTACGAATTTTGGGTTTAGTTTCTTTTTGATGTTCTAGTTACTTGAAGTGTATAATTTTGCTTTGTGATTTGAAAATCTTTCTTCATTTTTGGTGTAGGCTTTTATTGCTATAAATTTCCCTCTTAGAACTGCTTTTGCTACGTTCCATAGGTTTGGGTATGTTGGATTTTCATTCTTACTTGTCTCAGTGACTTTTGAAATTTTCCTATTAATGTCTTAATGAGACCTATTGATTTCTTGGGTGCATGCTATTTAATTTCCATGTTTTTATAAAATTTCCAAGGGCTTTCCTGTTGTTGATTTCCGGCTTTATATCACTGTAATCAGAAAAGATACTTCATATGATATCTGTCTTCTTAAGTTTGTTAAGACTTATTATGTGTCATAATGTATGATTGGTCCTAGAGAATGTTTGGTGTACAGTTGAGAATAATTTGTATTCTGCAGCTGCTGGATGATGTATTAGTCTGTTTTCATACTGCTGATAAAGACATACCCGAGACTGGGTAATTTACAGAGAAAAAGAGGTTTAGTGGACTCATAGTTATACGTGGCTGGGGAGGTCTCCCAATCATGATGGAAGGCGAAAGGCACATCTTACATGGTAGCAAACAAAATAGAATTGAGAACCAAGTGAAAGGGTTCCCCCTTATAAAACCATCAGATCTTGTTAGACGTATTCACTACCACAAGAACAGTATGGGGGAAACCGCCCCCATGATTCAATTATCTCCCACTGGTTCCCTCCCACAACATGTATGAATTATGGGAGCTATAATCAAGATGAGATTTCGGTGGGGATATACAGCCAAACCATATCAGGTGAGATCTTCTTTACCTGCTAGGTCCATTTGGTCTATGGTATAGTTTGAGTCTGTCATTTTTTGGTTGATTTTCTCTTCATATAATCTGTCCATTTTTAAAGTGGAGTGTTGAAATTTCCTACTAATATTGTATTGCAGTCTATCTCTACCTTTAAATCTAATATTTGCTTTACATATCTGGTTGTTCTGGTGTTGGGTACATATATAGTTACACTTAAGTAACATATATGTTACGTCCTCTTATTGAATTGGACCTTTTATCATTTCATTATACAGTGACATTCTTTTTTTATATAGTTTTTTTATTTAAAACCTTTTAAAATATGACATGACTGTGGCTACTCCTGCTTGCTTTTCATTTGTTTGCATAATATATATTTTTCCATCTCTTCACTTTCAGTCTATTTGTCTTTAATAGTGAGGTAAGTATCATGTAGGCAGCACATAGGTGGGTTTTGCTATCTGAATCCATTCATCCACTTTATATCTTTTAAGTAGAGTTTAATCCACTTCTATTGAAGTTTATTATTGATAAATTAGGACTTCCTTCTACCATTTCATTACTTCTTTTTTAGATTACTTGTTCACTTCTTCCTTTCTTATTTTTCATCTCTCTAGTTTGGTGGTTTTCTGTGGTGCTAAGCTTTGTTTCTTTTCCCTTTTTTGGTGTGTGTGTGTGTATCTGCTGTAATTTATTTCTTTCTGGTAAGTGAAACTAACATACAGAGTCCTGTATTTGTAACAGACTATTTTACACTGATAACAACTTAACTTCTGTCACATAAAAATACTCTTGACTTCTCCCCCTCACACACACAATTTATACTTTTGTTACCTTACATTGCATCTTTATGAATGGTAGACTCAATGGAACATAGGATCTATGTCACAACTAAATCAATTATTTAATGGCAGCATTAAAGCAGCCCAAAGAATGTGAAAAACTGGTGTGGGTGTATTTAACTTTTTAAAAACTATGTTTCATAATGTTTTCATTAAAAAGTCTTTATCAGTTTGCTAAAGCCTAATTTTTACAACCAGCCACCATAGATTTTACAGGATAAATATATTATTTCAGTGGTAATTGAAGCAGAATTTTTGTTGATCTTCTTACCCTTAGAGATTGTGTATTATCCTCAGACGTAATTCTTTGATTTTTTTTCTTTTCATGTTGTTACACATAGTTACCAACAATCAACGTGAGAATAACCTTTGAATATTTTCAAGCATTAAGATTTGTTTATACAGCTGCACAATTAGACAACCAACACTCTTGGGTCTTTACCTCTCAGCATTCACCTGATTATTAACTTAAAGGTATGATGGGAAAAGTATCAATTTTTCTTGGTCACCTAGATTTAGAAATATGTAATAACTATAAGCTTGGGTCTGCTTCTTCAGAAGCCTAGGAAGTGGAGTGATGGTTCTCTGAAGAGGCTGGAAACAAAGTATGTGTTTCCAGAAGGCTTAATAGAATATGTTGAGACATAGGCCATTAACACAAAAGTGAAAGAAATGCAAAAAATGTATGAAAGTAAGGATTTGAGAAGGGAAATTTTATTTTTAAGTCTAAGATTCCTATGAATTATATGAAAGTAAATGTCCTATCCCTAAAATTAGCCAAAGGAAGCACTTCACTTATCAATGTGATATGACTTTTCATACTCTTATCTAAAGATATCCTAAACTAAGATCCAGTTTTCTAAGAAAAGACCTTTTACTCATGCTTTAAAGCATGTTAGATGATTCCTACCACATCACATCATGTTGTTTACATGTATGATTTAAACTGCATTTATTCTTCAACTCACTGGTTCCTTAGGCTTCTTATCTTTCCTTGCACGCTTAGATAATTTTATGTAAAATTGATTTTTAGAAGTTTAGTTGCTGGGCGTAATGGCTGTCACCTGTAAACCCAGTACTTTGGGAATTCAAGGCAGGTGGATTTCTTGAGTCTTGGAGTTTGAGGCCTGCCTGGGAAAGATGACAAACCCCATTTGTACAAAAATAAAAATATTAGCTGGATATGGTGGCACATGCCTGTGGTCCCAGCTACCCCAAGTCTGAGGTGGGTGGATGGCTTGAGTCCGAGAGGCAGAGGTGTGAGCCAAGATCATGCCCTGCTCTTCACCCTGGGCAACGAAGCCAGACACTGTTTCAAAAAAAAAAAATCTAGTGAGATTAGATTTCTATTTCTATGTGATTCAAAATTAGGAGAACTTCAAGGCTAATGAATATTAAAAAATGGCCATTGCTACTTGCATGTTCTATGAAGCCAGCATACACAGCAACGTGCTACCTAAAAACCAAGCTACTTAATATGTAGCTTAGATTTCAGATTTGATTGTCTTTGAGGTTTCATTATTGCAGAGATCAATTGCCAGACCAAATATAGACTAATTATGTACTTGGTCTTTTTTCATATGAAACATCCCAGCCTTGGGTATAAATTAAGAGCAAATACGGATGTTTATACCGATAGCAGTGTAGATATTTCAATGTTTATATAGTTAGCAGTGTAGATATTTCCATGTCTATACAGATAGCGGTGTGGACATTTCCATGTTTATACAGATAGTGGTGTAGATATTTCCATGTTTATAGAGATAGCGGTATAGATATTTCCATGTTTATACAGACAGCGGTGCAGATATTTACATGTATATACAGATAGCGGTGTAGATATTTCCATGTTTATACAGATGGCAGTGTAGATATTTCCATGTTTATAGAGATGGCGGTGTAGATATTTCCATATTCCTACAGATGGCGGTGTAGGTATTTCCATGTTCATACAGATGGCGGTGAAGATATTTGCATGTTCATACAGATGTATGTGTACATATTTCCATGATCATACAGATGGTGGTGTGGATATTTCCATGTTCATACAGATTTCGCGGTAGATATTTCCAAGTTCATACAGATGGCGGTGTAGATATTTCCATGTTCATACAGATGGCGGTGTAGATATTTCCATGTTTATAGAGATTGCGGTGAAGATATTTCCATGTTTATACAGATGGCCGTGTAGATATTCCCATTTTTATTCAGATGGCAGTGTAAATATTTCCATTTTATACAGATAGCGGTGTAGATATTTCCATGTTCATACAGATTGCGGTGAAGGTATTTCCATCTTTATAGAGATAGCGGTGTAGATATTTCCATGTTCATACAGATAGCGGTTTAGATATTTCCATGTTTATAGAGATGGCGGTGTAGATATTTCCAAGTTCATACAGATGGCGGAGTAGATATTTCCATGTTTATAGAGATGGTGGTGTAGATATTTCCATGTTTATACAGATGGCGGTGCAGATATTTCCATGTTTATAGAGATAACGGTGTAGATATTTCCATGTTTATAGAGACAGCGGTGTAGACATTTCCATGTTAATAGAGATAGCATTCTAGATATTTCCATGTATACACAGATAGCGTTGCAGATATTTCTATGTTTATAGAGATAGCGGTGTAGATATTTCCATGTTTATATAGATGGCGGTGTACATATTTCCATCTTTATAGTGATGGTGTTGTAGATATTTCCATGTTCATAGAGAGGGCGGTATAGATATTTCCGTGTTTATGAAGATGGCGGTGTAGATATTTCCGTGTTTATAGAGATGGCGGTTTAGATATTTTCATGTTTACAGAGATAGCCGTGTAGATACTTCCATGTTCATACAGATGGGGCTGTAGATATTTTCATGTTCATACAGGTAGCTGTGTAGATATTTCCATGTTTATAGAGATGGCGGTGTACATATTTCCTTGTTTATACGGATAGCGGTGTAGATATTTCCATGTTTACAGAGGTAGCGGTGTAGATATTTCCATGTTTATGCAGATAGCGGTGTAGATATTTAAATGTTTATAGAGATAGCGGTGTAGATATTTCCATGTCCATACTGATTGCGGTGTAGATATTTATATCCATCTTTATACAGACGGTGGTGTAGATATTTCCATATTCACACAGATGGCTGTGGAGATATTTAAATGTTTATAGAGATGGCAGTGTAGATATTTCCATGTTTCTACAGATGGCGGTGTAGATATTTCCATGTTTATAGAGATAGCGGTGTAGATATCTAGATGTTTATACATACAGCGGTGTAGATATTTCCATGTTCATGCAGTAGCGGTGTAGATATTTCTATGTATATACAGATAGCGGTGTGGATATTTCCATGTTTTTACAGATGGCAGTGTAGATATTTCCATGTTTATAGAGATGGCGGAGTAGCTATTTCCTTGTTTATACAGATAGCGGTGTAGATATTTGCATGTTTATAGAGATAGCGGTGTAGATATTTCCATGTTCATACAGATAGCGGTGTAGAT
This sequence comes from Gorilla gorilla gorilla, assembly GCF_029281585.2. NCBI lineage: Eukaryota > Metazoa > Chordata > Mammalia > Primates > Hominidae > Gorilla > Gorilla gorilla. The sequence continues at coordinate 11,505,054 of NC_073235.2, read as the reverse complement.
TTTCCATGTTCATACAGATGGTGGTGTAGATATTTCAATGTTTATACAGGTAGTAGTGTAGATATCTCCATGTTTATAGAGATAGCGGTGTAGACACTTCCCTGTTTTGAAGATAGCAGTGTAGATATTTCCATGTTTATACAGATAGCAGTGTAGATATTTCCATGTTTATACAGATAGCAGTGTAGATATTTCCATGTTTATACAGATAGCGTTGTAGATATTTCCATGCTTATACACTTAGCAGTGTAGATATTTCCGCGTTTATACAGATAGCGGTGTAGGTATTTCCATTTTTATAGTGATGGCGCTGTGGATATTTCCATGTTCAAACAGATGGCGCTGTAGAAATTTCCATGTTTACGCAGATAGCGGTGTAGGCATTTCCATGTTTACACAGATACCGTTGTAGATATTTCGTTTATAGAGATAGCGGTGTAGATATTTCCATGTTTATACAGATAACTGTGAAGATATTTCCATGTTTATAAAGATAGCGGTGTAGATATTTCCATGTTCATACAAATAGCGGTTTAGGTATTTTCATGTGTATACAGATAGCGGTGTAGATATTTCCATGTTTTTACAGATATCCTTGTAGATATTTCCATGTTTATACAGATGGCGGTGTAGGTATTTCCATGTTTATGGAGATGGCGGTCTAGATACTTTCATGTTTAAGGAGATAGCGGTGTAGTTAATTCCATGTTTAGAGAGATAGCGGAGTTGATATTTCCATGTTCATTCACATAGCGGTGTAGATATTTCCATGTTCATACAGATAGCGGTGCAGATACTTCCATGTTCATTCAGATGGCGGGGTAGTTATTGCCATGTTTATAGAGATAGCGTTGAAGATGCCTCTATGTTTATACAGATGGCGCTGTAGATATATTCATTTTCATACGGATAGCGGTGTAGGTATTTCCATGTTTATAGAAATGGCGGTGTAGATATTTCCTTGTTTATACAGATAGCAGTGAAGATATTTCCATGTTCATAGAGATAGCGCTGTAGTTATTTCCATGTTTATACAGATAGCAGTGTAGGTATTTAGATGTTCATTCAGATAGCGGTGTAGATATTTGCATCTTTATGCATTTGGCGGCGTAGATATATAATGTTCATACAGATGGCGGTGTAGATATTTCCATGGTTATAGAGAGGGCGGTGTTAATGTTTCCATGTATATACAGATGGCGGTGTATATATTTCCATGTTTATACAGATGGCGGTGTAGATATTTCCATGTTCATACAGATAGCCGTGTAGATATTTCCATGTTCATACAGATGGCGGTGTAGATATTTCAATGTTTATACAGATAGTAGTGTAGATATCTCCATGTTTATAGAGATAGCGGTGTAGACACTTCACTGTTTTGCAGATAGCAGTGTAGATATTTCCATGTTTATACAGATAGCGTTGTAGATATTTCCATGCTTATACACTTAGCGGTGTAGATATTTGCATCCTTATACACTTAGCGGTGTAGATATTTCCATGTTTATACAGATAGCGGTGTAGGTATTTCCATCTTTATAGTGATGGCGCTGTGGATATTTCCATGTTCAAACAGATGGCGCTGTAGAAATTTCCATGTTTACACAGATAGCGGTGTAGACATTTCCATGTTTACACAGATACCGTTGTAGATATTTCCATGTTTATAGAGATAGCGGTGTAGATATTTCCATGTTTACACAGATAGCTGTGAAGATATTTCCATGTTTATAAAGATAGCGGTGTAGATATTTCCATGTTCATACAGATAGCGGTTTAGGTATTTTCATGTTTATACAGATAGCGGTGTAGATATTTCCATGTTTATACAGATGGTGGTGTAGGTATTTCCATGTTTATGGAGACGGCGGTCTGGATACTTTCATGTTTAAGGAGATAGCGGTGTAGTAATTTCCATGTTCATATAGTAGCGGTGTAGATATTTCTATGTATATACTGATAGCTATGTGGATATTTCCATGCTTTTACAGATGGCAGTGTAGATATTTCCATGTTTATAGAGATGGCGGTGTAGCTATTTCCTTGTTTATACAGATAGCGGTGTAGATATTTGCATAGATATAGAGATAGCGGTGTAGATATTTCCATGTTCATACAGATAGCGGTGTAGATATTTCCATGTTCATCCAGATGGCGGTGTAGATATTTCCATGGTCATACAGATGGCGGTGTAGATATTTCCATGTTTACAGAGATAGCGGTGTAGATATTTCCATGTTGTTACACATAGCGGTGCAGATATTTCCAAGTTTATAGAGATGGCTGTGTAGATATTTCCATGTTTCTACAGATAGCGGTATGGATATTTCCATGTTTATACAGATGGCGGTGTAGATATTTCCATGTTTGTAGAAATGGCAGTCTAGATATTTCCATGTTTATAGAGATAGTGGTGTAGATATTTCCAAGTATATACAGATAGCAGTGTAGATATTTCCATGTACATACAGATGGCGGTGTAGATATTTCCATGTTTATACAGATGGTGGTGTAGATATCTCCATGTTTATAGAGATAGCGGTGTAGACATTTCCCCGTTTTGCAGATAGCAGTGTAGATATTTCCATGTTTATACAGATAGCGGTGTAGGTATTTCCATGTTTATACAGATAGCGGTGAAGATATTTCCATGTTTATACAGATAGCGGTGTACATATTTCCATGTTTATACAGATAGCGGTGTAGATATTTCTATGTTTATACACATAGCGTTGTAGATATTTCCATGCTTATACACTTAGCGGTGTAGATATTTCCATGTTTATACAGATAGCGGTGAAGGTATTTCCATCTTTATAGTGATGGGGCTGTGGATATTTCCATGTTCAAACATATGGCGGTGTAGAAATTTCCATGTTTACACAGATAGCGATGTATACATTTCCATGTTTACACAGATACCGTTGTAGATATTTCCATGTTTATAGAGATAGCGGTGTAGATATTTCCATGTTTATACAGATAGCTGTGTAGATATTTCCATGTTTACAGAGGTAGCGGTGTAGATATTTCCATGTTTATGCAGATAGCGGTGTAGATATTTAAATGTTTATACATATAGCGGTGTAGATATTACCATGTCCATACTGATTGCGGGGTAAATATTTATTTCCATGTTTATACAGATGGTGGTGTAGATATTTCCATATTCACACAGATGGCTGTGGAGATATTTAAATGTTTATAGAGATGGCAGTGTAGATATTTCCATGTTTCTACAGATGGCGGTGTAGATATTTCCATGTTTATAGAGATAGCGGTGTAGATATCTAGATGTTTATACATACAGAGGTGTAGATTTTTCCATGTTCATACAGTAGGGGTGTAGATATTTCTATGTATATACAGATAGCGGTGTGGATATTTCCATGTTTTACAGATGGCAGTGTAGATATTTCCATGTTTATAGAGATGGCAGTGTAGCTATTTCCTTCTTCATACAGAAAGCGGTGTAGATATTTGCATGTTTATACAGATAGCGGTGTAGATATTTCCAAGTTCATACAGATAGCGGTGTAGATATTTCCATGTTCATCCAGATGGCGGTGTAGATATTTCCATGGTCATACAGATGGCGGTGTAGATATTTCCATGTTTACAGAGAAAGCGGTGTAGATGTTTTCATCTTGATACACTTAGCGGTGCAGATATTTGCAAGTTTATAGAGATAGCGGTGTAGATATATCCATGTTTATACAGATGGCCATGTAGATATTTCCATGTTCATACAGATGTCGGTGTAGCTATTTCCATGTTTACACAGATGGCAGTGTAGATATTTCCATGTATACACAGATAGCGTTGTAGATATTTCTATGTTTATAGAGATAGCAGTGTAGATATTTCCATGTTTATACAGATAGCGGTGTAGATATTTCCATGTTTATACAGATAGCGGTGTAGATATTTACATGTTTATAGAGATGGCGGTCTATTTTCTCGTTTACACAGATTGCGCTGTAGATGTTTCCATGTTTATAGAGATTGCAGTGTAGAGATTTCCAATTTTATACAGATAGCAATGTCGATATTTCCATGTTCATGCAGATAGCGGTGTAGATATTTCCACGTTTATAGAGATTGAGGTGTAGATATTTCCGTGTTTATACAGAGAGCGGTGCAGATATTTCCATCTTAATACAGATGGCGCTGTAGATATTTCCATGTTCCTACAGACGGTGGTGTAGATATTTCCATGTTCATACAGATGGTGGTGTAGATATTTCGAAGTTTATAGAGATAGCGGTGTAGTTATTTCCATGTTAATAGAGAAAGCTGTGTAGATATTTCCATGTATATGCAGATTGCTGTGAAGATATTTCCATGTTAATGCAGATAGCGGTGTAGATATTTCCATGTTCATCCAGGTGCCGGTGTAGGTATATCCATGTTCATACAGATGGCGGTGAAGATATTTCCATGTTCATACAGATTGCGGTGTAGTTACTTCCATGTTCATACAAATCACGGTGTAGATATTTCCATGTTCATAGAGATGGGGGTGTAGATATTTCTATGTTCATACAAGTGGCGGTGTATTGATTTCCATGTTCATAGAGATGGTAGTGTAGATATTTCCATGTTTATACAGATAGAAGTGTAGTTATTGCCATGTTTATAGAGATAGCAGTATATATATTTCCATTGATATACAGATAGCTGTGTAGATATTTGCATGTTCATACAGATAGCGTTGTAGGTATTTCCATGTTCATACAGATAGCGGTGTAGATATTTCCATGCTGATACAGATGGCGGGGTAGATATTTCCATGTTTATAGAGATGGCGGTATAGATATTTCCAAGTTTATAGAGATAGTGGTGTAGATATTTCCATGTTTATAGAGATAGCGGTGTAGATATTTCCATTTTTATACAGATAGCAATGTACATATTTCCATGTTCATACAGATAGCGGTGTAGATATTTCCATGTTCATACAGATAGCGATGTAGATATTTCCATATTCATAGAAATAGCGGTGTAGATATTTCCATGTTTATACAGATAGCGGTGTAGATATTTCCATGTTTATACAGATAGCTGTGCCGATATTTCCATGTTTATACAGATAGCAGTGTAGATATTTCCATGTTTACGCAGATAGCGGTATAGATATTTCCATGTTTATACACATGGTGGTGTAGATATTTCCGTGTTTATAGAGATGGCGGTCTAGATATTTCCATGTTTACAGAGATAGTGGTGTAGTTATTTCCAAGTTTATAGAGAAGCGTTGTAGATATTTCCATGTTTATGCAGATAGCGGTGAAGATATTTCCATGTTTATACAGATAGCGGTGTAGATATTTCCATGTTTATACAGATAGCAGTGTAGATATTTCCATGTTTATAGAGATAGTGGTGTAGATAATTTCATTTTCATACCGAGAGCAGTGTAGATATTTCCAAGTTCATACAGATAGCGGTGTAGATGTTTCCACGTTTATACAGATGGCGGTGTAGATATTTCCATGTTCATACTGATGGCGGTGTAGATATTTCCATGTTTATAGAGATGGCGGTGTAGATATTTCCATGTTTACACAGATGGCGGTGTAGATATTTCCATGTTTACACAGATAGCGGTGTAGAGATTTCCATGTTTACACAGATAGCGGTATGGATATTTCCATGCTTATGCAGATAGCGGTGTAGATATTTCCATCTTAATACAGATGGCGGAGTAGATATGTCCACGTTCGTACAGATAGCGGTGTAGATATTTCCATGTTCATACAGATGGCGGTGTAGTTATTTCGAAGTTTATAGAGATAGCGCTGTAGTTATTTCCATATTTATAGAGAAATCTCTGTCGATATTTCCATGTATATGCAGATAGCTGTGTAGATATTTCCATGTTCATGCAGATAGCGGTGCAGATATTTCCATGTTCATCCAGATGCCGGTGTAGATATATCCATGTTCATACAGATGGCGGTGAAGATATTTCCATGTTCGCACGGATGGCATTGTATATATTTCCATGTTTATACAGGTGGCGGTGTAGATATTTCCATGTTTATACAGAAAGCAGTGTAGTTATTTCCATGTTTATAGAGACAGCAGTGTAGATATTTCCACTGATAGACAGATAACTGTGTAGATATATGCATGTTCATACAGATAGCGGTGTAGATATTTCCATGTTCGTACAGATAGCGGTGTAGATATTTCCATGTTCGTACAGATAGCGGTGTAGATATTTCCATGTTCATACAGATAACGGTGTAGATATTTCCATGTTCATACAGATAGCCTTGTAGATATTTCCATGTTCATACAGTTCGCGGTGTAGATATTTCCATGGTCATAGAGATGGCGGTGTAGATATTTCCATGTTTCTGCAGATAGCGGTATAGGTATTTCCATGTTTATACAGATGGTGGTGTAGTTATTTCCATGTTTATAGAGATGGCGGTCTAGATATTTCCATGTTTATAGAGATAGTGTTGTAGTTATTTCATAGTTTCTAGAGACAGCGTTGTAGATATTTCCATGTTTATAAAGATAGCGTTGAAGATATTTCCATGTTTATACAGATAGCGGTGTAGATATTTCCATGTTTATACAGACAGCAGTGTAGATATTTCCATGTTTATAGAGATAGTGGTTTAGATAATTTCAATTTTGTACAGATAGTGTAGATATTTCCAAGTTCATACAGATAGCGGTGTAGATATTTCCACGTTTATAGAGATGGCAGTGTAGATATTTCCATGTTCATACAGATGGTGGTGTAGATATTTCCATGTTTTTAGAGATGGCGGTGTAGATATTTTCACGTTTACAGAGATGGCGGTGGAGATATTTCCACGTTTACAAAGATAGCGGTGCAGACATTTCCATGTTTACACAGATAGCGGTGTGGATATTTCCATGTTTATGCAGATAGCGGTGTAGATATTTCCATGTTTATACAGATAGCGGTGCGGATATTTCGATGTTTATACAGATATTTGGGCAGATATTTCCATGTTTATACAGATAGCGGTGTAGATATTTCCATCTTAATACAGATGGCGGTGTAGATATTTCCATGTTCGTACAGATGGCAGTGTAGATATTTCCATTTTCATACAGATGGCGGTGTATATATTTCAAAGTTTATAGAGATAGCGCTGTAGTTATTTCCATATTTATAGAGAAATCTCTGTAGATATTTCCATGTATATGCAGATAGCTGTGTAGATATTTCCATGTTCATGCAGATAGCGGTGTAGATATTTCCATGTTCATCCAGATGCGGGTGTAGATATATCCATGTTCATACAGATGGCGGTGAACGTATTTCCATGTTCATACAGATGGCGGTGTAGATATTTCCATGTTCATACACATGGCTGTGTAGATATTTCCATGTCCATAGAGATGGCGGTGTAGATATTTCCATGTTCATACAAATGGCGGTGTAGATATTTCCATGTTCATAGAGATGGCGGTGTAGATATTTCATTGTTTGTACAGATAGCAGTGTAGTTATTTCCATGTTTATAGAGATAGCAGTGTAGATATTTCCATTGATATACAGATAGCGGTGTAGATATTTCCACGTTTATAGAGATGGCGGTGTAGATATTTCCATGTTCATACAGATGGTGGTGTAGATATTTCCATGTTTTTAGAGATATCGGTGTAGATATTTTCACGTTTACAGAGATGGCGGTGGAGATATTTCCATGTTTACAAAGAGAGCGGTGCAGACATTTCCATGTTTACACAGATAGCGGTGTGGATATTTCCATGTTTATGCAGATAGCGGTGTAGAAATTTCCATGTTTATACAGATAGCAGTGCGGATATTTCGATGTTTATACAGATATTTGGGCAGATGTTTCCATGTTTATACAGATAGCGGTGTAGATATTTCCATCTTAATACAGATGGCGGTGTAGATATTTCCATGTTCGTACAGATGGTGGTGTAGATATTTCCATTTTCATACAGATGGCGGTGTAGATATTTCGAAGTTTATAGAGATAGCGCTGTAGTTATTTCCATATTTATAGAGAAATCTCTGTAGATATTTCCATGTATATGCAGATAGCTGTGTAGATATTTCCATGTTCATGCAGATAGCGGTGTAGATATTTCCATGTTCATCCAGATGCGGGTGTAGCTATATCCATGTTCATACAGATGGCGGTGAAGGTATTTCCATGTTCATACAGATGGCGGCGTAAATGTTTCCATGTTCATACACATGGCGGTGTAGATATTTCCATGTCCATAGAGATGGCGGTGTAGATATTTCCATGTTCATACAAATGGCGGTGTAGATATTTCCTTGTTCATAGAGATGGCAGTGTAGATATTTCCATGTTTATACACATAGCAGTGTAGTTATTTCCAGGTTTATAGAGATAGCAGTGTAGATATTTCCATTGATATACAGATAGCAGTGTAGATATTTGCATGTTCATACAGATAGCGGTGTAGATATTTCCATGTTCATACTGATAGCGGTGTAGATATTTCCATGTTTCTGCAGATAGCGGTATAGATATTTCCATGTTTATACAGATGGTGGTGTAGGTATTTCCATGTTTATAGTGATGGCGGTCTAGATATTTCCATGTTTATAGAGATAGCGGTGTAGTTATTTCCAAGTTTATAGAGACAGCATTGTAGATATTTCTATGTTTATAAAGATAGCGGTGAAGATATTTCCATGTTTATACAGATAGCGGTGTAGATATTTCCATGTTTATACAGACAGCAGTGTAGATATTTCCATGTTTATAGAGATAGTGGTGTAGATAATTTCAATTTTATACAGATAGCATTGTAGTTATATCCAAGTTCATACAGATAGCGGTGTAGATATTTCCACGTTTATAGAGATGGCAGTGTAGATATTTCCATGTTCATACAGATGGTGGTGTACATATTTCCATGTTTTTAGAGATGGCGGTGTAGATATTTTCACGTTTACAGAGATGGCGGTGGAGATATTTCCACGTTTACAAAGATAGCGGTGCAGACATTTCCATGTTTACACAGATAGCGGTGTGGATATTTCCATGTTTATGCAGATAGCGGTGTAGATATTTCCATGTTTATACAGATAGCGGTGCGGATATTTCGATGTTTATACAGATATTTGGGCAGATATTTCCATGTTTATACAGATAGCGGTGTAGATATTTCCATCTTAATACAGATGGCGGTGTAGATATTTCCATGTTCGTACAGATGCCAGTGTAGATATTTCCATTTTCATACAGATGGCGGTGTATATATTTCAAAGTTTATAGAGATAGCGCTGTAGTTATTTCCATATTTATTTAGAAATCTGTGTAGATATTTCCATGTATATGCAGATAGCTGTGTAGATATTTCCATGTTCATGCAGATAGCGGTTTAGATATTTCCATGTTCATCCAGATGCGGGTGTAGATATATCCATGTTCATACAGATGGCGGTGAAGATATTTCCATGTTCATACAGATGGCGGTGTAGATATTTCCATGTTCATACACATGGCTGTGTAGATATTTCCATGTCCATAGAGATGGCGGTGTAGATATTTCCATGTTCATACAAATGGCGGTGTAGATATTTCCATGTTCTTAGAGATGGCGGTGTAGATATTTCATTGTTTGTACAGATAGCAGTGTAGTTATTTCCATGTTTATAGAGATAGAAGTGTAGATATTTCCATTGATATAGAGAGAGCTGTGTAGATATTTGCATGTTCATAGAGATGTGTAGATATTTCCATGCTCATATAGATAGCGGTGTAGATATTTCCATGTTCATACCGATAGCGGTGCAGATATTTCCATGTTCATACAGATAGCGGTGTAGATATTTCGATGTTCATACAGATAGCGGTGTAGATATTTCCAAGTTCATACAGATGGCGGTGTAGATATTTCCATGTTCATACAAATGGCGGTGTAGATATTTCCATGTTCATACAGATGGCGGTGTAGATATTTCCGTGTTCATACAAATGGCGGTGTAGATATTTCCATGTTCATAGAGATGGCGGTGTACATATTTCCATGTTTATGCAGATAGCGGTATAGGTACTTCCATGTTTATACAGATGGTGGTGTAGATACTTCCATGTTCATAGAGATGGCGGTGTAGTTATTTCCATGTTTATGCACATACTGGTATAGATATTTCCATGTTTATACAGATGGTGGTGTAGATATTTCCATGTTTATAGAGATGGCGGTCTAGATATTTTCATGTTTATAGAGATAGTGGTGTAGATAATTTCAATTTTATACAGAGAGCAGTGTAGATATTTCCAAGTTCATACAGACAGCGGTGTAGATATTTCCACGTTTATAGAGATGGTGGTGTAGATATTTCCATGTTCATACAGATGGCGGTGTAGATGTTTTCATGTTTACACAGATGGCGGTGGAGATATTTCCATGTTTACTCAGATAGCGGTGTAGACATTTCCATGTTTACACAGATAGCGGTTAGGATATTTCCATGTTTATGCAGATAGCGGTGTAGATATTTCCATGTTTATACAGATAGCGGTGCGGATATTTCCATGTTTATACAGATAGTAGGGCAGATATTTCCATGTTTATACAGATAGCGGTGTAGATATTTCCATCTTACTACAGATGGCGGTGTAGATATGTCCATGTTCGTGAAGATGGCAGTGTAGATATTTCCATGTTCATACAGATGGCTTTGTAGATATTTCGAAGTTTATAGAGATAGCGCTGTAGTTATTTCCATATTTATAGAGAAATCTCTGTAGATATTTCCATGTATATTCAGATAGCTGTGTAGATATTTCCATGTTCATGCAGATAGCGGTGTAGATATTTCCATGTTCATCCAGATGCCGGTGTAGATATATCCATGTTCATACAGATGGTGGTGACGATATTTCCATGTTCATACAGATGGCGGTGTAGATATTTCTATGTTCATAGAGATGGCAGTGTAGATATTTCCATGTTTATACAGATAGCAATGTAGATATTTCCATGTTTATAGAGATAGCGGTGTAGATATTTCCATTGATATACAGATAGCTGTGTAGATATTTGCATGTTCATACAGATAGCGGTGTAGATATTTCCATGTTCATACAGATAGCGGTGTAGATATTTCCATGTTCATACAGATAGCGGTGTATATATTTCCATGTTCATACAAATGGTGGTGTAGATATTTCCACGTTCATAGAGATGGCAGTGTAGATATTTCCATGTTTATACACATAGCAGTGTAGTTATTTCCATGTTTATAGGGATAGCAGTGTAGATATTTCCATTGATATGAAGATAGCTGTGTAGATATTAGCATGTTCATACAGATAGCGGTGTAGATATTTCCACGTTCATACTGATAGCGGTGTAGATATTTCCATGTTCATACAGTTAGCGGTGTAGATATTTCCATGTTCATACAGATGGCGGTGTAGATATTTCCATGTTCATACAGATGGCGGTGTAGATATTTACATGTTCATACAGATGGCGGTGTAGATATTTCCATGTTCGTACGGATGGCAGTGTAGATATTTCCATGTTCATAGAGGTGGCGGTGGAGATATTCCCATGTTTTTATAGATAGCTGTGTAGTTATTTCCATGTTTATAGAGATAGCAGTGTAGATATTTCCGTTGATATACAGATAGCTGTGTAGATATTTGCATGTTCATACAGATAGCGGTGTAGACATTTCCATGTTCACACAGATAGCGGTGTAGATATTTCCATGTTCATACAGTTAGTGGTGTAGATATTTCCATGTTCATACAGATATCAGTGTAGATGTTTCCATGTTCATACAGATAGCGGTGTAGATATTTCCATGTTCATACAGGTGGCGGTGTAGATATTTCCATGTTTATACAGATAGCAATGTAGATATTTCCATGTTTATAGAGATAGCGGTGTAGATATTTCCATTGATATACAGATAGCGGTGCGTATATTTCCATGTTTATACAGATAGTTGGGCAGATATTTCCATGTTTATACAGATAGTTGGGGAGATATTTCCATGTTTACAAAGATAGCGGTGTAGATATTTCCATCTTAATACAGATGGCGGTGTAGATATGTACATGTTTGTACAGATGGCGGTGTAGATATTTCCATGTTCATACAGATGGCGGTGTAGATATTTCGAAGTTTATAGAGATAGCGCTGTAGTTATTTCCATATTTACAGAGAAATCTGTGTAGATATTTCCATGTATGTTCAGGTAGCTGTGTAGATATTTCCATGTTCATGCAGATAGCGGTGTAGATATTTCCATCTTCATCCAGATGCCGGTGTACATATATCCATGTTCATACAGATAGCTGTGAAGATATTTCCTTCTTTATACAGATAGCGGTGTAGATATTTCCTTGTTTATACAGATGGCGGTGTAGATATTTCCATGTTTATAGGGATGGCGGTGTAGATATTTCCATGTTCATACAGATGGCGGTGTAGATATTTCCATGTTTATAGGGATGGCGGTTTAGATTTTTTCATGTTTACACAGATGGTTGTGTAGGTATTTCCATGTTTACACGGATAGCGGTGTAGACATTTCCATGTTTACACAGATAGCGGTGTGGATATTTCCATCTTTATGCAGATAGCTGTGTAGATATTTGCATGTTCATAGAGATAGCGGTGTAGATATTTCCATGTTCATGCAGATAGCGGTGTAGATATTTCCATGTTCATACAAATAGCAGTGTAGATGTTTCCATGTTCATACAGATAGCGGTGTAGATATTTCCATGTTCATACAGGTGGCGGTGTAGCTATTTCCATGTTTATACAGATAGCAGTGTAGTTATTTCCATGTTTATAAAGACAGCTGTGTAGATATTTCCATTGATATACAGATAGCTGTGTAGATATTTACGTGTTCATACAGATAGCGGTGTAGATATTTCCATGTTCATACAGATAGCGGTGTAGATATTTCCATGCTCATACAGATAGCGGTGTAGATATTTCCGTGTTCATACAGATAACGGTGTAGATATTTCCGTGTTCATACAGATAGCGGTGTAGATATTCCCATGTTCATACAGTTAGTGGTGTAGATATTTCCATGTTCATACAGATGGCGGTGTAGATATTTACATGTTCATACAGATGGCGGTATAGATATTTCCATGTTCGTACAGATGGCGGTGCAGATATTTCCATGTTCATAGAGATGGCGGTGTAGATATTTCCATGTTTATGCAGATAGCGGTATAGATATTTCCATGTTTATATATATGGTGGTGTAGATATTTCCATGTTTATAGAGATGGCGGTCTAGATATTTCCATGTTTACAGAGATAGTGGTGTAGTTATTTCCAAGTTTATAGAGACAGCGTTGTAGATATTTCCATGTTTATACAGATAGCGGTGAAGATATTTCCATGTTTATACAGATAGCGGTGTAGATATTTCCATGTTTATACAGATAGCAGTGTAGATATTTCCATGTTTATAGAGATAGTGGTGTAGATAATTTCAATTTCAAACAGAGAGCAGTGTAGATATTTCCAAGTTCATACAGATAGCGGTGTAGATATTTCCATGTTCATACAGAGGACGGTGTAGATATTTCCATGTTCATCCAGATGCCGGTGTACATATATCCATGTTCATACAGATGGCAGTGAAGATATTTCCATGTTCAAACAGATGGCGGTGTAGATATTTCCATGTTCATACAAATGGCGGTGTAGATATTTCCATGTTCATAGAGATGGTGGTGTACATATTTCCATATTTATAGAGATAGCAGTGTAGTTATTTCTATGTTTATAGAGATAGCAGTGTATATATTTCCATTGATATACAGATAGCTGTGTAGATATTTGCATGTTCATAGAGATAGCGGTGTAGATATTTCCATGTTCATACAGATAGCGGTGTAGATATTTCCATGTTCATACAGATAGCGTTGTAGATATTTCCATGTTCATACAGATAGCGGCGTAGATAATTCCATGTTCATACAGTTAGCTGTGTAGGTATTTCCATGTTCATACTGATGGCGGTGTAGATATTTACATGTTCAAACAGATGGCGGTGTAGATATTTCCATGTTCATACAGATAGAGGTGTAGATATTTCCATGTTCATACAGATAGCGGTGTAGATATTTCCATGTTCATACAGATAGCGGTGTAGATATTTCCATGTTCATACCAATAGCGGTGTAGAGATTTCCATGTTCATACATTTAGCGGTGTAGATATTTCCATGTTCATACAGATGGCGGTGAAGATATTTCCATGTTCATACAGAGGGCGGTGTAGATATTTCCATGTTTGTACGGATGGCAGTGTGGATATTTCCATGTTCATACAGGTGGCAGTGTAGATATTTCCATGTTTATACAGATAGCAGGGCAGTTATTTCCATGTTAATAGAGATAGCAGTGTAGATAATTCCATTGATATACAGATAGCTGTGTAGATATTTGCATGTTCATACAGATAGCGGTGTAGATATTTCCATGTTCGTACAAATTGCGGTGTAGATATTTCCATGTTCATACAGATAGCGGTGTAGATATTTCCATGTTCATACAGATTACGGTGTAGATATTTCCATGTTCATACAGACAGCGGTGTAGAAATTTCCATGTTCATACAGTTAGCGGTGTAGGTATTTCCATGTTCATACAGATGGCGGTGTAGATATTTACATGTTCATACAGATGGCGGTAGAGAGATTTCCATGTTCGTACAGATGGCGTTGTAGATATTTCCATGTATATAGAGATGGCGGTCTAGATTCTTCCATGTTTACAGAGATAGTGGTGTAGATATTTCCAAGTTTATACAGACAGCGTTGTAGATATTTACACGTTTATACAGATAGCGGTGAAGATATTTCCATGTTTATACAGATAGCAGTGTAGATATTTCCATGTTTATAGAAATAGTGGTGTAGATAATTTCAATTTTATACAGAGAGCAGTGTAGATATTTCCAAGTTCATACAGATAGCGGTGTAGATATTTCCACGTTTATAGAGATGTCAGTGTAGATATTTACATGTTCATTCAGTTAGCGGTGTAGATATTTCCATGTTCATACAGATAGCGGTGTAGATATTTACATGTTCATACAGATGGCGGTGTACATATTTCCATGTTCATGCAGATGGCGGTGTAGATATTTCCATACTCATACAGATGGCGGTGTAGATATTTCCATGTTCATACAGATAGCGGTGTAGATATTTCCATGTTCATACCAATAGCGGTGTAGATATTTCCATGTTCATACAGATAGCGGTGTCGATATTTCCATGATCATACAGATGGCGGTGTAGATATTTACATGTTCATACAGATGGCGGTGTAGATATTTCCATGTTCGTACGGATGGCAGTGTAGATATTTCCGTGTTCATACAGGTGGCGGTGTAGATATTTCCATGTTCATACAAATGGCGGTGTAGATATTTCCATCTTCATAGAGATGGCGGTGTACATATTTCCATATTTATACAGATAGCAGTGTAGTTATTTCCATGTTTATAGAGATAGCAGTGTAGATATTTCCACTGATATACAGATAGCTGTGTAGATATTTGCATGTTCGTACTGATAGCGGTGTAGATATTTCCATGTTCATACAGATAGCGGTGTAGATATTTCCATGTTCATACAGATAGCGGTGTAGATATTTCCATGTTCATACAGATAGCGGTGTAGATATTTCCATGTTCATACAGATAGCGGTGTAGATATTTCCATGTTCATACAGATAGCGGTGTAGATATTTCCATGTTCATATAGTTCGCGGTGTAGATATTTCCATGTTCATACAGATGGCGGTGTAGATATTTACATGTTCGTACAGATGGCGGTGTAGATATTTCCATGTTCGTACGGGTGGCAGCGAAGTTATTTCCATGTTCATACAGGTGGCGGTGCAGATATTTCCATGTTTATACAGATAGCAGTGTAGTTATTTCCATGTTTATAGAGATAGCAGTGTATACATTTCCATTGATAGACAGATAGCTCTGTAGATATTTGGATGGTCACACTGATAGCGGTGTAGATATTTCCATGTTCGTACAGATAGCGGTGTAGATATTTCCATGTTCATACAGATAGCGGTGTAGATATTTCCATGTTCATACAGTTAGCGGTGTAGATATTTCCATGTTCATAGAGATGGCGGTTTAGATATTTCCATGTTCATACAGATAGCGGTGTAGATATTTCCATGTTTATACAGATAGCAGTGTAGTTATTTCCATGTTTATAGAGATAGCAGTGTATACATTTCCATTGATAGACAGATAGCTCTGTAGATATTTGGATGGTCACACTGATAGCAGTGTAGTTATTTCCATGTTTATAGAGATAGCAGTGTAGATATTTCCACTGATATACAGATAGCTGTGTAGATATTTGCATGTTCATACAGATAGCGGTGTAGATATTTCCATGTTCATACAGATAGCGGTGTAGATATTTCCATGTTCATACAGATAGCGTTGTAGATATTTCCATGTTCATACAGATAGCGGTGTAGATATTTCCATGTTCATATAGTTAGCGGTGTAGATATTTCCATGTTCATACAGATGGCGGTGTAGATATTTACATGTTCATACAGATGGCGGTGTAGATATTTCCATGTTCGTACGGATGGCAGTGAAGATATTTCCATGTTCATATAGATAACGGTGTAGATATTTCCATGTTCATACAGATAGCGGTGTAGATATTTCCATGTTCATACAGTTAGCGGTGTAGATATTTCCATGTTCATAGAGATGGCGGTGTAGATATTTCCATGTTCATACAAATGGCGGTGTAGATATTTCCATCTTCATAGAGTTGGCGGTGTAGATATTTCCATATTTATACAGATAGCAGTGTAGTTATTTCCATGTTTATAGAGATAGCAGTGTAGATATTTCCATTGACATACAGATAGCTGTGTAGATATTTGCATGTTCACACAGATAGCGGTGTAGATATTTCCATGTTCATACAGTTAGCGGTGTAGATATTTCCATGTTCATAGAGATGGCGGTGTAGATATTTCCATGTTCATACAAATGGCGGTGTAGATATTTCCATCTTCATAGAGATGGCGGTGTAGATATTTCCATATTTATACAGATAGCAGTGTAGTTATTTCCATGTTTATAGAGATAGCAGTGTACATATTTCCATTGATATACAGATAGCTGTGTAGATATTTGCATGTTCATACAGACAGCGGTGTAGATATTTCCATGTTCATACAGATAGCAGTGTAGATATTTCCATGTTCATAGAGATGGCGGTGTAGATATTTCCATGTTCATACAAACGGCGGTGTAGATATTTCCATCTTCATAGAGATGGCGGTGTAGATATTTCCATATTTATACAGATAGCAGTGTAGTTATTTCCATGTTTATAGAGATAGCAGTGTAGATATTTCCATATATATACAGATAGCTGTGTAGATATTTGCATGTTCACACAGATAGCGGTGTAGATATTTCCATGTTCATACAGATAGCAGTGTAGATATTACCATGTTCATACAGATAGCGGTGTAGATATTTCCATGTTCATACAGATAGCGGTGTAGATATTTCCATGTTCATACAGATAGCGGTGTAGATATTTCCATGTTCATACAGATAGCGGTGTAGATATTTCCATGTTCATATAGTTAGCGGTGTAGATATTTCCATGTTCATACAGATGGCGGTGTAGATATATCCATATTTATACAGATAGCAGTGTAGTTATTTCCATGTTTATAGAGATAGCAGTGTAGATATTTCCATTGATATACAGATAGCTGTGTAGATATTTGCATGTTCATACAGATAGCGGTGTAGATATTTCCATGTTCATACAGATAGCGGTGTAGATATTTCCAAGTTCATACAGATAGCGGTGTAGATATTTCCATGTTCATACAGATAGCGGTGTAGATATTTCCATGTTCATACAGATAGCGGTGTAGATATTTCCATGTTCATACAGATAGCGGTGTAGATATTTCCATGTTCATACAGATAGCGATGTAGATATTTCCATGTTCATATAGTTAGCGGTGTAGATATTTCCATGTTCATACAGATGGCGGTGTAGATATTTCCATGTTCGTACGGGTGGCAGCGAAGATATTTCCATGTTCATACAGGTGGCGGTGCAGATATTTCCATGTTTATACAGATAGCAGTGGAGTTATTTCCATGTTTATAGAGATAGCAGTGTATACATTTCCATTGATAGACAGATAGCTCTGTAGATATTTGCATGGTCACACTGATAGCGGTGTAGATATTTCCATGTTCGTACAGATAGCGGTGTAGATATTTCCATGTTCATACAGATAGCGGTGTAGATATTTCCATGTTCATACAGATAACGGTGTAGATATTTCCATGTTCATACAGATAGCGGTCTAGATATTTCCATGTTCATACAGATAGCGGTGTAGATATTTCCATGTTCATACAGATAACGGTGTAGATATTTCCATGTTCATACAGATAGCAGTGTAGATATTTCCATGTTCATACAGTTAGCGGTGTAGATATTTCCATGTTCATAGAGATGGCGGTGTAGGTATTTCCATCTTCATACAAATGGCGGTGTAGATATTTCCATCTTCATAGAGATGGCGGTGTAGATATTTCCATATTTATACAGATAGCAGTGTAGTTATTTCCATGTTTATAGAGATAGCAGTGTAGATATTTCCATTGATATACAGATAGCTGGGTAGATATTTGCATGTTCACACAGATAGCGGTGTAGATATTTCCATGTTTATACAGATAGCGGTGTAGATATTACCATGTTCATACAGATAGCGGTGTAGATATTTCCGTGTTCATACAGATAGCTGTGTAGATATTTCCATGTTCATACAGATAGCGGTGTAGATATTTCCATGTTCATACAGATAGCGGTGTAGATATTTCCATGTTCATATAGTTAGCGGTGTAGATATTTCCATGTTCATACAGCTGGCGGTGTAGATATTTCCATATTTATACAGATAGCAGTGTAGTTATTTCCATGTTTATAGAGATAGCAGTGTAGATATTTCCATTGATATACAGATAGCTGTGTAGATATTTGCATGTTCATACAGATAGCGGTGTAGATATTTCCATGTTCATACAGATAGCGGTGTAGATATTTCCATGTTCATACAGATAGCGGTGTAGATATTTCCATGTTCATACAGATAGCGGTGTAGATATTTCCATGTTCATTCAGATAGCGGTGTAGATATTTCCATGTTCATACAGATAGCGGTGTAGATATTTCCATGTAAATATAGTTAGCGGTGTAGATATTTCCATGTTCATACAGATGGCGGTGTAGATATTTACATTTTCATACAGATGGCGGTGTAGATATTTCCATGTTCGTACGGATTGCAGTGAAGATATTTCCATGTTCATACAGGTGGCGGTGCAGATATTTCCATGTTTATACAGATAGCAGTGTAGTTATTTCCATGTTTATAGAGATAGCAGTGTATACACTTCCATTGATAGACAGATAGCTCTGTAAATATTTGCATGGTCACACTGATAGCGGTGTAGATATTTCCATGTTCGTACAGATAGCAGTGTAGATATTTCCATGTTCATACAGATAGCGGTGTAGATATTTCCATGTTCTTACAGATAACGGTGTAGATATTTCCATGTTCATACTGATAGCGGTGTAGATATTTCCATGTTCATACCGTTAGCGGTGTAGATATTTCCATGTTCATAGAGATGGCGGTGTAGATATTTCCATGTTCATACAAATGGCCGTGTAGATAATTCCATCTTCATAGAGATGGCGGTGTAGATATTTCCATATTTATACAGATAGCAGTGTAGTTATTTCCATGTTTATAGAGATAGCAGTGTAGATATTTCCATTGATATACAGATAGCTGTGTAGATATTTGCATGTTCACGCAGATAGCGGTGTAGATATTTCCATGTTCTTATAGATAGCGGTGTATATATTACCATGTTCATACAGATAGCGTTGTAGATATTTCCATGTTCATACAGATAGCGGTGTAGATATTTCCATGTTCATATAGTTAGCGGTGTAGATATTTCCATGTTCATACAGATGGCGGTGTAGATATTTACATGTTCATACAGATGGCGGTGT
This sequence comes from Gorilla gorilla gorilla, assembly GCF_029281585.2. NCBI lineage: Eukaryota > Metazoa > Chordata > Mammalia > Primates > Hominidae > Gorilla > Gorilla gorilla. The sequence continues at coordinate 11,484,917 of NC_073235.2, read as the reverse complement.
AGATATTTCCATGTTCGTACGGATGGCAGTGAAGATATTTCCATGTTCATATAGATAACGGTGTAGATATTTCCATGTTCATACAGATAGCGGTGTAGATATTTCCATGTTCATACAGTTAGCGGTGTAGATATTTCCATGTTCATAGAGATGGCGGTGTAGATATTTCCATGTTCATACAAATGGCGGTGTAGATATTTCCATCTTCATAGAGTTGGCGGTGTAGATATTTCCATATTTATACAGATAGCAGTGTAGTTATTTCCATGTTTATAGAGATAGCAGTGTAGATATTTCCATTGACATACAGATAGCTGTGTAGATATTTGCATGTTCACACAGATAGCGGTGTAGATATTTCCATGTTCATACAGTTAGCGGTGTAGATATTTCCATGTTCATAGAGATGGCGGTGTAGATATTTCCATGTTCATACAAATGGCGGTGTAGATATTTCCATCTTCATAGAGATGGCGGTGTAGATATTTCCATATTTATACAGATAGCAGTGTAGTTATTTCCATGTTTATAGAGATAGCAGTGTACATATTTCCATTGATATACAGATAGCTGTGTAGATATTTGCATGTTCATACAGACAGCGGTGTAGATATTTCCATGTTCATACAGATAGCAGTGTAGATATTTCCATGTTCATAGAGATGGCGGTGTAGATATTTCCATGTTCATACAAACGGCGGTGTAGATATTTCCATCTTCATAGAGATGGCGGTGTAGATATTTCCATATTTATACAGATAGCAGTGTAGTTATTTCCATGTTTATAGAGATAGCAGTGTAGATATTTCCATATATATACAGATAGCTGTGTAGATATTTGCATGTTCACACAGATAGCGGTGTAGATATTTCCATGTTCATACAGATAGCAGTGTAGATATTACCATGTTCATACAGATAGCGGTGTAGATATTTCCATGTTCATACAGATAGCGGTGTAGATATTTCCATGTTCATACAGATAGCGGTGTAGATATTTCCATGTTCATACAGATAGCGGTGTAGATATTTCCATGTTCATATAGTTAGCGGTGTAGATATTTCCATGTTCATACAGATGGCGGTGTAGATATATCCATATTTATACAGATAGCAGTGTAGTTATTTCCATGTTTATAGAGATAGCAGTGTAGATATTTCCATTGATATACAGATAGCTGTGTAGATATTTGCATGTTCATACAGATAGCGGTGTAGATATTTCCATGTTCATACAGATAGCGGTGTAGATATTTCCAAGTTCATACAGATAGCGGTGTAGATATTTCCATGTTCATACAGATAGCGGTGTAGATATTTCCATGTTCATACAGATAGCGGTGTAGATATTTCCATGTTCATACAGATAGCGGTGTAGATATTTCCATGTTCATACAGATAGCGATGTAGATATTTCCATGTTCATATAGTTAGCGGTGTAGATATTTCCATGTTCATACAGATGGCGGTGTAGATATTTCCATGTTCGTACGGGTGGCAGCGAAGATATTTCCATGTTCATACAGGTGGCGGTGCAGATATTTCCATGTTTATACAGATAGCAGTGGAGTTATTTCCATGTTTATAGAGATAGCAGTGTATACATTTCCATTGATAGACAGATAGCTCTGTAGATATTTGCATGGTCACACTGATAGCGGTGTAGATATTTCCATGTTCGTACAGATAGCGGTGTAGATATTTCCATGTTCATACAGATAGCGGTGTAGATATTTCCATGTTCATACAGATAACGGTGTAGATATTTCCATGTTCATACAGATAGCGGTCTAGATATTTCCATGTTCATACAGATAGCGGTGTAGATATTTCCATGTTCATACAGATAACGGTGTAGATATTTCCATGTTCATACAGATAGCAGTGTAGATATTTCCATGTTCATACAGTTAGCGGTGTAGATATTTCCATGTTCATAGAGATGGCGGTGTAGGTATTTCCATCTTCATACAAATGGCGGTGTAGATATTTCCATCTTCATAGAGATGGCGGTGTAGATATTTCCATATTTATACAGATAGCAGTGTAGTTATTTCCATGTTTATAGAGATAGCAGTGTAGATATTTCCATTGATATACAGATAGCTGGGTAGATATTTGCATGTTCACACAGATAGCGGTGTAGATATTTCCATGTTTATACAGATAGCGGTGTAGATATTACCATGTTCATACAGATAGCGGTGTAGATATTTCCGTGTTCATACAGATAGCTGTGTAGATATTTCCATGTTCATACAGATAGCGGTGTAGATATTTCCATGTTCATACAGATAGCGGTGTAGATATTTCCATGTTCATATAGTTAGCGGTGTAGATATTTCCATGTTCATACAGCTGGCGGTGTAGATATTTCCATATTTATACAGATAGCAGTGTAGTTATTTCCATGTTTATAGAGATAGCAGTGTAGATATTTCCATTGATATACAGATAGCTGTGTAGATATTTGCATGTTCATACAGATAGCGGTGTAGATATTTCCATGTTCATACAGATAGCGGTGTAGATATTTCCATGTTCATACAGATAGCGGTGTAGATATTTCCATGTTCATACAGATAGCGGTGTAGATATTTCCATGTTCATTCAGATAGCGGTGTAGATATTTCCATGTTCATACAGATAGCGGTGTAGATATTTCCATGTAAATATAGTTAGCGGTGTAGATATTTCCATGTTCATACAGATGGCGGTGTAGATATTTACATTTTCATACAGATGGCGGTGTAGATATTTCCATGTTCGTACGGATTGCAGTGAAGATATTTCCATGTTCATACAGGTGGCGGTGCAGATATTTCCATGTTTATACAGATAGCAGTGTAGTTATTTCCATGTTTATAGAGATAGCAGTGTATACACTTCCATTGATAGACAGATAGCTCTGTAAATATTTGCATGGTCACACTGATAGCGGTGTAGATATTTCCATGTTCGTACAGATAGCAGTGTAGATATTTCCATGTTCATACAGATAGCGGTGTAGATATTTCCATGTTCTTACAGATAACGGTGTAGATATTTCCATGTTCATACTGATAGCGGTGTAGATATTTCCATGTTCATACCGTTAGCGGTGTAGATATTTCCATGTTCATAGAGATGGCGGTGTAGATATTTCCATGTTCATACAAATGGCCGTGTAGATAATTCCATCTTCATAGAGATGGCGGTGTAGATATTTCCATATTTATACAGATAGCAGTGTAGTTATTTCCATGTTTATAGAGATAGCAGTGTAGATATTTCCATTGATATACAGATAGCTGTGTAGATATTTGCATGTTCACGCAGATAGCGGTGTAGATATTTCCATGTTCTTATAGATAGCGGTGTATATATTACCATGTTCATACAGATAGCGGTGTAGATATTTCCATGTTCATACAGATAGCGGTGTAGATATTTCCATGTTCATACAGATAGCGGTGTAGATATTTCCATGTTCATATAGTTAGCGGTGTAGATATTTCCATGTTCATACAGATGGCGGTGTAGATATTTCCATATTTATACAGATAGCAGTGTAGTTATTTCCATGTTTATAGAGATAGCAGTGTAGATATTTCCACTGATATACAGATAGCTGTGTAGATATTTGCATGTTCATACAGATAGCGGTGTAGATATTTCCATGTTCATACAGATAGCGGTGTAGATATTTCCATGTTCATACAGATAGCGGTGTAGATATTTCCATGTTCATACAGATAGCGGTGTAGATATTTCCATGTTCATACAGATAGCGGTGTAGATATTTCCATGTTCATACAGATAGCGGTGTAGATATTTCCATGTTCATATAGTTAGCGGTGTAGATATTTCCATGTTCATACAGATGGCGGTGTAGATATTTACATGTTCATACAGATGGCGGTGTAGATATTTCCATGTTCGTACGGATGGCAGTGAAGATATTTCCATGTTCATACAGATAACGGTGTAGATATTTCCATGTTCATACAGATAGCGGTGTAGATATTTCCATGTTCATACAGTTAGCGGTGTAGATATTTCCATGTTCATAGAGATGGCGGTGTAGATATTTCCATGTTCATACAAATGGTGTAGATATTTCCATCTTCATAGAGATGGCGGTGTAGATATTTCCATATTTATACAGATAGCAGTGTAGTTATTTCCATGTTTATAGAGATAGCAGTGTAGATATTTCCATTGACATACAGATAGCTGTGTAGATATTTGCATGTTCACACAGATAGCGGTGTAGATATTTCCATGTTCATACAGTTAGCGGTGTAGATATTTCCATGTTCATAGAGATGGCGGTGTAGATATTTCCATGTTCATACAAATGGCGGTGTAGATATTTCCATCTTCATAGAGATGGCGGTGTAGATATTTCCATATTTATACAGATAGCAGTGTAGTTATTTCCATGTTTATAGAGATAGCAGTGTACATATTTCCATTGATATACAGATAGCTGTGTAGATATTTGCATGTTCATACAGACAGCGGTGTAGATATTTCCATGTTCATACAGATAGCAGTATAGATATTTCCATGTTCATAGAGATGGCGGTGTAGTTATTTCCATGTTCATACAAATGGCGGTGTAGATATTTCCATCTTCATAGAGATGGCGGTGTAGATATTTCCATATTTATACAGATAGCAGTGTAGTTATTTCCATGTTTATAGAGATAGCAGTGTAGATATTTCCATATATATACAGATAGCTGTGTAGATATTTGCATGTTCACACAGATAGCGGTGTAGATATTTCCATGTTCATACAGATAGCAGTGTAGATATTACCATGTTCATACAGATAGCGGTGTAGATATTTCCATGTTCATACAGATAGCGGTGTAGATATTTCCATGTTCATACAGATAGCGGTGTAGATATTTCCATGTTCATACAGATAGCGGTGTAGATATTTCCATGTTCATATAGTTAGCGGTGTAGATATTTCCATGTTGATACAGATGGCGGTGTAGATATTTCCATATTTATACAGATAGCAGTGTAGTTATTTCCATGTTTATAGAGATAGCAGTGTAGATATTTCCATTGATATACAGATAGCTGTGTAGATATTTGCATGTTCATACAGATAGCGGTGTAGATATTTCCATGTTCATACAGATAGCGGTGTAGATATTTCCATGTTCATACAGATTGCGGTGTAGATATTTCCATGTTCATACAGATAGCGGTGTAGATATTTCCATGTTCATACAGATAGCGGTGTAGATATTTCCATGTCCATAGAGATGGCGGTGTAGATATTTCCATGTTTATGCAGATAGCGGTATAGATATTTCCATGTTTATACATATGGTGGTGTAGATATTTCCATGTTTATAGAAATGGCGGTCTAGATATTTCCATGTTTACAGAGATAGTGGTGTAGTTATTTCCAAGTTTATAGAGACTGCGTTGTAGATATTTCCATGTTTATACAGATAGCGGTGAAGAGATTTCCATGTTTATACAGATAGCGGTGTAGGTATTTCCATGTTTATACAGATAGCAGTGTAGATATTTCCATGTTTATAGAGATAGTGGTGTAGATAATTTCAATTTCAAACAGAGAGCAGTGTAGATATTTCCAAGTTCATACAGATAGCGGTGTAGATATTTCCACGTTTATAGAGATGGCGGTGTAGATATTTCCATGTTCATACAGAGGACGGTGTAGATATTTCCATGTTTATAGGGATGGCGGTGTAGATATTTTCATGTTTACACAGATGGGGGTGTAGATATTTCCATGTTTACACAGATAGCGGTGTAGACATTTCCATGTTTACACAGATAGCGGTGTGGATATTTCCATGTTTATGCAGATAGCAGTGAAGATATTTCCATGTTTATACAGATAGCGGTGCGGATATTTCCATGTTAATTCAGATAGCGGTGCGGATATTTCCATGTTTATACAGATAGTTGGGCAGATATTTCCATGTTTATCCAGATAGCGGTGTAGATATTTCCATCTTAATACAGATGGCGGTGTAGATATTTCCATGTTCATACAGATAACGGTGTAGATATTTCCATGTTCATACAGATAGTAGTGTAGATATTTCCATGTTCATACAGTTAGCGGTGTAGATATTTGCATGTTCATAGAGATGGCGGTGTAGGTATTTCCATCTTCATACAAATGGCGGTGTAGATATTTCCATCTTCATAGAGATGGCGGTGTAGATATTTCCATATTTATACAGATAGCAGTGTAGTTATTTCCATGTTTATAGAGATAGCAGTGTAGATATTTCCATTGATATACAGATAGCTGTGTAGATATTTGCATGTTCACACAGAGAGCGGTGTAGATATTTCCATGTTTATACAGATAGCGGTGTAGATATTACCATGTTCATACAGATAGCGGTGTAGATATTTCCATGTTCATACAGATAGCTGTGTAGATATTTCCATGTTCATACAGATAGCGGTGTAGATATTTCCATGTTCATACAGATAGCGGTGTAGATATTCCCATGTTCATATAGTTAGCGGTGTAGATATTTCCATGTTCATACAGCTGGCGGTGTAGATATTTCCATATTTATACAGATAGCAGTGTAGTTATTTCCATGTTTATAGAGATAGCAGTGTAGATATTTCCATTGATATACAGATAGCTGTGTAGATATTTGCATGTTCATACAGATAGCGGTGTAGATATTTCCATGTTCATACAGATAGCGGTGTAGATATTTCCATGTTCATACAGATAGCGGTGTAGATATTTCCATGTTCATACAGATAGCGGTGTAGATATTTCCATGTTCATTCAGATAGCGGTGTAGATATTTCCATGTTCATACAGATAACGGTGTAGATATTTCCATGTAAATATAGTTAGCGGTGTAGATATTTCCATGTTCATACAGATGGCGGTGTAGATATTTACATGTTCATACAGATGGCGGTGTAGATATTTCCATGTTCGTACGGATGGCAGTGAAGATATTTCCATGTTCATACAGGTGGCGGTGCAGATATTTCCAAGTTTATGCAGATAGCAGTGTAGTTATTTCCATGTTTATAGAGATAACAGTGTATACACTTCCATTGATAGACAGATAGCTCTGTAGATATTTGCATGGTCACACTGATAGCGGTGTAGATATTTCCATGTTCGTACAGATAGCGGTGTAGATATTTCCATGTTCATACAGATAGCGGTGTAGATATTTCCATGTTCTTACAGATAACGGTGTAGATATTTCCATGTTCATACTGATAGCGGTGTAGATAATTCCATGTTCATACAGTTAGCGGTGTAGATATTTCCATGTTCATAGAGATGGCGGTGTAGATATTTCCATGTTCATACAAATGGCCGTGTAGATATTTCCATCTTCATAGAGATGGCGGTGTAGATACTTCCATATTTATACAGATAGCAGTGTAGTTATTTCCATGTTTATAGAGATAGCAGTGTAGATATTTCCATTGATATACAGATAGCTGTGTAGATATTTGCATGTTCACGCAGATAGCGGTGTAGATATTTCCATGTTCTTATAGATAGCGGTGTATATATTACCATGTTCATACAGATAGCGGTGTAGATATTTCCATGTTCATACAGATAGCGGTGTAGATATTTCCATGTTCATACAGATAGCGGTGTAGATATTTCCATGTTCATATAGTTAGCGGTGTAGATACTTCCATGTTCATACAGATGGCGGTGTAGATATTTCCATATTTATACAGATAGCAGTGTAGTTATTTCCATGTTTATAGAGATAGCAGTGTAGATATTTCCACTGATATACAGATAGCTGTGTAGATATTTGCATGTTCATACAGATAGCGGTGTAGATATTTCCATGTTCATACAGATAGCGGTGTAGATATTTCCATGTTCATACAGATAGCGGTGTAGATATTTCCATGTTCATACAGATAGCGGTGTAGATATTTCCATGTTCATACAGATAGCGGTGTAGATATTTCCATGTTCATACAGATAGCGGTGTAGATATTTCCATGTTCATATAGTTAGCGGTGTAGATATTTCCATGTTCATACAGATGGCGGTGTAGATATTTACATGTTCATACAGATGGCGGTGTAGATATTTCCATGTTCGTACGGATGGCAGTGAATATATTTCCATGTTCATACAGATAACGGTGTAGATATTTCCATGTTCATACAGATAGCGGTGTAGATATTTCCATGTTCATACAGTTAGCGGTGTAGATATTTCCATGTTCATAGAGATGGCGGTGTAGATATTTCCATGTTCATACAAATGGTGTAGATATTTCCATCTTCATAGAGATGGCGGTGTAGATATTTCCATATTTATACAGATAGCAGTGTAGTTATTTCCATGTTTATAGAGATAGCAGTGTAGATATTTCCATTGACATACAGATAGCTGTGTAGATATTTGCATGTTCACACAGATAGCGGTGTAGATATTTCCATGTTCATACAGTTAGCGGTGTAGATATTTCCATGTTCATAGAGATGGCGGTGTAGATATTTCCATGTTCATACAAATGGCGGTGTAGATATTTCCATCTTCATAGAGATGGCGGTGTAGATATTTCCATATTTATACAGATAGCAGTGTAGTTATTTCCATGTTTATAGAGATAGCAGTGTACATATTTCCATTGATATACAGATAGCTGTGTAGATATTTGCATGTTCATACAGACAGCGGTGTACATATTTCCATGTTCATACAGATAGCAGTGTAGATATTTCCATGTTCATAGAGATGGCGGTGTAGTTATTTCCATGTTCATACAAATGGCGGTGTAGATATTTCCATCTTCATAGAGATGGCGGTGTAGATATTTCCATATTTATACAGATAGCAGTGTAGTTATTTCCATGTTTATAGAGATAGCAGTGTAGATATTTCCATATATATACAGATAGCTGTGTAGATATTTGCATCTTCACACAGATAGCGGTGTAGATATTTCCATGTTCATACAGATAGCAGTGTAGATATTACCATGTTCATACAGATAGCGGTGTAGATATTTCCATGTTCATACAGATAGCGGTGTAGATATTTCCAATTTCATTCAGATAGCGGTGTAGATATTTCCATGTTCATACAGATAGCGGTGTAGATATTTCCATGTTCATATAGTTAGCGGTGTAGATATTTCCATGTTGATACAGATGGCGGTGTAGATATTTCCATATTTATACAGATAGCAGTGTAGTTATTTCCATGTTTATAGAGATAGCAGGGTAGATATTTCCATTGATATACAGATAGCTGTGTAGATATTTGCATGTTCTTACAGATAGCGGTGTAGATATTTCCATGTTCATACAGATAGCGGTGTAGATATTTCCATGTTCATATAGATAGCGGTGTAGATATTTCCATGTTCATACAGATAGCGGTGTAGATATTTCCATGTTCATACAGATAGCGGTGTAGTTATTTCCATGTTCATACAGATAGCGGTGTAGATATTTCCATGTCCATAGAGATGGCGGTGTAGATATTTCCATGTTTATGCAGATAGCGGTATAGATATTTCCATGTTTATACATATGGTGGTGTAGATATTTCCATGTTTATAGAGATGGCGGTCTAGATATTTCCATGTTTACAGAGATAGTGGTGTAGTTATTTCCAAGTTTATAGAGACAGCGTTGTAGATATTTCCATGTTTATACAGATAGCGGTGAAGATATTTCCATGTTTATACAGATAGCGGTGTAGGTATTTCCATGTTTATACAGATAGCAGTGTAGATATTTCCATGTTTATAGAGATAGTGGTGTAGATAATTTCAATTTCAAACAGAGAGCAGTGTAGATATTTCCAAGTTCATACAGATAGCGGTGTAGATATTTCCACGTTTATAGAGATGGCGGTGTAGATATTTCCATGTTCATACAGAGGACGGTGTAGATATTTCCATGTTTATAGGGATGGCGGTGTAGATATTTTCATGTTTACACAGATGGGGGTGTAGATATTTCCATGTTTACACAGATAGCGGTGTAGACATTTCCATGTTTACACAGATAGCTGTGTGGATATTTCCATGTTTATGCAGATGGCAGTGAAGATATTTCCATGTTTATACAGATAGCGGTGCGGATATTTCCATGTTAATTCAGATAGCGGTGCGGATATTTCCATGTTTATACAGATAGTTGGGCAGATATTTCCATGTTTATCCAGATAGCGGTGTAGATATTTCCATCTTAATACAGATGGCGGTGTAGATATGTCCACGTTTGTACAGATGGTGGTGAAGATATTTCCATATTCATACAGATGGCGGTGAAGATATTTCCAAATTTATAGAGATAGCGCTGTAGTTATTTCCATATTTATAGAGATATCTGTGTAGATATTTCCATGTATATTCAGATAGCTGTGTAGATATTTCCATGTTCATGCAGATAGCGGTGTAGATATTTCCATGTTCATCCAGATGCTAGTGTACATATATCCATGTTCATACAGATGGCGGTGAAGATATTTCCATGTTCATACAGATGGTGGTGTAGATATTTCCATGTTCATACAGATGGTGGTGTAGATCTTTCCATGTTCATACAAATGGCGGTGTAGATAGTTCCATGTTCATAGAGATGGCGGTGTAGATATTTCCATGTTCATACAAATGGCGGTGTAGATATTTCCATGTTCATAGAGATGGCAGTGTAGACACTTCCATATTTATAGAGATAGCAGTGTTGTTATTTCCATGTTTATAGAGATAGCAGTGTAGATATTTCCATTGATATACAGATAGCTGTGTAGATATTTCCATGTTCATAGAGATAGCGGTGTAGATATTTCCATGTTCATACAGATAACGGTGTAGATATTTCCATGTTCATAGAGACAGCGGTGTAGATATTTCCATGTTCATACAGTTAGCGGTGTAGATATTTCCATGTTCATACAGATGGCGGTGTAGATATTTACATGTTCATACAGATGGCGGTATAGATATTTCCATGTTCGTACAGATGGCAGTGCAGATATTTCCATGTTCATAGAGATGGCGGTGTAGATATTTCCATGTTTATGCAGATAGCGGTATAGATATTTCCATGTTTATACAGATGGTGGTGTAGATATTTCCATGTTTATAGAGATGGAGGTCTAGATATTTCCATGTTTACAGAGATAGTGGTGTAGATATTTCCAAGTTTATAGAGACAGCGTTGTAAATATTTCCATGTTTATACAGATAGCTGTGAAGATATTTCCTTGTTTATACAGGGAGCGGTGTAGATATTTCCATGTTTATACAGATGGCGGTGTAGATATTTCCATGTTCATACAGATAGCAGTGTAGATGTTTCCATGTTCATACAGATAGCGGTGTAGATATTTCCATGTTCATTCAGGTGGCGGTGTAGCTATTTCCATGTTTATACAGATAGCAGTGTAGTTATTTCCATGTTTATAAAGACAGCTGTGTAGATATTTCCATTGATATACAGATAGCTGTGTAGATATTTGCGTGTTCATACAGATAGCGGTGTAGATATTTCCATGTTCGTACAGATAGCGGTGTAGATATTTCCATGTTCATACAGATAGCGGTGTAGATATTTCCGTGTTCATACAGATAACGGTGTAGATATTTCCATGTTCATACAGATAGCGGTGTAGATATTTCCATGTTCATACAGTTAGTGGTGTAGATATTTCCATGTTCATACAGATGGCGGTGTAGATATTTACATGTTCATACAGATGGCGGTATAGATATTTCCATGTTCGTACAGATGGCGGTGCAGATATTTCCATCTTCATAGAGATGGCGGTGTAGATATTTCCATATTTATACAGATAGCAGTGTAGTTATTTCCATGTTTATAGAGATAGCAGTGTAGATATTTCCATATATATACAGATAGCTGTGTAGATATTTGCATCTTCACACAGATAGCGGTGTAGATATTTCCATGTTCATACAGATAGCAGTGTAGATATTACCATGTTCATACAGATAGCGGTGTAGATATTTCCATGTTCATACAGATAGCGGTGTAGATATTTCCAATTTCATACAGATAGCGGTGTAGATATTTCCATGTTCATACAGATAGCGGTGTAGATATTTCCATGTTCATATAGTTAGCGGTGTAGATATTTCCATGTTGATACAGATGGCGGTGTAGATATTTCCATATTTATACAGATAGCAGTGTAGTTATTTCCATGTTTATAGAGATAGCAGTGTAGATATTTCCATTGATATACAGATAGCTGTGTAGATATTTGCATGTTCATACAGATAGCGGTGTAGATATTTCCATGTTCATACAGATAGCGGTGTAGATATTTCCATGTTCATACAGATAGCGGTGTAGATATTTCCATGTTCATACAGATAGCGGTGTAGATATTTCCATGTTCATACAGATAGCGGTGTAGTTATTTCCATGTTCATACAGATAGTGGTGTAGATATTTCCATGTCCATAGAGATGGCGGTGTAGATATTTCCATGTTTATGAAGATAGCGGTATAGATATTTCCATGTTTATACATATGGTGGTGTAGATATTTCCATGTTTATAGAGATGGCGGTCTAGATATTTCCATGTTTACAGAGATAGTGGTGTAGTTATTTCCAAGTTTATAGAGACAGCGTTGTAGATATTTCCATGTTTATACAGATAGCGGTGAAGATATTTCCATGTTTATACAGATAGCGGTGTAGGTATTTCCATGTTTATACAGATAGCAGTGTAGATATTTCCATGTTTATAGAGATAGTGGTGTAGATAATTTCAATTTCAAACAGAGAGCAGTGTAGATATTTCCAAGTTCATACAGATAGCGGTGTAGATATTTCCACGTTTATAGAGATGGCGGTGTAGATATTTCCATGTTCATACAGAGGACGGTGTAGATATTTCCATGTTTATAGGGATGGCGGTGTAGATATTTTCATGTTTACACAGATGGGGGTGTAGATATTTCCATGTTTACACAGATAGCGGTGTAGACATTTCCATGTTTACACAGATAGCGGTGTGGATATTTCCATGTTTATGCAGATAGCAGTGAAGATATTTCCATGTTTATACAGATAGCGGTGCGGATATTTCCATGTTAATTCAGATAGCGGTGCGGATATTTCCATGTTTATACAGATAGTTGGGCAGATATTTCCATGTTTATCCAGATAGCGGTGTAGATATTTCCATCTTAATACAGATGGCGGTGTAGATATGTCCACGTTTGTACAGATGGTGGTGAAGATATTTCCATATTCATACAGATGGCGGTGAAGATATTTCCAAATTTATAGAGATAGCGCTGTAGTTATTTCCATATTTATAGAGATATCTGTGTAGATATTTCCATGTATATTCAGATAGCTGTGTAGATATTTCCATGTTCATGCAGATAGCGGTGTAGATATTTCCATGTTCATCCAGATGCTAGTGTACATATATCCATGTTCATACAGATGGCGGTGAAGATATTTCCATGTTCATACAGATGGTGGTGTAGATATTTCCATGTTCATACAGATGGTGGTGTAGATCTTTCCATGTTCATACAAATGGCGGTGTAGATAGTTCCATGTTCATAGAGATGGCGGTGTAGATATTTCCATGTTCATACAAATGGCGGTGTAGATATTTCCATGTTCATAGAGATGGCAGTGTAGACACTTCCATATTTATAGAGATAGCAGTGTTGTTATTTCCATGTTTATAGAGATAGCAGTGTAGATATTTCCATTGATATACAGATAGCTGTGTAGATATTTCCATGTTCATAGAGATAGCGGTGTAGATATTTCCATGTTCATACAGATAACGGTGTAGATATTTCCATGTTCATAGAGACAGCGGTGTAGATATTTCCATGTTCATACAGTTAGCGGTGTAGATATTTCCATGTTCATACAGATGGCGGTGTAGATATTTACATGTTCATACAGATGGCGGTATAGATATTTCCATGTTCGTACAGATGGCAGTGCAGATATTTCCATGTTCATAGAGATGGCGGTGTAGATATTTCCATGTTTATGCAGATAGCGGTATAGATATTTCCATGTTTATACAGATGGTGGTGTAGATATTTCCATGTTTATAGAGATGGAGGTCTAGATATTTCCATGTTTACAGAGATAGTGGTGTAGATATTTCCAAGTTTATAGAGACAGCGTTGTAAATATTTCCATGTTTATACAGATAGCTGTGAAGATATTTCCTTGTTTATACAGGGAGCGGTGTAGATATTTCCATGTTTATACAGATGGCGGTGTAGATATTTCCATGTTCATACAGATAGCAGTGTAGATGTTTCCATGTTCATACAGATAGCGGTGTAGATATTTCCATGTTCATTCAGGTGGCGGTGTAGCTATTTCCATGTTTATACAGATAGCAGTGTAGTTATTTCCATGTTTATAAAGACAGCTGTGTAGATATTTCCATTGATATACATATAGCTGTGTAGATATTTGCGTGTTCATACAGATAGCGGTGTAGATATTTCCATGTTCGTACAGATAGCGGTGTAGATATTTCCATGTTCATACAGATAGCGGTGTAGATATTTCCGTGCTCATACAGATAACGGTGTAGATATTTCCATGTTCATACAGATAGCGGTGTAGATATTTCCATGTTCATACAGTTAGTGGTGTAGATATTTCCATGTTCATACAGATGGCGGTGTAGATATTTACATGTTCATACAGATGGCGGTATAGATATTTCCATGTTCGTACAGATGGCGGTGCAGATATTTCCATGTTCATAGAGATGGCCGTGTAGATATTTCCATGTTTATGCAGATAGCGGTATAGATATTTCCATGTTTATACATATGGTGGTGTAGATATTTCCACGTTTATAGAGATGGCGGTGTAGATATTTCCATGTTCATACAGAGGACGGTGTAGATATTTCCATGTTTAAAGGGATGGCGGTGTAGATATTTTCATGTTTACACAGATGGGGGTGTAGATATTTCCATGTTTACACAGATAGCGGTGTAGACATTTCCATGTTTACACAGATAGCGGTGTGGGTATTTCCATGTTTATGCAGATAGCAGTGAAGATATTTCCATGTTTATACAGATAGCGGTGCGGATATTTCCATGTTAATTCAGATAGCGGTGCGGATATTTCCATGTTTATACAGATAGTTGGGCAGATATTTCCATGTTTATCCAGATAGCGGTGTAGATATTTCCATCTTAATACAGATGGCGGTGTAGATATGTCCATGTTTGTACAGATGGTGGTGTAGATATTTCCATGTTCATACAGATGGCGGTGTAGATATTTCCAAATTTATAGAGATAGCGCTGTAGTTATTTCCATATTTATAGAGAAATCTGTGTAGATATTTCCATGTATATTCAGATAGCTGTGTAGATATTTCCATGTTCATGCAGATAGCGGTGTAGATATTTCCATGTTCATCCAGATGCTAGTGTACATATATCCATGTTCATACAGATGGCGGTGAAGATATTTCCATGTTCATACAGATGGTGGTGTAGATATTTCCATGTTCATACAGATGGTGGTGTAGATCTTTCCATGTTCATACAAATGGCGGTGTAGATAGTTCCATGTTCATAGAGATGGCGGTGTAGATATTTCCATGTTCATACAAATGGCGGTGTAGATATTTCCATGTTCATAGAGATGGCGGTGTAGATATTTCCATATTTATAGAGATAGCAGTGTAGTTATTTCCATGTTTATAGAGATAGCAGTGTAGATATTTCCATTGATATACAGATAGCTGTGTAGATATTTGCATGTTCATAGAGATAGCGGTGTAGATATTTCCATGTTCATACAAATGGCGGTGTAGATATTTCCATGTTCATAGAGATGGCGGTGTAGATATTTCCATATTTATAGAGATAGCAGTGTAGTTATTTCCATGTTTATAGAGATAGCAGTGTAGATATTTCCATTGATATACAGATAGCTGTGTAGATATTTGCATGTTCATAGAGATAGCGGTGTAGATATTTCCATTTTCATACAGATAGCGGTGTAGATATTTCCATGTTCATACAGATGGCGGTGTATTTACATGTTCATGTAGATGGCGGTGTAGATATTTCCATGTTCATACAGATAGCGGTGTAGATATTTCCATGTTCATACATATAGCGGTGTAGATATTTCCATGTTCATACAGATAGCGGCGTAGATATTTCCATGTTCATACTAATAGCGGTGTAAATATTTCCATGTTCATACATTTAGCGGTGTAGATATTTCCATGTTCATACAGATGGCGGTGAAGATATTCATATGTTCATACAGATGGCGGTGTAGATATTTCCATGTAAGTAGGGATGGCAGTGTAGATATTTCCATGTTCATATAGGTGGCGGTGTAGATATTTCCATGTTTATACAGATAGCAGTGTAGTTATATCCATGTTAATAGAGATAGTTGTGTAGATATTTGCATTGATATACAGATAGCTGTGTAGATATTTGCATGTTCATACAGACAGCGGGGTAGATATTTCCATGTTAGTACAGATAGCGGTGTAGATATTTCCATGTTCATACAGATAGCGGTGTAGGTATTTCCATGTTCATACAGATAACGGTGTAGATATTTCCATGTTCATAGAGACAGCGGTGTAGATATTTCCATGTTCATACAGTTAGCGGTGTAGATATTTCCATGTTCTTACAGATGGCGGTGTAGATATTTACATGTTCATACAGATGGCGGTATAGATATTTCCATGTTCGTACAGATGGCGGTGTAGATATTTCCATGTTCATAGAGATGGCGGTGTAGATATTTCCATGTTTATGCAGATAGCGGTATAGGTATTTCCATGTTTATACAGATGGTGGTGTAGATATTTCCATGTTTATAGAGATGGCGGTCTAGGTATTTCCATGTTTACAGAGATAGTGGTGTAGTTATTTCCAAGTTTATAGAGACAGCGTTGTAGATATTTCCATGTTTATACAGATAGCGGTGAAGATATTTCCATGTTTATACAGATAGCGGTGTAGATATTTCCATGTTTATACAGATAGCAGAGTAGATATTTCCATGTTTATAGAGATAGTGGTGTAGATAATTTTAATTTCATACAGAGTGCCGTGCAGATATTTCCAAGTTCATACAGATAGCGGTGTAGATATTTCCACGTTTATAGAGATGGCGGTGTAGATATTTCCATGTTCATACAGAGGACGGTGTAGATATTTCCATGTTTACACAGATACCGGTGTGGATATTTCCATGTTAATGCAGATAGCAGTGTAGATATTTCCATGTTTATACAGATAGCGGTGCGGATATTTCCATGTTTATTCAGATAGCGGTGCGGATATTTCCATGTTTATACAGGTAGTTGGGCAGATATTTCCATGTTTATAGAGATAGCGGTGTAGATATTTCCATCTTAATACAGATGGCGGTGTAGATATGTCCATGTTTGTACAGATGGCAGTGTAGATATTTCCATGTTCATACAGATGGCGGTGTAGATATTTCGAAGTTTATAGAGATAGCGCTGTAGTTATTTCAATATTTATAGAGAAATCTGTGTAGATATTTCCATTTATATTCAGATAGCTGTGTAGATATTTCCATGTTCATGCAGATAGCGGTGTAGATATTTCCATGTTCATCCAGATGCTAGTGTACATATATCCATGTTCATACAGATGTCGGTGAAGATATTTCCATGTTCATACAGATGGTGGTGTAGATATTTCCATGTTCATACAGATGGTGGTGTACATCTTTCTTTCCATGTTCATACAAATGGCGGTGTAGATATTTCCATGTTCATACAGATGGCGCTGAAGATATTCATATGTTCATACAGATGGCGGTGTAGATATTTCCATGTTTGTACGGATGGCAGTGTAGATATTTCCATGTTCATACAGGTGGCGGTGTAGATATTTCCATGTTTATACAGATAGCAGTGTAGTTATTTCCATGTTAATAGAGATAGTTGTGTAGATATTTCCATTGATGTACAGATAGTTGTGTAGATATTTGCATGTTCATACAGATAGCGGTGTAGATATTTCCATATTTGTACAGATAGCGGTGTAGATATTTCCATGTTCATACAGATAGCCGTGTAGATATTTCCATGTTCATACAGTTAGTGGTGTAGATATTTCCATGTTTATAGAGACGGCGGTGTAGATATTTCCATGTTCATACAGATGGCGGTGTAGATATTTCCATGTTTTTAGGGATGGCGGTGTAGATATTTTCATGTTTACACAGATGGCGGTATAGATATTTCCATGTTTACGCAGATAGCGGTGTGGATATTTCCATGTTCATACAGTTAGCGGTGTAGATAATTCCATGTTCATACAGATGGCGGTGTAGATATTTCCATGTTCATACATTTAGCGGTGTAGATATTTCCATGTTCATACAGATGGCGGTGAAGATATTTCCATGTTCATACAGATGGCGGTGTAGATATTTCCATGTTTGTACGGATGGCAGTGTAGATATTTTCATGTTCATACAGGTGGCGGTGAAGATATTTCCATGTTTATACAGATAGCAGTGTAGTTATTTCCATGTTAATAGAGATAGTTGTGTTGATATTTCCATTGATATACAGATAGCTGTGTAGATATTTGCATGTTCATACAGATAGCGGTGTAGATATTTCCATGTTCGTACAGATAGCGGTGTAGATATTTCCATGTTCATACAGATAGCGGTGTAGATATTTCCATGTTCATACAGATAACGGTGTAGATAGTTCCATGTTCATACAGACAGCGGTGTATATATTTCCATGTTCATACAGTTAGCTGTGTAGATATTTCCATGTTCTTACAGATGGCGGTATAGATATTTCCATGTTCGTACAGATGGCGGTGTAGATATTTCCATGTTCATAGAGATGGCGGTGTAGATATTTCCATGTTTATGAAGATAGCGGTATAGATATTTTCATGTTTATACAGATGGTGGTGTAGATATTTCCATGTATATAGAGATGGCGATCTAGATATTTCCATGTTTGCAGAGATAGTGGTGTAGTTATTTCCAAGTTTATAGTGACAGCGTTGTAGATATTTCCATGTTTATACAGATAGCGGTGAAGATATTTCCATGTTCATGCAGATTGCGGTGTAGATATTTCCATGTTTATACAGATAGCAGTGTAGATATGTCCATGTTTATAGAGATAGTGGTGTAGATAATTTCAATTTTATACAGAGAGCAGTGTAGATATTTCCAAGTTCATACAGATAGCGGTGTAGATATTTCCACGTTTATAGAGATGGCGGTGTAGATATTTCCATGTTCATACAGATGGCGGTGTAGATATTTCCATGTTTATAGGGATGGCGGTGTAGATATTTTCATGTTTACACAGATGGTGGTGTAGATATTTCCATGTTTACACTGATAGCGGTGTAGATATTTCCATGTTTACACAGATAGCGCTGTGGATATTTCCATGTTTATGCAGATAGCAGTGTAGATATTTCCATGTTTATACAGATAGCGGTGTGGATATTTCCATGTTTATACAGATAGTTGGGCAGATATTTCCATGTTTATACAGATAGCGGTGTAGATATTTCCATCTTAATACAGATGGCGGTGTAGATATGTCCAGGTTTGTACAGATGGTGGTGTAGATATTTCCATGTTCATACAGGTGGCGGTGTAGATATTTCGAAGTTTATAGAGATAGCGCTGTAGTTATTTCCATATTTATAGAGAAATCTGTGTAGATATTTCCGTGTATATTCAGATAGCTGTGTAGATATTTCCATGTTCATGCAGATAGTGGTGTAGATATTTCCATGTTCATCCAGATGCCGGTGTACATATATCCATGTTCATACAGATGGCGGTGAAGATATTTCCATGTTCAAACAGATGGCGGTGTAGATATTTCCATGTTCATACAAATGGCGGTGTAGATATTTCCATGTTCATAGAGATGGTGGTGTACATATTTCCATATTTATAGAGATAGCAGTGTAGTTATTTCTATGTTTATAGAGATAGCAGTGAAGATATTTCCATTGATATACAGATAGCTGTGTAGATATTTGCATGTTCATAGAGATAGCGGTGTAGATATTTCCATGTTCATACAGATAGCGGTGTAGATATTTCCATGTTCATACAGATAGCGGTGTAGATATTTCCATGTTCATACAGATAGCGGCGTAGATAATTCCATGTTCATACAGTTACCTGTGTAGGTATTTCCATGTTCATACTGATGGCGGTGTAGATATTTACATGTTCAAACAGATGGCGGTGTAGATATTTCCATGTTCATACAGATAGAGGTGTAGATATTTCCATGTTCATACAGATGGCGGTGAAGATATTTCCATGTTCATACCAATAGCGGTGTAGAGATTTCCATGTTCATACATTTAGCGGTGTAGATATTTCCATGTTCATACAGATGGTGGTGAAGATATTTCCATGTTCATACAGAGGGCGGTGTAGATCTTTCCATGTTTGTACGGATGGCAGTGTGGATATTTCCATGTTCATACAGGTGGCAGTGTAGATATTTCCATGTTTATACAGATAGCAGTGTAGTTATTTCCATGTTAATAGAGATAGCTGTGTAGATACTTCCATTGATATACAGATAGCTGTGTAGATATTTGCATGTTCATACAGATAGCGGTGTAGATATTTCCATGTTCGTACAAATTGCGGTGTAGATATTTCCATGTTCATAAAGATAGCGGTGTAGATATTTCCATGTTCATACAGATTACGGTGTAGATATTTCCATGTTCATACAGACAGCGGTGTGTATATTTCCATGTTCATACAGATGGCTTTGTAGATATTTACATGTTCATACAGATGGCGGTAGAGAGATTTCCATGTTCGTACAGATGGCGTTGTAGATATTTCCATGTATATAGAGATGGCGGTCTAGATACTTCCATGTTTACAGAGATAGTGGTGTAGTTATTTCCAAGTTTATACAGACAGCGTTGTAGATATTTCCACGTTTATACAGATAGCGGTGAAGATATTTCCATGTTTATACAGATAGCAGTGTAGATATTCCCATGTTTATAGAGATAGTGGTGTAGATAATTTCAATTTTATACAGAGAGCAGTGTAGATATTTCCAAGTTCATACAGATAGCAGTGTAGATATTTCCACGTTTATAGAGATGTCAGTGTAGATATTTACATGTTCATTCAGTTAGCGGTGTAGATATTTCCATGTTCATACAGATAGCGGTGTAGATATTTACATGTTCATACAGATGGCGGTGTAAATATTTCCATGTTCATACAGATGGCGGTGTAGATATTTCCATATTCATACAGATGGCGGTGTAGATATTTCCATGTTCATACAGATAGCGGTGAAGATATTTCCATGTTCATACCAATAGCGGTGTAGATATTTCCATGTTCATACAGTTAGCGGTGTCGATATTTCCATGATCATACTGATGGCGGTGTAGATATTTACATGTTCATACAGATGGCGGTGTAGATATTTCCATGTTCGTACGGATGGCAGTGTAGATATTTCCATGTTCATACAGGTGGCGGTGTAGATATTTCCATGTTCATTCAAATGGCGGTGTAGATATTTCCATCTTCATAGAGATGGCGGTGTACATATTTCCATATTTATACAGATAGCAGTGTAGTTATTTCCATGTTTATAGAGATAGCAGTGTAGATATTTCCATTGATATACAGATAGCTGTGTAGATATTTGCATGTTCGTACTGATAGCGGTGTAGATATTTCCATGTTCATACAGATAGCGGTGTAGATATTTCCATGTTCATACAGATAGCGGTGTAGATATTTCCATGTTCATACAGATAGCGGTGTAGATATTTCCATGTTCATACAGATAGCGGTTTAGATATTTCCATGTTCATACAGATAGCGGTGTAGATATTTCCATGTTCATATAGTTAGCGGTGTAGGTATTTCCATGTTCATACAGGTGGCGGTGTAGATATTTACATGTTCATACAGATGGCGGTGTAGATATTTCCATGTTCGTACGGATGGCAGTGAAGATATTTCCATGTTCATACAGGTGGTGGTGCAGATATTTCCATGTTTATACAGATAGCAGTGTAGTTATTTCCATGTTTATAGAGATAGCAGTGTATACATTTCCATTGATAGATAGCTCTGTAGATATTTGCATGGTCACACTGATAGCGGTGTAGATATTTCCATGTTCGTACAGATAGCGGTGTAGATATTTCCATGTTCATACAGATAGCGGTGTAGATATTTCCATGTTTGTACAGATAGCGCTGTAGATATTTCCGTGTTCATACAGATAGCCGTGTAGATATTTCCATGTTCATACAGATAACGGTGTAGATATTTCCATGTTCATAGAGAGAGCGGTGTAGATATTTCCATGTTCATACAGTTAGTGGTGTAGATATTTCCATGTTTATAGAGACGGCAGTGTAGATATTTCCATGTTCATACAGATAGCGGTGTAGATATTTCCACGTTTATAGAGATGGCGGTGTAGATATTTCCATGTTCATACAGATGGCGGTGTAGATATTTCCATGTTTTTAGGGATGGCGGTGTAGATATTTTCATGTTTACACAGATGGCGGTGTAGATATTTCCATGTTTACACGGATAGCGGTGTAGACATTTCCATGTTTACGCAGATAGCGGTGTGGATATTTCCATGTTCATACAGTTAGCAGTGTAGATATTTCCATGTTCATACAGATGGCGGTGTAGATATTTCCATGTTCATACATTTAGCGGTGTAGATATTTCCATGTTCATACAGATGGCGGTGAAGATATTTCCATGTTCATTCAGATGGCGGTGTAGATATTTCCATGTTTGTACGGATGGCAGTGTAGATATTTCCATGTTCATACAGGTGGCGGTGTAGATATTTCCATGTTTATACAGATAGCAGTGTAGTTATTTCCATGTTGATAGAGATAGCTTTGTAGATATTTCCATTGATATACAGATAGCTGTGTAGATATTTGCATGTTCATACTGATAGCGGTGTAGATATTTCCATGTTCGTACAGATAGCGGTGTAGATATTTCCATGTTCATACAGATAGCGGTGTAGATATTTCCATGTTCATACAGATAACGGTGTAGATAGTTCCATGTTCATACAGACAGCGGAGTATATATTTCCATGTTCATACAGTTAGCGGTGTAGATATTTCCATGTTCTTACAGATGGCGGTATAGATATTTCCATGTTCGTACAGATGGCGGTGTAGATATTTCCATGTTCATAGAGATGGCGGTGTAGATATTTCCATGTTTATGAAGATAGCGGTATAGATATTTTCATGTTTATACAGATGGTGGTGTAGATATTTCCATGTATATAGAGATGGCGATCTAGATATTTCCATGTTTGCAGAGATAGTGGTGTAGTTATTTCCAAGTTTATAGTGACAGCGTTGTAGATATTTCCATGTTTATACAGATAGCGGTGAAGATATTTCCATGTTCATGCAGATTGCGGTGTAGATATTTCCATGTTTATACAGATAGCAGTGTAGATATGTCCATGTTTATAGAGATAGTGGTGTAGATAATTTCAATTTTATACAGAGAGCAGTGTAGATATTTCCAAGTTCATACAGATAGCGGTGTAGATATTTCCACGTTTATAGAGATGGCGGTGTAGATATTTCCATGTTCATACAGATGGCGGTGTAGATATTTCCATGTTTATAGGGATGGCGGTGTAGATATTTTCATGTTTACACAGATGGTGGTGTAGATATTTCCATGTTTACACTGATAGCAGTGTAGATATTTCCATGTTTACACAGATAGCGCTGTGGATATTTCCATGTTTATGCAGATAGCAGTGTAGATATTTCCATGTTTATACAGATAGCGGTGTGGATATTTCCATGTTTATACAGATAGTTGGGCAGGTATTACCATGTTTATACAGATAGCGGTGTAGATATTTCCATCTTAATACAGATGGCGGTGTAGATATGTCCATGTTTGTACAGATGGTGGTGTAGATATTTCCATGTTCATACAGATGGCGGTGTAGATATTTCAAAGTTTATAGAGATAGCGCTGTAGTTATTTCCATATTTATAGAGAAATCTGTGTAGATATTTCCGTGTATATTCAGATAGCTGTGTAGATATTTCCATGTTCATGCAGATAGCGGTGTAGATATTTCCATGTTCATCCAGATGCCGGTGTACATATATCCATGTTCATACAGATGGCGGTGAAGATATTTCCATGTTCAAACAGATGGCGGTGTAGATATTTCCATGTTCATACAAATGGCAGTGTAGATATTTCCATGTTCATAGAGATGGTGGTGTACATATTTCCATATTTATAGAGATAGCAGTGTAGTTATTTCTATGTTTATAGAGATAGCAGTGTAGATATTTCCATTGATATACAGATAGCTGTGTAGATATTTTCATGTTCATAGAGATAGCGGTGTAGATATTTCCATGTTCATACAGATAGCGGTGTAGATATTTCCATGTTCATACAGATAGCGGTGTAGATATTTCCATGTTCATTCAGATAGCGGCATAGATAATTCCATGTTCATACAGTTAGCTGTGTAGGTATTTCCATGTTCATACTGATGGCGGTGTAGATATTTACATGTTCAAACAGATGGCGGTGTAGATATTTCCATGTTCATACAGATAGAGGTGTAGATATTTCCATGTTCATACAGATAGCGGTGTAGATATTTCCATGTTCATACAGATAGCGGTGTAGATATTTCCATGTTCATACCAATAGCGGTGTAGAGATTTCCATGTTCATACATTTAGCGGTGTAGATATTTCCATGTTCATACAGATGGCGGTGAAGATATTTCCATGTTCATACAGAGGGCGGTGTAGATATTTCCATGTTTGTACGGATGGCAGTGTGGATATTTCCATGTTCATACAGGTGGCAGTGTAGATATTTCCATGTTTATACAGATAGCAGGGCAGTTATTTCCATGTTAATAGAGATAGCTGTGTAGATACTTCCATTGATATACAGATAGCTGTGTAGATATTTGCATGTTCATACAGATAGCGGTGTAGATATTTCCATGTTTGTACAAATTGCGGTGTAGATATTTCCATGTTCATACAGATAGCGGTGTAGATATTTCCATGTTCATACAGATTACGGTGTAGATATTTCCATGTTCATACAGACAGCGGTGTAGAAATTTCCATGTTCATACAATTAGCGGTGTAGGTATTTCCATGTTCATACAGATGGCGGTGTAGATATTTCCATGTTCATACAGATGGCGGTAGAGAGATTTCCATGTTCGTACAGATGGCGTTGTAGATATTTCCATGTATATAGAGATGGCGGTCTAGATACTTCCATGTTTACAGAGATAGTGGTGTAGTTATTTCCAAGTTTATACAGACAGCGTTGTAGATATTTCCACGTTTATACAGATAGCGGTGAAGATATTTCCATGTTTATACAGATAGCAGTGTAGATATTTCCATGTTTATAGAGATAATGGTGTAGATAATTTCAATTTTATACAGAGAGCAGTGTAGATATTTCCATGTTCATACAGATGGCGGTGTAGATATTTACATGTTCATACAGATGGCGGTGTAGATATTTCCATGTTCGTACGGATGGCAGTGAAGATATTTCCATGTTCATACAGGTGGCGGTGCAGATATTTCCATGTTTATACAGATAGCAGTGTAGTTATTTCCATGTTTATAGAGATAGCAGTGTATACATTTCCATTGATAGACAGATAGCTCTGTAGATATTTGCATGGTCACACTGATAGCGGTGTAGATATTTCCATGTTCGTACAGATAGCGGTGTAGATATTTCCATGTTCATACAGATAGCGGTGTAGATATTTCCATGTTCATACAGATAACGGTGTAGATATTTCCATGTTCATACAGATGGCGGTGTAGATATTTCCATGTTTATAGGGATGGCGGTGTAGATATTTTCATGTTTACACAGATGGTGGTGTAGATATTTCCATGTTTACACTGATAGCAGTGTAGATATTTCCATGTTTACACAGATAGCGCTGTGGATATTTCCATGTTTATGCAGATAGCAGTGTAGATATTTCCATGTTTATACAGATAGCGGTGTGGATATTTCCATGTTTATACAGATAGTTGGGCAGATATTTCCATGTTTATACAGATAGCGGTGTAGATATTTCCATCTTAATACAGATGGCGGTGTAGATATGTCCATGTTTGTACAGATGGTGGTGTAGATATTTCCATGTTCATACAGGTGGCGGTGTAGATATTTCGAAGTTTATAGAGATAGCGCTGTAGTTATTTCCATATTTATAGAGAAATCTGTGTAGATATTTCCGTGTATATTCAGATAGCTGTGTAGATATTTCCATGTTCATGCAGATAGCGGTGTAGATATTTCCATGTTCATCCAGATGCCGGTGTACATATATCCATGTTCATACAGATGGCAGTGAAGATATTTCCATGTTCAAACAGATGGCGGTGTAGATATTTCCATGTTCATACAAATGGCGGTGTAGATATTTCCATGTTCATAGAGATGGTGGTGTACATATTTCCATATTTATAGAGATAGCAGTGTAGTTATTTCTATGTTTATAGAGATAGCAGTGAAGATATTTCCATTGATATACAGATAGCTGTGTAGATATTTGCATGTTCATAGAGATAGCGGTGTAGATATTTCCATGTTCATACAGATAGCGGTGTAGATATTTCCATGTTCATACAGATAGCGGTGTAGATATTTCCATGTTCATACAGATAGCGGCGTAGATAATTCCATGTTCATACAGTTACCTGTGTAGGTATTTCCATGTTCATACTGATGGCGGTGTAGATATTTACATGTTCAAACAGATGGCGGTGTAGATATTTCCATGTTCATACAGATAGAGGTGTAGATATTTCCATGTTCATACAGATGGCGGTGAAGATATTTCCATGTTCATACCAATAGCGGTGTAGAAATTTCCATGTTCATACATTTAGCGGTGTAGATATTTCCATGTTCATACAGATGGTGGTGAAGATATTTCCATGTTCATA
Organism: Gorilla gorilla gorilla; assembly: GCF_029281585.2. NCBI lineage: Eukaryota > Metazoa > Chordata > Mammalia > Primates > Hominidae > Gorilla > Gorilla gorilla. The sequence goes on along the minus strand of NC_073235.2, from coordinate 11,457,836 downwards.
CAGAGGGCGGTGTAGATCTTTCCATGTTTGTACGGATGGCAGTGTGGACATTTCCATGTTCATACAGGTGGCAGTGTAGATATTTCCATATTTATACAGATAGCAGTGTAGTTATTTCCATGTTAATAGAGATAGCTGTGTAGATACTTCCATTGATATACAGATAGCTGTGTAGATATTTGCATGTTCATACAGATAGCGGTGTAGATATTTCCATGTTCGTACAAATTGCGGTGTAGATATTTCCATGTTCATAAAGATAGCGGTGTAGATATTTCCATGTTCATACAGATTACGGTGTAGATATTTCCATGTTCATACAGACAGCGGTGTAGAAATTTCCATGTTCATACAGTTAGCGGTGTAGGTATTTCCATGTTCATACAGATGGCGGTGTAGATATTTACATGTTCATACAGATGGCGGTAGAGAGATTTCCATGTTCGTACAGATGGCGTTGTAGATATTTCCATGTATATAGAGATGGCGGTCTAGATACTTCCATGTTTACAGAGATAGTGGTGTAGTTATTTCCAAGTTTATACAGACAGCGTTGTAGATATTTCCACGTTTATACAGATAGCGGTGAAGATATTTCCATGTTTATACAGATAGCAGTGTAGATATTCCCATGTTTATAGAGATAGTGGTGTAGATAATTTCAATTTTATACAGAGAGCAGTGTAGATATTTCCAAGTTCATACAGATAGCAGTGTAGATATTTCCACGTTTATAGAGATGTCAGTGTAGATATTTACATGTTCATTCAGTTAGCGGTGTAGATATTTCCATGTTCATACAGATAGCGGTGTAGATATTTACATGTTCATACAGATGGCGTTGTAAATATTTCCATGTTCAGACAGATGGCGGTGTAGATATTTCCATATTCATACAGATGGCGGTGTAGATATTTCCATGTTCATACAGATAGCGGTGAAGATATTTCCATGTTCATACCAATAGCGGTGTAGATATTTCCATGTTCATACAGTTAGCGGTGTCGATATTTCCATGATCATACAGATGGCGGTGTAGATATTTACATGTTCACACAGATGGCGGTGTAGATATTTCCATGTTCGTACGGATGGCAGTGTAGATATTTCCATGTTCATACAGGTGGCGGTGTAGATATTTCCATGTTCATACAAATGGCGGTGTAGATATTTCCATCTTCATAGAGATGGCGGTGTACATATTTCCATATTAACACAGATAGCAGTGTAGTTATTTCCATGTTTATAGAGATAGCAGTGTAGATATTTCCATTGATATACAGATAGCTGTGTAGATATTTGCATGTTCGTACTGATAGCGGTGTAGATATTTCCATGTTCATACAGATAGCGGTGTAGATATTTCCATGTTCATACAGATAGCGGTGTAGATATTTCCATGTTCATACAGATAGCGGTGTAGATATTTCCATGTTCATACAGATAGCGGTGTAGATATTTCCATGTTCATACAGATAGCGGTGTAGATATTTCCATGTTCATATAGTTAGCGGTGTAGATATTTCCATGTTCATACAGGTGGCGGTGTAGATATTTACATGTTCATACAGATGGCGGTGTAGATATTTCCATGTTCGTACGGATGGCAGTGAAGATATTTCCATGTTCATACAGGTGGTGGTGCAGATATTTCCATGTTTATACAGATAGCAGTGTAGTTATTTCCATGTTTATAGAGATAGCAGTGTATACATTTCCATTGATAGACAGATAGCTCTGTAGGTATTTGCATGGTCACACGGATAGCGGTGTAGATATTTCCATGTTCGTACAGATAGCGGTGTAGATATTTCCATGTTCATACAGATAGCGGTGTAGATATTTCCATGTTTGTACAGATAGCGGTGTAGATATTTCCGTGTTCATACAGATAGCCGTGTAGATATTTCCATGTTCATACAGATAACGGTGTAGATATTTCCATGTTCATAGAGAGAGCGGTGTAGATATTTCCATGTTCATACAGTTAGTGGTGTAGATATTTCCATGTTTATAGAGACGGCGGTGTAGATATTTCCATGTTCATACAGATGGCGGTGTAGATATTTCCATGTTTTTAGGGATGGCGGTGTAGATATTTTCATGTTTAAACAGATGGCGGTGTAGATATTTCCATGTTTACACGGATAGCGGTGTAGACATTTCCATGTTTACGCAGATAGCGGTGTGGATATTTCCATGTTCATACAGTTAGCGGTGTAGATATTTCCATGTTCATACAGATGGCGGTGTAGATATTTCCATGTTCATACATTTAGCCGTGTAGATATTTCCATGTTCATACAGATGGCGGTGAAGATATTTCCATGTTCATACAGATGGCGGTGTAGATATTTCCATGTTGGTACGGATGGCAGTGTAGATATTTCCATGTTCATACAGGTGGCGGTGTAGATATTTCCATGTTTATACAGATAGCAGTGTAGTTATTTCCATGTTAATAGAGATAGCTGTGTAGATATTTCCATTGATATACAGATAGCTGTGTAGATATTTGCATGTTCATACAGATAGCGGTGTAGATATTTCCATGTTCGTACAGATAGCGGTGTAGATATTTCCATGTTCATACAGATAGCGGTGTAGATATTTCCATGTTCATACAGATAACGGTGTAGATAGTTCCATGTTCATACAGACAGCGGTGTATATATTTCCATGTTCATACAGTTAGCGGTGTAGATATTTCCATGTTCTTACAGATGGTGGTATAGATATTTCCATGTTCGTACAGATGGCGGTGTAGATATTTCCATGTTCATAGAGATGGCGGTGTAGATATTTCCATGTTTATGAAGATAGCGGTATAGATATTTTCATGTTTATACAGATGGTGGTGTAGATATTTCCATGTATATAGAGATGGCGATCTAGATATTTCCATGTTTGCAGAGATAGTGGTGTAGTTATTTCCAAGTTTATAGTGACAGCGTTGTAGATATTTCCATGTTTATACAGATAGCGGTGAAGATATTTCCATGTTCATGTAGATTGCGGTGTAGATATTTCCATGTTTATACAGATAGCAGTGTAGATATGTCCATGTTTATAGAGATAGTGGTGTAGATAATTTCAATTTTATACAGAGAGCAGTGTAGATATTTCCAAGTTCATACAGATAGCGGTGTAGATATTTCCACGTTTATAGAGATGGCGGTGTAGATATTTCCATGTTCATACAGATGGCGGTGTAGATATTTCCATGTTTATAGGGATGGCGGTGTAGATATTTTCATGTTTACACAGATGGTGGTGTAGATATTTCCATGTTTACACTGATAGCAGTGTAGATATTTCCATGTTTACAGAGATAGCGCTGTGGATATTTCCATGTTTATGCAGATAGCAGTGTAGATATTTCCATGTTTATACAGATAGCGGTGTGGATATTTCCATGTTTATACAGATAGTTGGGCAGGTATTACCATGTTTATACAGATAGCGGTGTAGATATTTCCATCTTAATACAGATGGCGGTGTAGATATGTCCATGTTGGTACAGATGGTGGTGTAGATATTTCCATGTTAATACAGATGGCGGTGTAGATATTTCGAAGTTTATAGAGATAGCGCTGTAGTTATTTCCATATTTATAGAGAAATCTGTGTAGATATTTCCGTGTATATTCAGATAGCTGTGCAGATATTTCCATGTTCATGCAGATAGCGGTGTAGATATTTCCATGTTCATCCAGATGCCGGTGTACATATATCCATGTTCATACAGATGGCGGTGAAGATATTTCCATGTTCAAACAGATGGCGGTGTAGATATTTCCTTTTTCATACAAATGGCAGTGTAGATATTTCCATGTTCATAGAGATGGTGGTGTACATATTTCCATATTTATAGAGATAGCAGTGTAGTTATTTCTATGTTTATAGAGATAGCAGTGTAGATATTTCCATTGATATACAGATAGCTGTGTAGATATTTGCATGTTCATAGAGATAGCGGTGTAGATATTTCCATGTTCATACAGATAGCGGTGTAGATATTTCCATGTTCATACAGATAGCGGTGTAGATATTTCCATGTTCATTCAGATAGCGGCGTAGATAATTCCATGTTCATACAGTTAGCTGTGTAGGTATTTCCATGTTCATACTGATGGCGGTGTAGATATTTACATGTTCAAACAGATGGCGGTGTAGATATTTCCATGTTCATACAGATAGAGGTGTAGATATTTCCATGTTCATACAGATAGCGGTGTAGATATTTCCATGTTCATACAGATAGCGGTGTAGATATTTCCATGTTCATACCAATAGCGGTGTAGAGATTTCCATGTTCATACATTTAGCGGTGTAGATATTTCCATGTTCATACAGATGGCGGTGAAGATATTTCCATGTTCATACAGAGGGCGGTGTAGATATTTCCATGTTTGTACGGATGGCAGTGTGGATATTTCCATGTTCATACAGGTGGCAGTGTAGATATTTCCATGTTTATACAGATAGCAGGGCAGTTATTTCCATGTTAATAGAGATAGCTGTGTAGATACTTCCATTGATATACAGATAGCTGTGTAGATATTTGCATGTTCATACAGATAGCGGTGTAGATATTTCCATGTTTGTACAAATTGCGGTGTAGATATTTCCATGTTCATACAGATAGCGGTGTAGATATTTCCATGTTCATACAGATTACGGTGTAGATATTTCCATGTTCATACAGACAGCGGTGTAGAAATTTCCATGTTCATACAATTAGCGGTGTAGGTATTTCCATGTTCATACAGATGGCGGTGTAGATATTTCCATGTTCATACAGATGGCGGTAGAGAGATTTCCATGTTCGTACAGATGGCGTTGTAGATATTTCCATGTATATAGAGATGGCGGTCTAGATACTTCCATGTTTACAGAGATAGTGGTGTAGTTATTTCCAAGTTTATACAGACAGCGTTGTAGATATTTCCACGTTTATACAGATAGCGGTGAAGATATTTCCATGTTTATACAGATAGCAGTGTAGATATTTCCATGTTTATAGAGATAGTGGTGTAGATAATTTCAATTTTATACAGAGAGCAGTGTAGATATTTCCATGTTCATACAGATGGCGGTGTAGATATTTACATGTTCATACAGATGGCGGTGTAGATATTTCCATGTTCGTACGGATGGCAGTGAAGATATTTCCATGTTCATACAGGTGGCGGTGCAGATATTTCCATGTTTATACAGATAGCAGTGTAGTTATTTCCATGTTTATAGAGATAGCAGTGTATACATTTCCATTGATAGACAGATAGCTCTGTAGATATTTGCATGGTCACACTGATAGCGGTGTAGATATTTCCATGTTCGTACAGATAGCGGTGTAGATATTTCCATGTTCATACAGATAGCGGTGTAGATATTTCCATGTTCATACAGATAACGGTGTAGATATTTCCATGTTCATACAGATGGCGGTGTAGATATTTCCATGTTTATAGGGATGGCGGTGTAGATATTTTCATGTTTACACAGATGGTGGTGTAGATATTTCCATGTTTACACTGATAGCGGTGTAGATATTTCCATGTTTACACAGATAGCGCTGTGGATATTTCCATGTTTATGCAGATAGCAGTGTAGATATTTCCATGTTTATACAGATAGCGGTGTGGATATTTCCATGTTTATACAGATAGTTGGGCAGATATTTCCATGTTTATACAGATAGCGGTGTAGATATTTCCATCTTAATACAGATGGCGGTGTAGATATGTCCATGTTTGTACAGATGGTGGTGTAGATATTTCCATGTTCATACAGGTGGCGGTGTAGATATTTCGAAGTTTATAGAGATAGCGCTGTAGTTATTTCCATATTTATAGAGAAATCTGTGTAGATATTTCCGTGTATATTCAGATAGCTGTGTAGATATTTCCATGTTCATGCAGATAGCGGTGTAGATATTTCCATGTTCATCCAGATGCCGGTGTACATATATCCATGTTCATACAGATGGCGGTGAAGATATTTCCATGTTCAAACAGATGGCGGTGTAGATATTTCCATGTTCATACAAATGGCGGTGTAGATATTTCCATGTTCATAGAGATGGTGGTGTACATATTTCCATATTTATAGAGATAGCAGTGTAGTTATTTCTATGTTTATAGAGATAGCAGTGAAGATATTTCCATTGATATACAGATAGTTGTGTAGATATTTGCATGTTCATAGAGATAGCGGTGTAGATATTTCCATGTTCATACAGATAGCGGTGTAGATATTTCCATGTTCATACAGATAGCGGTGTAGATATTTCCATGTTCATACAGATAGCGGCGTAGATAATTCCATGTTCATACAGTTACCTGTGTAGGTATTTCCATGTTCATACTGATGGCGGTGTAGATATTTACATGTTCAAACAGATGGCGGTGTAGATATTTCCATGTTCATACAGATAGAGGTGTAGATATTTCCATGTTCATACAGATGGCGGTGAAGATATTTCCATGTTCATACGAATAGCGGTGTAGAGATTTCCATGTTCATACATTTAGCGGTGTAGATATTTCCATGTTCATACAGATGGCGGTGAAGATATTTCCATGTTCATACAGAGGGCGGTGTAGATCTTTCCATGTTTGTACGGATGGCAGTGTGGATATTTCCATGTTCATACAGGTGGCAGTGTAGATATTTCCATATTTATACAGATAGCAGTGTAGTTATTTCCATGTTAATAGAGATAGCTGTGTAGATACTTCCATTGATATACAGATAGCTGTGTAGATATATGCATGTTCATACAGATAGCGGTGTAGATATTTCCATGTTCGTACAAATTGCGGTGTAGATATTTCCATGTTCATAAAGATAGCGGTGTAGATATTTCCATGTTCATACAGATTACGGTGTAGATATTTCCATGTTCATACAGACAGCGGTGTAGAAATTTCCATGTTCATACAGTTAGCGGTGTAGGTATTTCCATGTTCATACAGATGGCGGTGTAGATATTTACATGTTCATACAGATGGCGGTAGAGTGATTTCCATGTTCGTACAGATGGCGTTGTAGATATTTCCATGTATATAGAGATGGCGGTCTAGATACTTCCATGTTTACAGACATAGTGGTGTAGTTATTTCCAAGTTTATACAGACAGCATTGTAGATATTTCCACGTTTATACAGATAGCGGTGAAGATATTTCCATGTTTATACAGATAGCAGTGTAGATATTCCCATGTTTATAGAGATAGTGGTGTAGATAATTTCAATTTTATACAGAGAGCAGTGTAGATATTTCCAAGTTCATACAGATAGCAGTGTAGATATTTCCACGTTTATAGAGATGTCAGTGTAGATATTTACATGTTCATTCAGTTAGCGGTGTAGATATTTCCATGTTCATACAGATAGCGGTGTAGATATTTACATGTTCATACAGATGGCGTTGTAAATATTTCCATGTTCAGACAGATGGCGGTGTAGATATTTCCATATTCATACAGATGGCGGTGTAGATATTTCCATGTTCATACAGATAGCGGTGAAGATATTTCCATGTTCATACCAATAGCGGTGTAGATATTTCCATGTTCATACAGTTAGCGGTGTCGATATTTCCATGATCATACAGATGGCGGTGTAGATATTTACATGTTCATACAGATGGCGGTGTAGATATTTCCATGTTCGTACGGATGGCAGTGTAGATATTTCCATGTTCATACAGGTGGCGGTGTAGATATTTCCATGTTCATACAAATGGCGGTGTAGATATTTCCATCTTCATAGAGATGGCGGTGTACATATTTCCATATTTATACAGATAGCAGTGTAGTTATTTCCATGTTTATAGAGATAGCAGTGTAGATATTTCCATTGATATACAGATAGCTGTGTAGATATTTGCATGTTCGTACTGATAGCGGTGTAGATATTTCCATGTTCATACAGATAGCGGTGTAGATATTTCCATGTTCATACAGATAGCGGTGTAGATATTTCCATGTTCATACAGATAGCGGTGTAGATATTTCCATGTTCATACAGATAGCGGTGTAGATATTTCCATGTTCATACAGATAGCGGTGTAGATATTTCCATGTTCATATAGTTAGCGGTGTAGATATTTCCATGTTCATACAGGTGGCGGTGTAGATATTTACATGTTCATACAGATGGCGGTGTAGATATTTCCATGTTCGTACGGATGGCAGTGAAGATATTTCCATGTTCATACAGGTGGTGGTGCAGATATTTCCATGTTTATACAGATAGCAGTGTAGTTATTTCCATGTTTATAGAGATAGCAGTGTATACATTTCCATTGATAGACAGATAGCTCTGTAGGTATTTGCATGGTCACACGGATAGCGGTGTAGATATTTCCATGTTCGTACAGATAGCGGTGTAGATATTTCCATGTTCATACAGATAGCGGTGTAGATATTTCCATGTTTGTACAGATAGCGGTGTAGATATTTCCGTGTTCATACAGATAGCCGTGTAGATATTTCCATGTTCATACAGATAACGGTGTAGATATTTCCATGTTCATAGAGAGAGCGGTGTAGATATTTCCATGTTCATACAGTTAGTGGTGTAGATATTTCCATGTTTATAGAGACGGCGGTGTAGATATTTCCATGTTCATACAGATGGCGGTGTAGATATTTCCATGTTTTTAGGGATGGCGGTGTAGATATTTTCATGTTTAAACAGATGGCGGTGTAGATATTTCCATGTTTACACGGATAGCGGTGTAGACATTTCCATGTTTACGCAGATAGCGGTGTGGATATTTCCATGTTCATACAGTTAGCGGTGTAGATATTTCCATGTTCATACAGATGGCGGTGTAGATATTTCCATGTTCATACATTTAGCCGTGTAGATATTTCCATGTTCATACAGATGGCGGTGAAGATATTTCCATGTTCATACAGATGGCGGTGTAGATATTTCCATGTTGGTACGGATGGCAGTGTAGATATTTCCATGTTCATACAGGTGGCGGTGTAGATATTTCCATGTTTATACAGATAGCAGTGTAGTTATTTCCATGTTAATAGAGATAGCTGTGTAGATATTTCCATTGATATACAGATAGCTGTGTAGATATTTGCATGTTCATACAGATAGCGGTGTAGATATTTCCATGTTCGTACAGATAGCGGTGTAGATATTTCCATGTTCAAACAGATAGCGGTGTAGATATTTCCATGTTCATACAGATAACGGTGTAGATAGTTCCATGTTCATACAGACAGCGGTGTATATATTTCCATGTTCATACAGTTAGCGGTGTAGATATTTCCATGTTCTTACAGATGGCGGTATAGATATTTCCATGTTCGTACAGATGGCGGTGTAGATATTTCCATGTTCATAGAGATGGCGGTGTAGATATTTCCATGTTTATGAAGATAGCGGTATAGATATTTTCATGTTTATACAGATGGTGGTGTAGATATTTCCATGTATATAGAGATGGCGATCTAGATATTTCCATGTTTGCAGAGATAGTGGTGTAGTTATTTCCAAGTTTATAGTGACAGCGTTGTAGATATTTCCATGTTTATACAGATAGCGGTGAAGATATTTCCATGTTCATGTAGATTGCGGTGTAGATATTTCCATGTTTATACAGATAGCAGTGTAGATATGTCCATGTTTATAGAGATAGTGGTGTAGATAATTTCAATTTTATACAGAGAGCAGTGTAGATATTTCCAAGTTCATACAGATAGCGGTGTAGATATTTCCACGTTTATAGAGATGGCGGTGTAGATATTTCCATGTTCATACAGATGGCGGTGTAGATATTTCCATGTTTATAGGGATGGCGGTGTAGATATTTTCATGTTTACACAGATGGTGGTGTAGATATTTCCATGTTTACACTGATAGCAGTGTAGATATTTCCATGTTTACAGAGATAGCGCTGTGGATATTTCCATGTTTATGCAGATAGCAGTGTAGATATTTCCATGTTTATACAGATAGCGGTGTGGATATTTCCATGTTTATACAGATAGTTGGGCAGGTATTACCATGTTTATACAGATAGCGGTGTAGATATTTCCATCTTAATACAGATGGCGGTGTAGATATGTCCATGTTGGTACAGATGGTGGTGTAGATATTTCCATGTTAATACAGATGGCGGTGTAGATATTTCGAAGTTTATAGAGATAGCGCTGTAGTTATTTCCATATTTATAGAGAAATCTGTGTAGATATTTCCGTGTATATTCAGATAGCTGTGCAGATATTTCCATGTTCATGCAGATAGCGGTGTAGATATTTCCATGTTCATCCAGATGCCGGTGTACATATATCCATGTTCATACAGATGGCGGTGAAGATATTTCCATGTTCAAACAGATGGCGGTGTAGATATTTCCTTTTTCATACAAATGGCAGTGTAGATATTTCCATGTTCATAGAGATGGTGGTGTACATATTTCCATATTTATAGAGATAGCAGTGTAGTTATTTCTATGTTTATAGAGATAGCAGTGTAGATATTTCCATTGATATACAGATAGCTGTGTAGATATTTGCATGTTCATAGAGATAGCGGTGTAGATATTTCCATGTTCATACAGATAGCGGTGTAGATATTTCCATGTTCATACAGATAGCGGTGTAGATATTTCCATGTTCATTCAGATAGCGGCGTAGATAATTCCATGTTCATACAGTTAGCTGTGTAGGTATTTCCATGTTCATACTGATGGCGGTGTAGATATTTACATGTTCAAACAGATGGCGGTGTAGATATTTCCATGTTCATACAGATAGAGGTGTAGATATTTCCATGTTCATACAGATAGCGGTGTAGATATTTCCATGTTCATACAGATAGCGGTGTAGATATTTCCATGTTCATACCAATAGCGGTGTAGAGATTTCCATGTTCATACATTTAGCGGTGTAGATATTTCCATGTTCATACAGAGGGCGGTGTAGATATTTCCATGTTTGTACGGATGGCAGTGTGGATATTTCCATGTTCATACAGGTGGCAGTGTAGATATTTCCATGTTTATACAGATAGCAGGGTAGTTATTTCCATGTTAATAGAGATAGCTGTGTAGATACTTCCATTGATATACAGATAGCTGTGTAGATATTTGCATGTTCATACAGATAGCGGTGTAGATATTTCCATGTTCGTACAGATAGCAGTGTGTATATTTCCATGTTCATACAGATGGCTTTGTAGATATTTACATGTTCATACAGATGGCGGTAGAGAGATTTCCATGTTCGTACAGATGGCGTTGTAGATATTTCCATGTATATAGAGATGGCGGTCTAGATACTTCCATGTTTACAGAGATAGTGGTGTAGTTATTTCCAAGTTTATACAGACAGCGTTGTAGATATTTCCACGTTTATACAGATAGCGGTGAAGATATTTCCATGTTTATACAGATAGCAGTGTAGATATTCCCATGTTTATAGAGATAGTGGTGTAGATAATTTCAATTTTATACAGAGAGCAGTGTAGATATTTCCAAGTTCATACAGATAGCAGTGTAGATATTTCCACGTTTATAGAGATGTCAGTGTATTTACATGTTCATTCAGTTAGCGGTGTAGATATTTCCATGTTCATACAGATAGCGGTGTAGATATTTACATGTTCATACAGATGGCGGTGTAAATATTTCCATGTTCATACAGATGGCGGTGTAGATATTTCCATATTCATACAGATGGCGGTGTAGATATTTCCATGTTCATACAGATAGCGGTGAAGATATTTCCATGTTCATACCAATAGCGGTGTAGATATTTCCATGTTCATACAGTTAGCGGTGTCGATATTTCAATGATCATACTGATGGCGGTGTAGATATTTACATGTTCATACAGATGGCGGTGTAGATATTTCCATGTTCGTACGGATGGCAGTGTAGATATTTCCATGTTCATACAGGTGGCGGTGTAGATATTTCCATGTTCATACAAATGGCGGTGTAGATATTTCCATCTTCATAGAGATGGCGGTGTACATATTTCCATATTTATACAGATAGCAGTGTAGTTATTTCCATGTTTATAGAGATAGCAGTGTAGATATTTCCATTGATATACAGATAGCTGTGTAGATATTTGCATGTTCGTACTGATAGCGGTGTAGATATTTCCATGTTCATACAGATAGCGGTGTAGATATTTCCATGTTCATACAGATAGCGGTGTAGATATTTCCATGTTCATACAGATAGCGGTGTAGATATTTCCATGTTCATACAGATAGCGGTTTAGATATTTCCATGTTCATACAGATAGCGGTGTAGATATTTCCATGTTCATATAGTTAGCGGTGTAGATATTTCCATGTTCATACAGGTGGCGGTGTAGATATTTACATGTTCATACAGATGGCGGTGTAGATATTTCCATGTTCGTACGGATGGCAGTGAAGATATTTCCATGTTCATACAGGTGGTGGTGCAGATATTTCCATGTTTATACAGATAGCAGTGTAGTTATTTCCATGTTTATAGAGATAGCAGTGTATACATTTCCATTGATAGATAGCTCTGTAGATATTTGCATGGTCACACTGATAGCGGTGTAGATATTTCCATGTTCGTACAGATAGCGGTGTAGATATTTCCATGTTCATACAGATAGCGGTGTAGATATTTCCATGTTTGTACAGATAGCGCTGTAGATATTTCCGTGTTCATACAGATAGCCGTGTAGATATTTCCATGTTCATACAGATAACGGTGTAGATATTTCCATGTTCATAGAGAGAGCGGTGTAGATATTTCCATGTTCATACAGTTAGTGGTGTAGATATTTCCATGTTTATAGAGACGGCGGTGTAGATATTTCCATGTTCATACAGATGGCGGTGTAGATATTTCCATGTTTTTAGGGATGGCGGTGTAGATATTTTCATGTTTACACAGATGGCGGTGTAGATATTTCCATGTTTACACGGATAGCGGTGTAGACATTTCCATGTTTACGCAGATAGCGGTGTGGATATTTCCATGTTCATACAGTTAGCGGTGTAGATATTTCCATGTTCATACAGATGGCGGTGTAGATATTTCCATGTTCATACATTTAGCGGTGTAGATATTTCCATGTTCATACAGATGGCGGTGAAGATATTTCCATGTTCATTCAGATGGCGGTGTAGATATTTCCATGTTTGTTCGGATGGCAGTGTAGATATTTCCATGTTCATACAGGTGGCGGTGTAGATATTTCCATGTTTATACAGATAGCAGTGTAGTTATTTCCATGTTAATAGAGATAGCTTTGTAGATATTTCCATTGATATACAGATAGCTGTGTAGATATTTGCATGTTCATACTGATAGCGGTGTAGATATTTCCATGTTCGTACAGATAGCGGTGTAGATATTTCCATGTTCATACAGATAGCGGTGTAGATATTTCCATGTTCATACAGATAACGGTGTAGATAGTTCCATGTTCATACAGACAGCGGAGTATATATTTCCATGTTCATACAGTTAGCGGTGTAGATATTTCCATGTTCTTACAGATGGCGGTATAGATATTTCCATGTTCGTACAGATGGCGGTGTAGATATTTCCATGTTCATAGAGATGGCGGTGTAGATATTTCCATGTTTATGAAGATAGCGGTATAGATATTTTCATGTTTATACAGATGGTGGTGTAGATATTTCCATGTATATAGAGATGGCGATCTAGATATTTCCATGTTTGCAGAGATAGTGGTGTAGTTATTTCCAAGTTTATAGTGACAGCGTTGTAGATATTTCCATGTTTATACAGATAGCGGTGAAGATATTTCCATGTTCATGCAGATTGCGGTGTAGATATTTCCATGTTTATACAGATAGCAGTGTAGATATGTCCATGTTTATAGAGATAGTGGTGTAGATAATTTCAATTTTATACAGAGAGCAGTGTAGATATTTCCAAGTTCATACAGATAGCGGTGTAGATATTTCCACGTTTATAGAGATGGCGGTGTAGATATTTCCATGTTCATACAGATGGCGGTGTAGATATTTCCATGTTTATAGGGATGGCGGTGTAGATATTTTCATGTTTACACAGATGGTGGTGTAGGTATTTCCATGTTTACACTGATAGCAGTGTAGATATTTCCATGTTTACACAGATAGCGCTGTGGATATTTCCATATTTATGCAGATAGCAGTGTAGATATTTCCATGTTTATACAGATAGCGGTGTGGATATTTCCATGTTTATACAGATAGTTGGGCAGGTATTACCATGTTTATACAGATAGCGGTGTAGATATTTCCATCTTAATACAGATGGCGGTGTAGATATGTCCATGTTTGTACAGATGGTGGTGTAGATATTTCCATGTTCATACAGATGGCGGTGTAGATATTTCAAAGTTTATAGAGATAGCGCTGTAGTTATTTCCATATTTATAGAGAAATCTGTGTAGATATTTCCGTGTATATTCAGATAGCTGTGTAGATATTTCAATGTTCATGCAGATAGCGGTGTAGATATTTCCATGTTCATCCAGATGCCGGTGTACATATATCCATGTTCATACAGATGGCGGTGAAGATATTTCCATGTTCAAACAGATGGCGGTGTAGATATTTCCATGTTCATACAAATGGCAGTGTAGATATTTCCATGTTCATAGAGATGGTGGTGTACATATTTCCATATTTATAGAGATAGCAGTGTAGTTATTTCTATGTTTATAGAGATAGCAGTGTAGATATTTCCATTGATATACAGATAGCTGTGTAGATATTTGCATGTTCATAGAGATAGCGGTGTAGATATTTCCATGTTCATACAGATAGCGGTGTAGATATTTCCATGTTCATACAGATAGCGGTGTAGATATTTCCATGTTCATTCAGATAGCGGCATAGATAATTCCATGTTCATACAGTTAGCTGTGTAGGTATTTCCATGTTCATACTGATGGCGGTGTAGATATTTACATGTTCAAACAGATGGCGGTGTAGATATTTCCATGTTCATACAGATAGAGGTGTAGATATTTCCATGTTCATACAGATAGCGGTGTAGATATTTCCATGTTCATACAGATAGCGGTGTAGATATTTCCATGTTCATACCAATAGCGGTGTAGAGATTTCCATGTTCATACATTTAGCGGTGTATATATTTCCATGTTCATACAGATGGCGGTGAAGATATTTCCATGTTCATACAGAGGGCGGTGTAGATATTTCCATGTTTGTACGGATGGCAGTGTGGATATTTCCATGTTCATACAGGTGGCAGTGTAGATATTTCCATGTTTATACAGATAGCAGGGCAGTTATTTCCATGTTAATAGAGATAGCTGTGTAGATACTTCCATTGATATACAGATAGCTGTGTAGATATTTGCATGTTCATACAGATAGTGGTGTAGATATTTCCATGTTTGTACAAATTGCGGTGTAGATATTTCCATGTTCATACAGATAGCGGTGTAGATATTTCCATGTTCATACAGATTACGGTGTAGATATTTCCATGTTCATACAGACAGCGGTGTAGAAATTTCCATGTTCATACAATTAGCGGTGTAGGTATTTCCATGTTCATACAGATGGCGGTGTAGATATTTACATGTTCATACAGATGGCGGTAGAGAGATTTCCATGTTCGTACAGATGGCGTTGTAGATATTTCCATGTATATAGAGATGGCGGTCTAGATACTTCCATGTTTACAGAGATAGTGGTGTAGTTATTTCCAAGTTTATACAGACAGCATTGTAGATATTTCCACGTTTATACAGATAGCGGTGAAGATATTTCCATGTTTATACAGATAGCAGTGTAGATATTTCCATGTTTATAGAGATAATGGTGTAGATAATTTCAATTTTATACAGAGAGCAGTGTAGATATTTCCAAGTTCATACAGATATCGGTGTAGATATTTCCACGTTTATAGAGATGTCAGTGTAGATATTTACATGTTCATTCAGTTAGCGGTGTAGATATTTCCATGTTCATACCAATAGCGGTGTAGATATTTCCATGTTCATACAGTTAGCGGTGTCGATATTTCCATGATCATACAGATGGCGGTGTAGATATTTACATGTTCATACAGATGGCGGTGTAGATATTTCCATGTTCGTACGGATGGCAGTGTAGATATTTCCATGTTCATACAGGTGGCGGTGTAGATATTTCCATGTTCATACAAATGGCGGTGTAGATATTTCCATCTTCATAGAGATGGCGGTGTACATATTTCCATATTTATACAGATAGCAGTGTAGTTATTTCCATGTTTATAGAGATAACAGTGTAGATATTTCCATTGATATACAGATAGCTGTGTAGATATTTGCATGTTCGTACTGATAGCGGTGTAGATATGTCCATGTTCATACAGATAGCGGTGTAGATATTTCCATGTTCATACAGATAGCGGTGTAGATATTTCCATGTTCATACAGATAGCGGTGTAGATATTTCCATGTTCATACAGATGGCGGTGTAGATATTTACATGTTCATACAGATGGCGGTGTAGATATTTCCATGTTCGTACGGATGGCAGTGAAGATATTTCCATGTTCATCCAGGTGGCGGTGCAGATATTTCCATGTTTATACAGATAGCAGTGTAGTTATTTCCATGTTTATAGAGATAGCAGTGTATACATTTCCATTGATAGACAGATAGCTCTGTAGATATTTGCATGGTCACACTGATAGCGGTGTAGATATTTCCATGTTCGTACAGATAGCGGTGTAGATATTTCCATGTTCATACAGATAGCGGTGTAGATATTTCCATGTTCATACAGATAACGGTGTAGATATTTCCATGTTCATACAGATAGCGGTGTAGATATTTCCATGTTCATACAGTTAGCGGTGTAGATATTTCCATGTTCATAGAGATGGCGGTGTAGATATTTCCATGTTCATACAAAAGGGGGTGTAGATATTTCCATCTTCATAGAGATGGCGGTGTAGATATTTCCATATTTATACAGATAGCAGTGTAGTTATTTCCATGTTTATAGAGATAGCAGTGTAGATATTTCCATTGATATACAGATAGCTGTGTAGATATTTGCATGTTCATACAGATAGCGGTGTGGATATTTCCATGTTCATACAGATAGCGGTGTAGATATTTCCATGTTCATACAGATAGCGGTGTAGATATTTCCATGTTCATACAGATAGCGGTGTAGATATTTCCATGTTCATACAGATAGCGGTGTGGATATTTCCATGTTCATACAGATAGCGGTGTAGATATTTCCATGTTCATATAGTTAGCGGTGTAGATATTTCCATGTTCATACAGATGGCAGTGTAGATATTTACATGTTCATACAGATGGCGGTGTAGATATTTCCATGTTCGTACGGATGGCAGTGAAGATATTTCCATGTTCATACAGGTTGCGGTGCAGATATTTCCATGTTTATACAGATAGCACTGTAGTTTTTTCCATGTTTATAGAGATAGCAGTGTATACATTTCTATTGATAGACAGATAGATCTGTAGATATTTGCATGGTCACACTGATAGCGGTGTAGATATTTCCATGTTCGAACAGATAGCGGTGTAGATATTTCCATGTTCATGCAGATAGCGGTGTAGATATTTCCATGTTCATACAGATAACGGTGTAGATATTTCCATGTTCATACAGATAGCGGTGTAAATATTTCCATGTTCATACAGTTAGCGGTGTAGATATTTCCATGTTCATAGAGATGGCGGTGTAGGTATTTCCATGTTCATACAAATGGCGGTGTAGATATTTCCATCTTCATAGAGATGGCGGTGTAGATATTTCCATATTTATACAGATAGCAGTGTAGTTATTTCCATGTTTATAGAGATGGCAGTGTAGATATTTCCATTGATATACAGATAGCTGTGTAGATATTTGCATGTTCACACAGATAGCGGTGTAGATATTTCCATGTTTATACAGATAGCGGTGTAGATATTACCATGTTCATACAGATAGCGGTGTAGATATTTCCATGTTCATACAGATAGCGGTGTAGATATTTCCATGTTCATACAGATAGCGGTGTAGATATTTCCATGTTCATACAGATAGCGGTGTAGATATTTCCATGTTCATATAGTTAGCGGTGTAGATATTTCCATGTTCATACAGCTGGCGGTGTAGATATTTCCATATTTATACAGATAGCAGTGTAGTTATTTCCATGTTTATAGAGATAGCAGTGTAGATATTTCCATTGATATACAGATAGCTGTGTAGATATTTGCGTGTTCATACAGATAGCGGTGTAGATATTTCCATGTTCATACAGATAGCGGTGTAGATATTTCCATGTTCATACAGATAGCGGTGTAGATATTTCCATGTTCATACAGATAGCGGTGTAGATATTTCCATGTTCATTCAGATAGCGGTGTAGATATTTCCATGTTCATACAGATAGCGGTGTAGATATTTCCATGTAAATATAGTTAGCGGTGTAGATATTTCCATGTTCATACAGATGGCGGAGTAGATATTTACATGTTCATACAGATGGCGGTGTAGATATTTCCATGTTCGTACGGATGGCAGTGAAGATATTTCCATGTTCATACAGGTGGCGGTGCAGATATTTCCATGTTTATACAGATAGCAGTGTACTTATTTCCATGTTTATAGAGATAGCAGTGTATACACTTCCATTGATAGACAGATAGCTCTGTAGATATTTGCATGGTCACACTGATAGCGGTGTAGATATTTCCATCTTTGTACAGATAGCGGTGTAGATATTTCCATGTTCATACAGATAACGGTGTAGATATTTCCATGTTCATACAGATAACGGTGTAGATATTTCCATGTTTATACAGATAGCGGTGTAGATATTTCCATGTTCATACAAATGGCCGTGTAGATATTTCCATCTTCATAGAGATGGCGGTGGAGGTATTTCCATATTTATACAGATAGCAGTGTAGTTATTTCCATGTTTATAGAGATAGCAGTGTAGATATTTCCATTGATATACAGATAACTGTGTAGATATTTGCATGTTCACACAGATAGCGGTGTAGATATTTCCATGTTCTTACAGATAGCGGTGTAGTTATTACCATGTTCATACAGATAGCGGTGTAGATATTTCCATGTTCATACAGATAGCGGTGTAGATATTTCCATGTTCATACAGATAGCGGTGTAGATATTTCCATGTTCATATAGTTAGCGGTGCAGATATTTCCATGTTCATACAGATGGCGGTGTAGATATTTCCATATTAATACAGATAGCAGTCTAGTTATTTCCATGTTTATAGAGAGAGCAGTGTAGATATTTCCATTGATATACAGATAGCTGTGTAGATATTTGCATGTTCATACAGATAGCGGTGTAGATATTTCCATGTTCATACAGATAGCGGTGTAGATATTTCCATGTTCATACAGATAGCGGTGTAGATATTTCCATGTTCATACAGATAGCGGTGTAGATATTTCCATGTTCATACAGATAGCGGTGTAGTTATTTCCATGTTCATACAGATAGCGGTGTAGATATTTCCATGTTCATATAGTTAGCGGTGTAGATATTTCCATGTTCATACAGATGGCGGTGTAGATATTTACATGTTCATACAGATGGCGGTGTAGATATTTCCATGTTCGTACGGATGGCAGTGAAGGTATTTCCATGTTCATACAGGTGGCGATGCAGATATTTCCATGTTTATACAGATAGCAGTGTAGTTATTTCCATGTTTATAGAGATAGCAGTGTATACATTTCCACTGAGAGACAGATAGCTCTGTAGATATTTGCATGGTCACACTGATAGCGGTGTAGATATTTCCATGTTCGTACAGATAGCGGTGTAGATATTTCCATGTTCATACAGATAGCGGTGTAGATATTTCCATGTTCATACAGATAACGGTGTAGATATTTCCATGTTCATACAGATAGTGGTGTAGATATTTCCATGTTCATACAGTTAGCGGTGTAGATATTTCCATGTTCATACAGTTAGCGGTGTAGATATTTCCATGTTCATAGAGATGGCGGTGTAGATATTTCCATGTTCATACAAATGGCCGTGTAGATATTTCCATCTTCATAGAGATGGCGGTGGAGATATTTCCATATTTATACAGATAGCAGTGTAGTTATTTCCATGTTTATAGAGATAGCAGTGTAGATATTTCCATTGATATACAGATAGCTGTGTAGATATTTGCATGTTCACACAGATAGCGGTGTAGATATTTCCATGTTCTTACAGATAGCGGTGTAGATATTACCATGTTCATACAGATAGCGGTGTAGATATTTCCATGTTCATACAGATAGCGGTGTAGATATTTCCATGTTCATATAGTTAGCGGTGCAGATATTTCCATGTTCATACAGATGGCGGTGTAGATATTTCCATATTTATACAGATAGCAGTGTAGTTATTTCCATGTTTATAGAGATAGCAGTGTAGATATTTCCATTGATAGACAGATAGCTGTGTAGATATTTGCATGTTCATACAGATAGCGGTGTAGATATTTCCATGTTCATACAGATAGCGGTGTAGATATTTCCATGTTCATACAGATAGCGGTGTAAATATTTCCATGTTCATACAGATAGCTGTGTAGATATTTCCATGTTCATACAGATAGCGGTGTAGATATTTCCATGTTCATACAGATAGCGGTGTAGATATTTCCATGTTCACATAGTTAGCGGTGTAGATATTTCCATGTTCATACAGATGACGGTGTAGATATTTACATGTTCATACAGATGGCGGTGTAGATATTTCCATGTTCGCACGGATTGCAGTGAAGATATTTCCATGTTCATACAGGTGGCGGTGCAGATATTTCCATGTTTATACAGATAGCAGTGTAGTTATTTCCATGTTTATAGAGATAGCAGTGTATACATTTCTATTGATAGACAGATAGCTCTGTAGATATTTGCATGGTCACACTGATAGCGGTGTAGATAATTCCATGTTCGTACAGATAGCTGTGTAGATATTTCCATGTTCATACAGATAGTGGTGTAGATATTTCCATGTTCATACAGTTAGCGGTGTAGATATTTCCATGTTCATAGAGATGGCGGTGTAGATATTTCCATGGTCATACAAATGGCGGTGTAGATATTTCCATCTTCATAGAGATGGCGGTGTAGATATTTCCATATTTATACAGATAGCAGTGTAGTTATTTCCATGTTTATAGAGATAACAGTGTAGCTATTTCCATTGACATACAGATAGCTGTGTAGATATTTGCATGTTCACACAGATAGCGGTGTAGATATTTCCATGTTCATACAGTTAGCGGTGTAGATATTTCCATGTTCATAGAGATGGCGGTGTAGGTATTTCCATGTTCATACAAATGGCGGTGTAGATATTTCCATCTTCATAGAGATGGCGGTGTAGATATTTCCATATTTATACAGATAGCAGTGTAGTTATTTCCATGTTTATAGAGATAGCAGTGTAGATATTTCCATTGATAGACAGATAGTTGTGTAGATATTTGCATGTTCATACAGATAGCGTTGTAGATATTTCCATGTTCATACAGATAGCGGTGTAGATATTTCCATGTTCATACAGATAGCGGTGTAGATATTTCCATGTTCATACAGATAGCGATGTAGATATTTCCATGTTCATACAGATAGCGGTGTAGATATTTCCATGTTCATACAGATAGCGGTGTAGATATTTCCATGTTCATATAGTTAGCGGTGTAGATATTTCCATGTTCATACAGATGGTGGTGTAGATATTTACATGTTCATACAGATGGCGGTGTAGATATTTCTATGTTCGTACGGATGGCAGTGAAGATATTTCCATGTTCATACAGGTGGCGGTGCAGATATTTCCATGTTTATACAGATAGCAGTGTAGTTATTTCCATGTTTATAGAGATAGCAGTGTATACATTTCCATTGATAGACAGATAGCTCTGCAGATATTTGCATGGTCACACTGATAGCGGTGTAGATATTGCCATGTTTGTACAGATAGCGGTGTAGATATTTCCATGTTCGTACAGATAGCGGTGTTGATATTTCCATGTTCATACAGATAACGGTGTAGATATTTCCATGTTCATACAGATATTGGTGTAGATATTTCCATGTTCATACAGTTAGCGGTGTAAATATTTCGATGTTCATACAGATAGCGGTGTAGATATTTCCATGTTCATACAGATAGCGCTGTAGATATTTCCATGTTCATACAGATAGCGGTGTAGATATTTCCATGTTCATATAGTTAGCGGTGTAGATATTTCCATGTTCATACAGATGGCGGTGTAGATATTTACATGTTCATACAGATGGCGGTGTAGATATTTCCATGTTCATATGGATGGCAGTGAAGATATTTCCATGTTCATACAGGTGGCGGTGCAGATATTTCCATGTTTATACAGATAGCAGTGTAGTTATTTCCATGTTTATAGAGATAGCAGTGTATACATTTCCATTGATAAACAGATAGCTCTGTAGATATTTGCATGGTCACACTGATAGCGGTGTAGATATTGCCATGTTCGTACAGATAGTGGTGTAGATATTTCCATGTTCATACAGATAGCGGTGTAGATATTTCCATGTTCATACAGATATCTGTGTAGATATTTCCATGTTCATACAGATAGCGGTGTAGATATTTCTATGTTAATATAGTTAGCGGTGTAGATATTTCCATGTTCATACAGATGGCGGTGTAGATATTTACATGTTCATACAGATGGCGGTGTAGATATTTCCATGTTCGTACGGATGGCAGTGAAGATATTTCCATGTTCATACAGGTGGCGGTGCAGATATTTCCATGTTTATGCAGATAGCAGTGTAGCTATTTCCATGTTTATAGAGATAGCAGTGTATACACTTCCATTGATAGACAGATAGCTCTGTAGATATTTGCATGGTCACACTGATAGCGGTGTAGATATTTCCATGTTCGTACAGATAGCGGTGTAGAGATTTCCATGTTCATACACATAGTGGTGTAGATATTTCCATGTTCATACAGATAGCGGTGTAGATATTTCCATGTTCATACAGTTAGCGGTGTAGATATTTCCATGTTCATAGAGATGGCGGTGTAGATATTTCCATGTTCATACAAATGGCGGTGTAGATATTTCCATCTTCATAGAGATGGCGGTGTAGATATTTCCATATTTATACAGATAGCAGTGTAGTTATTTCAATGTTTATAGAAATAGCAGTGTAGATATTTCCATTGATATACAGATAGCTGTGTAGATATTTGCATGTTCACACAGATAGCGGTGTAGATATTTCCATGTTCATACAGATAGCGGTGTAGATATTACCATGTTCATACAGATAGCGGTGTAGATATTTCCATGTTCATACAGATAGCGGTGTAGATATTTCCATGTTCATACAGATAGCGGTGTAGATATTTCCATGTTCATACAGATAGCGGTGTAGATATTTCCATGTTCATATAGTTAGCGGTGTAGATATTTCCATGTTCATACAGATGGCGGTGTAGATATTTCCATATTTATACAGATAGCAGTGTAGTTATTTCCATGTTTATAGAGATAGCAGTGTAGATATTTCCATTGATATACAGATAGCTGGGTAGATATTTGCATGTTCATACAGATAGCGGTGTAGATATTTCCATGTTCATACAGATAGCGGTGTAGATATTTCCATGTTCATACAGATAGCGGTGTAGATATTTCCATGTTCATACAGATAGCGGTGTAGATATTTCCATGTTCATACAGATAGCGGTGTAGATATTTCCATGTTCATACAGATAGCGGTGTAGATATTTCCATGTTCATAGAGATGGCGGTGTAGATATTTCCATGTTCGTACGGATGGCAGTGAAGATATTTCCATGTTCACACAGGTTGCGGTGCAGATATTTCCATTTTTATACAGATAGCAGTGTAGTTATTTCCATGTTTATAGAGATAGCAGTGTATACATTTCCATTGATAGACAGATAGCTCTGTAGATATTTGCATGGTCACACTGATAGCGGTGTAGATATTGCCATGTTCGTACAGATAGCGGTGTAGATATTTCCATGTTCATACAGATAGCGGTGTAGATATTTCCATGTTCATACAGATAACGGTGTAGATATTTCCATGTTCATACAGATAGCGGTGTAGATATTTCCATGTTCATACAGTTAGCGGTGTAGATATTTCCATGTTCATAGAGATGGCGGTGTAGATATTTCCATGTTCATACAAATGGCGGTGTAGATATTTCCATCTTCATAGAGATGGCGGTGTAGATATTTCCATATTTATACAGATAGCAGTGTAGTTATTTCCATGTTTATAGAGATAGCAGTGTAGATATTTCCATTGATATACAGATAGCTGTGTAGATATTTGCATGTTCACACAGATAGCGGTGTAGATATTTCCATGTTCATACAGATAGCGGTGTAGATATTACCATGTTCATACAGATAGCGGTGTAGATATTTCCATGTTCATACAGATAGCGGTGTAGATATTTCCATGTTCATACAGATAGCGGTGTAGATATTTCCATGTTCATACAGATAGCGGTGTAGATATTTCCATGTTCATATAGTTAGCGGTGTAGATATTTCCATGTTCATACAGATGGCGGTGTAGATATTTCCATATTTATACAGATAGCAGTGTAGTTATTTCCATGTTTATAGAGATAGCAGTGTAGATATTTCCATTGATATACAGATAGCTGTGTAGATATTTGCATGTTCATACACATAGCGGTGTAGATATTTCCATGTTCATACAGATAGCGGTGTAGATATTTCCATGTTCGTACAGATAGCGGTGTAGATATTTCCATGTTCATAAAGATAGCGGTGTAGATATTTCCATGTTCATACAGATAGCTGTGTAGATATTTCCATGTTCATACAGATAGCGGTGTAGATATTTCCATGTTCATATAGTTAGCGGTGTAGATATTTCCATGTTCATACAGATGGCGGTGTAGATATTTCCATGTTCATACAGATGGCGGTGTAGATATTTCCATGTTCGTACGGATTGCAGTGAAGATATTTCCATGTTCATACAGGTGGCGGTGCAGATATTTCCATGTTTATACAGATAGCAGTGTAGTTATTTCCATGTTTATAGAGATAGCAGTGTATACATTTCCATTGATAGACAGATAGCTCTGTAGATATTTGCATGGTCACACTGATAGCGGTGTAGATATTTCCATGTTCGTACAGATAGCGGTGTAGATATTTCCATGTTCATACAGATAGCGGTGTAGATATTTCCATATTCATACAGATAACGGTGTAGATATTTCCATGTTCATACAGATAGTGGTGTAGATATTTCCATGTTCATACAGTTAGCGGTGTGGATATTTCCATGTTCATAGAGATGGCGGTGTAGATATTTCCATGGTCATACAAATGGCGGTGTAGATATTTCCATCTTCATAGGGATGGCGGTGTAGATATTTCCATATTTATACAGATAGCAGTGTAGTTATTTCCATGTTTATAGAGATAGAAGTGTAGATATTTCCATTGACATACAGATAGCTGTGTAGATATTTGCATGTTCACACAGATAGCGGTGTAGATATTTCCATGTTCATACAGTTAGCGGTGTAGATATTTCCATGTTCATAGAGATGGCGGTGTAGATATTTCCATGTTCATACAAATGGCGGTGTAGATATTTCCATCTTCATAGAGATGGCGGTGTAGATATTTCCATATTTATACAGATAGCAGTGTAGTTATTTCCATGTTTATAGAGATAGCAGAGTAGATATTTCCATTGATAGACAGATAGCAGTGTAGATATTTGCATGTTCATACAGATAGCGGTGTAGATAATTGCATGTTCATACAGATAGCGGTGTAGATATTTCCATGTTCATACAGATAGCGGTGTAGATATTTCCATGTTCATACAGATAGCGGTGTAGATATTTCCATGTTCATACAGATAGCGGTGTAGATATTTCCATGTTCATACAGTTAGCGGTGTAGATATTTCCATGTTCATATAGTTAGCGGTGTAGATATTTCCATGTTCATACAGATGGCGGTGTAGATATTTACATGTTCATACAGATGGCGGTGTAGATATTTCCATGTTCGTATGGATGGCAGTGAAGATATTTCCATGTTCATACAGGTGGCGGTGCAGATATTTCCATGTTTATACAGATAGCAGTGTAGTTATTTCCATGTTTATAGAGATAGCAGTGTATACATTTCCATTGATAGACAGATAGCTCTGTAGATATTTGCATGGTCACACTGATAGCGGTGTAGATATTGCCATGTTCATACAGATAGCGGTGTAGATATTTCCATGTTCATACAGATAGCGGTGTAGATATTTCCATGTTCATACAGATAACGGTGTAGATATTTCCATGTTCATACAGATAGTGGTGTAGATATTTCCATGTTCATACTGTTAGCGGTGTAGATATTTCCATGTTCATAGAGATGGCGGTGTAGATATTTCCATGTTCATACAAATGGCGGTGTAGATATTTCCATCCTCATAGAGATGGCGGTGTAGATATTTCCATATTTATACAGATAGCAGTGTAGTTATTTCCATGTTTATAGAGATAGCAGTGTAGATATTTCCATTGACATACAGATAGCTGTGTAGATATTTGCATGTTCACACAGTTAGCGGTGTAGATATTTCCATGTTCATACAGTTAGCGATGTAGATATTTCCATGTTCATAGAGATGGCGGTGTAGATATTTCCATGTTCATACAAATGGCGGTGTAGATATTTCCATCTTCATAGAGATGGCGATGTAGATATTTCCATATTTATACAGATAGCAGTGTAGTTATTTCCATGTTTATAGAGATAGCAGTGTAGGTATTTCCATTGATATACAGATAGCAGTGTAGATATTTCCATGTTCATACAGATAGCGGTGTAGATATTTCCATGTTCATACAGGTAGCGGTGTAGATATTTCCATGTTCATATAGATAGCAGTGTAAATATTTCCATGTTCATACAGATAGCGGTGTAGATATTTCCATGTTCATACAGATAGCGGTGTAGCTATTTCCATGTTCATACAGATAGCGGTGTAGATATTTCCATGTTCATATAGTTAGCGGTGTAGATATTTCCATGTTCATACAGATGGCGGTGTAGATATTTACATGTTCATACAGATGGCGGTGTAGATATTTCCATGTTCGTACGGATGGCAGTGAAGATATTTCCATGTTCATACAGGTGGCGGTGCAGATATTACCATGTTTATACAGATAGCAGTGTAGTTATTTCCATGTTTATAGAGATAGCAGTGTATA
Organism: Gorilla gorilla gorilla; assembly: GCF_029281585.2. Lineage (NCBI taxonomy): Eukaryota > Metazoa > Chordata > Mammalia > Primates > Hominidae > Gorilla > Gorilla gorilla. The sequence continues at coordinate 11,430,500 of NC_073235.2, read as the reverse complement.
CATTTCCATTGATAGACAGATAGCTCTGTAGATATTTGCATGGTCACACTGATAGCGGTGTAGATATTGCCATGTTCGTACAGATAGCGGTGTAGAGATTTCCATGTTCATACACATAGCGGTGTAGATATTTCCATGTTCATACAGATAGCGGTGTAGATATTTCCATGTTCATACAGATAGCGGTGTAGATATTTCCATGTTCATACAGTTAGCGGTGTAGATATTTCCATGTTCATAGAGATGGCGGTGTAGATATTTCCATGTTCATACAAATGGCGGTGTAGATATTTCCATCTTCATAGAGATGGCGGTGTAGATATTTCCATATTTATACAGATAGCAGTGTAGTTATTTCCATGTTTATAGAAATAGCAGTGTAGATATTTCCATTGATATACAGATAGCTGTGTAGATATTTGCATGTTCACACAGATAGCGGTGTAGATATTTCCATGTTCATACAGATAGCGGTGTAGATATTACCATGTTCATACAGATAGCGGTGTAGATATTTCCAAGTTCATACAGATAGCGGTGTAGATATTTCCATGTTCATACAGATAGCGGTGTAGATATTTCCATGTTCATACAGATAGCGGTGTAGATATTTCCATGTTCATATAGTTAGCGGTGTAGATATTTCCATGTTCATGGAGATGGCGGTGTAGATATTTCCATATTTATACAGATAGCAGTGTAGTTATTTCCGTGTTTATAGAGATAGCAGTGTAGATATTTCCATTGATATACAGATAGCTGTGTAGATATTTGCATGTTCATACAGGTGGCGGTGCAGATATTTCCATGTTTATACAGATAGCAGTGTAGATATTTCCATGTTTATAGAGATAGCAGTGTATACATTTCCATTGATAGACAGATAGCTCTGTAGATATTTGCATGGTCACACTGATAGCGGTGTAGATATTTCCATGTTCGTGCAGATAGCGGTGTAGAGATTTCCATGTTCATACACATAGCGGTGTAGATATTTCCATGTTCATACAGATAACGGTGTAGATATTTCCATGTTCATACAGATAGTGGTGTAGATATTTCCATGTTCATACAGTTAGCGGTGTAGATATTTGCATGTTCATAGAGATGGCGGTGTAGATATTTCCATGTTCATACAAATGGCGGTGTAGATATTTCCATCTTCATAGAGATGGCGTTGTAGATATTTCCATATTTATACAGATAGCAGTGTAGTTATTTCCATGTTTATAGAGATTGCAGTGTAGTTATTTCCATTGACATACAGATAGCTGTGTAGATATTTGCATGTTCACACAGATAGCGGTGTAGATATTTCCATGTTCATACAGTTAGCGGTGTAGATATTTCCATGTTCATAGAGATGGCGGTGTAGATATTTCCATGTTCATACAAATGGCGGTGTAGATATTTCCATCTTCATAGAGATGGCGGTGTAGATATTTCCATATTTATACAGATAGCAGTGTAGTTATTTCCATGTTTATAGAGATAGCAGTGTAGATATTTCCATTGATATACAGATAGCTGTGTAGATATTTGCATGTTCGTACAGATAGCGGTGTAGATATTTCCATGTTCATACAGATAGCGGTGTAGATATTTCCATGTTCATACAGATAGCGGTGTAGATATTTCCATGTTCATAGAGATGGCGGTGTAGATATTTCCATGTTCGTACGGATGGCAGTGAAGATATTTCCATGTTCATACAGGTGGCGGTGCAGATATTTCCATGTTTATACAGATAGCAGTGTAGTTATTTCCATGTTTATAGAGATAGCAGTGTATACATTTCCATTGATAGACAGATAGCTCTGTAGATATTTGCATGGTCACACTGATAGCGGTGTAGATATTTCCATGTTCGTACAGATAGCGGTGTAGAGATTTCCATGTCCATACACATAGCGGTGTAGATATTTCCATGTTCATACAGATAACGGTGTAGATATTTCCATGTTCATACAGATATTGGTGTAGATATTTCCATGTTCATACAGTTAGCGGTGTAGATATTTGCATGTTCATAGAGATGGTGGTGTAGATATTTCCATGTTCATACAAATGGCGGTGTAGATATTTCCATCCTCATAGAGATGGCGGTTTAGATATTTCCATATTTATACAGATAGCAGTGTAGTTATTTCCATGTTTATAGAGATAGCAGTGTAGATATTTCCAATGACATACAGATAGCTGTGTAGATATTTGCATGTTCACACAGATAGCGGTGTAGATATTTCGATGTTCATACAGTTAGCGGTGTAGATATTTCCATGTTCATAGAGATGGCGGTGTAGATATTTCCATGTTCATACAAATGGCGGTGTAGATATTTCCATCTTCATAGAGATGGCGGTGTAGATATTTCCATATTTATACAGATAGCAGTGTAGTTATTTCCATGTTTATAGAGATAGCAGTGTAGATATTTCCATTGATATACAGATAGCTGTGTAGATATTTGCATGTTCATACAGATAGCGGTGTAGATATTTCCATGTTCTTACAGATAGCGGTGTAGATATTTCCATATTCATACAGATAACGGTGTAGATATTTCCATGTTCATAAAGATAGTGGTGTAGATATTTCCACGTTCATACAGTTAGCGGTGTGGATATTTCCATGTTCATAGAGATGGCGGTGTAGATATTTCCATGGTCATACAAATGGCGGTGTAGATATTTCCATCTTCATAGAGATGGCGGTGTAGATATTTCCATATTTATACAGATAGCAGTGTAGTTATTTCCATGTTTATAGAGATAGAAGTGTAGATATTTCCATTGACATACAGATAGCTGTGTAGATATTTGCATGTTCACACAGATAGCGGTGTAGATATTTCCATGTTCATACAGTTAGCGGTGTAGATATTTCCATGTTCATAGAGATGGCGGTGTAGATATTTCCATGTTCATACAAATGGCGGTGTAGATATTTCCATCTTCATAGAGATGGCGGTGTAGATATTTCCATATTTATACAGATAGCAGTGTAGTTATTTCCATGTTTATAGAGATAGCAGAGTAGATATTTCCATTGATAGACAGATAGCAGTGTAGATATTTGCATGTTCATACAGATAGCGGTGTAGATATTTGCATGTTCATACAGATAGCGGTGTAGATATTTCCATGTTCATACAGATAGCAGTGTAGATATTTCCATGTTCATACAGATAGCGGTGTAGATATTTCCATGTTCATACAGATAGCGGTGTAGATATTTCCATGTTCATACAGATATCGGTGTAGATATTTCCATGTTCATACAGATAGCGGTGTAGATATTTCCATGTTCATATAGTTAGCGGTGTAGATATTTCCATGTTCATACAGATGGCGGTGTAGATATTTCCATATTTATACAGATAGCAGTGTAGTTATTTCCATGTTTATAGAGATAGCAGTGTAGATATTTCCATTGACATACAGATAGCTGTGTAGATATTTGCATGTTCACACAGTTAGCGGTGTAGATATTTCCATGTTCATACAGTTAGCCGTGTAGATATTTCCATGTTCATAGAGATGGCGGTGTAGATATTTCCATGTTCATACAAATGGCGGTGTAGATATTTCCATCTTCATAGAGATGGCGATGTAGATATTTCCATATTTATACAGATAGCAGTGTAGTTATTTCCATGTTTATAGAGATAGCAGTGTAGGTATTTCCATTGATATACAGATAGCAGTGTAGATATTTCCATGTTCATACAGATAGCGGTGTAGATATTTCCATGTTCATACAGGTAGCGGTGTAGATATTTCCATGTTCATATAGATAGCAGTGTAAATATTTCCATGTTCATACAGATAGCGGTGTAGATATTTCCATGTTCATACAGATAGCGGTGTAGCTATTTCCATGTTCATACAGATAGCGGTGTAGATATTTCCATGTTCATATAGTTAGCGGTTTAGATATTTCCATGTTCATACAGATGGCGGTGTAGATATTTACATGTTCATACAGATGGCGGTGTAGATATTTCCATGTTCGTACGGATGGCAGTGAAGATATTTCCATGTTCATACAGGTGGCGGTGCAGATATTACCATGTTTATACAGATAGCAGTGTAGTTATTTCCATGTTTATAGAGATAGCAGTGTATACATTTCCATTGATAGACAGATAGCTCTGTAGATATTTGCATGGTCACACTGATAGCGGTGTAGATATTGCCATGTTCGTACAGATAGCGGTGTAGAGATTTCCATGTTCATACACATAGCGGTGTAGATATTTCCATGTTCATACAGATAGCGGTGTAGATATTTCCATGTTCATACAGATAGCGGTGTAGATATTTCCATGTTCATACAGTTAGCGGTGTAGATATTTCCATGTTCATCGAGATGGCGGTGTAGATATTTCCATGTTCATACAAATGGCGGTGTAGATATTTCCATCTTCATAGAGATGGCGGTGTAGATATTTCCATATTTATACAGATAGCAGTGTAGTTATTTCCATGTTTATAGAAATAGCAGTGTAGATATTTCCATTGATATACAGATAGCTGTGTAGATATTTGCATGTTCACACAGATAGCGGTGTAGATATTTCCATGTTCATACAGATAGCGGTGTAGATATTACCATGTTCATACAGATAGCGGTGTAGATATTTCCAAGTTCATACAGATAGCGGTGTAGATATTTCCATGTTCATACAGATAGCGGTGTAGATATTTCCATGTTCATACAGATAGCGGTGTAGATATTTCCATGTTCATATAGTTAGCGGTGTAGATATTTCCATGTTCATGGAGATGGCGGTGTAGATATTTCCATATTTATACAGATAGCAGTGTAGTTATTTCCGTGTTTATAGAGATAGCAGTGTAGATATTTCCATTGATATACAGATAGCTGTGTAGATATTTGCATGTTCATACAGATAGCGGTGTAGATATTTCCATGTTCATACAGATAGCGGTGTAGATATTTCCATGTTCATAGAGATGGCGGTGTAGATATTTCCATGTTCGTACGGATGGCAGTGAAGATATTTCCATGTTCATACAGGTGGCGGTGCAGATATTTCCATGTTTATACAGATAGCAGTGTAGATATTTCCATGTTTATAGAGATAGCAGTGTATACATTTCCATTGATAGACAGATAGCTCTGTAGATATTTGCATGGTCACACTGATAGCGGTGTAGATATTTCCATGTTCGTGCAGATAGCGGTGTAGAGATTTCCATGTTCATACACATAGCGGTGTAGATATTTCCATGTTCATACAGATAACGGTGTAGATATTTCCATGTTCATACAGATAGTGGTGTAGATATTTCCATGTTCATACAGTTAGCGGTGTAGATATTTGCATGTTCATAGAGATGGCGGTGTAGATATTTCCATGTTCATACAAATGGCGGTGTAGATATTTCCATCTTCATAGAGATGGCGTTGTAGATATTTCCATATTTATACAGATAGCAGTGTAGTTATTTCCATGTTTATAGAGATTGCAGTGTAGATATTTCCATTGACATACAGATAGCTGTGTAGATATTTGCATGTTCACACAGATAGCGGTGTAGATATTTCCATGTTCATACAGTTAGCGGTGTAGATATTTCCATGTTCATAGAGATGGCGGTGTAGATATTTCCATGTTCATACAAATGGCGGTGTAGATATTTCCATCTTCATAGAGATGGCGGTGTAGATATTTCCATATTTATACAGATAGCAGTGTAGTTATTTCCATGTTTATAGAGATAGCAGTGTAGATATTTCCATTGATATACAGATAGCTGTGTAGATATTTGCATGTTCGTACAGATAGCGGTGTAGATATTTCCATGTTCATACAGATAGCGGTGTAGATATTTCCATGTTCATACAGATAGCGGTGTAGATATTTCCATGTTCATAGAGATGGCGGTGTAGATATTTCCATGTTCGTACGGATGGCAGTGAAGATATTTCCATGTTCATACAGGTGGCGGTGCAGATATTTCCATGTTTATACAGATAGCAGTGTAGTTATTTCCATGTTTATAGAGATAGCAGTGTATACATTTCCATTGATAGACAGATAGCTCTGTAGATATTTGCATGGTCACACTGATAGCGGTGTAGATATTTCCATGTTCGTACAGATAGCGGTGTAGAGATTTCCATGTCCATACACATAGCGGTGTAGATATTTCCATGTTCATACAGATAACGGTGTAGATATTTCCATGTTCATACAGATATTGGTGTAGATATTTCCATGTTCATACAGTTAGCGGTGTAGATATTTGCATGTTCATAGAGATGGCGGTGTAGATATTTCCATGTTCATACAAATGGCGGTGTAGATATTTCCATCCTCATAGAGATGGCGGTTTAGATATTTCCATATTTATACAGATAGCAGTGTAGTTATTTCCATGTTTATAGAGATAGCAGTGTAGATATTTCCAATGACATACAGATAGCTGTGTAGATATTTGCATGTTCACACAGATAGCGGTGTAGATATTTCGATGTTCATACAGTTAGCGGTGTAGATATTTCCATGTTCATAGAGATGGCGGTGTAGATATTTCCATGTTCATACAAATGGCGGTGTAGATATTTCCATCTTCATAGAGATGGCGGTGTAGATATTTCCATATTTATACAGATAGCAGTGTAGTTATTTCCATGTTTATAGAGATAGCAGTGTAGATATTTCCATTGATATACAGATAGCTGTGTAGATATTTGCATGTTCATACAGATAGCGGTGTAGATATTTGCATGTTCACACAGATAGCGGTGTAGATATTTCCATGTTCATACAGATAGCAGTGTAGATATTACCATGTTCATACAGATAGCGGTGTAGATATTTCCATGTTCATACAGATAGCGGTGTAGATACTTCCATGTTCATACAGATAGCGGTGTAGATATTTCCATGTTCATACAGATAGCGGTGTAGATATTTCCATGTTCATATAGTTAGCGGTGTAGATATTTCCATGTTCATACAGATGGCGGTGTAGATATTTCCATATTTATACAGATAGCAGTGTAGATATTTCCATGTTTATAGAAATAGCAGTATAGATATTTCCATTGATATACAGATAGCTGTGTAGATATTTGCATGTTCACACAGATAGCGGTGTAGATATTTCCATGTTCATACAGATAGCAGTGTAGATATTACCATGTTCATACAGATAGCGGTGTAGATATTTCCATGTTCATACAGATAGCGGTGTAGATATTTCCATATTCATACAGATAGCGGTGTAGATATTTCCATGTTCATACAGATAGCGGTGAGATATTTCCATGTTCATATAGTTAGCGGTGTAGATATTTCCATGTTCATACAGATGGCGGTGTAGATATTTCCATATTTATACAGATAGCAGTGTAGTTATTTCCATGTTTATAGAGATAGCAGTGTAGATATTTCCATTGATATACAGATAGCTGTGTATATATTTGCATGTTCATACAGATAGCGGTGTAGATATTTCCATGTTCATACAGATAGCGGTGTAGATATTTCCATGTTCATACAGATAGCGGTGTAGATATTTCCATGTTCATACAGATAGCGGTGTAGATATTTCCATGTTCATACAGATAGCGGTGTAGATATTTCCATGTTCATACAGATAGCGGTGTAGATATTTCCATGTTCATAGAGATGGCGGTGTAGATATTTCCATGTTCGTATGGATGGCAGTGAAGGTATTTCCATGTTCATACAGGTGGCGGTGCAGATATTTCCATGTTTATACAGATAGCAATGTAGTTATTTCCATGTTTATAGAGATAGCAGTGTATACATTTCCATTGATAGACAGATAGCTCTGTAGATATTTGCATGGTCACACTGATAGCGGTGTAGATATTTCCATGTTCGTACAGATAGCGGTGTAGATATTTCCATGTTCATACAGATAGCGGTGTAGATATTTCCATGTTCATACAGATAACGGTGTAGATATTTCCATGTTCATACAGATAGTGGTGTAGATATTTCCATGTTAATACAGTTAGCGGTGTAGATATTTCCATGTTCATAGAGATGGCGGTGTAGATATTTCCATGTTCATACAAATGGCGGTGTAGATATTTCCATCTTCATAGAGATGGCGGTGTAGATATTTCCATATTTATACAGATAGCAGTGTAGTTATTTCCATGTTTATAGAGATAGCAGTGTAGATATTTCCATTGACATACAGATAGCTGTGTAGATATTTGCATGTTCACACAGATAGCGGTGTAGATATTTCCATGTTCATACAGTTAGCGGTGTAGATATTTCCATGTTCATAGAGATGGCGGTGTAGATATTTCCATGTTCATACAAATGGCGGTGTAGATATTTCCATCTTCATAGAGATGGCGGTGTAGATATTTCCATATTTATACAGATAGCAGTGTAGTTATTTCCATGTTTATAGAGATAGCAGTGTAGATATTTCCATTGATATACAGATAGCTGTGTAGATATTTGCATGTTCATACAGATAGCGGTGTAGATATTTCCATGTTCATACAGATAGCGGTGTAGATATTTCCATGTTCATACAGATAGCGGTGTAGATATTTCCATGTTCAGATAGCGGTGTAGATATTTCCATGTTCATACAGATAGCGGTGTAGATATTTAAATGTTCATACAGATAGCGGTCTAGATATTTCCATGTTCATATAGGTAGCGGGGTAGATATTTCCATGTTCATACAGATGGTGGTGTAGATATTTACATGTTCATACAGATGGCGGTGTAGATATTTCCATGTTCGTACGTATGGCAGTGAAGACATTTCCATGTTCATACAGGTGGCGGTGCAGATATTTCCATGTTTATACAGATAGCAGTGTAGTTATTTCCATGTTTATAGAGATAGCAGTGTATAAATTTCCATTGATAGACAGATAGCTCTGTAGATATTTGCATGGTCACACTGATAGCGGTGTAGATATTGCCATGTTCGTACAGATAGCGGTGTAGATATTTCCATGTTCATGCAGATAGCGGTGTAGATATTTCCATGTTCCTACAGATAACGGTGTAGATATTTCCATGTTCATACAGATAGCGGTGTAGATATTTCCATGTTCATACAGTTAGCGGTGTAGATATTTCCATGTCCATAGAGATGGCGGTGTAGATATTTCCACGTTCATACAAATGGAGGTGTAGATATTTCCATCTTCATAGAGATGGCGGTGTAGATATTTCCATATTTATACAGATAGCAGTGTAGTTATTTCCATGTTTATAGAGATAGCAGTGTAGATATTTCCATTGATATACAGATAGCTGTGTAGATATTTGCATGTTCACACAGATAGCGGTGTAGATATTTCCATGTTCATACTGATAGCGGTGTAGATATTACCATGTTCATACAGATAGCGGTGTAGATATTTCCATGTTCATACATATAGCGGTGTAGATATTTCCAAGTTCATACAGATAGCAGTGTAGATATTTCCATGTTCATACAGATAGCGGTGTAGATATTTCCATGTTCATACAGATAGCAGTGTAGATAATTCCATGTTCATACAGATAGCGGTGTAGATATTTCCATGTTCATATAGTTAGCGGTGTAGATATTTCCATGTTCATACAGATGGCTGTGTAGATATTTCGAAGTTTATAGAGATAGCGCTGTAGATATTTCCATATTTATAGAGAAATCTCTGTAGATATTTCCATGTATATTCAGATAGCTTTGTAGATATTTCCATGTTCATGCAGATAGCGGAGTAGATATTTCCATGTTCATCCAGATGCCGGTGTACATATATCCATGTTCATACAGATGGCGGTGAAGTTATTTCCATGTTCATACAGATGGTGGTGTAGATATTTCCATGTTCATACAAATGGCGGTGTAAATATTTCCATGTTCATAGAGATGGCGGTGTAGATATTTCCATCTTCATACAAATGGCGGTTTGGATATTTCCATGTTCATAGAGATGGCGGTGTAGATATTTCCATATTTATACAGATAGCAGTGTAGTTATTTCCATGTTTATAGGGATAGCTGTGTAGATATTTTCATTGATATACAGATAGCTGTGTAGATATTTCCATGTTCATACAGATAGCGGTGTAGATATTTCCATGTTCATACAGATAGCGGTGTAGATATTTCCATGTTCATACCAATAGCGGTGTAGATATTTCCATGTTCATATAGTTAGCGGTGTAGATATTTCCATGTTCATACAGATGGCGGTGTAGATATTTACATGTTCATACAGATGGCGGTGTAGATATTTCCATGTTCGTACGGATGGCAGTGTAGATATTTCCATGTTCATACAGGTGGCGGTGTAGATATTTCCATGTTTATACAGATAGCAGTGTAGTTATTTCCATGTTTATAGAGATAGCAGTGTAGGTATTTCCACTGATATACAGATAGCTGTGTAGATATTTGCATGTTCATACAGATAGCAGTGTAGATATTTCCATGTTCGTACAGATAGCGGTGTTGATATCTCCATGTTCATACAGATAACGGTGTAGATATTTCCATGTTCATACAGATAGCGGTGTAGATATTTCCATGTACATACAGTTATCGGTGTAGATATTTCCATGCTCATGCAGGTGGCGGTGTAGATATTTACATGTTCATACAGATGGCAGTGTAGATATTTCCATGTTCGTACAGATGGCGGTGTAGGTATTTCCATGTCCATAGAGATGGCGGTGTAGATATTTCCATGTTCATACAGATAGTGGTGTAGATATTTCCATGTTCATACAAATAGCGGTGTAGATATTTCCATGTTCATACAGATAGCGGTGTAGATATTTCCATGTTCATACAGTTAGCGGTGTAGATATTTCCATGTTTATAGAGATAGTGGTGTAGTTATTTCCAAGTTTATAGAGACAGCGTTGTAGATATTTCCATGTTTATACAGATAGCGGTGGAGATATTTCCATGTTTATACACATAGCGGTGTAGATATTTCCATGTTTATACAGATAGCAGTGTAGATATTTCCATGTTTATAGAGATAGTGGTGTAGATAATTTCCATTTTATACAGAGAGCAGTGTAGATATTTCCAAGTTCGTACAGATAGCGGTGTAGATATTTCGACGTTTATAGCGATGGCGGTGTAGATATTTCCATGTTCATACAGATGGCGGTGTAGATATTTCCAAGTTTATAAGGATGGCGGTGTAGATATTTTCATGTTTAAACAGACGGCAGTGTAGATATTTCCATGTTTACACAGATAGCGGTGTAGACATTTCCATCTTTACACAGATAGCGGTGTGGATATTTCCATGTTTATGCTGATAGCAGTATAGGTATTTCCATGTTTATACAGATAGCGGTGCGGATATTTCCATGTTTATACAGATAGTTGGGCAGATATTTCCATGTTTATACAGATAGCGGTGTAGATATTTCCATCTTAATACAGATGGCGGTGTAGATATGTCCATGTTTGTACAGATGGCGGTGTAGATATTTCGAAGTTTATAGAGATAGCGCTGTAGATATTTCCATATTTATAGAGAAATCTCTGTAGATATTTCCATGTATATTCAGATAGCTTTGTAGATATTTCCATGTTCATGCAGATAGCGGAGTAGATATTTCCATGTTCATCCAGATGCCGGTGTACATATATCCATGTTCATACAGATGGCGGTGAAGGTATTTCCATGTTCATACAGATGGTGGTGTAGATATTTCCATGTTCATACAAAAGGCGGTGTAAATATTTCCATGTTCATAGAGATGGCGGTGTAGATATTTCCATCTTCATACAAATGGCGGTTTGGATATTTCCATGTTCATACAGATGGTGGTGTAGATATTTACATGTTCATAGAGATGGCGGTGTAGATATTTCCATGTTCATACAAATGGCACTGTGGATATTTCCATGTTCATAGAGATGGCGGTGTAGATATTTCCATGTTTACACAGATAGCAGTGTAGTTATTTCCATGTTTATAGAGATTGTAGTGTAGATATTTCCATTGATATACAGATAGCTGTGTAGATATATCCATGTTCATACACATAGCGGTGTAGATATTTCCATGTTCATACAGAGGGCGGTGTAGATGTTTCCGTGTTCATACAGATAGCGGTGTAGATATTTCCATGTTCATACAGATAGCGTTGTAGATATTTCCATGTTCATACAGATAGTGGTGTAGATATTTCCATGTTCATACAGATAACGGTGTAGATATTTCCATGTTCATACAGATACCGGTGTAGATATTTCCATGTTCGTAAAGTTTGTGGTGTAGATATTTCCATGTGCATATAGATGGCGGTGTAGATATTTACATGTTCATGCAGATGGCGGTGTAGATATTTCCATGTTCGTACAGATGGCGGTGTAGATATTTCCATGTTCATAGAGATGGCGGGGAAGATTTTTCCATGTTTATGCAGATAGCGGTAAAGATATTTCCATGTTTATACAGATGGTGGTGTAGATATTTCCATGTTCATAGAGATGGCGGTCTAGATATTTCCATGTTTATAGAGATAGTGGTGTAGTTATTTCCAAGTTTTAGAGACAGCGTTGTAGATGTTTCCATGTTTATACTGATAGCAGTGAAGATATTTCCATGTTTATACTGATAGCGGTGTAGATATTTCCATGTTTACACAGATAGCAGTGTAGATACTTCCATGTTTATAGAGATAGTGGTGTAGATAATTTCAATTTTATACAGATAGCAGTGTACATATTTCCAAGTTAATACAGATAGCAGTGTAGATATTTCCACGTTTATAGAGATGGCTGTGTAGATATTTCCATGTTCATACAGATGGCGGTGTAGATATTTCCATGTTTATAGAGATGGCGGTGTAGATATTTTCATGTTTACACAGATGGCGGTGTAGATATTTCCATGTTTACACAGATAGCGGTGTAGATATTTCCATGCTTACACAGATAGCGGTGTGGATATTTCCATGTTTATGCAGATAGCGGTGTAGATATTTCCATGTTTATACAGATAGCGGTGCGGATATTTCCATGTTTATGCAGATAGCGGTGTAGATATTTCCATGTTTATACAGATAGTGGTGCAGATAGTTCCATGTTTATAAAGATAGCGGTGTCGATATTTCCATCTTAATACAGATGGCAGTGTAGATATGTCCATGTTCGTACAGATGGCGGTGTAGATATTTCCATGTTCATACAGATGGCGGTGTAGATATTTTGAAGTTTATAGAGATAGCGCTGTAGTTATTTCCATATTTATAGAGAAATCTGTGTAGATATTTCCATGTATATGCAGATAGCTGTGTAGATATTTCCATGTTCATGCAGATAGCGGTATAGATATTTCCATGTTCATCCAGATGCCGGTGTAGATATTTGCATGTTCATACAGATAGCGGTGTAGATATTTCCATGTTCATACAGATAGCGGTGTAGATATTTCCATGTTCATACAGATAGCGGTGTAGGTATTTCCAAGTTCTTACAGTTAGCGGTGTAGATATTTCCATGTTCATACAGATGGCGGTGTAGATATTTACATGTTCATACAGATGGCAGTGTAGATATTTCCATGTACATACAGGTGGAGGTGTAGATATTTCCATGTTTATACAGATAGCAGTGTAGTTATTTCCATGTTTATAGAGATAGCAGTGTAGATATTTCCATTGATATACTGATAGCTGTGTAGATATTTGCATATTTTTAGAGATAGTGTTGTAGATAATTTCAATTTCATACAGAGAGCAGTGTAGATATTTCCAATTTCATACAGATAGCGGTGTAGATATTTCCATGTTCATACAGATAGCGGTGTAGATATTTCCATGTTCATACAGATAGCGGTGTAGATATTTCCATGTTCATACAGTTAGCGGTGTAGTTATTCCCATGTTCATACAGATGGCGGTGAAGATATTTATATGTTCATACATTTAGCGGTGTAGATATTTCCATGTTCATACAGATGGCGGTGTAGATATTTCCATGTTCATACAGATAGTGGTGTAGATATTTCCATGTTCATACCAATAGCGGTGTAGACATTTCCATGTTCATACATTTAGCGGTGTAGATATTTCCATGTTCATACAGATGGCGGTGAAGATATTTATATGTTCATACAGATGGCGGTGTAGACATTTCCATGTTTGTACGGATGGCAGTGTAGATATTTCCATGTTCATACAGGTGGCGGTGTAGATATTTCCATGTTTATACAGATAGCAGTGTAGTTATTTCCATGTTAATGGAGATAGCTGTGTAGATATTTCCATTGATATACAGATAGCTGTGTAGATATTTGCATGTTCATATAGATAGCGGTGTAGATATTTCCATGTTCGGACAGATAGCAGTGAAGATGTTTCCATGTTTATACAGATAGCGGTGTAGATATTTTCATATTTATACAGATAGCAGTGTAGATATTTCCATGTTTTTAGAGATAGTGTTGTAGATAATTTCAATTTCATACAGAGAGCAGAGTAGATATTTCCATGTTCATGCAGATAGCGGTGTAGATATTTCCATGTTCATCCAGATGTCGGTGTAGATATATCCATGTTCATACAGATGGCGGTGAAGATATTTCCATGTTCATACAGATGGTGGTGTAGATATTTCCATGTTCATACAAATGGCGGTGTAAATATTTCCATGTTCATAGAGATGGTGGTGTAGATATTTCCATGTTCATACAAATGGCGGTGTGGATATTTCCATGTTCATAGAGATGGCGGTGTAGATATTTCCATATTTATACAGATAGCAGTGTAGTTATTTCCATGTTTATAGGGATAGCTGTGTAGATATTTTCATTGATATACAGATAGCTGTGTAGATATTTCCATGTTCATACAGATAGCGGTGTAGATATTTCCATGTTCATACAGATAGCGGTGTAGATATTTCCATGTTCATACTAATAGCGGTGTAGATATTTCCATGTTCATATAGTTAGCGGTGTAGATATTTCCATGTTCATACAGATGGCGGTGTAGATATTTACATGTTCATACAGATGGCGGTGTAGATATTTCCATGTTCGTACGGATGGCAGTGTAGATATTTCCATGTTCATACAGGTGGCGGTGTAGATATTTCCCTGTTTATACAGATATCAGTGTAGTTATTTCCATGTTTATAGAGATAGCAGTGTAGGTATTTCCACTGATATACAGATAGCTGTGTAGATATTTGCATGTTCATACAGATAGCGGTGTAGATATTTCCATGTTCGTACAGATAGCGGTGTTGATATCTCCATGTTCATACAGATAACGGTGTAGATATTTCCATGTTCATACAGATAGCGGTGTAGATATTTCCATGTAAATACAGTTAGCGGTGTAGATATTTCCATGCTCATACAGGTGGCTTTGTAGATATTTACATGTTCATACAGATGGCAGTGTAGATATTTCCATGTTCGTACAGATGGCGGTGTATATATTTCCATGTCCATAGAGATGGCGGTGTACATATTTCCATGTTTATGCAGATAGCGGTATAGATATTTCCATGTTTATACAGACGGTGGTGTAGATATTTCCATGTTTATAGAGATGGCGGTCTAGATATTTCCATGTTTATAGAGATAGAGGTGTAGTTATTTCCAAGTTTGTAGAGACAGCGTTGTAGATATTTCCATGTTTATACAGATAGCGGTGAAGATATTTCCATGTTTATACAGATAGCGGTGTAGATATTTCCATGTTTATACAGATAACAGTGTAGATATTTCCATGTTTATAGACATAGTGGTGTAGATAATTTCAATTTTATACAGATAGCATTGTAGATATTTCCAAGTTCATATAGATAGTGGTGTAGATATTTCCACGTTTATAGAGATGGCGGTGTAGATATTTCCATGTTCATCCAGATGGCGGTGTAGATATTTCCATGTTCATACAAATGGCGGTGTAGATATTTCCATGTTCATAGAGATGGCGGTGTCGATATTTCCATGTTCATACCAATGGCGGTGTAGATATTTCCATGTTCATAGAGATGGCGGTGTAGATATTTCCATGTATATACAGATAGCAGTGTAGTTATTTCCATGTTTATAGAGATAGCTGTGTAGATATTTCCATTGATATACAGATAGCTGTGTAGATATTTGCATGTTCATACAGATAGCGGTGTAGATATTTCCATGATTATACAGATAGCGGAATAGATATTTCCATGTTCATACAGATAGCGGTGTAGATATTTCCATGTTCATACAGATAGCGGTGTAGATATTTCCATGTTCATACAGATAGCGGTGTAGATATTTCCATGTTCATACAGTTAGCGGTGTAGATATTTCCATGTTTATAGAGATAGTGGTGTAGTTATTTCCAAGTTTATAGAGACAGCGTTGTAGATATTTCCATGTTTATACAGATAGCGGTGGAGATATTTCCATGTTTATACACATAGCGGTGTAGATATTTCCATGTTTATACAGATAGCAGTGTAGATATTTCCATGTTTATAGAGATAGTGGTGTAGATAATTTCCATTTTATACAGAGAGCAGTGTAGATATTTCCAAGTTCGTACAGATAGCGGTGTAGATATTTCCACGTTTATAGCGATGGCGGTGTAGATATTTCCATGTTCATACAGATGGCGGTGTAGATATTTCCAAGTTTATAAGGATGGCGGTGTAGATATTTTCATGTTTAAACAGACGGCAGTGTAGATATTTCCATGTTTACACAGATAGCGGTGTAGACATTTCCATCTTTACACAGATAGCGGTGTGGATATTTCCATGTTTATGCTGATAGCAGTGTAGGTATTTCCATGTTTATACAGATAGCGGTGCGGATATTTCCATCTTTATACAGATAGTTGGGCAGATATTTCCATGTTTATACAGATAGCGGTGTAGATATTTCCATCTTAATACAGATGGCGGTGTAGATATGTCCATGTTTGTACAGATGGCGGTGTAGATATTTCCATGTTCATACAGATGGCGGTGTAGATATTTCGAAGTTTATAGAGATAGCGCTGTAGTTATTTCCATATTTATAGAGAAATCTCTGTAGATATTTCCATGTATATTCAGATAGCTTTGTAGATATTTCCATGTTCATGCAGATAGCGGTGTAGATATTTCCATGTTCATCCAGATGCCGGTGTACATATATCCATGTTCATACAGATGGCGGTGAAGATATTTCCATGTTCATACAGATGGTGGTGTAGATATTTCCATGTTCATACAAATGGCGGTGTAAATATTTCCATGTTCATAGAGATGGCGGTGTAGATATTTCCATGTTCATACAAATGGCGGTGTGGATATTTCCATGTTCATAGAGATGGCGGTGTAGATATTTCCATATTTATACAGATAGCAGTGTAGTTATTTCCATGTTTATAGGGATAGCTGTGTAGATATTTTCATTGATATACAGATAGCTGTGTAGATATTTCCATGTTCATACAGATAGCGGTGTAGATATTTCCATGTTCATACAGATAGCGGTGTAGATATTTCCATGTTCATACCAATAGCGGTGTAGATATTTCCATGTTCATATAGTTAGCGGTGTAGATATTTCCATGTTCATACAGATGGCGGTGTAGATATTTACATGTTCATACAGATGGCGGTGTAGATATTTCCATGTTCGTACGGATGGCAGTGTAGATATTTCCATGTTCATACAGGTGGCGGTGTAGATATTTCCCTGTTTATACAGATAGCAGTGTAGTTATTTCCATGTTTATAGAGATAGCAGTGTAGGTATTTCCACTGATATACAGATAGCTGTGTAGATATTTGCATGTTCATACAGATAGCGGTGTAGATATTTCCATGTTCGTACAGATAGCGGTGTTGATATCTCCATGTTCATACAGATAACGGTGTAGATATTTCCATGTTCATACAGATAGCGGTGTAGATATTTCCATGTACATACAGTTAGCGGTGTAGATATTTCCATGCTCATACAGGTGGCTTTGTAGATATTTACATGTTCATACAGATGGCAGTGTAGATATTTCCATGTTCGTACAGATGGCGGTGTAGATATTTCCATGTCCATAGAGATGGCGGTGTACATATTTCCATGTTTATGCAGATAGCGGTATAAATATTTCCATGTTTATACAGACGGTGGTGTAGATATTTCCATGTTTATAGAGATGGCGGTCTAGATATTTCCATATTTATAGAGATAGAGGTGTAGTTATTTCCAAGTTTGTAGAGACAGCGTTGTAGATATTTCCATGTTTATACAGATAGCGGTGAAGATATTTCCATGTTTATACAGATAGCGGTGTAGATATTTCCATGTTTATACAGATAACAGTGTAGATATTTCCATTTTTATAGACATAGTGGTGTAGATAATTTCAATTTTATACAGATAGCATTGTAGATATTTCCAAGTTCATATAGATAGTGGTGTAGATATTTCCACGTTTATAGAGATGGCGGTGTAGATATTTCCATGTTCATCCAGATGGCGGTGTAGATATTTCCATGTTCATACAAATGGCGGTGTAGATATTTCCATGTTCATAGAGATGGCGGTGTCGATATTTCCATGTTCATACCAATGGCGGTGTAGATATTTCCATGTTCATAGAGATGGCGGTGTAGATATTTCCATGTATATACAGATAGCAGTGTAGTTATTTCCATGTTTATAGAGATAGCTGTGTAGATATTTCCATTGATATACAGATAGCTGTGTAGATATTTGCATGTTCATACAGATAGCGGTGTAGATATTTCCATGATTATACAGATAGCGGAATAGATATTTCCATGTTCATACAGATAGCGGTGTAGATATTTCCATGTTCATACAGATAGCGGTGTAGATATTTCCATGTTCATAGATAGCGGTGTAGATATTTCCATGTTCATACAGTTAGCGGTGTAGATATTTCCATGTTTATAGAGATAGTGGTGTAGTTATTTCCAAGTTTATAGAGACAGCGTTGTAGATATTTCCATGTTTATACAGATAGCGGTGGAGATATTTCCATGTTTATACACATAGCGGTGTAGATATTTCCATGTTTATACAGATAGCAGTGTAGATATTTCCATGTTTATAGAGATAGTGGTGTAGATAATTTCCATTTTATACAGAGAGCAGTGTAGATATTTCCAAGTTCGTACAGATAGCGGTGTAGATATTTCCACGTTTATAGCGATGGCGGTGTAGATATTTCCATGTTCATACAGATGGCGGTGTAGATATTTCCAAGTTTATAAGGATGGCGGTGTAGATATTTTCATGTTTAAACAGACGGCAGTGTAGATATTTCCATGTTTACACAGATAGCAGTGTAGACATTTCCATCTTTACACAGATAGCGGTGTGGATATTTCCATGTTTATGCTGATAGCAGTGTAGGTATTTCCATGTTTATACAGATAGCGGTGCGGATATTTCCATCTTTATACAGATAGTTGGGCAGATATTTCCATGTTTATACAGATAGCGGTGTAGTTATTTCCATCTTAATACAGATGGCGGTGTAGATATGTCCATGTTTGTACAGATGGCGGTGTAGATATTTCCATGTTCATACAGATGGCGGTGTAGATATTTCGAAGTTTATAGAGATAGCGCCATAGTTATTTCCATATTTATAGAGAAATCTCTGTAGATATTTCCATGTATATTCAGATAGCTTTGTAGATATTTCCATGTTCATCCAGATAGCGGTGTAGATATTTCCATGTTCATCCAGATGCCGGTGTACATATATCCATGTTCATACAGATGGCGGTGAAGATATTTCCATGTTCATACCGATGGTGGTGTAGATATTTCCATGTTCATAGAAATGGCGGTGTAAATATTTCCATGTTCATATAGATGGCGGTGTAGATATTTCCATGTTCATACAAATGGCGGTGTGGATATTTCCATGTTCATAGAGATGGCGGTGTAGATATTTCCATATTTATACAGATAGCAGTGTAGTTATTTCCATGTTTATAGGGATAGCTGTGTAGATATTTTCATTGATATACAGATAGCTGTGTAGATATTTCCATGTTCATTCAGATAGCGGTGTAGATATTTCCATGTTCATACAGATAGCGGTGTAGATATTTCCATGTTCATACCAATAGCGGTGTAGATATTTCCATGTTCATATCGTTAGCGGTGTAGATATTTCCATGTTCATACAGATGGCGGTGTAGATATTTACATGTTCATACAGATGGCGGTGTAGATATTTCCATGTTCGTACGGATGGCAGTGTAGATATTTCCATGTTCATACAGGTGGCGGTGTAGATATTTCCCTGTTTATACAGATAGCAGTGTAGTTATTTCCATGTTTATAGAGATAGCAGTGTAGGTATTTCCACTGATATACAGATAGCTGTGTAGATATTTGCATGTTCATACAGATAGCGGTGTAGATATTTCCATGTTCGTACAGATAGCGGTGTTGATATCTCCATGTTCATACAGATAACGGTGTAGATATTTCCACGTTCATACAGATAGCGGTGTAGATATTTCCATGTACATACAGTTAGCGGTGTAGATATTTCCATGCTCATACAGGTGGCTTTGTAGATATTTACATGTTCATACAGATGGCAGTGTAGATATTTCCATGTTCGTACAGATGGCGGTGTAGATATTTCCATGTCCATAGAGATGGCGGTGTACATATTTCCATGTTTATGCAGATAGCGGTATAAATATTTCCATGTTTATACAGACGGTGGTGTAGATATTTCCATGTTTATAGAGATGGCGGTCTAGATATTTCCATGTTTATAGAGATAGAGGTGTAGTTATTTCCAAGTTTGTAGAGACAGCGTTGTAGATATTTCTATGTTTATACAGATAGCGGTGAAGATATTTCTATGTTTATACAGATAGCGGTGTAGATATTTCCATGTTTATACAGATAACAGTGTAGATATTTCCATGTTTATAGACATAGTGGTGTAGATAATTTCAATTTTATACAGATAGCATTGTAGATATTTCCAAGTTCATATAGATAGTGGTGTAGATATTTCCACGTTTATAGAGATGGCGGTGTAGATATTTCCATGTTCATCCATATGGCGGTGTAGATATTTCCATGTTCATACAAATGGCGGTGTAGATATTTCCATGTTCATAGAGATGGCGGTGTCGATATTTCCATGTTCATACCAATGGCGGTGTAGATATTTCCATGTTCATAGAGATGGCGGTGTAGATATTTCCATGTATATACAGATAGCAGTGTAGTTATTTCCATGTTTATAGAGATAGCTGTGTAGATATTTCCATTGATATACAGATAGCTGTGTAGATATTTGCATGTTCATACAGATAGCGGTGTAGATATTTCCATGTTCATACAGATAGCGGTGTAGATATTTCCATGTTCATACAGATAGCGGTGTAGATATTTCCATGTTCATACAGATAGCGGTGTAGATATTTCCATGTTCATACAGATAGCGGTGTAGATATTTCCATGTTCATACAGTTAGCGGTGTAGATATTTCCATGTTTATAGAGATAGTGGTGTAGTTATTTCCAAGTTTATAGAGACAGCGTTGTAGATATTTCCATGTTTATACAGATAGCGGTGGAGATATTTCCATGTTTATACACATAGCGGTGTAGATATTTCCATGTTTATACAGATAGCAGTGTAGATATTTCCATGTTTATAGAGATAGTGGTGTAGATAATTTCAATTTTATACCGAGAGCAATGTAGATATTTCCAAGTTCGTTCAGATAACGGTGTAGATATTTCCATGTTTATACAGATGGCGGTGTAGATATTTCCATGTTCATACTGATGGCGGTGTAGATATTTCCATGTTTATAGAGATGGCAGTGTAGATATTTTCATGTTTATACAGATAGCGTTGTAGACATTTCCATGTTTACACAGATAGCGGTGTGGATATTTCCATGTTTATGCAGATAGCGGTGTAGATATTTCCATGTTTATAAAGATAGCGTTGCGGATATTTCCATGTTTATACAGATAGTTGGGCAGATATTTCCATGTTTATACAGATAGCGGTGTAGATATTTGCATGTTCATACAGATAGCGGTGTAGATTTTCCATGTTCATACAGATAGCGTTGTAGATATTTCCATGTTCATACAGATAGCGGTGTAGATATTTCCATGTTCATGCAGATAGCTTTGTAGATATTTCCATGTTCATACCAATAGCGGTGTAGATATTTCCATGTCAATACAGTTAGCGTTGTAGATATTTCCATGTTCATACAGATGGCGGTGTAGATATTTACATGTTCATAGAGATGGCGGTGTAGATATTTCCATGTTCATACAAATGGCGGTGTAGATATTTCCATGTTCATAGAGATGGCGGTGTAGATATTTCCATGTTTATACAGATATCAGTGTAGTTATTTCCATGTTTATAGGGATAGCAGTGTAGATATTTTCATTGATATACAGATAGCTGTGTAGATATATCCATGTTCATACAGATGGCGGTGTAGATACTTACATGTTCATAGAGATGGCGGTATAGATATTTCCATGTTCATAGAAATGGCACTGTGGATATTTCCGTGTTCATAGAGATGGCGGTGTAGATATTTCCATGTTTATACAGATAGCAGTGTAGTTATTTCCATGTTTATAGAGATAGTAGTGTAGATATTTCCATTGATATACAGATAGCTGTGTTGATATTTGCATGTTCATACAGATAGCGGTGTAGATATTTCCATGTTCATACAGAGGGCGGTGTAGATGATTCCGTGTTCATACAGATAGCGGTGTAGATATTTCCACGTTCATACAGATAGCGTTGTAGATATTTCCATGTTCATACAGATAGTGGGGTAGATATTTCCATGTTCATACAGATAACGGTGTAGATATTTCCATCTTCATACAGATACCGGTGTAGATATTTCGATGTTCGTAAAGTAAGCAGTGTAGATATTTCCATGTGCATACAGATGGCGGTGTAGATATTTACATGTTCATGCAGATGGCGGTGTAGATATTTCCATGTTCGTACAGATGGCGGTGTAGATATTTCCATGTTCATAGAGATGTCGGTGAAGATATTTCCATGTTTATGCAGATAGCGGTATAGATATTTCCATGTTTATACAGATGGTGGTGTAGATATTTCCATGTTCTTAGAGATGGCGGTCTAGATATTTCCATGTTTATAGA
The DNA here is from genome assembly GCF_029281585.2 of Gorilla gorilla gorilla. NCBI lineage: Eukaryota > Metazoa > Chordata > Mammalia > Primates > Hominidae > Gorilla > Gorilla gorilla. Next base: position 11,407,323 of record NC_073235.2, on the reverse strand, counting down.
GATAGTGGTGTAGTTATTTCCAAGTTTTAGAGACAGCGTTGTAGATGTTTCCATGTTTATACTGATAGCAGTGAAGATATTTCCATGTTTATACAGATAGCGGTGTAGATGTTTCCATGTTTACACAGATAGCAGTGTAGATACTTCCATGTTTATAGAGTTAGTGGTGTAGATAATTTCAATTTTATACAGATAGTACTGTACATATTTCCAAGTTCATACAGATTGCAGTGTAGATATTTCCACGTTTATAGAGATGGCTGTGTAGATATTTCCATGTTCATACAGATGGCGGTGTAGATATTTCCATGTTTATAGAGATGGCGGTATAGATATTTTCATGTTTACACAGATGGCGGTGTAGATATTTCCATGTTTACACAGATAGCGGTGTAGATATTTCCATGCTTACACAGATAGCGGTGTGGATATTTCCATGTTTATGCAGATAGCGGTGTAGATATTTCCATGTTTATACAGATAGCGGTGCGGATATTTCCATGTTTATGCAGATAGCGGTGTAGATATTTCCATGTTTATACAGATAGTGGTGCAGATAGTTCCATGTTTATAAAGATAGCGGTGTCGATATTTCCATTTTAATACAGATGGCGGTGTAGATATGTCCATGTTCGTACAGATGGCGGTGTAGATATTTCCATGTTCATACAGATGGCGGTGTAGATATTTCGAAGTTTATAGAGATAGCGCTGTAGTTATTTCCATATTTATAGAGAAATCTGTGTAGATATTTCCATGTATATGCAGATAGCTGTGTAGATATTTCCATGTTCATGCAGATAGCGGTATAGATATTTCCATGTTCATCCAGATGCCGGTGTAGATATTTGCATGTTCATACAGATAGCGGTGTAGATATTTCCATGTTCATACAGATAGCGGTGTAGATATTTCCATGTTCATACAGATAGCGGTGTAGGTATTTCCAAGTTCTTACAGTTAGCGGTGTAGATATTTCCATGTTCATACAGATGGCGGTGTAGATATTTACATGTTCATACAGATGGCAGTGTAGATATTTCCATGTACATACAGGTGGCGGTGTAGATATTTCCATGTTTATACAGATAGCAGTGTAGTTATTTCCATGTTTATAGAGATAGCAGTGTAGATATTTCCATTGATATACTGATAGCTGTGTAGATATTTGCGTGTTTTTAGAGATAGTGTTGTAGATAATTTCAATTTCATACAGAGAGCCGTGTAGATATTTCCAAGTTCATACAGATAGCGGTGTAGATATTTCCATGTTCATACAGATATCGGTGTAGATATTTCCATGTTCATACAGATAGCGGTGTAGATATTTCCATGTTCATACAGTTAGCGGTGTAGATATTCCCATGTTCATACAGATGGCGGTGTAGATATTTACATGTTCATACAGATAGCGGTGTAGATATTTCCATGTTCATACAGATAGTGGTGTAGATATTTCCATGTTCATACCAATAGCGGTGTAGACATTTCCATGTTCATACATTTAGCGGTGTAGATATTTCAATGTTCATACAGATGGCGGTGAAGATATTTATATGTTCATACAGATGGCGGTGTAGACATTTCCATCTTTGTATGGATGGCAGTGTAGATATTTCCATGTTCATACAGGTGGCGGTGTAGATATTTCCATGTTTATACAGATAGCAGTGTAGTTATTTCCATGTTAATGGAGATAGCTGTGTAGAAATTTCCATTGATATACAGATAGCTGTGTAGATATTTGCATGTTCATACAGATAGCGCTGTAGGTATTTCCATGTTCGTACAGATAGCAGTGAAGATATTTCCATGTTTATACAGATAGCGGTGTAGATATTTCCATATTTATACAGATAGCAGTGTAGATATTTCCATGTTTTTAGAGATAGTGTTGTAGATAATTTCAATTTCATACAGAGAGCAGAGTAGATATTTCCAAGTTCATACAGATAGCTGTGTAGATACTTCCACGTTTATAGAGATGGCGGTGTAGATATTTCCATGTTCATACAGAGGACGGTGTAGATATTTCCATGTTTATAGGGATGGCGGTGTAGATATTTTCATGTTTACACAGATGGCGGTGTAGATATTTCCATGTTTACACAGATAGCGGTGTAGACATTTCCATGTTTACACAGATAGCGTTTTGGATATTTCCATGTTTATGCAGATTGCAGTGTAGATATTTCCATGTTTATACAGATAGCGGTGCGGATATTTCCATGTTTATTCAGATAGCGGTGCGGATATTTCCATGTTTATACAGATAGTTGGGCAGATATTTCCATGTTTATACAGATAGCGGTGTAGATATTTCCATCTTAATACAGATGGCGGTGTAGATATGTCCATGATCGTACAGATGGCGGTGTAGATATTTCCATGTTCATACAGATGGCGGTATAGATATTTCGAAGTTTATAGAGATAGCGATGTAGTTATTTCCATATATATAGAGAAATCTGTGTAGATATTTCCATGTATATTCAGATAGCTGTGTAGATATTTCCATGTTCATGCAGATAGCGGTGTAGATATTTCCATGTTCATCCAGATAGCGGTGTAGATATTTCCATGTTCATCCAGATGCCAGTGTACATATATCCATGTTCATACAGATGGCGGTGAAGTTATTTCCATGTTCATACAGATGGCGGTGTAGGTATTTCCATGTTCATACAAATGGCGGTGTAGATATTTCCATGTTCATAGAGATGGCGGTTTAGATATTTCCGGGTTCATACAAATAGCGGTGTAGATATTTCCATGTTCATAGAGATGGCGGTGTAGATATTTCCATGTATATACAGATAGCAGTGTAGTTATTTCCATGTTTATAGAGATACCAGTCTGGATATTTCAATTGATATACAGATAGCTGTGTAGATATTTGCATGTTCATACAGATAGCAGTGTAGATATTTCCATGTTCATACAGATAGCGGTGTAGATATTTAAATGTTCATACAGATAGCGGTGTAGATATTTCCATGTTCATACAGATAGCGGTGTAGATATTTCCATGTTCATACAGATAGCGGTGTAGATATTTCCATGTTAATTCAGATAGCGGTGTAGATATTTCCATGTTTGTACGGATTGCAGTGTAGATATTTCCATGTTCATACAGGTGGCGGTGTAGATATTTCCATGTTTATACAGATAGCAGTGTAGTTATTTCCATGTTAATAGAGATGGCGGTCTAGATATTTCCATGTTTTTAGAGATAGTGGTGTAGATATTTCCAAGTTTATAGAGACAGCGTTGTAGATATTTCCATGTTTATACAGATAGTGGTGAAGATATTTCCATGTTTGTACAGATAGCGGTGTAGATATTTCCATGTTTATACAGATAGCAGTGTATATATTTCCATGTTTATAGAGATAATGGTGTAGATAATTTCAATTTTATACAGAGAGCAGTGTAGATATTTCCAAGTTCATACAGAAAGCGGTGTAGATATTTCCACGTTTATAGAGATGGCGGTGTAGATATTTCCATGTTCATACAGATGGCGGTGTAGATATTTCCATGTTTATAGGGATGGCAGTGTAGATACTTTCATGTTTACACAGATGGCGGTGTAGATATTTCCCTGTTTACACAGATAGCGGTGTAGACATTTCCATGTTTACACAGATAGCGGTGTGGATATTTTCATGTTTATGCAGATAGCAGTGTAGATATTTGAATGTTTATACAGATAGCGGTGCGGATATTTCCATGTTTATACAGATAGTTGGGCAGATATTTCCATGTTTATACAGATAGCGGTGTAGATATTTCCATCTTAATACAGATGGCGGTGTAGATATGTCCATGTTTGTACAGATGGCGGTGTAGATATTTCCATGTTCATACAGATGGCGGTGTAGATATTTCGAAGTTTATAGAGATAGCGCTTCAGTTATTTCCGTATTTATAGAGAAACCCGTGTAGATATTTCCATGTATATGCAGATAGCTGTGTAGATATTTCCATGTTCATGCAGATAGCGGTGTAGATATTTCCATGTTCATCCAGATACCTTTGTACATATATCCATGTTCATACAGATGGCGGTGAAGGTATTTCCATGTTCATACAGATGGTGATGTAGATATTTCCATGTTCATACGAATGGCGGTGTAGATATTTCCATGATCATAGAGATGGCGGTGTAGATATTTCCATGTTCATACCAATAGCGGTGTAGACATTTCCATGTTCATACATTTAGCGGTGTAGATGTTTCCATGTTCATACAGATGGCGGTGAAGATATTTATATGTTCATACAGATGGCGGTGTAGACATTTCCATGTTTGTACGGATGGCAGTGTAGATATTTCCATGTTCATACAGGTGGCGGTGTAGATATTTCCATGTTTATACAGATAGCAGTGTAGTTATTTCCATGTTAATGGAGATAGCTGTGTAGATATTTACATTGATATACAGATTGCTGTGTAGATATTTGCATGTTCATACAGAAAGCGGTGTAGATATTTCCATGTTCGTACAGATAGCGGTGTAGATATTTCCATGTTCATACAGATAGCGGTGTAGATATTTCCATGTTCATACAGATAACGGTGTAGATATTTCCATGTTCATACAGACAGCGGTGTAGATATTTCCATGTTCATAAAGTAAGCTGTGTAGATATTTCCATGTTCATACAGATGGCGGTGAAGATATTTATATGTTCATACAGATGGCGGTGTAGACATTTCCATGTTTCTACGGATGGCAGTGTAGATATTTCCATGTTCATACAGGTGGCGGTGTAGATATTTCCATGTTTATACAGATAGCAGTGTAGTTATTTCCATGTTAATGGAGATAGCTTTGTAGATATTTCCATTGATATACAGATAGCTGTGTAGATATTTGCATGTTCATACAGATAGCGGTGTAGATATTTAAATGTTCATACAGATAGCGGTGTAGATATTTCCATGTTCATACAGATAGCGGTGTAGATATTTCCATGTTCATACAGATAGCGGTGTAGATATTTCCATGTTTGTACGGATGGCAGTGTAGATATTTCCATGTTCATACAGGTGGCGGTGTAGATATTTCCATGTTTATACAGATAGCAGTGTAGTTATTTCCATGTTAATAGAGATGGCGGTCTAGATATTTCCATTTTTTTAGAGATATTGGTGTAGATATTTCCAAGTTTATAGAGACAGCATTGTAGATATTTCCATGTTTATACAGATAGCGGTGAAGATATTTCCATGTTTGTACAGATAGTGGTGTAGATATTTCCATGTTTATACAGATAGCAGTGTAGATATTTCCATGTTTATAGAGATAATGGTGTAGATAATTTCAATTTTATACAGAGAGCAGTGTAGATATTTCCAAGTTCACACAGAAAGTGGTGTAGATATTTCCACGTTTATAGAGATGGCGGTGTAGATATTTCCATGTTCATACAGATGGCGGTGTAGATATTTCCATGTTTATAGGGATGGCAGTGTAGATACTTTCATGTTTACACAGATGGCGGTGTAGATATTTCCCTTTTTACACAGATAGCGGTGTAGACATTTCCATGTTTACACAGATAGCGGTGTGGATATTTTCATGTTTATGCAGATAGCAGTGTAGATATTTGAATGTTTATACAGATAGCGGTGCGGATATTTCCATGTTTATACAGATAGTTGGGCAGATATTTCCATGTTTATACAGATAGCGGTGTAGATATTTCCATCTTAATACAGATGGCGGTGTAGATATGTCCATGTTTGTACAGATGGCGGTGTAGATATTTCCATGTTCATACAATTGGCGGTGTAGATATTTCGAAGTTTATAGAGATAGCGCTTTAGTTATTTCCATATTTATAGAGAAACCTGTGTAGATATTTCCATGTATATGCAGATAGCTGTGTAGATATTTCCATGTTCATGCAGATAGCGGTGTAGATATTTCCATGTTCATCCAGATGCCTGTGTACATATATCCATGTTCATACAGATGGCGGTGATTGTATTTCCATGTTCATACAGATGGCGGTGTAGATATTTCCATGTTCATAGAGATGGCGGTGTAGATATTTCCATGTTCACACAAATGGCGGTGTAGATATTTCCATGTTCATAGAGATGGCGGTGTAGATATTTCCATATTTATAGAGATAGCAGTGTAGTTATTTCCATGTTTATAGAGATAGCAGTGTAGTTATTTCCATTGATATACAGATAGCTGTGTAGATATTTGCATGTTCATACAGATAGCGGTTTAGATATATGCATGTTCATAGAGATAGCGGTGTAGATATTTCCATGTTCATACAGACAGCGGTGTATATATTTCCATGTTCATACTGATAGCGGTGTAGATATTTCCATGTTCATACAGATAGCGGTGTAGATATTTCCATGTTCATACAGTGAGCGGTGTAGATATTCCCATGTTCATACAGATGGCGGTGTAGATATTTACATGTTAATACAGATGGCGGTGTAGATATTTCCATGTTCATACAGATAGCGGTGTAGATATTTCCATGTTCATACAGATAGCGGTGTAGATATATCCATGTTCATACAGATAGCGGTGTAGATATTTCCATGTTCATACCAATAGCGGTGTAGACATTTCCATGTTCATACATTTAGCGGTGTAGATATTTCCATGTTCATACAGATGGCGGTGAAGATATTTATATGTTCATACAGATGGCGGTGTAGACATTTCCATGTTTGTACGGATGGCAGTGTAGATATTTCCATGTTCATACAGGTGGCGGTGTAGATATTTCCATGTTTATACAGATAGCAGTGTAGTTATTTCCATGTTAATGGAGATAGCTGTGTAGATATTTCCATTGATATACAGATAGCTGTGTAGATATTTGCATGTTCATACAGATAGTGGTGTAGATATTTCCATGTTCGTACAGATAGTGGTGTAGATATTTCCATGTTCATACAGATAGCGGTGTAGATATTTCCATGTTCATACAGATAACGGTGTAGATATTTCCATGTTCATACAGACAGCGGTGTAGATATTTCCATGTTCATACAGTTAGCGGTGTAGATATTTCCATGTTCATACAGATGGCGGTGTAGATGTTTCCATGTTCACACAGATAGCGGTGTAGATATTTAAATGTTCATACGGATAGCGGTGTAGATATTTCCATATTCATACAGATAGCGGCGTAGATATTTCCATGTTCATACCGATAGCGGTGTAGACATTTCCATGTTCATATATTTAGCGGTGTAGATATTTCCATGTTCATACAGATGGCGAAGATATTTCCATGTTCAGATAGCGGTGTAGATATTTCCACGTTCATACAGATAGCGGTGTAGATATTTCCATGTTCATACAGATAGCGGTGTAGATATTTCCATGTTCATACAGTTAGCGGTGTAGATATTTCCATGTTCATACAGATGGCGGTGTAGATATTTACATGTTCATACAGATGGCGGTGTAGATATTTCCATGTTCGTACGGATGGCAGTGTAGATATTTCCATGTTCATACAGGTGGAGGTGTAGATATTTCCATGTTTATACAGATAGCGGTGAAGATATTTCCAAGTTTATACAGATAGCGGTGTAGATATTTCCATGTTTATACAGATAGCAGTGTAGATATTTCCTTGTTTATAGAGATAGTGGTGTAGATAATTTCAATTTTATACAGAGAGCAGTGTAGATATTTCCAAGTTCATAAAGATAGCGGTGTAGATATTTCCACGTTTATAGAGATGGCGGTCTAGATATTTCCATGTTCATACAGATAGCGGTGTAGATATTTCCATGTTCATACAGATAGCGGTGTAGATATTTCCATGTTCATACAGATAGCGGTGTAGATATTTCCATGTTCATACAGATGACGGTGTAGATATTTACATGTTGATACAGATGGCGGTGTAGATATTTCCATGTTCATACAGATGGCGGTGTAGATATTTCCGTGTTCATACAGATAGCGGTGTAGACATTTCCATGTTTACACAGATAGCGGTGTGGATATTTCCATGTTTTTGCAGATAGAAGTGTAGATATTTCCAAGTTTATACAGATAGCGGTGCGGATATTTCCATGTTTATACAGATAGTTGGGCAGATATTTCCATGTTAATACAGATAGCGGTGTTGATATTTCCATCTTAATACAGATGGCGGTGTAGATATGTCCAGGTTTCTACAGCCGGCGGTGTAGATATTTCCATGTTCACACAGATGGTGGTTTAGATATTTCAAAGTTTATAGAGATAGCGCTGTAGTTATTTCCATATTTATAGAGAAATCTGTGTAGATATTTCCATGTGTATTCAGGTAGCTGTGTAGATATTTCCGTGTTCATGCAGATAGCGAAGTAGATATTTCCATGCTCATCCAGATGCCGGTGCACATATATCCATGTTCATACAGATGGCGGTGAAGATATTTCCATGTTCATACAGCTGGCGGTATAGATGTTTTCATGTTCGTACAGATGGCGGTGTAGCTATTTCCATGTTCATAGAGATGGCGGTGTAGATATTTCCATGTTTATACAGATAGCGGTGTAGTTATTTCCATGTTTATACAGATAGCAGTGTAGAAATTTCCATTGATATAGAGATGGCGGTGTAGATATTTCCATGTTCATACAGTAAGCGGTGTAGATATTTCCATGTTCATATAGATGGCGGTGTAGATATTTACATGTTCAAACAGCTGGCGGTATAGATATTTCCATGTTTGTACAGATGGCGGTGTAGATATTTCCATGTTCTTAGAGATGGCTTTGTAGATATTTCCATGTTTATGCATATAGCGGTATAGATATTTCCATTTTTATACAGATGGTGGTGTAGATATTCGTATGTTTATAGAGATGGTGGTCTAGATATTTCCATGTAAACAGAGATAGTGGAGTAGTTATTTCCAAGTTTATAGAGACAGCGTTGTAGATATTTCCATGTTTTTACAGATAGCGGTGAAGATATTTCCATGTTTATACAGATAGCGGTGTAGATATTTCCATGTTTATACAGATCGCAGTGTAGATATTTCCATGTTTATAGAGATAGTGGTGTAGATAATTTCAATTTTATACAGAGAGCAGTGAAGATATTTCCAAGTTCATACAGATAGCGTTGTAGATATTTCCAGGTTTATAGAGATGGCGGTGTAGATATTTCCATGTTCATACAGATGGCGGTGTAGATATTTCCATGTTTATAGGGATGGCGGTGTAGGTATTTTCATGCTTACACAGCTGGCGGTGTAGATATTTCCATGTTTACACAGATAGCGGTGTAGACATTTCCATGTTTACACAGATGGCAGTGTGGCTATTTCCATGTTTATGCAGATAGCAGTGTAGATATTTCCATGTTTATACAGATAGCGGTGTGGATATTTCCATGTTTATACAGATAGTTGGGCAGATATTTCCATGTTTATACAGATAGCGGTGTAGATATTTCCATCTTAATACAGATGGCGGTGTAGATATGTCCATGTTCGTACAGATGGCGGAGTAGATATTTCCATATTCATAGAGATGGTGGTGTAGATATTTCGAACTTTATAGAGATAGCGCTGTAGATATTTCCACACTTATAGAGAAATCTGTGTAGATATTTCCATGTATATTCTGGTAGCTGTGTAGATATATCCATGTTCATGCAGATAGCGGTGTAGATATTTCCATTTTCATCCAGATGCCGGTGTACATATATCCATGTTCACACAGATGGTGATGAAGATATTTCCATGTTCATACAGATGGTGGTGTAGATATTTCCATGTTCATACAAATGGTGGTGTAGATATTTCCCTGTTCATAGAGATGGCGGTGTAGATATTTCCATGTTCATACAAATAGCAGTGTAGATATTTCCATGTTCATAGAGATGGCGGTGTAGGTATTTCCATGTTTATACAGATAGCAGCATAGTTATTTCCATGTTTATAGAGATGGCAGTGTAGATATTTCCATTGATATACAGATAGCTGTGTAGATATTTTCATGTTCATACAGATAGCAGTGTGGATATTTCCATGTTCATACAGATAGCGGTGTGGATATTTCCATGTTCATACAGATAGCGGTGTAGATATTTCCATGTTCATACAGATAGCGGTGTAGATATTTCCATGTTCATACAGATAGCGGTGTAGATATTTCCATGTTCATACAGATAGCGGTGTAGATATTTCCATGTTCATACAGTTAGCGGTGTAGATATTTCCATGTTCCTACAGATGGCGGTGAAGATATTTCGAAGTTTATAGAGGTAGTGCTGTAGATATTTCCATACTTATAGAGAAATCTGTGTAGATATTTCCATGTATATTCAGATAGCTGTGTAGATATTTCCATGTCCATGTAGATAGCGGTGTAGATATTTCCATATTCATCCAGATGCCGGTGTACATATATCCATGTTCATACAGATGGCGGTGTAGATATTTCCATGTTCATACACATGGCGGTGTAGATATTTCGCTGTTCATAGAGATAGCGGTGTAGATATTTCCATGTTCATACAAATAGCGTTGTAGATATTTCCATGTTCGTAGAGATGGCGGTGTACATATTTCCATGTTTATGCAGATAGCTGTATAGATATTTCCATGTTTCTACAGATGGTGGTGTAGATATTTCCATGTTTATTGAGATGGCGGTCTAGATATTTCCATGTTTATAGAGATAGAGGTGTAGTTATTTCCAAGTTTATAGAGACAGCGTTGTAGATTTTTCCATGTTTATACAGATAGCGGTGAAGATATTTCCATGTTTATACCGATAGCGGTGTAGATATTTCCATTTTTATACAGATAACAGTGTACATATTTCCATGTTTATAGAGATAGTGGTGAAGACAATTTCAATTTTATACAGATAGCAGTGGAGATATTTCCAATTTCATACAGATAGCGGTGTAGATATTTCCATGTTCATACAGATAGCGGTGTAGATATTTCCATGTTCATACCAATAGCGGTGTAGATATTTCCATGTTCATACAGTTAGCGGTGTAGATATTTCCATGTTTATAGAAATGGCGGTGTAGATATTTTCATGTTCACACAGATGGCGGTGTAGATATTTCCATGTTTACACAGATAGCGTTGTAGACATTTCCATGTTTACACAGATAGCTGTGCGGATATTTCCATGTTTATACAGATAGTTGGGCAGATATTTCTATGTTTATACAGATAGCGGTGTAGATATTTCCATCTTAATACAGATGGCGGTGTAGATATGTCCATGTTCGTACAGATGGCGGTGTAGATATTTCCATGTTCATACAGATGGCGGTGTAGATATTTCGAAGTTTATAGAGACAGCGCTGTAGTTATTTCCATATTTATAGAGAAATCTGCGTAGATATTTCCATGCATATGCAGACAGCTGTGTAGATATTTCCTTGTTCATGCAGATAGCGGTGTAGGTATTTCCATGTTCATCCAGATGCTGGTGTAGATATATCCGTGTTCATACAGATGGTGGTGAAGATAGTTCCATGTTCATACAGATGGCGGTGTAGATATTTCCATGTTCATACAAATGGCGGTGTAAATATTTCCATGTTCATAGAGATGGCGGTGTAGATGTTTCCATGTTCATACAAATGGCGGTGTAGATATTTCCATGTTCATAGAGATGGCGTTGTAGATATTTCCATGTTTATACAGATAGCAGTGTAGTTATTTCCATGTTTATAGAGATAGCGGTGTAGATAATTTCAATTTTATAAAGATAGCAGTGGAGATATTTCCAATTTCATACAGATAGCGGTGTAGATATTTCCATGTTCATACAGATAGCGGTGTAGATATTTCCATGTTCATACCAATAGCGGTGTAGATATTTCCATGTTCATACAGTTAGCGGTGTAGATATTTCCATGTTTATAGAAATGGCGGTGTAGATATTTTCATGTTTACACAGATGGCGGTGTAGATATTTCCATGTTTACACAGATAGCGTTGTAGACATTTCCATGTTTACACAGATAGCTGTGCGGATATTTCCATGTTTATACAGATAGTTGGGCAGATATTTCTATGTTTATACAGATAGCGGTGTAGATATTTCCATCTTAATACAGATGGCGGTGTAGATATGTCCATGTTCGTACAGATGGCGGTGTAGATATTTCCATGTTCATACAGATGGCGGTGTAGATATTTCGAAGTTTATAGAGACAGCGCTGTAGTTATTTCCATATTTATAGAGAAATCTGCATAGATATTTCCATGCATATGCAGACAGCTGTGTAGATATTTCCTTGTTCATGCAGATAGCGGTGTAGGTATTTCCATGTTCATCCAGATGCCGGTGTAGATATATCCGTGTTCATACAGATGGTGGTGAAGATAGTTCCATGTTCATACAGATGGTGGTGTAGATATTTCCATGTTCATACAAATGGCGGTGTAAATATTTCCATGTTCATAGAGATGGCGGTGTAGATGTTTCCATGTTCATACAAATGGCGGTGTAGATATTTCCATGTTCATAGAGATGGCGTTGTAGATATTTCCATGTTTATACAGATAGCAGTGTAGTTATTTCCATGTTTATAGAGATAGCGGTGTAGATAATTTCAATTTTATACAGATAGCTGGGTAGATATTTGCATGTTCATACAGATAGCGGTGTAGATATTTACATCTTCATACAAATAGCGGGGTAGATATTTCTATGTTCATACAGATAGCGGTGTAGATATTTCCATGTTCATACAGATAGCGGTGTAGATATTTCCATGTTCATACCAATAGCGGTGTGGATATTTCCATGTCCATACAGTTAGCGGTGTAGATATTTCCATGTTCATACAGATGGCGGTGTAGATATTTACATGTTCATACAGATGGCGGTGTAGATATTTCCATGTTCGTACGGATTGCAGTGAAGATATTTCCATGTTCATACAGGTGGCGGTGCAGATATTTCCATGTTTATACAGATAGCAGTGTAGTTATTTCCATGTTTATAGAGATAGCAGTGTATACATTTCCATTGATAGACAGATAGCTCTGTAGATATTTGCATGGTCACACTGATAGCGGTGTAGATATTGCCATGTTCGTACAGATAGCGGTGTAGATATTTCCATGTTCATACAGATAGCGGTGTAGATATTTCCATGTTCATACAGATAACGGTGTAGATATTTCCATGTTCATACAGATAGCGGTGTAGATATTTCCATGTTCATACAGTTAGCGGTGTAGATATTTCCATGTTCATAGAGATGGCGGTTTAGATATTTCCATGTTCATACAAATGGCGGTGTAGATATTTCCATCTTCATAGAGATGGCGGTGTAGATATTTCCATATTTATACAGATAGCAGTGTAGTTATTTCCATGTTTATAGAGATAGCAGTGTAGATATTTCCATTGATATACAGATAGCTGTGTAGATATTTGCATGTTCACACAGATAGCGGTGCAGATATTTCCATTTTCATACAGATAGCGGTTTAGATATTACCATGTTCATACAGATAGCGGTGTAGATATTTCCATGTTCATACAGATAGCGGTGTAGATATTTCCATGTTCATACAGATAGCGGTGTTGATATTTCCATGTTCATACAGATAGCGGTGTAGATATTTCCATGTTCATACAGATAGCGGTGTAGATATTTCCATGTTCATATAGATAGCGGTGTATTTATTTCCATGTTCATACAGATGGCGGTGTAGATATTTACATGTTCATACAGATGGCGGTGTAGATATTTCCATGTTCGTACGGATGGCAGTGAAGATATTTCCATGTTCATACAGGTGGCGGTGCAGATATTTCCATGTTTATACAGATAGCAGTGTAGTTATTTCCATGTTTATAGAGATAGCAGTGTATACATTTCCATTGATAGACAGATAGCTCTGTAGATATTTGCATGGTCACACTGATAGCGGTGTAGATATTGCCATGTTCGTACTGATAGCGGTGTAGATATTTCCATGTTCATACAGATAGCGGTGTAGATATTTCCATGTTCATACAGATAACGGTGTAGATATTTCCATGTTCATACAGATAGCGGTGTAGATATTTCCATGTTCATACAGTTAGCGGAGTAGATATTTCCATGTTCATAGAGATGGCGGTGTAGATATTTCCATGTTCATACAAATGGCGGTGTAGATATTTCCATCTTCATAGAGATGGCGGTGTAGATATTTCCATATTTATACAGATAGCAGTGTAGATATTTCCATGTTTATAGAGATAGCAGTGTAGATATTTCCATTGATATACAGATAGCTGTGTAGATATTTGCATGTTCACACAGATAGCGGTGTAGATATTTCCATTTTCATACAGATAGCGGTGTAGATATTACCATGTTCATACAGATAGCGGTGTAGATATTTGCATGTTCATACAGATAGCGGTGTAGATATTTCCATGTTCATACAGATAGCGGTGTAGATATTTCCATGTTCATACAGATAGCGGTGTAGATATTTCCATGTTCATATAGTTAGCGGTGTAGATATTTCCATGTTCATACAGATGGCGGTGTAGATATTTCCATATTTATACAGATAGCAGTGTAGTTATTTCCATGTTTATAGAGATAGCAGTGTAGATATTTCCATTGATAGATAGCTGTGTAGATATTTGCATGTTCATACAGATAGCGGTGTAGATATTTCCATGTTCATACAGATAGCGGTGTAGATATTTCCATGTTCATACAGATAGCGGTGTAGATATTTCCATGTTCATACAGATAGCGGTGTAGATATTTCCATGTTCATACAGATAGCGGTGTAGATATTTCCATGTTCATAGAGATGGCGGTGTAGATATTTCCATGTTCGTACGGATGGCAGTGAAGATATTTCCATGTTCATACAGGTGGCGGTGCAGATATTTCCATGTTTATACAGATAGCAGTGTAGTTATTTCCATGTTTATAGAGATAGCAGTGTATACATTTCCATTGATAGACAGATAGCTCTGTAGATATTTGCATGGTCACACTGATAGCGGTGTAGATATTTCCATGTTCGTACAGATAGCGGTGTAGATATTTCCATGTTCATACAGATAGCGGTGTAGATATTTCCATGTTCATACATATAACGGTGTAGATATTTCCATGTTCATACAGATAGTGGTGTAAATATTTCCATGTTCATACAGTTAGCGGTGTAGATATTTCCATGTTCATAGAGATGGCGGTGTAGATATTTCCAAGTTCATACAAATGGCGGTGTAGATATTTCCATCTTCATAGAGATGGCGGTGTAGATATTTCCATATTTATACAGATAGCAGTGTAGTTATTTCCATGTTTATAGAGATAGCAGTGTAGATATTTCCATTGACATACAGATAGCTGTGTAGATATTTGCATGTTCACACAGATAGCGGTGTAGATATTTCCATGTTCATACAGTTAGCGGTGTAGATATTTCCATGTTCATAGAGATGGCGGTGTAGATATTTCCATGTTCATACAAATGGCGGTGTAGATATTTCCATCTTCATAGAGATGGCGGTGTAGATATTTCCATATTTATACAGATAGCAGTGTAGTTATTTCCATGTTTATAGAGATAGCAGTGTAGATATTTCCATTGATATACAGATAGCTGTGTAGGTATTTGCATGTTCATACAGATAGCGGTGTAGATATTTCCATGTTCATACAGATAGCGGTGTAGATATTTCCATGTTCATACAGATAGCGGTGTAGATATTTCCATGTTCAGATAGCGGTGTAGATATTTCCATGTTCATACAGATAGCGGTGTAGATATTTCCATGTTCATACAGATAGCGGTCTAGATATTTCCATGTTCATATAGGTAGCGGGGTAGATATTTCCATGTTCATACAGATGGTGGTGTAGATATTTACATGTTCATACAGATGGCGGTGTAGATATTTCCATGTTCGTACGGATGGCAGTGAAGACATTTCCATGTTCATACAGGTGGCGGTGCAGATATTTCCATGTTTATACAGATAGCAGTGTAGTTATTTCCATGTTTATAGAGATAGCAGTGTATAAATTTCCATTGATAGACAGATAGCTCTGTAGATATTTGCATGGTCACACTGATAGCGGTGTAGATATTGCCATGTTCGTACAGATAGCGGTGTAGATATTTCCACGTTCATGCAGATAGCGGTGTAGATATTTCCATGTTCCTACAGATAACGGTGTAGATATTTCCATGTTCATACAGATAGCGGTGTAGATATTTCCATGTTCATACAGTTAGCGGTGTAGATATTTCCATGTCCATAGAGATGGCGGTGTAGATATTTCCACGTTCATACAAATGGAGGTGTAGATATTTCCATCTTCATAGAGATGGCGGTGTAGATATTTCCATATTTATACAGATAGCAGTGTAGTTATTTCCATGTTTATAGAGATAGCAGTGTAGATATTTCCATTGATATACAGATAGCTGTGTAGATATTTGCATGTTCACACAGATAGCGGTGTAGATATTTCCATGTTCATACTGATAGCAGTGTAGATATTACCATGTTCATACAGATAGCGGTGTAGATATTTCCATGTTCATACATATAGCGGTGTAGATATTTCCAAGTTCATACAGATAGCAGTGTAGATATTTCCATGTTCATACAGATAGCGGTGTAGATATTTCCATGTTCATACAGATAGCGGTGTAGATAATTCCATGTTCATACAGATAGCGGTGTAGATATTTCCATGTTCATATAGTTAGCGGTGTAGATATTTCCATGTTCATACAGATAGCGGTGTAGATATTTCCATGTTCATACAGATAGCGGTGTAGATATTTCCATGTTCATACAGATAGCGGTGTAGATATTTCCATGTTCATATAGTTAGCGGTGTAGATATTTCCATGTTCATACAGATGGCGGCGTAGATATTTCCATATTTATACAGGTAGCAGTGTAGTTATTTCCATGTTTATAGAGATATCAGTGTAGATATTTCCATTGAGAGACAGATAGCTGTGTAGATATTTGCATGTTCATACAGATAGCGGTGTAGATATTTCCATGTTCATACAGATAGCGGTGTAGATATTTCCATGTTCATACAGATAGCGGTGTAGATATTTCCATGTTCATACAGATAGCGGTGTAGATATTTCCATGTTCATACAGATAGCGGTGTAGATATTTCCATGTTCATATAGTTAGCGGTGTAGATATTTCCATGTTCATACAGATGGCGGTGTAGATATTTCCATGTTCATACAAATGGCGGTGTAGATATTTCCATCTTCATAGAGATGGCGGTGTAGATATTTCCATATTTATACAGATAGCAGTGTAGTTATTTCCATGTTTATAGAGATAGCAGTGTAGATATTTCCATTGATATACAGATAGCTGTGTAGATATTTGCATGTTCATACAGATAGCGGTGTAGATATTTCCATGTTCATACAGATAGCGGTGTAGATATTTCCATGTTCATACAGATAGCGGTGTAGATATTTCCATGTTCAGATAGCGGTGTAGATATTTCCATGTTCATACAGATAGCGGTGTAGATATTTCCATGTTCATACAGATAGCGGTCTAGATATTTCCATGTTCATATAGGTAGCGGGGTAGATATTTCCATGTTCATACAGATGGTGGTGTAGATATTTACATGTTCATACAGATGGCGGTGTAGATATTTCCATGTTCGTACGGATGGCAGTGAAGACATTTCCATGTTCATACAGGTGGCGGTGCAGATATTTCCATGTTTATACAGATAGCAGTGTAGTTATTTCCATGTTTATAGAGATAGCAGTGTATAAATTTCCATTGATAGACAGATAGCTCTGTAGATATTTGCATGGTCACACTGATAGCGGTGTAGATATTGCCATGTTCGTACAGATAGCGGTGTAGATATTTCCATGTTCATGCAGATAGCGGTGTAGATATTTCCATGTTCCTACAGATAACGGTGTAGATATTTCCATGTTCATACAGATAGCGGTGTAGATATTTCCATGTTCATACAGTTAGCGGTGTAGATATTTCCATGTCCATAGAGATGGCGGTGTAGATATTTCCACGTTCATACAAATGGAGGTGTAGATATTTCCATCTTCATAGAGATGGCGGTGTAGATATTTCCATATTTATACAGATAGCAGTGTAGTTATTTCCATGTTTATAGAGATAGCAGTGTAGATATTTCCATTGATATACAGATAGCTGTGTAGATATTTGCATGTTCACACAGATAGCGGTGTAGATATTTCCATGTTCATACTGATAGCGGTGTAGATATTACCATGCTCATACAGATAGCGGTGTAGATATTTCCATGTTCATACATATAGCGGTGTGGATATTTCCATGTCCATACAGTTAGCGGTGTAGATATTTCCATGTTCATACAGATGGCGGTGTAGATATTTCCATGTTCATACAGATGGCGGTGTAGATATTTCCATGTTCGTACGGATTGCAGTGAAGATATTTCCATGTTCATACAGGTGGCGGTGCAGATATTTCCATGTTTATACAGATAGCAGTGTAGTTATTTCCATGTTTATAGAGATAGCAGTGTATACATTTCCATTGATAGACAGATAGCTCTGTAGATATTTGCATGGTCACACTGATAGCGGTGTAGATATTGCCATGTTCGTACAGATAGCGGTGTAGATATTTCCATGTTCATACAGATAGCGGTGTAGATATTTCCATGTTCATACAGATAACGGTGTAGATATTTCCATGTTCATACAGATAGCGGTGTAGATATTTCCATGTTCATACAGTTAGCGGTGTAGATATTTCCATGTTCATAGAGATGGCGGTTTAGATATTTCCATGTTCATACAAATGGCGGTGTAGATATTTCCATCTTCATAGAGATGGCGGTGTAGATATTTCCATATTTATACAGATAGCAGTGTAGTTATTTCCATGTTTATAGAGATAGCAGTGTAGATATTTCCATTGATATACAGATAGCTGTGTAGATATTTGCATGTTCACACAGATAGCGGTGCAGATATTTCCATTTTCATACAGATAGCGGTTTAGATATTACCATGTTCATACAGATAGCGGTGTAGATATTTCCATGTTCATACAGATAGCGGTGTAGATATTTCCATGTTCATACAGTTAGCGGTGTTGATATTTCCATGTTCATACAGATAGCGGTGTAGATATTTCCATGTTCATACAGATAGCGGTGTAGATATTTCCATGTTCATATAGATAGCGGTGTATTTATTTCCATGTTCATACAGATGGCGGTGTAGATATTTACATGTTCATACAGATGGCGGTGTAGATATTTCCATGTTCGTACGGATGGCAGTGAAGATATTTCCATGTTCATACAGGTGGCGGTGCAGATATTTCCATGTTTATACAGATAGCAGTGTAGTTATTTCCATGTTTATAGAGATAGCAGTGTATACATTTCCATTGATAGACAGATAGCTCTGTAGATATTTGCATGGTCACACTGATAGCGGTGTAGATATTGCCATGTTCGTACTGATAGCGGTGTAGATATTTCCATGTTCATACAGATAGCGGTGTAGATATTTCCATGTTCATACAGATAACGGTGTAGATATTTCCATGTTCATACAGATAGCGGTGTAGATATTTCCATGTTCATACAGTTAGCGGAGTAGATATTTCCATGTTCATAGAGATGGCGGTGTAGATATTTCCATGTTCATACAAATGGCGGTGTAGATATTTCCATCTTCATAGAGATGGCGGTGTAGATATTTCCATATTTATACAGATAGCAGTGTAGATATTTCCATGTTTATAGAGATAGCAGTGTAGATATTTCCATTGATATACAGATAGCTGTGTAGATATTTGCATGTTCACACAGATAGCGGTGTAGATATTTCCATTTTCATACAGATAGCGGTGTAGATATTACCATGTTCATACAGATAGCGGTGTAGATATTTGCATGTTCATACAGATAGCGGTGTAGATATTTCCATGTTCATACAGATAGCGGTGTAGATATTTCCATGTTCATACAGATAGCGGTGTAGATATTTCCATGTTCATATAGTTAGCGGTGTAGATATTTCCATGTTCATACAGATGGCGGTGTAGATATTTCCATATTTATACAGATAGCAGTGTAGTTATTTCCATGTTTATAGAGATAGCAGTGTAGATATTTCCATTGATAGATAGCTGTGTAGATATTTGCATGTTCATACAGATAGCGGTGTAGATATTTCCATGTTCATACAGATAGCGGTGTAGATATTTCCATGTTCATACAGATAGCGGTGTAGATATTTCCATGTTCATACAGATAGCGGTGTAGATATTTCCATGTTCAGATAGCGGTGTAGATATTTCCATGTTCATACAGATAGCGGTGTAGATATTTCCATGTTCATACAGATAGCGGTCTAGATATTTCCATGTTCATATAGGTAGCGGGGTAGATATTTCCATGTTCATACAGATGGTGGTGTAGATATTTACATGTTCATACAGATGGCGGTGTAGATATTTCCATGTTCGTACGGATGGCAGTGAAGACATTTCAATGTTCATACAGGTGGCGGTGCAGATATTTCCATGTTTATACAGATAGCAGTGTAGTTATTTCCATGTTTATAGAGATAGCAGTGTATACATTTCCATTGATAGACAGATAGCTCTGTAGATATTTGCATGGTCACACTGATAGCGGTGTAGATATTGCCATGTTCGTACAGATAGCGGTGTAGATATTTCCACGTTCATGCAGATAGCGGTGTAGATATTTCCATGTTCCTACAGATAACGGTGTAGATATTTCCATGTTCATACAGATAGCGGTGTAGATATTTCCATGTTCATACAGTTAGCGGTGTAGATATTTCCATGTCCATAGAGATGGCGGTGTAGATATTTCCACGTTCATACAAATGGAGGTGTAGATATTTCCATCTTCATAGAGATGGCGGTGTAGATATTTCCATATTTATACAGATAGCAGTGTAGTTATTTCCATGTTTATAGAGATAGCAGTGTAGATATTTCCATTGATATACAGATAGCTGTGTAGATATTTGCATGTTCACACAGATAGCGGTGTAGATATTTCCATGTTCATACTGATAGCAGTGTAGATATTACCATGTTCATACAGATAGCGGTGTAGATATTTCCATGTTCATACATATAGCGGTGTAGATATTTCCAAGTTCATACAGATAGCAGTGTAGATATTTCCATGTTCATACAGATAGCGGTGTAGATATTTCCATGTTCATACAGATAGCGGTGTAGATAATTCCATGTTCATACAGATAGCGGTGTAGATATTTCCATGTTCATATAGTTAGCGGTGTAGATATTTCCATGTTCATACAGATAGCGGTGTAGATATTTCCATGTTCATACAGATAGCGGTGTAGATATTTCCATGTTCATACAGATAGCGGTGTAGATATTTCCATGTTCATATAGTTAGCGGTGTAGATATTTCCATGTTCATACAGATGGCGGCGTAGATATTTCCATATTTATACAGGTAGCAGTGTAGTTATTTCCATGTTTATAGAGATATCAGTGTAGATATTTCCATTGAGAGACAGATAGCTGTGTAGATATTTGCATGTTCATACAGATAGCGGTGTAGATATTTCCATGTTCATACAGATAGCGGTGTAGATATTTCCATGTTCATACAGATAGCGGTGTAGATATTTCCATGTTCATACAGATAGCGGTGTAGATATTTCCATGTTCATACAGATAGCGGTGTAGATATTTCCATATTCATATAGTTAGCGGTGTAGATATTTCCATGTTCATACAGATGGCGGTGTAGATATTTCCATGTTCATACAAATGGCGGTGTAGATATTTCCATCTTCATAGAGATGGCGGTGTAGATATTTCCATATTTATACAGATAGCAGTGTAGTTATTTCCATGTTTATAGAGATAGCAGTGTAGATATTTCCATTGATATACAGATAGCTGTGTAGATATTTGCATGTTCATACAGATAGCGGTGTAGATATTTCCATGTTCATACAGATAGCGGTGTAGATATTTCCATGTTCATACAGATAGCGGTGTAGATATTTCCATGTTCAGATAGCGGTGTAGATATTTCCATGTTCATACAGATAGCGGTGTAGATATTTCCATGTTCATACAGATAGCGGTCTAGATATTTCCATGTTCATATAGGTAGCGGGGTAGATATTTCCATGTTCATACAGATGGTGGTGTAGATATTTACATGTTCATACAGATGGCGGTGTAGATATTTCCATGTTCGTACGGATGGCAGTGAAGACATTTCCATGTTCATACAGGTGGCGGTGCAGATATTTCCATGTTTATACAGATAGCAGTGTAGTTATTTCCATGTTTATAGAGATAGCAGTGTATAAATTTCCATTGATAGACAGATAGCTCTGTAGATATTTGCATGGTCACACTGATAGCGGTGTAGATATTGCCATGTTCGTACAGATAGCGGTGTAGATATTTCCATGTTCATGCAGATAGCGGTGTAGATATTTCCATGTTCCTACAGATAACGGTGTAGATATTTCCATGTTCATACAGATAGCGGTGTAGATATTTCCATGTTCATACAGTTAGCGGTGTAGATATTTCCATGTCCATAGAGATGGCGGTGTAGATATTTCCACGTTCATACAAATGGAGGTGTAGATATTTCCATCTTCATAGAGATGGCGGTGTAGATATTTCCATATTTATACAGATAGCAGTGTAGTTATTTCCATGTTTATAGAGATAGCAGTGTAGATATTTCCATTGATATACAGATAGCTGTGTAGATATTTGCATGTTCACACAGATAGCGGTGTAGATATTTCCATGTTCATACTGATAGCGGTGTAGATATTACCATGTTCATACAGATAGCGGTGTAGATATTTCCATGTTCATACATATAGCGGTGTAGATATTTCCAAGTTCATACAGATAGCAGTGTAGATATTTCCATGTTCATACAGATAGCGGTGTAGATATTTCCATGTTCATACAGATAGCGGTGTAGATAATTCCATGTTCATACAGATAGCGGTGTAGATATTTCCATGTTCATACAGTTAGCGGTGTAGATATTTCCATGTTCATACAGATAGCGGTGTAGATATTTCCATGTTCATACAGATAGCGGTGTAGATATTTCCATGTTCATACAGATAGCGGTGTAGATATTTCCATGTTCATATAGTTAGCGGTGTAGATATTTCCATGTTCATACAGATGGCGGTGTAGATATTTCCATATTTATACAGGTAGCAGTGTAGTTATTTCCATGTTTATAGAGATATCAGTGTAGATATTTCCATTGAGAGACAGATAGCTGTGTAGATATTTGCATGTTCATACAGATAGCGGTGTAGATATTTCCATGTTCATACAGATAGCGGTGTAGATATTTCCATGTTCATACAGATAGCGGTGTAGATATTTCCATGTTCATACAGATAGCGGTGTAGATATTTCCATGTTCATACAGATAGCGGTGTAGATATTTCCATGTTCATATAGTTAGCGGTGTAGATATTTCCATGTTCATACAGATGGCGGTGTAGATATTTACATGTTCATACAGATGGCGATGTAGATATTTCCATGTTCGTACGGATTGCAGTGAAGATATTTCCATGTTCATACAGGTGGCGGTGCAGATATTTCCATGTTTATACAGATAGCAGTGTAGTTATTTCCATGTTTATAGAGATAGCAGTGTATACATTTCCATTGATAGACAGATAGCTCTGTAGATATTTGCATGGTCACACTGATAGCGGTGTAGATATTGCCATGTTCGTACAGATAGCGGTGTAGATATTTCCATGTTCATACAGATAGCGGTGTAGATATTTCCATGTTCATACAGATAACGGTGTAGATATTTCCATTTTCATACAGATAGCGGTGTAGATATTGCCATGTTCATACAGTTAGCGGTGTAGATATTTCCATGTTCATAGATATGGCGGTTTAGATATTTCCATGTTCATACAAATGGCGGTGTAGATATTTCCATCTTCATAGAGATGGCGGTGTAGATATTTCCATATTTATACAGATAGCAGTGTAGTTATTTCCATGTTTATAGAGATAGCAGTGTAGATATTTCCATTGATATACAGATAGCTGTGTAGATATTTGCATGTTCACACAGATAGCGGTGTAGATATTTCCATGTTCATACAGATAGCGGTGTAGATATTTCCATGTTTATACAGATAGCGGTGTAGATATTTCCATCTTAATACAGATGGCGGTGTAGATATGTCCATGTTTGTACAGATGGCGGTGTAGATATTTCGAAGTTTATAGAGATAGCGCTGTAGATATTTCCATATTTATAGAGAAATCTCTGTAGATATTTCCATGTATATTCAGATAGCTTTGTAGATATTTCCATGTTCATGCAGATAGCGGAGTAGATATTTCCATGTTCATCCAGATGCCGGTGTACATATATCCATGTTCATACAGATGGCGGTGAAGTTATTTCCATGTTCATAGAGATGGTGGTGTAGATATTTCCATGTTCATACAAATGGCGGTGTAAATATTTCCATGTTCATAGAGATGGCGGTGTAGATATTTCCATCTTCATACAAATGGCGGTTTGGATATTTCCATGTTCATAGAGATGGCGGTGTAGATATTTCCATATTTATACAGATAGCAGTGTAGTTATTTCCATGTTTATAGGGATAGCTGTGTAGATATTTTCATTGATATACAGATAGCTGTGTAGATATTTCCATGTTCATACAGATAGCGGTGTAGATATTTCCATGTTCATACAGATAGCGGTGTAGATATTTCCATGTTCATACCAATAGCGGTGTAGATATTTCCATGTTCATATAGTTAGCGGTGTAGATATTTCCATGTTCATACAGATGGCGGTGTAGATATTTACATGTTCATACAGATGGCGGTGTAGATATTTCCATGTTCGTACGGATGGCAGTGTAGATATTTCCATGTTCATACAGGTGGCGGTGTAGATATTTCCCTGTTTATACAGATAGCAGTGTAGTTATTTCCATGTTTATAGAGATAGCAGTGTAGGTATTTCCACTGATATACAGATAGCTGTGTAGATATTTGCATGTTCATACAGATAGCAGTGTAGATATTTCCATGTTCGTACAGATAGCGGTGTTGATATCTCCATGTTCATACAGATAACGGTGTAGATATTTCCATGTTCATACAGATAGCGGTGTAGATATTTCCATGTACATACAGTTAGCGGTGTAGATATTTCCATGCTCATGCAGGTGGCGGTGTAGATATTTACATGTTCATACAGATGGCAGTGTAGATATTTCCATGTTCGTACAGATGGCGGTGTAGGTATTTCCATGTCCATAGAGATGGCGGTGTACATATTTCCATGTTTATGCAGATAGCGGTATAGATATTTCCATGTTTATACAGACGGTGGTGTAGATATTTCCATGTTTATAGAGATGGCGGTCTAGATATTTCCATGTTTATAGAGATAGAGGTGTAGTTATTTCCAAGTTTATAGAGACAGCGTTGTAGATATTTCCATGTTTATACAGATAGCGGTGAAGATATTTCCATGTTTATACAGATAGCGGTGTAGATATTTCCATGTTTATACAGATAACAGTGTAGATATTTCTATGTTTATAGACAGAGTGGTGTAGATAATTTCAATTTTATACAGATAGCAGTGTAGATATTTCCAAGTTCATATAGATAGTGGTGTAGATATTTCCACGTTTATAGAGATGGCGGTGTAGATATTTCCATGTTCATCCAGATGGCGGTGTAGGTATTTCCATGTTCATACAAATGGCGGTGTAGATATTTCCATGTTCATAGAGATGGCGGTGTAGATATTTCCATGTTCATACCAATGGCGGTGTAGGTATTTCCATGTTCATAGAGATGGCAGTGTAGATATTTCCATGTATATACAGATAGCAGTGTAGTTATTTCCATGTTTATAGAGATAGCTGTGTAGATATTTCCATTGATATACAGATAGCTGTGTAGATATTTGCATGTTCATACAGATAGCGGTGTAGATATTTCCATGTTCATACAGATAGCGGAGTAGATATTTCCATGTTCATACAGATAGTGGTGTAGATATTTCCATGTTCATACAAATAGCGGTGTTGATATTTCCATGTTCATACAGATAGCGGTGTAGATATTTCCATGTTCATACAGTTAGCGGTGTAGATATTTCCATGTTTATAGAGATAGTGGTGTAGTTATTTCCAAGTTTATAGAGACAGCGTTGTAGATATTTCCATGTTTATACAGATAGCGGTGGAGATATTTCCATGTTTATACACATAGCGGTGTAGATATTTCCATGTTTATACAGATAGCAGTGTAGATATTTCCATGTTTATAGAGATAGTGGTGTAGATAATTTCCATTTTATACAGAGAGCAGTGTAGATATTTCCAAGTTCGTACAGATAGCGGTGTAGATATTTCGACGTTTATAGCGATGGCGGTGTAGATATTTCCATGTTCATACAGATGGCGGTGTAGATATTTCCAAGTTTATAAGGATGGCGGTGTAGATATTTTCATGTTTAAACAGACGGTAGTGTAGTTATTTCCATGTTTACACAGATAGCGGTGTAGACATTTCCATCTTTACACAGATAGCGGTGTGGATATTTCCATGTTTATGCTGATAGCAGTATAGGTATTTCCATGTTTATACAGATAGCGGTGCGGATATTTCCATGTTTATACAGATAGTTGGGCAGATATTTCCATGTTTATACAGATAGCGGTGTAGATATTTCCATCTTAATACAGATGGCGGTGTAGATATGTCCATGTTTGTACAGAAGGCGGTGTAGATATTTCGAAGTTTATAGAGATAGCGCTGTAGATATTTCCATATTTATAGAGAAATCTCTGTAGATATTTCCATGTATATTCAGATAGCTTTGTAGATATTTCCATGTTCATGCAGATAGCGGAGTAGATATTTCCATGTTCATCCAGATGCCGGTGTACATATATCCATGTTCATACAGATGGCGGTGAAGGTATTTCCATGTTCATACAGATGGTGGTGTAGATATTTCCATGTTCATACAAATGGAGGTGTAAATATTTCCATGTTCATAGAGATGGCGGTGTAGATATTTCCATCTTCATACAAATGGCGGTTTGGATATTTCCATGTTCATACAGATGGTGGTGTAGATATTTACATGTTGATAGAGATGGCGGTGTAGATATTTCCATGTTCATACAAATGGCACTGTGGGTATTTCCATGTTCATAGAGATGGCGGTGTAGATATTTCCATGTTTATACAGATAGCAGTGTAGTTATTTCCATGTTTATAGAGATTGTAGTGTAGATATTTCCATTGATATACAGATAGCTGTGTTGATATTTGCATGTTCATACAGATAGCGGTGTAGATATTTCCATGTTCATACAGAGGGCGGTGTAGATGTTTCCGTGTTCATACAGATAGCGGTGTAGATATTTCCATGTTCATACAGATAGCGTTGTAGATATTTCCATGTTCATACAGATAGTGGTGTAGATATTTCCATGTTCATACAGATAACGGTGTAGATATTTCCATGTTCATACAGATACCGGTGTAGATATTTCCATGTTCGTAAAGTTAGTGGTGTAGATATTTCCATGTGCATATAGATGGCGGTGTAGATATTTACATGTTCATGCAGATGGCGGTGTAGATATTTCCATGTTCGTACAGATGGCGGTGTAGATATTTCCATGTTCATAGAGATGGCGGTGAAGATTTTTCCATGTTTATGCAGATAGCGGTAAAGATATTTCCATGTTTATACAGATGGTGGTGTAGATATTTCCATGTTCATAGAGATGGCGGTCTAGATATTTCCATGTTTATAGAGATAGTGGTGTAGTTATTTCCAAGTTTTAGAGACAGCGTTGTAGATGTTTCCATGTTTATACTGATAGCAGTGAAGATATTTCCATGTTTATACTGATAGCGGTGTAGATATTTCCATGTTTACACAGATAGCAGTGTAGATACTTCCATGTTTATAGAGATAGTGGTGTAGATAATTTCAATTTTATACAGATAGCAGTGTACATATTTCCAAGTTAATACAGATAGCAGTGTAGATATTTCCACGTTTATAGAGATGGCTGTGTAGATATTTCCATGTTCATACAGATGGCGGTGTAGATATTTCCATGTTTATAGAGATGGCGGTGTAGATATTTTCATGTTTACACAGATGGCGGTGTAGATATTTCCATGTTTACACAGATAGCGGTGTAGATATTTCCATGCTTACACAGATAGCGGTGTGGATATTTCCATGTTTATGCAGATAGCGGTGTAGATATTTCCATGTTTATACAGATAGCGGTGTGGATATTTCCATGTTTATGCAGATAGCGGTGTAGATATTTCCATGTTTATACAGATAGTGGTGCAGATAGTTCCATGTTTATAAAGATAGCGGTGTCGATATTTCCATCTTAATACAGATGGCGGTGTAGATATGTCCATGTTCGTACAGATGGCGGTGTAGATATTTCCATGTTCATACAGATGGCGGTGTAGATATTTTGAAGTTTATAGAGATAGCGCTGTAGTTATTTCCATATTTATAGAGAAATCTGTGTAGATATTTCCATGTATATGCAGATAGCTGTGTAGATATTTCCATGTTCATGCAGATAGCGGTATAGATATTTCCATGTTCATCCAGATGCCGGTGTAGATATTTGCATGTTCATACAGATAGCGGTGTAGATATTTCCATGTTCATACAGATAGCGGTGTAGATATTTCCATGTTCATACAGATAGCGGTGTAGGTATTTCCAAGTTCTTACAGTTAGCGGTGTAGATATTTCCATGTTCATACAGATGGCGGTGTAGATATTTACATGTTCATACAGATGGCAGTGTAGATATTTCCATGTACATACAGGTGGAGGTGTAGATATTTCCATGTTTATACAGATAGCAGTGTAGTTATTTCCATGTTTATAGAGATAGCAGTGTAGATATTTCCATTGATATACTGATAGCTGTGTAGATATTTGCATATTTTTAGAGATAGTGTTGTAGATAATTTCAATTTCATACAGAGAGCAGTGTAGATATTTCCAATTTCATACAGATAGCGGTGTAGATATTTCCATGTTCATACAGATAGCGGTGTAGATATTTCCATGTTCATACAAATAGCGGTGTAGATATTTCCATGTTCATACAGTTAGCGGTGTAGATATTCCCATGTTCATACAGATGGCGGTGAAGATATTTATATGTTCATACATTTAGCGGTGTAGATATTTCCATGTTCATACAGATGGCGGTGTAGATATTTCCATGTTCATACAGATAGTGGTGTAGATATTTCCATGTTCATACCAATAGCGGTGTAGACATTTCCATGTTCATACATTTAGCGGTGTAGATATTTCCATGTTCATACAGATGGCGGTGAAGATATTTATATGTTCATACAGATGGCGGTGTAGACATTTCCATGTTTGTACGGATGGCAGTGTAGATATTTCCATGTTCATACAGGTGGCGGTGTAGATATTTCCATGTTTATACAGATAGCAGTGTAGTTATTTCCATGTTAATGGAGATAGCTGTGTAGATATTTCCATTGATATACAGATAGCTGTGTAGATATTTGCATGTTCATATAGATAGCGGTGTAGATATTTCCATGTTCGGACAGATAGCAGTGAAGATATTTCCATGTTTATACAGATAGCGGTGTAGATATTTTCATATTTATACAGATAGCAGGGTAGATATTTCCATGTTTTTAGAGATAGTGTTGTAGATAATTTCAATTTCATACAGAGAGCAGAGTAGATATTTCCATGTTCATGCAGATAGCGGTGTAGATATTTCCATGTTCATCCAGATGCCGGTGTAGATATATCCATGTTCATACAGATGGCGGTGAAGATATTTCCATGTTCATACAGATGGTGGTGTAGATATTTCCATGTTCATACAAATGGCGGTGTAAATATTTCCATGTTCATAGAGTTGGTGGTGTAGATATTTCCATGTTCATACAAATGGCGGTGTGGATATTTCCATGTTCATAGAGATGGCGGTGTAGATATTTCCATATTTATACAGATAGCAGTGTAGTTATTTCCATGTTTATAGGGATAGCTGTGTAGATATATTCATTGATATACAGATAGCTGTGTAGATATTTCCATGTTCATACAGATAGCGGTGTAGATATTTCCATGTTCATACAGATAGCGGTGTAGATATTTCCATGTTCATACTAATAGCGGTGTAGATATTTCCATGTTCATATAGTTAGCGGTGTAGATATTTCCATGTTCATACAGATGGCGGTGTAGATATTTACATGTTCATACAGATGGCGGTGTAGATATTTTCATGTTTAAACAGACGGCAGTGTAGATATTTCCATGTTTACACAGATAGCGGTGTAGACATTTCCATCTTTACACAGATAGCGGTGTGGATATTTCCATGTTTATGCTAATAGCAGTATAGGTATTTCCATGTTTATACAGATAGCGGTGCGGATATTTCCATGTTTATACAGATAGTTGGGCAGATATTTCCATGTTTATACAGATAGCGGTGTAGATATTTCCATCTTAATACAGATGGCGGTGTAGATATGTCCATGTTTGTACAGATGGCGGTGTAGATATTTCGAAGTTTATAGAGATAGCGCTGTAGATATTTCCATATTTATAGAGAAATCTCTGTAGATATTTCCATGTATATTCAGATAGCTTTGTAGATATTTCCATGTTCATGCAGATAGCGGAGTAGATATTTCCATGTTCATCCAGATGCCGGTGTACATATATCCATGTTCATACAGATGGCGGTGAAGGTATTTCCATGTTCATACAGATGGTGGTGTAGATATTTCCATGTTCATACAAATGGCGGTGTAAATATTTCCATGTTCATAGAGATGGCGGTGTAGATATTTCCATCTTCATACAAATGGCGGTTTGGATATTTCCATGTTCATACAGATGGTGGTGTAGATATTTACATGTTCATAGAGATGGCGGTGTAGATATTTCCATGTTCATACAAATGGCACTGTGGATATTTCCATGTTCATAGAGATGGCGGTGTAGATATTTCCATGTTTATACAGATAGCAGTGTAGTTATTTCCATGTTTATAGAGATAGTAGTGTAGATATTTCCATTGATATACAGATAGCTGTGTTGATATTTGCATGTTCATACAGATAGCGGTGTAGATATTTCCATGTTCATACAGAGGGCGGTGTAGATGTTTCCGTGTTCATACAGATAACGGTGTAGATATTTCCATGTTCATACAGATACCGGTGTAGATATTTCCATGTTCGTAAAGTTAGCGGTGTAGATATTTCCATGTGCATACAGATGGCGGTGTAGATATTTACATGTTCATGCAGATGGCGGTGTAGATATTTCCATGTTCGTACAGATGGCGGTGTAGATATTTCCATGTTGATAGAGATGGCGGTGAAGATTTTTCCATGTTTATGCAGATAGCGGTAAAGATATTTCCATGTTTATACAGATGGTGGTGTAGATATTTCCATGTTCATAGAGATGGCGGTCTAGATATTTCCATGTTTATAGAGATAGTGGTGTAGTTATTTCCAAGTTTTAGAGACAGCGTTGTAGATGTTTCCATGTTTATACTGATAGCAGTGAAGATATTTCCATGTTTATACTGATAGCGGTGTAGATATTTCCATGTTTACACAGATAGCAGTGTAGATACTTCCATGTTTATAGAGATAGTGGTGTAGATAATTTCAATTTTATACAGATAGCAGTGTACATATTTCCAAGTTAATACAGATAGCAGTGTAGATATTTCCACGTTTATAGAGATGGCTGTGTAGATATTTCCATGTTCATACAGATGGCGGTGTAGATATTTCCATGTTTATAGAGATGGCGGTGTAGATATTTTCATGTTTACACAGATGGCGGTGTAGATATTTCCATGTTTACACAGATAGCGGTGTAGATATTTCCATGCTTACACAGATAGCGGTGTGGATATTTCCATGTTTATGCAGATAGCGGTGTAGATATTTCCATGTTTATACAGATAGCGGTGCGGATATTTCCATGTTTATGCAGATAGCAGTGTAGATATTTCCATGTTTATACAGATAGTGGTGCAGATAGTTCCATGTTTATAAAGATAGCGGTGTCGATATTTCCATCTTAATACAGATGGCGGTGTAGATATGTCCATGTTCGTACAGATGGCGGTGTAGACATTTCCATGTTCATACAGATGGCGGTGTAGATATTTTGAAGTTTATAGAGATAGCGCTGTAGTTATTTCCATATTTATAGAGAAATCTGTGTAGATATTTCCATGTATATGCAGATAGCTGTGTAGATATTTCCATGTTCATGCAGATAGCGGTATAGATATTTCCATGTTCATCCAGATGCCGGTGTAGATATTTGCATGTTCTTACAGATAGCGGTGTAGATATTTCCATGTTCATACAGATAGCGGTGTAGATATTTCCATGTTCATACAGATAGCGGTGTAGGTATTTCCAAGTTCTTACAGTTAGCGGTGTAGATATTTCCATGTTCATACAGATGGCGGTGTAGATATTTACATGTTAATACAGATGGCAGTGTAGATATTTCCATGTACATACAGGTGGCGGTGTAGATATTTCCATGTTTATACAGATAGCAGTGTAGTTATTTCCATGTTTATAGAGATAGCAGTGTAGATATTTCCATTGATATACTGATAGCTGTGTAGATATTTGCATCTTTTTAGAGATAGTGTTGTAGATAATTTCAATTTCATACAGAGAGCAGTGTAGATATTTCCAATTTCATACAGATAGCGGTGTAGATATTTCCATGTTCATACAGATAGCGGTGTAGATATTTCCATGTTCATACAGATAGCGGTGTAGATATTTCCATGTTCATACAGTTAGCGGTGTAGATATTCCCATGTTCATACAGATGGCAGTGTAGATATTTACATGTTCATACAGATAGCGGTGTAGACATTTCCATGTTCATACATTTAGCGGTGTAGATATTTCCATGTTCATACAGATGGCGGTGAAGATATTTATATGTTCATACAGATGGCGGTGTAGACATTTCCATGTTTGTACGGATGGCAGTGTAGATATTTCCATGTTCATACAGGTGGCGGTGTAGATATTTCCATGTTTATACAGATAGCAGTGTAGTTATTTCCATGTTAATGGAGATAGCTGTGTAGATGTTTCCATTGATATACAGATAGCTGTGTAGATATTTGCATGTTCATATAGATAGCGGTGTAGATATTTCCATGTTCGGACAGATAGCAGTGAAGATATTTCCATGTTTATACAGATAGCGGTGTAGATATTTTCATATTTATACAGATAGCAGTGTAGATATTTCCATGTTTTTAGAGATAGTGTTGTAGATAATTTCAATTTCATACAGAGAGCAGAGTAGATATTTCCATGTTCATGCAGATAGCGGTGTAGATATTTCCATGTTCATCCAGATGCCGGTGTAGATATATCCATGTTCATACAGATGGCGGTGAAGATATTTCCATGTTCATACAGATGGTGGTGTAGATATTTCCATGTTCATACAAATGGCGGTGTAAATATTTCCATGTTCATAGAGATGGTGGTGTAGATATTTCCATGTTCATACAAATGGCGGTGTGGATATTTCCATGTTCATAGAGATGGCGGTGTAGATATTTCCATATTTATACAGATAGCAGTGTAGTTATTTCCATGTTTATAGGGATAGCTGTGTAGATATATTCATTGATATACAGATAGCTGTGTAGATATTTCCATGTTCATACAGATAGCGGTGTAGATATTTCCATGTTCATACAGATAGCGGTGTAGATATTTCCATGTTCATACAGATAGCGGTGTAGATATTTCCATGTTCATACTAATAGCGGTGTAGATATTTCCATGTTCATATAGTTAGCGGTGTAGATATTTCCATGTTCATACAGATGGCGGTGTAGATATTTACATGTTCATACAGATGGCGGTGTAGATATTTCCATGTTCGTACGGATGGCAGTGTAGATATTTCCATGTTCATACAGGCGGCGGTGTAGATATTTCCCTGTTTATACAGATATCAGTGTAGTTATTTTCATGTTTATAGAGATAGCAGTGTAGGTATTTCCACTGATATACAGATAGCTGTGTAGATATTTGCATGTTCATACAGATAGCGGTGTAGATATTTCCATGTTCGTACAGATAGCGGTGTTGATATCTCCATGTTCATACAGATAACGGTGTAGATATTTCCATGTTCATACAGATAGCGGTGTAGATATTTCCATGTACATACAGTTAGCGGTGTAGATATTTCCATGCTCATACAGGTGGCTTTGTAGATATTTACATGTTCATACAGATGGCAGTGTAGATATTTCCATGTTCGTACAGATGGCGGTGTATATATTTCCATGTCCATAGAGATGGCGGTGTACATATTTGCATGTTTATGCAGATATCGGTATAGATATTTCCATGTTTATACAGACGGTGGTGTAGATATTTCCATGTTTATAGAGATGGCGGTCTAGATATTTCCATGTTTATAGAGATAGAGGTGTAGTTATTTCCAAGTTTGTAGAGACAGCGTTGTAGATATTTCCATGTTTATACAGATAGCGGTGAAGATATTTCCATGTTTATACAGATAGCGGTGTAGATATTTCCATGTTTATACAGATAACAGTGTAGATATTTCCATGTTTATAGACATAGTGGTGTAGATAATTTCAATTTTATACAGATAGCATTGTAGATATTTCCAAGTTCATATAGATAGTGGTGTAGATATTTCCACGTTTATAGAGATGGCGGTGTAGATATTTCCATGTTCATCCAGATGGCGGTGTAGATATTTCCATGTTCATACAAATGGCGGTGTAGATATTTCCATGTTCATAGAGATGGCGGTGTCGATATTTCCATGTTCATACCAATGGCGGTGTAGATATTTCCATGTTCATAGAGATGGCGGTGTAGATATTTCCATGTATATACAGATAGCAGTGTAGTTATTTCCATGTTTATAGAGATAGCTGTGTAGATATTTCCATTGATATACAGATAGCTGTGTAGATATTTGCATGTTCATACAGATAGCGGTGTAGATATTTCCATGATTATACAGATAGCGGAATAGATATTTCCATGTTCATACAGACAGCGGTGTAGATATTTCCATGTTCATACAGATAGCGGTGTAGATATTTCCATGTTCATACAGATAGCGGTGTAGATATTTCCATGTTCATACAGTTAGCGGTGTAGATATTTCCATGTTTATAGAGATAGTGGTGTAGTTATTTCCAAGTTTATAGAGACAGCGTTGTAGATATTTCCATGTTTATACAGATAGCGGTGGAGATATTTCCATGTTTATACACATAGCGGTGTAGATATTTCCATGTTTATACAGATAGCAGTGTAGATATTTCCATGTTTATAGAGATAGTGGTGTAGATAATTTCCATTTTATACAGAGAGCAGTGTAGATATTTCCAAGTTCGTACAGATAGCGGTGTAGATATTTCCACGTTTATAGAGATGGCGGTGTAGATATTTCCATGTTCATACAGATGGCGGTGTAGATATTTCCAAGTTTATAAGGATGGCGGTGTAGATATTTTCATGTTTAAACAGACGGCAGTGTAGATATTTCCATGTTTACACAGATAGCGGTGTAGACATTTCCATCTTTACACAGATAGCGGTGTGGATATTTCCATGTTTATGCTGATAGCAGTGTAGGTATTTCCATGTTTATACAGATAGCGGTGCGGATATTTCCATCTTTATACAGATAGTTGGGCAGATATTTCCATGTTTATACAGATAGCGGTGTAGATATTTCCATCTTAATACAGATGGCGGTGTAGATATGTCCATGTTTGTACAGATGGCGGTGTAGATATTTCCATGTTCATACAGATGGCGGTGTAGATATTTCGAAGTTTATAGAGATAGCGCTGTAGTTATTTCCATATTTATAGAGAAATCTCTGTAGATATTTCCATGTATATTCAGATAGCTTTGTAGATATTTCCATGTTCATGCAGATAGCGGTGTAGATATTTCCATGTTCATCCAGATGCCGGTGTACATATATCCATGTTCATACAGATGGCGGTGAAGATATTTCCATGTTCATACAGATGGTGGTGTAGATATTTCCATGTTCATACAAATGGCGGTGTAAATATTTCCATGTTCATAGAGATGGCGGTGTAGATATTTCCATGTTCATACAAATGGCGGTGTGGATATTTCCATGTTCATAGAGATGGCGGTGTAGATATTTCCATATTTATACAGATAGCAGTGTAGTTATTTCCATGTTTATAGGGATAGCTGTGTAGATATTTTCATTGATATACAGATAGCTGTGTAGATATTTCCATGTTCATACAGATAGCGGTGTAGATATTTCCATGTTCATACAGATAGCGGTGTAGATATTTCCATGTTCATACCAATAGCGGTGTAGATATTTCCATGTTCATATAGTTAGCGGTGTAGATATTTCCATGTTCATACAGATAGCGGTGTAGATATTTCCATCTTCATATAGATGGCGGTGTAGCTATTTACATGTTCATACAGATGGCGGTGCAGATATTTCCATGTTCGTACATATGGCAGTGTAGATATTTCCATGTTCATACAGGTGGCGGTGTAGATATTTCCATGTTTATACAGATAGCAGTGTAGTTCTTTCCATGTTTACAGAGATAGCAGTGTTGATATTTCCATTGATATACAGATAGCTGTGTAGATATTTGCATGTTCATACAGATAGCGGTGTAGATATTTCCGTGTTCATACAGATAGCGGTGTAGATATTTCCATGTTCATACAGAGAGCATTGTAGATATTTCCATGTTTATAGAGATAGTGGTGTAGTTATTTCCAAGTTTATAGAGACAGCGTTGTAGATATTTCCATGTTTATACAGATAGCGGTGGAGATATTTCCATGTTTATACACATAGCGGTGTAGATATTTCCATGTTTATACAGATAGCAGTGTAGATATTTCCATGTTTATAGAGATAGTGGTGTAGATAATTTCCATTTTATACAGAGAGCAGTGTAGATATTTCCAAGTTCGTACAGATAGCGGTGTAGATATTTCGACGTTTATAGCGATGGCGGTGTAGATATTTCCATGTTCATACAGATGGCGGTGTAGATATTTCCAAGTTTATAAGGATGGCGGTGTAGATATTTTCATGTTTAAACAGACGGCAGTGTAGATATTTCCATGTTTACACAGATAGCGGTGTAGACATTTCCATCTTTACACAGATAGCGGTGTGGATATTTCCATGTTTATGCTGATAGCAGTATAGGTATTTCCATGTTTATACAGATAGCGGTGCGGATATTTCCATGTTTATACAGATAGTTGGGCAGATATTTCCATGTTTATACAGATAGCGGTGTAGATATTTCCATCTTAATACAGATGGCGGTGTAGATATGTCCATGTTTGTACAGATGGCGGTGTAGATATTTCGAAGTTTATAGAGATAGCGCTGTAGATATTTCCATATTTATAGAGAAATCTCTGTAGATATTTCCATGTATATTCAGATAGCTTTGTAGATATTTCCATGTTCATGCAGATAGCGGAGTAGATATTTCCATGTTCATCCAGATGCCGGTGTACATATATCCATGTTCATACAGATGGCGGTGAAGGTATTTCCATGTTCATACAGATGGTGGTGTAGATATTTCCATGTTCATACAAATGGCGGTGTAAATATTTCCATGTTCATAGAGATGGCGGTGTAGATATTTCCATCTTCATACAAATGGCGGTTTGGATATTTCCATGTTCATACAGATGGTGGTGTAGATATTTACATGTTCATAGAGATGGCGGTGTAGATATTTCCATGTTCATACAAATGGCACTGTGGATATTTCCATGTTCATAGAGATGGCGGTGTAGATATTTCCATGTTTATACAGATAGCAGTGTAGTTATTTCCATGTTTATAGAGATAGTAGTGTAGATATTTCCATTGATATACAGATAGCTGTGTTGATATTTGCATGTTCATACAGATAGCGGTGTAGATATTTCCATGTTCATACAGAGGGCGGTGTAGATGTTTCCGTGTTCATACAGATAACGGTGTAGATATTTCCATGTTCATACAGATACCGGTGTAGATATTTCCATGTTCATACAGTTAGCGGGGTAGATATTTCCATGTGCATACAGATGGCGGTGTAGATATTTACATGTTCATGCAGATGGCGGTGTAGATATTTCCATGTTCGTACAGATGGCGGTGTAGATATTTCCATGTTGATAGAGATGGCGGTGAAGATTTTTCCATGTTTATGCAGATAGCGGTAAAGATATTTCCATGTTTATACAGATGGTGGTGTAGATATTTCCATGTTCATAGAGATGGCGGTCTAGATATTTCCATGTTTATAGAGATAGTGGTGTAGTTATTTCCAAGTTTTAGAGACAGCGTTGTAGATGTTTCCATGTTTATACTGATAGCAGTGAAGATATTTCCATGTTTATACTGATAGCGGTGTAGATATTTCCATGTTTACACAGATAGCAGTGTAGATACTTCCATGTTTATAGAGATAGTGGTGTAGATAATTTCAATTTTATACAGATAGCAGTGTACATATTTCCAAGTTAATACAGATAGCAGTGTAGATATTTCCACGTTTATAGAGATGGCTGTGTAGATATTTCCATGTTCATAC
Source organism: Gorilla gorilla gorilla (assembly GCF_029281585.2). NCBI lineage: Eukaryota > Metazoa > Chordata > Mammalia > Primates > Hominidae > Gorilla > Gorilla gorilla. The sequence goes on along the minus strand of NC_073235.2, from coordinate 11,368,479 downwards.
AGATGGCGGTGTAGATATTTCCATGTTTATAGAGATGGCGGTGTAGATATTTTCATGTTTACACAGATGGCGGTGTAGATATTTCCATGTTTACACAGATAGCGGTGTAGATATTTCCATGCTTACACAGATAGCGGTGTGGATATTTCCATGTTTATGCAGATAGCGGTGTAGATATTTCCATGTTTATACAGATAGCGGTGCGGATATTTCCATGTTTATGCAGATAGCAGTGTAGATATTTCCATGTTTATACAGATAGTGGTGCAGATAGTTCCATGTTTATAAAGATAGCGGTGTCGATATTTCCATCTTAATACAGATGGCGGTGTAGATATGTCCATGTTCGTACAGATGGCGGTGTAGACATTTCCATGTTCATACAGATGGCGGTGTAGATATTTTGAAGTTTATAGAGATAGCGCTGTAGTTATTTCCATATTTATAGAGAAATCTGTGTAGATATTTCCATGTATATGCAGATAGCTGTGTAGATATTTCCATGTTCATGCAGATAGCGGTATAGATATTTCCATGTTCATCCAGATGCCGGTGTAGATATTTGCATGTTCATACAGATAGCGGTGTAGATATTTCCATGTTCATACAGATAGCGGTGTAGATATTTCCATGTTCATACAGATAGCAGTGTAGGTATTTCCAAGTTCTTACAGTTAGCGGTGTAGATATTTCCATGTTCATACAGATGGCGGTGTAGATATTTACATGTTAATACAGATGGCAGTGTAGATATTTCCATGTACATACAGGTGGCGGTGTAGATATTTCCATGTTTATACAGATAGCAGTGTAGTTATTTCCATGTTTATAGAGATAGCAGTGTAGATATTTCCATTGATATACTGATAGCTGTGTAGATATTTTCATCTTTTTAGAGATAGTGTTGTAGATAATTTCAATTTCATACAGAGAGCAGTGTAGATATTTCCAATTTCATACAGATAGCGGTGTAGATATTTCCATGTTCATACAGATAGCGGTGTAGATATTTCCATGTTCATACAGATAGCGGTGTAGATATTTCCATGTTCATACAGTTAGCGGTGTAGATATTCCCATGTTCATACAGATGGCAGTGTAGATATTTACATGTTCATACAGATAGCGGTGTAGACATTTCCATGTTCATACATTTAGCGGTGTAGATATTTCCATGTTCATACAGATGGCGGTGAAGATATTTATATGTTCATACAGATGGCGGTGTAGACATTTCCATGTTTGTACGGATGGCAGTGTAGATATTTCCATGTTCATACAGGTGGCGGTGTAGATATTTCCATGTTTATACAGATAGCAGTGTAGTTATTTCCATGTTAATGGAGATAGCTGTGTAGATATTTCCATTGATATACAGATAGCTGTGTAGATATTTGCATGTTCATATAGATAGCGGTGTAGATATTTCCATGTTCGGACAGATAGCAGTGAAGATATTTCCATGTTTATACAGATAGCGGTGTAGATATTTTCATATTTATACAGACAGCAGTGTAGATATTTCCATGTTTTTAGAGATAGTGTTGTAGATAATTTCAATTTCATACAGAGAGCAGAGTAGATATTTCCATGTTCATGCAGATAGCGGTGTAGATATTTCCATGTTCATCCAGATGCCGGTGTAGATATATCCATGTTCATACAGATGGCGGTGAAGATATTTCCATGTTCATACAGATGGTGGTGTAGATATTTCCATGTTCATACAAATGGCGGTGTAAATATTTCCATGTTCATAGAGATGGTGGTGAAGATATTTCCATGTTCATACAAATGGCGGTGTGGATATTTCCATGTTCATAGAGATGGCGGTGTAGATATTTCCATATTTATACAGATAGCAGTGTAGTTATTTCCATGTTTATAGGGATAGCTGTGTAGATATATTCATTGATATACAGATAGCTGTGTAGATATTTCCATGTTCATACAGATAGCGGTGTAGATATTTCCATGTTCATACAGATAGCGGTGTAGATATTTCCATGTTCATACTAATAGTGGTGTAGATATTTCCATGTTCATATAGTTAGCGGTGTAGATATTTCCATGTTCATACAGATGGCGGTGTAGATATTTACATGTTCATACAGATGGCGGTGTAGATATTTCCATGTTCGTACGGATGGCAGTGTAGATATTTCCATGTTCATACAGGCGGCGGTGTAGATATTTCCCTGTTTATACAGATATCAGTGTAGTTATTTTCATGTTTATAGAGATAGCAGTGTAGGTATTTCCACTGATATACAGATAGCTGTGTAGATATTTGCATGTTCATACAGATAGCGGTGTAGATATTTCCATGTTCGTACAGATAGCGGTGTTGATATCTCCATGTTCATACAGATAACGGTGTAGATATTTCCATGTTCATACAGATAGCGGTGTAGATATTTCCATGTACATACAGTTAGCGGTGTAGATATTTCCATGCTCATACAGGTGGCTTTGTAGATATTTACATGTTCATACAGATGGCAGTGTAGATATTTCCATGTTCGTACAGATGGCGGTGTATATATTTCCATGTCCATAGAGATGGCGGTGTACATATTTCCATGTTTATGCAGATATCGGTATAGATATTTCCATGTTTATACAGACGGTGGTGTAGATATTTCCATGTTTATAGAGATGGCGGTCTAGATATTTCCATGTTTATAGAGATAGAGGTGTAGTTATTTCCAAGTTTGTAGAGACAGCGTTGTAGATATTTCCATGTTTATACAGATAGCGGTGAAGATATTTCCATGTTTATACAGATAGCGGTGTAGATATTTCCATGTTTATACAGATAACAGTGTAGATATTTCCATGTTTATAGACATAGTGGTGTAGATAATTTCAATTTTATACAGATAGCATTGTAGATATTTCCAAGTTCATATAGATAGTGGTGTAGATATTTCCACGTTTATAGAGATGGCGGTGTAGATATTTCCATGTTCATCCAGATGGCGGTGTAGATATTTCCATGTTCATACAAATGGCGGTGTAGATATTTCCATGTTCATAGAGATGGCGGTGTCGATATTTCCATGTTCATACCAATGGCGGTGTAGATATTTCCATGTTCATAGAGATGGCGGTGTAGATATTTCCATGTATATACAGATAGCAGTGTAGTTATTTCCATGTTTATAGAGATAGCTGTGTAGATATTTCCATTGATATACAGATAGCTGTGTAGATATTTGCATGTTCATACAGATAGCGGTGTAGATATTTCCATGATTATACAGATAGCGGAATAGATATTTCCATGTTCATACAGACAGCGGTGTAGATATTTCCATGTTCATACAGATAGCGGTGTAGATATTTCCATGTTCATACAGATAGCGGTGTAGATATTTCCATGTTCATACAGTTAGCGGTGTAGATATTTCCATGTTTATAGAGATAGGGGTGTAGTTATTTCCAAGTTTATAGAGACAGCGTTGTAGATATTTCCATGTTTATACAGATAGCGGTGGAGATATTTCCATGTTTATACACATAGCGGTGTAGATATTTCCATGTTTATACAGATAGCAGTGTAGATATTTCCATGTTTATAGAGATAGTGGTGTAGATAATTTCCATTTTATACAGAGAGCAGTGTAGATATTTCCAAGTTCGTACAGATAGCGGTGTAGATATTTCCACGTTTATAGAGATGGTGGTGTAGATATTTCCATGTTCATACAGATGGCGGTGTAGATATTTCCAAGTTTATAAGGATGGCGGTGTAGATATTTTCATGTTTAAACAGACGGCAGTGTAGATATTTCCATGTTTACACAGATAGCGGTGTAGACATTTCCATCTTTACACAGATAGCGGTGTGGATATTTCCATGTTTATGCTGATAGCAGTGTAGGTATTTCCATGTTTATACAGATAGCGGTGCGGATATTTCCATCTTTATACAGATAGTTGGGCAGATATTTCCATGTTTATACAGATAGCGGTGTAGATATTTCCATCTTAATACAGATGGCGGTGTAGATATGTCCATGTTTGTACAGATGGCGGTGTAGATATTTCCATGTTCATACAGATGGCGGTGTAGATATTTCGAAGTTTATAGAGATAGCGCTGTAGTTATTTCCATATTTATAGAGAAATCTCTGTAGATATTTCCATGTATATTCAGATAGCTTTGTAGATATTTCCATGTTCATGCAGATAGCGGTGTAGATATTTCCATGTTCATCCAGATGCCGGTGTACATATATCCATGTTCATACAGATGGCGGTGAAGATATTTCCATGTTCATACAGATGGTGGTGTAGATATTTCCATGTTCATACAAATGGCGGTGTAAATATTTCCATGTTCATAGAGATGGCGGTGTAGATATTTCCATGTTCATACAAATGGCGGTGTGGATATTTCCATGTTCATAGAGATGGCGGTGTAGATATTTCCATATTTATACAGATAGCAGTGTAGTTATTTCCATGTTTATAGGGATAGCTCTGTAGATATTTTCATTGATATACAGATAGCTGTGTAGATATTTCCATGTTCATACAGATAGCGGTGTAGATATTTCCATGTTCATACAGATAGCGGTGTAGATATTTCCATGTTCATACCAATAGCGGTGTAGATATTTCCATGTTCATATAGTTAGCGGTGTAGATATTTCCATGTTCATACAGATAGCGGTGTAGATATTTCCATCTTCATACAGATGGCGGTGTAGCTATTTACATGTTCATACAGATGGCGGTGCAGATATTTCCATGTTCGTACATATGGCAGTGTAGATATTTCCATGTTCATACAGGTGGCGGTGTAGATATTTCCATGTTTATACAGATAGCAGTGTAGTTCTTTCCATGTTTACAGAGATAGCAGTGTTGATATTTCCATTGATATACAGATAGCTGTGTAGATATTTGCATGTTCATACAGATAGCGGTGTAGATATTTCCGTGTTCATACAGATAGCGGTGTAGATATTTCCATGTTCATACAGAGAGCATTGTAGATATTTCCATGTTTATAGAGATAGTGGTGTAGTTATTTCCAAGTTTATAGAGATAGCGTTGTAGATATTTCCATGTTTATACAGATAGCGATGGAGATATTTCCATGTTTATACACATAGCGGTGTAGATATTTCCATGTTTATACAGATAGCAGTGTAGATATTTCCATGTTTATAGAGATAGTGGTGTAGATAATTTCCATTTTATACAGAGAGCATTGTAGATATTTCCAAGTTCGTACAGATAGCGGTGTAGATATTTCGACGTTTATAGCGATGGCGGTGTAGATATTTCCATGTTCATACAGATGGCGGTGTAGATATTTCCAAGTTTATAAGGATGGCGGTGTAGATATTTTCATGTTTAAACAGACGGCAGTGTAGATATTTCCATGTTTACACAGATAGCGGTGTAGACATTTCCATCTTTACACAGATAGCGGTGTGGATATTTCCATGTTTATGCTGATAGCAGTATAGGTATTTCCATGTTTATACAGATAGCGGTGCGGATATTTCCATGTTTATACAGATAGTTGGGCAGATATTTCCATGTTTATACAGATAGCGGTGTAGATATTTCCATCTTAATACAGATGGCGGTGTAGATATGTCCATGTTTGTACAGATGGCGGTGTAGATATTTCGAAGTTTATAGAGATAGCGCTGTAGATATTTCCATATTTATAGAGAAATCTCTGTAGATATTTCCATGTATATTCAGATAGCTTTGTAGATATTTCCATGTTCATGCAGATAGCGGAGTAGATATTTCCATGTTCATCCAGATGCCGGTGTACATATATCCATGTTCATACAGATGGCGGTGAAGGTATTTCCATGTTCATACAGATGGTGGTGTAGATATTTCCATGTTCATACAAATGGCGGTGTAAATATTTCCATGTTCATAGAGATGGCGTTGTAGATATTTCCATCTTCATACAAATGGCGGTTTGGATATTTCCATGTTCATACAGATGGTGGTGTAGATATTTACATGTTCATAGAGATGGCGGTGTAGATATTTCCATGTTCATACAAATGGCACTGTGGATATTTCCATGTTCATAGAGATGGCGGTGTAGATATTTCCATGTTTATACAGATAGCAGTGTAGTTATTTCCATGTTTATAGAGATAGTAGTGTAGATATTTCCATTGATATACAGATAGCTGTGTTGATATTTGCATGTTCATACAGATAGCGGTGTAGATATTTCCATGTTCATACAGATAGCGGTGTAGGTATTTCCAAGTTCTTACAGTTAGCGGTGTAGATATTTCCATGTTCATACAGATGGCGGTGTAGATATTTACATGTTAATACAGATGGCAGTGTAGATATTTCCATGTACATACAGGTGGCGGTGTAGATATTTCCATGTTTATACAGATAGCAGTGTAGTTATTTCCATGTTTATAGAGATAGCAGTGTAGATATTTCCATTGATATACTGATAGCTGTGTAGATATTTGCATCTTTTTAGAGATAGTGTTGTAGATAATTTCAATTTCATACAGAGAGCAGTGTAGATATTTCCAATTTCATACAGATAGCGGTGTAGATATTTCCATGTTCATACAGATAGCGGTGTAGATATTTCCATGTTCATACAGATAGCGGTGTAGATATTTCCATGTTCATACAGTTAGCGGTGTAGATATTCCCATGTTCATACAGATGGCAGTGTAGATATTTACATGTTCATACAGATAGCGGTGTAGACATTTCCATGTTCATACATTTAGCGGTGTAGATATTTCCATGTTTATACAGATAACAGTGTAGATATTTCCATGTTTATAGACATAGTGGTGTAGATAATTTCAATTTTATACAGATAGCATTGTAGATATTTCCAAGTTCATATAGATAGTGGTGTAGATATTTCCACGTTTATAGAGATGGCGGTGTAGATATTTCCATGTTCATCCATATGGCGGTGTAGATATTTCCATGTTCATACAAATGGCGGTGTAGATATTTCCATGTTCATAGAGATGGCGGTGTCGATATTTCCATGTTCATACCAATGGCGGTGTAGATATTTCCATGTTCATAGAGATGGCGGTGTAGATATTTCCATGTATATACAGATAGCAGTGTAGTTATTTCCATGTTTATAGAGATAGCTGTGTAGATATTTCCATTGATATACAGATAGCTGTGTAGATATTTGCATGTTCATACAGATAGCGGTGTAGATATTTCCATGTTCATACAGATAGCGGTGTAGATATTTCCATGTTCATACAGATAGCGGTGTAGATATTTCCATGTTCATACAGATAGCGGTGTAGATATTTCCATGTTCATACAGATAGCGGTGTAGATATTTCCATGTTCATACAGTTAGCGGTGTAGATATTTCCATGTTTATAGAGATAGTGGTGTAGTTATTTCCATGTTTATAGAGATAGTGGTGTAGTTATTTCCAAGTTTATAGAGACAGCGTTGTAGATATTTCCATGTTTATACAGATAGCGGTGGAGATATTTCCATGTTTATACACTTAGCGGTGTAGATATTTCCATGTTTATACAGATAGCAGTGTAGATATTTCCATGTTTATAGAGATAGTGGTGTAGATAATTTCAATTTTATACCGAGAGCAGTGTAGATATTTCCAAGTTCGTTCAGATAACGGTGTAGATATTTCCATGTTTATACAGATGGCGGTGTAGATATTTCCATGTTCATACTGATGGCGGTGTAGATATTTCCATGTTTATAGAGATGGCGGTGTAGATATTTTCATGTTTATACAGATAGCGTTGTAGACATTTCCATGTTTACACAGATAGCGGTGTGGATATTTCCATGTTTATGCAGATAGCGGTGTAGATATTTCCATGTTTATAAAGATAGCGTTGCGGATATTTCCATGTTTATACAGATAGTTGGGCAGATATTTCCATGTTTATACAGATAGCGGTGTAGATATTTGCATGTTCATACAGATAGCGGTGTAGATTTTCCATGTTCATACAGATAGCGTTGTAGATATTTCCATGTTCATACAGATAGCGGTGTAGATATTTCCATGTTCATGCAGATAGCTTTGTAGATATTTCCATGTTCATACCAATAGCGGTGTAGATATTTCCATGTCAATACAGTTAGCGTTGTAGATATTTCCATGTTCATACAGATGGCGGTGTAGATATTTACATGTTCATAGAGATGGCGGTGTAGATATTTCCATGTTCATACAAATGGCGGTGTAGATATTTCCATGTTCATAGAGATGGCGGTGTAGATATTTCCATGTTTATACAGATATCAGTGTAGTTATTTCCATGTTTATAGGGATAGCAGTGTAGATATTTTCATTGATATACAGATAGCTGTGTAGATATTTCCATGTTCATACAGATGGCGGTGTAGATATTTACATGTTCATAGAGATGGCGGTGTAGATATTTCCATGTTCATAGAAATGGCACTGTGGATATTTCCATGTTCATAGAGATGGCGGTGTAGATATTTCCATGTTTATACAGATAGCAGTGTAGTTATTTCCATGTTTATAGAGATAGTAGTGTAGATATTTCCATTGATATACAGATAGCTGTGTTGATATTTGCATGTTCATACAGATAGCGGTGTAGATATTTCCATGTTCATACAGAGGGCGGTGTAGATGATTCCGTGTTCATACAGATAGCGGTGTAGATATTTCCATGTTCATACAGATAGCGTTGTAGATATTTCCATGTTCATACAGACAGTGGTGTAGATATTTCCATGTTCATACAGATAACGGTGTAGATATTTCCATGTTCATACAGATACCGGTGTAGATATTTCGATGTTCGTAAAGTAAGCAGTGTAGATATTTCCATGTGCATACAGATGGCGGTGTAGATATTTACATGTTCATGCAGATGGCGGTGTAGATATTTCCATGTTCGTACAGATGGCGGTGTAGATATTTCCATGTTCATAGAGATGGCGGTGAAGATATTTCCATGTTTATGCAGATAGCGGTATAGATATTTCCATGTTTATACAGATGGTGGTGTAGATATTTCCATGTTCTTAGAGATGGCGGTCTAGATATTTCCATGTTTATAGAGATAGTGGTGAAGTTATTTCCAAGTTTTAGAGACAGCGTTGTTGATGTTTCCATGTTTATACTGATAGCAGTGAAGATATTTCCATGTTTATACAGATAGCGGTGTTGATATTTCCATGTTTACACAGATAGCAGTGTAGATACTTCCATGTTTATAGAGTTAGTGGTGTAGATAATTTCAATTTTATACAGATAGCACTGTACATATTTCCAAGTTCATACAGATTGCAGTGTAGATATTTCCATTGATATACAGATAGCTTTGTAGATATTTCCATGTTCATACAGATGACGGTGTAGATATTTACATGTTGATACAGATGGCGGTGTAGATATTTCCATGTTCATACAGATGGCGGTGTAGATATTTCCGTGTTCATACAGATAGCGGTGTAGACATTTCCATGTTTACACAGATAGCGGTGTGGATATTTCCATGTTTTTGCCGATAGAAGTGTAGATATTTCCAAGTTTATACAGATAGTGGTGCGGATATTTCCATGTTTATACAGATAGTTGGGCAGATATTTCCATGTTAATACAGATAGCGGTGTTGATATTTCCATCTTAATACAGATGGCGGTGTAGATATGTCCAGGTTTCTACATCCGGCGGTGTAGATATTTCCATGTTCATACAGATGGTGGTTTAGATATTTCAAAGTTTATAGAGATAGCGCTGTAGTTATTTCCATATTTATAGAGAAATCTGTGTAGATATTTCCATGTGTATTCAGGTAGCTGTGTAGTTATTTCCGTGTTCATGCAGATAGCGAAGTAGATATTTCCATGCTCATCCAGATGCCGGTGCACATATATCCATGTTCATACAGATGGCGGTGAAGATATTTCCATGTTCATACAGCTGGCGGTATAGATGTTTTCATGTTCGTACAGATGGCGGTGTAGCTATTTCCATGTTCATAGAGATGGCGGTGTAGATATTTCCATGTTTATACAGATAGCGGTGTAGTTATTTCGATGTTTATACAGATAGCAGTGTAGAAATTTCCATTGATATAGAGATGGCGGTGTAGATATTTCCTTGTTCATACAGTAAGCGGTGTAGATATTTCCATGTTCATATAGATGGCGGTGTAGATATTTACATGTTCAAACAGCTGGCGGTATAGATATTTCCATGTTTGTACAGATGGCGGTGTAGATATTTCCATGTTCTTAGAGATGGCTTTGTAGATATTTCCATGTTTATGCATATAGCGGTATAGATATTTCCATTTTTATACAGATGGTGGTGTAGATATTCATATGTTTATAGAGATGGTGGTCTAGATATTTCCATGTAAACAGAGATAGTGGAGTAGTTATTTCCAAGTTTATAGAGACAGCATTGTAGATATTTCCATGTTTTTACAGATAGCGGTGAAGATATTTCCATGTTTATACAGATAGCGGTGTAGATATTTCCATGTTTATACAGATAGCAGTGTAGATATTTCCATGTTTATAGAGATAGTGGTGTAGATAATTTCAATTTTATACAGAGAGCAGTGAAGATATTTCCAAGTTCATACAGATAGCGTTGTAGATATTTCCAGGTTTATAGAGATGGCGGTGTAGATATTTCCATGTTCATACAGATGGCGGTGTAGATATTTCCATGTTTATAGGGATGGCGGTGTAGATATTTTCATGCTTACACAGCTGGCGGTGTAGATATTTCCATGTTTGCACAGATAGCGGTGTAGACATTTCCATGTTTACACAGATGGCAGTGTGGATATTTCCATGTTTATGCAGATAGCAGTGTAGATATTTCCATGTTTATACAGATAGCGGTGCGGATATTTCCATGTTTATACAGATAGTTGGGCAGATATTTCCATGTTTATACAGATAGCGGTGTAGATATTTCCATCTTAATACAGATGGCGGTGTAGATATGTCCATGTTCGTACAGATGGCGGAGTAGATATTTCCATGTTCATAGAGATGGTGGTGTAGATATTTCGAAGTTTATAGAGATAGCGCTGTAGATATTTCCACACTTATAGAGAAATCTGTGTAGATATTTCCATGTATATTCAGGTAGCTGTGTAGATATATCCATGTTCATGCAGATAGCGGTGTAGATATTTCCATTTTCATCCAGATGCCGGTGTACATATATCCATGTTCACACAGACGGTGATGAAGATATTTCCATGTTCATACAGATGGTGGTGTAGATATTTCCATGTTCATACAAATGATGGTGTAGATATTTCCCTGTTCATAGAGATGGCGGTGTAGATATTTCCATGTTCATACAAATAGCAGTGTAGATATTTCCATGTTCATAGAGATGGCGGTGTAGGTATTTCCATGTTTATACAGATAGCAGCATAGTTATTTCCATGTTTATAGAGATGGCAGTGTAGATATTTCCATTGATATACAGATAGCTGTGTAGATATTTTCATGTTCATACAGATAGCAGTGTGGATATTTCCATGTTCATACAGATAGCGGTGTGGATATTTCCATGTTCATACAGATAGCGGTGTAGATATTTCCATGTTCATACAGATAGCGGTGTAGATATTTCCATGTTCATACAGATAGCGGTGTAGATATTTCCATGTTCATACAGATAGCGGTGTAGATATTTCCATGTTCATACAGTTAGCGGTGTAGATATTTCCATGTTCATACAGATGGCGGTGAAGATATTTCGAAGTTTATAGAGGTAGTGCTGCAGATATTTCCATACTTATAGAGAAATCTGTGTAGATATTTCCATGTATATTCAGATAGCTGTGTAGATATTTCCATGTCCATGTAGATAGCGGTGTAGATATTTCCATATTCATCCAGATGCCGGTGTACATATATCCATGTTCATACAGATGGCGGTGTAGATATTTCCATGTTCATACACATGGCGGTGTAGATATTTCGCTGTTCATAGAGATAGCGGTGTAGATATTTCCATGTTCATACAAATAGCGTTGTAGATATTTCCATGTTCGTAGAGATGGCGGTGTACATATTTCCATGTTTATGCAGATAGCTGTATAGATATTTCCATGTTTCTACAGATGGTGGTGTAGATATTTCCATGTTTATTGAGATGGCGGTCTAGATATTTCCATGTTTATAGAGATAGAGGTGTAGTTATTTCCAAGTTTATAGAGACAGCGTTGTAGATTTTTCCATGTTTATACAGATAGCGGTGAAGATATTTCCATGTTTATACCGATAGCGGTGTAGATATTTCCATTTTTATACAGATAACAGTGTACATATTTCCATGTTTATAGAGATAGTGGTGAAGACAATTTCAATTTTATACAGATAGCAGTGGAGATATTTCCAATTTCATACAGATAGCGGTGTAGATATTTCCATGTTCATACAGATAGCGGTGTAGATATTTCCATGTTCATACCAATAGCGGTGTAGATATTTCCATGTTCATACAGTTAGCGGTGTAGATATTTCCATGTTTATAGAAATGGCGGTGTAGATATTTTCATGTTTACACAGATGGCGGTGTAGATATTTCCATGTTTACACAGATAGCGTTGTAGACATTTCCATGTTTACACAGATAGCGGTGTGGATATTTCCATGTTTATGCAGATAGCGGTGTAGATATTTCCATGTTTATAAAGATAGCGGTGCGGATATTTCCATGTTTATACAGATAGTTGGGCAGATATTTCTATGTTTATACAGATAGCGGTGTAGATATTTCCATCTTAATACAGATGGCGGTGTAGATATGTCCATGTTCGTACAGATGGCGGTGTAGATATTTCCATGTTCATACAGATGGCGGTGTAGATATTTCGAAGTTTATAGAGACAGCGCTGTAGTTATTTCCATATTTATAGAGAAATCTGTGTAGATATTTCCATGCATATGCAGACAGCTGTGTAGATATTTCCTTGTTCATGCAGATAGCGGTGTAGATATTTCCATGTTCATCCAGATGCTGGTGTAGATATATCCGTGTTCGTACAGATGGTGGTGAAGATAGTTCCATGTTCATACAGATGGCGGTGTAGATATTTCCATGTTCATACAAATGGCGGTGTAAATATTTCCATGTTCATAGAGATGGCGGTGTAGATGTTTCCATGTTCATACAAATGGCGGTGTAGATATTTCCATGTTCATAGAGATGGCGTTGTAGATATTTCCATGTTTATACAGATAGCAGTGTAGTTATTTCCATGTTTATAGAGATAGCGGTGTAGATAATTTCAATTTCATACAGATAGCTGGTTAGATATTTGCATGTTCATACAGATAGCGGTGTAGATATTTACATCTTCATACAAATAGCGGGGTAGATATTTCTATGTTCATACAGATAGCGGTGTAGATATTTCCATGTTCATACAGATAGCGGTGTAGATATTTCCATTTTCATACCAATAGCGGTGTGGATATTTCCATGTCCATACAGTTAGCGGTGTAGATATTTCCATGTTCATACAGATGGCGGTGTAGATATTTACATGTTCATACAGATGGCAGTGTAGATATTTCCATGTTCGTACGGATGGCATTGTAGATATTTCCATGTTCATACAGGTGCCGGTGTAGATATTTCCATGTTCATACCAATAGCGGTGTGGATATTTCCATGTCCATACAGTTAGCGGTGTAGATAATTCCATGTTCATACAGATGGTGGTGTAGATATTTCCATGTTCATACAAATGGCAGTGAAGATTTTCCATGTTCATAGAGATGGCGGTGTAGATGTTTCCGTGTTCATACAAATGGCGTTGTAGATATCTCCATGTTCATAGAGATGGTGGTGTAGATATTTCCATGATAATACAGATAGCAATGTAGTTATTTCCATGTTTATACAGATAGCGGTTTAGATATTTCTATGTTCATACAGATAGCGTTGTAGATATTTCCATGTTCATACTGATAGCGGTGTAGATATTTCCATGTTCATACAGATAGCGGTGTAGATATTTCCATGTTCATAGAGTTAGCAGTGTAGATATTTCCATGTTCATATAGATGGCGGTGTAGATATTTCCATGTTCATTCAGATAGCGGTGTAGATATTTCCATGTTCATCCAGATGCCGGTGCATATATATCCATGTTCATACAGATGGCGGTGAAGATATTTCCATGTTCATACAGATGGCGGTGTAGATATTTCCATGTTCACACAAATGGCTGTGTAGATATTTACATGTTCATAGAGATGGCGGTGTAGATATTTCCATGTTCATACAAGTGGCGGTGTAGATATTTCCATGTTCATAGAGATGGCGGTGTAGATATTTCCATTTTTATACAGATAGCGGTGTAGTTATTCCCATGTTTATGGAGATAGCAGTGTAGAAATTTCCATTGATATAGAGATGGCGGTGTAGATATTTACATGTTCATTCAGATAGCGGTGTAGATATTTCCATGTTCATACAGATAGCGGTGTAGATATTTCCATGTTCATACAGATAGCGGTGTAGATATTTCCTTGTTCATACCAATAGCGGTGTAGCTATTTCCATGTTCATACAGTTAGCGGTGTAGATATTTCCATGTTCATACAGATGGCGGTGTAGATATTTCCATGTTAATACTGGTGGCGGTGTAGATATTTCCTTGTTTATACAGATAGCAGAGTAGTTATGTCCATGTTTATAGAGATAGCATTGTAGATATTTCAATTGATATACAGATAGCTATGTAGATATTTGCATGTTAATTCAGATAGCGGTGTAGATATTTCCATGTTCATACAGATAGCGGTGTGGATATTTCCATGTTCATACAGATAGCGGTGTGGATATTTCCATGTTCATACAGATAGCGGTGTAGATATTTCCATGTTCATACAGATAGCGGGATAGATATTTCCATGTTCATACAGTTAGCGGTGTAGATATTTCCATGTTCATACAGATGGCGATGTAGATATTTACATGTTCATAAAGATGGCGGTGTAGATATTTCCATGTTCGTACGGATGGCAGTGTAGATATTTCCATGTTCATACAGGTGGCGGTGTAGATATTTCCATGTTTATACAGATAGCGGTGAAGATATTTCCATGTTTATACAGATAGCGGTGTAGATATTTCCATGTTTATACAGATAGCAGTGTAGATATTTCCATGTTTATAGAGATAGTGGTGTAGATAATTTCAATTTTATACAGAGAGAAGTGTAGATATTTCCAAGTTCATAAAGATAGCGGTGTAGATATTTCCACGTTTATAGAGACGGCGGTCTGGATATTTCCATCTTCATACAGATAGCGGTGTAGATATTTCCATGTTCATACAGGTAGCGGTGTAGATATTTCCATGTTCATACAGATAGCGGTGTAGATATTTCCATGTTCATACAGATGACGGTGTAGATATTTACATGTTCATACAGATGGCGGTGTAGATATTTCCATGTTCATACAGATGGCGGTGTAGATATTTCCATGTTCATACAGATAGCGGTGTAGAGATTTCCATGTTTACACAGATAGCGGTGTGGATATTTCCATGTTTTTGCAGACAGAAGTGTAGATATTTCCATGTTTATACAGATAGCGTTGCGGATATTTCCATGTTTATACAGATAGTTGGGCAGATATTTCCATGTTTATACAGATAGCGGTGTTGATATTTCCATCTTAATACAGATGGCGGTGTAGATATGTCCAGGTTTGTACAGATGGCGGTGTAGATATTTCCATGTTTACACAGATAGCGTTGTAGACATTTCCATGTTTACACAGATAGCGGTGTGGATATTTCCATGTTTATGCAGATAGCGGTGTAGATATTTCCATGTTTATAAAGATAGCGATGCGGATATTTCCATGTTTATACAGATAGTTGGGCAGATATTTCCATGTTTATACCGATAGCGGTGTAGATATTTCCATCTTAATTCAGATGGCGGAGTAGATATGTCCATGTTCGTAGAGATGGCGGTGTAGATATTTCCATGTTCATACAGATGGCGGTGTAGATATTTCGAAGTTTATAGAGACAGCGCTGTAGTTATTTCCATATTTATAGAGAAATATGTGTAGATATTTCCATGCATATGCAGACAGCTGTGTAGATATTTCCTTGTTCATGCAGATAGCGGTGTAGATATTTCCATGTTCATCCAGATGCCGGTGTATATATATCCATGTTCATACAGATGGTGGTGAAGATATATCCATGTTCATACAGATGGCGGTGTAGATATTTCCATGTTCATACAAATGGCGGTGTACATATTTCCATGTTCATAGAGTTGGCGGTGTAGATGTTTCCATGTTCATTCAAATGGCGGTGTAGATATTTCCATGTTCATAGAGATGGCGTTGTAGATATTTCCATGTTTATACAGATAGCAGTGTAGTTATTTCCATGTTTATAGAGATAGCGGTGTAGATAATTTCAATTTTATACAGATAGCTGGGTAGATATTTGCATGTTCATACAGATAGCGGTGTAGATATTTACATCTTCATACAAATAGCGGGGTAGATATTTCTATGTTCATACAGATAACGGTGTAGATATTTCCATGTTCATACAGATAGCGGTGTAGATGTTTCCATGTTCATACCAATAGCGGTGTGGATATTTCCATGTCCATACAGTTAGCGGTGTAGATATTTCCATGTTCATACAGACGGCGGTGTAGATATTTACATGTTCATACAGATGGCAGTGTAGATATTTCCATGTTCGTACGAATGGCATTGTAGATATTTCCATGTTCATACAGGTGCCGGTATAGATATTTCCATGTTCTTACCAATAGCGGTGTGGATATTTCCATGTCCATACAGTTAGCGGTGTAGATAATTCCATGTTCACACAGATGGCGGTGTAGGTATTTCCATGTTCATACAAATGGCAGTGAAGATTTTCCATGTTCATAGAGATGGCGGTGTAGATATTTCCGTGTTCATACAAATGGCGGTGTAGATATTTCCATGTTCATAGAGATGGTGGTGTTGATATTTCCATGTTTATACAGATAGCAATGTAGTTATTTCCATGTTTATACAGATAGCGGTTTAGATATTTCTATGTTCATACAGATAGCGGTGTAGATATTTCCATGTTCATACAGATAGCGGTGTAGATATTTCCATGTTCATCCAGATGCCGGTGCACATATATCCATGTTCATACAGATGGCGGTGTAGATATTTCCATGTTTATACAGATAGCGGTGAAGGTATTTCCATGTTTATACAGATATCGGTGTAGATATTTCCATTTTTATACAGATAGCAGTGTAGATATTTCCATGTTTATAGAGATAGTGGTGTAGATAATTTCAATTTTATACAGAGAGCAGTGTAGATATTTCCAAGTTCATACAGATAGAGGTGTAGATATTTCCATGTTCATACAGATGGCGGTGTAGGTATTTCCATGTTCATAGAAATGGCGGTGTAGATATTTCCATGTTCATAGAGATGGCGGTGTAGATATTTCCAGGCTCATACAAATGGCGGTGTAGATATTTCCATGTTCATAGAGATGGCGGTGAAGATATTTCCATGTTTATACAGATAGCAGTTTAATTATTTCCATGTTTATAGAGATACCAGTCTGGATATTTCCATTGATATACAGATAGCTGTGTAGATATTTCCATGTTCATACAGATGGCGCTGTAGATATTTCCATGTTCATAGAGATGGCGGTGTAGATATTTCCATATTTATACAGATAGCAGTGTAGTTATTTCCATGTTTGTAGAGATAGCAGTGTAGATATTTCCATTGATATACAGATAGCTGTGTAGATATTTGCATGGTCATACAGATGGCAGTGTAGAAATTTCCATGTTCATACAGGTGGCGGTGTAGATATTTCCATGTTTATGCAGATAGCAGTGTAGTTATTTCCATATTTATAGAGACATCTGTGTAGATATTTCCATTGATATACAGATAGCTGTGTAGATATTTGCATGGTCATACAGATGGCAATGTAGATATTTCCACGTTCATACAGATGGCGGTGTAGATATTTCCATGTTTATAGGGATGGCGGAGTAGACATTTTCATGTTTACACAGATGGCGGTGTTGATATTTCCCTGTTTACACAGATAGCGGTGTTGACATTTCCATGTTTACACAGATAGCGGTGTGGATATTTCCATGTTTATGCAGA
Source organism: Gorilla gorilla gorilla (assembly GCF_029281585.2). Classification (NCBI taxonomy): domain Eukaryota; kingdom Metazoa; phylum Chordata; class Mammalia; order Primates; family Hominidae; genus Gorilla; species Gorilla gorilla. The sequence continues at coordinate 11,350,272 of NC_073235.2, read as the reverse complement.
TAGCAGTGTAGATATTTCCATGTTTATACAGATAGCGGTGTGGTTATTTCCATGTTTATACAGATAGTTGGGCAGATATTTCCATGTTTATACAGATAGCGGTGTAGATATTTCCATCTTAATACAGATGGCGGTGTAGATATGTCCATGTTTCTACAGATGGCGGTGTAGATATTTCCATGTTCATACAGATGGCGGTGTAGATATTTCAAAGTTTATAGAGATAGCGCTTTAGTTACTTCCATATTTATAGAGAAATCTGTGTAGATATTTCCATGTATATTCAGATAGCTGTGTAGATATTTTCATGTTCATGCAGATAGCGGTGTAGATATTTCCATGTTCATCCAGATGCCTGTGTACATATATCCATGTTCATACAGATGGCGGTGAAGATATTTCCATGTTCATACAGATGGTGGTGTAGATATTTCCATGTTCATACAAATGGCGGTGTAGATATTTCCATGTTCATAGAGATGGCGGTGTAGATATTTCCATGTTCATACACATGGCGGTGTAGGTATTTCCATTTTCATAGAGATTGCGGTGTAGATATTTCCATATTTATAGAGATAGCAGTGTAGTTATTTCCATGTTTATAGAGATAGCAGTGTAGATATTTCCATTGATATACAGATAGCTGTGTAGATATTTGCATGTTCATGGAGATAGCGGTGTAGATATTTGCATGTTCATAGAGATTCCGGTGTAGATATTTCCATGTTCATACACATAGCAGTGTAGATATTTCCATGTTCATACAGATAGCGGTGTAGATATTTCCATGTTCATGCAGTTAGCGGTGTAGATATTTCCATGTTCATACAGATGGCGGTGTAGATATTTACATGTTCATACAGATGGCGGTGTAGATATTTCCATGTTCATACAGATAGCGGTTTAGATATTTCCATGTTCATACAGATGGCGGTGTAGATATTTCCATGTTGATACCAATAGCGGTGTAGATATTTCCATGTTCATACAGTTAGCGGTGTAGATATTTCCATGTTCATACAGATGGCGGTGTAGATACTTACATGTTCATACAGATGGCGGTGTAGATATTTCCAAGTTCGAACAGATGGCAGTGTAGATATTTCCATGTTCATACAGGTGGCGGTGTAGATATTTAAATGTTTATACAGATAGCAGTGTAGTTATTTCCATGTTTATAGATACAGCTGTGTAGATATTTCCATTGATATACAGATAGCTGTGTAGATATTTGCATGTTCATACAGATAGCTGTGTAGATATTTCCATGTTCGTACAGATAGCGGTGTAGATATTTCCATGTTCATACAGATAGCGGTGTAGATATTTCCACGTTCATGCAGATAACGGTGTAGATGTTTCCATGTTCATACAGATAACGGTGTAGACATTTCCATGTTCATACAGGTAGCGGTGTAGATATTTCCATGTTCACACAGTTAGCGGTGTAGATATTTCCATGTTCATACAGATGGCGGTGTAGATATTTACATGTTCATGCAGATGGCGGTATAGATATTTCCATGTTCGTACAGATGGCGCTGTAGATATTTCCATGTTCATAGAGATGGCGGTGTAGATATTTCCATGTTTATGCAGATAGCGGTATAGATATTTCCATGTTTATACAGATAGCAGTGTAGATATTTCCATGTTTATAGAGATAGTGTTGTGGATAATTTCAATTTCATACAGAGAGCAGTGTAGATATTTCCAAGTTGATACAGATAGCGGTGTAGATATTTCCACGTTTATAGAGATGGCGGTGTAGATATTTCCATGTTCATACAGAGGACGGTGTAGATATTTCCATGTTTATAGGGATGGCGGTGTAGATATTTTCATGTTTACACAGATGGCGGTGTAGATATTTCCATGTTTACACAGATAGCGGTGTAGACATTTCCATGTTTACACAGATAGCGGTGTGTATATTTCCATGTTTATGCAGATAGCAGTGTAGATGTTTCCATGTTTTTGCAGATAGCGGTGCGGATAATTCCATGTTTATTCAGATAGCGGTGCGGATATTTCCATGTTTATACAGATAGTTGGGCAGATATTTCCATGTTTATACAGATAGCGGTGAAGATATTTCTATCTTAATACAGATGACGGTGTAGATATGTCCATGATCGTACAGATGGCGGTGTAGATATTTCCATGCTCATACAGATGGCGGTGTAGATATTTCGAAGTTTATAGAGATAGCGATGTAGTTATTTCCATATTTATAGAGAAATCTGTGTACATATTTCCATGTAGATTCAGATAGTTGTGTAGATATTTCCATGTTCATGCTGATTACGGTGTAGATATTTCCATGTTCATCAAGATGCCGGTGTACATATATCCATGTTCATACAAATGGCGGTGAAGGTATTTCCATGTTCATACAGATGGCGGTGTAGGTATTTCCATGTTCATAGAAATGGCGGTGTAGATATTTCCATGTTCATAGAGATGGCGGTGTAGATATTTCCAGGTTCATACAAATGGCGGTGTAGATATTTCCATGTTCATAGAGATGGCGGTGTAAATATTTCCATGTTTATACAGATAGCAGTGTAGTTGTTTCCATGTTTATAGAGATACCAGTCTGTATATTTCCATTGATATACAAATAGCTGTGTAGATATTTGCATGTTTATACAGATAGCGGTGTAGATATTTCCATGTTTATACAGATAGCGGGGTAGATATTTCCATGTTTATAGACATAGTGGGGTAGATAATTCCAATTTTATACAGATAGCAGTGAAGATATTTCCAAGTTCATACAGATAGCAGTGTAGATATTTCCACGTTTATAGACATGGCGGTGTAGATATTTCCATGTTCATACAGATGGCGGTGTAGATATTTCCATGTTTACAGAGATGGCTGTGTAGATATTTTCATGCTTACACAGATGGCAGTGTAGATATTTCCATGTTTACACAGATAGCGGTGTAGACATTTCTATGTTTACACAGATAGCGGTGTGGATATTTCCATGTTTATGCAGATAGCGGTGTAGATATTTCCATGTTTATACAGATAGCGGTGCGGTTATTTCCATGTTTATACAGATAGTCGTGCAGATATTTCCATGTTTATACAGATATCGGTGTAGATATTTCCATCTTAAAACAGATGGAGGTGTAGATATGTCCATGTTCGTACAGATGGCGGTGTAGATATTTCCCTGTTCATACAGATGGCGGTGTAGATAATTCGAAGTTTATAGTGATAGCGCTGTAGTTATTTCCATATTTATAGATAAATCTGTGTAGATATTTCCATGTATATGCAGATAGCTGTGTAGATATTTCCATGTTCATGCAGATAGCGGTGTAGATATTTCAATGTTCATCCAGATGCCGGTGTACATATATCCATGTTCATACAGATGGCGATGAAGATATTTCCATGTTCATACAGATGGTGGTATAGGTATTTCCATGTTCATACAAATAGCGGTGTAGGGATTTCCATGTTCATAGAGATGGCGGTGTAGATATTTCCATGTTCATAGAGATGGCGGTGTAGATATTTCCAGGTTCATACAAATGGCTGTGTAGATATTTCCATGTTCATAGAGATGGCGGTGAAGATATTTCCATGTTTATACAAATAGCAGTTTAGTTATTTCCATGTTTATTGAGATACCAGTCTGGATATTCCCATTGATATACAGATAGCTGTGTAGATATTTGCATCTTCATACAGATAGCGGTGTAGATATTTCCATGTTCATACAGATAGCAGTGTAGATATGTCCATGTTAATACAGATAGCAGTGTAGATATTTCCAAGTTCATACAGATAGCGGTGTAGATATTTCCACGTTTATAGAGATGACGGTGTAGGTATTTCCATGTTCATACAGATGGTGGTGTAGATGTTTCCATGTTTATAGGGATGGCGGTGTAGATATTTTCATGTTTACACAGATGGCGGTGTAGATATTTCCCTGATTACACAGATAGCGGTGTAGACATTTCCATGTTTACACAGATAGCGGTGTAGATATTTCCTTGTTCATACAGATAGCGGTGTAGATATTTCCATGTTCATACAGATGGCGGTGAAGATATTTTCATGTTCATACAGATGGCGGTGTAGATATTTCCATGTTTGTACGGATGGCAGTGTAGATATTTCCATGCTCATACAGGTGGCAGTGTAGGTATTTCCATGTTTATACAGATAGCAGTGTAGTTATTTCCATGTTAATAGAGATAGCGGTGTGGATATTTCCATTGATATACAGATAGCTGTGTAGATATTTGCATGTTCATACAGATAGCGGTGTAGATATTTCCATGTTCGTACAGATAGCGGTGTAGATATTTCCATGTTCATACAGATAGCGGTGTAGATATTTCTGTGTTCATACAGATAACGGTGTAGATATTTCCATGTTCATACAGACAGCGGTGTATATATTTCCATGTTCATACAGTTAGCGGTGTAGATATTTCCATGTTCATACAGATGGCGGTGTGGATATTTACATGTTCATACAGATGGCGGTATAGATATTTCCATGTTCGTACAGATGGCGGTGTAGATATTTCCATGTTCATAGAGATGGCGGTGTAGATATTTCCATGTTTATGCAGATAGCGGTATAGATATTTCCATGTTTATACAGATGGTGGTGTAGATATTTCCATGTTTATAGAGATGGCGCTCTAGATATTTCCATGTTTACAGAGATAGTGGTGTAGTTATTTCCAAGTTTATAGAGATAGCATTGTAGATATTTCCATGTTTATACAGATAGCGGTGAAGATATTTCCATGTTTATACAGATAGCAGTGTAGATATTTCCATGTTTATACTGATAGCAGTGTAGATATTTCCATGTTTATAGAGATAATGGTGTAGATAATTTGAATTTTATACAGAGAGCAGTGTAGATATTTCCAAGTTCATACAGATAGCGGTGTAGATATTTCCACGTTTATAGAGATGGCGGTGTAGATATTTCCACGTTCATACAGATGGCGGTGTAGATATTTCCATGTTTATAGGGATGGCGGTGTAGATATTTTCATGTTTACACAGATTGCGGTGTTGATATTTCCCTGTTTACACAGATAGCGGTGTAGACATTTCCATGTTTACACAGATAGCGGTGTGGATATTTCCATGTTTATGCAGATAGCAGTGTAGATATTTCCATGTTTATACAGATAGCGGTGTGGTTATTTCCATGTTTATACAGATAGTCGTGCAGATATTTCCATGTTTATACAGATATCGGTGTTGATATTTCCATCTTAAAACAGATGGAGGTGTACATATGTCCATGTTCGTACAGATGGCGGGGTAGATATTTCCATGTTCATACAGATGGCGGTGTAGATAATTCGAAGTTTATAGAGATAGCGCTGTAGTTATTTCCATATTTATAGAGAAATCTGTGTAGATATTTCCATGTATATGCAGATAGCTGTGTAGATATTTCCATGTTCATGCAAATAGCAGTGTAGATATTTCCATGTTCATCCAGATGCCGGTGTACATATATCCATGTTCATACAGATGGCGGTGAAGATATTTTCTTGTTCATACTGATGGTGGTGTAGATATTTCCATGTTCATACAAATGGCGGTGTAGGGATTTCCATGTTCATAGAGATGGCGGTGTAGATATTTCCATGTTCATAGAGATGGCGGTGTAGATATTTCCAGGTTCATACAAATGGCGGTTTAGATATTTCCATGTTAATAGAGATGGCGGTGAAGATATTTCCATGTTTATACAGATAGCAGTTTAGTTATTTCCATGTTTATAGAGATACCAGTCTGGATATTCCCATTGACATACAGATAGCTGTGTAGATATTTGCATGTTCATACAGATAGCGGTGTAGACATTTCCATGTTCATACAGATAGCGGTGTAGATATTTCCATGTTAGTACAGATAGCAGTGTAGATATTTCCAAGTTCATACAGATAGCGGTGTAGATATTTCCATGTTTATACAGATAACAGTGTAGATATTTCCATGTTTATAGACATAGTGGTGTAGATAATTTCAATTTTATACAGATAGCATTGTAGATATTTCCAAGTTCATATAGATAGTGGTGTAGATATTTCCACGTTTATAGAGATGGCGGTGTAGATATTTCCATGTTCATCCAGATGGCGGTGTAGATATTTCCATGTTCATACAAATGGCGGTGTAGATATTTCCATGTTCATAGAGATGGCGGTGTCGATATTTCCATGTTCATACCAATGGCGGTGTAGATATTTCCATGTTCATAGAGATGGCGGTGTAGATATTTCCATGTATATACAGATAGCAGTGTAGTTATTTCCATGTTTACAGAGATAGCTGTGTAGATATTTCCATTGATATACAGATAGCTGTGTAGATATTTGCATGTTCATACAGATAGCGGTGTAGATATTTCCATGTTCATACATATAGCGGAGTAGATATTTCCATGTTCATACAGATAGTGGTGTAGATATTTCCATGTTCATACAAATAGCGGTGTAGATATTTCCATGTTCATACAGATAGCGGTGTAGATATTTCCATGTTCATACAGTTAGCGGTGTAGATATTTCCATGTTTATAGAGATAGTGGTGTAGTTATTTCCAAGTTTATAGAGACAGTGTTGTAGATATTTCCATGTTTATACAGATAGCGGTGGAGATATTTCCATGTTTATACACATAGCGGTGTAGATATTTCCATGTTTATACAGATAGCAGTGTAGATATTTCCATGTTTATAGAGATATTGGTGTAGATAATTTCCATTTTATACAGAGAGCAGTGTAGATATTTCCAAGTTCGTACAGATAGCGGTGTAGATATTTCGACGTTTATAGCGATGGCGGTGTAGATATTTCCATGTTCATACAGATGGCGGTGTAGATATTTCCAAGTTTATAAGGATGGCGGTGTAGATATTTTCATGTTTAAACAGACGGCAGTGTAGATATTTCCATGTTTACACAGATAGCGGTGTAGACATTTCCATCTTTACACAGATAGCGGTGTGGATATTTCCATGTTTATGCTGATAGCAGTATAGGTATTTCCATGTTTATACAGATAGCGGTGCGGATATTTCCATGTTTATACAGATAGTTGGGCAGATATTTCCATGTTTATACAGATAGCGGTGTAGATATTTCCATCTTAATACAGATGGCGGTGTAGATATGTCCATGTTTGTACAGATGGCGGTGTAGATATTTCGAAGTTTATAGAGATAGCGCTGTAGATATTTCCATATTTATAGAGAAATCTCTGTAGATATTTCCATGTATATTCAGATAGCTTTGTAGATATTTCCATGTTCATGCAGATAGCGGAGTAGATAATTCCATGTTCATCCAGATGCCGGTGTACATATATCCATGTTCATACAGATGGCGGTGAAGGTATTTCCATGTTCATACAGATGGTGGTGTAGATATTTCCATGTTCATACAAATGGCGGTGTAAATATTTCCATGTTCATAGAGATGGCGGTGTAGATATTTCCATCTTCATACAAATGGCGGTTTGGATATTTCCATGTTCATACAGATGGTGGTGTAGATATTTACATGTTCATAGAGATGGCGGTGTAGATATTTCCATGTTCATACAAATGGCACTGTGGATATTTCCATGTTCATAGAGATGGCGGTGTAGATATTTCCATGTTTATACAGATAGCAGTGTAGTTATTTCCATGTTTATAGAGATAGTAGTGTAGATATTTCCATTGATATACAGATAGCTGTGTTGATATTTGCATGTTCATACAGATAGCGGTGTAGATATTTCCATGTTCATACAGAGGGCGGTGTAGATGTTTCCGTGTTCATACAGATAACGGTGTAGATATTTCCATGTTCATACAGATACCGGTGTAGATATTTCCATGTTCGTAAAGTTAGCGGTGTAGATATTTCCATGTGCATACAGATGGCGGTGTAGATATTTACATGTTCATGCATATGGCGGTGTAGATATTTCCATGTTCGTACAGATGGCGGTGTAGATATTTCCATGTTGATAGAGATGGCGGTGAAGATTTTTCCATGTTTATGCAGATAGCGGTAAAGATATTTCCATGTTTATACAGATGGTGGTGTAGATATTTCCATGTTCATAGAGATGGCGGTCTAGATATTTCCATGTTTATAGAGATAGTGGTGTAGTTATTTCCAAGTTTTAGAGACAGCGTTGTAGATGTTTCCATGTTTATACTGATAGCAGTGAAGATATTTCCATGTTTATACTGATAGCGGTGTAGATATTTCCATGTTTACACAGATAGCAGTGTAGATACTTCCATGTTTATAGAGATAGTGGTGTAGATAATTTCAATTTTATACAGATAGCAGTGTACATATTTCCAAGTTAATACAGATAGCAGTGTAGATATTTCCACGTTTATAGAGATGGCTGTGTAGATATTTCCATGTTCATACAGATGGCGGTGTAGATATTTCCTTGTTTATAGAGATGGCGGTGTAGATATTTTCATGTTTACACAGATGGCGGTGTAGATATTTCCATGTTTACACAGATAGCGGTGTAGATATTTCCATGCTTACACAGATAGCGGTGTGGATATTTCCATGTTTATGCAGATAGCGGTGTAGATATTTCCATGTTTATACAGATAGCGGTGCGGATATTTCCATGTTTATGCAGATAGCAGTGTAGATATTTCCATGTTTATACAGATAGTGGTGCAGATAGTTCCATGTTTATAAAGATAGCGGTGTCGATATTTCCATCTTAATACAGATGGCGGTGTAGATATGTCCATGTTCGTACAGATGGCGGTGTAGACATTTCCATGTTCATACAGATGGCGGTGTAGATATTTTGAAGTTTATAGAGATAGCGCTGTAGTTATTTCCATATTTATAGAGAAATCTGTGTAGATATTTCCATGTGTATGCAGATAGCTGTGTAGATATTTCCATGTTCATGCAGATAGCGGTATAGATATTTCCATGTTCATCCAGATGCCGGTGTAGATATTTGCATGTTCATACAGATAGCGGTGTAGATATTTCCATGTTCATACAGATAGCGGTGTAGATATTTCCATGTTCATACAGATAGCGGTGTAGGTATTTCCAAGTTCTTACAGTTAGCGGTGTAGATATTTCCATGTTCATACAGATGGCGGTGTAGATATTTACATGTTAATACAGATGGCAGTGTAGATATTTCCATGTACATACAGGTGGCGGTGTAGATATTTCCATGTTTATACAGATAGCAGTGTAGTTATTTCCATGTTTATAGAGATAGCAGTGTAGATATTTCCATTGATATACTGATAGCTGTGTAGATATTTTCATCTTTTTAGAGATAGTGTTGTAGATAATTTCAATTTCATACAGAGAGCAGTGTAGATATTTCCAATTTCATACAGATAGCGGTGTAGATATTTCCATGTTCATACAGATAGCGGTGTAGATATTTCCATGTTCATACAGATAGCGGTGTAGATATTTCCATGTTCATACAGTTAGCGGTGTAGATATTCCCATGTTCATACAGATGGCAGTGTAGATATTTACATGTTCATACAGATAGCGGTGTAGACATTTCCATGTTCATACATTTAGCGGTGTAGATATTTCCATGTTCATACAGATGGCGGTGAAGATATTTATATGTTCATACAGATGGCGGTGTAGACATTTCCATGTTTGTACGGATGGCAGTGTAGATATTTCCATGTTCATACAGGTGGCGGTGTAGATATTTCCATGTTTATACAGATAGCAGTGTAGTTATTTCCATGTTAATGGAGATAGCTGTGTAGATATTTCCATTGATATACAGATAGCTGTGTAGATATTTGCATGTTCATATAGATAGCGGTGTAGATATTTCCATGTTCGGACAGATAGCAGTGAAGATATTTCCATGTTTATACAGATAGCGGTGTAGATATTTTCATATTTATACAGACAGCAGTGTAGATATTTCCATGTTTTTAGAGATAGTGTTGTAGATAATTTCAATTTCATACAGAGAGCAGAGTAGATATTTCCATGTTCATGCAGATAGCGGTGTAGATATTTCCATGTTCATCCAGATGCCGGTGTAGATATATCCATGTTCATACAGATGGCGGTGAAGATATTTCCATGTTCATACAGATGGTGGTGTAGATATTTCCATGTTCATACAAATGGCGGTGTAAATATTTCCATGTTCATAGAGATGGTGGTGTAGATATTTCCATGTTCATACAAATGGCGGTGTGGATATTTCCATGTTCATAGAGATGGCGGTGTAGATATTTCCATATTTATACAGATAGCAGTGTAGTTATTTCCATGTTTATAGGGATAGCTGTGTAGATATATTCATTGATATACAGATAGCTCTGTAGATATTTCCATGTTCATACAGATAGCGGTGTAGATATTTCCATGTTCATACAGATAGCGGTGTAGATATTTCCATGTTCATACTAATAGCGGTGTAGATATTTCCATGTTCATATAGTTAGCGGTGTAGATATTTCCATGTTCATACAGATGGCGGTGTAGATATTTGCATGTTCATACAGATGGCGGTGTAGATATTTCCATGTTCGTACGGATGGCAGTGTAGATATTTCCATGTTCATACAGTCGGCGGTGTAGATATTTCCCTGTTTATACAGATATCAGTGTAGTTATTTTCATGTTTATAGAGATAGCAGTGTAGGTATTTCCACTGATATACAGATAGCTGTGTAGATATTTGCATGTTCATACAGATAGCGGTGTAGATATTTCCATGTTCGTACAGATAGCGGTGTTGATATCTCCATGTTCATACAGATAACGGTGTAGATATTTCCATGTTCATACAGATAGCGGTGTAGATATTTCCATGTACATACAGTTAGCGGTGTAGATATTTCCATGCTCATACAGGTGGCTTTGTAGATATTTACATGTTCATACAGATGGCAGTGTAGATATTTCCATGTTCGTACAGATGGCGGTGTATATATTTCCATGTCCATAGAGATGGCGGTGTACATATTTCCATGTTTATGCAGATATCGGTATAGATATTTCCATGTTTATACAGACGGTGGTGTAGATATTTCCATGTTTATAGAGATGGCGGTCTAGATATTTCCATGTTTATAGAGATAGAGGTGTAGTTATTTCCAAGTTTGTAGAGACAGCGTTGTAGATATTTCCATGTTTATACAGATAGCGGTGAAGATATTTCCATGTTTATACAGATAGCGGTGTAGATATTTCCATGTTTATACAGATAACAGTGTAGATATTTCCATGTTTATAGACATAGTGGTGTAGATAATTTCAATTTTATACAGATAGCATTGTAGATATTTCCAAGTTCATACAGATAGTGGTGTAGATATTTCCACGTTTATAGAGATGGCGGTGTAGATATTTCCATGTTCATCCAGATGGCGGTGTAGATATTTCCATGTTCATACAAATGGCGGTGTAGATATTTCCATGTTCATAGAGATGGCGGTGTCGATATTTCCATGTTCATACCAATGGCGGTGTAGATATTTCCATGTTCATAGAGATGGCGGTGTAGATATTTCCATGTATATACAGATAGCAGTGTAGTTATTTCCATGTTTATAGAGATAGCTGTGTAGATATTTCCATTGATATACAGATAGCTGTGTAGATATTTGCATGTTCATACAGATAGCGGTGTAGATATTTCCATGATTATACAGATAGCGGAATAGATATTTCCATGTTCATACAGACAGCGGTGTAGATATTTCCATGTTCATACAGATAGCGGTGTAGATATTTCCATGTTCATACAGATAGCGGTGTAGATATTTCCATGTTCATACAGTTAGCGGTGTAGATATTTCCATGTTTATAGAGATAGTGGTGTAGTTATTTCCAAGTTTATAGAGACAGCGTTGTAGATATTTCCATGTTTATACAGATAGCGGTGGAGATATTTCCATGTTTATACACATAGCGGTGTAGATATTTCCATGTTTATACAGATAGCAGTGTAGATATTTCCATGTTTATAGAGATAGTGGTGTAGATAATTTCCATTTTATACAGAGAGCAGTGTAGATATTTCCAAGTTCGTACAGATAGCGGTGTAGATATTTCCACGTTTATAGAGATGGCGGTGTAGATATTTCCATGTTCATACAGATGGCGGTGTAGATATTTCCAAGTTTATAAGGATGGCGGTGTAGATATTTTCATGTTTAAACAGACGGCAGTGTAGATATTTCCATGTTTACACAGATAGCGGTGTAGACATTTCCATCTTTACACAGATAGCGGTGTGGATATTTCCATGTTTATGCTGATAGCAGTGTAGGTATTTCCATGTTTATACAGATAGCGGTGCGGATATTTCCATCTTTATACAGATAGTTGGGCAGATATTTCCATGTTTATACAGATAGCGGTGTAGATATTTCCATCTTAATACAGATGGCGGTGTAGATATGTCCATGTTTGTACAGATGGCGGTGTAGATATTTCCATGTTCATACAGATGGCGGTGTAGATATTTCGAAGTTTATAGAGATAGCGCTGTAGTTATTTCCATATTTATAGAGAAATCTCTGTAGATATTTCCATGTATATTCAGATAGCTTTGTAGATATTTCCATGTTCATGCAGATAGCGGTGTAGATATTTCCATGTTCATCCAGATGCCGGTGTACATATATCCATGTTCATACAGATGGCGGTGAAGATATTTCCATGTTCATACAGATGGTGGTGTAGATATTTCCATGTTCATACAAATGGCGGTGTAAATATTTCCATGTTCATAGAGATGGCGGTGTAGATATTTCCATGTTCATACAAATGGCGGTGTGGATATTTCCATGTTCATAGAGATGGCGGTGTAGATATTTCCATATTTATACAGATAGCAGTGTAGTTATTTCCATGTTTATAGGGATAGCTGTGTAGATATTTTCATTGATATACAGATAGCTGTGTAGATATTTCCATGTTCATACAGATAGCGGTGTAGATATTTCCATGTTCATACAGATAGCGGTGTAGATATTTCCATGTTCATACCAATAGCGGTGTAGATATTTCCATGTTCATATAGTTAGCGGTGTAGATATTTCCATGTTCATACAGATAGCGGTGTAGATATTTCCATCTTCATACAGATGGCGGTGTAGCTATTTACATGTTCATACAGATGGCGGTGCAGATATTTCCATGTTCGTACATATGGCAGTGTAGATATTTCCATGTTCATACAGGTGGCGGTGTAGATATTTCCATGTTTATACAGATAGCAGTGTAGTTCTTTCCATGTTTACAGAGATAGCAGTGTTGATATTTCCATTGATATACAGATAGCTGTGTAGATATTTGCATGTTCATACAGATAGCGGTGTAGATATTTCCATGTTCGGACAGATAGCAGTGAAGATATTTCCATGTTTATACAGATAGCGGTGTAGATATTTTCATATTTATACAGACAGCAGTGTAGATATTTCCATGTTTTTAGAGATAGTGTTGTAGATAATTTCAATTTCATACAGAGAGCAGAGTAGATATTTCCATGTTCATGCAGATAGCGGTGTAGATATTTCCATGTTCATCCAGATGCCGGTGTAGATATATCCATGTTCATACAGATGGCGGTGAAGATATTTCCATGTTCATACAGATGGTGGTGTAGATATTTCCATGTTCATACAAATGGCGGTGTAAATATTTCCATGTTCATAGAGATGGTGGTGAAGATATTTCCATGTTCATACAAATGGCGGTGTGGATATTTCCATGTTCATAGAGATGGCGGTGTAGATATTTCCATATTTATACAGATAGCAGTGTAGTTATTTCCATGTTTATAGGGATAGCTGTGTAGATATATTCATTGATATACAGATAGCTGTGTAGATATTTCCATGTTCATACAGATAGCGGTGTAGATATTTCCATGTTCATACAGATAGCGGTGTAGATATTTCCATGTTCATACTAATAGTGGTGTAGATATTTCCATGTTCATATAGTTAGCGGTGTAGATATTTCCATGTTCATACAGATGGCGGTGTAGATATTTACATGTTCATACAGATGGCGGTGTAGATATTTCCATGTTCGTACGGATGGCAGTGTAGATATTTCCATGTTCATACAGGCGGCGGTGTAGATATTTCCCTGTTTATACAGATATCAGTGTAGTTATTTTCATGTTTATAGAGATAGCAGTGTAGGTATTTCCACTGATATACAGATAGCTGTGTAGATATTTGCATGTTCATACAGATAGCGGTGTAGATATTTCCATGTTCGTACAGATAGCGGTGTTGATATCTCCATGTTCATACAGATAACGGTGTAGATATTTCCATGTTCATACAGATAGCGGTGTAGATATTTCCATGTACATACAGTTAGCGGTGTAGATATTTCCATGCTCATACAGGTGGCTTTGTAGATATTTACATGTTCATACAGATGGCAGTGTAGATATTTCCATGTTCGTACAGATGGCGGTGTATATATTTCCATGTTCATACAGATAGCGGTGTAGATATTTCCATGTTCATACAGATAGCGGTGTAGATATTTCCATGTTCATACCAATAGCGGTGTAGATATTTCCATGTTCATATAGTTAGCGGTGTAGATATTTCCATGTTCATACAGATAGCGGTGTAGATATTTCCATCTTCATACAGATGGCGGTGTAGCTATTTACATGTTCATACAGATGGCGGTGCAGATATTTCCATGTTCGTACATATGGCAGTGTAGATATTTCCATGTTCATACAGGTGGCGGTGTAGATATTTCCATGTTTATACAGATAGCAGTGTAGTTCTTTCCATGTTTACAGAGATAGCAGTGTTGATATTTCCATTGATATACAGATAGCTGTGTAGATATTTGCATGTTCATACAGATAGCGGTGTAGATATTTCCGTGTTCATACAGATAGCGGTGTAGATATTTCCATGTTCATACAGAGAGCATTGTAGATATTTCCATGTTTATAGAGATAGTGGTGTAGTTATTTCCAAGTTTATAGAGATAGCGTTGTAGATATTTCCATGTTTATACAGATAGCGGTGGAGATATTTCCATGTTTATACACATAGCGGTGTAGATATTTCCATGTTTATACAGATAGCAGTGTAGATATTTCCATGTTTATAGAGATAGTGGTGTAGATAATTTCCATTTTATACAGAGAGCATTGTAGATATTTCCAAGTTCGTACAGATAGCGGTGTAGATATTTCGACGTTTATAGCGATGGCGGTGTAGATATTTCCATGTTCATACAGATGGCGGTGTAGATATTTCCAAGTTTATAAGGATGGCGGTGTAGATATTTTCATGTTTAAACAGACGGCAGTGTAGATATTTCCATGTTTACACAGATAGCGGTGTAGACATTTCCATCTTTACACAGATAGCGGTGTGGATATTTCCATGTTTATGCTGATAGCAGTATAGGTATTTCCATGTTTATACAGATAGCGGTGCGGATATTTCCATGTTTATACAGATAGTTGGGCAGATATTTCCATGTTTATACAGATAGCGGTGTAGATATTTCCATCTTAATACAGATGGCGGTGTAGATATGTCCATGTTTGTACAGATGGCGGTGTAGATATTTCGAAGTTTATAGAGATAGCGCTGTAGATATTTCCATATTTATAGAGAAATCTCTGTAGATATTTCCATGTATATTCAGATAGCTTTGTAGATATTTCCATGTTCATGCAGATAGCGGAGTAGATATTTCCATGTTCATCCAGATGCCGGTGTACATATATCCATGTTCATACAGATGGCGGTGAAGGTATTTCCATGTTCATACAGATGGTGGTGTAGATATTTCCATGTTCATACAAATGGCGGTGTAAATATTTCCATGTTCATAGAGATGGCGTTGTAGATATTTCCATCTTCATACAAATGGCGGTTTGCATATTTCCATGTTCATACAGATGGTGGTGTAGATATTTACATGTTCATAGAGATGGCGGTGTAGATATTTCCATGTTCATACAAATGGCACTGTGGATATTTCCATGTTCATAGAGATGGCGGTGTAGATATTTCCATGTTTATACAGATAGCAGTGTAGTTATTTCCATGTTTATAGAGATAGTAGTGTAGATATTTCCATTGATATACAGATAGCTGTGTTGATATTTGCATGTTCATACAGATAGCGGTGTAGATATTTCCATGTTCATACAGATAGCGGTGTAGGTATTTCCAAGTTCTTACAGTTAGCGGTGTAGATATTTCCATGTTCATACAGATGGCGGTGTAGATATTTACATGTTAATACAGATGGCAGTGTAGATATTTCCATGTACATACAGGTGGCGGTGTAGATATTTCCATGTTTATACAGATAGCAGTGTAGTTATTTCCATGTTTATAGAGATAGCAGTGTAGATATTTCCATTGATATACTGATAGCTGTGTAGATATTTGCATCTTTTTAGAGATAGTGTTGTAGATAATTTCAATTTCATACAGAGAGCAGTGTAGATATTTCCAATTTCATACAGATAGCGGTGTAGATATTTCCATGTTCATACAGATAGCGGTGTAGATATTTCCATGTTCATACAGATAGCGGTGTAGATATTTCCATGTTCATACAGTTAGCGGTGTAGATATTCCCATGTTCATACAGATGGCAGTGTAGATATTTACATGTTCATACAGATAGCGGTGTAGACATTTCCATGTTCATACATTTAGCGGTGTAGATATTTCCATGTTTATACAGATGACAGTGTAGATATTTCCATGTTTATAGACATAGTGGTGTAGATAATTTCAATTTTATACAGATAGCATTGTAGATATTTCCAAGTTCATATAGATAGTGGTGTAGATATTTCCACGTTTATAGAGATGGCGGTGTAGATATTTCCATGTTCATCCATATGGCGGTGTAGATATTTCCATGTTCATACAAATGGCGGTGTAGATATTTCCATGTTCATAGAGATGGCGGTGTCGATATTTCCATGTTCATACCAATGGCGGTGTAGATATTTCCATGTTCATAGAGATGGCGGTGTAGATATTTCCATGTATATACAGATAGCAGTGTAGTTATTTCCATGTTTATAGAGATAGCTGTGTAGATATTTCCATTGATATACAGATAGCTGTGTAGATATTTGCATGTTCATACAGATAGCGGTGTAGATATTTCCATGTTCATACAGATAGCGGTGTAGATATTTCCATGTTCATACAGATAGCGGTGTAGATATTTCCATGTTCATACAGATAGCGGTGTAGATATTTCCATGTTCATACAGATAGCGGTGTAGATATTTCCATGTTCATACAGTTAGCGGTGTAGATATTTCCATGTTTATAGAGATAGTGGTGTAGTTATTTCCATGTTTATAGAGATAGTGGTGTAGTTATTTCCAAGTTTATAGAGACAGCGTTGTAGATATTTCCATGTTTATACAGATAGCGGTGGAGATATTTCCATGTTTATACACTTAGCGGTGTAGATATTTCCATGTTTATACAGATAGCAGTGTAGATATTTCCATGTTTATAGAGATAGTGGTGCAGATAATTTCAATTTTATACCGAGAGCAGTGTAGATATTTCCAAGTTCGTTCAGATAACGGTGTAGATATTTCCATGTTTATACAGATGGCGGTGTAGATATTTCCATGTTCATACTGATGGCGGTGTAGATATTTCCATGTTTATAGAGATGGCGGTGTAGATATTTTCATGTTTATACAGATAGCGTTGTAGACATTTCCATGTTTACACAGATAGCGGTGTGGATATTTCCATGTTTATGCAGATAGCGGTGTAGATATTTCCATGTTTATAAAGATAGCGTTGCGGATATTTCCATGTTTATACAGATAGTTGGGCAGATATTTCCATGTTTATACAGATAGCGGTGTAGATATTTGCATGTTCATACAGATAGCGGTGTAGATTTTCCATGTTCATACAGATAGCGTTGTAGATATTTCCATGTTCATACAGATAGCGGTGTAGATATTTCCATGTTCATGCAGATAGCTTTGTAGATATTTCCATGTTCATACCAATAGCGGTGTAGATATTTCCATGTCAATACAGTTAGCGTTGTAGATATTTCCATGTTCATACAGATGGCGGTGTAGATATTTACATGTTCATAGAGATGGCGGTGTAGATATTTCCATGTTCATACAAATGGCGGTGTAGATATTTCCATGTTCATAGAGATGGCGGTGTAGATATTTCCATGTTTATACAGATATCAGTGTAGTTATTTCCATGTTTATAGGGATAGCAGTGTAGATATTTTCATTGATATACAGATAGCTGTGTAGATATTTCCATGTTCATACAGATGGCGGTGTAGATATTTACATGTTCATAGAGATGGCGGTGTAGATATTTCCATGTTCATAGAAATGGCACTGTGGATATTTCCATGTTCATAGAGATGGCGGTGTAGATATTTCCATGTTTATACAGATAGCAGTGTAGTTATTTCCATGTTTATAGAGATAGTAGTGTAGATATTTCCATTGATATACAGATAGCTGTGTTGATATTTGCATGTTCATA
Organism: Gorilla gorilla gorilla; assembly: GCF_029281585.2. Taxonomy (NCBI): domain Eukaryota; kingdom Metazoa; phylum Chordata; class Mammalia; order Primates; family Hominidae; genus Gorilla; species Gorilla gorilla. Next base: position 11,331,686 of record NC_073235.2, on the reverse strand, counting down.
CAGATAGCGGTGTAGATATTTCCATGTTCATACAGAGGGCGGTGTAGATGATTCCGTGTTCATACAGATAGCGGTGTAGATATTTCCATGTTCATACAGATAGCGTTGTAGATATTTCCATGTTCATACAGACAGTGGTGTAGATATTTCCATGTTCATACAGATAACGGTGTAGATATTTCCATGTTCATACAGATACCGGTGTAGATATTTCGATGTTCGTAAAGTAAGCAGTGTAGATATTTCCATGTGCATACAGATGGCGGTGTAGATATTTACATGTTCATGCAGATGGCGGTGTAGATATTTCCATGTTCGTACAGATGGCGGTGTAGATATTTCCATGTTCATAGAGATGGCGGTGAAGATATTTCCATGTTTATGCAGATAGCGGTATAGATATTTCCATGTTTATACAGATGGTGGTGTAGATATTTCCATGTTCTTAGAGATGGCGGTCTAGATATTTCCATGTTTATAGAGATAGTGGTGAAGTTATTTCCAAGTTTTAGAGACAGCGTTGTAGATGTTTCCATGTTTATACTGATAGCAGTGAAGATATTTCCATGTTTATACAGATAGCGGTGTTGATATTTCCATGTTTACACAGATAGCAGTGTAGATACTTCCATGTTTATAGAGTTAGTGGTGTAGATAATTTCAATTTTATACAGATAGCACTGTACATATTTCCAAGTTCATACAGATTGCAGTGTAGATATTTCCATTGATATACAGATAGCTTTGTAGATATTTCCATGTTCATACAGATGACGGTGTAGATATTTACATGTTGATACAGATGGCGGTGTAGATATTTCCATGTTCATACAGATGGCGGTGTAGATATTTCCGTGTTCATACAGATAGCGGTGTAGACATTTCCATGTTTACACAGATAGCGGTGTGGATATTTCCATGTTTTTGCAGATAGAAGTGTAGATATTTCCAAGTTTATACAGATAGTGGTGCGGATATTTCCATGTTTATACAGATAGTTGGGCAGATATTTCCATGTTAATACAGATAGCGGTGTTGATATTTCCATCTTAAAACAGATGGCGGTGTAGATATGTCCAGGTTTCTACATCCGGCGGTGTAGATATTTCCATGTTCATACAGATGGTGGTTTAGATATTTCAAAGTTTATAGAGATAGCGCTGTAGTTATTTCCATATTTATAGAGAAATCTGTGTAGATATTTCCATGTGTATTCAGGTAGCTGTGTAGTTATTTCCGTGTTCATGCAGATAGCGAAGTAGATATTTCCATGCTCATCCAGATGCCGGTGCACATATATCCATGTTCATACAGATGGCGGTGAAGATATTTCCATGTTCATACAGCTGGCGGTATAGATGTTTTCATGTTCGTACAGATGGCGGTGTAGCTATTTCCATGTTCATAGAGATGGCGGTGTAGATATTTCCATGTTTATACAGATAGCGGTGTAGTTATTTCGATGTTTATACAGATAGCAGTGTAGAAATTTCCATTGATATAGAGATGGCGGTGTAGATATTTCCTTGTTCATACAGTAAGCGGTGTAGATATTTCCATGTTCATATAGATGGCGGTGTAGATATTTACATGTTCAAACAGCTGGCGGTATAGATATTTCCATGTTTGTACAGATGGCGGTGTAGATATTTCCATGTTCTTAGAGATGGCTTTGTAGATATTTCCATGTTTATGCATATAGCGGTATAGATATTTCCATTTTTATACAGATGGTGGTGTAGATATTCATATGTTTATAGAGATGGTGGTCTAGATATTTCCATGTAAACAGAGATAGTGGAGTAGTTATTTCCAAGTTTATAGAGACAGCATTGTAGATATTTCCATGTTTTTACAGATAGCGGTGAAGATATTTCCATGTTTATACAGATAGCGGTGTAGATATTTCCATGTTTATACAGATAGCAGTGTAGATATTTCCATGTTTATAGAGATAGTGGTGTAGATAATTTCAATTTTATACAGAGAGCAGTGAAGATATTTCCAAGTTCATACAGATAGCGTTGTAGATATTTCCAGGTTTATAGAGATGGCGGTGTAGATATTTCCATGTTCATACAGATGGCGGTGTAGATATTTCCATGTTTATAGGGATGGCGGTGTAGATATTTTCATGCTTACACAGCTGGCGGTGTAGATATTTCCATGTTTACACAGATAGCGGTGTAGACATTTCCATGTTTACACAGATGGCAGTGTGGATATTTCCATGTTTATGCAGATAGCAGTGTAGATATTTCCATGTTTATACAGATAGCGGTGCGGATATTTCCATGTTTATACAGATAGTTGGGCAGATATTTCCATGTTTATACAGATAGCGGTGTAGATATTTCCATCTTAATACAGATGGCGGTGTAGATATGTCCATGTTCGTACAGATGGCGGAGTAGATATTTCCATGTTCATAGAGATGGTGGTGTAGATATTTCGAAGTTTATAGAGATAGCGCTGTAGATATTTCCACACTTATAGAGAAATCTGTGTAGATATTTCCATGTATATTCAGGTAGCTGTGTAGATATATCCATGTTCATGCAGATAGCGGTGTAGATATTTCCATTTTCATCCAGATGCCGGTGTACATATATCCATGTTCACACAGACGGTGATGAAGATATTTCCATGTTCATACAGATGGTGGTGTAGATATTTCCATGTTCATACAAATGATGGTGTAGATATTTCCCTGTTCATAGAGATGGCGGTGTAGATATTTCCATGTTCATACAAATAGCAGTGTAGATATTTCCATGTTCATAGAGATGGCGGTGTAGGTATTTCCATGTTTATACAGATAGCAGCATAGTTATTTCCATGTTTATAGAGATGGCAGTGTAGATATTTCCATTGATATACAGATAGCTGTGTAGATATTTTCATGTTCATACAGATAGCAGTGTGGATATTTCCATGTTCATACAGATAGCGGTGTGGATATTTCCATGTTCATACAGATAGCGGTGTAGATATTTCCATGTTCATACAGATAGCGGTGTAGATATTTCCATGTTCATACAGATAGCGGTGTAGATATTTCCATGTTCATACAGATAGCGGTGTAGATATTTCCATGTTCATACAGTTAGCGGTGTAGATATTTCCATGTTCATACAGATGGCGGTGAAGATATTTCGAAGTTTATAGAGGTAGTGCTGCAGATATTTCCATACTTATAGAGAAATCTGTGTAGATATTTCCATGTATATTCAGATAGCTGTGTAGATATTTCCATGTCCATGTAGATAGCGGTGTAGATATTTCCATATTCATCCAGAAGCCGGTGTACATATATCCATGTTCATACAGATGGCGGTGTAGATATTTCCATGTTCATACACATGGCGGTGTAGATATTTCGCTGTTCATAGAGATAGCGGTGTAGATATTTCCATGTTCATACAAATAGCGTTGTAGATATTTCCATGTTCGTAGAGATGGCGGTGTACATATTTCCATGTTTATGCAGATAGCTGTATAGATATTTCCATGTTTCTACAGATGGTGGTGTAGATATTTCCATGTTTATTGAGATGGCGGTCTAGATATTTCCATGTTTATAGAGATAGAGGTGTAGTTATTTCCAAGTTTATAGAGACAGCGTTGTAGATTTTTCCATGTTTATACAGATAGCGGTGAAGATATTTCCATGTTTATACCGATAGCGGTGTAGATATTTCCATTTTTATACAGATAACAGTGTACATATTTCCATGTTTATAGAGATAGTGGTGAAGACAATTTCAATTTTATACAGATAGCAGTGGAGATATTTCCAATTTCATACAGATAGCGGTGTAGATATTTCCATGTTCATACAGATAGCGGTGTAGATATTTCCATGTTCATACCAATAGCGGTGTAGATATTTCCATGTTCATACAGTTAGCGGTGTAGATATTTCCATGTTTATAGAAATGGCGGTGTAGATATTTTCATGTTTACACAGATGGCGGTGTAGATATTTCCATGTTTACACAGATAGCGTTGTAGACATTTCCATGTTTACACAGATAGCGGTGTGGATATTTCCATGTTTATGCAGATAGCGGTGTAGATATTTCCATGTTTATAAAGATAGCGGTGCGGATATTTCCATGTTTATACAGATAGTTGGGCAGATATTTCTATGTTTATACAGATAGCGGTGTAGATATTTCCATCTTAATACAGATGGCGGTGTAGATATGTCCATGTTCGTACAGATGGCGGTGTAGATATTTCCATGTTCATACAGATGGCGGTGTAGATATTTCGAAGTTTATAGAGACAGCGCTGTAGTTATTTCCATATTTATAGAGAAATCTGTGTAGATATTTCCATGCATATGCAGACAGCTGTGTAGATATTTCCTTGTTCATGCAGATAGCGGTGTAGATATTTCCATGTTCATCCAGATGCTGGTGTAGATATATCCGTGTTCGTACAGATGGTGGTGAAGATAGTTCCATGTTCATACAGATGGCGGTGTAGATATTTCCATGTTCATACAAATGGCGGTGTAAATATTTCCATGTTCATAGAGATGGCGGTGTAGATGTTTCCATGTTCATACAAATGGCGGTGTAGATATTTCCATGTTCATAGAGATGGCGTTGTAGATATTTCCATGTTTATACAGATAGCAGTGTAGTTATTTCCATGTTTATAGAGATAGCGGTGTAGATAATTTCAATTTCATACAGATAGCTGGTTAGATATTTGCATGTTCATACAGATAGCGGTGTAGATATTTACATCTTCATACAAATAGCGGGGTAGATATTTCTATGTTCATACAGATAGCGGTGTAGATATTTCCATGTTCATACAGATAGCGGTGTAGATATTTCCATTTTCATACCAATAGCGGTGTGGATATTTCCATGTCCATACAGTTAGCGGTGTAGATATTTCCATGTTCATACAGATGGCGGTGTAGATATTTACATGTTCATACAGATGGCAGTGTAGATATTTCCATGTTCGTACGGATGGCATTGTAGATATTTCCATGTTCATACAGGTGCCGGTGTAGATATTTCCATGTTCATACCAATAGCGGTGTGGATATTTCCATGTCCATACAGTTAGCGGTGTAGATAATTCCATGTTCATACAGATGGTGGTGTAGATATTTCCATGTTCATACAAATGGCAGTGAAGATTTTCCATGTTCATAGAGATGGCGGTGTAGATGTTTCCGTGTTCATACAAATGGCGTTGTAGATATCTCCATGTTCATAGAGATGGTGGTGTAGATATTTCCATGATAATACAGATAGCAATGTAGTTATTTCCATGTTTATACAGATAGCGGTTTAGATATTTCTATGTTCATACAGATAGCGTTGTAGATATTTCCATGTTCATACTGATAGCGGTGTAGATATTTCCATGTTCATACAGATAGCGGTGTAGATATTTCCATGTTCATAGAGTTAGCAGTGTAGATATTTCCATGTTCATATAGATGGCGGTGTAGATATTTCCATGTTCATTCAGATAGCGGTGTAGATATTTCCATGTTCATCCAGATGCCGGTGCATATATATCCATGTTCATACAGATGGCGGTGAAGATATTTCCATGTTCATACAGATGGCGGTGTAGATATTTCCATGTTCACACAAATGGCTGTGTAGATATTTACATGTTCATAGAGATGGCGGTGTAGATATTTCCATGTTCATACAAGTGGCGGTGTAGATATTTCCATGTTCATAGAGATGGCGGTGTAGATATTTCCATTTTTATACAGATAGCGGTGTAGTTATTCCCATGTTTATGGAGATAGCAGTGTAGAAATTTCCATTGATATAGAGATGGCGGTGTAGATATTTACATGTTCATTCAGATAGCGGTGTAGATATTTCCATGTTCATACAGATAGCGGTGTAGATATTTCCATGTTCATACAGATAGCGGTGTAGATATTTCCTTGTTCATACCAATAGCGGTGTAGTTATTTCCATGTTCATACAGTTAGCGGTGTAGATATTTCCATGTTCATACAGATGGCGGTGTAGATATTTCCATGTTAATACTGGTGGCGGTGTAGATATTTCCTTGTTTATACAGATAGCAGAGTAGTTATGTCCATGTTTATAGAGATAGCATTGTAGATATTTCAATTGATATACAGATAGCTATGTAGATATTTGCATGTTAATTCAGATAGCGGTGTAGATATTTCCATGTTCATACAGATAGCGGTGTGGATATTTCCATGTTCATACAGATAGCGGTGTGGATATTTCCATGTTCATACAGATAGCGGTGTAGATATTTCCATGTTCATACAGATAGCGGGATAGATATTTCCATGTTCATACAGTTAGCGGTGTAGATATTTCCATGTTCATACAGATGGCGATGTAGATATTTACATGTTCATAAAGATGGCGGTGTAGATATTTCCATGTTCGTACGGATGGCAGTGTAGATATTTCCATGTTCATACAGGTGGCGGTGTAGATATTTCCATGTTTATACAGATAGCGGTGAAGATATTTCCATGTTTATACAGATAGCGGTGTAGATATTTCCATGTTTATACAGATAGCAGTGTAGATATTTCCATGTTTATAGAGATAGTGGTGTAGATAATTTCAATTTTATACAGAGAGAAGTGTAGATATTTCCAAGTTCATAAAGATAGCGGTGTAGATATTTCCACGTTTATAGAGACGGCGGTCTGGATATTTCCATCTTCATACAGATAGCGGTGTAGATATTTCCATGTTCATACAGGTAGCGGTGTAGATATTTCCATGTTCATACAGATAGCGGTGTAGATATTTCCATGTTCATACAGATGACGGTGTAGATATTTACATGTTCATACAGATGGCGGTGTAGATATTTCCATGTTCATACAGATGGCGGTGTAGATATTTCCATGTTCATACAGATAGCGGTGTAGAGATTTCCATGTTTACACAGATAGCGGTGTGGATATTTCCATGTTTTTGCAGACAGAAGTGTAGATATTTCCATGTTTATACAGATAGCGTTGCGGATATTTCCATGTTTATACAGATAGTTGGGCAGATATTTCCATGTTTATACAGATAGCGGTGTTGATATTTCCATCTTAATACAGATGGCGGTGTAGATATGTCCAGGTTTGTACAGATGGCGGTGTAGATATTTCCATGTTTACACAGATAGCGTTGTAGACATTTCCATGTTTACACAGATAGCGGTGTGGATATTTCCATGTTTATGCAGATAGCGGTGTAGATATTTCCATGTTTATAAAGATAGCGATGCGGATATTTCCATGTTTATACAGATAGTTGGGCAGATATTTCCATGTTTATACCGATAGCGGTGTAGATATTTCCATCTTAATTCAGATGGCGGAGTAGATATGTCCATGTTCGTAGAGATGGCGGTGTAGATATTTCCATGTTCATACAGATGGCGGTGTAGATATTTCGAAGTTTATAGAGACAGCGCTGTAGTTATTTCCATATTTATAGAGAAATATGTGTAGATATTTCCATGCATATGCAGACAGCTGTGTAGATATTTCCTTGTTCATGCAGATAGCGGTGTAGATATTTCCATGTTCATCCAGATGCCGGTGTATATATATCCATGTTCATACAGATGGTGGTGAAGATATATCCATGTTCATACAGATGGCGGTGTAGATATTTCCATGTTCATACAAATGGCGGTGTACATATTTCCATGTTCATAGAGTTGGCGGTGTAGATGTTTCCATGTTCATTCAAATGGCGGTGTAGATATTTCCATGTTCATAGAGATGGCGTTGTAGATATTTCCATGTTTATACAGATAGCAGTGTAGTTATTTCCATGTTTATAGAGATAGCGGTGTAGATAATTTCAATTTTATACAGATAGCTGGGTAGATATTTGCATGTTCATACAGATAGCGGTGTAGATATTTACATCTTCATACAAATAGCGGGGTAGATATTTCTATGTTCATACAGATAACGGTGTAGATATTTCCATGTTCATACAGATAGCGGTGTAGATGTTTCCATGTTCATACCAATAGCGGTGTGGATATTTCCATGTCCATACAGTTAGCGGTGTAGATATTTCCATGTTCATACAGACGGCGGTGTAGATATTTACATGTTCATACAGATGGCAGTGTAGATATTTCCATGTTCGTACGAATGGCATTGTAGATATTTCCATGTTCATACAGGTGCCGGTATAGATATTTCCATGTTCTTACCAATAGCGGTGTGGATATTTCCATGTCCATACAGTTAGCGGTGTAGATAATTCCATGTTCACACAGATGGCGGTGTAGGTATTTCCATGTTCATACAAATGGCAGTGAAGATTTTCCATGTTCATAGAGATGGCGGTGTAGATATTTCCGTGTTCATACAAATGGCGGTGTAGATATTTCCATGTTCATAGAGATGGTGGTGTTGATATTTCCATGTTTATACAGATAGCAATGTAGTTATTTCCATGTTTATACAGATAGCGGTTTAGATATTTCTATGTTCATACAGATAGCGGTGTAGATATTTCCATGTTCATACAGATAGCGGTGTAGATATTTCCATGTTCATCCAGATGCCGGTGCACATATATCCATGTTCATACAGATGGCGGTGTAGATATTTCCATGTTTATACAGATAGCGGTGAAGGTATTTCCATGTTTATACAGATATCGGTGTAGATATTTCCATTTTTATACAGATAGCAGTGTAGATATTTCCATGTTTATAGAGATAGTGGTGTAGATAATTTCAATTTTATACAGAGAGCAGTGTAGATATTTCCAAGTTCATACAGATAGAGGTGTAGATATTTCCATGTTCATACAGATGGCGGTGTAGGTATTTCCATGTTCATAGAAATGGCGGTGTAGATATTTCCATGTTCATAGAGATGGCGGTGTAGATATTTCCAGGCTCATACAAATGGCGGTGTAGATATTTCCATGTTCATAGAGATGGCGGTGAAGATATTTCCATGTTTATACAGATAGCAGTTTAATTATTTCCATGTTTATAGAGATACCAGTCTGGATATTTCCATTGATATACAGATAGCTGTGTAGATATTTCCATGTTCATACAGATGGCGCTGTAGATATTTCCATGTTCATAGAGATGGCGGTGTAGATATTTCCATATTTATACAGATAGCAGTGTAGTTATTTCCATGTTTGTAGAGATAGCAGTGTAGATATTTCCATTGATATACAGATAGCTGTGTAGATATTTGCATGGTCATACAGATGGCAGTGTAGAAATTTCCATGTTCATACAGGTGGCGGTGTAGATATTTCCATGTTTATGCAGATAGCAGTGTAGTTATTTCCATATTTATAGAGACATCTGTGTAGATATTTCCATTGATATACAGATAGCTGTGTAGATATTTGCATGGTCATACAGATGGCAATGTAGATATTTCCACGTTCATACAGATGGCGGTGTAGATATTTCCATGTTTATAGGGATGGCGGAGTAGACATTTTCATGTTTACACAGATGGCGGTGTTGATATTTCCCTGTTTACACAGATAGCGGTGTTGACATTTCCATGTTTACACAGATAGCGGTGTGGATATTTCCATGTTTATGCAGATAGCAGTGTAGATATTTCCATGTTTATACAGATAGCGGTGTGGTTATTTCCATGTTTATACAGATAGTTGGGCAGATATTTCCATGTTTATACAGATAGCGGTGTAGATATTTCCATCTTAATACAGATGGCGGTGTAGATATGTCCATGTTTCTACAGATGGCGGTGTAGATATTTCCATGTTCATACAGATGGCGGTGTAGATATTTCAAAGTTTATAGAGATAGCGCTTTAGTTACTTCCATATTTATAGAGAAATCTGTGTAGATATTTCCATGTATATTCAGATAGCTGTGTAGATATTTTCATGTTCATGCAGATAGCGGTGTAGATATTTCCATGTTCATCCAGATGCCTGTGTACATATATCCATGTTCATACAGATGGCGGTGAAGATATTTCCATGTTCATACAGATGGTGGTGTAGATATTTCCATGTTCATACAAATGGCGGTGTAGATATTTCCATGTTCATAGAGATGGCGGTGTAGATATTTCCATGTTCATACACATGGCGGTGTAGGTATTTCCATTTTCATAGAGATGGCGGTGTAGATATTTCCATATTTATAGAGATAGCAGTGTAGTTATTTCCATGTTTATAGAGATAGCAGTGTAGATATTTCCATTGATATACAGATAGCTGTGTAGATATTTGCATGTTCATGGAGATAGCGGTGTAGATATTTGCATGTTCATAGAGATTCCGGTGTAGATATTTCCATGTTCATACACATAGCAGTGTAGATATTTCCATGTTCATACAGATAGCGGTGTAGATATTTCCATGTTCATGCAGTTAGCGGTGTAGATATTTCCATGTTCATACAGATGGCGGTGTAGATATTTACATGTTCATACAGATGGCGGTGTAGATATTTCCATGTTCATACAGATAGCGGTTTAGATATTTCCATGTTCATACAGATGGCGGTGTAGATATTTCCATGTTGATACCAATAGCGGTGTAGATATTTCCATGTTCATACAGTTAGCGGTGTAGATATTTCCATGTTCATACAGATGGCGGTGTAGATACTTACATGTTCATACAGATGGCGGTGTAGATATTTCCAAGTTCGAACAGATGGCAGTGTAGATATTTCCATGTTCATACAGGTGGCGGTGTAGATATTTAAATGTTTATACAGATAGCAGTGTAGTTATTTCCATGTTTATAGATACAGCTGTGTAGATATTTCCATTGATATACAGATAGCTGTGTAGATATTTGCATGTTCATACAGATAGCTGTGTAGATATTTCCATGTTCGTACAGATAGCGGTGTAGATATTTCCATGTTCATACAGATAGCGGTGTAGATATTTCCACGTTCATGCAGATAACGGTGTAGATGTTTCCATGTTCATACAGATAACGGTGTAGACATTTCCATGTTCATACAGGTAGCGGTGTAGATATTTCCATGTTCACACAGTTAGCGGTGTAGATATTTCCATGTTCATACAGATGGCGGTGTAGATATTTACATGTTCATGCAGATGGCGGTATAGATATTTCCATGTTCGTACAGATGGCGCTGTAGATATTTCCATGTTCATAGAGATGGCGGTGTAGATATTTCCATGTTTATGCAGATAGCGGTATAGATATTTCCATGTTTATACAGATAGCAGTGTAGATATTTCCATGTTTATAGAGATAGTGTTGTGGATAATTTCAATTTCATACAGAGAGCAGTGTAGATATTTCCAAGTTGATACAGATAGCGGTGTAGATATTTCCACGTTTATAGAGATGGCGGTGTAGATATTTCCATGTTCATACAGAGGACGGTGTAGATATTTCCATGTTTATAGGGATGGCGGTGTAGATATTTTCATGTTTACACAGATGGCGGTGTAGATATTTCCATGTTTACACAGATAGCGGTGTAGACATTTCCATGTTTACACAGATAGCGGTGTGTATATTTCCATGTTTATGCAGATAGCAGTGTAGATGTTTCCATGTTTTTGCAGATAGCGGTGCGGATAATTCCATGTTTATTCAGATAGCGGTGCGGATATTTCCATGTTTATACAGATAGTTGGGCAGATATTTCCATGTTTATACAGATAGCGGTGAAGATATTTCTATCTTAATACAGATGACGGTGTAGATATGTCCATGATCGTACAGATGGCGGTGTAGATATTTCCATGCTCATACAGATGGCGGTGTAGATATTTCGAAGTTTATAGAGATAGCGATGTAGTTATTTCCATATTTATAGAGAAATCTGTGTACATATTTCCATGTAGATTCAGATAGTTGTGTAGATATTTCCATGTTCATGCTGATTACGGTGTAGATATTTCCATGTTCATCAAGATGCCGGTGTACATATATCCATGTTCATACAAATGGCGGTGAAGGTATTTCCATGTTCATACAGATGGCGGTGTAGGTATTTCCATGTTCATAGAAATGGCGGTGTAGATATTTCCATGTTCATAGAGATGGCGGTGTAGATATTTCCAGGTTCATACAAATGGCGGTGTAGATATTTCCATGTTCATAGAGATGGCGGTGTAAATATTTCCATGTTTATACAGATAGCAGTGTAGTTGTTTCCATGTTTATAGAGATACCAGTCTGTATATTTCCATTGATATACAAATAGCTGTGTAGATATTTGCATGTTTATACAGATAGCGGTGTAGATATTTCCATGTTTATACAGATAGCGGGGTAGATATTTCAATGTTTATAGACATAGTGGGGTAGATAATTCCAATTTTATACAGATAGCAGTGAAGATATTTCCAAGTTCATACAGATAGCAGTGTAGATATTTCCACGTTTATAGACATGGCGGTGTAGATATTTCCATGTTCATACAGATGGCGGTGTAGATATTTCCATGTTTACAGAGATGGCTGTGTAGATATTTTCATGCTTACACAGATGGCAGTGTAGATATTTCCATGTTTACACAGATAGCGGTGTAGACATTTCTATGTTTACACAGATAGCGGTGTGGATATTTCCATGTTTATGCAGATAGCGGTGTAGATATTTCCATGTTTATACAGATAGCGGTGCGGTTATTTCCATGTTTATACAGATAGTCGTGCAGATATTTCCATGTTTATACAGATATCGGTGTAGATATTTCCATCTTAAAACAGATGGAGGTGTAGATATGTCCATGTTCGTACAGATGGCGGTGTAGATATTTCCCTGTTCATACAGATGGCGGTGTAGATAATTCGAAGTTTATAGTGATAGCGCTGTAGTTATTTCCATATTTATAGATAAATCTGTGTAGATATTTCCATGTATATGCAGATAGCTGTGTAGATATTTCCATGTTCATGCAGATAGCGGTGTAGATATTTCAATGTTCATCCAGATGCCGGTGTACATATATCCATGTTCATACAGATGGCGATGAAGATATTTCCATGTTCATACAGATGGTGGTATAGGTATTTCCATGTTCATACAAATAGCGGTGTAGGGATTTCCATGTTCATAGAGATGGCGGTGTAGATATTTCCATGTTCATAGAGATGGCGGTGTAGATATTTCCAGGTTCATACAAATGGCTGTGTAGATATTTCCATGTTCATAGAGATGGCGGTGAAGATATTTCCATGTTTATACAAATAGCAGTTTAGTTATTTCCATGTTTATTGAGATACCAGTCTGGATATTCCCATTGATATACAGATAGCTGTGTAGATATTTGCATCTTCATACAGATAGCGGTGTAGATATTTCCATGTTCATACAGATAGCAGTGTAGATATGTCCATGTTAATACAGATAGCAGTGTAGATATTTCCAAGTTCATACAGATAGCGGTGTAGATATTTCCACGTTTATAGAGATGACGGTGTAGGTATTTCCATGTTCATACAGATGGTGGTGTAGATGTTTCCATGTTTATAGGGATGGCGGTGTAGATATTTTCATGTTTACACAGATGGCGGTGTAGATATTTCCCTGATTACACAGATAGCGGTGTAGACATTTCCATGTTTACACAGATAGCGGTGTAGATATTTCCTTGTTCATACAGATAGCGGTGTAGATATTTCCATGTTCATACAGATGGCGGTGAAGATATTTTCATGTTCATACAGATGGCGGTGTAGATATTTCCATGTTTGTACGGATGGCAGTGTAGATATTTCCATGCTCATACAGGTGGCAGTGTAGGTATTTCCATGTTTATACAGATAGCAGTGTAGTTATTTCCATGTTAATAGAGATAGCGGTGTGGATATTTCCATTGATATACAGATAGCTGTGTAGATATTTGCATGTTCATACAGATAGCGGTGTAGATATTTCCATGTTCGTACAGATAGCGGTGTAGATATTTCCATGTTCATACAGATAGCGGTGTAGATATTTCTGTGTTCATACAGATAACGGTGTAGATATTTCCATGTTCATACAGACAGCGGTGTATATATTTCCATGTTCATACAGTTAGCGGTGTAGATATTTCCATGTTCATACAGATGGCGGTGTGGATATTTACATGTTCATACAGATGGCGGTATAGATATTTCCATGTTCGTACAGATGGCGGTGTAGATATTTCCATGTTCATAGAGATGGCGGTGTAGATATTTCCATGTTTATGCAGATAGCGGTATAGATATTTCCATGTTTATACAGATGGTGGTGTAGATATTTCCATGTTTATAGAGATGGCGCTCTAGATATTTCCATGTTTACAGAGATAGTGGTGTAGTTATTTCCAAGTTTATAGAGATAGCATTGTAGATATTTCCATGTTTATACAGATAGCGGTGAAGATATTTCCATGTTTATACAGATAGCAGTGTAGATATTTCCATGTTTATGCTGATAGCAGTGTAGATATTTCCATGTTTATAGAGATAATGGTGTAGATAATTTGAATTTTATACAGAGAGCAGTGTAGATATTTCCAAGTTCATACAGATAGCGGTGTAGATATTTCCACGTTTATAGAGATGGCGGTGTAGATATTTCCACGTTCATACAGATGGCGGTGTAGATATTTCCATGTTTATAGGGATGGCGGTGTAGATATTTTCATGTTTACACAGATTGCGGTGTTGATATTTCCCTGTTTACACAGATAGCGGTGTAGACATTTCCATGTTTACACAGATAGCGGTGTGGATATTTCCATGTTTATGCAGATAGCAGTGTAGATATTTCCATGTTTATACAGATAGCGGTGTGGTTATTTCCATGTTTATACAGATAGTCGTGCAGATATTTCCATGTTTATACAGATATCGGTGTTGATATTTCCATCTTAAAACAGATGGAGGTGTACATATGTCCATGTTCGTACAGATGGCGGGGTAGATATTTCCATGTTCATACAGATGGCGGTGTAGATAATTCGAAGTTTATAGAGATAGCGCTGTAGTTATTTCCATATTTATAGAGAAATCTGTGTAGATATTTCCATGTATATGCAGATAGCTGTGTAGATATTTCCATGTTCATGCAAATAGCAGTGTAGATATTTCCATGTTCATCCAGATGCCGGTGTACATATATCCATGTTCATACAGATGGCGGTGAAGATATTTTCTTGTTCATACAGATGGTGGTGTAGATATTTCCATGTTCATACAAATGGCGGTGTAGGGATTTCCATGTTCATAGAGATGGCGGTGTAGATATTTCCATGTTCATAGAGATGGCGGCGTAGATATTTCCAGGTTCATACAAATGGCGGTTTAGATATTTCCATGTTAATAGAGATGGCGGTGAAGATATTTCCATGTTTATACAGATAGCAGTTTAGTTATTTCCATGTTTATAGAGATACCAGTCTGGATATTCCCATTGACATACAGATAGCTGTGTAGATATTTGCATGTTCATACAGATAGCGGTGTAGACATTTCCATGTTCATACAGATAGCGGTGTAGATATTTCCATGTTAGTACAGATAGCAGTGTAGATATTTCCAAGTTCATACAGATAGCGGTGTAGATATTTCCACGTTTATAGAGATGGTGGTGTAGGTATTTCCATGTTCATACAGATGGCGGTGTAGATGTTTCCATGTTTATAGTGATGGCGGTGTAGATATTTTCATGTTTACACAGATGGCGGTGTAGATATTTCCCTGTTTACACAGATAGCGGTGTAGACATTTCCATGTTTACACAGATAGCGGTGTAGATATTTCCATGTTCATAGAGATAGCGGTGTAGATATTTCCATGTTCATACAGATGGCGGTGAAGATATTTACATGTTCATACAGATGGCGGTGTAGATATTTCCATGTTTGTACGGATGGCAGTGAAGATATTTCCATGTTCATACAGGTGGCGGTGTAGGTATTTCCATGTTTATACAGATAGCAGTGTAGTTATTTCCATGTTAATAGAGATAGCGGTGTAGATATTTCCATGTTCATACAGATAGCGGTTTAGATATTTCCATGTTCACAGAGTTAGCGGTGTAGATATTTCCATGTTCATACAGATGGCGGTGTAGATATTTCCATGTTCATAGAGATGACGGTGTAGATATTTCCATGTTTATGCAGATAGCGGTATAGATATTTCCATGTTTATACAGATGGTGGTGTAGATATTTCCATGTTTATAGAGATGGTGGTCTAGATATTTCCATGTTTACAGATATAGTGGTGTAGTTATTTCCAAGTTTATAGAGACAGCGTTGTAGATATTTCCATGTTTATACAGATTGCGGTGAAGATATTTCCATGTTTATACAGATAGCGGTGTAGATATTTCCATGTTTATACAGATAGCAGTGTAGATATTTCCATGTTTATAGAGATAGTGTTGTGGATAATTTCAATTTCATACAGAGAGCAGTGTAGATAATTCCAAGTTGATATAGATAGCGGTGTAGATATTTCCACGTTTATAGAGATGGCGGTGTAGATATTTCCATGTTCATACAGAGGACGGTGTAGATATTTCCGTGTTTATAAGGATGGCGGTGTAGATATTTTCATGTTTACACAGATGGCGGTGTAGATATTTCCATGTTTACACAGATAGCGGTGTAGACATTTCCATGTTTACACAGATAGCGGTGTGGAAATTTCCATGTTTATGCAGATAGCAGTGTAGATGTTTCCATGTTTATACAGATAGCGGTGCGGATATTTCCATGTTTATTCAGATAGCGGTGCGGATATTTCCATGTTTATACAGATAGTTGGGCAGATATTTCCATGTTTATACAGATAGCGGTGTAGATATTTCCATCTTAATACAGATGGCGGTGTAGATATATCCATGATCGTACAGATGGCGGTGTAGATATTTCCATGTTCTTACAGATGGCGGTGTAGATATTTCGAAGTTTATAGAGATAGCGATGTAGTTATTTCCATATTTATAGAGAAATCTGTGTAGATATTCCATGTAGATTCAGATAGCTGTGTAGATATTTCCATGTTCATGCAGATTACAGTGTAGATATATCCTTGTTCATCAAGATGCCGGTGTACATATATCCATGTTCATACAGATGGCGGTGAAGATATTTCCATGTTCATACAGATGGCGGTGTAGGTATTTCCATGTTCATACAAATGGCGGTGTAGATATTTCCATGTTCATAGAGATGGCGGTGTAGATATTTCCAGGTTCATACAAGTGGCGGTGAAGTTATTTCCATGTTCATAGAGATGGCGGTGAAGATATTTCCATGTTTATACAGATAGAAGTTTAGTTATTTCCATGTTTATAGAGATACCAGTCTGGATATTTCCATTGATATACAGATAGCTGTGTAGATATTTGCATGTTCAAACAGATAGCGGTGTAGATATTTCCATGTTCATACAGATAGCGGTGTAGATATTTCCATGTTCATACAGATAGCGGTGTAGATATTTCCATGTTAATACAGATAGCAGTGTAGATATTTCCATGTTCATGCAGATAGCGGTGTAGATATTCTAGTGTTCATACAGTTAGCGGTGTAGATATTTCTATGTTCATACAGATGGCTGTGTAGATATTTACATGTTGATACAGATGGCGGTGTAGATATTTCCATGTTCATACAGATAGTGTTGTAGATATTTCCATGTTTATACACATACCGGTGAAGAGATTTCCATGTTTATACAGATAGCGGTGTAGATATGTCCAAGTTTATAGAGATAATGGTGTAGATAATTTCAATTTTATACAGAGAGCATTGTAGATATTTCTAAGTTCATACAGATAGCGGTGTAGATATTTCCACGTTTATAGAGATGGCGGTGTAGATATTTCCATGTTTACACAGATGGCGGTGTAGATATTTCCATGTTTACACAGATAGCGGTGTAGACATTTCCATGTTTACACAGATAGCGGTGTGGATATTTCCATGTTTATGCAGATAGCAGTGTAGATGTTTCCATGTTTTTGCAGATAGCGGTGCGGATATTTCCATGTTTATTCAGATAGCGGTGCAGATATTTCCATGTTTATACAGATAGTTGGGCAGATATTTCCATGTTTATACAGATAGCGGTGTAGATATTTCCATCTTAATACAGATGACGGTGTAGCTATGTCCATGATCGTACAGATGGCGGTGTAGATATTTCCATGCTCATACAGATGGCGGTGTAGATATTTCGAAGTTTATAGAGATAGCGATGTAGTTATTTCCATATTTATAGAGAAATCTGTGTAGATATTTCCATGTATATTCATATAGCTGTGTAGATATTTCCATGTTCATGCAGATTACGGTGTAGATATTTCCATGTTCATCCAGATGCCTGTGTACATATATCCATGTTCATACAGATGGCGGTGAAGATATTTCCATGTTCATACAGATGGTGGTGTAGATATTTCCATGTTCATACAAATGGCGGTGTAGATATTTCCCTGTTCATAGAGATGGCTGTGTAGATATTTCCATGTTCATACAAATGGCGGTGTAGATATTTCCATGTTCATAGAGATGGCGGTGCAGATATTTCCATCTTTATAGAGATAGCAGTATAGTTATTTCCACGTTTATAGAGATAGCAGTGTAGACATTTCCATTGATATACAGATAGCTGTGAAGATATTTGCATGTTCATACAGATAGCGGTGTAGATTTTTCCATGTTTGTACAGATAGTGGTGTAGATATTTCCATGTTCATACAGATAGCGGTGTAGATATTTCCATGTTCATACAGATAACGGTGTAGATATTTCCATGTTCATACAGATAGCAGTGTAGATATTTCCATGTTCATACAGTTAGCGGTGTAGATATTTCCATACTCATACAGATGGCGGTGTGGATATTTACATGTTCATACAGATGGCGGTATAGATATTTCCATGTTCGTACAGATGGCGGTGTAGATATTTACATGTTCATAGAGATGGCGGTGTAGATATTTACATGTTCATACAGATAGCGGTGTAGATATTTCCATGTTCATACCAATAGCGGTGTAGACATTTCCATGTTCATACATTTAGCGGTGTAGATATTTCCATGTTCATACAGATGGCGGTGAAGATATTTACATGTTCGTACAGATGGCGGTGTAGATATTTCTATGTTTGTACGGATGGCCATGTAGATATTTCCTTGTTCATACAGGTGGCGGTGTAGATATTTCCCTGTTTATACAGATAGCAGTGTAGTTATTTCCATGTTAATATAGATAGCGGTGTAGATATTTCCATTGATATACAGATAGCTGTGTAGATATTTGCATGTTCATACAGATAGCGTTGTAGATAATTCCATGTTCGTACAGATAGCGGTGTAGCTATTTCCATGTTCATACAGATAGCGGTGTAGATATTTCTATGTTCATACAGATAACGGTGTAGATATTGCTATGTTCATACAGACAGCGGTGTAGATATTTCCATGTTCATGCAGTTAGCGGTTTAGATATTTCCATGTTAATACAGATGGCGGTGTAGATATTTACATGTTCATACAGATGGCGGTATAGATATTTCCATGTTCGTACAGATGGCGGTGTAGATATTTCCATGTTCATAGAGATGGCGGGGTAGTTATTTCCATGTTTATGCAGATAGCGGTATAGATATTTCCATGTTTATACAGATGGTGGTGTAGATATTTCCATGTTTATAGAGATGGCGGTGTAGATATTTCCATGTTCATACAGATGGCAGTGTAAATATTTCCATGGTTATAGGGATGGCGGTGTAGATATTTTCATGTTTACACAGATGGCGGTGTAGATATTTACATGTTCATACAGATGGCGGTATAGATATTTCCATGTTCGTACAGATGGCGGTGTAGATATTTCCATATTCATAGAGATGGCGGTGTAGTTATTTCCATGTTTATGCAGATAGCGGTATAGATATTTCCATGTTTATACAGATGGTTGTGTAGATATTTCCATGTTTATAGATATGGCGGTGTAGATATTTCCATGTTCATACAGATGGCAGTGTAAATATTTCCATGTTTATAGGGATGGCGGTGTAGATATTTTCATGTTTACACAGATGGCGGTGTAGATATTTCCATGTTTACACAGATAGCGGTGTAGACATTTCCATGTTTACACAGATAGCGGTGTGGATATTTCCATGTTTATGAAGATAGCAGTGTAGATATTTCCATGTTTATACAGATAGCGGTGGGGATATTTCCATGTTTATACAGATAGTTGGGCAGATATTTCCATGTTTATACAGATAGCGGTGTAGATATTTCCATCTTAATACAGATGGCGGTGTAGATATGTCCATATTTGTACAGATGGCGGTGTAGATATTTCCATGTTCATACAGATGGCGGTGTAGATATTTCGAAGTTTATAGAGATAGCGCTGTAGTTATTTCCATATTTATAGAGAAATCTGTGTAGATATTTCCGTGTATATTCAGATAGCTGTGTAGATATTTCCATGTTCATGCAGATAGCGGTGTAGATATTTCCATGTTCATCCAGATGCCAGTGTACGTATATCCATGTTCATACAGATGGCGGTGAAGATATTTCCATGTTCATACAGATGGCGGTGCAGATATTTCCATGTTCATAGAGATGGCGGTGTAGATATTTCCATGTTGATACAGATAGCAGTGTAGTAATTTCCATGTTTATAGATATATCAGTGAAGATATTTCCATTGATATACAGATAGCGGTGTAGATATTTCCATGTTCATGCAGATAGCGGTGTAGATATTTCCATGTTCATACAGATAGCAGTGTAGATATTTCCATGTTTATACAGATAGCGGTGTAGATATTTCCATGTTCATAGAGTTAGCGGTGTAGATATTTCCATGTTCATACAGATGGCGGTGTAGATATTTCCATGTCCATACAGTTAGCGTTGTAGATATTTCCATGTTCGTACGGATGGCTGTGTAGATATTTCCATGTTCATACAGGTGGCGGTGTAGATGTTTCCATGTTTATACAGATAGCAGTGTAGTTATTTCCTTGTTTATAGAGATAGCAGTGTAGATATTTCCATTGATATACAGATAGCTGTGTAGATATATGCATGCTCATACAGATAGCGGTGTAGATATTTCCATGTTCATACAGACAGCGGTGTAGATATTTCCATGTTCATACAGATAGCAGTGTAGATATTTCCATTTTCCTACAGATAGCGGTGTAGGTATTTCCATGTTCATACAGTTAGCGGTGTAGATATTTCCATGTTCATACAGATAGCGGTGTAAATATTTCCATGTTCATACAGATAGCGGTGTAGATATTTCCATGTTCATACCGATAGCGGTGTAGACATTTCCATGTTCATATATTTAGCGGTGTAGATATTTCCATGTTCATACAGATGGCGAAGATATTTCCATGTTCATACAGATAGCGGTGTAGACATTTCCATGTTCATACAGTTAGCGGTGTAGATATTTCCATGTTCATACAGATGGCGGTGTAGATATTTCCATGTTCATAGAGATGGCGGTGTAGATATTTCCATATTTATACAGATAGCAGTGTAGTTATTTCCATGTTTATACAGATATCAGTGTAGATATTTCCGTTGATATACAGATAGCGGTGTAGGTATTTGCATGGTCATACAGATAGCGGTGTAGATATTTCCATGTTCGTACAGATAGCGGTGTAGATATTTCCATGTTCATACAGATAGTGGTGTAGATATTTCCATGTTCAAACAGATAGCGGTGTAGATATTTTCATGTTTACACAGATGGCGGTGTAGATATTTCCATGTTTACACAGATAGCGGTGTAGACATTTCCATGTTTACACAGATAGCGGTGTGGATATTTCCATGTTTATGCAGATAGCAGTGTAGATATTTCCATGTTTATACAGATAGCGGTGGGGATATTTCCATCTTTATACAGATAGTTGGGCAGATATTTCCATGTTTATACAGATAGCGGTGTAGATATGTCCATTTTCATACAGATAGCAGTGTAGATAATTCCACGTTCATAGAGTTAGCGGTGTAGATATTTCCATGTTCATACAGATGACGGTGTAGATATTTACATGTTCATACAGATGGTGGTGTAGATATTTCCATGTTCGTAACGGATGGCAGTGTAGATATTTCCATGTTCATACAGGTGGTGGTGTAGTTATTTCCATGTTTATACAGATGGTGGTGTAGATATTTCCATGTTTATACAGATGGCGGTCTGGTTATTTCCATGTTTATAGAGATAGTGGTGTAGTTATTTCAAAGCTTATAGAGACCGCATTGTAGTTATTTCCATGTTTATACAGATAGCGGTGAAGTTATTTCCATGTTTATACAGATAGCGGTGTAGATATTTCCATGTTTATACAGATAGCGGGGTAGATATTTCCATGTTTATACAGATATCGGTGTTGATATTTCCATCTTAAAACAGATGGAGGTGTAGATATGTCCATGTTCGTACAGATGGCGGTGTAGATATTTCCATGTTCATACTGATGGCGGTGTAGATATTTCGAAGTTTATAGAGATAGCGCTGTAGTTATTTCCATATTTACAGACAAATCTGTGTAGATATTTCCATGTATATGCAGATAGCTGTGTAGATATTTCCATGTTCATGCAGATAGCGGTGTAGATATTTCCATGTTCATACAGATGGCGGTGTAGATATTTCCATGTTCATACAGATAGCGGTGTAGAGATTTCCATGTTCATACAGATAGCGGTGTAGATATTTCCATGTTTATACAGATGGTGTTGTAGATATTTCCATGTTTATACAGATGGCGGTCTGGATATTTCCATGTTTATAGAGATAGTGGTGTAGTTATTTCAAAGCTTATAGAGACAGCATTGTAGATATTTCCATGTTTATACAGATAGCGGTGAAGATATTTCCATGTTTATACAGATAGCGGTGTAGATATTTCCATGTTTATACAGATAGCGGGGTAGATATTTCCATGTTTATAGACATAGTGGGGTAGATAATTCCAATTTTATACAGAGAGCAGTGTAGATATTTCTACGTTTATAGACATGGCGGTGTAGATATTTCCATGTTCATACAGATGGCGGTGTAGATATTTCCATGTTTATAGAGATGGCGGTGTAGATATTTTCATGCTTACACAGATGGCAGTGTAGATATTTCCATGTTTACACAGATAGCGGTGTAGACATTTCTATGTTTACACAGATAGCGGTGTGGATATTTCCATGTTTATGCAGATAGCGGTGTAGATATTTCCATGTTTATACAGATAGCGGTGCGGTTATTTCCATGGTTATACAGATGTTCGTGCAGATATTTCCATGTTTATACAGATATCGGTTTAGATATTTCCATCTTAAAACAGATGGAGGTGTAGATATGTCCATGTTCGTACAGATGGCGGTGTAGTTATTTCCATGTTCATACAGATGGCGGTGTAGATATTTCGAAGTTTATAGAGATAGCGCTGTAGTTATTTCCATATTTACTGACAAATCTGTGTAGATATTTCCATGTATATGCAGATAGCTGTGTAGATATTTCCATGTTCATGCAGATAGCGGTGTAGATATTTCCATGTTCATCCAGATGCCGGTGTACATATATCCATGTTCATACAGATGGCGGTGAAGATATTTCCATGTTCATACAGTTGGTGGTGTAGGTATTTCCATGTTCATACAAATGGCGGTGTAGATATTTCCATGTTCATAGAGATGGCGGTGTAGATATTTCCAGGTTCATACAAATGGCGGTGTAGATATTTCCATGTTCATAGAGATGGCCGTGTAGATATTTCCATGTTTATACAGATAGCAGTGTAGTTATTTCCATGTTTATAGAGATACCAGTGTGGATATTTCCATTGATATACAGATAGCTGTGTAGATATTTACATGTTCATACAGATAGCGGTGTAGATATTTCCATGTTCATACAGATAGCGGTGTAGATATTTCCATGTTCATGCAGATAGCGGTGCAGATATTTCCAAGTTCATACAGGTAGCGGTGTAGATATTTCCATGTTCATACAGATAGCGGTGTAGATATTTCCATGTTCATACAGTTAGCAGTGTAGATATTTCCAGGTTCATACAGATGGCGGTGTAGATGTTTCCATGTTCGTACGGATGGCAGTGTAGATATTTCCATGTTCATACAGGTGGCGGTGTAGATATTTCCACGTTTATACAGATAGCAGTGTAGTTATTTCCATGTTTATAGATATAGCAGTGTAGATATTTCCATTGATATACAGATAGCTGTGTAGATATTTGCATGGTCATACAGATAGTGGTGTAGATATTTCCATGTTCGTACAGATAGCGGTGTAGATATTTCCATGTTCATGCAGATAGCGGTGTAGATATTTCCATGTTCCTACAGATAACGGTGTAGATATTTCTATGTTCATACAGATAGTTGTGTACATATTTCCATGTTCACACAGATAGCGGTGCAGATATTTCCATGTTCATACAGATGGCGGTGTATATATTTAAATGTTCATACAGATGGCGGTATAGATATTTCCATGTTCGTACAGATGGCGGTGTAGTTATTTCCATGTTCATAGAGATGGCGGTGTAGATATTTCCATGTTTATGCAGATAGCGGTATAGATATTTCCATGTTTATACAGATGGTGGTGTAGATATTTCCATGTTTATAGAGATGGCGGTCTAGATATTTCCATGTTTACAGAGATAGTGGTGTAGTTATTTCCAAGTTTATAGAGACAGCGTTGTAGATATTTCCATGTTTATACAGATAGCGGTGAAGATATTTCCATATTTATACAGATAGCGGTGTAGATATTTCCATGTTAATACAGATAGCGGTGTAGATATTTCCATGTTTATAGAGATAGTGTTGTAGATAACTTCAATTTTATACAAAGAGCAGTGTAGATATTTCCAAGTTCATACAGATAGCGGTGTAGATATTTCCACGTTTATAGAGATGGCGGTGCAGATATTTCCATGTTCATATAGAGGACGGTGTAGATATTTCCATGTTTATAGGGATGGCGGTGTAGATATTTTCATGTTTACACAGATGGCGGTGTAGATATTTCCATGTTTACACAGATAGCGGTGTAGACATTTCCATGTTTACACAGATAGCGGTGTGGATATTTCCATGTTTATGCAGATAGCAGTGTAGATATTTCCATGTTTATACAGATAGCGGTGCGGATATTTCCATGTTTATTCAGATAGCGGTGCGGATATTTCCATGTTTATACAGATAGTTGGGCAGATATTTCCATGTTTATACAGATAGCGGTGTAGATATTTCCATCTTAATACAGATGGCGGTGTAGATATGTCCATGTTTGTATAGATGGCGGTGTAGATATTTCCATGTTCATACAGATGGCGGTGTAGATATTTCGAAGTTTATAGAGATAGCGCTGTAGTTATTTCCATATTTATAGAGAAATCTGTGTAGATATTTCCATGCATTTTCAGATATCTGTGTAGATAGATCCATGTTCATGCAGATAGCGGTGTAGATATTTCCATGTTCATCCAGATGCCGGTGTACATATATCCATGTTCATATGGATGGCGGTGAAGATATTTCCATGTTCATACAGATGGTGGTGTAGATATTTCCATGTTCATACCAATAGCGGTGTAGAGATTTCCATGTTCATATATTTAGCTGTGTAGATATTTCCATGTTCATACAGATGAAGAAGATATTTCCATGTTCATACAGATAGCGGTGTAGATGTTTCCATGTTCATACAGTCAGCGGTGTAGATATTTCCATGTTCATACAGATGGCGGTGTCGATATTTCCATGTTCATAGAGATGGCGGTGTAGATATTTCCATATTTATACAGATAGCAGTGTAGTTATTTCCATATTTATAGAGATAGCAGTGTAGATATTTCCATTGATATACAGATAACTGTGTAGATATTTGCATGGTCATACAGATGGCAATGTAGATATTTCCATGTTCATATAAGTGGCGGTGTAGATATTTCCATGTTTATACAGATAGCAGTGTAGTTATTTCCATGTTTATAGAGACAGCTGTGTAGATATTTCCATTGATATACAGATAGCTGTGTAGATATTTGCATGTTCGTACAGATAGCGGTGTGGATATTTCCATGTTCGTACAGATAGCGGTGTAGATATTTCCCTGTTTACACAGATAGCGGTGTAGACATTTCCATGTTTACACAGATAGCGGTGTGGATATTTCCATGTTTATGAAGATAGCAGTGTAGATATTTCCATGTTTATACAGATAGCGGTGGGGATATTTCCATGTTTATACAGATAGTTGGGCAGATATTTCCATGTTTATACAGATAGCGGTGTAGATATTTCCATCTTAATACAGATGGCGGTGTAGATATGTCCATATTTGTACAGATGGCGGTGTAGATATTTCCATGTTCATACAGATGGCGGTGTAGATATTTCGAAGTTTATAGAGATAGCGCTGTAGTTATTTCCATATTTATAGAGAAATCTGTGTAGATATTTCCGTGTATATTCAGATAGCTGTGTAGATATTTCCATGTTCATGCAGATAGCGGTGTAGATATTTCCATGTTCATCCAGATGCCAGTGTACGTATATCCATGTTCATACAGATGGCGGTGAAGATATTTCCATGTTCATACAGATGGCGGTGCAGATATTTCCATGTTCATAGAGATGGCGGTGTAGATATTTCCATGTTGATACAGATAGCAGTGTAGTAATTTCCATGTTTATAGATATATCAGTGTAGATATTTCCATTGATATACAGATAGCGGTGTAGATATTTCCATGTTCATACAGATAGCGGTGTAGATATTTCCATGTTCATACAGATAGCAGTGTAGATATTTCCATGTTTATACAGATAGCGGTGTAGATATTTCCATGTTCATAGAGTTAGCGGTGTAGATATTTCCATGTTCATACAAATGGCGGTGTAGATATTTCCATGTCCATACAGTTAGCGTTGTAGATATTTCCATGTTCGTACGGATGGCTGTGTAGATATTTCCATGTTCATACAGGTGGCGGTGTAGATGTTTCCATGTTTATACAGATAGCAGTGTAGTTATTTCCTTGTTTATAGAGATAGCAGTGTAGATATTTCCATTGATATACAGATAGCTGTGTAGATATTTGCATGCTCATACAGATAGCGGTGTAGATATTTCCATGTTCATACAGAGAGCGGTGTAGATATTTCCATGTTCATACAGATAGCGGTGTAGATATTTCCTTTTTCCTACAGATAGCGGTGTAGGTATTTCCATGTTCATACAGTTAGCGGTGTAGATATTTCCATGTTCATACAGATAGCGGTGTAAATATTTCCATGTTCATACAGATAGCGGTGTAGATATTTCCATGTTCATACCGATAGCGGTGTAGACATTTCCATGTTCATATATTTAGCGGTGTAGATATTTCCATGTTCATACAGATGGCGAAGATATTTCCATGTTCATACAGATAGCGGTGTAGACATTTCCATGTTCATACAGTTAGCGGTGTAGATATTTCCATGTTCATACAGATGGCGGTGTAGATATTTCCATGTTCATAGAGATGGCGGTGTAGATATTTCCATATTTATACAGATAGCAGTGTAGTTATTTCCATGTTTATACAGATAGCAGTGTAGATATTTCCGTTGATATACAGATAGCGGTGTAGGTATTTGCATGGTCATACAGATAGCGGTGTAGATATTTCCATGTTCGTACAGATAGCGGTGTAGATATTTCCATGTTCATACACATAGTGGTGTAGATATTTCCATGTTCAAACAGATAGCGGTGTAGATATTTTCATGTTTACACAGATGGCGGTGTAGATATTTCCATGTTTACACAGATAGCGGTGTAGACATTTCCATGTTTACACAGATAGCGGTGTGGATATTTCCATGTTTATGCAGATAGCAGTGTAGATATTTCCATGTTTATACAGATAGCGGTGGGGATATTTCCATCTTTATACAGATAGTTGGGCAGATATTTCCATGTTTATACAGATAGCGTTGTAGATATTTCCATTTTCATACAGATAGCAGTGTAGATAATTCCACGTTCATAGAGTTAGCGGTGTAGATATTTCCATGTTCATACAGATGACGGTGTAGATATTTACATGTTCATACAGATGGTGGTGTAGATATTTCCATGTTCGTACGGATGGCAGTGTAGATATTTCCATGTTCATACAGGTGGTGGTGTAGTTATTTCCATGTTTATACAGATGGTGGTGTAGATATTTCCATGTTTATACAGATGGCGGTCTGGTTATTTCCATGTTTATAGAGATAGTGGTGTAGTTATTTCAAAGCTTATAGAGACAGCATTGTAGTTATTTCCATGTTTATACAGATAGCGGTGAAGTTATTTCCATGTTTATACAGATAGCGGTGTAGATATTTCCATGTTTATACAGATAGCGGGGTAGATATTTCCATGTTTATACAGATATCGGTGTTGATATTTCCATCTTAAAACAGATGGAGGTGTAGATATGTCCATGTTCGTACAGATGGCGGTGTAGATATTTCCATGTTCATACAGATGGCGGTGTAGATATTTCGAAGTTTATAGAGATAGCGCTGTAGTTATTTCCATATTTACAGACAAATCTGTGTAGATATTTCCATGTATATGCAGATAGCTGTGTAGATATTTCCATGTTCATGCAGATAGCGGTGTAGATATTTCCATGTTCATACAGATGGCGGTGTAGATATTTCCATGTTCATACAGATAGCGGTGTAGAGATTTCCATGTTCATACAGATAGCGGTGTAGATATTTCCATGTTTATACAGATGGTGTTGTAGATATTTCCATGTTTATACAGATGGCGGTCTGGATATTTCCATGTTTATAGAGATAGTGGTGTAGTTATTTCAAAGCTTATAGAGACAGCATTGTAGATATTTCCATGTTTATACAGATAGCGGTGAAGATATTTCCATGTTTATACAGATAGCGGTGTAGATATTTCCATGTTTATACAGATAGCGGGGTAGATATTTCCATGTTTATAGACATAGTGGGGTAGATAATTCCAATTTTATACAGAGAGCAGTGTAGATATTTCTACGTTTATAGACATGGCGGTGTAGATATTTCCATGTTCATACAGATGGCGGTGTAGATATTTCCATGTTTATAGAGATGGCGGTGTAGATATTTTCATGCTTACACAGATGGCAGTGTAGATATTTCCATGTTTACACAGATAGCGGTGTAGACATTTCTATGTTTACACAGATAGCGGTGTGGATATTTCCATGTTTATGCAGATAGCGGTGTAGATATTTCCATGTTTATACAGATAGCGGTGCGGTTATTTCCATGGTTATACAGATGTTTGTGCAGATATTTCCATGTTTATACAGATATCGGTTTAGATATTTCCATCTTAAAACAGATGGAGGTGTAGATATGTCCATGTTCGTACAGATGGCGGTGTAGATATTTCCATGTTCATACAGATGGCGGTGTAGATATTTCGAAGTTTATAGAGATAGCGCTGTAGTTATTTCCATATTTACTGAAATATCTGTGTAGATATTTCCATGTATATGCAGATAGCTGTGTAGATATTTCCATGTTCATGCAGATAGCGGTGTAGATATTTCCATGTTCATCCAGATGCCGGTGTACATATATCCATGTTCATACAGTTGGCGGTGAAGATATTTCCATGTTCATACAGATGGTGGTGTAGGTATTTCCATGTTCATACAAATGGCGGTGTAGATATTTCCATGTTCATAGAGATGGCGGTGTAGATATTTCCAGGTTCATACAAATGGCGGTGTAGATATTTCCATGTTCATAGAGATGGCGGTGTAGATATTTCCATGTTTATGCAGATAGCGGTATAGATATTTCCATGTTTATACAGATGGTGGTGTAGATATTTCCATGTTTATAGAGATGGCGGTCTAGATATTTCCATGTTTACAGAGATAGTGGTGTAGTTATTTCCAAGTTTATAGAGACAGCGTTGTAGATATTTCCATGTTTATACAGATAGCGGTGAAGATATTTCCATATTTATACAGATAGCGGTGTAGATATTTCCATGTTAATACAGATAGCGGTGTAGATATTTCCATGTTTATAGAGATAGTGTTGTAGATAACTTCAATTTTATACAAAGAGCAGTGTAGATATTTCCAAGTTCATACAGATAGCGGTGTAGATATTTCCACGTTTATAGAGATGGCGGTGCAGATATTTCCATGTTCATACAGAGGACGGTGTAGATATTTCCATGTTTATAGGGATGGCGGTGTAGATATTTTCATGTTTACACAGATGGCGGTGTAGATATTTCCATGTTTACACAGATAGCGGTGTAGACATTTCCATGTTTACACAGATAGCGGTGTGGATATTTCCATGTTTATGCAGATAGCAGTGTAGATATTTCCATGTTTATACAGATAGCGGTGCGGATATTTCCATGTTTATTCAGATAGCGGTGCGGATATTTCCATGTTTATACAGATAGTTGGGCAGATATTTCCATGTTTATACAGATAGCGGTGTAGATATTTCCATCTTAATACAGATGGCGGTGTAGATATGTCCATGTTTGTATAGATGGCGGTGTAGATATTTCCATGTTCATACAGATGGCGGTGTAGATATTTCGAAGTTTATAGAGATAGCGCTGTAGTTATTTCCATATTTATAGAGAAATCTGTGTAGATATTTCCATGCATTTTCAGATATCTGTGTAGATAGATCCATGTTCATGCAGATAGCGGTGTAGATATTTCCATGTTCATCCAGATGCCGGTGTACATATATCCATGTTCATATGGATGGCGGTGAAGATATTTCCATGTTCATACAGATGGTGGTGTAGATATTTCCATGTTCATACCAATAGCGGTGTTGAGATTTCCATGTTCATATATTTAGCTGTGTAGATATTTCCATGTTCATACAGATGAAGAAGATATTTCCATGTTCATACAGATAGCGGTGTAGATGTTTCCATGTTCATACAGTCAGCGGTGAAGATATTTCCATGTTCATACAGATGGCGGTGTAGATATTTCCATGTTCATAGAGATGGCGGTGTAGATATTTCCATATTTATACAGATAGCAGTGTAGTTATTTCCATATTTATAGAGATAGCAGTGTAGATATTTCCATTGATATACAGATAACTGTGTAGATATTTGCATGGTCATACAGATGGCAATGTAGATATTTCCATGTTCATATAAGTGGCGGTGCAGATATTTCCATGTTTATACAGATAGCAGTGTAGTTATTTCCATGTTTATAGAGACAGCTGTGTAGATATTTCCATTGATATACAGATAGCTGTGTAGATATTTGCATGTTCGTACAGATAGCGGTGTGGATATTTCCATGTTCGTACAGATAGCGGTGTAGATATTTCCATGTTCATATAGATAGCGGTGTAGATATTTCCATGTTCATACAGATAACGGTGTAGCTATTTTCATGTTCATACAGATAACGGTGTAGATATTTCCATGTTCATACAGGTAGCGGTGTGGATATTTCCATGTTCATACAGATAGCGGTGTAGATATTTCCATGTTCATACAGATACCGGTGTAGATATTTCCATGTTCATACCAATAGCGGTGTAGACATTTCCATGTTCATACATTTAGCGGTGTAGATATTTCCATGTTCATACAGATGGCGGTGAAGATATTTACATGTTCATACAGATGGCGGTGTAGATATTTCCATGTTTGTACAGATGGCAGTGTAGATATTTCCATGTTCATACAGGTGTCAGTGTAGATATTTCCATGTTTATACAGATAGCAGTGTAGTTATTTCCATGTTTATAGAGATATCGGTGTAGATATTTCCATTGATATACAAATAGCTGTGTAGATATTTGCATGTTCATACAGATAGCGGTGTAGATATTTCCATGTTCGTACAGACAGCGGTGTATATATTTCCATGTTCATACAATTAGCGGTGTAGATATTTCCATGTTCATACAGATAACGGTGTAGATATTTCCATGTTCATACAGACAGCGGTGTATATATTTCTATGTTCATACAGATAACGGTGTAGATATTTCCATGTTCATACAGACAGCGGTGTATATATTTCCATGTTCATACAGTTAACGGTGTAGATATTTCCGTGTTCATACAGACGGCGGTGTAGATATTTACATTTTCATACAGATGGCGGTATAGATATTTCCATGTTCGTACAGATGGTGGTGTAGATATTTCCATGTTCATAGAGATGGCGGTGTAGATATTTCCATGTTTATGCAGATAGCGGTATAGATATTTCCATGTTTATACAGAAGGTGGTGTAGATATTTCCATGTTTATAGAGATGGCGCTCTAGATATTTCCATGTTTACAGAGATAGTGGTGTAGTAATTTCCAAGTTTATACAGACAGAGTTGTAGATATTTCCATGTTTATACACATAGCGGTGAAGAGATTTCCATGTTTATACAGATAACAGTGTAGATATTTCCATGTTTATAGAGATAATGGTGTAGATAATTTCAATTTTGTACAGAGAGCAGTGTAGATATTTCCAAGTTCATACAGATACCGGTGTAGATATTTCCACGTTTATAGAGATGGCGGTGTAGATATTTCCATGTTCATACAGATGGCGGTGTAGATATTTCCATGTTTATAGGGATGGCGGTGTAGATATTTTCATGTTTACACAGATGGCGATGTAGATATTTCCATGTTTACACAGATAGCGGTGTACACACTTCCATGTTTACACAGATAGCGGTGTGGATATTTCCATGTTTATGCAGATAGCAGTGTTGATATTTCCATGTTTATACAGATAGCGGTGCGGATATTTCCATGTTTATACAGATAGTTGGGCAGATATTTCCATGTTTATACAGATAGCGGTGTAGATATTTCCATCTTAATACAGATGGCGGTGTAGATATGTCCATGTTTGTACAGATGGAGGTGTAGATATTTCCATGTTCATACAGATGGCGGTGTAGACATTTCGAAGTTTATAGAGATAGCGCTTTAGTTATTTCCATATTTATAGAGAAATCTGGGTAGATATTTCCATGTATATTCATATTGCTGTGTAGATATCTCCATGTTCATGCAGATAGCGGTGTAGATATTTCCATGTTCATCCAGATGCCTGTGTACATATATCCATGTTCATACAGATGGCGGTGAAGATATTTCCATGTTCATACAGATGGTGGTGTAGATATTTCCATGTTCATACAAATTGCGGTGTAGATATTTCCCTGTTCATAGAGATGGCGGTGTAGATATTTCCATGTTCATACAAATGGCGGTGTAGATATTTCCATGTTCATAGAGATGGCGGTGTAGAGATTTCCATATTTATAGAGATAGCAGTGTAGTTATTTCCATGTTTATAGAGATAGCAGTGTAGATATTTCCATTGACATACAGATAGCTGTGTAGATATTTGCATGTTCATAGAGATAGCGGTGTAGATATTTGCATGTTCATAGAGATAGCGGTGTAGATATTTAAATGTTCATACAGATAGCGGTGTAGATATTTCCATGTTCATACAGATAGCGGTGTAGATATTTCCATCTTCATACAGATAGCGGTGTAGATATTTCCATGTTCATACAGTTAGCGGTGTAGATATTCCCATGTTCATACAGATGGCGGTGTAGATACTTACATGTTCATACAGATGGCGGTATAGATATTTCCATGTTCATACAGATGGCGGTGTAGATATTTCCATGTTCATACAGATAGCGGTTTAGATATTTCCATGTTCATACAGATAGCGGTGTAGATATTTCCATGTTCATACCAATAGCGATGTAGACATTTCCATGTTCACACATTTAGCATTGTAGATATTTCCATGTTAATACAGATGGCGGTGAAGATATTTACATGTTCATACAGATGGCGGTGTAGATATTTCCATGTTTGTACGGATGGCAGTGTAGATAATTCCATGTTCATACAGGTGGTGGTTTAGATATTTCCATGTTTATACAGATAGCAGTGTAGTTATTTCCATGTTAATAGAGATAGCGGTGTAGATATTTCCATTGATATACAGATAGCTGTGTAGATATTTGCATGTTCATACAGATAGCGGTGTAGATATTTCCATGTTCGTACAGATAGCGGTGTAGCTATTTCCATGTTCATACAGATAGAGGTGTAGATATTTCTATGTTCTTACAGATAACGGTGTAGATATTTCCATGTTCATACAGATAGCGGTGTAGATATTTCCATGTTCATACAGTTAGCGGTGAAGATATTTCCATGTTCATACAGATGGCGGTGTAGATATTTCCATGTTCATACAGATGGTGGTGTAGATATTTCCATGTTTGTAGAGATGGCGGTCTAGATATTTCCATGTTTATAGAGATAGTGGTATAGTTATTTCCAAGTTTATAGAGACAGCGTTGTAGATATTTCCATGTTTATACAGATAGCGTTGAAGATATTTCCATGTTTATACAGATAGCGGTGTAGATATTTCCATGTTTATACAGATAGCAGTGTAGATATTTCCATGTTTATACAGATAGTGGGGTAGATAATTTCAATTTTACACAGAGAGCAGTGTAGATATTTCCAAGTTCATACAGATAGCGGTGTAGATATTTCCACGTTTATAGAGATGGCGGTGTAGATATTTCCATGTTCATACAGATGGCAGTGTAGATATTTCCACGTTTATAGGGATGGCAGTGTAGATATTTTCATGTTTACACAGATGGCGGTGTAGATATTTCCATGTTTACACAGATAGCGATGTAGACATTTCCATGTTTACGCAGATAGCGGTGTGGATATTTCCATGTTCATACAAATGTCGGTGTAGATATTTCCATGTTCATAGAGATGACGGTGTAGATATTTCCATGTTTATACAGATTGCAGTGTAGTTATTACCGTGTTTATAGAGATAGCAGTGTAGATATTTCCATTGATATACAGATAGCTGTGTAGATATTTGCATGTTCATACTGATAGCGGTGTAGATATTTCCATGTTTATTCAGATAGCGGTGTAGATATTTCCATATTCATACAGTTAGCGGTGTAGATATTTCCATGTTCATACAAATGGCGGTGTAGATATTTCCATGTTTATACAGATTGCAGTGTAGATATTTCCATGTTTATAGAGATAGCATTTTAGATATTTCCATTGATATACAGATAGCTGTGTAGATATTTGCATGTTCATACACATAGCGGTGTAGATATTTATATGTTCATACAGATAGCGGTGTAGATATTTCCATGTTCGTACAGAGAGCGGTGTAGATATTTCCATGTTCATACAGATAGCGGTGTAGATATTTCCATGTTCATACAGATGACGGTGTAGATATTTACATGTTCATACAGATGGCGGTGTAGATATTTCCATGTTCGTACGGATGGCAGTGTAGATATTTCCACGTTCATACAGGTGGCGGTGTAGATATTTCCATGTTCATACAGATGGCGGTGTAGATATTTCCATGTTCATAGAGATAGCAGTGTAGTTATTTCCATTAATATACAGATAGCTGTGTAGGTATTTGCATGTTCATACAGATAGCGGTGTAGATATTACCATGTTTGTTCAGGTGGCGGTGTAGATATTTCCATGGTCATACAGATAGCGGTGTAGATATTTCCATGTTCATACAGATAACGGTGTAGATATTTCCATGTTCATACAGATAGCGGTGTAGATATTTCCATGTTCATACAGGTGGCGGTGTAGATATTTCCATGTCTATACAGATAGCAGTGTAGTTATTTCCATGTATACAGAGATAGCAGTGAAGATATTTCCATTGATATACAGATAGCTGTGTAGATATTTGCATGTTCATACAGATAGCGGTGTAGTTATTTCCATGTTCATACAGAGAGCGGTGTAGATATTTCCATGTTCATACAGATAGCGGTGTAGATATTTCCATTTTCTTACAGATAGCGGTGTAGCTATTTCCATGTTCATACATTTAGCGGTGTAGATATTTCCATGTTCATACAGATTGCGGTTTAGATATTTACATGTTCATACAGATGGCGGTGTAAATATTTCCAAGTTCTTACAGATGGCGGTGTAGATATTTCCATGTTCATAGAGATGGCGGTGTAGATATTTCCATGTTTATGCAGATAGCGGTATAGATATTTCCATGTTTATACAGATGGTGGTGTAGATATTTCCATGCTTATAGAGATAGTGGTGTAGATAATTCCAATTTTATACTGATAGCAGAGTAGATATTTCCAAGTTCATACAGATAGCAGTGTAGATATTTCCACGTTTATAGAGATGGCTGTGTAGATATTCCCATGTTCATACAGATGGCGGTGTAGATATTTCCATGTTTATAGAGATGGCGGTGTAGATATTTTCAGGTTTACACAGATGGCAGTGTAGATATTTCCATGTTTACACACATAGCGGTGTAGAGATTTCCATGTTTACACAGATAGCGGTGTGGATATTTCCATGTTTATGCAGATAGCGGTGTAGATATTTCCATGTTCATACAGATAGCGGTGTAGATATTTCCATGTTCATACCAATAGTGGTGTAGAGATTTCCATGTTCATACAGTTAGCGGTATAGATATTTCCATGTTTATACAGATGGTGGTGTAGATATTTGCATGTTTATGCAGATGGCGGTATAGATATTTCCATGTTTATACAGATGGTGGTGTAGATATTTCTATGTTCATACAGATGGCGGTGTAGATATTTCGAAGTTTATAGAGATAGCGCTGTAGTTATTTCTATATTTATATAGAAACCTGTGTAGATATTTCCATGTATATGCAGATAGCTGTGTAGATATTTCCATGTTCATGCAGATTGCGGTGTAGTTATTTCCATGTTCATCCAGATGCCGGTGTAGATACATCCATGTTCATAGAGATGGCGGTGAAGATATTTCCATGTTCATACAGATGGCTGTGTAGGTATTTCCATGTTCATAGAGATGGCGGTGTAGATATTTCCATGTTGATACAGATAGCAGTGCAGTTATTTTCATGTTTATAGAGATAGCAGTGTAGATATTTCCATTGATATACAGATAGCGGTGTAGATATTTCCATGTTCATACAGAGAGCGGTGTAGATACTTCCATGTTCATACAGATAGCTGTGTAGATATTTCCATGTTCATACAGATATCTGTGTAGATATTTCCATTTTCATACATTTAGCAGTGTAGATATTTCCATGTTTATACAGTTAGCGGTGTAGATATTTCCATGTTCATACAGATGGCGGTGTAGATATTTACATGTTCATACAGATGGCGGTGTAGATATTTCCATGTTCGAACAGATGGCAGTGTAGATATTTCCATGTTCATACAGGTGG
The DNA here is from genome assembly GCF_029281585.2 of Gorilla gorilla gorilla. Lineage (NCBI taxonomy): Eukaryota > Metazoa > Chordata > Mammalia > Primates > Hominidae > Gorilla > Gorilla gorilla. The sequence goes on along the minus strand of NC_073235.2, from coordinate 11,294,286 downwards.
CGGTGTAGATATTTCCATGTTTATACAGATAGCAGTTTAGTTATTTCCATGTTTACAGAGATAGCAGTGTAGATATTTACATTGATATACAGATAGCTGTGTAGATATTTGCATGTTCATACAGATAGCAGTGTAGATATTTCCATGTTCATACAGATAGCGGTGTAGATATTTCCATGTTCATACAGAGAGCGGTGTAGATATTTCCATGTTCATACAGATAGCGGTGTAGATATTTCCATGTTCATACAGATAGCGGTGTAGGTATTTCCATGTTGATACAGTTAGCGGTATAGATATTTCCATGTTCTTACAGATAGCGGTTTAGATATTTACATGTTCATACAGATGGCGGTGTAAATATTTCCAAGTTCTTTCAGATGGCGGTGTAGATATTTCCATGTTCATAGAGATGGCGGTGTAGATATTTCCGTGTTTATGCAGATAGCGGTATAGATATTTCCATGTTTATACAGATGGTGGTGTAGATATTTCCATGTTTATACAGATGGCGGTCTGGATATTTCCATGTTTATAGAGATAGTGGTGTAGTTATTTCAAAGCTTATAGAGACAGCATTGTAGATATTTCCATGTTTATACAGATAGCGGTGAAGTTATTTCCATGTTTATACAGAGAGCGGTGTAGATATTTCCATGTTTATACAGATAGCGGGGTAGATATTTCCATGTTTATAGACATAGTGGGGTAGATAATTCCAATTTTATACAGATAGCAGTGTAGATATTTCCAAGTTCAAACAGGTAGCAGTGTAGATGTTTCCACGTTTATAGAGATGGCGGTGTAGATATTTCCATGTTCATACAGATGGCGGTGTAGATATTTCCATGTTTATAGAGATGGCGGTGTAGATATTTTCATGCTTACACAGATGGCAGTGTAGATATTTCCATGTTTACACAGATAGCGGTGTAGACATTTCTATGTTTACACAGATAGCGGTGTGGATATTTCCATGTTTATGCAGATAGCGGTGTAGATATTTCCATGTTTATACAGATCGCGGTGCGGTTATTTCCATGTTTATACAGATAGTCGTGCAGATATTTCCATGTTTATACAGATATCGGTGTAGATATTTCCATCTTAAAACAGATGGAGGTGTAGATATGTCCATGTTCGTACAGATGGCGGTGTAGATATTTCCATGTTCATACAGATGGCGGTGTAGATATTTCCATGTTCATACAGATAGCGGTGTAGATATTTCCATGTTCATACAGATAACGGTGTAGATATTTCCATGTTCATACAGATAGCGGTGTAGATATTTCCATATTCATACAGGTGGCGGTGTAGATATTTCCATGTTTATACAGATAGCAGTGTAGTTATTTCCATGTTTACAGAGATAGCAGTGAAGATATTTCCATTGATATACAGATAGCTGTGTAGATATTTGCATGTTCATACAGATAGCGGTGTAGTTATTTCCATGTTCATACAGAGAGCGGTGTAGATATTTCCATGTTCATACAGATAGCGGTGTAGATATTTCCATTTTCTTACAGATAGCGGTGTAGGTATTTCCATGTTCATACAGTTAGCGGTGTAGATATTTCCATGTTCATACAGATGGCGGTTTAGATATTTACATGTTCATACAGATGGCGGTGTAAATATTTCCAAGTTCTTACAGATGGCGGTGTAGATATTTCCACGTCCATAGAGATGGCGGTGTAGATATTTCCATGTTTATGCAGATAGCGGTATAGATATTTCCATGTTTATACAGATGGTGGTGTAGATATTTCCATGTTTATAGAGATGGCGGTCTAGATATTTCCATGTTTATAGAGATAGTGGTGTAGTTATTTTAAAGTTTATAGAGACAGCATTGTAGATATTTCCATGTTTATACACATAGCGGTGAAGTTATTTCCATGTTTATACAGATAGCGGTATAGATATTTCCATGTTTATACAGATAGCGGTGTAGATATTTCCATGTTCATACAGATGGCGGTGTAGATATTTACATGTTCATACAGATGGCGGTGTAGATATTTCCATGTTCGTACAGATGGCAGTGTAGATATTTCCATGTTCATACAGGTGGCGGTGTAGATATTTCCATGTTTATACAGATAGCAGTTTAGTTATTTCCATGTTTACAGAGATAGCAGTGTAGATATTTCCATTGATATACAGATAGCTGTGTAGATATTTGCATGTTCATACAGATAGCAGTGTAGATATTTCCATGTTCATACAGATAGCGGTGTAGATATTTCCATGTTCATACAGAGAGCGGTGTAGATATTTCCATGTTCATACAGATAGCGGTGTAGATATTTCCATCTTCATACAGATAGCGGTGTAGGTATTTCCATGTTGATACAGTTAGCGGTGTAGATATTTCCATGTTCTTACAGATAGCGGTTTAGATATTTACATGTTCATACAGATGGCGGTGTAAATATTTCCAAGTTCTTACAGATGGCGGTGTAGATATTTCCATGTTCATAGAGATGGCGGTGTAGATATTTCCGTGTTTATGCAGATAGCGGTATAGATATTTCCATGTTTATACAGATGGTGGTGTAGATATTTCCATGTTTATACAGATGGCGGTCTGGATATTTCCATGTTTGTAGAGATAGTGGTGTAGTTATTTCAAAGCTTATAGAGACAGCATTGTAGATATTTCCATGTTTATACAGATAGCGGTGAAGTTATTTCCATGTTTATACAGAGAGCGGGGTAGATATTTCCATGTTTATAGACATAGTGGGGTAGATAATTCCAATTTTATACAGATAGCAGTGTAGATATTTCCAAGTTCAAACAGGTAGCAGTGTAGATGTTTCCACGTTTATAGAGATGGTGGTGTAGATATTTCCATGTTCATACAGATGGCGGTGTAGATATTTCCATGTTTATAGAGATGGCGGTGTAGATATTTTCATGCTTACACAGATGGCAGTGTAGATATTTCCATGTTTACACAGATAGCGGTGTAGACATTTCTATGTTTACACAGATAGCGGTGTGGATATTTCCATGTTTATGCAGATAGCGGTGTAGATATTTCCATGTTTATACAGATAGCGGTGCGGTTATTTCCATGTTTATACAGATAGTCGTGCAGATATTTCCATGTTTATACAGATATCGGTGTAGATATTTCCATCTTAAAACAGATGGAGGTGTAGATATGTCCATGTTCGTACAGATGGCGGTGTAGATATTTCCATGTTCATACAGATGGCGGTGTAGATAATTCGAAGTTTATAGAGATAGTGCTGTAGTTATTTCCATCTTTATAGAGAAATCTGTGTAGATATTTCCATGTATATGCAGATAGCTGTGTAGATATTTCCATGTTCATGCAGATAGCGGTGTAGATATTTCCATGTTCTTGCAGATGCCGGTGTACATATATCCATGTTCATACAGATGGCGGTGAAGATATTTCCATGTTCATACAGATGGTGGTGTAGGTATTTCCACGTTCATACAAATGGCGGTGTAGGGATTTCCATGTTCATAGAGATGGCGGTGTAAATATTTCCAGGTTCATACAAATGGCAGTGTAGATATTTCCATGTTCATAGAGATGGCCGTGTAGATATTTCCATGTTTATACAGATAGCAGTGTAGTTATTTCCATGTTTATAGAGATACCAGTGTGGATATATCCATGGATATACAGATAGCTGTGTAGATATTTACATGTTCATACAGATAGCGGTGTATATATTTCCAAGTTCATACAGATAGCGGTGTAGATATTTCCATGTTCATACAGATAGCGGTGTAGATATTTCCATCTTCATACAGATAGCGGTGTAGATATTTCCATGTTCATACAGATAGCGGTGTAGATATTTCCATGTTCATACAATTAGCGGTGTAGATATTTCCATGTTCATACTGATGGTGGTTTAGATATTTCCATGTTCATAGAGATGGCGGTGCAGATATTTCCATGTTTATGCAGATAGCGGTATAGATATTTCCATGTTTATCCAGATGGTGGTGTAGATATTTCCATGTTTATACAGATTGCGGTCTGGATATTTCCATGTTTATAGAGATAGTAGTGTGGTTATTTCAAAGCTTATAGAGACATCATTGTAGATATTTCCATGTATATACAGATAGCGGTGAAGTTATTTCCATGTTTATACAGATAGCGGTGTAGATATTTCCATGTTTATACAGATAGCGGGGTAGATATTTCCATGTTTATAGACATAGTGGGTTAGATAATTCCAATTTTAAACAGATAGAAGTGTAGATATTTCCAAGTTCATACAGATAGCAGTGTAGATATTTCCACGTTTATAGACATGGCGGTGTAGATATTTCCATGTTCATACAGATGGCGGAGTAGATATTTCCATGTTTAAAGAGATGCCGGTGTAGTTATTTTCATGCTTACACAGATGGCAGTGTAGATATTTCCATGTTTACACAGATAGCGGTGTAGACATTTCTATGTTTACACAGATAGCGGTGTGGATATTTCCATGTTTATGCAGATATTTCCATGTTTATACAGATAGCGGTGCGGTTATTTCCATGTTTATACAGATTGTTGTGCAGATATTTCCAAGTTTATACAGATATCGGTGTAGATATTTCCATCTTAAAACAGATGGAGGTGTAGATATGTCCATGTTCGTACAGATGGCGGTGTAGCTATTTCCATGTTCATACAGATGGCGGTGTAGATATTTCGAAGTTTATAGAGATAGTGCTGTAGTTATTTCCATATTTATAGAGAAATCTGTGTAGATATTTCCATGTATATGCAGATAGCTGTGTAGATATTTCCATGTTCATGCAGATAGCGGTGTAGATATTTCCATGTTCATCCAGATGCCGGTGTACATATATCCATGTTCATACAGATGGCGGTGAAGATATTTCCATGTTCGTACAGATGGCGGTGTAGATATTTGGAAGTTTATAGAGATAGCGCTGTAGTTATTTCTATATTTATATAGAAACCTGTGTAGATATATCCATGTATATGCAGATAGCTGTGTAGATATTTCCATGTTCATGCAGATTGCGGTGTAGTTATTTCCATGTTCATCCAGATGCCTGTGTAGATACATCCATTTTCATAGAGATGGCGGTGAAGATATTTCCATGTTCATACAGATGGCTGTGTAGGTATTTCCATGTTCATAGAGATGGCGGTGTAGATATTTCCATTTTGATACAGATAGCAGTGTAGTTATTTTCATGTTAATAGAGATAGCAGTGTAGATATTTCCATTGATATACAGATAGCGGTGTAGATATTTCCATGTTCATACAGATAGCGGTGTAGATATTTCCATGTTCATACAGAGAGCGGTGTAGATATTTCCATGTTCATACAGATAGCTGTGTAGATATTTCCATGTTCATACAGATATCTGTGTAGATATTTCCATTTTCATACAGATAGCGGTGTAGATATTTCCATGTTCATACAGTTAGCGGTGTAGATATTTCCATGTTCATACAGATGGCGGTGTAGGTATTTACATGTTCATACAGATGGCGGTGTAGATATTTCCATGTTCGTACGGATGGCAGTGTAGTTATTTCCATGTTCATACAGGTGGCGGTGTAGATATTTCCATGTTTATACAGATAGCATTTTAGTTATTTCCATGTTTACAGAGATAGCAGTGTAGATATTTCCATTGATATACAGTTAGCTGTGTAGATATTTGCATGTTCATACAGATAGCAGTGTTGATATTTCCATGTTCATACAGATAGCGGTGTAGATATTTCCATGTTCATACAGAGAGCGGTGTAGATATTTCCATGTTCATACAGATAGCGGTGTAGATATTTCCATGTTCATACAGATAGCGGTGTAGGTATTTCCATGTTCATACAGTTAGCGGTGTAGATATTTCCATGTTCTTACAGATAGCGTTTTAGATATTTACATGTTCATACAGATAGCGGTGTAAATATTTCCAAGTTCTTACAGATGGCGGTGTAGATATCTCCATGTTCATAGAGATGGCGGTGTAGATATTTCCATGTTTATGCAGATAGCGGTATAGATATTTCCATGTTTATACAGATGGTGGTGTAGATATTTCCATGTTTATACAGATGGCGGTCTGGATATTTCCATGTTTATAGAGATAGTGGTGTAGTTATTTCAAAGCTTATAGTGACAGCATTGTAGATATTTCCATGTTTATACAGATAGCGGTGAAGTTATTTCCATGTTTATACAGAGAGCGGTGTAGATATTTCCATGTTTATACAGATAGCGGGGTAGATATTTCCATGTTTATAGACATAGTGGGGTAGATAATTCCAATTTTATACAGATAGCAGTGTAGATATTTCCAAGTTCAAACAGGTAGCAGTGTAGAGGTTTCCACGTTTATAGAGATGGCGGTGTAGATATTTCCATGTTCATACAGATGGCGGTGTAGATATTTCCATGTTTATAGAGATGGCGGTGTAGATATTTTCATGCTTACACAGATGGCAGTGTAGATATTTCCATGTTTACACAGATAGCGGTGCGGTTATTTCCATGTTTATAAAGATAGTCGTGCAGATATTTCCATGTTTATACAGATATCAGTGTAGATATTTCCATCTTAAAACAGATGGAGGTGTGGATATGTCCATGTTCGTACAGCTGGCGGTGTAGATATTTCCATGTTCATACAGATGGCGGTGTAGATATTTCAAAGTTTATAGAGATAGCGCTGTAGTTATTTCCATATTTATAGAGAAATCTGTGTAGATATTTCCATGTATAGGCAGATATCTGTGTAGATATTTCCATGTTCATGCAGATAGCGGTGTAGATATTTCCATGTTCATCCAGATGCCGGTGTACATATATCCATGTTCATACAGATGGCAGTGAAGATATTTCCATGTTCATTCAGATGGTGGTGTAGGTATTTCCATGTTCATACAGATGGCGGTGTAGATATTTCCATGTTCATTGAGATGGCCGTGTAGATATTTCCAGGTTCATACAAATGGCGGTGTAGATATTTCCATGTTCATAGAGATGGCCGTGTAGATATTTTCATGTTTATACAGATAGAAGTGTAGTTATTTCCATGTTTATAGAGATACCAGTGTGGATATTTCCATTGATATACAGATAGCTTTGTAGATATTTACATGTTCATACAGATAGCGGTGTAGATATTTCCATGTTCATTCAGATAGCGGTGTAGATATTTCCATGTTCACAGTTAGCGGTGTAGATATTTCCATGTTCATACAGATGGCGGTGTAGATATTTATAAGTTCATACAGATGGCGGTGTAGATATTTCCATGTTCATACAGATAGCGGTGTAGAGATTTCCATGTTCATACAGATAGCGGTGTAGATATTTCCATGTTCATACAGATAGCGGTCTAGATATTTCCAGGTTCATACCAATAGCGGTGTAGACATTTCCATGTTCATACAGTTAGCGGTGTAGATATTTCCATGTTCATACAGATGGCGGTGTAGATATTTACATGTTCATACAGATGGCGGTGTAGATATTTCCATGTTCGTACGGATGGCAGTGTAGATATTTCCATGTTCATACAGGTGGCAGTGTAGATATTTCCATGTTTATAGAGATAGCAGTGTAGTTATTTCCATGTTTATAGAGATAGCAGTGTAGATATTTCCATTGATATACAGATAGCTGTGTAGACATTTGCATGGTAATACAGATAGCGGTGTAGATATTTCCATGTTCGTACAGATAGCGGTGTAGATATTTCCAAGTTCATACAGATAGCGGTGTAGATATTTCCATGTTCATACAGATAACGGTGTAGGTATTTCCATGTTCATACAGATAGCGGTGTAGATATTTCCATGTTCATACAGTTAGCGGTGTAGATATTTCCATGTTCATACAGATGGCGGTGTAGATATTTACATGTTCATACAGATGGTGGTATAGATATTTCCATGTTCGTACAGATGGCGGTGTAGATATTTCCATGTTCATAGAGATGGCGGTGTAGATATTTCCATGTTTATGCAGATAGCGGTATAGATATTTCCATGTTTATGCAGATGGTGGTGTAGATATTTCCATGTTTATAGAGATGGCGGTCTAGATATTTCCATGTTTACAGAGATAGTGGTGTAGTTATTTCCATGTTTATAGAGACAGCGTTGTAGATATTTCCATGTTTATACAGATAGCGGTGAAGATATTCCATGTTTATACAGATAGCAGTGTAGATATTTCCATGTTTATACAGATAGCAGTGTAGATATTTCCATGTTTATAGAGATAGTGGTGTAGATAATTTCAATTTTATACAGATTGCAGTGTAGATATTTCCAAGTTCATGAAGATAGCGGTGTCGATATTTCCATGTTCATACAGATGGCAGTGTAGATATTTACATGTTCATACAGATGTCGGTGTAGATATTTCCATGTTTATAGAGATAGTAGGGTAGTTATTTTGAAGTTTAAAGAGACAGCATTGCAGATATTTCCATGTTTATAGAGACAGCGTTGTAGATATTTCCATGTTTATAGAGATAGCGGTGAAGATATTTCCATGTTTATACAGATAGCGGTGTAGATATTTCCATGTTTATACAGATAGCGGTGTAGATATTTCCATGTTTATACAGATCGCGGTGTAGATATTTCCATGTTTATAGAGATGGCAGTCTAGATATTTCAATGTTTATAGAGATAGTGGTGTAGTTATTTCAAAGTTTATAGAGACAGCATTGTAGATATTTCCATGTTTATACAGATAGCGGTGAAGATATTTCCATGTTTATACAGATAGCGGTGTAGATATTTCCATGTTTATACAGATCACGGTGTAGATATTTCCATGTTTATAGAGATAGTGGTGTAGATAATTCCAATTTTATACAGATAGCAGTGTAGATATTTCCAAGTTCATACAAATAGCAGTGTAGATATTTCCACATTTATAGAGATGGCTGTGTAGATATTTCCATGTTCATACAGATGGCGTTGTAGATATTTCCATGTTTATAGAGATGGCGGTGTAGATATTTTCAGGTTTACCCAGATGGCAGTGTAGATATTTCCCTGTTTACACAGATAGCGGTGTAGACATTTCCATGTTTACACAGATAGCGCTGTGGATATTTCCATGTTTATGCAGATAGCGGTGTAGATATATCCATGTTCATACAGATATCGGTGTAGATATTTCCATGTTCATATCAATAGCGCTGTAGATATTTCCATGTTCATACAGAGAGCGGTGTAGATATTTCCATGTTCATACAGATAGCTGTGTAGATATTTCCATGTTCATACAGATAGCTGTGTAGGTATTTCCATTTTCCTACAGATATCGGTGTAGATATTTCCATGTTCATACAGTTAGCGGTATAGATATTTCCATGTTCATACAGATGGCGGTGTAGATATTTACATGTTCATACAGATGGCGGTGTAGATATTTCCATGTTCGTACGGATGGCAGTGTAGATATTTCCATGTTCATACAGGAGGCTGTGTAGATTTTTCCATGTTTATACAGATAGCAGTGTAGTTATTTCCATGTTTACAGAGATAGCAGTGTAGATATTTCCATTGATATACAGATAGCTGTGTAGACATTTGCATGTTTATACAGATAGCAGTGTAGATATTTCCATGTTCATACAGATAGCGGTGCAGATATTTCCATTTTCATACAGAGAGAGGTGTAGATATTTCCATGTACATACAGATAGCGGTGTAGATATTTCCATGTTCATACAGATGCCGGTGTAGATATTTCCATGTTCATACACATGGCGGTGTAGATATTTCCATGTTCAAAAAGATGGCGGTGTAGATATTTCCATGTTCATAGAGATGGCGGTGTAGATATTTCCATGTTCATACAAATGGCGGTGTAGATATTTCCATGTTCATAGAGATGACGGTGTAGATATTTCCATGTTTATACAGATAGCAGTGTAGTTATTTCCATGTTTATACAGATAGCAGTGTAGATATTTCCATTGATATACGGATAGCTGTGTAGATATTTGCATATTCATACAGATAGCGGTGTAGATATTTCCATGTTCATACACATAGCGGTGTAGATATTTCCATGTTCATACAGGTAGCGGTGTAGATATTTCCATGTTCATACAGATAGCGGTGTAGATATTTCCATGTTCATACCAATAGCGGTGTAGATATTTCCATGTTCATACAGTTAGCGGTGTAGATATTTACATGTTCTGATGGCGGTGTAGATATTTCCATGTTCGTACGGTTGGCAGTGTAGATATTTCAATGTTCATACAGGTGGCGGTGTAGATATTTCCATGTTTATACAGATAGCAGTGTAGATATTTCCATGTTAATAGAGATAGCAGTGTAGATATTTCCAAAGATATACAGATAGCTGTGTAGATATTTGCATGTTCATACGGATAGTGGTGTAGATATTTCCAAGTTCGTACAGATAGCTGTGTAGATATTTCCATGTTTTACAGATAGCGGTGTATATATTTCCATGTTCATACAGATAACGGTGTAGATATTTCCATCTTCATACAGATAGCGGTGTAGATATTTCCATGTTCATACAGTTAGGGGTGTAGATATTTCCATGTTCATACAGATGGCGGTGTAGATATTTACATGTTCATACAGATGGTGGTATAGATATTTCCATGTTCGTACAGATGGTGGTGTACATATTTCCATGTTCATAGAGATGGGGGTGTAGATATTTCCATGTTTATGCAGATAGCGGTATAGGTATTTCCATGTTTATACAGATGGTGGTGTAGATATTTCCATCTTTATAGAGATGGAGGTCTAGATATTTCCATGTTTACAGAGATAATGGTGTAGTTACTTCCAAGTTTATAGAGACAGCGTTGTAGATATTTCCATGTTTATACAGATAGCGGTGAAGTTATTTCCATGTTTATACAGATAGCGATGTAGATATTTCCATGTTTATACAGATAGCAGTGTAGATATTTCCATGTTTATAGAGATAGTGATGTAGAGAATTTCAATTTTATACAGAGAGCAGTGTAGATATTTAGAAGTTCATACAGATAGCGGTGCAGATATTTCCACGTTTATAGAGATGGCAGTGTAGGTATTTCCATGTTCACACAGAGGACGGTGTAGATATTCCCATGTTTATAGGGATGGCGGTGTAGATATTTTCATGTTTACACAGATGGCGGTGTAGATATTTCCATGTTTACACAGATAGAGGTGAAGACATTTCCATCTTTACACAGATTGCGATGTGGATATTTCCATGTTTATGCAGATAGCAGTGTAGATATTTCCATGTTTATACAGATAGCGGTGCGGATATTTCCATGTTTATTCAGATAGCGGTGCGGATATTTCCATGTTTATACAGATAGTTGGGCAGATATTTCCATGTTTATACAGATAGCGGTGTAGATATTTCCATCTTAATACAGATGGCGGTGTAGATATCTCCATGTTCGTACATATGGCGGTGTAGATATTTCCATGTTCATACAGATGGCGGTGTAGATATTTCGAAGTTTATAGAGATAGCACTGTAGTTTTTTCCATATTTATAGAGAAATCTCTGTAGATATTTCCATGTATATTCAGATAGCTGTGTAGATATTTCCATGTTCATGCTGATTACGGTGTAGATATTTCCATGTTCATACATATAGCGGTGTACATATTTCCATGTTCGTACAGATAGCGGTGTAGATATTTCCATGTTCATACAGAAAGCGGTGTGGATATTTCCATGTTCATACAGTTAGCGGTGTAGATATTTCCATGTTCATACAGATGGCGGTGTAGATATTTCCATGTTCATAGAGATGGCGGTGTAGATATTTCCATATTTATGCAGATAGCAGTGTGGTTACTTCCATGTTTATAGAGATAGCAGTGCAGATATTTCCATTGATATACAGATAGCTGTGTAGATATTTGCATGGTCATACAGATAGCGGTGTAGATATTTCCATGTTCGTACAGATAGCGGTGTAGGTATTTCCATGTTCGTACAGATAGCAGTGTAGCTATTTCCATGTTCCTACAGATAACGGTGTAGATATTTCCATGTTCATACAGATAGCGGTGTAGTTATTTCCATGTTCATACAGTTAGCGGTGTAGATATTTCCATGTTCATACAGATGGCGGTGTAGATATTTACATGTTCATACAGATGGCGGTGTAGATATTTCCATGTTCGTACAGTTGGCGTTGTAGATATTTCCATGTTCATAGAGATCGCGGTGTAGGTTTTTCCATGTTTATGCAGATAGCGGTATAGATATTTCCATGTTCGTACAGATGGCGGTGTAAATATTTCCACGTTTATAGGGATGGCGGTGTAGATATTTTCATGTTTACACAGATGGCGGTGTAGATATTTCCATGTTTACACAGATAGCGGTGTAGACATTTCCATGTTTACACAGATAGCGGTGTGGATATTTCCATGTTTATGCAGATAGCAGTGTAGATATTTCCATGTTTATACAGATAGCGGTGTGGATATTTCCATGTTTATACAGATAGTTGGGCAGATATTTCCATGTTTATACAGATAGCGGTGTAGATATTTCCATCTTAATACAGATGGCGGTGTAGATATGTCCATGTTTGTACAGATGGCGGTGTAGATATTTCCATGTTCATACAGATGGCGGTGTAGATATTTCGAAGTTTATAGAGATAGCGCTGTAGTTATTTCCATATTTATAGAGAAATCTGTGTAGATCTTTCCAAGTATATTCAGATAGCTGTGTAGATATTTCCATGTTCATACAGATAGCGGTGTATATATTTCCATGTTCATCCAGATGCCGGTGTACATATATCCATGTTCATACAGATGGCGGTGAAGATATTTCCATGTTCATACAGATGGTGGTGTAGATATTTCCATGTTCATACAAATGGCGGTGTAGATATTTCCATGTTCATAGAGATGGCGGTGTAGATACTTCAATGTTCATACAAATGGCGGTGTAGATATTTCCATGTTCATAGAGATGGAGGTGTAGATATTTCCATATTTATACAGATAGCAGTGTAGTTATTTCCATATTTATAGGGATAGCAGTGTAGATATTTTCATTGATATACAGATAGCTGTGTAGATATTTGCATTTTCATACAGATAGCGGTCTAGATATTTCCATGTTCATACAGAGAGCGGTGTAGATATTTCCATGTTCTTACAGATAGCGGTGTAGATATTTCCATGTTCATACAGATAGCGGTGTAGATATTTCCATGTTCATACAGATAGCGGTGAAGATATTTCCATGTTCATACAGTTAGCGGTGTAGATATTTCCATGTTAATACAGATGGCGGTGTAGATATTTCCATGTTCATACAGATGGCGGTGTAGATATTTCCATGTTCATACAGATTGCAGTGTAGATATTTCCATGTTCATATAGATGGCGGTGTAGATATTTCCATGTTCATACAGATAGCGGTGTAGATATTTCCATGTTCATACCAATAGCGGTGTAGATATTTGCATGTTCATACAGTTAGCGGTGTAGATATTTCCATGTTCATGCAGATGGCGGTGTAGATATTTACATGTTCATACAGATGGCGGTGTAGATATTTCCATGTTCGTACGGATGGCAGCGTAGATACTTCCCTGTTCATACAGGTGGCGGTGTAGATATTTCCATGTTCATACAAATGGCGGTGTAGATATTTCCATGTTCACAGAGATGGCGGTGTAGATATTTCCATATTTATACAGATAGCAGTGTAGTTATTTCCATGTTTATAGAGATAGCAGTGTAGATATTTCCATTGATATACAGATAGCTGTGTAGATATTTGCATGTTCATACAGATAGCGGTGTAGATATTTCCATGTTCATACAGATAGTGGTGTAGATATTTCCATGTTCATACAGATAGCGGTGTAGATATTTCCATGTTCATACAGATAGCGCTGTAGATATTTCCATGTTCATACAGTTAGCGGTGTAGATATTTCCATGTTCATACAGATGGCGGTTTAGATATTTCCATGTTCATTGAGATGGCGGTGTAGATATTTCCATATTTATACAGATAGCAGTGTAGTTATTTCCATGTTTATAGAGATAGCAGTTTAGATATTTCCATTGATATACAGATAGCTGTGTAGATATTTGCATGGTCATACAGATAGCGGTGTAGATATTTCCATGTTGTTACAGATAGCGGTGTAGATATTTCCATGTTCATACAGATAGCAGTGTAGATATTTTCATGTTCATGCAGATAACGGTGTAGATATTTCCATGTTCATACAGATAGCGGTGTAGATATTTCCATGTCCATACAGTTAGCGGTGTAGATATTTCCATGTTCATACAGATGGCGGTGTAGATATTTACATGTTCATACAGATGGCGGTATAGATATTTCCATGTTCGTACAGATGGCGTTGTAGATATTTCCATGTTCATAGAGATGGCGGTGTAGTTATTTCCATGTTTATGCAGATAGCGGTATAGATATTTCCATGTTTATACAGATGGTGGTGTAGATATTTACATGTTTATAGAGACGGCGGTGTAGATATTTCCATGTTCATACAGATGGAGGTGTAAACATTTCCACGGTTATAGGGATGGCGGTGTAGATATTTTCATGTTTACACAGATGGCGGTGTAGATATTTCCATATTTACACAGATAGCGGTGCAGTCATTTCCATGTTTACTCAGATAGCGGTGTGGATATTTCCATGTTTATGCAGATAGCAGTGTAGATATTTCCGTGTTTATACAGATAGTCGTGCGGATATTTCCAAGTTTATACAGATAGTTGGGCAGATATTTCCATGGTTATACAGATGGTGGTGTAGATATTTCCATGTTTATAGAGATGGCGGTCTAGATATTTCCATGTTTACAGAGATAGTGGTGTAGTTATTTCCAAGTTTATAGAGACAGCGTTGTAGATATTTCCAGGTGTATACATATAGCGGTGAAGTTATTTCCATGTTTATACAGATAGCGGTGTAGATATTTCCATGTTTATACAGATAGCAGTGTAGATATTTCCATGTTTGTACAGATAGCAGTGTAGTTATTTCCATGTAAATAGAGATAGCTGTGTAGATATTTCCTTTGATATACAGATAGCTGTGCAGATATTTGCATGTTCATACAGATAGCGGTGTAGATATTTCGCTGTTCGCACAGATAGCGGTGTAGATATTTCCATGTTCATACAGATAGCGGTGTAGATATTTCCATGTTCATACAGATAACGGCGTAGATATTTCCATGTTCATACAGACAGCAGTGTAGATATTTCCATGTTCATACAGATAACGGTGTAGATATTTCCATGTTCATACAGATAGCGGTGTAGTTATTTCCATGTTCCTACAGTTAGCGGTGTAAATATTTCCATGTTCATACAGATGGCAGTGTAGATATTTACTTGTTCATACAGGTGGCGGTGTAGATATTTCCATATTAATACAGATAGCAGTGTAGTTATTTCATTGTTTATAGAGACAGCTGTGTTGATATTTCCATTGATATACAGATAGCTGTGTAGATATTTGCATGTTCATACAGATAGCGGTTTAGATATTTCCATGTTCGTACAGATAGCTTTGTAGATATTTCCATGTTCATACAGATAGCGGTGTAGATATTTCCATGTTCATACAGATAACGGTGTAGATATTTCCATGTTCATACAGATAGCAGTGTAGATATTTCCATGTTCATACATTTAGCGGTGTAGATATTTCCATGTTCATACAGATGGCGGTGAAGATATTTCCATGTTCATACAGATGGCGGTGTAGATATTTCCATGTTCGTACAGGTGGCGGTGTAGATATTTCCATGTTAATACAGATAGCAGTGTAGATATTTCCATGTTTATAGAGATAGTGTTGTAGATAATTTCAATTTCATACAGAGAGCAGTGTTGATATTTCCAAGTTCAAACAGATAGCGGTGTAGATATTTCCACGTTTATAGAGATGGCGGTGTAGATATTTCCATGTTGATACAGAGGACGGTGTAGATATTTCCATGTTTATAGGGATGGCGGTGTAGATATTTCCATGTTTACACAGATAGCGGTGTAGACATTTCCATGTTTACACAGATAGTGGTGTGGATATTTTCATGTTTATGCAGATAGCAGTGTAGATATTTCCATGTTTATACAGATAGCGGTGAGGATATTTCCATGTTTATTCAGATAGCGGTGCGGATATTTCCATGTTTATACAGATAGTTGGGCAAATATTTCCATGTTTATACAGAGAGCGGTGTAGATATTTCCATCTTAATACAGATGGCGGTGTAGATATGTCCATGATCGTACAGATGGCGGTGTAGATATTTCCATGTTCATACAGATGGCGGTGTAGATATTTCGAAGTTTTTAGAGATAGCGATGTAGTTATTTCCATATTTATAGAGAAGTCTGTGTAGATATTTCCATGTATATTCAGATAGCTGTGTAGATATTTCCATGTTAATGCAGATTACGGTGTAGATATTTCCATGTTCATCCAGATGCCGGTGTACATATATCCATGTTCATACAAATGGCAGTGAAGGTATTTCCATGCTCATACAGATGGCGGTATAGGTATTTCCATGTTCATACAAATGGCGGTGTAGATATTTCCATGTTCATAGAGATGGTGGTGTAGATATTTCCAGGTTCATACAAATGGCCCTGTAGATATTTCCATGTTCATAGAGATGGCGGTGTAGATATTTCCATGTTTATACAGATAGCAGTGTAGTTGTTTCCATGTTTATAGAGATACCAGTCTGGATATATCCATTGATATACAGATAGCTGTGTAGATATTTGCATGTTCATACAGATAGCGGTGTAGATATTTACATGTTCATACAGAAGGCGGTGTAGATATTTCCATGTTCATATAGATAGCGGTGTAGATATTTCCATGTTGATACCAATAGCGGTGTAGATATTTCCATGTTCATACAGTTAGCGGTGTAGATATTTCCATGTTCGTACGGATGGCAGTGTAGATATTTCAATGTTCATACAGTTGGCGTTGTAGATATTTCCATGTTTATACAGATAACATTGTAGTTATTTCCATGTTTATAGAGACAGCTGTGTAGATATTTCCATTGATATACAGATAGCTGTGTAGATATTTGCATGTTCATACAGATAGCGGTGTAGATATTTCCATGTTCGTACAGATAGCGGTGTAGATATTTCCATGTTCATACAGATAGCGGTGTAGATATTTCCATGTTCATACAGATAACGGTGTAGATATTTCCATGTTCATACAGATAGCAGTGTAGATATTTCCATGTTCATACAGTTAGCGGTGTAGATATTTCCATGCTCATACAGATGGCGGTGTGGATATTTCCATGTTTATACAGATGGCGGTATAGATATTTCCATGTTCGTACAGATGGCGGTGTAGATATTTACATGTTCATAGAGATGGCGGTGTAGATATTTACATGTTCATACAGATGGCGGTGTAGATATTTCCATGTTCATACAGATAGCGGTGTAGATATTTCCATGTTCATACCAATAGCGGTGTAGACATTTCCATGTTCATACATTTAGCGGTGTAGATATTTCCATGTTCATACAGATGGCGGTGAAGATATTTACATGTTCGTACAGATGGCGGTGTAGATGTTTCCATGTTTGTACGGATGGCCGTGTAGATATTTCCTTGTTCATACAGGTGGCGGTGTAGATATTTCCCTGTTTATACAGATAGCAGTGTAGTTATTTCCATGTTAATATATATAGCGGTGTAGATATTTCCATTGATATACAGATAGCTGTGTAGATATTTGCATGTTCATACAGATAGCGTTGTAGATAATTCCATGTTCGTACAGATAGCGGTGTAGCTCTTTCCATGTTCATACAGATAGCGGTGTAGATATTTCTATGTTCATACAGATAACGGTGTAGATATTGCTATGTTCATACAGACAGCGGTGTAGATATTTCCATGTTCATGCAATTAGCGGTTTAGATATTTCCATGTTAATACAGATGGCGGTGTAGATATTTACATGTTCATACAGATGGCGGTATAGATATTTCCATGTTCGTACAGATGGCGGTGTAGATATTTCCATGTTCATAGAGATGGCGGTGTAGTTATTTCCATGTTTATGCAGATAGCGGTATAGATATTTCCATGTTTATACAGATGGTGGTGTAGATATTTCCATGTTTATAGAGATGGCGGTGTAGATATTTCCATGTTCATACAGATGGCAGTGTAAATATTTCCATGTTTATAGGGATGGCGGTGTAGATATTTTCATGTTTACACAGATGGCGGTGTAGATATTTCCATGTTTACACAGATAGCGGTGTAGACATTTCCATGTTTACACAGATTGCGGTGTGGATATTTCCATGTTTATGAAGATAGCAGTGTAGATATTTCCATGTTTATACAGATAGCGGTGGGGATATTTCAAGGTTTATACAGATAGTTGGGCAGATATTTCCATGTTTATACAGATAGCGGTGTAGATATTTCCATCTTAATACAGATGGCGGTGTAGATATGTACATATTTGTACAGATGGCGGTGTAGATATTTCCATGTTCATACAGATGGCGGTGTAGATATTTCGAAGTTTATAGAGATAGCGCTGTAGTTATTTCCATATTTATAGAGAAATCTGTGTAGATATTTCCGTGTATATTCAGATAGCTGTGTAGATATTTCCATGTTCATGCAGATAGCGGTGTAGATATTTCCATGTTCATCCAGATGCCAGTGTACGTATATCCATGTTCATACAGATGGCGGTGAAGATATTTCCATGTTCATACAGATGGCGGTGTAGATATTTCCATGTTCATAGAGATGGCGGTGTAGATATTTCCATGTTGATACAGATAGCAGTGTAGTAATTTCCATGTTTATAGATATATCAGTGTAGATATTTCCATTGATATACAGATAGCGGTGTAGATATTTCCATGTTCATACAGATAGCGGTGTAGATATTTCCATGTTCATACAGATAGCAGTGTAGATATTTCCATGTTTATACAGATAGCGGTGTAGATATTTCCATGTTCATAGAGTTAGCGGTGTAGATATTTCCATGTTCATACAGATGGCGGTTTAGATATTTCCATGTCCATACAGTTAGCGTTGTAGATATTTCCATGTTCGTACGGATGGCTGTGTAGATATTTCCATGTTCATACAGGTGGCGGTGTAGATGTTTCCATGTTTATACAGATAGCAGTGTAGTTATTTCCATGTTTATAGAGATAGTGTTGTAGATAATTTCAATTTCATACAGAGAGCAGTGTAGATATTTCCATTGATATACAGATAGCTGTGTAGATATTTGCATGCTCATACAGATAGCGGTGTAGATATTTCCATGTTCATACAGAGAGCGGTGTAGATATTTCCATGTTCATACAGATAGCGGTGTAGATATTTCCATTTTCCTACAGATAGCGGTGTAGGTATTTCCATGTTCATACAGTTAGCGGTGTAGATATTTCCATGTTCATACAGATAGCGGTGTAGATATTTCCATGTTCATACAGATAGCGGTGTAGATATTTCCATGTTCATACCGATAGCGGTGTAGACATTTCCATGTTCATATATTTAGCGGTGTAGATATTTCCATGTTCATACAGATGGCGAAGATATTTCCATGTTCATACAGATAGCGGTGTAGACATTTCCATGTTCATACAGTTAGCGGTGTAGATATTTCCATGTTCATACAGATGGCGGTGTAGATATTTCCATGTTCATAGAGATGGCGGTGTAGATATTTCCATATTTATACAGATAGCAGTGTAATTATTTCCATGTTTATACAGATAGCAGTGTAGATATTTCCGTTGATATACAGATAGCGGTGTAGGTATTTGCATGGTCATACAGATAGCGGTGTAGATATTTCCATGTTCGTACAGATAGCGGTGTAGATATTTCCATGTTCATACAGATAGCGGTGTAGATATTTCCATGTTCAAACAGATAGCCGTGTAGATATTTTCATGTTTACACAGATTGCGGTGTATATATTTCCATGTTTACACAGATAGCGGTGTAGACATTTCCATGTTTACACAGATAGCGGTGTGGATATTTCCATGTTTATGCAGATAGCAGTGTAGATATTTCCATGTTTATACAGATAGCGGTGGGGATATTTCCATCTTTATACAGATAGTTGGGCAGATATTTCCATGTTTATACAGATAGCGGTGTAGATATTTCCATCTTAATACAGATGGCGGTGTAGATATGTCCATATTTGTATAGATGGCGGTGTAGATATTTCCATGTTCATACAGATGGCGGTGTAGATATTTCGAAGTTTATAAAGATAGCGCTGTAGTTATTTCCATATTTATAGAGAAATCCGTGTAGATATTTCCGTGTATATTCAGATAGCTGTGTAGATATTTCCATGTTCATGCAGATAGCGGTGTAGATATTTCCATGCTCATCCAGATGCCGGTGTACCTATATCCATGTTCATACAGATGGCGGTGAAGATATTTCCATGTTCATACATATGGCTGTGTAGATATTTCCATGTTCATAGAGATGGCGGTGTGGATATTTCCATGTTGATACAGATAGCAGTGTAGTAATTTCCATGTTTATAGAGATAGCAGTGTAGATATTTCCATTTTCATACAGATAGCGGTGTAGATAATTCCACGTTCATAGAGTTAGCGGTGTAGATATTTCCATGTTTATACAGATGACGGTGTAGATATTTACATGTTCATACAGATGGTGGTGTAGATATTTCCATGTTCGTACGGATGGCAGTGTAGATATTTCCATGTTCATACAGGTGGTGGTGTAGTTATTTCCATGTTTATACAGATGGTGGTGTAGATATTTCCATGTTTATACAGATGGCGGTCTGGTTATTTCCATGTTTATAGAGATAGTGGTGTAGTTATTTCAAAGCTTATAGAGACAGCATTGTAGTTGTTTCCATGTTTATACAGATAGCGGTGAAGTGATTTCCATGTTTATACAGATAGCGGTGTAGATATTTCCATGTTTATACAGATAGCGGGGTAGATATTTCCATGTTTATACAGATATCGGTGTAGATATTTCCATCTTAAAACAGATGGAGGTGTAGATATGTCCATGTTCGTACAGATGGCGGTGTAGATATTTCCATGTTCATACAGATGGCGGTGTAGATATTTCGAAGTTTATAGAGATAGCGCTGTAGTTATTTCCATATTTACAGACAAATCTGTGTAGATATTTCCATGTATATGCAGATAGCTGTGTAGATATTTCCATGTTCATGCAGATAGCGGTGTAGATATTTCCATGTTCATACAGATGGCGGTGTAGATATTTCCATGTTCATACAGATAGCGGTGTAGAGATTTCCATGTTCATACAGATAGCGGTGTAGATATTTCCATGTTTATACAGATGGTGTTGTAGATATTTCCATGTTTATACAGATGGCGGTCTGGATATTTCCATGTTTATAGAGATAGTGGTGTAGTTATTTCAAAGATAATAGAGACAGCATTGTAGATATTTCCATGTTTATACAGATAGCGGTGAAGATATTTCCATGTTTATACAGATAGCGGTGTAGATATTTCCATGTTTATACAGATAGCGGGGTAGATATTTCCATGTTTATAGACATAGTGGGGTAGATAATTCCAATTTTATACAGAGAGCAGTGTAGATATTTCCAAGTTCATACAGATAGCAGTGTAGATATTTCTACGTTTATAGACATGGCGGTGTAGATATTTCCATGTTCATACAGATGGCGGTGTAGATATTTCCATGTTTATAGAGATGGCGGTGTAGATATTTTCATGCTTACACAGATGGCAGTGTAGATATTTCCATGTTTACACAGATAGCGGTGTAGACATTTCTATGTTTACACAGATAGCGGTGTGGATATTTCCATGTTTATGCAGATAGCGGTGTAGATATTTCCATGTTTATACAGATAGCGGTGCGGTTATTTCCATGGTTATACAGATATTCGTGCAGATATTTCCATGTTTATACAGATATCGGTGTAGATATTTCCATCTTAAAACAGATGGAGGTGTAGATATGTCCATGTTCGTACAGATGGCGGTGTAGATATTTCCATGTTCATACAGATGGCGGTGTAGATATTTCGAAGTTTATAGAGATAGCGCTGTAGTTATTTCCATATTTACAGACAAATCTGTGTAGATATTTCCATGTATATGCAGATAGCTGTGTAGATATTTCCATGTTCATGCAGATAGCGGTGTAGATATTTCCATGTTCATCCAGATGCCGGTGTACATATATCCATGTTCATACAGATGGCGGTGAAGATATTTCCATGTTCATACAGATGGTGGTGTAGGTATTTCCATGTTCATACAAATGGCGGTGTAGATATTTCCATGTTCATAGAGATGGCGGTGTAGATATTTCCAGGTTCATACAAATGGCGGTGTAGATATTTCCATGTTCATAGAGATGGCCGTGTAGATATTTCCATGTTTATACAGATAGCAGTGTAGTTATTTCCATGTTTATAGAGATACCAGTGTGGATATTTCCATTGATATACAGATAGCTGTGTAGATATTTACATGTTCATACAGATAGCGGTGTAGATATTTCCATGTTCATACAGATAGCGGTGTAGATATTTCCATGCTCATGCAGATAGCGGTGCAGATATTTCCAAGTTCATACAGGTAGCGGTGTAGATATTTCCATGTTCATACAGATAGCGGTGTAGATATTTCCATGTTCATACAGTTAGCAGTGTAGATATTTCCATGTTCATACAGATGGCGGTGTAGATGTTTCCATGTTCGTCCGGATGGCAGTGTAGGTATTTCCATGTTCATACAGGTGGCGGTGTAGATATTTCCACGTTTATACAGATAGCAGTGTAGTTATTTCCATGTTTATAGATATAGCAGTGTAGATATTTCCATTGATATACAGATAGCTGTGTAGATATTTGCATGGTCATACAGATAGTGGTGTAGATATTTCCATGTTCGTACAGATAGCTGTGTAGATATTTCCATGTTCATACAGATAGCGGTGAAGATATTTCCATGTTCCTACAGATAACGGTGTAGATATTTCCATGTTCATACAGATAGTTGTGTAGATATTTCCATGTTCACACAGATAGCGGTGCAGATATTTCCATGTTCATACAGATGGCGGTGTATATATTTACATGTTCATACAGATGGCGGTATAGATATTTCCATGTTCGTACAGATGGCGGTGTAGTTATTTCCATGTTCATAGAGATGGCGGTGTAGATATTTCCATGTTTATGCAGATAGCGGTATAGATATTTCCATGTTTATACAGATGGTGGTGTAGATATTTCCATGTTTATAGAGATGGCGGTCTAGATATTTCCATGTTTACAGAGATAGTGGTGTAGTTATTTCCAAGTTTATAGAGACAGCGTTGTAGATATTTCCATGTTTATACAGATAGCGGTGAAGATATTTCCATATTTATACAGATAGCGGTGTAGATATTTCCATGTTAATACAGATAGCGGTGTAGATATTTCCATGTTTATAGAGATAGTGTTGTAGATAACTTCAATTTTATACAAAGAGCAGTGTAGATATTTCCAAGTTCATACAGATAGCGGTGTAGATATTTCCACGTTTATAGAGATGGCGGTGCAGATATTTCCATGTTCATACAGATAGCGGTGTAGATATTTCCATGTTTATAGGGATGGCGGTGTAGATATTTTCATGTTTACACAGATGGCGGTGTAGATATTTCCATGTTTACACAGATAGCGGTGTAGACATTTCCATGTTTACACAGATAGCGGTGTGGATATTTCCATGTTTATGCAGATAGCAGTGTAGATATTTCCATGTTTATACAGATAGCGGTGCGGATATTTCCATGTTTATTCAGATAGCGGTGCGGATATTTCCATGTTTATACAGATAGTTGGGCAGATATTTCCATGTTTATACAGATAGCGGTGTAGATATTTCCATCTTAATACAGATGGCGATGTAGATATGTCCATGTTTGTATAGATGGCGGTGTAGATATTTCCATGTTCATACAGATGGCGGTGTAGATATTTCGAAGTTTATAGAGATAGCGCTGTAGTTATTTCCATATTTATAGAGAAATCTGTGTAGATATTTCCATGCATTTTCAGATATCTGTGTAGATAGATCCATGTTCATGCAGATAGCGGTGTAGATATTTCCATGTTCATCCAGATGCCGGTGTACATATATCCATGTTCATATGGATGGCGGTGAAGATATTTCCATGTTCATACAGATGGTGGTGTAGATATTTCCATGTTCATACCAATAGCGGTGTAGAGATTTCCATGTTCATATATTTAGCTGTGTAGATATTTCCATGTTCATACAGATGAAGAAGATATTTCCATGTTCATACAGATAGCGGTGTAGATGTTTCCATGTTCATACAGTCAGCGGTGTAGATATTTCCATGTTCATACAGATGGCGGTGTAGATATTTCCATGTTCATAGAGATGGCGGTGTAGATATTTCCATATTTATACAGATAGCAGTGTAGTTATTTCCATATTTATAGAGATAGCAGTGTAGATATTTCCATTGATATACAGATAACTGTGTAGATATTTGCATGGTCATACAGATGGCAATGTAGATATTTCCATGTTCATATAGGTGGCGGTGTAGATATTTCCATGTTTATACAGATAGCAGTGTAGTTATTTCCATGTTTATAGAGACAGCTGTGTAGATATTTCCATTGATATACAGATAGCTGTGTAGATATTTGCATGTTCGTACAGATAGCGGTGTGGATATTTCCATGTTCGTACAGATAGCGGTGTAGATATTTCCATGTTCATATAGATAGCGGTGTAGATATTTCCATGTTCATACAGATAACGGTGTAGCTATTTTCATGTTCATACAGATAACGGTGTAGATATTTCCATGTTCATACAGGTAGCGGTGTGGATATTTCCATGTTCATACAGATAGCGGTGTAGATATTTCCATGTTCATACAGATACCGGTGTAGATATTTCCATGTTCATACCAATAGCGGTGTAGACATTTCCATGTTCATACATTTAGCGGTGTAGATATTTCCATGTTCATACAGATGGCGGTGAAGATATTTACATGTTCATACAGATGGCGGTGTAGATATTTCCATGTTTGTACAGATGGCAGTGTAGATATTTCCATGTTCATACAGGTGGCAGTGTAGATATTTCCATGTTTATACAGATAGCAGTGTAGTTATTTCCATGTTTATAGAGACAGCGGTGTAGATATTTCCATTGATATACAAATAGCTGTGTAGATATTTGCATGTTCATACAGATAGCGGTGTAGATATTTCCATGTTCTTACAGACAGCGGTGTATATATTTCCATGTTCATACAGTTAGCGGTGTAGATATTTCCATGTTCATACAGATAACGGTGTAGATATTTCCATGTTCATACAGACAGCGGTGTATATATTTCTATGTTCATACAGATAACGGTGTAGATATTTCCATGTTCATACAGACAGCGGTGTATATATTTCCATGTTCATACAGTTAACGGTGTAGATATTTCCATGTTTATAGAGATAGTGTTGTAGATAACTTCAATTTTATACAAAGAGCAGTGTAGATATTTCCAAGTTCATACAGATAGCGGTGTAGATATTTCCACGTTTATAGAGATGGCGGTGCAGATATTTCCATGTTCATACAGAGGACGGTGTAGATAATTCCATGTTTATAGGGATGGCGGTGTAGATATTTTCATGTTTACACAGATGGCGGTGTAGATATTTCCATGTTTACACAGATAGCGGTGTAGACATTTCCATGTTTACACAGATAGCGGTGTGGATATTTCCATGTTTATGCAGATAGCAGTGTAGATATTTCCATGTTTATACAGATAGCGGTGCGGATATTTCCATGTTTATTCAGATAGCGGTGCGGATATTTCCATGTTTATACAGATAGTTGGGCAGATATTTCCATGTTTATACAGATAGCGGTGTAGATATTTCCATCTTAATACAGATGGCGGTGTAGATATGTCCATGTTTGTATTGATGGCGGTGTAGATATTTCCATGTTCATACAGATGGCGGAGTAGATATTTCGAAGTTTATAGAGATAGCGCTGTAGTTATTTCCATATTTATAGAGAAATCTGTGTAGATATTTCCATGCATTTTCAGATATCTGTGTAGATAGATCCATGTTCATGCAGATAGCGGTGTAGATATTTCCATGTTCATCCAGATGCCGGTGTACATATATCCATGTTCATATGGATGGCGGTGAAGATATTTCCATGTTCATACAGATGGTGGTGTAGATATTTCCATGTTCATACCAATAGCGGTGTAGAGATTTCCATGTTCATATATTTAGCTGTGTAGATATTTCCATGTTCATACAGATGAAGAAGATATTTCCATGTTCATACAGATAGCGGTGTAGATGTTTCCATGTTCATACAGTCAGCGGTGTAGATATTTCCATGTTCATACAGATGGCGGTGTAGATATTTCCATGTTCATAGAGATGGCGGTGTAGATATTTCCATATTTATACAGATAGCAGTGTAGTTATTTCCATATTTATAGAGATAGCAGTGTAGATATTTCCATTGATATACAGATAACTGTGTAGATATTTGCATGGTCATACAGATGGCAATGTAGATATTTCCATGTTCATATAGGTGGTGGTGTAGATATTTCCATGTTTATACAGATAGCAGTGTAGTTATTTCCATGTTTATAGAGACAGCTGTGTAGATATTTCCATTGATATACAGATAGCGGTGTAGATATTTGCATGTTCGTACAGATAGCGGTGTGGATATTTCCATGTTCGTACAGATAGCGGTGTAGATATTTCCATGTTCATATAGATAGCGGTGTAGATATTTCCATGTTCATACAGATAACGGTGTAGCTATTTTCATGTTCATACAGATAACGGTGTAGATATTTCCATGTTCATACAGGTAGCGGTGTGGATATTTCCATGTTCATACAGATATCGGTGTAGATATTTCCATGTTCATACAGATACCGGTGTAGATATTTCCATGTTCATACCAATAGCGGTGTAGACATTTCCATGTTCATACATTTAGCGGTGTAGATATTTCCATGTTCATACAGATGGCGGTGAAGATATTTACATGTTCATACAGATGGCGGTGTAGATATTTCCATGTTTGTACAGATGGCAGTGTAGATATTTCCATGTTCATACAGGTGGCAGTGTAGATATTTCCATGTTTATACAGATAGCAGTGTAGTTATTTCCATGTTTATAGAGATAGCGGTGTAGTTATTTCCATTGATATACAAATAGCTGTGTATATATTTGCATGTTCATACAGATAGCGGTGTAGATATTTCCATGTTCGTACAGACAGCGGTGTATATATTTCCATGTTCATACAGTTAGCGGTGTAGATATTTCCATGTTCATACAGATAACGGTGTAGATATTTCCATGTTCATACAGACAGCGGTGTATATATTTGTATGTTCATACAGATAACGGTGTAGATATTTCCATGTTCATACAGACAGCGGTGTATATATTTCCATGTTCATACAGTTAACGGTGTAGATATTTCCATGTTCATACAGACGGCGGTGTAGATATTTACATGTTCATACAGATGGCGGTATAGATATTTCCATGTTCGTACAGATGGTGGTGTAGATATTTCCATGTTCATAGAGATGGCGGTGTAGATATTTCCATGTTTACGCAGATAGCGGTATAGATATTTCCATGTTTATACAGATGGTGGTGTAGATATTTCCATGTTTATAGAGATGGCGCTCTAGATATTTCCATGTTTACAGAGATAGTGGTGTAGTAATTTCCAAGTTTATACAGACAGAGTTGTAGATATTTCCATGTTTATACACATAGCGGTGAAGAGATTTCCATGTTTATACAGATAACAGTGTAGATATTTCCATGTTTATAGAGATAATGGTGTAGATAATTTCAATTTTGTACAGAGAGCAGTGTAGATATTTCCAAGTTCATACAGATACCGGTGTAGATATTTCCACGTTTATAGAGATGGCGGTGTAGATATTTCCATGTTCATACAGATGGCGGTGTAGGTAATTCCATGTTTATAGGGATGGCGGTGTAGATATTTTCATGTTTACACAGATGGCGATGTAGATATTTCCATGTTTACACAGATAGCGGTGTAGACACTTCCATGTTTACACAGATAGCGGTGTGGATATTTCCATGTTTATGCAGATAGCAGTGTAGATATTTCCATGTTTATACAGATAGCGGTGCGGATATTTCCATCTTTATACAGATAGTTGGGCAGATATTCCCATGTTTATAAAGATAGCGGTGTAGATATTTCCATCTTAATACAGATGGCGGTGTAGATATGTCCATGTTTGTACAGATGGAGGTGTAGATATTTCCATGTTCATACAGATGGCGGTGTAGACATTTCGAAGTTTACAGAGATAGCGCTTTAGTTATTTCCATATTTATAGAGAAATCTGTGTAGATATTTCCATGTATATTCATATTGCTGTGTAGATATTTCCATGTTCATGCAGATAGCGGTGTAGATATTTCCATGTTCATCCAGATGCCTGTGTACATATATCCATCTTCATACAGATGGCGGTGAAGATATTTCCATGTTCATACAGATGGTGGTGTAGATATTTCCATGTTCATACAAATTGCGGTGTAGATATTTCCCTGTTCATAGAGATGGCGGTGTAGATATTTCCATGTTCATACAAATGGCGGTGTAGATATTTCCATGTTCATAGAGATGGCGGTGTAGAGATTTCCATATTTATAGAGATAGCAGTGTAGTTATTTCCATGTTTATAGAGATAGCAGTGTAGATATTTCCATTGACATACAGATACCTGTGTAGATATTTGCATGTTCATAGAGATAGCGGTGTAGATATTTGCATGTTCATAGAGATAGCGGTGTAGATATTTAAATGTTCATACAGATAGCGTTGTAGATATTTCCATGTTCATACAGATAGCGGTGTAGATATTTCCATGTTCATACAGTTAGCGGTGTAGATATTCCCATGTTCATACAGATGGCGGTGTAGATACTTACATGTTCATACAGATGGCGGTATAGATATTTCCATGTTCATACAGATGGCGGTGTAGATATTTCCATGTTCATACAGATAGCGGTTTAGATATTTCCATGTTCATACAGATAGCGGTGTAGATATTTCCATGTTCATACCAATAGCGATGTAGACATTTCCATGTTCACACGTTTAGCATTGTAGATATTTCCATGTTCATACAGATGGCGGTGAAGATATTTACATGTTCATACAGATGGCGGTGTAGATATTTCCATGTTTGTACGGATGGCAGTGTAGATAATTCCATGTTCATACAGGTGGTGGTGTAGATATTTCCATGTTTATACAGATAGCAGTGTAGTTATTTCCATGTTAATAGAGATAGCGGTGTAGATATTTCCATTGATATACAGATAGCTGTGTAGATATTTGCATGTTCATACAGATAGCGGTGTAGATATTTCCTTGTTCGTACAGATAGCGGTGTAGCTATTTCCATGTTCATACAGATAGAGGTGTAGATATTTCTATGTTCTTACAGATAACGGTGTAGATATTTCCATGTTCATACAGATAGCGGTGTAGATATTTCCATGTTCATACAGTTAGCGGTGAAGATATTTCCATGTTCATACAGATGGCGGTGTAGATATTTACATGTTCATACAGATGGCGGTATAGATATTTCCATGTTCGTACTGATGGCGGTGTAGATATTTCCATGTTCATAGAGATGGCGGTGTAGATATTTCCATGTTCATACAGATGGTGGTGTAGATATTTCCATGTTTATAGAGATGGCGGTCTAGATATTTCCATGTTTATAGAGATAGTGGTATAGTTATTTCCAAGTTTATAGAGACAGCGTTGTAGATATTTACATGTTTATACAGATAGCGTTGAAGATATTTCCATGTTTATTCAGATAGCGGTGTAGATATTTCCATGTTTATACAGATAGCAGTGTAGATATTTCCATGTTTATACAGATAGTGGGGTAGATAATTTCAATTTTACACAGAGAGCAGTGTAGATATTTCCAAGTTCATACAGATAGCGGTGTAGATATTTCCACGTTTATAGAGATGGCGGTGTAGATATTTCCATGTTCATACAGATGGCAGTGTAGACATTTCCACGTTTATAGGGATGGCAGTGTAGATATTTTCATGTTTACACAGATGGCGGTGTAGATATTTCCATGTTTACACAGATAGCGATGTAGACATTTCCATGTTTACGCAGATAGCGGTGTGGATATTTCCATGTTCATACAAATGTCGGTGTAGATATTTCCATGTTCATAGAGATGACGGTGTAGATATTTCCATGTTTATACAGATAGAAGTGTAGTTATTACCGTGTTTATAGAGATAGCAGTGTAGATATTTCCATTGATATACAGATAGCTGTGTAGATATTTGCATGTTCATACTGATAGCGGTGTAGATATTTCCATGTTTATTCAGATAGCGGTGTAGATATTTCCATATTCATACAGTTAGCGGTTTAGATATTTCCATGTTCATACAAATGGCGGTGTAGATATTTCCATGTTTATACAGATTGCAGTGTAGATATTTCCATGTTTATAGAGATAGCATTGTAGATATTTCCATTGATATACAGATAGCTGTGTAGATATTTGCATGTTCATACACATAGCGGTGTAGATATTTCCATGTTCATACAGATAGCGGTGTAGATATTTCCATGTTCGTACAGAGAGCGGTGTAGATATTTCCATGTTCATACAGATAGCGGTGTAGATATTTCCATGTTCATACAGATGACGGTGTAGATATTTACATGTTCATACAGATGGCGGTGTAGATATTTCCATGTTCGTACGGATGGCAGTGTAGATATTTCCACGTTCATACAGGTGGCGGTGTAGATATTTCCATGTTCATACAGATGGCCGTGTAGATATTTCCATGTTCATAGAGATAGCAGTTTAGTTATTTCCATTGATATACAGATAGCTGTGTAGGTATTTGCATGTTCATACATATAGCGGTGTAGATATTTCCATGTTTGTTCAGATGGCGGTGTAGATATTTCCATGGTCATACAGATAGCGGTGTAGATATTTCCATGTTCATACAGATAACGGTGTAGATATTTCCATGTTCATACAGATAGCGGTGTAGATATTTCCATGTTCATACAGGTGGCGGTGTAGATATTTCCATGTCTATACAGATAGCAGTGTAGTTATTTCCATGTTTACAGAGATAGCAGTGAAGATATTTCCATTGATATACAGATAGCTGTGTAGATATTTGCATGTTCATACAGATAGCGGTGTAGTTATTTCCATGTTCATACAGAGAGCGGTGTAGATATTTCCATGTTCATACAGATAGCGGTGTAGATATTTCCATTTTCTTACAGATAGCGGTGTAGATATTTCCATGTTCATACAGTTAGCGGTGTAGATATTTCCAAGTTCTTACAGATGGCGGTGTAGATATTTCCATGTTCATAGAGATGGCGGTGTAGATATTTCCATGTTTATGCAGATAGCCGTATAGATATTTCCATGTTTATACAGATGGTGGTGTAGATATTTCCATGTTTATAGAGATGGCGGTCTAGATATTTCCATGTTTATAGAGATAGTGGTGTAGTTATTTTAAAGTTTATAGAGACAGCATTGTAGATATTTCCATGTTTATACACATAGCGGTGAAGTTATTTCCATGTTTAAACAGATAGCGGTATAGATATTTCCATGTTTATACAGATAGCGGTGTAGATATTTCCATGCTTACAGAGATAGTGGTGTAGATTATTCCAATTTTATACTGATAGCAGAGTAGATATTTCCAAGTTCATACAGATAGCAGTGTAGATATTTCCACGTTTATAGAGATGGCTGTGTAGATATTCCCATGTACATACAGATGGCGGTGTAGATATTTCCATGTTTATAGAGATGGCGGAGTAGATATTTTCAGGTTTACACAGATGGCAGTGTAGATATTTCCATGTTTACACACATAGCGGTGTAGACATTTCCATGTTTACACAGATAGCGGTGTGGATATTTCCATGTTTATGCAGATAGCGGTGTAGATATTTCCATGTTCATACAGATAGCGGTGTAGATATTTCCATTTTCATACCAATAGTGGTGTAGATATTTCCATGTTCATACAGTTAGCGGTATAGATATTTCCATGTTTATACAGATGGTGGTGTAGATATTTCCATGTTTATGCAGATGGCGGTATAGATATTTCCATGTTTATACAGATGCTGGTGTAGATACTTCCATGTTCATACAGATGGCGGTGTAGATATTTCGAAGTTTATAGAGATAGCGCTGTAGATATTTCTACATTTATATAGAAACCTCTGTAGATATTTCCATGTATATGCAGATAGCTGTGTAGATATTTCCATGTTCATGCAGATTGCGGTGTAGTTATTTCCATGTTCATCCAGATGCCGGTGTAGATACATCCATGTTCATAGAGATGGCGGTGAAGGTATTTCCATGTTCATACAGATGGCTGTGTAGGTATTTCCATGTTCATAGAGATTTCGGTGTAGATATTTCCATGTTGATACAGATAGCAGTGTAGTTATTTTCATGTTTATAGAGATAGCAGTGTAGATATTTCCATTGATATACAGATAGCGGTGTAGATATTTCCATGTTCATACAGATAGCGGTGTAGATATTTCCATGTTCATACAGTTAGCGGTGTAGATTTTCCCATGTTCATACAGATGGCGGTGTAGACATTTACATGTTCATACAGATGGCGGTGTAGATATTTCCATGTTCATACAGATAGCGGTGTAGATATTTCCATGTTCATACAGATAGCGGTGTAGATATTTCCATGTTCATACAGATAGCGGTGTAGATATTTCCATGTTCATACCAATAGCGATGTAGACATTTCCATGTTCTTACATTTAGCGTTGTAGA
The DNA here is from genome assembly GCF_029281585.2 of Gorilla gorilla gorilla. Taxonomy (NCBI): domain Eukaryota; kingdom Metazoa; phylum Chordata; class Mammalia; order Primates; family Hominidae; genus Gorilla; species Gorilla gorilla. The sequence continues at coordinate 11,261,186 of NC_073235.2, read as the reverse complement.
TATTTCCATGTTCATACAGATGGCGGTGAAGATATTTACATATTCATACAGATGGCGGTGTAGATATTTCCATCTTTGTACGGATGGCAGTGTAGATAATTCCATGTTCATACAGGTGGTGGTGTAGATATTTCCATGTTTATACAGATAGCAGTGTGGTTATTTCCATGTTAATAGAGATAGCCGTGTAGATATTTCCATTGATATACAGATAGCAGTGTAGATATTTGCATGTTCATACAGATAGCGGTGTAGATATTTCCATGTTCGTACAGAAAGCGGTGTAGATATTTCCATGTTCATACAGATAGAGGTGTAGATATTTCTATGTTCATACAGATAACGGTGTAGATATTTCCATGTTCATACAGATAGCGGTGTAGATATTTCCATGTTCATACAGTTAGCGGTGAAGATATTTCCATGTTCATACAGATGGCGGTGTAGATATTTACATGTTCATACAGATGGCGGTATAGATATTTCCATGTTCGTACTGATGGCGGTGTAGATGTTTCCATGTTCATAGAAATGGCGGTGTAGATATTTCCATGTTTATACAGATGGTGGTGTAGATATTTCCATGTTTATAGAGATGGCGGTCTAGATATTTCCATGTTTATAGAGATAGTGGTATAGTTATTTCCAAATTTATAGAGACAGCGTTGTAGATATTTCCATGTTTATACAGATAGCGTTGAAGATATTTCCATGTTTATACAGATAGCGGTGTAGATATTTCCGTGTTTATACAGATAGCAGTGTAGATATTTCCATGTTTATACAGATAGTGGGGTAGATAATTTCAATTTTACACAGAGAGCAGTGTAGATATTTCCAAGTTCATACAGATAGCGGTGTAGATATTTCCACGTTTATAGAGATGGCGGTGTAGATATTTCCATGTTAATACAGATGGCAGTGTAGATATTTCCACGTTTATAGGGATGGCAGTGTAGATATTTTCATGTTTACACAGATGGCGGTGTAGATATTTCCATGTTTACACACATAGCGGTGTAGACATTTCCATGTTTACACAGATAGCGGTGTGGATATTTCCATGTTTATGCAGATAGCGGTGTAGATATTTCCATGTTCATACAGATAGCGGTGTAGATATTTCCATGTTCATACCAATAGTGGTGTAGATATTTCCATGTTCATACAGTTAGCGGTATAGATATTTCCATGTTTATACAGATGGTGGTGTAGATATTTCCATGTTTATGCAGATGGCGGTATAGATATTTCCATGGTTATACAGATGCTGGTGTAGATACTTCCATGTTCATACAGAAGGCGGTGTAGATATTTCGAAGTTTATAGAGATAGCGCTGTAGTTATTTCTACATTTATATAGAAACCTCTGTAGATATTTCCATGTATATGCAGATAGCTGTGTAGATATTTCCATGTTCATGCAGATTGTGGTGTAGTTATTTCCATGTTCATCCAGATGCCGGTGTAGATACATCCATGTTCATAGAGATGGCGGTGAAGATATTTCCATGTTCATACAGATGGCTGTGTAGGTATTTCCATGTTCATAGAGATGGCGGTGTAGGTATTTCCATGTTGATACAGATAGCAGTGTAGTTATTTTCATGTTTATAGAGATAGCAGTGTAGATATTTCCATTGATATACAGATAGCGGTGTAGATATTTCCATGTTCATACAGATAGCGGTGTAGATATTTCCATGTTCATACAGATAGCGGTGTAGATATTTCCATGTTCATACAGTTAGCGGTGTAGATATTCCCATGTTCATACAGATGGCGGTGTAGATATTTACATGTTCATTCAGATGGCGGTGTAGATATTTCCATGTTCATACAGATAGCGGTGTAGATATTTCCATGTTCATACAGATAGCGGTGTAGATATTTCCATGTTCATACAGATAGCGGTGTAGATATTTCCATGTTCATACCAATAGCGATGTAGACATTTCCATGTTCTTACATTTAGCGTTGTAGATATTTCCATGTTCATACAGATGGCGGTGAAGATATTTACATATTCATACAGATGGCGGTGTAGATATTTCCATCTTTGTACGGATGGCAGTGTAGATAATTCCATGTTCATACAGGTGGTGGTGTAGATATTTCCATGTTTATACAGATAGCAGTGTAGTTATTTCCATGTTAATAGAGATAGCCGTGTAGATATTTCCATTGATATACAGAAAGAGGTGTAGATATTTCCATGTTCATACAGATAGCGGTGTAGATATTTCCATGTTCATACAGATAGCGGTGTAGATATTTCCATTTTCCTACAGATAGCGGTGTAGGTATTTCCATGTTCATACAGTTAGCGGTGTAGATATTTCCATGTTCATACAGATAGCGGTGTAGATATTTCCATGTTCATACAGATAGCGGTGTAGATATTTCCATGTTCATACCGATAGCGGTGTAGACATTTCCATGTTCATATATTTAGCGGTGTAGATATTTCCATGTTCATACAGATGGCGAAGATATTTCCATGTTCATACAGATAGCGGTGTAGACATTTCCATGTTCATACAGTTAGCGGTGTAGATATTTCCATGTTCATACAGATGGCGGTGTAGATATTTCCATGTTCATAGAGATGGCGGTGTAGATATTCCCATATTTATACAGATAGCAGTGTAGTTATTTCCATGTTTATACAGATAGCAGTGTAGATATTTCCGTTGATATACAGATAGCGGTGTAGGTATTTGCATGGTCATACAGATAGCGGTGTAGATATTTCCATGTTCGTACAGATAGCGGTGTAGATATTTCCATGTTCATACAGATAGCGTTGTAGATATTTCCATGTTCAAACAGATAGCGGTGTAGATATTTTCATGTTTACACAGATGGCGGTGTAGATATTTCCATGTTTACACAGATAGCGGTGTAGACATTTCCATGTTTACACAGATAGCGGTGTGGATATTTCCATGTTTATGCAGATAGCAGTGTAGATATTTCCATGTTTATACAGATAGCGGTGGGGATATTTCCATCTTTATACAGATAGTTGGGCAGATATTTCCATGTTTATACAGATAGCGGTGTAGATATTTCCATCTTAATACAGATGGCGGTGTAGATATGTCCATATTTGTATAGATGGCGGTGTAGATATTTCCATGTTCATACAGATGGCGGTGTAGATATTTCGAAGTTTATAAAGATAGCGCTGTAGTTATTTCCATATTTATAGAGAAATCCGTGTAGATATTTCCGTGTATATTCAGATAGCTGTGTAGATATTTCCATGTTCATGCAGATAGCGGTGTAGATATTTCCATGCTCATCCAAATGCCGGTGTACCTATATCCATGTTCATACAGATGGCGGTGAAGATATTTCCATGTTCATACATATGGCTGTGTAGATATTTCCATGTTCATAGAGATGGCGGTGTGGATATTTCCATGTTGATACAGATAGCAGTGTAGTAATTTCCATGTTTATAGAGATAGCAGTGTAGATATTTCCATTTTCATACAGATAGCGGTGTAGATAATTCCACGTTCATAGAGTTAGCGGTGTAGATATTTCCATGTTCATACAGATGACGGTGTAGATATTTACATGTTCATACAGATGGTGGTGTAGATATTTCCATGTTCGTACGGATGGCAGTGTAGATATTTCCATGTTCATACAGGTGGTGGTGTAGTTATTTCCATGTTTATACAGATGGTGGTGTAGATATTTCCATGTTTATACAGATGGCGGTCTGGTTATTTCCATGTTTATAGAGATAGTGGTGTAGTTATTTCAAAGCTTATAGAGACAGCATTGTAGTTGTTTCCATGTTTATACAGATAGCGGTGAAGTTATTTCCATGTTTATACAGATAGCGGTGTAGATATTTCCATGTTTATACAGATAGCGGGGTAGATATTTCCATGTTTATACAGATATCGGTGTAGATATTTCCATCTTAAAACAGATGGAGGTGTAGATATGTCCATGTTCGTACAGATGGCGGTGTAGATATTTCCATGTTCATACAGATGGCGGTGTAGATATTTCGAAGTTTATAGAGATAGCGCTGTAGTTATTTCCATATTTACAGACAAATCTGTGTAGATATTTCCATGTATATGCAGATAGCTGTGTAGATATTTCCATGTTCATGCAGATAGCGGTGTAGATATTTCCATGTTCATACAGATGGCGGTGTAGATATTTCCATGTTCATACAGATAGCGGTGTAGAGATTTCCATGTTCATACAGATAGCGGTGTAGATATTTCCATGTTTATACAGATGGTGTTGTAGATATTTCCATGTTTATACAGATGGCGGTCTGGATATTTCCATGTTTATAGAGATAGTGGTGTAGTTATTTCCAAGCTTATAGAGACAGCATTGTAGATATTTCCATGTTTATACAGATAGCGGTGAAGATATTTCCATGTTTATACAGATAGCGGTGTAGATATTTCCATGTTTATACAGATAGCGGGGTAGATATTTCCATGTTTATAGACATAGTGGGGTAGATAATTCCAATTTTATACAGAGAGCAGTGTAGATATCTCCAAGTTCATACAGATAGCAGTGTAGATATTTCTACGTTTATAGACATGGCGGTGTAGATATTTCCATGTTCATACAGATGGCGGTGTAGATATTTCCATGTTTATAGAGATGGCGGTGTAGATATTTTCATGCTTACACAGATGGCAGTGTAGATATTTCCATGTTTACACAGATAGCGGTGTAGACATTTCTATGTTTACACAGATAGCGGTGTGGATATTTCCATGTTTATGCAGATAGCGGTGTAGATATTTCCATGTTTATACAGATAGCGGTGCGGTTATTTCCATGGTTATACAGATATTCGTGCAGATATTTCCATGTTTATACATATATCGGTGTAGATATTTCCATCTTAAAACAGATGGAGGTGTAGATATGTCCATGTTCGTACAGATGGCGGTGTAGATATTTCCATGTTCATACAGATGGCGGTGTAGATATTTCGAAGTTTATAGAGATAGCGCTGTAGTTATTTCCATATTTACAGACAAATCTGTGTAGATATTTCCATGTATATGCAGATAGCTGTGTAGATATTTCCATGTTCATGCAGATAGCGGTGTAGATATTTCCATGTTCATCCAGATGCCGGTGTACATATATCCATGTTCATACAGATGGCGGTGAAGATATTTCCATGTTCATACAGATGGTGGTGTAGGTATTTCCATGTTCATACAAATGGCGGTGTAGATATTTCCATGTTCATAGAGATGGCGGTGTAGATATTTCCAGGTTCATACAAATGGCGGTGTAGATATTTCCATGTTCATAGAGATGGCCGTGTAGATATTTCCATGTTTATACAGATAGCAGTGTAGTTATTTCCATGTTTATAGAGATACCAGTGTGGATATTTCCATTGATATACAGATAGCTGTGTAGATATTTACATGTTCATACAGATAGCGGTGTAGATATTTCCATGTTCATACAGGTAGCGGTGTAGATATTTCCATGTTCATGCAGATAGCGGTGCAGATATTTCCAAGTTCATACAGGTAGCGGTGTAGATATTTCCATGTTCATACAGATAGCGGTGTAGATATTTCCATGTTCATACAGTTAGCAGTGTAGATATTTCCATGTTCATACAGATGGCGGTGTAGATGTTTCCATGTTCGTACGGATGGCAGTGTAGATATTTCCATGTTCATACAGGTGGCGGTGTAGATATTTCCACGTTTATACAGATAGCAGTGTAGTTATTTCCATGTTTATAGATATAGCAGTGTAGATATTTCCATTGATATACAGATAGCTGTGTAGATATTTGCATGGTCATACAGATAGTGGTGTAGATATTTCCATGTTCGTACAGATAGCTGTGTAGATATTTCCATGTTCATACAGATAGCGGTGTAGATATTTCCATGTTCCTACAGATAACGGTGTAGATATTTCCATGTTCATACAGATAGTTGTGTAGATATTTCCATGTTCACACAGATAGCGGTGCAGATATTTCCATGTTCATACAGATGGCGGTGTATATATTTACATGTTCATACAGATGGCGGTATAGATATTTCCATGTTCGTACAGATGGCGGTGTAGTTATTTCCATGTTCATAGAGATGGCGGTGTAGATATTTCCATGTTTATGCAGATAGCGGTATAGATATTTCCATGTTTATACAGATGGTGGTGTAGATATTTCCATGTTTATAGAGATGGCGGTCTAGATATTTCCGTGTTTACAGAGATAGTGGTGTAGTTATTTCCAAGTTTATAGAGACAGCGTTGTAGATATTTCCATGTTTATACAGATAGCGGTGAAGATATTTCCATATTTATACAGATAGCGGTGTAGATATTTCCATGTTAATACAGATAGCGGTGTAGATATTTCAATGTTTATAGAGATAGTGTTGTAGATAACTTCAATTTTATACAAAGAGCAGTGTAGATATTTCCAAGTTCATACAGATAGCGGTGTAGATATTTCCACGTTTATAGAGATGGCGGTGCAGATATTTCCATGTTCATACAGAGGACGGTGTAGATATTTCCATGTTTATAGGGATGGCGGTGTAGATATTTTCATGTTTACACAGATGGCGGTGTAGATATTTCCATGTTTACACAGATAGCGGTGTAGACATTTCCATGTTTACACAGATAGCGGTGTGGATATTTCCATGTTTATGCAGATAGCAGTGTAGATATTTCCATGTTTATACAGTTAGCGGTGCGGATATTTCCATGTTTATTCAGATAGCGGTGCGGATATTTCCATGTTTATACAGATAGTTGGGCAGATATTTCCATGTTTATACAGATAGCGGTGTAGATATTTCCATCTTAATACAGATGGCGATGTAGATATGTCCATGTTTGTATAGATGGCGGTGTAGATATTTCCATGTTCATACAGATGGCGGTGTAGATATTTCGAAGTTTATAGAGATAGCGCTGTAGTTATTTCCATATTTATAGAGAAATCTGTGTAGATATTTCCATGCATTTTCAGATATCTGTGTAGATAGATCCATGTTCATGCAGATAGCGGTGTAGATATTTCCATGTTCATCCAGATGCCGGTGTACATATATCCATGTTCATACCGATAGCGGTGTAGACATTTCCATGTTCATACAGATAGCGGTGTAGATATTTCCATTTTCCTACAGATAGCGGTGTAGGTATTTCCATGTTCATACAGTTAGCGGTGTAGGTATTTCCATGTTCATACAGATAGCGGTGTAGATATTTCCATGTTCATACAGATAGCGGTGTAGATATTTCCATGTTCATACCGATAGCGGTGTAGACATTTCCATGTTCATATATTTAGCGGTGTAGATATTTCCATGTTCATACAGATGGCGAAGATATTTCCATGTTCATACAGATAGCGGTGTAGACATTTCCATGTTCATACAGTTAGCGGTGTAGATATTTCCATGTTCATACAGATGGTGGTGTAGATATTTCCATGTTCATAGAGATGGCGGTGTAGATATTTCCATATTTATACAGATAGCAGTGTAGTTATTTCCATGTTTATACAGATAGCAGTGTAGATATTTCCGTTGATATACAGATAGCGGTGTAGGTATTTGCATGGTCATACAGATAGCGGTGTAGATATTTCCATGTTCGTACAGATAGCGGTGTAGATATTTCCATGTTCATACAGATAGCGGTGTAGATATTTCCATGTTCAAACAGATAGCGGTGTAGATATTTTCATGTTTACACAGATGGCGGTGTAGATATTTCCATGTTTACACAGATAGCGGTGTAGACATTTCCATGTTTACACAGATAGCGGTGTGGATATTTCCATGTTTATGCAGATAGCAGTGTAGATATTTCCATGTTTATACAGATAGCGGTGGGGATATTTCCATCTTTATACAGATAGTTGGGCAGATATTTCCATGTTTATACAGATAGCGGTGTAGATATTTCCATCTTAATACAGATGGTGGTGTAGATATGTACATATTTGTATAGATGGCGGTGTAGATATTTCCATGTTCATACAGATGGCGGTGTAGATATTTCGAAGTTTATAAAGATAGCGCTGTAGTTATTTCCATATTTATAGAGAAATCCGTGTAGATATTTCCGTGTATATTCAGATAGCTGTGTAGATATTTCCATGTTCATGCAGATAGCGGTGTAGATATTTCCATGCTCATCCAGATGCCGGTGTACCTATATCCATGTTCATACAGATGGCGGTGAAGATATTTCCATGTTCATACATATGGCTGTGTAGATATTTCCATGTTCATAGAGATGGCGGTGTGGATATTTCCATGTTGATACAGATAGCAGTGTAGTAATTTCCATGTTTATAGAGATAGCAGTGTAGATATTTCCATTTTCATACAGATAGCGGTGTAGATAATTCCACGTTCATAGAGTTAGCGGTGTAGATATTTCCATGTTCATACAGATGACGGTGTAGATATTTACATGTTCATACAGATGGTGGTGTAGATATTTCCATGTTCATACGGATGGCAGTGTAGATATTTCCATGTTCATACAGGTGGTGGTGTAGTTATTTCCATGTTTATACAGATGGTGGTGTAGATATTTCCATGTTTATACAGATGGCGGTCTGGTTATTTCCATGTTTATAGAGATAGTGGTGTAGTTATTTCAAAGCTTATAGAGACAGCATTGTAGTTGTTTCCATGTTTATACAGATAGTGGTGAAGTTATTTCCATGTTTATACAGATAGCGGTGTAGATATTTCCATGTTTATACAGATAGCGGGGTAGATATTTCCATGTTTATACAGATATCGGTGTAGATATTTCCATCTTAAAACAGATGGAGGTGTAGATATGTCCATGTTCGTACAGATGGTGGTGTAGATATTTCCATGTTCATACAGATGGCGGTGTAGATATTTCGAAGTTTATAGAGATAGCGCTGTAGTTATTTCCATATTTACAGACAAATCTGTGTAGATATTTCCATGTATATGCAGATAGCTGTGTAGATATTTCCATGTTCATGCAGATAGCGGTGTAGATATTTCCATGTTCATACAGATGGCGGTGTAGATATTTCCATGTTCATACAGATAGCGGTGTAGAGATTTCCATGTTCATACAGATAGCAGTGTAGATATTTCCATGTTTATACAGATGGTGTTGTAGATATTTCCATGTTTATACAGATGGCGGTCTGGATATTTCCATGTTTATAGAGATAGTGGTGTAGTTATTTCAAAGCTTATAGAGACAGCATTGTAGATATTTCCATGTTTATACAGATAGCGGTGAAGATATTTCCATGTTTATACAGATAGCGGTGTAGATATTTCCATGTTTATACAGATAGCGGGGTAGATATTTCCATGTTTATAGACATAGTGGGGTAGATAATTCCAATTTTATACAGAGAGCAGTGTAGATATTTCCAAGTTCATACAGATAGCAGTGTAGATATTTCTACGTTTATAGACATGGCGGTGTAGATATTTCCATGTTCATACAGATGGCGGTGTAGATATTTCCATGTTTATAGAGATGGCGGTGTAGATATTTTCATGCTTACACAGATGGTAGTGTAGATATTTCCATGTTTACACAGATAGCGGTGTAGACATTTCTATGTTTACACAGATAGCGGTGTGGATATTTCCATGTTTATGCAGATAGCGGTGTAGATATTTCCATGTTTATACAGATAGCGGTGCGGTTATTTCCATGGTTATACAGATATTCGTGCAGATATTTCCATGTTTATACAGATATCGGTGTAGATATTTCCATCTTAAAACAGATGGAGGTGTAGATATGTCCATGTTCGTACAGAGGCGGTGTAGATATTTCCATGTTCATACAGATGGCGGTGTAGATATTTCGAAGTTTATAGAGATAGCGCTGTAGTTATTTCCATATTTACAGACAAATCTGTGTAGATATTTCCATGTATATGCAGATAGCTGTGTAGATATTTCCATGTTCATGCAGATAGCGGTGTAGATATTTCCATGTTCATCCAGATGCCGGTGTACATATATCCATGTTCATACAGATGGCGGTGAAGATATTTCCATGTTCATACAGATGGTGGTGTAGGTATTTCCATGTTCATACAAATGGCGGTGTAGATATTTCCATGTTCATAGAGATGGCGGTGTAGATATTTCCAGGTTCATACAAATGGCGGTGTAGATATTTCCATGTTCATAGAGATGGCCGTGTAGATATTTCCATGTTTATACAGATAGCAGTGTAGTTATTTCCATGTTTATAGAGATACCAGGGTGGATATTTCCATTGATATACAGATAGCTGTGTAGATATTTACATGTTCATACAGATAGCGGTGTAGATATTTCCATGTTCATACAGATAGCGGTGTAGATATTTCCATGTTCATGCAGATAGCAGTGCAGATATTTCCAAGTTCATACAGGTAGCGGTGTAGATATTTCCATGTTCATACAGATAGCGGTGTAGATATTTCCATGTTCATACAGTTAGCAGTGTAGATATTTCCATGTTCATACAGATGGCGGTGTAGATGTTTCCATGTTCGTACGGATGGCAGTGTAGATATTTCCATGTTCATACAGGTGGCGGTGTAGATATTTCCACGTTTATACAGATAGCAGTGTAGTTATTTCCATGTTTATAGATATAGCAGTGTAGATATTTCCATTGATATACAGATAGCTGTGTAGATATTTGCATGGTCATACAGATAGTGGTGTAGATATTTCCATGTTCGTACAGATAGCTGTGTAGATATTTCCATGTTCATACAGATAGCGGTGTAGATATTTCCATGTTCCTACAGATAACGGTGTAGATATTTCCATGTTCATACAGATAGTTGTGTAGATATTTCCATGTTCACACAGATAGCGGTGCAGATATTTCCATGTTCATACAGATGGCGGTGTATATATTTACATGTTCATACAGATGGCGGTATAGATATTTCCATGTTCGTACAGATGGCGGTGTAGTTATTTCCATGTTCATAGAGATGGCGGTGTAGATATTTCCATGTTTATGCAGATAGCGGTATAGATATTTCCATGTTTATACAGATGGTGGTGTAGATATTTCCATGTTTATAGAGATGGCGGTCTAGATATTTCCATGTTTACAGAGATAGTGGTGTAGTTATTTCCAAGTTTATAGAGACAGCCTTGTAGATATTTCCATGTTTATACAGATAGCGGTGAAGATATTTCCATATTTATACAGATAGCGGTGTAGATATTTCCATGTTAATACAGATAGCGGTGTAGATATTTCAATGTTTATAGAGATAGTGTTGTAGATAACTTCAATTTTATACAAAGAGCAGTGTAGATATTTCCAAGTTCATACAGATAGCGGTGTAGATATTTCCACGTTTATAGAGATGGCGGTGCAGATATTTCCATGTTCATACAGAGGACGGTGTAGATATTTCCATGTTTATAGGGATGGCGGTGTAGATATTTTCATGTTTACACAGATGGCGGTGTAGATATTTCCATGTTTACACAGATAGCGGTGTAGACATTTCCATGTTTACACAGATAGAGGTGTGGATATTTCCATGTTTATGCAGATAGCAGTGTAGATATTTCCATGTTTATACAGATAGCGGTGCGGATATTTCCATGTTTATTCAGATAGCGGTGCGGATATTTCCATGTTTATACAGATAGTTGGGCAGATATTTCCATGTTTATACAGATAGCGGTGTAGATATTTCCATCTTAATACAGATGGCGATGTAGATATGTCCATGTTCATACAGATGGCGGTGTAGATATTTCGAAGTTTATAGAGATAGCGCTGTAGTTATTTCCATATTTATAGAGAAATCTGTGTAGATATTTCCATGCATTTTCAGATATCTGTGTAGATAGATCCATGTTCATGCAGATAGCGGTGTAGATATTTCCATGTTCATCCAGATGCCGGTGTACATATATCCATGTTCATATGGATGGCGGTGAAGATATTTCCATGTTCATACAGATGGTGGTGTAGATATTTCCATGTTCATACCAATAGCGGTGTAGAGATTTCCATGTTCATATATTTAGCTGTGTAGATATTTCCATGTTCATACAGATGAAGAAGATATTTCCATGTTCATACAGATAGCGGTGTAGATGTTTCCATGTTCATACAGTCAGCGGTGTAGATATTTCCATGTTCATACAGATGGCGGTGTAGATATTTCCATGTTCATAGAGATGGCGGTGTAGATATTTCCATATTTATACAGATAGCAGTGTAGTTATTTCCATATTTATAGAGATAGCAGTGTAGATATTTCCATTGATATACAGATAACTGTGTAGATATTTGCATGGTCATACAGATGGCAATGTAGATATTTCCATGTTCATATAGGTGGCGGTGTAGATATTTCCATGTTTATACAGATAGCAGTGTAGTTATTTCCATGTTTATAGAGACAGCTGTGTAGATATTTCCATTGATATACAGATAGCTGTGTAGATATTTGCATGTTCGTACAGATAGCGGTGTGGATATTTCCATGTTCGTACAGATAGCGGTGTAGATATTTCCATGTTCATATAGATAGCGGTGTAGATATTTCCATGTTCATACAGATAATGGTGTAGCTATTTTCATGTTCATACAGATAACGGTGTAGATATTTCCATGTTCATACAGGTAGCGGTGTGGATATTTCCATGTTCATACAGATAGCGGTGTAGATATTTCCATGTTCATACAGATACCGGTGTAGATATTTCCATGTTCATACCAATAGCGGTGTAGACATTTCCATGTTCATACATTTAGCGGTGTAGATATTTCCATGTTCATACAGATGGCGGTGAAGATATTTACATGTTCATACAGATGGCGGTGTAGATATTTCCATGTTTGTACAGATGGCAGTGTAGATATTTCCATGTTCATACAGGTGGCAGTGTAGATATTTCCATGTTTATACAGATAGCAGTGTAGTTATTTCCATGTTTATAGAGATAGCGGTGTAGATATTTCCATTGATATACAAATAGCTGTGTAGATATTTGCATGTTCATACAGATAGCGGTGTAGATATTTCCATGTTCGTACAGACAGCGGTGTATATATTTCCATGTTCATACAGTTAGCGGTGTAGATATTTCCATGTTCATACAGATAACGGTGTAGATATTTCCATGTTCATACAGACAGCGGTGTATATATTTCTATGTTCATACAGATATCGGTGTAGATATTTCCATGTTCATACAGACAGCGGTGTATATATTTCCATGTTCATACAGTTAACGGTGTAGATATTTCCATGTTTATAGAGATAGTGTTGTAGATAACTTCAATTTTATACAAAGAGCAGTGTAGATATTTCCAAGTTCATACAGATAGCGGTGTAGATATTTCCACGTTTATAGAGATGGCGGTGCAGATATTTCCATGTTCATACAGAGGACGGTGTAGATATTTCCATGTTTATAGGGATGGCGGTGTAGATATTTTCATGTTTACACAGATGGCGGTGTAGATATTTCCATGTTTACACAGATAGTGGTGTAGACATTTCCATGTTTACACAGATAGCGGTGTGGATATTTCCATGTTTATGCAGATAGCAGTGTAGATATTTCCATGTTTATACAGATAGCGGTGCGGATATTTCCATGTTTATTCAGATAGCGGTGCGGATATTTCCATGTTTATACAGATAGTTGGGCAGATATTTCCATGTTTATACAGATAGCGGTGTAGATATTTCCATCTTAATACAGATGGCGGTGTAGATATGTCCATGTTTGTATAGATGGCGGTGTAGATATTTCCATGTTCATACAGATGGCGGTGTAGATATTTCGAAGTTTATAGAGATAGCGCTGTAGTTATTTCCATATTTATAGAGAAATCTGTGTAGATATTTCCATGCATTTTCAGATATCTGTGTAGATAGATCCATGTTCATGCAGATAGCGGTGTAGATATTTCCATGTTCATCCAGATGCCGGTGTACATATATCCATGTTCATATGGATGGCGGTGAAGATATTTCCATGTTCATACAGATGGTGGTGTAGATATTTCCATGTTCATACCAATAGCGGTGTAGAGATTTCCATGTTCATATATTTAGCTGTGTAGATATTTCCATGTTCATACAGATGAAGAAGATATTTCCATGTTCATACAGATAGCGGTGTAGATGTTTCCATGTTCATACAGTCAGCGGTGTAGATATTTCCATGTTCATACAGATGGCGGTGTAGATATTTCCATGTTCATAGAGATGGCGGTGTAGATATTTCCATATTTATACAGATAGCAGTGTAGTTATTTCCATATTTATAGAGATAGCAGTGTAGATATTTCCATTGATATACAGATAACTGTGTAGATATTTGCATGGTCATACAGATGGCAATGTAGATATTTCCATGTTCATATAGGTGGCGGTGTAGATATTTCCATGTTTATACAGATAGCAGTGTAGTTATTTCCATGTTTATAGAGACAGCTGTGTAGATATTTCCATTGATATACAGATAGCTGTGTAGATATTTGCATGTTCGTACAGATAGCGGTGTGGATATTTCCATGTTCGTACAGATAGCGGTGTAGATATTTCCATGTTCATATAGATAGCGGTGTAGATATTTCCATGTTCATACAGATAACGGTGTAGCTATTTTCATGTTCATACAGATAACGGTGTAGATATTTCCATGTTCATACAGGTAGCGGTGTGGATATTTCCATGTTCATACAGATAGCGGTGTAGATATTTCCATGTTCATACAGATACCGGTGTAGATATTTCCATGTTCATACCAATAGCGGTGTAGACATTTCCATGTTCATACATTTAGCGGTGTAGATATTTCCATGTTCATACAGTTAACGGTGTAGATATTTCCATGTTTATAGAGATAGTGTTGTAGATAACTTCAATTTTATACAAAGAGCAGTGTAGATATTTCCAAGTTCATACAGATAGCGGTGTAGATATTTCCACGTTTATAGAGATGGCGGTGCAGATATTTCCATGTTCATACAGAGGACGGTGTAGATATTTCCATGTTTATAGGGATGGCGGTGTAGATATTTTCATGTTTACACAGATGGCGGTGTAGATATTTCCATGTTTACACAGATAGCGGTGTAGACATTTCCATGTTTACACAGATAGCGGTGTGGATATTTCCATGTTTATGCAGATAGCAGTGTAGATATTTCCATGTTTATACAGATAGCGGTGCAGATATTTCCATGTTCATACATTTAGCGGTGTAGATATTTCCATGTTCATACCGATGGCGGTGAAGATATTTACATGTTCATACAGATGGCGGTGTAGATATTTCCATGTTTGTACAGATGGCAGTGTAGATATTTCCATGTTCATACAGGTGGCAGTGTAGATATTTCCATGTTTATACAGATAGCAGTGTAGTTATTTCCATGTTTATAGAGATAGCGGTGTAGATATTTCCATTGATATACAAATAGCTGTGTAGATATTTGCATGTTCATACAGATAGCGGTGTAGATATTTCCATGTTCGTACAGACAGCGGTGTATATATTTCCATGTTCATACAGTTAGCGGTGTAGATATTTCCATGTTCATACAGATAACGGTGTAGATATTTCCATGTTCATACAGACAGCGGTGTATATATTTGTATGTTCATACAGATAACGGTGTAGATATTTCCATGTTCATACAGACAGCGGTGTATATATTTCCATGTTCATACAGTTAACGGTGTAGATATTTCCATGTTCATACAGACGGCGGTGTAGATATTTACATGTTCATACAGATGGCTGTATAGATATTTCCATGTTCGTACAGATGGTGGTGTAGATATTTCCATGTTCATAGAGATGGCGGTGTAGATATTTCCATGTTTATGCAGATAGCGGTATAGATATTTCCATGTTTATACAGATGGTGGTGTAGATATTTCCATGTTTATAGAGATGGCGCTCTAGATATTTCCATGTTTACAGAGATAGTGGTGTAGTAATTTCCAAGTTTATAGAGACAGAGTTGTAGATATTTCTATGTTTATACACATAGCGGTGAAGAGATTTCCATGTTTATACAGATAACAGTGTAGATATTTCCATGTTTATAGAGATAATGGTGTAGATAATTTCAATTTTGTACAGAGAGCAGTGTAGATATTTCCAAGTTCATACAGATACCGGTGTAGATATTTCCACGTTTATAGAGATGGCGGTGTAGATATTTCCATGTTCATACAGATGGCGGTGTAGATATTTCCATGTTTATAGGGATGGCGGTGTAGATATTTTCATGTTTACACAGATGGCGATGTAGATATTTCCATGTTTACACAGATAGCGGTGTAGACACTTCCATGTTTACACAGATAGCGGTGTGGATATTTCCATGTTTATGCAGATAGCAGTGTAGATATTTCCATGTTTATACAGATAGCGGTGCGGATATTTCCATGTTTATACAGATAGTTGGGCAGATATTTCCATGTTTATACAGATAGCGGTGTAGATATTTCCATCTTAATACAGATGGCGGTGTAGATATGTCCATGTTTGTACAGATGGAGGTGTAGATATTTCCATGTTCATACAGGTGGCGGTGTAGACATTTCGAAGTTTATAGAGATAGCGCTTTAATTATTTCCATATTTATAGAGAAATCTGTGTAGATATTTCCATGTATATTCATATTGCTGTGTAGATATTTCCATGTTCATGCAGATAGCGGTGTAGATATTTCCATGTTCATCCAGATGCCTGTGTACATATATCCATGTTCATACAGATGGCGGTGAAGATATTTCCATGTTCATACAGATGGTGGTGTAGATATTTGCATGTTCATACAAATTGCGGTGTAGATATTTCCCTGTTCATAGAGATGGCGGTGTAGACATTTCCATGTTCATACAAATGGCGGTGTAGATATTTCCATGTTCATAGAGATGGCGGTGTAGAGATTTCCATATTTATAGAGATAGCAGTGTAGTTATTTCCATGTTTATAGAGATAGCAGTGTAGATATTTCCATTGACATACAGATAGCTGTGTAGATATTTGCATGTTCATAGAGATAGCGGTGTAGATATTTGCATGTTCATAGAGATAGCGGTGTAGATATTTAAATGTTCATACAGATAGCGGTGTAGATATTTCCATGTTCATACAGATAGCGGTGTAGATATTTCCATGTTCATACAGATAGCGGTGTAGATATTTCCATGTTCATACAGTTAGCGGTGTAGATATTCCCATGTTCATACAGATGGCGGTGTAGATACTTACATGTTCATACAGATGGCGGTATAGATATTTCCATGTTCATACAGATGGCGGTGTAGATATTTCCATGTTCATACAGATAGCGGTTTAGATATTTCCATGTTCATACAGATAGCGGTGTAGATATTTCCATGTTCATACCAATAGCGATGTAGACATTTCCATGTTCACACATTTAGCATTGTAGATATTTCCATGTTCATACAGATGGCGGTGAAGATATTTCCATGTTCATACAGATGGTGGTGTAGGTATTTCCATGTTCATACAAATGGCGGTGTAGATATTTCCATGTTCATAGAGATGGCAGTGTAGATATTTCCAGGTTCATACAAATGGCGGTGTAGATATTTCCATGTTCATAGAGATGGCCGTGTAGATATTTCCATGTTTATACAGATAGCTGTGTAGTTATTTCCATGTTTATAGAGATACCAGTGTGGATATTTCCATTGATATACAGATAGCTGTGTAGATATTTACATGTTCATACAGATAGCGTTGTAGATATTTCCATGTTCATACAGATAGCGGTGTAGATATTTCCATGTTCATGCAGATAGCGGTGCAGATATTTCCAAGTTCATACAGGTAGCGGTGTAGATATTTCCATGTTCATACAGATAGCGGTGTAGATATTTCCATGTTCATACAGTTAGCAGTGTAGATATTTCCATGTTCATACAGATGGCGGTGTAGATGTTTCCATGTTCGTACGGATGGCAGTGTAGATATTTCCATGTTCATACAGGTGGCGGTGTAGATATTTCCACGTTTATACAGATAGCAGTGTAGTTATTTCCATGTTTATAGATATAGCAGTGTAGATATTTCCATTGATATACAGATAGCTGTGTAGATATTTGCATGGTCATACAGATAGTGGTGTAGATATTTCCATGTTCGTACAGATAGCTGTGTAGATATTTCCATGTTCATACAGATAGCGGTGTAGATATTTCCATGTTCCTACAGATAACGGTGTAGATATTTCCATGTTCATACAGATAGTTGTGTAGATATTTCCATGTTCACACAGATAGCGGTGCAGATATTTCCATGTTCATACAGATGGCGGTGTATATATTTACATGTTCATACAGATGGCGGTATAGATATTTCCATGTTCGTACAGATGGCGGTGTAGTTATTTCCATGTTCATAGAGATGGCGGTGTAGATATTTCCATGTTTATGCAGATAGCGGTATAGATATTTCCATGTTTATACAGATGGTGGTGTAGATATTTCCATGTTTATAGAGATGGCGGTCTAGATATTTCCATGTTTACAGAGATAGTGGTGTAGTTATTTCCAAGTTTATAGAGACAGCGTTGTAGATATTTCCATGTTTATACAGATAGCGGTGAAGATATTTCCATATTTATACAGATAGCGGTGTAGATATTTCCATGTTAATACAGATAGCGGTGTAGATATTTCAATGTTTATAGAGATAGTGTTGTAGATAACTTCAATTTTATACAAAGAGCAGTGGAGATATTTCCAAGTTCATACAGATAGCGGTGTAGATATTTCCACGTTTATAGAGATGGCGGTGCAGATATTTCCATGTTCATACAGAGGACGGTGTAGATATTTCCATGTTTATAGGGATGGCGGTGTAGATATTTTCATGTTTACACAGATGGCGGTGTAGATATTTCCATGTTTACACAGATAGCGGTGTAGACATTTCCATGTTTACACAGATAGCGGTGTGGATATTTCCATGTTTATGCAGATAGCAGTGTAGATATTTCCATGTTTATACAGATAGCGGTGCGGATATTTCCATGTTTATTCAGATAGCGGTGCGGATATTTCCATGTTTATACAGATAGTTGGGCAGATATTTCCATGTTTATACAGATAGCGGTGTAGATATTTCCATCTTAATACAGATGGCGATGTAGATATGTCCATGTTTGTATAGATGGCGGTGTAGATATTTCCATGTTCATACAGATGGCGGTGTAGATATTTCGAAGTTTATAGAGATAGCGCTGTAGTTATTTCCATATTTATAGAGAAATCTGTGTAGATATTTCCATGCATTTTCAGATATCTGTGTAGATAGATCCATGTTCATGCAGATAGCGGTGTAGATATTTCCATGTTCATCCAGATGCCGGTGTACATATATCCATGTTCATACCGATAGCGGTGTAGACATTTCCATGTTCATACAGATAGCGGTGTAGATATTTCCATTTTCCTACAGATAGCGGTGTAGGTATTTCCATGTTCATACAGTTAGCGGTGTAGGTATTTCCATGTTCATACAGATAGCGGTGTAGATATTTCCATGTTCATACAGATAGCGGTGTAGATATTTCCATGTTCATACCGATAGCGGTGTAGACATTTCCATGTTCATATATTTAGCGGTGTAGATATTTCCATGTTCATACAGATGGCGAAGATATTTCCATGTTCATACAGATAGCGGTGTAGACATTTCCATGTTCATACAGTTAGCGGTGTAGATATTTCCATGTTCATACAGATGGTGGTGTAGATATTTCCATGTTCATAGAGATGGCGGTGCAGATATTTCCATATTTATACAGATAGCAGTGTAGTTATTTCCATGTTTATACAGATAGCAGTGTAGATATTTCCGTTGATATACAGATAGCGGTGTAGGTATTTGCATGGTCATACAGATAGCGGTGTAGATATTTCCATGTTCGTACAGATAGCGGTGTAGATATTTCCATGTTCATACAGATAGCGGTGTAGATATTTCCATGTTCAAACAGATAGCGGTGTAGATATTTTCATGTTTACACAGATGGCGGTGTAGATATTTCCATGTTTACACAGATAGCGGTGTAGACATTTCCATGTTTACACAGATAGCGGTGTGGATATTTCCATGTTTATGCAGATAGCAGTGTAGATATTTCCATGTTTATACAGATAGCGGTGGGGATATTTCCATCTTTATACAGATAGTTGGGCAGATATTTCCATGTTTATACAGATAGCGGTGTAGATATTTCCATCTTAATACAGATGGTGGTGTAGATATGTACATATTTGTATAGATGGCGGTGTAGATATTTCCATGTTCATACAGATGGCGGTGTAGATATTTCGAAGTTTATAAAGATAGCGCTGTAGTTATTTCCATATTTATAGAGAAATCCGTGTAGATATTTCCGTGTATATTCAGATAGCTGTGTAGATATTTCCATGTTCATGCAGATAGCGGTGTAGATATTTCCATGCTCATCCAGATGCCGGTGTACCTATATCCATGTTCATACAGATGGCGGTGAAGATATTTCCATGTTCATACATATGGCTGTGTAGATATTTCCATGTTCATAGAGATGGCGGTGTGGATATTTCCATGTTGATACAGATAGCAGTGTAGTAATTTCCATGTTTATAGAGATAGCAGTGTAGATATTTCCATTTTCATACAGATAGCGGTGTAGATAATTCCACGTTCATAGAGTTAGCGGTGTAGATATTTCCATGTCCATACAGATGACGGTGTAGATATTTACATGTTCATACAGATGGTGGTGTAGATATTTCCATGTTCGTACGGATGGCAGTGTAGATA
This sequence comes from Gorilla gorilla gorilla, assembly GCF_029281585.2. NCBI lineage: Eukaryota > Metazoa > Chordata > Mammalia > Primates > Hominidae > Gorilla > Gorilla gorilla. The sequence goes on along the minus strand of NC_073235.2, from coordinate 11,240,304 downwards.
TTTCCATGTTCATACAGGTGGTGGTGTAGTTATTTCCATGTTTATACAGATGGTGGTGTAGATATTTCCATGTTTATACAGATGGCGGTCTGGTTATTTCCATGTTTATAGAGATAGTGGTGTAGTTATTTCAAAGCTTATAGAGACAGCATTGTAGTTGTTTCCATGTTTATACAGATAGCGGTGAAGTTATTTCCATGTTTATACAGATAGCGGTGTAGATATTTCCATGTTTATACAGATAGCGGGGTAGATATTTCCATGTTTATACAGATATCGGTGTAGATATTTCCATCTTAAAACAGATGGAGGTGTAGATATGTCCATGTTCGTACAGATGGTGGTGTAGATATTTCCATGTTCATACAGATGGCGGTGTAGATATTTCGAAGTTTATAGAGATAGCGCTGTAGTTATTTCCATATTTACAGACAAATCTGTGTAGATATTTCCATGTATATGCAGATAGCTGTGTAGATATTTCCATGTTCATGCAGATAGCGGTGTAGATATTTCCATGTTCATACAGATGGCGGTGTAGATATTTCCATGTTCATACAGATAGCGGTGTAGAGATTTCCATGTTCATACAGATAGCAGTGTAGATATTTCCATGTTTATACAGATGGTGTTGTAGATATTTCCATGTTTATACAGATGGCGGTCTGGATATTTCCATGTTTATAGAGATAGTGGTGTAGTTATTTCAAAGCTTATAGAGACAGCATTGTAGATATTTCCATGTTTATACAGATAGCGGTGAAGATATTTCCATGTTTATACAGATAGCGGTGTAGATATTTCCATGTTTATACAGATAGCGGGGTAGATATTTCCATGTTTATAGACATAGTGGGGTAGATAATTCCAATTTTATACAGAGAGCAGTGTAGATATTTCCAAGTTCATACAGATAGCAGTGTAGATATTTCTACGTTTATAGACATGGCGGTGTAGATATTTCCATGTTCATACAGATGGCGGTGTAGATATTTCCATGTTTATAGAGATGGCGGTGTAGATATTTTCATGCTTACACAGATGGCAGTGTAGATATTTCCATGTTTACACAGATAGCGGTGTAGACATTTCTATGTTTACACAGATAGCGGTGTGGATATTTCCATGTTTATGCAGATAGCGGTGTAGATATTTCCATGTTTATACAGATAGCGGTGCGGTTATTTCCATGGTTATACAGATATTCGTGCAGATATTTCCATGTTTATACAGATATCGGTGTAGATATTTCCATCTTAAAACAGATGGAGGTGTAGATATGTCCATGTTCGTACAGAGGCGGTGTAGATATTTCCATGTTCATACAGATGGCGGTGTAGATATTTCGAAGTTTATAGAGATAGCGCTGTAGTTATTTCCATATTTACAGACAAATCTGTGTAGATATTTCCATGTATATGCAGATAGCTGTGTAGATATTTCCATGTTCATGCAGATAGCGGTGTAGATATTTCCATGTTCATCCAGATGCCGGTGTACATATATCCATGTTCATACAGATGGCGGTGAAGATATTTCCATGTTCATACAGATGGTGGTGTAGGTATTTCCATGTTCATACAAATGGCGGTGTAGATATTTCCATGTTCATAGAGATGGCGGTGTAGATATTTCCAGGTTCATACAAATGGCGGTGTAGATATTTCCATGTTCATAGAGATGGCCGTGTAGATATTTCCATGTTTATACAGATAGCAGTGTAGTTATTTCCATGTTTATAGAGATACCAGTGTGGATATTTCCATTGATATTCAGATAGCTGTGTAGATATTTACATGTTCATACAGATAGCGGTGTAGATATTTCCATGTTCATACAGATAGCGGTGTAGATATTTCCATGTTCATGCAGATAGCAGTGCAGATATTTCCAAGTTCATACAGGTAGCGGTGTAGATATTTCCATGTTCATACAGATAGCGGTGTAGATATTTCCATGTTCATACAGTTAGCAGTGTAGATATTTCCATGTTCATACAGATGGCGGTGTAGATGTTTCCATGTTCGTACGGATGGCAGTGTAGATATTTCCATGTTCATACAGGTGGCGGTGTAGATATTTCCACGTTTATACAGATAGCAGTGTAGTTATTTCCATGTTTATAGATATAGCAGTGTAGATATTTCCATTGATATACAGATAGCTGTGTAGATATTTGCATGGTCATACAGATAGTGGTGTAGATATTTCCATGTTCGTACAGATAGCTGTGTAGATATTTCCATGTTCATACAGATAGCGGTGTAGATATTTCCATGTTCCTACAGATAACGGTGTAGATATTTCCATGTTCATACAGATAGTTGTGTAGATATTTCCATGTTCACACAGATAGCGGTGCAGATATTTCCATGTTCATACAGATGGCGGTGTATATATTTACATGTTCATACAGATGGCGGTATAGATATTTCCATGTTCGTACAGATGGCAGTGTAGTTATTTCCATGTTCATAGAGATGGCGGTGTAGATATTTCCATGTTTATGCAGATAGCGGTATAGATATTTCCATGTTTATACAGATGGTGGTGTAGATATTTCCATGTTTATAGAGATGGCGGTCTAGATATTTCCATGTTTACAGAGATAGTGGTGTAGTTATTTCCAAGTTTATAGAGACAGCCTTGTAGATATTTCCATGTTTATACAGATAGCGGTGAAGATATTTCCATATTTATACAGATAGCGGTGTAGATATTTCCATGTTAATACAGATAGCGGTGTAGATATTTCAATGTTTATAGAGATAGTGTTGTAGATAACTTCAATTTTATACAAAGAGCAGTGTAGATATTTCCAAGTTCATACAGATAGCGGTGTAGATATTTCCACGTTTATAGAGATGGCGGTGCAGATATTTCCATGTTCATACAGAGGACGGTGTAGATATTTCCATGTTTATAGGGATGGCGGTGTAGATATTTTCATGTTTACACAGATGGCGGTGTAGATATTTCCATGTTTACACAGATAGCGGTGTAGACATTTCCATGTTTACAGAGATAGCGGTGTGGATATTTCCATGTTTATGCAGATAGCAGTGTAGATATTTCCATGTTTATACAGATAGCGGTGCGGATATTTCCATGTTTATTCAGATAGCGGTGCGGATATTTCCATGTTTATACAGATAGTTGGGCAGATATTTCCATGTTTATACAGATAGCGGTGTAGATATTTCCATCTTAATACAGATGGCGATGTAGATATGTCCATGTTCATACAGATGGCGGTGTAGATATTTCGAAGTTTATAGAGATAGCGCTGTAGTTATTTCCATATTTATAGAGAAATCTGTGTAGATATTTCCATGCATTTTCAGATATCTGTGTAGATAGATCCATGTTCATGCAGATAGCGGTGTAGATATTTCCATGTTCATCCAGATGCCGGTGTACATATATCCATGTTCATATGGATGGCGGTGAAGATATTTCCATGTTCATACAGATGGTGGTGTAGATATTTCCATGTTCATACCAATAGCGGTGTAGAGATTTCCATGTTCATATATTTAGCTGTGTAGATATTTCCATGTTCATACAGATGAAGAAGATATTTCCATGTTCATACAGATAGCGGTGTAGATGTTTCCATGTTCATACAGTCAGCGGTGTAGATATTTCCATGTTCATACAGATGGCGGTGTAGATATTTCCATGTTCATAGAGATGGCGGTGTAGATATTTCCATATTTATACAGATAGCAGTGTAGTTATTTCCATATTTATAGAGATAGCAGTGTAGATATTTCCATTGATATACAGATAACTGTGTAGATATTTGCATGGTCATACAGATGGCAATGTAGATATTTCCATGTTCATATAGGTGGCGGTGTAGATATTTCCATGTTTATACAGATAGCAGTGTAGTTATTTCCATGTTTATAGAGACAGCTGTGTAGATATTTCCATTGATATACAGATAGCTGTGTAGATATTTGCATGTTCGTACAGATAGCGGTGTGGATATTTCCATGTTCGTACAGATAGCGGTGTAGATATTTCCATGTTCATATAGATAGCGGTGTAGATATTTCCATGTTCATACAGATAACGGTGTAGCTATTTTCATGTTCATACAGATAACGGTGTAGATATTTCCATGTTCATACAGGTAGCGGTGTGGATATTTCCATGTTCATACAGATAGCGGTGTAGATATTTCCATGTTCATACAGATACCGGTGTAGATATTTCCATGTTCATACCAATAGCGGTGTAGACATTTCCATGTTCATACATTTAGCGGTGTAGATATTTCCATGTTCATACAGATGGCGGTGAAGATATTTACATGTTCATACAGATGGCGGTGTAGATATTTCCATGTTTGTACAGATGGCAGTGTAGATATTTCCATGTTCATACAGGTGGCAGTGTAGATATTTCCATGTTTATACAGATAGCAGTGTAGTTATTTCCATGTTTATAGAGATAGCGGTGTAGATATTTCCATTGATATACAAAAAGCTGTGTAGATATTTGCATGTTCATACAGATAGCGGTGTAGATATTTCCATGTTCGTACAGACAGCGGTGTATATATTTCCATGTTCATACAGTTAGCGGTGTAGATATTTCCATGTTCATACAGATAACGGTGTAGATATTTCCATGTTCATACAGACAGCGGTGTATATATTTCTATGTTCATACAGATATCGGTGTAGATATTTCCATGTTCATACAGACAGCGGTGTATATATTTCCATGTTCATACAGTTAACGGTGTAGATATTTCCATGTTTATAGAGATAGTGTTGTAGATAACTTCAATTTTATACAAGGAGCAGTGTAGATATTTCCAAGTTCATACAGATAGCGGTGTAGATATTTCCACGTTTATAGAGATGGCGGTGCAGATATTTCCATGTTCATACAGAGGACGGTGTAGATATTTCCATGTTTATAGGGATGGCGGTGTAGATATTTTCATGTTTACACAGATGGCGGTGTAGATATTTCCATGTTTACACAGATAGCGGTGTAGACATTTCCATGTTTACACAGATAGCGGTGTGGATATTTCCATGTTTATGCAGATAGCAGTGTAGATATTTCCATGTTTATACAGATAGCGGTGCGGATATTTCCATGTTTATTCAGATAGCGGTGCGGATATTTCCATGTTTATACAGATAGTTGGGCAGATATTTCCATGTTTATACAGATAGCGGTGTAGATATTTCCATCTTAATACAGATGGCGGTGTAGATATGTCCATGTTTGTATAGATGGCGGTGTAGATATTTCCATGTTCATACAGATGGCGGTGTAGATATTTCGAAGTTTATAGAGATAGCGCTGTAGTTATTTCCATATTTATAGAGAAATCTGTGTAGATATTTCCATGCATTTTCAGATATCTGTGTAGATAGATCCATGTTCATGCAGATAGCGGTGTAGATATTTCCATGTTCATCCAGATGCCGGTGTACATATATCCATGTTCATATGGATGGCGGTGAAGATATTTCCATGTTCATACAGATGGTGGTGTAGATATTTCCATGTTCATACCAATAGCGGTGTAGAGATTTCCATGTTCATATATTTAGCTGTGTAGATATTTCCATGTTCATACAGATGAAGAAGATATTTCCATGTTCATACAGATAGCGGTGTAGATGTTTCCATGTTCATACAGTCAGCGGTGTAGATATTTCCATGTTCATACAGATGGCGGTGTAGATATTTCCATGTTCATAGAGATGGCGGTGTAGATATTTCCATATTTATACAGATAGCAGTGTAGTTATTTCCATATTTATAGAGATAGCAGTGTAGATATTTCCATTGATATACAGATAACTGTGTAGATATTTGCATGGTCATACAGATGGCAATGTAGATATTTCCATGTTCATATAGGTGGCGGTGTAGATATTTCCATGTTTATACAGATAGCAGTGTAGTTATTTCCATGTTTATAGAGACAGCTGTGTAGATATTTCCATTGATATACAGATAGCTGTGTAGATATTTGCATGTTCGTACAGATAGCGGTGTGGATATTTCCATGTTCGTACAGATAGCGGTGTAGATATTTCCATGTTCATATTGATAGAGGTGTAGATATTTCTATGTTCATACAGATAACGGTGTAGCTATTTTCATGTTCATACAGATAACGGTGTAGATATTTCCATGTTCATACAGGTAGCGGTGTGGATATTTCCATGTTCATACAGATAGCGGTGTAGATATTTCCATGTTCATACAGATACCGGTGTAGATATTTCCATGTTCATACCAATAGCGGTGTAGACATTTCCATGTTCATACATTTAGCGGTGTAGATATTTCCATGTTCATACAGATGGCGGTGAAGATATTTACATGTTCATACAGATGGCGGTGTAGATATTTCCATGTTTGTACAGATGGCAGTGTAGATATTTCCATGTTCATACAGGTGGCAGTGTAGATATTTCCATGTTTATACAGATAGCAGTGTAGTTATTTCCATGTTTATAGAGATAGCGGTGTAGATATTTCCATTGATATACAAATAGCTGTGTAGATATTTGCATGTTCATACAGATACCGGTGTAGATATTTCCATGTTCGTACAGACAGCGGTGTATATATTTCCATGTTCATACAGTTAGCGGTGTAGATATTTCCATGTTCATACAGATAACGGTGTAGATATTTCCATGTTCATACAGACAGCGGTGTATATATTTGTATGTTCATACAGATAACGGTGTAGATATTTCCATGTTCATACAGACAGCGGTGTATATATTTCCATGTTCATACAGTTAACGGTGTAGATATTTCCATGTTCATACAGACGGCGGTGTAGATATTTACATGTTCATACAGATGGCGGTATAGATATTTCCATGTTCGTACAGATGGTGGTGTAGATATTTCCATGTTCATAGAGATGGCGGTGTAGATATTTCCATGTTTATGCAGATAGCGGTATAGATATTTCCATGTTTATACAGATGGTGGTGTAGATATTTCCATGTTTATAGAGATGGCGCTCTAGATATTTCCATGTTTACAGAGATAGTGGTGTAGTAATTTCCAAGTTTATAGAGACAGAATTGTAGATATTTCCATGTTGATACACATAGCGGTGAAGAGATTTCCATGTTTATACAGATAACAGTGTAGATATTTCCATGTTTATAGAGATAATGGTGTAGATAATTTCAATTTTGTACAGAGAGCAGTGTAGATATTTCCAAGTTCATACAGATACCGGTGTAGATATTTCCACGTTTATAGAGATGGCGGTGTAGATATTTCCATGTTCATACAGATGGCGGTGTAGATATTTCCATGTTTATAGGGATGGCGGTGTAGATATTTTCATGTTTACACAGATGGCGATGTAGATATTTCCATGTTTACACAGATAGCGGTGTAGACACTTCCATGTTTACACAGATAGCGGTGTGGATATTTCCATGTTTATGCAGATAGCAGTGTAGATATTTCCATGTTTATACAGATAGCGGTGCGGATATTTCCATGTTCATACAGATAGTTGGGCAGATATTTCCATGTTTATACAGATAGCGGTGTAGATATTTCCATCTTAATACAGATGGCGGTGTAGATATGTCCATGTTTGTACAGATGGAGGTGTAGATATTTCCATGTTCATACAGGTGGCGGTGTAGACATTTCGAAGTTTATAGAGATAGCGCTTTAGTTATTTCCATATTTATAGAGAAATCTGTGTAGATATTTCCATGTATATTCATATTGCTGTGTAGATATTTCCATGTTCATGCAGATAGCGGTGTAGATATTTCCATGTTCATCCAGATGCCTGTGTACATATATCCATGTTCATACAGATGGCGGTGAAGATATTTCCATGTTCATACAGATGGTGGTGTAGATATTTGCATGTTCATACAAATTGCGGTGTAGATATTTCCCTGTTCATAGAGATGGCGGTGTAGACATTTCCATGTTCATACAAATGGCGGTGTAGATATTTCCATGTTCATAGAGATGGCGGTGTAGAGATTTCCATATTTATAGAGATAGCAGTGTAGTTATTTCCATGTTTATAGAGATAGCAGTGTAGATATTTCCATTGACATACAGATAGCTGTGTAGATATTTGCATGTTCATAGAGATAGCGGTGTAGATATTTGCATGTTCATAGAGATAGCGGTGTAGATATTTAAATGTTCATACAGATAGCGGTGTAGATATTTCCATGTTCATACAGATAGCGGTGTAGATATTTCCATGTTCATACAGATAGCGGTGTAGATATTTCCATGTTCATACAGTTAGCGGTGTAGATATTCCCATGTTCATACAGATGGCGGTGTAGATACTTACATGTTCATACAGATGGCGGTATAGATATTTCCATGTTCATACAGATGGCGGTGTAGATATTTCCATGTTCATACAGATAGCGGTTTAGATATTTCCATGTTCATACAGATAGCGGTGTAGATATTTCCATGTTCATACCAATAGCGATGTAGACATTTCCATGTTCACACATTTAGCATTGTAGATATTTCCATGTTCATACAGATGGCGGTGAAGATATTTACATGTTCATACAGATGGCGGTGTAGATATTTCCATGTTTGTACGGATGGCAGTGTAGATAATTCCATGTTCATACAGGTGGTGGTGTAGATATTTCCATGTTTATACAGATAGCAGTGTAGTTATTTCCATGTTAATAGAGATAGCGGTGTAGATATTTCCATTGATATACAGATAGCTGTGTAGATATTTGCATGTTCATACAGATAGCGGTGTAGATATTTCCATGTTCGTACAGATAGCGGTGTAGCTATTTCCATGTTCATACAGATAGAGGTGTAGATATTTCTATGTTCTTACAGATAACGGTGTAGATATTTCCATGTTCATACAGATAGCGGTGTAGATATTTCCATGTTCATACAGTTAGCGGTGAAGATATTTCCATGTTCATACAGATGGCGGTGTAGATATTTACATGTTCATACAGATGGCGGTATAGTTATTTCCATGTTCGTACTGATGGCGGTGTAGATATTTCCATGTTCATAGAGATGGCGGTGTAGATATTTCCATGTTCATACAGATGGTGGTGTAGATATTTCCATGTTTATAGAGATGGCGGTCTAGATATTTCCATGTTTATAGAGATAGTGGTATAGTTATTTCCAAGTTTATAGAGACAGCGTTGTAGATATTTCCATGTTTATACAGATAGCGTTGAAGATATTTCCATGTTTCTACAGATAGCGGTGTAGATATTTCCATGTTTATACAGATAGCAGTGTAGATATTTCCATGTTTATACAGATAGTGGGGTAGATAATTTCAATTTTACACAGAGAGCAGTGTAGATATTTCCAAGTTCATACAGATAGCGGTGTAGATATTTCCACGTTTATAGAGATGGCGGTGTAGATATTTCCATGTTCATACAGATGGCAGTCTGGATATTTCCACGTTTATAGGGATGGCAGTGTAGATATTTTCATGTTTACACAGATGGCGGTGTAGATATTTCCATGTTTACACAGATAGCGATGTAGACATTTCCATGTTTACGCAGATAGCGGTGTGGATATTTCCATGTTCATACAAATGTCGGTGTAGATATTTCCATGTTCATAGAGATGACGGTGTAGATATTTCCATGTTTATACAGATAGAAGTGTAGTTATTACCGTGTTTATAGAGATAGCAGTGTAGATATTTCCATTGATATACAGATAGCTGTGTAGATATTTGCATGTTCATACTGATAGCGGTGTAGATATTTCCATGTTTATTCAGATAGCGGTGTAGATATTTCCATATTCATACAGTTAGCGGTGTAGATATTTCCATGTTCATACAAATGGCGGTGTAGATATTTCCATGTTTATACAGATTGCAGTGTAGATATTTCCATGTTTATAGAGATAGCATTGTAGATATTTCCAATGATATACAGATAGCTGTGTAGATATTTGCATGTTCATACACATAGCGGTGTAGATATTTCCATGTTCATACAGATAGCGGTGTAGATATTTCCATGTTCGTACAGAGAGCGGTGTAGATATTTCCATGTTCATACAGATAGCGGTGTAGATATTTCCATGTTCATACAGATGACGGTGTAGATATTTACATGTTCATACAGATGGCGGTGTAGATATTTCCATGTTCGTACGGATGGCAGTGTAGATATTTCCACGTTCATACAGGTGGCGGTGTAGATATTTCCATGTTCATACAGATGGCGGTGTAGATATTTCCATGTTCATAGAGATAGCAGTGTAGTTATTTCCATTGCTATACAGATAGCTGTGTAGGTATTTGCATGTTCATACAGATAGCGGTGTAGATATTTCCATGTTTGTTCAGATGGCGGTGTAGATATTTCCATGGTCATACAGATAGCGGTGTAGATATTTCCATGTTCATACAGATAACGGTGTAGATATTTCCATGTTCATACAGATTGCGGTTTAGATATTTACATGTTCATACAGATGGCGGTGTAAATATTTCCAAGTTGTTACAGATGGCGGTGTAGATATTTCCATGTTCATAGAGATGGCGGTGTAGATATTTCCATGTTTATGCAGATAGCGGTATAGATATTTCCATGTTTATACAGATGGTTGTGTAGATATTTCCATGTTTATAGAGATGGCAGTCTAGATATTTCCATGTTTATAGAGATAGTGGTGTAGTTATTTCAAAGTTTATAGAGACAGCATTGTAGATATTTCCATGTTTATACACATAGCGGTGAAGTTATTTCCATGTTTATACAGATAGCGGTATAGATATTTCCATGTTTATACAGATAGCGGTGTAGATATTTCCATGCTTATAGAGATAGTGGTGTAGATAATTCCAATTTTATACTGATAGCAGAGTAGATATTTCCAAGTTCATACAGATAGCAGTGTAGATATTTCCACGTTTATAGAGATGGCTGTGTAGATATTCCCATGTTCATACAGATGGCGGTGTAGATATTTCCATGTTTATAGAGATGGCGGTGTAGATATTTTCAGGTTTACACAGATGGCAGTGTAGATATTTCCATGTTTACACACATAGCGGTGTAGACATTTCCATGTTTACACAGATAGCGGTGTGGATATTTCCATGTTTATGCAGATAGTGGTGTAGATATTTCCATGTTCATACAGATAGCGGTGTAGATATTTCCATGTTCATACCAATAGTGGTGTAGATATTTCCATGTTCATACAGTTAGCGGTATAGATATTTCCATGTTTATACAGATGGTGGTGTAGATATTTCCATGTTTATGCAGATGGCGGTATAGATATTTCCATGTTTATACAGATGGTGGTGTAGATACTTCTATGTTCATACAGATGGCGGTGTAGATATTTGGAAGTTTATAGAGATAGCGCTGTAGTTATTTCTATATTTATATAGAAACCTGTGTAGATATTTCCATGTATATGCAGATAGCTGTGTAGATATTTCCATGTTCATCCAGATGCCGGTGTAGATACATCCATGTTAATAGAGATGGCGGTGAAGATATTTCCATGTTAATACAGATGGCTGTGTAGGTATTTCCATGTTCATAGAGATGGCGGTGTAGATATTTCCATGTTGATACAGATAGCAGTGCAGTTATTTTCATGTTTATAGAGATAGCAGTGTAGATATTTCCATTGATATACAGATAGCGGTGTAGATATTTCCATGTTCGTACAGAGAGCGGTGTAGATTCTTCCATGTTCATACAGATAGCTGTGTAGATATTTCCATGTTCATACAGATATCTGTGTAGATATTTCCATTTTCATACATTTAGCGGTGTAGATATTTCCATGTTCATACAGTTAGCGGTGTAGATATTTCCATGTTCATACAGATGGCGGTGTAGATATTTACATGTTCATACAGATGGCGGTGTAGGTATTTCCATGTTCGTACAGATGGCAGTGTAGATATTTCCATCTTCATACAGGTGGCGGTGTAGATATTTCCATGTTTATACAGATTGCAGTTTAGTTATTTCCATGTTTACAGAGATAGCAGTGTAGATATTTACATTGATATACAGATAGCTGTGTAGATATTTGCATGTTCATACAGATAGCAGTGTAGATATTTCCATGTTCATACAGATAGCGGTGTAGATATTTCCATGTTCATACAGAGAGCGGTGTAGATATTTCCATGTTCATACAGATAGCGGTGTAGATATTTCCATGTTCATACAGATAGCGGTGTAGGTATTTCCATGTTGATACAGTTAGCGGTATAGATATTTCCATGTTCTTACAGATAGTGGTTTAGATATTTACATGTTCATACAGATGGCGGTGTAAATATTTCCAAGTTCTTACAGATGGGGGTGTAGATATTTCCATGTTCATAGATATGGCGGTGTAGATATTTCCGTGTTTATGCAGATAGCGGTATAGATATTTCCATGTTTATACAGATGGTGGTGTAGATATTTCCATGTTTATACAGATGGCGGTCTGGATATTTCCATGTTTATAGAGATAGTGGTGTAGTTATTTCAAAGCTTATAGAGACAGCATTGTAGATATTTCCATGTTTATACAGATAGCGGTGAAGTTATTTCCATGTTTATACAGAGAGCGGTGTAGATATTTCCATGTTTATACAGATAGCGGGGTAGATATTTCCATGTTTATAGACATAGTGGGGTAGATAATTCCAATTTTATACAGATAGCAGTGTAGATATTTCCAAGTTCAAACAGGTAGCAGTGTAGATGTTTCCACGTTTATAGAGATGGCGGTGTAGATATTTCCATGTTCATACAGATGGTGGTGTAGATATTTCCATGTTTATAGAGATGGCGGTGTAGATATTTTCATGCTTACACAGATGGCGGTGTAGATATTTCCATGTTTACACAGATAGCGGTGTAGACATTTCTATGTTTACACAGATAGCGGTGTGGATATTTCCATGTTTATGCAGATAGCGGTGTAGATATTTCCATGTTTATACAGATAGCGGTGCGGTTATTTCCATGTTTATACAGATAGTCGTGCAGATATTTCCATGTTTATACAGATATCGGTGTAGATATTTCCATCTTAAAACAGATGGAGGTGTAGATATGTCCATGTTCGTACAGATGGCGGTGTAGATATTTGCATGTTCATACAGATGGCGGTGTAGATATTTCCATGTTCATACAGATAGCGGTGTAGATATTTCCATGTTCATACAGATAGCGGTGTAGAGATTTCCATGTTCATACAGATAGCGGTGTAGATATTTCCATGTTCATACAGATAGCAGTCTAGATATTTCCAGGTTCATACCAATAGCGGTGTAGACATTTCCATGTTCATACAGATGGCGGTGTAGATATTTACATGTTCATATAGATGGCGGTATAGATATTTCCATGTTCGTACAGATGGCGCTGTAGATATTTCCATGTTCATAGAGATGGCGGTGTAGATATTTCCATGTTTATGCAGATAGCGGTATAGATATTTCCATGTTTATACAGATGGTGGTGTAGATATTTCCATGTTTATAGAGATGGCGGTCTAGATATTTCCATGTTTACAGAGATAGTGGTGTAGTTATTTCCAAGTTTATAGAGACAGCGTTGTAGATATTTCCATGTTTATTCAGATTGCGGTGAAGATATTTTCATGTTTATACAGATAGCGGTGTAGATATTTCCATGTTTATACAGATAGCAGTGTAGATATTTCCATGTTTATAGAGATAGTGTTGTGGATAATTTCAATTTCATACAGAGAGCAGTGTAGATATTTCCAAGTTGATACAGATAGCGGTGTAGATATTTCCACGTTTATAGAGATGGCGGTGTAGATATTTCCATGTTCATACAGAGGACGGTGTAGATATTTCCATGTTTATAGGGATGGCGGTGTAGATATTTTCATGTTTACACAGATGGCGGTGTAGATATTTCCATGTTTACACAGATAGCGGTGTAGACATTTCCATGTTTACACAGATAGCGGTGTGGATATTTCCATGTTTATGCAGATAGCAGTGTACATGTTTCCATGTTTATACAGATAGCGGTGCGGATATTTCCATGTTTATTCAGATAGCGGTGCGGATATTTCCATGTTTATACAGATAGTTGGGCAGATATTTCCATGTTTATACAGATAGCGGTGTAGATATTTCCATGTTCATACAGATAGCGGTGTAGATATTTCCATGTTCATAGAGATGGCGGTGTAGATATTTCCATGTTCATACAGTTAGCGGTATATATATTTCCATGTTTATACAGATGGTGGTGTAGATATTTCCATGTTTATGCAGATGGCGGTATAGATATTTCCATGTTTATACAGATGCTGGTGTAGATACTTCCATGTTCATACAGATGGCGGTGTAGATATTTCGAAGTTTATAGAGATAGCGCTGTAGTTATTTCTATATTTATATAGAAACCTGTGTAGATATTTCCATGTATATGCAGATAGCTGTGTAGATATTTCCATGTTCATGCAGATTGCGGTGTAGTTATTTCCATGTTCATCCAGATGCCGGTGTAGATACATCCATTTTCATAGAGATGGCGGTGAAGATATTTCCATGTTCATACAGATGGCTGTGTAGGTATTTCCATGTTCATAGAGATGGCGGTGTAGATATTTCCATTTTGATACAGATAGCAGTGTAGTTATTTTCATGTTAATAGAGATAGCAGTGTAGATATTTCCATTGATATACAGATAGCTGTGTAGATATTTCCATGTTCATACAGATAGCGGTGTAGATATTTCCATGTTCATACAGAGAGCGGTGTAGATATTTCCATGTTCATACAGATAGCTGTGTAGATATTTCCATGTTCATACAGATATCTGTGTAGATATTTCCATTTTCATACAGATAGCGGTGTAGATATTTCCATGTTCATACAGTTAGCGGTGTAGATATTTCCATGTTCATACAGATGGCGGTGTAGATATTTACATGTTCATACAGATGGCGGTGTAGATATTTCCATGTTCGTACGGATGGCAGTGTAGTTATTTCCATGTTCATACAGGTGGCGGTGTAGATATTTCCATGTTTATACAGATAGCAGTTTAGTTATTTCCATGTTTACAGAGATAGCAGTGTAGATATTTCCATTGATATACAGTTAGCTGTGTAGATATTTGCATGTTCATACAGATAGCAGTGTAGATATTTCCATGTTCATACAGATAGCGGTGTAGATATTTCCATGTTCATACAGAGAGCGGTGTAGATATTTCCATGTTCATACAGATAGCGGTGTAGATATTTCCATGTTCATACAGATAGCGGTGTAGGTATTTCCATGTTCATACAGTTAGCGGTGTAGATATTTCCATGTTCTTACAGATAGCGTTTTAGATATTTACATGTTCATACAGATAGCGGTGTAAATATTTCAAAGTTCTTACAGATGGCGGTGTAGATATCTCCATGTTCATAGAGACGGCGGTGTAGATATTTCCATGTTTATGCAGATAGCGGTATAGATATTTCCATGTTTATACAGATGGTGGTGTAGATATTTCCATGTTTATACAGATGGCGGTCTGGATATTTCCATGTTTATAGAGACAGTGGTGTAGTTATTTCAAAGCTTATAGAGACAGCATTGTAGATATTTCCATGTTTATACAGATAGCGGTGAAGTTATTTCCATGTTTATACAGAGAGCGGTGTAGATATTTCCATGTTTATACAGATAGCGGGGTAGATATTTCCATGTTTATAGACATAGTGGGGTAGATAATTCCAATTTTATACAGATAGCAGTGTAGATATTTCCAAGTTCAAACAGGTAGCAGTGTAGAGGTTTCCACGTTTATAGAGATGGCGGTGTAGATATTTTCATGCTTACACAGATGGCAGTGTAGATATTTCCATGTTTACACAGATAGCGGTGCGGTTATTTCCATGTTTATAAAGATAGTCGTGCAGATATTTCCATGTTTATACAGATATCAGTGTAGATATTTCCATCTTAAAACAGATGGAGGTGTGGATATGTCCATGTTCGTACAGCTGGTGGTGTAGATATTTCCATGTTCATACAGATGGCGGTGTAGATATTTCAAAGTTTATAGAGATAGCGCTGTAGTTATTTCCATATTTATAGAGAAATCTGTGTAGATATTTCCATGTATATGCAGATATCTGTGTAGATATTTCCATGTTCATGCAGATAGCGGTGTAGATATTTCCATGTTCATCCAGATGCCGGTGTACATATATCCATGTTCATACAGATGGCAGTGAAGATATTTACATGTTCATTCAGATGGTGGTGTAGGTATTTCCATGTTCATACAGATGGCGGTGTAGATATTTCCATGTTCATAGAGATGGCCGTGTAGATATTTCCATGTTTATGCAGATAGCGGTATAGATATTTCCATGTTTATGCAGATGGTGGTGTAGATATTTCCATGTTTATAGAGATGGCGGTCTAGATATTTCCATGTTTACAGAGATAGTGGTGTAGTTATTTCCATGTTTATAGAGACAGCGTTGTAGATATTTCCATGTTTATACAGATAGCGGTGAAGATATTCCATGTTTATACAGATAGCGGTGTAGATATTTCCATGTTTATACAGATAGCAGTGTAGATTTTTCCATGTTTATAGAGATAGTGGTGTAGATAATTTCAATTTTATACAGAGAGCAGTGTAGATATTTCCAAGTTCATACAGATAGCGGTGTAGATATTTCCATGTTCATACAGATGGCAGTGTAGGTATTTACATGTTCATACAGATGTCGGTGTAGATATTTCCATGTTTATAGAGATAGTAGGGTAGTTATTTTGAAGTTTAAAGAGACAGCGTTGCAGATATTTCCATGTTTATAGAGACAGCGTTGTAGATATTTCCATGTTTATAGAGATAGCGGTGAAGATATTTCCATGTTTATACAGATAGCGGTGTAGATATTTCCATGTTTATACAGATAGCGGTGTAGATATTTCCATGTTTATACAGATCGCGGTGTAGATATTTCCATGTTTATAGAGATGGCAGTCTAGATATTTCAATGTTCATAGAGATAGTGGTGTAGTTATTTCAAAGTTTATAGAGACAGCATTGTAGATATTTCCATGTTTATACAGATAGCGGTGAAGATATTTCCATGTTTATACAGATAGCGGTGTAGATATTTCCATGTTTATACAGATCACGGTGTAGATATTTCCATGTTTATAGAGATAGTGGTGTAGATAATTCCAATTTTATACAGATAGCAGTGTAGATATTTCCAAGTTCATACAGATAGCAGTGTAGATATTTCCACATTTATAGAGATGGCTGTGTAGATATTTCCATGTTCATACAGATGGCGTTGTAGATATTTCCAAGTTTATAGAGATGGCGGTGTAGATATTTTCAGGTTTACCCAGATGGCAGTGTAGATATTTCCCTGTTTACACAGATAGCGGTGTAGACATCTCCATGTTTACACAGATAGCGCTGTGGATATTTCCATGTTTATGCAGATAGCGGTGTAGATATATCCATGTTCATACAGATAGCGGTGTAGATATTTCCATGTTCATACCAATAGCGCTGTAGATATTTCCATGATCATACAGTTAGCGGTATAGATATTTTCGTGTTTATACAGATGGCGGTGTAGATATTTCCATGTTTATGCAGATGGCGGTATAGATATTTCCATGTTTATACAGATGGTGGTGTAGATATTTCCATGTTCATACAGATGGCGGTGTAGATATTTCGAAGTTTATAGAGATAGCGTTGTAGTTATTTCTATATTTATATAGAAATCTGTGTAGATATTTCCATGTATATGCAGATAGCTGTGGAGATATTTCCATGTTCATGCAGATAGCGGTTTAGTTATTTCCATGTTCATTCAGATGCCGGTGTAGATACATGCATGTTCATAGAGATGGCGGTGAACATATTTCCATGTTCATATAGATGTCTGTGTAGATATTTCAATGTTCATAGAGATGGCAGTGTAGATATTTCCATGTTGATACAGATAGCAGTGTAGTTATTTCCATGTTTATAGAGATAGCAGTGTAGATATTTCCACTGATATACAGATAACGGTGTAGATATTTGCATGTTCATACAGATAGCGGTGCAGATATTTCCATTTTCATACGGAGAGCGGTGTAGATATTTCCATGTTCATACAGATAGCTGTGTAGATATTTCCATGTTCATACAGATAGCTGTGTAGGTATTTCCATTTTCCTACAGATATCGGTGTCGATATTTCCATGTTCATACAGTTAGCGGTATAGATATTTCCATGTTCATACAGATGGCGGTGTAGATATTTACATGTTCATACAGATGGCGGTGTAGATATTTCCATGTTCGTACGGATGGCAGTGTAGATATTTCCATGTTCATACAGGAGGCTGTGTAGATATTCCCATGTTCATACAGATGGCGGTGTAGATATTTCCATGTTTATAGAGATGGCGGTGTAGATATTTTCAGGTTTACACAGATGGCAGTGTAGATATTTCCATGTTTAAACACATAGCGGTGTAGACATTTCCATGTTTACACAGATAGCGGTGTGGATATTTCCATGTTTATGCAGATAGCTGTGTAGATATTTCCATGTTCATACAGATAGCGGTGTAGATATTTCCATGTTCATACAGATAGCGGTGTAGATATTTCCATGTTCATACAGATAGCGGTGTAGATATTTCCATCTTCACAGTTAGCGGTGTAGATATTTCCATGTTCATACAGATGGCGGTGTAGATATTTACATGTTCATACAGATGGCGGTGTAGATATTTCCATGTTCATACAGATAGCGGTGTAGAGATTTCCATGTTCATACAGATAGCGGTGTAGATATTTCCATGTTCATACAGATAGCGGTCTAGATATTTCCAGGTTCATACCAGTAGCGGTGTAGACATTTCCATGTTCATACAGTTAGCGGTGTAGATATTTCCATGTTCATACAGATGGCGGTGTAGATATTAACATGTTCATACAGATGGCGGTGTAGATATTTCCATCTTCGTACGGATGGCACTGTAGATATTTCCATGTTCATACAGGTGGCAGTGTAGATATTTCCATGTTTATAGAGATAGCAGTGTAGTTATTTCCATGTTTATAGAGATAGCAGTGTAGATATTTCCATTGATATACAGATAGCTGTGTAGACATTTGCATTGTAATACAGATAGCGGTGTAGATATTTCCATGTTCGTACAGATAGCGGTGTAGATTTTTCCATGTTCATACAGATAGCGGTGTAGATATTTCCATGTTCATACAGATAACGGTGTAGATATTTCCATGTTCATACAGATAGCGGTGTAGATATTTCCATGTTCATACAGTTAGCGGTGTAGATATTTCCATGTTCATACAGATGGCGGTGTAGATATTTACATGTTCATACAGATGGCGGTATAGATATTTCCATGTTCACACAGATGGCGGTGTAGATATTTCCATGTTCATAGAGATGGCGGTGTAGATATTTCCATGTTTATGCAGATAGCGGTATAGATATTTCCATGTTTATGCAGATGGTGGTGTAGGTATTTCCATGTTTATAGAGATGGCGGTCTAGATATTTCCATGTTTACAGAGATAGTGGTGTAGTTATTTCCAAGTTTATAGAGACAGCGTTGTAGATATTTCCATGTTTATACAGATAGCGGTGAAGATATTTCCATGTTTATACAGATAGCGGTGTAGATATTTCCATGTTTATACAGATAGCAGTGTAGATATTTCCATGTTTATAGAGATAGTGGTGTAGATAATTTCAATTTCATACAGAGAGCAGTGTAGATATTTCCAAGTTCATACAGATAGCGGTGTAGATATTTCCATGTTCATACAGATGGCAGTGTAGATATTTACATGTTCATACAGATGTCGGTGTAGATATTTCCATGTTTATAGAGATAGTAGAGTAGTTATTTTGAAGTTTAAAGAGACAGCGTTGCAGATATTTCCATGTTTATAGAGACAGCGTTGTAGATATTTCCATGTTTATAGATATAGCAGTGAAGATATTTCCATGTTTATACAGATAGCGGTGTAGATATTTCCATGTTTATAAAGATCGCGGTGTAGATAATTCCATGTTTATAGAGATGGCAGTCTAGATATTTCAATGTTTATACAGATAGTGGTGTAGTTATTTCAAAGTTTATAGAGACAGCATTGTAGATATTTCCATGTTTATACAGATAGCGGTGAAGATATTTCCATGTTTATACAGATAGCGGTGTAGATATTTCCATGTTTATAGAGATGGCGGTGTAGATATTTCCAGGTTTACCCAGATGGCAGTGTAGATATTTCCAAGTACATACAAATGGCGGTGTAGATATTTCCATGTTCGTACAGATGGCGATGCAGATATTTCCATGTTCATACAGTTAGCCGTGTAGATATTTCCATGTTCATACAGAGGGCGGTGTAGACATTTCCATGTTCGTATGGATGGCAGTGTAGATATTTCCATGTTCATACAGAGAGCAGTGTAGGTATTTCCATGTTCATACAGATATCGGTGTAGTAATTTCTATGTTCATACACATAGCGGTGTAGATATTTCCATGTTCATACAGATAGCGTTGTAGATATTTCCATGCTCATACAGTCAGCGGTGTAGATATTTCCATGTTCATACAGATGGCATTGTAGATATTTACATGTTCATACAGATGGCCGTGTAGATATTTCCATGTTTATAGAGATGGCGGTGTAGATATTTTCATGTTTACACCGAGGGCGGTGTAGATATTTCCACGTTTACACAGATAGCGGTGTAGACATTTCCATGTTTACACAGATAGCGGTGTGGATATTTCCATGTTTTTGCAGATAGCACTGTAGATATTTCCATGTTTATACTGATAGCGGTGCGGATATTTTCATGTTTATACAGATAGTTGGGCAGATATTTCCATGTTTATAAAGACGGCGGTGTAGATATTTCCATCTCAATGCAGATGCCGGTGTAGATATGTCCATGTTTGTACAGATGGCGGTGTGGATATTTCCATGTTCATACAGATGGCGGTGTAGATATTTCGAAGTTTATAGAGATAGCGCTGTAGTTATTTCCATATTTATAGAGAAATCTGTGTAGATATTTCCATGTATATGCAGATAGCTGTGTAGATATTTCCATGTCCATGCAGATAGCGGTGTAGATATTTCCATGTTCATCCAGATGCCGGTGCACATATATCCATGTTTATACAGATGGCGGTGAAGATATTTCCATGTTCATACAGATGGCGGTGTAGATATTTCCATGTTCATACAAATGGCTCTGTAGATTTTTACATGTTCATAGAGATGGCGGTGTAGATATTTCCATGTTCATACAAATGGCGGTGTAGATATTTCCATGTTCATAGAGATGGCGGTGTAGATATTTCCATGTTTATACAGATAGCGGTGTAGTTATTTCCATGTTTATAGAGATAGCAGTGTAGAAATTTCCATTGATATAGAGATGGCGGTGTAGATATTTACATGTTCATTCAGATGGCGGTGTAGATATTTCCATGTTCATACAGATAGCGGTGTAAATATTTCCATGTTCATACAGATAGCGGTGTAGATACTTCCATGTTCATACAGATAGCGGTGAAGTTATTTCCATGTTCATACCAATAGCGGTGTAGATATTTCCATGTTGATACAGTTAGCGGTGTAGATATTTCCATGTTCATACAGATGGCGGTGTAGATATTTACATGTTCATACAGATGGCGGTGTAGATATTGCCATGTTCGTACGGATGGCAGTGTAGATATTTCCTTGTTCATACAGGTGGCGGTGTAGATATTTCCCTGTTTATACAGATAGCAGTGTTGTTATTTCCATGTTTATAGAGATAGCAGTGTAGATATTTCCATTGATATACAGATAGCTGTGTAGATATTTGCATGTTCATTCAGATAGCGGTGTAGATATTTCCATGTTCATACAGATAGCGGTGTAGATATTTCCATGTTCATACAGTTAGAGGTGTAGATATTTCCATGTTCATACAGATGGCGGTGTAGATATTTACATGTTCATACAGATGGCGGTGTAGATATTTCCATGTTCATACAGATGGCGGTGTAGATATTTCCATGTTCATACAGATGGCGGTGTAGATATTTACATGTTCATACAGATGGCGGTGTAGATATTTCCATGTTCGTACGGATGGCAGTGTAGATATTTCCATGTTCATACAGGTGGCGGTGTAGATATTTCCATGTTTATACAGATAGCAGTTTAGTTATTTCCATGTTTACAGAGATAGCAGTGTAGATATTTCCATTGATATACTGTTAGCTGTGTAGATATTTGCATGTTCATACAGATAGCAGTGTAGATATTTCCATGTTCATACAGAGAGCGGTGTAGATATTTCCATGTTCATACAGATAGCGATGTAGATATTTCCATGTTCATACAGATAGCGGTGTAGGTATTTCCATGTTCTTACAGTTAGCGGTGTAGATATTTCCATGTTCTTACAGATAGCGGTTTAGATATTTACATGTTCATACAGATAGCGGTGTAAATATTTCCAAGTTCTTACAGATGGCGGTGTAGGTATTTCCATGTTCATAGAGATGGCGGTGTAGATATTTCCATGTTTATGCAGATAGCGGTATAGATATTTCCATGTTTATACAGATGGTGGTGTAGATATTTCCATGTTTATAGAGATGGCGGTCTAGATATTTCCATGTTTATAGAGATAGTGGTGTAGTTATTTCAAAGTTTATAGAGACAGCATTGTAGATATTTCCATGTTTATACACATAGCGGTGAAGTTATTTCCATGTTTATACAGATAGCGGTATAGATATTTCCATGTTTATACAGATAGCGGTGTAGATATTTCCATGCTTATAGAGATAGTGGTGTAGATAATTCCAATTTTATACTGATAGCAGAGTAGATATTTCCAAGTTCATACAGATAGCAGTGTAGATATTTCCACGTTTATAGAGATGGCTGTGTAGATATTCCCATGTTCATACAGATGGCGGTGTAGATATTTCCATGTTTATAGAGATGGCGGTGTAGATATTTTCAGGTTTACACAGATGGCAGTGTAGATATTTCCATGTTTACACACATAGCAGTGTAGACATTTCCATGTTTACACAGATAGCGGTGTGGATATTTCCATGTTTATGCAGATAGCGGTGTAGATATTTCCATGTTCATACAGATAGCGGTGTAGATATTTCCATGTTCATACAGATAGCGGTGTAGATATTTCCATGTTCATACAGATAGCGGTGTAGATATTTCCATGTTCATACAGATAGCGGTGTAGATATTTCCATCTTCACAGTTAGCGGTGTAGATATTTCCATGTTCATACAGATGGCGGTGTAGATATTTACATGTTCATACAGATGGCGGTGTAGATATTTCCATGTTCATACAGATAGCGGTGTAGAGATTTCCATGTTCATACAGATAGCGGTGTAGATATTTCCATGTTCATACAGATAGCGGTCTAGATATTTCCAGGTTCATACCAGTAGCGGTGTAGACATTTCCATGTTCATACAGTTAGCGGTGTAGATATTTCCATGTTCATACAGATGGCGGTGTAGATATTAACATGTTCATACAGATGGCGGTGTAGATATTTCCATGTTCGTACGGATGGCAGTGTAGATATTTCCATGTTCATACTGGTGGCAGTGTAGATATTTCCATGTTTATAGAGATAGCAGTGTAGTTATTTCCATGTTTATAGAGATAGCAGTGTAGATATTTCCATTGATATACAGATAGCTGTGTAGACATTTGCATGGTAATACAGATAGCGGTGTAGATATTTCCATGTTCGTACATATAGCGGTGCAGATATTTCCATGTTCATACAGATAGCGGTGTAGATATTTCCATGTTCATGCAGATAACGGTGTAGATATTTCCATGTTCATACAGATAGCGGTGTAGATATTTCCATGTTCATACAGTTAGCGGTGTAGATATTTCCATGTTCATACAGATGGCGGTGTAGATATTTACATGTTCATACAGATGGCGGTATAGATATTTCCATGTTCACACAGATGGTGGTGTAGATATTTCCATGTTCATAGAGATGGCGGTGTAGATATTTCCATGTTTACGCAGATAGCGGTATAGATATTTCCATGTTTATGCAGATGGTGGTGTAGATATTTCCATGTTTATATAGATGGCGGTCTAGATATTTCCATGTTTACAGAGATAGTGGTGTAGTTATTTCCAAGTTTATAGAGACAGCGTTGTAGATATTTCCATGTTTATACAGATAGCGGTGAAGATATTTCCATGTTTATACAGATAGCGGTGTAGATATTTCCATGTTTATACAGATAGCAGTGTAGATATTTCCATGTTTATAGAGATAGTGGTGTAGATAATTTCAATTTCATACAGAGAGCAGTGTAGATATTTCCAAGTTCATACAGATAGCGGTGTAGATATTTCCATGTTCATACAGATGGCAGTGTAGATATTTACATGTTCATACAGATGTCGGTGTAGATATTTCCATGTTTATAGAGATAGTAGAGTAGTTATTTTGAAGTTTAAAGAGACAGCGTTGCAGATATTTCCATGTTTATAGAGACAGCGTTGTAGATATTTCCATGTTTATAGAGATAGCGGTGAAGATATTTCCATGTTTATACAGATAGCGGTGTAGATATTTCCATGTTTATACAGATAGCGGTGTAGATATTTCCATGTTTATACAGATCGCGGTGTAGATATTTCCATGTTTATAGAGATGGCAGTCTAGATATTTCAATGTTTATAGAGATAGTGGTGTAGTTATTTCAAAGTTTATAGAGACAGCATTGTAGATATTTCCATGTTTATACAGATAGCGGTGAAGATATTTCCATGTTTATACAGATAGCGGTGTAGATATTTCCATGTTTATACAGATCGCGGTGTAGATATTTCCATGTTTATAGAGATAGTGGTGTAGATAATTCCAATTTTATACAGATAGCAGTGTAGATATTTCCAAGTTCATACAGATAGCAGTGTAGTTATTTCCACATTTATAGAGATGGCTGTGTAGATATTTCCATGTTCATACAGATGGCGGTGTAGATATTTCCATGTTTATAGAGATGGCGGTGTAGATATTTTCAGGTTTACCCAGATGGCAGTGTAGATATTTCCATGTACATACAAATGGCGGTGTAGATATTTCCATGTTCGTACAGATGGCGATGCAGATATTTCCATGTTCATACAGTTAGCCGTGTAGATATTTCCATGTTCATACAGAGGGCGGTGTAGATATTTACATGTTCATACAGATGGAGGTGTAGACATTTCCATGTTCGTATGGATGGCAGTGTAGATATTTCCATGTTCATACAGAGAGCGGTGTAGATATTTCCATGTTCATACAGATATCGGTGTAGTAATTTCTATGTTCATACACATAGCGGTGTAGATATTTCCATGTTCATACAGATAGCGTTGTAGATATTTCCATGCTCATAAAGTCAGCGGTGTAGATATTTCCATGTTCATACAGATGGCATTGTAGATATTTACATGTTCATACAGATGGCCGTGTAGATATTTCCATGTTTATAGAGATGGCGGTGTAGATATTTTCATGTTTACACAGAGGGCGGTGTAGATATTTCCACGTTTACACAGAGAGCGGTGTAGACATTTCCATGTTTACACAGATAGCGGTGTGGATATTTCCATGTTTTTGCAGATAGCACTGTAGATATTTCCATGTTTATACTGATAGCGGTGCGGATATTTTCATGTTTATACAGATAGTTGGGCAGATATTTCCATATTTATAAAGACGGCGGTGTAGATATTTCCATCTCAATGCAGATGCCGCTGTAGATATGTCCATGTTTGTACAGATGGCGGTGTGGATATTTCCATGTTCATACAGATGGCGGTGTAGATATTTCGAAGTTTATAGAGATAGCGCTGTAGTTATTTCCATATTTATAGAGAAATCTGTGTAGATATTTCCATGTCCATGCAGATAGCGGTGTAGATATTTCCATGTTCATCCAGATGCCGGTGCACATATATCCATGTTTATACAGATGGCGGTGAAGATATTTCCATGTTCATACAGATGGCGGTGTAGATATTTCCATGTTCATACAAATGGCTCTGTAGATTTTTACATGTTCATAGAGATGGCGGTGTAGATATTTCCATGTTCATACAAATGGCGGTGTAGATATTTCCATGTTCATAGAGATGGCGGTGTAGATATTTCCATGTTTATACAGATAGCGGTGTAGTTATTTCCATGTTTATAGAGATAGCAGTGTAGAAATTTCCATTGATATAGAGATGGCGGTGTAGATATTTACATGTTCATTCAGATGGCGGTGTAGATATTTCCATGTTCATACAGATAGCGGTGTAGATATTTCCATGTTCATACAGATAGCGGTGTAGATACTTCCATGTTCATACAGATAGCGGTGAAGTTATTTCCATGTTCATACCAATAGCGGTGTAGATGTTTCCATGTTCATACAGTTAGCGGTGTAGATATTTCCATGTTCATACAGATGGCGGTGTAGATATTTACATGTTCATACAGATGGCGGTGTAGATATTGCCATGTTCGTACGGATGGCAGTGTAGATATTTCCTTGTTCATACAGGTGGCGGTGTAGATATTTCCCTGTTTATACAGATAGCAGTGTTGTTATTTCCATGTTTATAGAGATAGTGGTGTAGATAATTTCAATTTCATACAGAGAGCAGTGTAGATATTTCCAAGTTCATACAGATAGCGGTGTAGATATTTCCATGTTCATACAGATGGCAGTGTAGATATTTACATGTTCATACAGATGTCGGTGTAGATATTTCCATGTTTATAGAGATAGTAGAGTAGTTATTTTGAAGTTTAAAGAGACAGCGTTGCAGATATTTCCATGTTTATAGAGACAGCGTTGTAGATATTTCCATGTTTATAGAGATAGCGGTGAAGATATTTCCATGTTTATACAGATAGCGGTGTAGATATTTCCATGTTTATACAGATAGCGGTGTAGATATTTCCATGTTTATACAGATCGCGGTGTAGATATTTCCATGTTTATAGAGATGGCAGTCTAGATATTTCAATGTTTATAGAGATAGTGGTGTAGTTATTTCAAAGTTTATAGAGACAGCATTGTAGATATTTCCATGTTTATACAGATAGCGGTGAAGATATTTCCATGTTTATACAGATAGCGGTGTAGATATTTCCATGTTTATACAGATCGCGGTGTAGATATTTCCATGTTTATAGAGATAGTGGTGTAGATAATTCCAATTTTATACAGATAGCAGTGTAGATATTTCCAAGTTCATACAGATAGCAGTGTAGTTATTTCCACATTTATAGAGATGGCTGTGTAGATATTTCCATGTTCATACAGATGGCGGTGTAGATATTTCCATGTTTATAGAGATGGCGGTGTAGATATTTTCAGGTTTACCCAGATGGCAGTGTAGATATTTCCATGTACATACAAATGGCGGTGTAGATATTTCCATGTTCGTACAGATGGCGATGCAGATATTTCCATGTTCATACAGTTAGCCGTGTAGATATTTCCATGTTCATACAGAGGGCGGTGTAGATATTTACATGTTCATACAGATGGAGGTGTAGACATTTCCATGTTCGTATGGATGGCAGTGTAGATATTTCCATGTTCATACAGAGAGCGGTGTAGATATTTCCATGTTCATACAGATATCGGTGTAGTAATTTCTATGTTCATACACATAGCGGTGTAGATATTTCCATGTTCATACAGATAGCGTTGTAGATATTTCCATGCTCATAAAGTCAGCGGTGTAGATATTTCCATGTTCATACAGATGGCATTGTAGATATTTACATGTTCATACAGATGGCCGTGTAGATATTTCCATGTTTATAGAGATGGCGGTGTAGATATTTTCATGTTTACACAGAGGGCGGTGTAGATATTTCCACGTTTACACAGAGAGCGGTGTAGACATTTCCATGTTTACACAGATAGCGGTGTGGATATTTCCATGTTTTTGCAGATAGCACTGTAGATATTTCCATGTTTATACTGATAGCGGTGCGGATATTTTCATGTTTATACAGATAGTTGGGCAGATATTTCCATATTTATAAAGACGGCGGTGTAGATATTTCCATCTCAATGCAGATGCCGCTGTAGATATGTCCATGTTTGTACAGATGGCGGTGTGGATATTTCCATGTTCATACAGATGGCGGTGTAGATATTTCGAAGTTTATAGAGATAGCGCTGTAGTTATTTCCATATTTATAGAGAAATCTGTGTAGATATTTCCATGTCCATGCAGATAGCGGTGTAGATATTTCCATGTTCATCCAGATGCCGGTGCACATATATCCATGTTTATACAGATGGCGGTGAAGATATTTCCATGTTCATACAGATGGCGGTGTAGATATTTCCATGTTCATACAAATGGCTCTGTAGATTTTTACATGTTCATAGAGATGGCGGTGTAGATATTTCCATGTTCATACAAATGGCGGTGTAGATATTTCCATGTTCATAGAGATGGCGGTGTAGATATTTCCATGTTTATACAGATAGCGGTGTAGTTATTTCCATGTTTATAGAGATAGCAGTGTAGAAATTTCCATTGATATAGAGATGGCGGTGTAGATATTTACATGTTCATTCAGATGGCGGTGTAGATATTTCCATGTTCATACAGATAGCGGTGTAGATATTTCCATGTTCATACAGATAGCGGTGTAGATACTTCCATGTTCATACAGATAGCGGTGAAGTTATTTCCATGTTCATACCAATAGCGGTGTAGATGTTTCCATGTTCATACAGTTAGCGGTGTAGATATTTCCATGTTCATACAGATGGCGGTGTAGATATTTACATGTTCATACAGATGGCGGTGTAGATATTGCCATGTTCGTACGGATGGCAGTGTAGATATTTCCTTGTTCATACAGGTGGCGGTGTAGATATTTCCCTGTTTATACAGATAGCAGTGTTGTTATTTCCATGTTTATAGAGATAGCAGTGTAGATATTTCCATTGATATACAGATAGCTGTGTAGATATTTGCATGTTCATTCAGATAGCGGTGTAGATATTTCCATGTTCATACAGATAGCGGTGTAGATATTTCCATGTTCATACACATAGCGGTGTAGATATTTCCATGTTCATACAGATAGCGGTGTAGATATTTCCATGTTCATACAGATAGCGGTGTAGATATTTCCATGTTCATACAGTTAGAGGTGTAGATATTTCCATGTTCATACAGATGTCGGTGTAGATATTTACATATTCATACAGATGGCGGTGTAGATATTTCCATGTTCATACAGATGGCGGTGTAGATATTTCCATGTTCATACAGATGGCGGTGTAGATATTTCCATGTTCATACAGTTAGCGGTGTAGATAATTCCATGTTCATACAGATGGCGGTGTAGATATTTACATGTTCATATACATGGCGGTGTAGATATTTCCATGTTCGTACGGATGGCAGTGTAGTTATTTCCATGTTCATAAAGGTGGCGGTGTAGATATTTCCATGTTTATACAGATAGCAGTGTAGTTATTTCCATGTTTATAGAGATAGCTGTGTAGATGTTTCCATTGATATACAGATAGCTGTGTAAATGTTTGCATGTTCATACAGATAGCGGTGTAGATATTTCCATGTTCGTACAGATAGCGGTGTAGATATTTCCATGTTCATACAGATAGCGGTCTAGATATTTCCATGTTCATATAGATAACGGTGTAGATATTTCCATGTTCATACAGATAGTGGTGTAGATATTTCCATGTTCATACAGTTAGTAGTGTAGATATTTCCATGTTCATACAGATGGCGGTGTAGATATTTCCATGTTCATACAGATAGCGGTGTAGATATTTCCATGTTCATACAGATAGCGGAGCAGATATTTCCATGTTCATACAGTTAGCGGTGTAGATAATTCCATGTTCATACAGATGGCGGTGTAGATATTTACATGTTCATACACATGGCGGTGTAGATATTTCCATGTTCGTACGGATGGCAGTGTAGTTATTTCCATGTTCATTAAGGTGGCGGTGTAGATATTTCCATGTTTATACAGATAGCTGTGTAGTTATTTCCATGTTTATAGAGATAGCTGTGTAGATGTTTCCATTGATATACAGATAGCTGTGTAGATATTTGCATGTTCATACAGATAGCGGTGTAGATATTTCCATGTTCGTACAGATAGCGGTGTAGATATTTCCATGTTCATACAGATAGCGGTCTAGATATTTCCATGTTCTTATAGATAACGGTGTAGATGTTTCCATGTTCATACAGATAGTGCTGTAGATATTTCCATGTTCATACAGTTAGTAGTGTAGATATTTCCATGTTCATACAGATGGCGGTGTAGACATTTACGTGTTCATACAGCTGGCGGTATAGATATCTTCATGTTCGTACAAATGGCGGTGTAGATATTTCCATGTTAATAGAGATGGCGGTGTAGATATTTCCATGTTTACACAGATAGCGGTGTAGTTATTTCCATGTTTATAGAGATAGCAGTGTAGAAATTTCCATTGATATAGAGATGGCGGTGTAGATATTTACATGCTCATTCAGATGGCGGTGTAGATATTTCCATGTTCATACAGATAGCGGTGTAGATATTTCCATCTTCATACAGATAGCGGTGTAGATATTTCCATGTTCATACAGATAGCGGTGTAGATATTTCAATGTTCATACCAATAGCGGTGTAGATATTTCCATGTTCATATAGTTAGCGGTGTAGATATTTCCATGTTTTTACAGATGGCGGTGTAGATATTTACAAGTTCATACAGATGGCGGTGTAGATATTTCCATGTTCGTACGGATGGCAGTGTAGATATTTCCATGTTCATACAGGTGGCGGTGTAGATATTTCCATGTTTATACAGATAGCGGTGTAGATATCTCCATGTTAATACAGATGGCGGTGTAGATATTTATATGTTCATACAGATGGCGGTGCAGATATTTCCATGTTCATACAGATAGCGGTGTAGATATTTCCATGTTTATACAGATAGCGGTGCGGATATTTCCATGTTTATACAGATAGTTTGGCAGATATTTCCATGTTTATACAGATAGCGCTGTAGATATTTCCATCTTAATACAGATGGCGGTGTAGATATGTCCATGTTCGTACAGATGGCGGTGTGGATATTTCCATGTTCATACAGATGGCGGTGTAGATATTTCGAAGTTTATAGAGATAGCGCTGTAGATATTTCCACACTTATAGAGAAATCTGTGAAGATATTTCCATGTATATTCAGATAGCTGTGTAGATATCCATGTTCATGCAGATAGCGGTGTAGATATTTCCATGTTCATCCAGATGCCGGTGTACATTTATCCATGTTCATACAGATGGCGATGAAGATATTTCCATGTTCATACAGATGGTGGTGTAGATATTTCCATGTTCATACAATTGGCGGTGTAGATATTTCCATCTTCATAGAGATGGCGGTGTAGATATTTTCATGTTTATTCAGATAGCAGCGTAGTTATTTCCATGTTTATAGAGATAGCAGTGTAGATATTTCCATTGATATACAGATAGCTGTGTAGATATTTGCATGTTCATACAGATAGCGGTGTGGATATTTCCATGTTCATACTGTTAGCAGTGTAGATTTTTCCATGTTCTTACAGATGGCGGTGTAGATATTTCGAAGTTTATAGAGATAGCACTGTAGTATTTCCATATTTATAGAGAAATCTCTGTAGATATTTCCATGTATATTCAGATAGCTGTATTGATATTTCCATGTTCATGCAGATAGCGGTGTAGATATTTCCATGTTCATCCAGAAGCCGGTGTACATATATCCATGTTCATACAGATGGCGGTGAAGATATTTCCATGTTCATACAGATGGTGGTGTAGGTATTTCCATGTTCATACAAATGGCGGTGTAGATATTTCCATGTTCATAGAGATGGCGGTGTAGATATTTCCAGGTTCATACAAATGGCGGTGTAGATATTTCCATGTTCATACAGATGGCGTTATAGATATTACCATGTTTGTACAGATGGCGGTGTAGATATTTCCATGTTCATAGAGATGGCGGTGTAGATATTTCCATGTTTATGCAGATGGCGGTATAGATATTTCCATGTTTATACAGATGGTTGTGTAGATATTTCCATGTTTATAGAGATGGCGGTCTAGATATTTCCATGTTTACAGAGATTGTGGTGAAGTTATTTCCAAGTTTATAGAGACAGCGTTTTAGATATTTCCATGTTTATACAGATAGCGATGAAGATATTTCCATGTTTATACAGACAGCGGTATAGATATTTCCATGTTTATACAGATAGCAGTGTAGATATTTCCATGTTTATAGAGATAGTAGTGTAGATAATTTCAATTTTATACAGAGAACAGTGTAGATATTTCCAAGTTCATACAGATAGCGGTGTAGATATTTCCACGTTTATAGAGATGGCGGTGTAGATATTTCCATGTTCATACAGACGGCGGTGTAGATATTTCCATGTTTATAGGGATGGCGGTGTAGATATTTTCATGTTTAAACAGATGGCAGTGTAGATATTTCCATGTTTAAACAGATAGCGGTGTAGACATTTCCATGTTTACACAGATAGCGGTGTGGATATTTCCATGTTTATGCAGATAGCAGTGTAGATATTTCCATGTTTATACAGATAGCGGTGCGGATATTTCCATGTTTATACAGATAGTTGGGCAGATATTTCCATGTTTATACAGATAGCGGTGTAGATATTTCCATCTTAATACAGATGGCGGTGTAGATATGTCCATGTTTGTACAGATGACGGTGTAGATATTTCCATGTTCATACAGATGGCGGTGTAGATATTTCGAAGTTTATAGAGAAAGCACTGTAGTTACTTCCATATTTATAGCGAAATTCCTGTAGATATTTCCATGTATATTACGATAGCTGTGTAGATATTACCATGTTCGTGCAGATAGCGGTGTAGATATTTCCATGTTCATCCAGATGCCGGTGTACATATATCCATGTTCATACAGATGGCGGTGAAGATATTTCCATGTTCATACAGATGGCGGTGTAGATATTTCCAAGTTTATAAGGATGGCGGTGTAGATATTTTCATGTTTACACAGATGGCAGTGTAGATATTTCCATGTTTACACAGATAGCGGTGTAGACATTTCCATGTTTACACAGAAAGCTGTGTGGATATTTCCATGTTTATGCAGATAGCAGTGTAGATATTTCCATGTTTATACAGATAGCGGTGCAGATATTTCCATGTGTATACAGATAGTTGGGCAGATATTTCCATGTTTATACAGATAGCGGTGTAGATATTTCCATCTTAATACAGATGGCGGTGTAGATATGTCCATGTTTTTTCAGATGGCGGTGTAGATATTTCGAAGTTTATAGAGATGGCGGTGTAGATATTTCGAAGTTTATAGAGATAGCGCTGTTGTTATTTCCATATTTATAGAGAAATCTTTGTAGATATTTCCATGTATATGCAGATAGCTGTGTAGATATTTCCATGTTCATACAGATGGCGGTGCAGATATTTCCATGTTCATAGAGATGGCGGTGTAGATATTTCCATATTTATACAGATAACAGTGTAGTTATTTCCATGTTTATAGAGATAGCAGTGTAGATATTTCCATTGATATACAGATAGCTGTGTAGATATTTGCATGGTCATACAGATAGCGGTGTAGATATTTCAATGTTCATACAGATAGCAGTGTAGATATTTCCATGTTCATACAGATAACGGTGTAGATATTTCCATGTTCATACAGATAGTGGTGTAGATATTTCCATGTTCATACAGTTAGCGGTGTAGATATTTCCATGTTCACACAGATGGCGGTGTAGATATTTACATGTTCATACAGATGGTGGTATAGATATTTCCATGTTCGTACAGATGGCGTTGTAGATAGTTCCATGTTCATAGAGATGGCGGTGTAGATATTTCCATGTTTATGCAGATAGCGGTATAGATATTTCCATGTTTATACAGATGGTGGTGTAGATATTTCCATGTTTATAGAGACGGCGGTGTAGATATTTCCATGTTCATACAGATGGCGGTGTAAACATTTCCACGTTTATAGGGATGGCGGTGTAAATATTTTCATGTTTACACAGATGGCGGTGTAGATATTTCCATGTTTACCAAGATAGCGGTGTAGTCATTTCCATGTTTACACAGATAGCGGTGTGGATATTTCCATGTTTATGCAGATAGCAGTGTAGATATTTCCATGTTTATACAGATAGCGGTGCGGATATTTCCATGTTTATACAGATAGTTGGGCAGATATTTCCATGTTTATACAGATAGCGGTATAGATATTTCCATCTTAATACAGGTGGCGGTGTAGATATGTCCATGTTTTTACAGATGGCGGTGTATATATTTCCATGTTCATACAGATGGCGGTGTAGATATTTCGAAGTTTATAGAGATAGCGCTGTAGTTATTTCCATATTTATAGAGAAATCTCTGTAGATATTTCCATGTATATTCAGATAGCTGTGTAGATATTTCCATGTTCATGCAGATAGCGGTGTAGATATTTCCATGTTCATCCAGATGCTGGTGTACATATATCCATGTTCATACAGATGGCGGTGAAGATATTTCCATGTTCATACAGATGGTGGTGTAGATATTTCCATGTTCATACAAATGGCGGTGTAGATATTTCCATGTTCATAGAGATGGCGGTGTAGATATTTCCATGTTCATACAAATGGCGGTGTAGATATTTCCACGTTCATTGAGATGGCGGTGTAGATATTTCCATATTTATACAGATAGCAGTGCAGATATTTTCATGTTTATTTAGATAGCAGTGTAGATATTTCCATTGATATACAGATAGCTGTGTAGATATTTGCATGTTCATACAGATAGCGGTGTAGATATTTCCATGTTCATACAGATAGCGGTGTAGATATTTCAATGTTCATACAGATAGCGGTGTAGATATTTCCATGTTCATTCAGATAGCGGTGTAGATATTTCCATGTTCATACAGTTAGCGGTGTAGATATTTGCATGTTCATACAGATGGCGGTGTAGATATTTCCATGTTCATTGAGATGGCGGTGTAGATATTTCCATATTTATACAGATAGCAGTGTAGTTATTTCCATGTTTATAGAGATAGCAGTGTAGATATTTCCATTGATATACAGATAGCTGTGTAGATATTTGCATGGTCATACAGATAGCGGTGTAGATATTTCCATGTTCGTACAGATAGCGGTGTAGATATTTCCGTGTTCATACAGATAGCAGTGTAGATATTTCCATGTTCATACAGATAACGGTGTAGATATTTCCATGTTCATACAGATAGCGGTGTAGATATTTCCATGTTCATACAGTTAGCAGAGTAGATATTTCCATGTTCATACAGACGGCGGTGTAGATATTTACATGTTCATACAGATTGTGGTATAGATATTTCCATGTTCGTACAGATGGCGTTGTAGATATTTCCATGTTCATACAGTTAGCGATGTAGATATTTCCATGTTCATACAGATGGCGGTGTAGATATTTACATGTTCATACAGATTTCGGTATAGATAGTTCCATGTTCGTACAGATGGCGGTGTACATATTTCCATGTTCATAGAGATGGCGGTGTAGATATTTCCATGTTTATGCAGATAGCGGTACAGATATTTCCATGGTTATGCAGATGGTGGTGTAGATATTTCCATGTTTATAGAGATGGCGGTCAAGATATTTCCATGTTTACAGAGATAGTGGTGTAGTTATTTCCAAGTTTATAGAGACAGCGTTGTAGATATTTCCATGTTTATATAGATAGCGGTGAAGTTATTTCCATGTTTATACAGATAGCGGTGTAGATATTTCCATGTTTATACAGATAGCAGTGTAGATATTTCCATGTTTATACAGATATCAGTGTAGTTATTTCCATGTTAATAGAGATAGCTGTGTAGATATTTCCATTGATATACAGATAGCTGTGTAGATATTTGCATGTTCATACAGATAGCTGTGTAGATATTTCGATGTTCGTACAGATAGCGGTGTAGATATTTCCATGTTCATACAGATAGCGGTGTAGATATTTCCATGTTCATACAGATAACGGTGTAGATATTTCCATGTTCATACAGACAGCGGTGTAGATATTTCCATGTTCATACAGATGGCGGTGTAGATATTTAAATGTTCATTCAGATAGCGTTATAGATATTTCCATGTTCGTACAGATGGCGGTGTAGATATATCCATGTTCATAGACATGGCGGTGTAGATATTTCCATGTTTATGCAGATAGCGGTATAGATATTTCCATGTTTATACAGATGGTGGTGTAGATATTTCCATGTTTATAGAGATGGCGGTCTAGATATTTCCATGTTTACAGAGATAGTGGAGTAGTTATTTCCAAGTTTATAGGGACAGCGTTGTAGATATTTCCATGTTTATACAAATAGCGGTGAAGATATTTCCATGTTTATACAGATAGCGGTGTAGATATTTCCACGTTTATAGAGATGGCGGTGTAGATATTTCCATGTTCATACAGATGGTGGTGTAGATATTTCCAAGCTTATAAGGATGGCGGTGTAGATATTTTCATGTTTACACTGATGGCAGTGTAGATATTTCCATGTTTACACAGATAGCGGTGTAGACATTTCCATGTTTACACAGATAGCGGTGTGGATATTTCCATGTTTATGCAGATAGCAGTGTAGATATTTCCAAGTTTATACAGATAGCGGTGCGGATATTTCCATGTTTATACAGATAGTTGGGCAGATATTTCCATGTTTATACAGATAGCGGTGTAGATATTTCCATCTTAATACAGATAGCGGTGTAGATATGTCCATGTTTTTACAGATGGCGGTGTAGATATTTCCATGTTCATACAGATGGCGGTGTAGATATTTCGAAGTTTATAGAGATAGCGCTGTAGTTATTTCCATATATATAGAGAAATCTCTGTAGATATTTCCATGTATATTCAGATAGCTGTGTAGATATTTCCATGTTAATGCAGATAGCGGTGTAGATATTTCCATGTTCATCCTGATGCTGGTGTACATATATCCATGTTCATACAGATGGCGGTGAAGATATTTCCATGTTCATACAGATGGTGGTGTAGATATTTCCATGTTCATACAAACGGCGGTGTAGATATTTCCATGTTCATAGAGATGGCGGTGTAGATATTTCCATGTTCATACAAATGGCGGTGTAGATATTTCCATGTTCATAGAGATGGCGGTGTAGATATTTCCATATTTATACAGATAGCAGTGTAGTTATTTCCATGTTTATAGGGATACCAGTGTAGATATTTTCATTGATATACAGATAGCTGTGTAGATATTTGCATGTTCATACAGATAGCGGTCTAGATATTTCCATGTTCATACAGATAGCAGTGTAGATATTTCCATGTTCATACAGATAGCGGTGTAGATATTTCCTTGTTCATTCAAATGGCGGTGTAGATATTTCCATATTCATAGAGATGGCGGTGTAGATATTTCCATGTTTATACAGACAGCAGTGTAGTTATTTCCATGTTTAAAGAGATAGTAGTGTAGGTATATCCATTGATATACAGATAGCTGTGTAGATATTTGCATGTTCATACAGACAGCGGTGTAGATATTTCCATGTTCATAGAGAGGGCGGTGTGGTTATTTCCATGTTCATACAGATAACGGTGTAGATATTTCCATGTTCACACAGATAGCGGTGTAGATATTTCCATGTTCATACAGTTAGCGGTGTAGATATTTCCATGTTCATACAGATGGCGGTGTAGATATTTCCATGTTCATTGAGATGGCGGTGTAGATATTTCCATATTTATACAGATAGCAGTGTAGTTATTTCCATGTTTATAGAGATAGCAGTGTAGATATTTCCATTGATATACAGATAGCTGTGTAGATATTTGCATGGTCATACAGATAGCGGTGTAGATATTTCCATGTTCGTACAGATAGCGGTGTAGATATTTCCGTGTTCATACAGATAGCAGTGTAGATATTTCCATGTTCATACAGATAACGGTGTAGATATTTCCATGTTCATACAGATAGCGGTGTAGATATTTCCATGTTCATACAGTTAGCAGAGTAGATATTTCCATGTTCATACAGACGGCGGTGTAGATATTTACATGTTCATACAGATTGTGGTATAGATATTTCCATGTTCGTACAGATGGCGTTGTAGATATTTCCATGTTCATACAGTTAGCGATGTAGATATTTCCATGTTCATACAGATGGCGGTGTAGATATTTACATGTTCATACAGATTTCGGTATAGATAGTTCCATGTTCGTACAGATGGCGGTGTACATATTTCCATGTTCATAGAGATGGCGGTGTATATATTTCCATGTTTATGCAGATAGCGGTACAGATATTTCCATGGTTATGCAGATGGTGGTGTAGATATTTCCATGTTTATAGAGATGGCGGTCTAGATATTTCCATGTTTACAGAGATAGTGGTGTAGTTATTTCCAAGTTTATAGAGACAGCGTTGTAGATATTTCCATGTTTATATAGATAGCGGTGAAGTTATTTCCATGTTTATACAGATAGCGGTGTAGATATTTCCATGTTTATACAGATAGCAGTGTAGATATTTCCATGTTTATACAGATATCAGTGTAGTTATTTCCATGTTAATAGAGATAGCTGTGTAGATATTTCCATTGATATACAGATAGCTGTGTAGATATTTGCATGTTCATACAGATAGCGGTGTAGATATTTCGATGTTCGTACAGATAGCGGTGTAGATATTTCCATGTTCATACAGATAGCGGTGTAGATATTTCCATGTTCATACAGATAACGGTGTAGATATTTCCATGTTCATACAGACAGCGGTGTAGATATTTCCATGTTCATACAGATGGCGGTGTAGATATTTAAATGTTCATTCAGATAGCGTTATAGATATTTCCATGTTCGTACAGATGGCGGTGTAGATATGTCCATGTTCATAGACATGGCGGTGTAGATATTTCCATGTTTATGCAGATAGCGGTATAGATATTTCCATGTTTATACAGATGGTGGTGTAGATATTTCCATGTTTATAGAGATGGCGGTCTAGATATTTCCATGTTTACAGAGATAGTGGAGTAGTTATTTCCAAGTTTATAGGGACAGCGTTGTAGATATTTGCATGTTTACACAGATAGCGGTGTAGATATTTCCATGTTTACTCAGATAATGGTGTAGATATTTCCATGTTTATACAGATAGCGGTGTAGATATTTCCATGGTTATAGAGACAGCGGTGTAGATATTTCCATTTTTACACAGATAGCGGTGTACATATTTCTATGTTTAAACAGATGGCTGTGTAGATATTTCCATGTTTACGCAGATAGCGGAGTACATATTTCCATCTTTATACACATAGCGGTGTAGATATTTAGATGTTTATAGGGATATCCGTGTAGATATTTCCATGTTTATAGAGATAGCGGTGTAGATATTTCCATGTTTATACAGATGGCTGTGTAGATATTTCCTTGTTTATAGAGATAGCGGTGTGGATATTTAAAAGTTTACACAGATAGCGGTGGAGATATTTCCATGTTTACACAGATAGCGGTGTAAATATTTCGATGTTTATACAGAGAACGGTGTAGATACTTTCATGTTTATAGAGATGGCAGTGTAGATATTTCCATGTTCATACAGATGGCGGTGTATTTTCATGTTTATTAAGATGGCGGTGTAGATATTTCCAAGTTTATGAAGATAGCGGTGTAGATATTTACATCTTCATGCAGATAGCGGTGTTGATATTTCCATGTTTATACAGATAGCGGTGTAGATATTTCCATGTGTTTAGAGATGGCGGTATAAATATTTCCGTGTTTATACATATGGCGGGGTAGATATTTCCATGTTCATACAGATATCGGTGTAGATATTTCCATGCTCATACAGATGGCGGTGTAGATATTTCCATGTTTATAGAGAGAGTGGTTTAGATATTTCCATGCTTACACAGATAGCGTTGTAGATATTTCCATGTTTACACAGATAGCGGTGTAGATATTTCCATATTTACACAGATAGCGGTGTAGATATTTCCATGTTCCTGCAGATGTCGTTGTAGATATTTCCATCTTAATACAGATAGCGGTGTAGATATTTCCATGTTTATTCAGATGGCGGTGTAGATATTTTCATGTCGATACTGATGGTAGTGTAGGTATTTCCATGTTTATAGAGACGGTGGGGTAGATATTTCCATGTTTATAGAGATAGCGGTGTAGATGTTTCCATGTATATACAGATAGCGGTGTATATATTTCCATGTTTATACAGATAGCGGTGTAGATATTTCAATGTTCATACAGATGGCATTGTAGATATTTCCATGTTCATACAGATGGCGGTGTAGATATTTCCACGTTTATAGAGATAGCGGTGTAGTTATTTCCATGTTTATGGAGATAGCGTTGTAGATATTTCCATGTTTATATAAATAGCAGTGTAGGTATTTCAATGTTTGTAAAGATAGCAGTGTAGATATTTCCATGTTTATAGAGATAGCGGGGTAGATATTTCC
The DNA here is from genome assembly GCF_029281585.2 of Gorilla gorilla gorilla. Classification (NCBI taxonomy): domain Eukaryota; kingdom Metazoa; phylum Chordata; class Mammalia; order Primates; family Hominidae; genus Gorilla; species Gorilla gorilla. The sequence goes on along the minus strand of NC_073235.2, from coordinate 11,199,550 downwards.
CTGTTTTACAGGTAGCAGTTTAGATATTTCCGTGTTTATGCAGATAGCAGTGTAGATATTTCCATGTTTATAGATATAGCGGTGTAGTTATTTCCATGTTCATACAGATAACGGTGTAGATATATCCATCTTTATACAGATAGCGGTGTAGATATTTCCATGTAGATACAGATAGCGGTATAGTTATTTCCATGTTTATACAGATGGCCCTGTAGATATTTACATGTTTATACAGATAGCGGTGTAGATATTTCCATGTTTATACACATGGCTGTGTAGATATTTGCATGTTTATACAGATAGCGGTGTAGATATTTCCATGTTTATACAGATAGCGGTGTAGATATTTCCATGTTTATACAGATAGCCGTGTAGATATTTCCATGTTTACACAGATAGCGGTGTAGATATATCCATGTTTATACAGATAGCGTTGTATTTATTTCCATGTGTGTACACATAGTTCTGTAGATATTTCATCGTTTATAGAGATAGCGGTGTAGATATTTCCATGTTCCTACAGTTGGTGGTGTAGATATTTCCATGTTTACACAGAAAGTGGTGTAGATATTTCCATGTTTATAGATTTAGCAGTGTAGATATTTCCATGTTTATCCAGATAGCGGTGTACGTATTTCCATATTTATACAGATGGCGGTGAAGATATTTCCGTGTTTTTAGAGAAATCGGTGTAGATATTTCCATGTTCCTACAGATGGCGGTGTAAATATTTCCATGTTTATAGAGTTGTCGGTTTAGATATTTACATGTTCCTACAGATGGTGTTGTAGATATTTCCATGTTTATACAGATAGCGGTGTAGATATTTCCATGTTTATACACATTACGGTGTAGATACTTCCATGTTTTAAGAGATAGCGGTGTAGATATTTCCATGTTTACACAGACAGTGTTGTAGATATTTCCATGTTTATACAGATAGCAGTGTAGATATTTCCATGTATATACAGATAGCGGTGTAGATATTTCCATGTTTATACAGATAGCGGTGTAGATATTTCCATGTTTATACAGATAACAGTGTATGTATTTCCTTGTTAATACAGATAGCGGTGTAGATATTTCCACGTTTATAGAGATAGCGGTGTAGGTATTTCCATGTTTATACAGATAGCGTTGTAGATATTTCCAAGTTTATAGAGATAGCGGTTTAGACATTTCCATGTTCCTACAGATGGCGGTGTAGATATTTCCATGTTAATACAGATGGTGCTGTAGGTATTTCCATGTACATACAAATGGCGGTGTAGATATTTCCATGTTTATAGATATAGCGGTGTAGATATTTCCATGTTTATCCAGATAGCGGTATACGTATTTCCATGTTTATAAAGATGGCGTTGTAGATATTTCCATGTCTATAGAGATCGCGTTGTAGATATTTCCATGTTCCTACAGATGGCGGTGTAGATATTTCCATGTTTATAGAGTTGGCGGTTTAGATATTTACATGTTCCTACAGACGGTGTTGTAGATATTTCCATGTTTATACAGATAGCGGTGTAGGTATTTCCATGTTTATACACATTATGGTGTAGATATTTCCATGTTTTAAGAGATAGCGGTGTAGATATTTCCATGTTTACACAGTGTTGTAGATATTTCCATGTTTATACAGATAGCAGTGTCGATATTTCCATGTATACACAGATAGCGGTGTAGATATTTCCATGTTTATACAGATAGCGGTGTAGATATTTCCATGTTTATACAGATAGCGGTGTATGTATTTCCTTGTTTATACAGATAGCGGTGTAGATATTTCCACGTTTATAGAGATAGTGGTGTAGATATTTCCATGTTTATACAGATAGCGTTGCAGATATTTCCAAGTTTATAGAGATAGCGGTTTAGACATTTCCATGTTCCTACAGATGGCGGTGTAGATATTTCCATGTTAATACAGATGGTGCTGTAGATATTTCCATGTACATACAAATGGCGGTGTAGATATTTCCATGTTTACAGAGTTGGCGGTGTAGATATTTCCATGTTCCTGCAGATGTCGTTGTAGATATTTCCATCTTAATACAGATAGCGGTGTAGATATTTCCATGTTTATTCAGATGGCGGTGTAGATATTTTCATGTCGATACAGATGGCAGTGTAGGTATTTCCATGTTTATAGAGACGGCGGGGTAGATATTTCCATGTTTATAGAGATAGCGGTTTAGATGTTTCCATGTATATACAGATAGCGGTGTATATATTTCCATGTTTATACAGATAGCGGTGTAGATATTTCAATGTTCATACAGATGGCATTGTAGATATTTCCATGTTCATACAGATGGCGGTGTAGATATTTCCACGTTTATAGAGATAGCGGTGTAGTTATTTCCATGTTTATGGAGATAGCGTTGTAGATATTTCCATGTTTATACAAATAGCAGTGTAGGTATTTCAATGTTTGTAAAGATAGCAGTGTAGATATTTCCATGTTTATAGAGATAGCGGGGTAGATATTTCCCTGTTTTACAGGTAGCAGTTTAGATATTTCCGTGTTTATGCAGATAGCAGTGTAGATATTTCCATGTTTATAGAGATAGCGGTGTAGTTATTTCCATGTTCATACAGATAACGGTGTAGATATATCCATCTTTATACAGATAGCGGTGTAGATATTTCCATGTAGATACAGATAGCGGTGTAGTTATTTCCATGTTTATACAGATGGCCCTGTAGATATTTCCATGTTTATACAGATAGCGGTGTAGATATTTCCATGTTTATACACATGGCTGTGTAGATATTTGCATGTTTATACAGATAGCGGTGTAGATATTTCCATGTTTATACAGATAGCGGTGTAGATATTTCCATGTTTATACAGATAGCCGTGTAGATATTTCCATGTTTACACAGATAGCGGTGTAGATATATCCATGTTTATACAGATAGCGTTGTATTTATTTCCATGTGTGTACACATAGTTCTGTAGATATTTCAACGTTTATAGAGATAGCGGTGTAGATATTTCCATGTTCCTACAGTTGGTGGGGTAGATATTTCCATGTTTACACAGAAAGTGGTGTAGATATTTCCATGTTTATAGATTTAGCAGTGTAGATATTTCCATGTTTATCCAGATAGCGGTGTACGTATTTCCATATTTATACAGATGGCGGTGAAGATATTTCCATGTTTGTAGAGAAAGTGGTGTAGATATTTCCATGTTCCTACAGATGGCGGTGTAGATATTTCCATGTTTATGGAGTTGTCGGTTTAGATATTTACATGTTCCTACAGATGGTGTTGTAGATATTTCCATGTTTATACAGATAGCGGTGTAGGTATTTCCATGTTTATACACATTACGGTGTAGATATTTCCATGTTTATAGATATAGCGGTGTAGATATTTCCATGTTTATCCAGATAGCGGTGTACGTATTTCCATGTTTATACAGATGGCGTTGTAGATATTTCCATGTTTATAGAGATCTCGTTGTAGATATTTCCATGTTCCTACAGATGGCAGTGTAGATATTTCCATGTTTACAGAGTTGGCGGTGTAGATATTTCCATGTTCCTACAGATGGCGGTGTAGATATTTCCATGTTTACAGAGTTGGCGGTGTAGATATTTCCATGTTCCTTCAGATGGCGTTGTAGATATTTCCATCTTTATAGAGATTGCACTGTAGATATTTCCACGTTCATACAGATGGCGGTGTAGATATTTCCATGTTGATTCAGATGGCGGTGAAGATATTTCCATTTTTATAGAGATGGCGGTGAAGATATTTCCATGTTTACACAGATAGTGGTGTAGATATTTCCATGTTTACACAAATAGTGGTGTAGATATTTCCATGATTCTACAGTTGGTGGTGTAGATATTTCCATGTTTACACAGGTAGCGTTGTAGATATTTCCAAGTTTATGCAGATAGCGGTGTAGATATTTCCATGTTTATACAGAAAGCGGTGTAGATATTTCCATGTTCATACAGATGGCGCTGTACATATTTCCATGTTTATAGAGTTGGAGGTTTAGACATTTGCGTGTTCATACAGATGGCGGTGTAGCTATTTCCATTTTATATAGTTGGCAGTGTAGATTTTTCCATGTTCATACAGATGGCGGTGAAGATATTTCCATGTTTATACACATAACGGTGTAGATATTTCCAGGTTTTAAGAGATACCGCTGTAGATATTTCCATGTTTACACAGATAGCGGTGTAGGTATTTCCATATTTGCACAGATAGCGGTGTAGACATTTCCATGTTTGTACAGATAGTGGTGTAGATATTTCCATGTTTACACAGATAGCGATGTAGGTATTTCCTTGTTTACATAGATAGCGGTGTAGATATTTCCATGTTTATACAAATAGCGGTGTAGATATTTCCATGTGTATACAGATAACGGTGTAGATATTGAAATGTTCCTACAGATGGCTGTGTAGATATTTCCATCTTTATACAGATAGCGGTGGGGATATTTCCATCTTTATACACATAGCGGTGTAGATATTTCCATGTTTGTACAGATGGCGGTGTAGATATTTCCATGTGTATACAGATAACGGTGTAGATATTTCCATGTGTATACAGATAACGGTGTAGATATTTACACGTTCCTACAGATGGCTGTGAAGATATTTCCATGTTTATACAGATAGCGGTGTGGATATTTCCATGTTCATAGAGATAGTGGTGTAGATATTTCCATGTTCCTACAGTTGGTAGTGTCGATATTTCCATGTTTTCACAGGTTGTGGTGTAGATATTTCCAAGTTTATGCAGATAGCGGTGGAGATATTTCCACTTTTATGCAGATAGCGGTGTATGTATTTCCATATTTATACAGAAAGCGGTGTAGATATTTCATGTTCCTACAGATGGCGCTGTAGATATTTCCATGTTTGTAGAGTTGGCGTTTTAGACATTTCCATGTTCATACAGATGGGGATGTAGATATTTAGATGTTTATACAGATAGCGGTAAAGATATTTCCATCTTTATACACATAATGGAGTAGATATTTCCATGTTTATAGAGATGGCGGTGTGGATATTTCCATGCTCATACAGATGACGGTGTGGATATTTCCATGTTTATAGAGATAACGGTGTAGATATTTGCATGTTTACACAGATAGCGGTGTAGATATTTCCATGTTTACTCAGATAATGGTGTAGATATTTCCATGTTTATACAGATAGCGGTGTAGATATTTCCATGGTTATAGAGACAGCGGTGTAGATATTTCCATTTTTACACAGATAGCGGTGTACATATTTCTATGTTTAAACAGATGGCTGTGTAGATATTTCCATGTTTACGCAGATAGCGGAGTACATATTTCCATCTTTATACACATAGCGGTGTAGATATTTAGATGTTTATAGGGATATCCGTGTAGATATTTCCATGTTTATAGAGATAGCGGTGTAGATATTTCCATGTTTATACAGATGGCTGTGTAGATATTTCCTTGTTTATAGAGATAGCGGTGTGGATATTTAAAAGTTTACACAGATAGCGGTGGAGATATTTCCATGTTTACACAGATAGCGGTGTAAATATTTCGATGTTTATACAGAGAACGGTGTAGATACTTTCATGTTTATAGAGATGGCAGTGTAGATATTTCCATGTTCATACAGATGGCGGTGTATTTTCATGTTTATTAAGATGGCGGTGTAGATATTTCCAAGTTTATGAAGATAGCGGTGTAGATATTTACATCTTCATGAAGATAGCGGTGTTGATATTTCCATGTTTATACAGATAGCGGTGTAGATATTTCCATGTGTTTAGAGATGGCGGTATAAATATTTCCGTGTTTATACATATGGCGGGGTAGATATTTCCATGTTCATACAGATATCGGTGTAGATATTTCCATGCTCATACAGATGGCGGTGTAGATATTTCCATGTTTATAGAGAGAGCGGTTTAGATATTTCCATGCTTACACAGATAGCGTTGTAGATATTTCCATGTTTACACAGATAGCGGTGTAGATATTTCCATATTTACACAGATAGCGGTGTAGATATTTCCATGTTTATACAGAAAGAGGTGTAGATATTTCCATGTTTATAGAGATATCAGTGTAGATATTTCCATGTTTATACAGATAGCGGTGTAGATATTTCCATGTTTATACAGATGGCTGTGTAGATATTTCCATGTTTAAACAGGTAGCGGTGTAGATATTTCCATTTTTACACAGATAGCGGTGTACATATTTCTATGTTTAAACAGATGGCTGTGTAGATATTTCCATGTTTACGCAGATAGCGGAGTAGATATTTCCATCTTTATACACATAGCGGTGTAGATATTTAGTTGTTTATAGGGATATCCGTGTAGATATTTCCATGTTTATAGAGATAGCGGTGTAGATATTTCCATGTTTATACAGATGGCTGTGTAGATATTTCCTTGTTTATAGAGATAGCGGTGTGGATATTTAAAAGTTTACACAGATAGCGGTGGAAATATTTCCATATTTACACAGATAGCGGTGTAAATATTTCGATGTTTATACAGAGAACGGTGTAGATACTTTCATGTTTATAGAGATGGCAGTGTAGATATTTCCATGTTCATACAGATGGCGGTGTATTTTCATGTTTATTAAGATGGCGGTGTAGATATTTCAAAGTTTATGAAGATAGCGGTGTAGATATTTTCATCTTCATGCAGATAACGGTGTTGATATTTCCATGTTTATACAGATAGCGGTGTAGATATTTCCATGTGTTTAGAGATGGCGGTATAAATATTTCTGTGTTTATACATATGGCGGGGTAGATATTTCCATGTTCATACAGATATCGGTGTAGATATTTCCATGCTCATACAGATGGCGGTGTAGATATTTCCATGTTTATAGAGAGAGTGGTGTAGATATTTCCATGTTTACACAGATAGCGTATTAGATATTTCCATGTTTACACAGATAGCGGTGTAGATATTTCCATATTTACACAGATAGCAGTGTAGATATTTCCATGTTTATACAGAAAGAGGTGTAGATATTTCCATGTTTATAGAGATATCAGTGCAGCTATTTCCATGTTCATACAGATAGCGGTGTAGATATTTCCATGTTCATCCAGATGGCTGTGTAGATATTTCCATGTTCATACAGATGTCGGTGAAGATATTTCCATGCTCATACAGATGGCGGTGTAGATATTTCCATGTTCATTCAGATAGTGGTGTAGATATTTCCATGTTCATACAGATAGCGGTGTAGCTATTTCCATGTTCATACAGATAGCGGTGTAGATATTTCCATGTTCATCCAGATGGCTGTGTAGATATATCCATGTTCATATAGATGGCGGTGAAGGTAGTTCCATGTTCATACGGATAGTGGTGTAGATATTTCCATGTTCATACAGATAGCGGTGTAGATATTTCCATGTTCATACAGATAGAGGGGCTGATATTTCCATGTTCATGCAGATAGCGGTGCTGATATTTCCATGTTTACACAGGTAGCGGTGTAGATATTTCCATGTTTATACAGATAGCGGTGTAGATATTTCCATCTTCATACAGATAGCGGTGTAGATATTTCCATGTTTATACAGATAGCGGTTTAGATATCTCCATCTTAATACAGATGGCCGTGTAGATATTTATAAGTTCATACAGATGGCGGAGCAGATATTTCTATGTTCATACAGATGGCGGTGTAGATATTTCCATGTTTATACAGATAGCGGTGTAGTTATTTCCATGTGTAAAGAGATAGCTGTGTAGATATTTCCATGTATATGCAGATAGCTCTGTAGATATTTCCATTTTCATGCAGATAGCGGTGTAGATATTTCAATGTTGAAACCGATAGCGGTGTAGATATTTCCATGTTCATACAGATAGCGGTGTAGATATTTCCATGTTTAAACAGATTGCGGTGAAGATGTATGCATATTTACACAGATAGCGGTGTAGATATTTCCATGTTCATACAGATAGCGGTGTAGATATTTCCATGTTCATCCAGATGGCTGTGTAGATATATCCATGTTCATACAGATAGCGGTGTAAATATTTCCATGTTCATACAGATAGCGGTGCTGATATTTCCATGTTTATACAGGTAGCGGTGTAGATATTTCCATGTTTATACAGATAGCAGTGTAGATATTTCCATGTTTATACAGATAGCGGTGTAGATATTTCCAGGTTTATACAGATAGCGGTGTATATATCTCCATCTTAATACAGATGGCGGTGTAGATATTTATATGTTCATACAGATGGCGGAGCAAATATTTCCATGTTCATACAGATGGTGGTGTAGATATTTCCATGTTTATAGAGATAGCGGTGTAGTTATTTCCATGTGTAAAGAGATAGCTTTGTAGACATTTCCATGTACATGCAGATAGCTTTGTAAATATTTCCATTTTCATGCAGTTAGCGGTGTAGATATTTCCATGTTCAAACAGATAGCGGTGTAGATATTTCCATGTTCATACAGATAGCGGTGTAGATATTTCCATGTTTATACAGATAGCGGTGAATATGTATGCATGTTTACACAGATAGCGGTGTATATATTTCCATGTTCATACAGATAGCTGTGTAGATATTTCCATGTTCATCCAGATGGCTGTGTAGATATATCCATGTTCATACAGATGGCGGTGAAGATATTTCCGTGTTCATACAGATAGCGGTGTAGATATTTCCATGTTCATACAGATAGCGGTGTAGATATTTCCATGTTCATACAGATAGCGGTGTGGATATTTCCATGTTCATCCAGATGGCTGTGTAGATATATCCATGTTCAGACACATGGCGGTGAAGATATTTCCATGTTCTTACAGATAGCGGTGTAGATATTTCCATGTTAATACAGATAGTGGTGTAGATATTTCCATGTTCATTCAGATAGCGGTGTAGCTATTTCCATTTTCATACAGATAGCGGTGTAGATATTTCCATGTTCATCCAGATGGCTGTGTAGATATATCCATGTTGAACCAGATGGCGGTGAAGATATTTGCATGTTCATACGGATAGTGGTGTAGATATTTCCTTTTTCATACAGATAGCGGTGTAGATATTTCCATGTTCATACAGATAGAGGGGCTGATATTTCCATGTTCATACAGATAGCGGTACTGATATTTCCATGTTTATACAGGTAGCGGTGTAGATATTTCCATGTTTATACAGATAGCGGTGTAGATATTTCCATGTTTATAGAGATAGCGGTGTAGATATTTCCATGTTTATAGAGATAGCGGTGTAGATATCTCCATCTTAATACAGATGGCCGTGTAGATATTTATATGTTCATACAGATGGCGGTGCAGATATTTCCATGTTCATACAGATGGCGGTGTAGATATTTCCATGTTCATACAGATAGCGGTGTAGTTATTTCCATGTGTAATTTGATAGCTGTGTAAATATTTCCATGTATATGCAGATAGCTGTGTAGATATTTCCATTTTCATGCAGATAGCGGTTTAGATATTTCCATGTTCAAACAGATAGCGGTTTAGATATTTCCATGCTCATACAGATAGCGGTGTAGATATTTCCATGTTTATACAGATGGCGGTGAAGATGTATGCATGTTTACACAGATAGCGGTGTAGATATTTCCATGTTCATACAGATAGCGGTGTAGATATTTCCATGTTCATACAGATAGCGGTGTAGATATTTCCATGTTCATCCAGATGGCTGTGTAGATATATCCATGTTCATACAGATAGCGGTGTAGATATTTCCATGTTCATACAGATAGTGCTGTAGATATTTCAATGTTCATACAGATAGCGGCGTAGCTATATCCATGTTCATACAGATAGCAGTGTAGATATTTCCATGTTCGTACAGATTGCGGTGTAGATATTTCCGTGTTCATACAGATAGCGGTGCTTATATCTCCATGTTTTTACAGATAGCGGTGTAGATATTTCCATGTTTATAGATATAGCGGTGTAGATATTTCCATGTTTATCCAGATAGCGGTATACGTATTTCCATGTTTATAAAGATGGCGTTGTAGATATTTCCATGTCTATAGAGATCGCGTTGTAGATATTTCCATGTTCCTACAGATGGCGGTGTAGATATTTCCATGTTTATAGAGTTGGCGGTTTAGATATTTACATGTTCCTACAGACGGTGTTGTAGATATTTCCATGTTTATACAGATAGCGGTGTAGGTATTTCCATGTTTATACACATTACGGTGTAGATATTTCCATGTTTTAAGAGATAGCGGTGTAGATATTTCCATGTTTACACAGTGTTGTAGATATTTCCATGTTTATACAGATAGCAGTGTAGATATTTCCATGTATACACAGATAGCGGTGTAGATATTTCCATGTTTATACAGATAGCGGTGTAGATATTTCCATGTTTATACAGATAGCGGTGTATGTATTTCCTTGTTTATACAGATAGCGGTGTAGATATTTCCACGTTTATAGAGATAGTGGTGTAGATATTTCCATGTTTATACAGATAGCGTTACAGATATTTCCAAGTTTATAGAGATAGCGGTTTAGACATTTCCATGTTCCTACAGATGGCGGTGTAGATATTTCCATGTTAATACAGATGGTGCTGTAGATATTTCCATGTACATACAAATGGCGGTGTAGATATTTCCATGTTTACAGAGTTGGCGGTGTAGATATTTCCATGTTCCTGCAGATGTCGTTGTAGATATTTCCATCTTAATACAGATAGTGGTGTAGATATTTCCATGTTTATTCAGATGGCGGTGTAGATATTTTCATGTCGATACAGATGGCAGTGTAGGTATTTCCATGTTTATAGAGACGGCGGGGTAGATATTTCCATTTTTATAGAGATAGCGGTGTAGATGTTTCCATGTATATACAGATAGCGGTGTATATATTTCCATGTTTATACAGATAGCGGTGTAGATATTTCAATGTTCATACAGATGGCATTGTAGATATTTCCATGTTCATACAGATGGCGGTGTAGATATTTTCACGTTTATAGAGATAGCGGTGTAGTTATTTCCATGTTTATGGAGATAACGTTGTAGATATTTCCATGTTTATACAAATAGCAGTGTAGGTATTTCAATGTTTATAAAGATAGCAGTGTAGATATTTCCATGTTTATAGAGATAGCGGGGTAGATATTTCCCTGTTTTACAGGTAGCAGTTTAGATATTTCCGTGTTTATGCAGATAGCAGTGTAGATATTTCCATGTTTATAGAGATAGCGGTGTAGTTATTTCCATGTTCATACAGATAACGGTGTAGATATATCCATCTTTATACAGATAGCGGTGTAGATATTTCCATGTAGATACAGATAGCGGTGTAGTTATTTCCATGTTTATACAGATGGCCCTGTAGATATTTCCATGTTTATACAGATAGCGGTGTAGATATTTCCATGTTTATACAGATAGCGGTGTAGATATTTCCATGTTTATACAGATAGCCGTGTAGATATTTCCATGTTTACACAGATAGCGGTGTAGATATATCCATGTTTATACAGATAGCGTTGTATTTATTTCCATGTGTGTACACATAGTTCTGTAGATATTTCAACGTTTATAGAGATAGCGGTGTAGATATTTCCAAGTTCCTACAGTTGGTGGTGTAGATATTTCCATGTTTACACAGAAAGTGGTGTAGATATTTCCATGTTTATAGATTTAGCAGTGTAGATATTTCCATGTTTATCCAGATAGAGGTGTACGTATTTCCATATTTATACAGATGGCGGTGAAGATATTTCCATGTTTGTAGAGAAAGTGGTGTAGATATTTCCATGTTCCTACAGATGGCGGTGTAGATATTTCCAGGTTTATGGAGTTGTCGGTTTAGATATTTACATGTTCCTACAGATGGTGTTGTAGATATTTCCATGTTTATACAGATAGCGGTGTAGGTATTTCCATGTTTATACACATTACGGTGTAGATATTTCCATGTTTTAAGAGATAGCGGTGTAGATATTTCCATGTTTACACAGACAGTGTTGTAGATATTTCCATGTTTATACAGATAGCAGTGTAGATATTTCCATGTATACACAGATAGCGGTGTAGATATTTCCATGTTTATACAGATAGCGGTGTAGATATTTCCATGTTCATACGGATAGCGGTGTAGATATTTCCATGTTCATCCTGATGGCTGTGTAGATATATCCATGTTCATACAGATAGTGGTGTAGATATTTCCATGTTCATACAGATAGTGCTGTAGATATTTCAATGTTCATACAGATAGCGGCGTAGCTATATCCATGTTCATACAGATAGCGGTGTAGATATTTCCATGTTCGTACAGATTGCGGTGTAGATATTTCCGTGTTCATACAGATAGCGGTGCTTATATCTCCATGTTTTTACAGATACCGGTGTAGATATTTCCATGTTTATAGATATAGCGGTGTAGATATTTCCATGTTTATCCAGATAGCGGTATACGTATTTCCATGTTTATAAAGATGGCGTTGTAGATATTTCCATGTCTATAGAGATCGCGTTGTAGATATTTCCATGTTCCTACAGATGGCGGTGTAGATATTTCCATGTTTATAGAGTTGGCGGTTTAGATATTTACATGTTCCTACAGACGGTGTTGTAGATATTTCCATGTTTATACAGATAGCGGTGTAGGTATTTCCATGTTTATACACATTACGGTGTAGATATTTCCATGTTTTAAGAGATAGCGGTGTAGATATTTTCATGTTTACACAGTGTTGTGGATATTTCCATGTTTATACAGATAGCAGTGTAGATATTTCCATGTATTCACAGATAGCGGTGTAGATATTTCCATGTTTATACAGATAGCGGTGTAGATATTTCCATGTTTATACAGATAGCGGTGTATGTATTTCCTTGTTTATACAGATAGCGGTGTAGATATTTCCACGTTTATAGAGATAGTGGTGTAGATATTTCCATGTTTATACAGATAGCGTTGCAGATATTTCCAAGTTTATAGAGATAGCGGTTTAGACATTTCCATGTTCCTACAGATGGCGGTGTAGATATTTCCATGTTAATACAGATGGTGCTGTAGATATTTCCATGTACATACAAATGGCGGTGTAGATATTTCCATGTTTACAGAGTTGGCGGTGTAGATATTTCCATGTTCCTGCAGATGTCGTTGTAGATATTTCCATCTTAATACAGATAGCGGTGTAGATATTTCCATGTTTATTCAGATGGCGGTGTAGATATTTTCACGTCGATACAGATGGCAGTGTAGGTATTTCCATGTTTATAGAGACGGCGGGGTAGATATTTCCATGTTTATAGAGATAGCGGTTTAGATGTTTCCATGTATATACAGATAGCGGTGTATATATTTCCATGTTTATACAGATAGCGGTGTAGATATTTCAATGTTCATACAGATGGCATTGTAGATATTTCCATGTTCATACAGATGGCGGTGTAGATATTTCCACGTTTATAGAGATAGCGGTGTAGTTATTTCCATGTTTATGGAGATAGCGTTGTAGATATTTCCATGTTTATACAAATAGCAGTGTAGGTATTTCAATGTTTGTAAAGATAGCAGTGTAGATATTTCCATGTTTATAGAGATAGCGGGGTAGATATTTCCCTGTTTTACAGGTAGCAGTTTAGATATTTCCGTGTTTATGCAGATAGCAGTGTAGATATTTCCATGTTTATAGAGATAGCGGTGTAGTTATTTCCATGTTCATACAGATAACGGTGTAGATATATCCATCTTTATACAGATAGCGGTGTAGATATTTCCATGTAGATACAGATAGCGGTGTAGTTATTTCCATGTTTATACAGATGGCCCTGTAGATATTTCCATGTTTATACAGATAGCGGTGTAGATATTTCCATGTTTATACACATGGCTGTGTAGATATTTGCATGTTTATACAGATAGCGGTGTAGATATTTCCATGTTTATACAGATAGCGGTGTAGATATTTCCATGTTTATACAGATAGCCGTGTAGATATTTCCATGTTTACACAGATAGCGGTGTAGATATATCCATGTTTATACAGATAGCGTTGTATTTATTTCCATGTGTGTACACATAGTTCTGTAGATATTTCAACGTTTATAGAGATAGCGGTGTAGATATTTCCAAGTTCCTACAGTTGGTGGTGTAGATATTTCCATGTTTACACAGAAAGTGGTGTAGATATTTCCATGTTTATAGATTTAGCAGTGTAGATATTTCCATGTTTATCCAGATAGCGGTGTACGTATTTCCATATTTATACAGATGGCGGTGAAGATATTTCCATGTTTGCAGAGAAAGTGGTGTAGATATTTCCATGTTCCTACAGATGGCGGTGTAGATATTTCCATGTTTATGGAGTTGTCGGTTTAGATATTTACATGTTCCTACAGATGGTGTTGTAGATATTTCCATGTTTATACAGATAGCGGTGTAGGTATTTCCATGTTTATACACATTACGGTGTAGATATTTCCATGTTTTAAGAGATAGCGGTGTAGATATTTCCATGTTTACACAGACAGTGTTGTAGATATTTCCATGTTTATACAGATAGCAGTGTAGATATTTCCATGTATACACAGATAGCGGTGTAGATATTTCCATGTTTATACAGATAGCGGTGTAGATATTTCCATGTTTATACAGATAGCGGTGTATGTATTTCCTTGTTTATACAGATAGCGGTGTAGATATTTCCACGTTTATAGAGATAGCAGTGTAGATATTTCCATGTTTATACAGATAGCGTTTTAGATATTTCCAAGTTTATAGAGATAGCGTTTTAGACATTTCCATGTTGCTACAGATGGCGTTGTAGATATTTCCATGTTAATACAGATGGTGCTCTAGGTATTTCCTTCTACATACAATTGGCGGTGTAGATATTTCCATGTTTATAGATATAGCGGTGTAGATATTTCCATGTTTATCCAGATAGCGGTGTACGTATTTCCATGTTTTTACAGATGGCGTTGTAGATATTTCCATGTTTATAGAGATCTCATTGTAGATATTTCCATGTTCCTACAGATGGCAGTGTAGATATTTCCATGTTTACAGAGTTGGCGGTGTAGATATTTCCATGTTCCTACAGATGGCGGTGTAGATATTTCCATGTTTACAGAGTTGGCGGTGTAGATATTTCCATGTTCCTTCAGATGGCGTTGTAGATATTTCCATCGTTATAGAGATTGCACTGTAGATATTTCCACGTTCATACAGATGGCGGTGTAGATATTTCCATGTTGATTCAGATGGCGGTGAAGATATTTCCATTTTTATAGAGATGGCGGTGAAGATATTTCCATGTTTACACAGATAGTGGTGTAGATATTTCCATGTTTACACAAATAGTGGTGTAGATATTTCCATGATTCTACAGTTGGTGGTGTAGATATTTCCATGTTTACACAGGTAGCGTTGTAGATATTTCCAAGTTTATGCAGATAGCGGTGTAGATATTTCCATGTTTATACAGAAAGCGGTGTAGATATTTCCATGTTCATAGAGATGGCGCTGTACATATTTCCATGTTTATAGAGTTGGAGGTTTAGACATTTGCGTGTTCATACAGATGGCGGTGTAGCTATTTCCATTTTATATAGTTGGCAGTGTAGATTTTTCCATGTTCATACAGATGGCGGTGAAGATATTTCCATGTTTATACACATAACGGTGTAGATATTTCCAGGTTTTAAGAGATACCGCTGTAGATATTTCCATGTTTACACAGATAGCGGTGTAGGTATTTCCATATTTGCACAGATAGCGGTGTAGACATTTCCATGTTTGTACAGATAGTGGTGTAGATATTTCCATGTTTACACAGATAGCGGTGTAGGTATTTCCTTGTTTACATAGATAGCGGTGTAGATATTTCCATGTTTATACAAATAGCGGTGTAGATATTTCCATGTGTATACAGATAACGGTGTAGATATTGAAATGTTCCTACAGATGGCTGTGTAGATATTTCCATCTTTATACAGATAGCGGTGGGGATATTTCCATCTTTATACACATAGCGGTGTAGATATTTACATGTTTGTACAGATGGCGGTGTAGATATTTCCATGTGTATACAGATAACGGTGTAGATATTTCCATGTGTATACAGATAACGGTGTAGATATTTACACGTTCCTACAGATGGCTGTGAAGATATTTCCATGTTTATACAGATAGCGGTGTGGATATTTCCATGTTCATAGAGATAGTGGTGTAGATACTTCCATGTTCCTACAGTTGGTAGTGTCGATATTTCCATGTTTTCACAGGTTGTGGTGTAGATATTTCCAAGTTTATGCAGATAGCGGTGGAGATATTTCCACTTTTATGCAGATAGCGGTGTATGTATTTCCATATTTATACAGAAAGCGGTGTAGATATTTCATGTTCCTACAGATGGCGCTGTAGATATTTCCATGTTTGTAGAGTTGGCGTTTTAGACATTTCCATGTTCATACAGATGGGGATGTAGATATTTAGATGTTTATACAGATAGCGGTAAAGATATTTCCATCTTTATACACATAATGGAGTAGATATTTCCATGTTTATAGAGATGGCGGTGTGGATATTTCCATGCTCATACAGATGACGGTGTGGATATTTCCATGTTTATAGAGATAACGGTGTAGATATTTGCATGTTTACACAGATAGCGGTGTAGATATTTCCATGTTTACTCAGATAATGGTGTAGATATTTCCATGTTTATACAGATAGCGGTGTAGATATTTCCATGGTTATAGAGACAGCGGTGTAGATATTTCCATTTTTACACAGATAGCGGTGTACATATTTCTATGTTTAAACAGATGGCTGTGTAGATATTTCCATGTTTACGCAGATAGCGGAGTAGATATTTCCATCTTTATACACATAGCGGTGTAGATATTTAGATGTTTATAGGGATATCCGTGTAGATATTTCCATGTTTATAGAGATAGTGGTGTAGATATTTCCATGTTTATACAGATGGCTGTGTAGATATTTCCTTGTTTATAGAGATAGCGGTGTGGATATTTAAAAGTTTACACAGATAGCGGTGGAGATATTTCCATGTTTACACAGATAGCGGTGTAAATATTTCGATGTTTATACAGAGAACGGTGTAGATACTTTCTTGTTTATAGAGATGGCAGTGTAGATATTTCCATGTTCATACAGATGGCGGTGTATTTTCATGTTTATTAAGATGGCGGTGTAGATATTTCCAAGTTTATGAAGATAGCGGTGTAGATATTTACATCTTCATGCAGATAGCGGTGTTGATATTTCCATGTTTATACAGATAGCGGTGTAGATATTTCCATGTGTTTAGAGATGGCGGTATAAATATTTCTGTGTTTATACATATGGCGGGGTAGATATTTCCATGTTCATACAGATATCGGTGTAGATATTTCCATGCTCATACAGATGGCGGTGTAGATATTTCCATGTTTATAGAGAGAGCGGTGTAGATATTTCCATGCTTACACAGATAGCGTTGTAGATATTTCCATGTTTACACAGATAGCGGTGTAGATATTTCCATATTTACACAGATAGCGGTGTAGATATTTCCATGTTTATACAGAAAGAGGTGTAGATATTTCCATGTTTATAGAGATATCAGTGTAGATATTTCCATGTTTATACAGATAGCGGTGTAGATATTTCCATGTTTATACAGATGGCTGTGTAGATATTTCCATGTTTAAACAGGTAGCGGTGTAGATATTTCCATTTTTACACAGATAGCGGTGTACATATTTCTATGTTTAAACAGATGGCTGTGTAGATATTTCCATGTTTACGCAGATAGCGGAGTAGATATTTCCATCTTTATACACATAGCGGTGTAGATATTTAGTTGTTTATAGGGATATCCGTGTAGATATTTCCATGTTTATAGAGATAGCGGTGTAGATATTTCCATGTTTATACAGATGGCTGTGTAGATATTTCCTTGTTTATAGAGATAGCGGTGTGGATATTTAAAAGTTTACACAGATAGCGGTGGAAATATTTCCATATTTACACAGATGGCGGTGTAAATATTTCGATGTTTATACAGAGAACGGTGTAGATACTTTCATGTTTATAGAGATGGCAGTGTAGATATTTCCATGTTCATACAGATGGCGGTGTATTTTCATGTTTATTAAGATGGCGGTGTAGATATTTCAAAGTTTATGAAGATAGCGGTGTAGATATTTTCATCTTCATGCAGATAACGGTGTTGATATTTCCATGTTTATACAGATAGCGGTGTAGATATTTCCATGTGTTTAGAGATGGCGGTATAAATATTTCTGTGTTCATACATATGGCGGGGTAGATATTTCCATGTTCATACAGATATCGGTGTAGATATTTCCATGCTCATACAGATGGCGGTGTAGATATTTCCATGTTTATAGAGAGAGTGGTGTAGATATTTCCATGTTTACACAGATAGCGTTGTAGATATTTCCATGTTTACACAGATAGCGGTGTAGATATTTCCATATTTACACAGATAGCGGTGTAGATATTTCCATGTTTATACAGAAAGAGGTGTAGATATTTCCATGTTTATAGAGATATCAGTGCAGCTATTTCCATGTTCATACAGTTAGAGGTGTAGATATTTCCATGTTCATCCAGATGGCTGTGTAGATATTTCCATGTTCATACAGATGGCGGTGAAGATATTTCCATGCTCATACAGATAGCGGTGTAGATATTTCCATGTTCATTCAGATAGTGGTGTAGATATTTCCATGTTCATACAGATAGCGGTGTAGCTATTTCCATGTTCATACAGATAGCGGTGTAGATATTTCCATGTTCATCCAGATGGCTGTGTAGATATATCCATGTTCATATAGATGGCGGTGAAGGTAGTTCCATGTTCATACGGATAGTGGTGTAGATATTTCCATGTTCATACAGATAGCGGTGTAGATATTTCCATGTTCATACAGATAGAGGGGCCGATATTTCCATGTTCATGCAGATAGCGGTGCTGATATTTCCATGTTTACACAGGTAGCGGTGTAGATATTTCCATGTTTATACAGATAGCGGTGTAGATATTTCCATCTTCATACAGATAGCGGTGTAGATATTTCCATGTTTATACAGATAGCGGTTTAGATATCTCCATCTTAATACAGATGGCCGTGTAGATATTTATAAGTTCATACAGATGGCGGAGCAGATATTTCTATGTTCATACAGATGGCGGTGTAGATATTTCCATGTTTATACAGATAGCGGTGTAGTTATTTCCATGTGTAAAGAGATAGCTGTGTAGATATTTCCATGTATATGCAGATAGCTCTGTAGATATTTCCATTTTCATGCAGATAGCGGTGTAGATATTTCCATGTTGAAACAGATAGCGGTGTAGATATTTCCATGTTCATACAGATAGCGGTGTAGATATTTCCATGTTTAAACAGATTGCGGTGAAGATGTATGCATATTTACACAGATAGCGGTGTAGATATTTCCATGTTCATACAGATAGCGGTGTAGATATTTCCATGTTCATCCAGATGGCTGTGTAGATATATCCATGTTCATACAGATAGCGGTGTAAATATTTCCATGTTCATACAGATAGCGGTGCTGATATTTCCATGTTTATACAGGTAGCGGTGTAGATATTTCCATGTTTATACAGATAGCAGTGTAGATATTTCCATGTTTATACAGATAGCGGTGTAGATATTTCCAGGTTTATACAGATAGCGGTGTATATATCTCCATCTTAATACAGATGGCGGTGTAGATATTTATATGTTCATACAGATGGCGGAGCAAATATTTCCATGTTCATACAGATGGTGGTGTAGATATTTCCATGTTTATAGAGATAGCGGTGTAGTTATTTCCATGTGTAAAGAGATAGCCTTGTAGACATTTCCATGTACATGCAGATAGCTTTGTAGATATTTCCATTTTCATGCAGTTAGCGGTGTAGATATTTCCATGTTCAAACAGATAGCGGTGTAGATATTTCCATGTTCATACAGATAGCGGTGTAGATATTTCCATGTTTATACAGATAGCGGTGAATATGTATGCATGTTTACACAGATAGCGGTGTATATATTTCCATGTTCATACAGATAGCTGTGTAGATATTTCCATGTTCATCCAGATGGCTGTGTAGATATATCCATGTTCATACAGATGGCGGTGAAGATATTTCCGTGTTCATACAGATAGCGGTGTAGATATTTCCATGTTCATACAGATAGCGGTGTAGATATTTCCATGTTCATACAGATAGCGGTGTGGATATTTCCATGTTCATCCAGATGGCTGTGTAGATATATCCATGTTCAGACACATGGCGGTGAAGATATTTCCATGTTCATACAGATAGCGGTGTAGATATTTCCATGTTAATACAGATAGTGGTGTAGATATTTCCATGTTCATACAGATAGCGGTGTAGCTATTTCCATTTTCATACAGATAGCGGTGTAGATATTTCCATGTTCATCCAGATGGCTGTGTAGATATATCCATGTTGAACGAGATGGCGGTGAAGATATTTGCATGTTCATACGGATAGTGGTGTAGATATTTCCATGTTCATACAGATAGCGGTGTAGATATTTCCATGTTCATACAGATAGAGGGGCTGATATTTCCATGTTCATACAGATAGCGGTACTGATATTTCCATGTTTATACAGGTAGCGGTGTAGATATTTCCATGTTTATACAGATAGCGGTGTAGATATTTCCATGTTTATAGAGATAGCGGTGTAGATATTTCCATGTTTATAGAGATAGCGGTGTAGATATCTCCATCTTAATACAGATGGCCGTGTAGATATTTATATGTTCATACAGATGGCGGTGCAGATATTTCCATGTTCATACAGATGGCGGTGTAGATATTTCCATGTTCATACAGATAGCGGTGTAGTTATTTCCATGTGTAATTTGATAGCTGTGTAAATATTTCCATGTATATGCAGATAGCTGTGTAGATATTTCCATTTTCATGCAGATAGCGGTTTAGATATTTCCATGTTCAAACAGATAGCGGTTTAGATATTTCCATGCTCATACAGATAGCGGTGTAGATATTTCCATGTTTATACAGTTGGCGGTTAAGATGTATGCATGTTTACACAGATAGCGGTGTAGGTATTTCCATGTTCATACAGATAGCGGTGTAGATATTTCCATGTTCATACAGATAGCGGTGTAGATATTTCCATGTTCATCCAGATGGCTGTGTAGATATATCCATGTTCATACAGATAGCGGTGTAGATATTTCCATGTTCATACAGATAGTGCTGTAGATATTTCAATGTTCATACAGATAGCGGCGTAGCTATATCCATGTTCATACAGATAGCAGTGTAGATATTTCCATGTTCGTACAGATTGCGGTGTAGATATTTCCGTGTTCATACAGATAGCGGTGCTTATATCTCCATGTTTTTACAGATAGCGGTGTAGATATTTCCATGTTTATAGATATAGCGGTGTAGATATTTCCATGTTTATCCAGATAGCGGTATACGTATTTCCATGTTTATAAAGATGGCGTTGTAGATATTTCCATGTCTATAGAGATCGCGTTGTAGATATTTCCATGTTCCTACAGATGGCGGTGTAGATATTTCCATGTTTATAGAGTTGGCGGTTTAGATATTTACATGTTCCTACAGACGGTGTTGTAGATATTTCCATGTTTATACAGATAGCGGTGTAGGTATTTCCATGTTTATACACATTACGGTGTAGATATTTCCATGTTTTAAGAGATAGCGGTGTAGATATTTCCATGTTTACACAGTGTTGTAGATATTTCCATGTTTATACAGATAGCAGTGTAGATATTTCCATTTATACACAGATAGCGGTGTAGATATTTCCATGTTTATACAGATAGCGGTGTAGATATTTCCATGTTTATACAGATAGCGGTGTATGTATTTCCTTGTTTATACAGATAGCGGTGTAGATATTTCCACGTTTATAGAGATAGTGGTGTAGATATTTCCATGTTTATACAGATAGCGTTGCAGATATTTCCAAGTTTATAGAGATAGCGGTTTAGACATTTCCATGTTCCTACAGATGGCGGTGTAGATATTTCCATGTTAATACAGATGGTGCTGTAGATATTTCCATGTACATACAAATGGCGGTGTAGATATTTAAATGTTTACAGAGTTGGCGGTGTAGATATTTCCATGTTCCTGCAGATGTCGTTGTAGATATTTCCATCTTAATACAGATAGCGGTGTAGATATTTCCATGTTTATTCAGATGGCGGTGTAGATATTTTCATGTCAATACAGATGGCAGTGTAGGTATTTCCATGTTTATAGAGACGGCGGGGTAGATATTTCCATGTTTATAGAGATAGCGGTGTAGATGTTTCCATGTATATACAGATAGCGGTGTATATATTTCCATGTTTATACAGATAGCGGTGTAGATATTTCAATGTTCATACAGATGGCATTGTAGATATTTCCATGTTCATACAGATGGCGGTGTAGATATTTCCACGTTTATAGAGATAGCGGTGTAGTTATTTCCATGTTTATGGAGATAGCGTTGTAGATATTTCCATGTTTATACAAATAGCAGTGTAGGTATTTCAATGTTTATAAAGATAGCAGTGTAGATATTTCCATGTTTATAGAGATAGCGGGGTAGATATTTCCCTGTTTTACAGGTAGCAGTTTAGATATTTCCGTGTTTATGCAGATAGCAGTGTAGATATTTCCATGTTTATAGAGATAGCGGTGTAGTTATTTCCATGTTCATACAGATAACGGTGTAGATATATCCATCTTTATACAGATAGCGGTGTAGATATTTCCATGTAGATACAGATAGCGGTGTAGTTATTTCCATGTTTATACAGATGGCCCTGTAGATATTTCCATGTTTATACAGATAGCGGTGTAGATATTTCCATGTTTATACACATGGCTGTGTAGATATTTGCATGTTTATACAGATAGCGGTGTAGATATTTCCATGTTTATACAGATAGCGGTGTAGATATTTCCATGTTTATACAGATAGCCGTGTAGATATTTCCATGTTTACACAGATAGCGGTGTAGATATATCCATGTTTATACAGATAGCGTTGTATTTATTTCCATGTGTGTACACATAGTTCTGTAGATATTTCAACGTTTATAGAGATAGCGGTGTAGATATTTCCAAGTTCCTACAGTTGGTGGTGTAGATATTTCCATGTTTACACAGAAAGTGGTGTAGATATTTCCATGTTTATAGATTTAGCAGTGTAGATATTTCCATGTTTATCCAGATAGAGGTGTACGTATTTCCATATTTATACAGATGGCGGTGAAGATATTTCCATGTTTGTAGAGAAAGTGGTGTAGATATTTCCATGTTCCTACAGATGGCGGTGTAGATATTTCCAGGTTTATGGAGTTGTCGGTTTAGATATTTACATGTTCCTACAGATGGTGTTGTAGATATTTCCATGTTTATACAGATAGCGGTGTAGGTATTTCCATGTTTATACACATTACGGTGTAGATATTTCCATGTTTTAAGAGATAGCGGTGTAGATATTTCCATGTTTACACAGACAGTGTTGTAGATATTTCCATGTTTATACAGATAGCAGTGTAGATATTTCCATGTATACACAGATAGCGGTGTAGATATTTCCATGTTTATACAGATAGCGGTGTAGATATTTCCATGTTCATACGGATAGCGGTGTAGATATTTCCATGTTCATCCAGATGGCTGTGTAGATATATCCATGTTCATACAGATAGTGGTGTAGATATTTCCATGTTCATACAGATAGTGCTGTAGATATTTCAATGTTCATACAGATAGCGGCGTAGCTATATCCATGTTCATACAGATAGCGGTGTAGATATTTCCATGTTCGTACAGATTGCGGTGTAGATATTTCCGTGTTCATACAGATAGCGGTGCTTATATCTCCATGTTTTTACAGATACCGGTGTAGATATTTCCATGTTTATAGATATAGCGGTGTAGATATTTCCATGTTTATCCAGATAGCGGTATACGTATTTCCATGTTTATAAAGATGGCGTTGTAGATATTTCCATGTCTATGGAGATCGCATTGTAGATATTTCCATGTTCCTACAGATGGCGGTGTAGATATTTCCATGTTTATAGAGTTGGCGGTTTAGATATTTACATGTTCCTACAGACGGTGTTGTAGATATTTCCATGTTTATACAGATAGCGGTGTAGGTATTTCCATGTTTATACACATTACGGTGTAGATATTTCCATGTTTTAAGAGATAGCGGTGTAGATATTTCCATGTTTACACAGTGTTGTGGATATTTCCATGTTTATACAGATAGCAGTGTAGATATTTCCATGTATACACAGATAGCGGTGTAGATATTTCCATGTTTATACAGATAGCGGTGTAGATATTTCCATGTTTATACAGATAGCGGTGTATGTATTTCCTTGTTTATACAGATAGCGGTGTAGATATTTCCACGTTTATAGAGATAGTGGTGTAGATATTTCCATGTTTATACAGATAGCGTTGCAGATATTTCCAAGTTTATAGAGATAGCGGTTTAGACATTTCCATGTTCCTACAGATGGCGGTGTAGATATTTCCATGTTAATACAGATGGTGCTGTAGATATTTCCATGTACATACAAATGGCGGTGTAGATATTTCCATGTTTACAGAGTTGGCGGTGTAGATATTTCCATGTTCCTGCAGATGTCGTTGTAGATATTTCCATCTTAATACAGATAGCGGTGTAGATATTTCCATGTTTATTCAGATGGCGGTGTAGATATTTTCACGTCGATACAGATGGCAGTGTAGGTATTTCCATGTTTATAGAGACGGTGGGGTAGATATTTCCATGTTTATAGAGATAGCGGTTTAGATGTTTCCATGTATATACAGATAGCGGTGTATATATTTCCATGTTTATACAGATAGCGGTGTAGATATTTCAATGTTCATACAGATGGCATTGTAGATATTTCCATGTTCATACAGATGGCGGTGTAGATATTTCCACGTTTATAGAGATAGCGGTGTAGTTATTTCCATGTTTATGGAGATAGCGTTGTAGATATTTCCATGTTTATACAAATAGTAGTGTAGGTATTTCAATGTTTGTAAAGATAGCAGTGTAGATATTTCCATGTTTATAGAGATAGCGGGGTAGATATTTCCCTGTTTTACAGGTAGCAGTTTAGATATTTCCGTGTTTATGCAGATAGCAGTGTAGATATTTCCATGTTTATAGAGATAGCGGTGTAGTTATTTCCATGTTCATACAGATAACGGTGTAGATATATCCATCTTTATACAGATAGCGGTGTAGATATTTCCATGTAGATACAGATAGCGGTGTAGTTATTTCCATGTTTATACAGATGGCCCTGTAGATATTTCCATGTTTATACAGATAGCGGTGTAGATATTTCCATGTTTATACACATGGCTGTGTAGATATTTGCATGTTTATACAGATAGCGGTGTAGATATTTCCATGTTTATACAGATAGCGGTGTAGATATTTCCATGTTTATACAGATAGCCGTGTAGATATTTCCATGTTTACACAGATAGCGGTGTAGATATATCCATGTTTATACAGATAGCGTTGTATTTATTTCCATGTGTGTACACATAGTTCTGTAGATATTTCAACGTTTATAGAGATAGCGGTGTAGATATTTCCAAGTTCCTACAGTTGGTGGTGTAGATATTTCCATGTTTACACAGAAAGTGGTGTAGATATTTCCATGTTTATAGATTTAGCAGTGTAGATATTTCCATGTTTATCCAGATAGCGGTGTACGTATTTCCATATTTATACAGATGGCGGTGAAGATATTTCCATGTTTGCAGAGAAAGTGGTGTAGATATTTCCATGTTCCTACAGATGGCGGTGTAGATATTTCCATGTTTATGGAGTTGTCGGTTTAGATATTTACATGTTCCTACAGATGGTGTTGTAGATATTTCCATGTTTATACAGATAGCGGTGTAGGTATTTCCATGTTTATACACATTACGGTGTAGATATTTCCATGTTTTAAGAGATAGCGGTGTAGATATTTCCATGTTTACACAGACAGTGTTGTAGATATTTCCATGTTTATACAGATAGCAGTGTAGATATTTCCATGTATACACAGATAGCGGTGTAGATATTTCCATGTTTATACAGATAGCGGTGTAGATATTTCCATGTTTATACAGATAGCGGTGTATGTATTTCCTTGTTTATACAGATAGCGGTGTAGATATTTCCACGTTTATAGAGATAGCAGTGTAGATATTTCCATGTTTATACAGATAGCGTTTTAGATATTTCCAAGTTTATAGAGATAGCGTTTTAGACATTTCCATGTTGCTACAGATGGCGTTGTAGATATTTCCATGTTAATACAGATGGTGCTCTAGGTATTTCCTTCTACATACAATTGGCGGTGTAGATATTTCCATGTTTATAGATATAGCGGTGTAGATATTTCCATGTTTATCCAGATAGCGGTGTACATATTTCCATGTTTTTACAGATGGCGTTGTAGATATTTCCATGTTTATAGAGATCTCATTGTAGATATTTCCATGTTCCTACAGATGGCAGTGTAGATATTTCCATGTTTACAGAGTTGGCGGTGTAGATATTTCCATGTTCCTACAGATGGCGGTGTAGATATTTCCATGTTTACAGAGTTGGCGGTGTAGATATTTCCATGTTCCTTCAGATGGCGTTGTAGATATTTCCATCGTTATAGAGATTGCACTGTAGATATTTCCACGTTCATACAGATGGCGGTGTAGATATTTCCATGTTGATTCAGATGGCGGTGAAGATATTTCCATTTTTATAGAGATGGCGGTGAAGATATTTCCATGTTTACACAGATAGTGGTGTAGATATTTCCATGTTTACACAAATAGTGGTGTAGATATTTCCATGATTCTACAGTTGGTGGTGTAGATATTTCCATGTTTACACAGGTAGCGTTGTAGATATTTCCAAGTTTATGCAGATAGCGGTGTAGATATTTCCATGTTTATACAGAAAGCGGTGTAGATATTTCCATGTTCATACAGATGGCGCTGTACATATTTCCATGTTTATAGAGTTGGAGGTTTAGACATTTGCGTGTTCATACAGTTGGCGGTGTAGCTATTTCCATTTTATATAGTTGGCAGTGTAGATTTTTCCATGTTCATACAGATGGCGGTGAAGATATTTCCATGTTTATACACATAACGGTGTAGATATTTCCAGGTTTTAAGAGATACCGCTGTAGATATTTCCATGTTTACACAGATAGCGGTGTAGGTATTTCCATATTTGCACAGATAGCGGTGTAGACATTTCCATGTTTGTACAGATAGTGGTGTAGATATTTCCATGTTTACACAGATAGCGGTGTAGGTATTTCCTTGTTTACATAGATAGCGGTGTAGATATTTCCATGTTTATACAAATAGCGGTGTAGATATTTCCATGTGTATACAGATAACGGTGTAGATATTGAAATGTTCCTACAGATGGCTGTGTAGATATTTCCATCTTTATACAGATAGCGGTGGGGATATTTCCATCTTTATACACATAGCGGTGTAGATATTTCCATGTTTGTACAGATGGCGGTGTAGATATTTCCATGTGTATACAGATAACGGTGTAGATATTTCCATGTGTATACAGATAACGGTGTAGATATTTACACGTTCCTACAGATGGCTGTGAAGATATTTCCATGTTTATACAGATAGCGGTGTGGATATTTCCATGTTCATAGAGATAGTGGTGTAGATACTTCCATGTTCCTACAGTTGGTAGTGTCGATATTTCCATGTTTTCACAGGTTGTGGTGTAGATATTTCCAAGTTTATGCAGATAGCGGTGGAGATATTTCCACTTTTATGCAGATAGCGGTGTATGTATTTCCATATTTATACAGAAAGCGGTGTAGATATTTCATGTTCCTACAGATGGCGCTGTAGATATTTCCATGTTTGTAGAGTTGGCGTTTTAGACATTTCCATGTTCATACAGATGGGGATGTAGATATTTAGATGTTTATACAGATAGCGGTAAAGATATTTCCATCTTTATACACATAATGGAGTAGATATTTCCATGTTTATAGAGATGGCGGTGTGGATATTTCCATGCTCATACAGATGACGGTGTGGATATTTCCATGTTTATAGAGATAACGGTGTAGATATTTGCATGTTTACACAGATAGCGGTGTAGATATTTCCATGTTTACTCAGATAATGGTGTAGATATTTCCATGTTTATACAGATAGCGGTGTAGATATTTCCATGGTTATAGAGACAGCGGTGTAGATATTTCCATTTTTACACAGATAGCGGTGTACATATTTCTATGTTTAAACAGATGGCTGTGTAGATATTTCCATGTTTACGCAGATAGCGGAGTAGATATTTCCATCTTTATACACATAGCGGTGTAGATATTTAGATGTTTATAGGGATATCCGTGTAGATATTTCCATGTTTATAGAGATAGTGGTGTAGATATTTCCATGTTTATACAGATGGCTGTGTAGATATTTCCTTGTTTATAGAGATAGCGGTGTGGATATTTAAAAGTTTACACAGATAGCGGTGGAGATATTTCCATGTTTACACAGATAGCGGTGTAAATATTTCGATGTTTATACAGAGAACGGTGTAGATACTTTCTTGTTTATAGAGATGGCAGTGTAGATATTTCCATGTTCATACAGATGGCGGTGTATTTTCATGTTTATTAAGATGGCGGTGTAGATATTTCCAAGTTTATGAAGATAGCGGTGTAGATATTTACATCTTCATGCAGATAGCGGTGTTGATATTTCCATGTTTATACAGATAGCGGTGTAGATATTTCCATGTGTTTAGAGATGGCGGTATAAATATTTCTGTGTTTATACATATGGCGGGGTAGATATTTCCATGTTCATACAGATATCGGTGTAGATATTTCCATGCTCATACAGATGGCGGTGTAGATATTTCCATGTTTATAGAGAGAGCGGTGTAGATATTTCCATGCTTACACAGATAGCGTTGTAGATATTTCCATGTTTACACAGATAGCGGTGTAGATATTTCCATATTTACACAGATAGCGGTGTAGATGTTTCCATGTTTATACAGAAAGAGGTGTAGATATTTCCATGTTTATAGAGATATCAGTGTAGATATTTCCATGTTTATACAGATAGCGGTGTAGATATTTCCATGTTTATACAGATGGCTGTGTAGATATTTCCATGTTTAAACAGGTAGCGGTGTAGATATTACCATTTTTACACAGATAGCGGTGTACATATTTCTATGTTTAAACAGATGGCTGTGTAGATATTTCCATGTTTACGCAGATAGCGGAGTAGATATTTCCATCTTTATACACATAGCGGTGTAGATATTTAGTTGTTTATAGGGATATCCGTGTAGATATTTCCATGTTTATAGAGATAGCGGTGTAGATATTTCCATGTTTATACAGATGGCTGTGTAGATATTTCCTTGTTTATAGAGATAGCGGTGTGGATATTTAAAAGTTTACACAGATAGCGGTGGAAATATTTCCATATTTACACAGATGGCGGTGTAAATATTTCGATGTTTATACAGAGAACGGTGTAGATACTTTCATGTTTATAGAGATGGCAGTGTAGATATTTCCATGTTCATACAGATGGCGGTGTATTTTCATGTTTATTAAGATGGCGGTGTAGATATTTCAAAGTTTATGAAGATAGCGGTGTAGATATTTTCATCTTCATGCAGATAACGGTGTTGATATTTCCATGTTTATACAGATAGCGGTGTAGATATTTCCATGTGTTTAGAGATGGCGGTATAAATATTTCTGTGTTCATACATATGGCGGGGTAGATATTTCCATGTTCATACAGATATCGGTGTAGATATTTCCATGCTCATACAGATGGCGGTGTAGATATTTCCATGTTTATAGAGAGAGTGGTGTAGATATTTCCATGTTTACACAGATAGCGTTGTAGATATTTCCATGTTTACACAGATAGCGGTGTAGATATTTCCATATTTACACAGATAGCGGTGTAGATATTTCCATGTTTATACAGAAAGAGGTGTAGATATTTCCATGTTTATAGAGATATCAGTGCAGCTATTTCCATGTTCATACAGTTAGAGGTGTAGATATTTCCATGTTCATCCAGATGGCTGTGTAGATATTTCCATGTTCATACAGATGGCGGTGAAGATATTTCCATGCTCATACAGATAGCGGTGTAGATATTTCCATGTTCATTCAGATAGTGGTGTAGATATTTCCATGTTCATACAGATAGCGGTGTAGCTATTTCCATGTTCATACAGATAGCGGTGTAGATATTTCCATGTTCATCCAGATGGCTGTGTAGATATATCCATGTTCATATAGATGGCGGTGAAGGTAGTTCCATGTTCCTACGGATAGTGGTGTAGATATTTCCATGTTCATACAGATAGCGGTGTAGATATTTCCATGTTCATACAGATAGAGGGGCTGATATTTCCATGTTCATGCAGATAGCGGTGCTGATATTTCCATGTTTACACAGGTAGCGGTGTAGATATTTCCATGTTTATAAAGATAGCGGTGTAGATATTTCCATCTTCATACAGATAGCGGTGTAGATATTTCCATGTTTATACAGATAGTGGTTTAGATATCCCCATCTTAATACAGACGGCCGTGTAGATATTTATATGTTCATACAGATGGCGGAGCAGATATTTCTATGTTCATACAGATGGCGGTGTAGATATTTCCATGTTTATACAGATAGTGGTGTAGTTATTTCCATGTGTAAAGAGATAGCTGTGTAGATATTTCCATGTATATGCAGATAGCTCTGTAGATATTTCCATTTTCATGCAGATAGCGGTGTAGATATTTCCATGTTCAAACAGATACCGGTGTAGATATTTCCATGTTCATACAGATAGCGGTGTAGATATTTCCATGTTTAAACAGATTGCGGTGAAGATGTATGCATATTTACACCGATAGCGGTGTAGATATTTCCATGTTCATACAGATAGCGCTGTAGATATTTCCATGTTCATCCAGATGGCTGTGTAGATATATTCATGTTCATACAGATAGCGGTGTAAATATTTTCATGTTCATACAGATAGCGGTGCTGATATTTCCATGTTTATACAGGTAGCGGTGTAGATATTTCCATGTTTATACAGATAGCAGTGTAGATATTTCCATGTTTATACAGATAGCGGTGTAGATATTTCCAGGTTTATACAGATAGCGGTGTATATATCTCCATCTTAATACAGATGGCGGTGTAGATATTTATATGTTCATACAGATGGCGGAGCAAATATTTCCATGTTCATACAGATGGTGGTGTAGATATTTCCATGTTTATAGAGATAGCGGTGTAGTTATTTCCATGTGTAAAGAGATAGCTTTGTAGACATTTCCATGTACATGCAGATAGCTGTGTAGATATTTCCATTTTCATGCAGTTAGCGGTGTAGATATTTCCATGTTCAAACAGAGAGCGGTGTAGATATTTCCATGTTCATACAGATAGCGGTGTAGATATTTCCATGTTTATACAGATAGCGGTGAATATGTATGCATGTTTACACAGATAGCGGTGTATATATTTCCATGTTCATACAGATAGGTGTGTAGATATTTCCATGTTCATCCAGATGGCTGTGTAGATATATCCATGTTCATACAGATGGCGGTGAAGATATTTCCATGTTCATACAGATAGCGGTGTAGATATTTCCATGTTCATACAGATAGCGGTGTAGATATTTCCATGTTCATACAGATAGCGGTGTGGATATTTCCATGTTCATCCAGATGGCTGTGTAGATATATCCATGTTCAGACACATGGCGGTGAAGTTATTTCCATGTTCATACAGATAGCGGTGTAGATATTTCCATGTTAATACAGATAGTGGTGAAGATATTTCCATGTTCATACAGATAGCGGTGTAGCTATTTCCATTTTCATACAGATAGCGGTGTAGATATTTCCATGTTCATCCAGATGGCTGTGTAGATATATCCATGTTCAACCAGATGGCGGTGAAGATATTTGCATGTTCATACGGATAGTGGTGTAGATATTTCCATGTTCATACAGATAGCGGTGTAGATATTTCCATGTTCATACAGATAGAGGGGCTGATATTTCCATGTTCATACAGATAGCGGTACTGAAATTTCCATGTTTATACAGGTAGCGGTGTAGATATTTCCATGTTTATACAGATAGCGGTGTAGATATTTCCATGTTTATAGAGATAGCGGTGTAGATATTTCCATGTTTATAGAGATAGCGGTGTAGATATCTCCATCTTAATACAGATGGCCGTGTAGATATTTTTATGTTCATACAGATGGCGGTGCAGATATTTCCATGTTCATACAGATGGCGGTGTAGATATTTCCATGTTCATACAGATAGCGGTGTAGTTATTTCCATGTGTAATTTGATAGCTGTGTAAATATTTCCATGTATATGCAGATAGCTGTGTAGATATTTCCATTTTCATGCAGATAGCGGTTTAGATATTTCCATGTTCAAACAGATAGCGGTTTAGATATTTCCATGCTCATACAGATAGCGGTGTAGATATTTCCATGTTTATACAGATGGCGGTGAAGATGTATGCATGTTTACACAGATAGCGGTGTAGATATTTCCACGTTCATACAGATAGCGGTGTAGATATTTCCATGTTCATACAGATAGCGGTGTAGATATTTCCATGTTCATCCAGATGGCTGTGTAGATATATCCATGTTCATACAGATAGCGGTGTAGATATTTCCATGTTCATACAGATAGTGCTGTAGATATTTCAATGTTCATACAGATAGCGGCGTAGCTATATCCATGTTCATACAGATAGCGGTGTAGATATTTCCATGTTCGTACAGATTGCGGTGTAGATATTTCCGTGTTCATACAGATAGCGGTGCTTATATCTCCATGTTTTTACAGATAGCGGTGTAGATATTTCCATGTTTATACAGATAGCGGTGTAGATATTTCCATGTTTATGCAGATAGCGGTGTAGATATTTCCAAGTTTTTTCAGATAGCGGTGTAGATATCTCCATCTTAATACAGATGGCGGTGTAGATATTTATATGTTCATACAGATGGCAGTGCAGATATTTCCATGTTCATACAAATGGCGGTGTAGATATTTCCATGTTTATAGATATAGTGGTGTAGTTATTTCCATGTGTAAAGAGATAGCTTTGTAGATATTTCCATGTATATGCAGACAGCTGTGTAGATATTTCCATTTTCTTACAGATAGCGGTGTAGATATTTCCATGTTCTAACAGTTAGCGGTGTAGATATTTCCATGTTCATACAGATAGCGTTGTAGATATTTCCATGTTTATACAGATAGCGGTGAAGATGTATGCATGTTTACACAGATAGCGGTGTAGATATTTCCATGTTCATACAGATAGCGCTGTAGATATTTCCATGTTCATCCAGATGGCTGTGTAGATATATCCATGTTCATACAGATAGCGGTGTAAATATTTTCATGTTCATACAGATAGCGGTGCTGATATTTCCATGTTTATACAGGTAGCGGTGTAGATATTTCCATGTTTATACAGATAGCAGTGTAGATATTTCCATGTTTATACAGATAGCGGTGTAGATATTTCCAGGTTTATACAGATAGCGGTGTATATATCTCCATCTTAATACAGATGGCGGTGTAGATATTTATATGTTCATACAGATGGCGGAGCAAATATTTCCATGTTCATACAGATGGTGGTGTAGATATTTCCATGTTTATAGAGATAGCGGTGAAGTTATTTCCATGTGTAAAGAGATAGCTTTGTAGACATTTCCATGTACATGCAGATAGCTGTGTAGATATTTCCATTTTCATGCAGTTAGCGGTGTAGATATTTCCATGTTCCAACAGAGAGCGGTGTAGATATTTCCATGTTCATACAGATAGCGGTGTAGATATTTCCATGTTTATACAGATAGCGGTGAAGATGTATGCATGTTTACACAGATAGCGGTGTAGATAATTCCATGTTCATCCAGATGGCTGTGTAGATATATCCATGTTCATACAGATGGCGGTGAAGATATTTCCATGCTCATACAGATAGTGGTGTAGATATTTCCATGTTCATACAGATAGCGGTGTAGATATTTCCATGTTCCTACAGATAGCGTTGTAGCTTTTTCCATGTTCATACAGATAGCGGTGTAGTTATTTCCATGTTCATCCAGATGGCTGTGTAGATATATCCATGTTCATACAGATGGCGGTGAAGATATTTCCATGTTCATACAGATATCAGTGTAGATATTTCCATGTTCATACAGATAGTGGTGTAGATATTACCATGTTCATACAGATAGCGGTGTAGCTATTTAAATGTTCATACAGATAGCGGTGTAGATATTTCCATGTTCATCCAGATGGCTGTGTAGATATATCCGTGTTCATATTGATGGCGGTGAAGATATTTCCATGTTCATAGGGATAGTGGTGTAGATATTTCCATGTTCATACAGATAGCGGTGTAGATATTTCTATGTTCATACAGATAGAGGGCCTGATATTTCCATGTTCATACAGATAGCGGTGCTGATATTTCCGTGTTTATACAGGTAGCGGTGTAGATATGTCCATGTTTATACAGATAGCGGTGTAGATATATCCATGTTTATACAGATAGCGGTGTAGATATTTCCATGTTTAAACAGATTGTGGTTAAGATGTATGCATATTTACACAGATAGCGGTGTAGATATTTCCATGTTCATACAGATAGCGGTGCAGATATTTCCATGTTCATCCAGATGGCTGTGTAGATATATCCATGTTCATACAGATAGCGGTGTAGATATTTCCATATTTACACAGATAGCGGTGTAGATATTTCCATGTTTATACAGAAAGAGGTGTAGATATTTCCATGTTTATAGAGATATCAGTGTAGATATTTCCATGTTTATACAGATAGCGGTGTAGATATTTCCATGTTTGTACAGATGGCTGTGTAGATATTTCCATGTTTAAACAGGTATCGGTGTAGATATTTCCATTTTTACACAGATAGCGGTGTACATATTTCTATGTTTAAACAGATGGCTGTGTAGATATTTCCATGTTTACGCAGATAGCGGAGTAGATATTTCCATCTTTATACACATAGCGGTGTAGATATTTAGTTGTTTATAGGGATATCCGTGTAGATATTTCCATGTTTATAGAGATAGCGGTGTAGATATTTCCGTGTTTATACAGATGGCTGTGTAGATATTTCCTTGTTTATAGAGATAGCGGTGTGGATATTTAAAAGTTTACACAGATAGCGGTGGAAATATTTCCATATTTACACAGATAGCGGTGTAAATATTTCGATGTTTATACAGAGAACGGTGTAGATACTTTCATGTTTATAGAGACGGCAGTGTAGATATTTCCATGTTCATACAGATG
Source organism: Gorilla gorilla gorilla (assembly GCF_029281585.2). Taxonomy (NCBI): domain Eukaryota; kingdom Metazoa; phylum Chordata; class Mammalia; order Primates; family Hominidae; genus Gorilla; species Gorilla gorilla. The sequence goes on along the minus strand of NC_073235.2, from coordinate 11,164,007 downwards.
GCGGTGTATTTTCATGTTTATTAAGATGGCGGTGTAGATATTTCAAAGTTTATGAAGATAGCGGTGTAGATATTTTCATCTTCATGCAGATAACGGTGTTGATATTTCCATGTTTATACAGATAGCGGTGTAGATATTTCCATGTGTTTAGAGATGGCGGTATAAATATTTCTGTGTTTATACATATGGCGGGGTAGATATTTCCATGTTCATACAGATATCGGTGTAGATATTTCCATGCTCATACAGATGGCGGTGTAGATATTTCCATGTTTATAGAGAGAGTGGTGTAGATATTTCCATGTTTACACAGATAGCGTTTTAGATATTTCCATGTTTACACAGATAGCGGTGTAGATATTTCCATATTTACACAGATAGCGGTGTAGATATTTCCATGTTTATACAGAAAGAGGTGTAGATATTTCCATGTTTATAGAGATATCAGTGCAGCTATTTCCATGTTCATACAGATAGCGGTGTAGATATTTCCATGTTCATCCAGATGGCTGTGTAGATATTTCCATGTTCATACAGATGTCGGTGAAGATATTTCCATGCTCATACAGATGGCGGTGTAGATATTTCCATGTTCATTCAGATAGTGGTGTAGATATTTCCATGTTCATACAGATAGCGGTGTAGCTATTTCCATGTTCATACAGATAGCGGTGTAGATATTTCCATGTTCATCCAGATGACTGTGTAGATATATCCATGTTCATATAGATGGCGGTGAAGGTAGTTCCATGTTCATACGGATAGTGGTGTAGATATTTCCATGTTCATACAGATAGCGGTGTAGATATTTCCATGTTCATACAGATAGAGGGGCTGATATTTCCATGTTCATGCAGATAGCGGTGCTGATATTTCCATGTTTACACAGGTAGCGGTGTAGATATTTCCATGTTTATACAGATAGCGGTGTAGATATTTCCATCTTCATACAGATAGCGGTGTAGATATTTCCATGTTTATACAGATAGCGGTTTAGATATCTCCATCTTAATACAGATGGCCGTGTAGATATTTATAAGTTCATACAGATGGCGGAGCAGATATTTCTATGTTCATACAGATGGCGGTGTAGATATTTCCATGTTTATACAGATAGCGGTGTAGTTATTTCCATGTGTAAAGAGATAGCTGTGTAGATATTTCCATGTATATGCAGATAGCTCTGTAGATATTTCCATTTTCATGCAGATAGCGGTGTAGATATTTCCATGTTGAAACAGATAGCGGTGTAGATATTTCCATGTTCATACAGATAGCGGTGTAGATATTTCCATGTTTAAACAGATTGCGGTGAAGATGTATGCATATTTACACAGATAGCGGTGTAGATATTTCCATGTTCATACAGATAGCGGTGTAGATATTTCCATGTTCATCCAGATGGCTGTGTAGATATATCCATGTTCATACAGATAGCGGTGTAAATATTTCCATGTTCATACAGATAGCGGTGCTGATATTTCCATGTTTATACAGGTAGCGGTGTAGATATTTCCATGTTTATACAGATAGCAGTGTAGATATTTCCATGTTTATACAGATAGCGGTGTAGATATTTCCAGGTTTATACAGATAGCGGTGTATATATCTCCATCTTAATACAGATGGCGGTGTAGATATTTATATGTTCATACAGATGGCGGAGCAAATATTTCCATGTTCATACAGATGGTGGTGTAGATATTTCCATGTTTATAGAGATAGCGGTGTAGTTATTTCCATGTGTAAAGAGATAGCCTTGTAGACATTTCCATGTACATGCAGATAGCTTTGTAGATATTTCCATTTTCATGCAGTTAGCGGTGTAGATATTTCCATGTTCAAACAGATAGCGGTGTAGATATTTCCATGTTCATACAGATAGCGGTGTAGATATTTCCATGTTTATACAGATAGCGGTGAATATGTATGCATGTTTACACAGATAGCGGTGTATATATTTCCATGTTCATACAGATAGCTGTGTAGATATTTCCATGTTCATCCAGATGGCTGTGTAGATATATCCATGTTCATACAGATGGCGGTGAAGATATTTCCGTGTTCATACAGATAGCGGTGTAGATATTTCCATGTTCATACAGATAGCGGTGTAGATATTTCCATGTTCATACAGATAGCGGTGTGGATATTTCCATGTTCATCCAGATGGCTGTGTAGATATATCCATGTTCAGACACATGGCGGTGAAGATATTTCCATGTTCATACAGATAGCGGTGTAGATATTTCCATGTTAATACCGATAGTGGTGTAGATATTTCCATGTTCATACAGATAGCGGTGTAGCTATTTCCATTTTCATACAGATAGCGGTGTAGATATTTCCATGTTCATCCAGATGGCTGTGTAGATATATCCATGTTGAACGAGATGGCGGTGAAGATATTTGCATGTTCATACGGATAGTGGTGTAGATATTTCCATGTTCATACAGATAGCGGTGTAGATATTTCCATGTTCATACAGATAGAGGGGCTGATATTTCCATGTTCATACAGATAGCGGTAATGATATTTCCATGTTTATACAGGTAGCGGTGTAGATATTTCCATGTTTATACAGATAGCGGTGTAGATATTTCCATGTTTATAGAGATAGCGGTGTAGATATTTCCATGTTTATAGAGATAGCGGTGTAGATATCTCCATCTTAATACAGATGGCCGTGTAGATATTTATATGTTCATACAGATGGCGGTGCAGATATTTCCATGTTCATACAGATGGCGGTGTAGATATTTCCATGTTCATACAGATAGCGGTGTAGTTATTTCCATGTGTAATTTGATAGCTGTGTAAATATTTCCATGTATATGCAGATAGCTGTGTAGATATTTCCATTTTCATGCAGATAGCGGTTTAGATATTTCCATGTTCAAACAGATAGCGGTTTAGATATTTCCATGCTCATACAGATAGCGGTGTAGATATTTCCATGTTTATACAGATGGCGGTTAAGATGTATGCATGTTTACACAGATAGCGGTGTAGGTATTTCCATGTTCATACAGATAGCGGTGTAGATATTTCCATGTTCATACAGATAGCGGTGTAGATATTTCCATGTTCATCCAGATGGCTGTGTAGATATATCCATGTTCATACAGATAGCGGTGTAGATATTTCCATGTTCATACAGATAGTGCTGTAGATATTTCAATGTTCATACAGATAGCGGCGTAGCTATATCCATGTTCATACAGATAGCAGTGTAGATATTTCCATGTTCGTACAGATTGCGGTGTAGATATTTCCGTGTTCATACAGATAGCGGTGCTTATATCTCCATGTTTTTACAGATAGCGGTGTAGATATTTCCATGTTTATAGATATAGCGGTGTAGATATTTCCATGTTTATCCAGATAGCGGTATACGTATTTCCATGTTTATAAAGATGGCGTTGTAGATATTTCCATGTCTATAGAGATCGCGTTGTAGATATTTCCATGTTCCTACAGATGGCGGTGTAGATATTTCCATGTTTATAGAGTTGGCGGTTTAGATATTTACATGTTCCTACAGACGGTGTTGTAGATATTTCCATGTTTATACAGATAGCGGTGTAGGTATTTCCATGTTTATACACATTACGGTGTAGATATTTCCATGTTTTAAGAGATAGCGGTGTAGATATTTCCATGTTTACACAGTGTTGTAGATATTTCCATGTTTATACAGATAGCAGTGTAGATATTTCCATGTATACACAGATAGCGGTGTAGATATTTCCATGTTTATACAGATAGCGGTGTAGATATTTCCATGTTTATACAGATAGCGGTGTATGTATTTCCTTGTTTATACAGATAGCGGTGTAGATATTTCCACGTTTACAGAGATAGTGGTGTAGATATTTCCATGTTTATACAGATAGCGTTGCAGATATTTCCAAGTTTATAGAGATAGCGGTTTAGACATTTCCATGTTCCTACAGATGGCGGTGTAGATATTTCCATGTTAATACAGATGGTGCTGTAGATATTTCCATGTACATACAAATGGCGGTGTAGATATTTAAATGTTTACAGAGTTGGCGGTGTAGATATTTCCATGTTCCTGCAGATGTCGTTGTAGATATTTCCATCTTAATACAGATAGCGGTGTAGATATTTCCATGTTTATTCAGATGGCGGTGTAGATATTTTCATGTCAATACAGATGGCAGTGTAGGTATTTCCATGTTTATAGAGACGGCGGGGTAGATATTTCCATGTTTATAGAGATAGCGGTGTAGATGTTTCCATGTATATACAGATAGCGGTGTATATATTTCCATGTTTATACAGATAGCGGTGTAGATATTTCAATGTTCATACAGATGGCATTGTAGATATTTCCATGTTCATACAGATGGCGGTGTAGATATTTCCACGTTTATAGAGATAGCGGTGTAGTTATTTCCATGTTTATGGAGATAGCGTTGTAGATATTTCCATGTTTATACAAATAGCAGTGTAGGTATTTCAATGTTTATAAAGATAGCAGTGTAGATATTTCCATGTTTATAGAGATAGCGGGGTAGATATTTCCCTGTTTTACAGGTAGCAGTTTAGATATTTCCGTGTTTATGCAGATAGCAGTGTAGATATTTCCATGTTTATAGAGATAGCGGTGTAGTTATTTCCATGTTCATACAGATAACGGTGTAGATATATCCATCTTTATACAGATAGCGGTGTAGATATTTCCATGTAGATACAGATAGCGGTGTAGTTATTTCCATGTTTATACAGATGGCCCTGTAGATATTTCCATGTTTATACAGATAGCGGTGTAGATATTTCCATGTTTATACACATGGCTGTGTAGATATTTGCATGTTTATACAGATAGCGGTGTAGATATTTCCATGTTTATACAGATAGCGGTGTAGATATTTCCATGTTTATACAGATAGCCGTGTAGATATTTCCATGTTTACACAGATAGCGGTGTAGATATATCCATGTTTATACAGATAGCGTTGTATTTATTTCCATGTGTGTACACATAGTTCTGTAGATATTTCAACGTTTATAGAGATAGCGGTGTAGATATTTCCAAGTTCCTACAGTTGGTGGTGTAGATATTTCCATGTTTACACAGAAAGTGGTGTAGATATTTCCATGTTTATAGATTTAGCAGTGTAGATATTTCCATGTTTATCCAGATAGAGGTGTACGTATTTCCATATTTATACAGATGGCGGTGAAGATATTTCCATGTTTGTAGAGAAAGTGGTGTAGATATTTCCATGTTCCTACAGATGGCGGTGTAGATATTTCCAGGTTTATGGAGTTGTCGGTTTAGATATTTACATGTTCCTACAGATGGTGTTGTAGATATTTCCATGTTTATACAGATAGCGGTGTAGGTATTTCCATGTTTATACACATTACGGTGTAGATATTTCCATGTTTTAAGAGATAGCGGTGTAGATATTTCCATGTTTACACAGACAGTGTTGTAGATATTTCCATGTTTATACAGATAGCAGTGTAGATATTTCCATGTATACACAGATAGCGGTGTAGATATTTCCATGTTTATACAGATAGCGGTGTAGATATTTCCATGTTCATACGGATAGCGGTGTAGATATTTCCATGTTCATCCAGATGGCTGTGTAGATATATCCATGTTCATACAGATAGTGGTGTAGATATTTCCATGTTCATACAGATAGTGCTGTAGATATTTCAATGTTCATACAGATAGCGGCGTAGCTATATCCATGTTCATACAGATAGCGGTGTAGATATTTCCATGTTCGTACAGATTGCGGTGTAGATATTTCCGTGTTCATACAGATAGCGGTGCTTATATCTCCATGTTTTTACAGATAGCGGTGTAGATATTTCCATGTTTATAGATATAGCGGTGTAGATATTTCCATGTTTATCCAGATAGCGGTATACGTATTTCCATGTTTATAAAGATGGCGTTGTAGATATTTCCATGTCTATAGAGATCGCGTTGTAGATATTTCCATGTTCCTACAGATGGCGGTGTAGATATTTCCATGTTTATAGAGTTGGCGGTTTAGATATTTACATGTTCCTACAGACGGTGTTGTAGATATTTCCATGTTTATACAGATAGCGGTGTAGGTATTTCCATGTTTATACACATTACGGTGTAGATATTTCCATGTTTTAAGAGATAGCGGTGTAGATATTTCCATGTTTACACAGTGTTGTGGATATTTCCATGTTTATACAGATAGCAGTGTAGATATTTCCATGTATACACAGATAGCGGTGTAGATATTTCCATGTTTATACAGATAGCGGTGTAGATATTTCCATGTTTATACAGATAGCGGTGTATGTATTTCCTTGTTTATACAGATAGCGGTGTAGATATTTCCACGTTTATAGAGATAGTGGTGTAGATATTTCCATGTTTATACAGATAGCGTTGCAGATATTTCCAAGTTTATAGAGATAGCGGTTTAGACATTTCCATGTTCCTACAGATGGCGGTGTAGATATTTCCATGTTAATACAGATGGTGCTGTAGATATTTCCATGTACATACAAATGGCGGTGTAGATATTTCCATGTTTACAGAGTTGGCGGTGTAGATATTTCCATGTTCCTGCAGATGTCGTTGTAGATATTTCCATCTTAATACAGATAGCGGTGTAGATATTTCCATGTTTATTCAGATGGCGGTGTAGATATTTTCACGTCGATACAGATGGCAGTGTAGGTATTTCCATGTTTATAGAGACGGCGGGGTAGATATTTCCATGTTTATAGAGATAGCGGTTTAGATGTTTCCATGTATATACAGATAGCGGTGTATATATTTCCATGTTTATACAGATAGCGGTGTAGATATTTCAATGTTCATACAGATGGCATTGTAGATATTTCCATGTTCATACAGATGGCGGTGTAGATATTTCCACGTTTATAGAGATAGCGGTGTAGTTATTTCCATGTTTATGGAGATAGCGTTGTAGATATTTCCATGTTTATACAAATAGCAGTGTAGGTATTTCAATGTTTGTAAAGATAGCAGTGTAGATATTTCCATGTTTATAGAGATAGCGGGGTAGATATTTCCCTGTTTTACAGGTAGCAGTTTAGATATTTCCGTGTTTATGCAGATAGCAGTGTAGATATTTCCATGTTTATAGAGATAGCGGTGTAGTTATTTCCATGTTCATACAGATAACGGTGTAGATATATCCATCTTTATACAGATAGCGGTGTAGATATTTCCATGTAGATACAGATAGCGGTGTAGTTATTTCCATGTTTATACAGATGGCCCTGTAGATATTTCCATGTTTATACAGATAGCGGTGTAGATATTTCCATGTTTATACACATGGCTGTGTAGATATTTGCATGTTTATACAGATAGCGGTGTAGATATTTCCATGTTTATACAGATAGCGGTGTAGATATTTCCATGTTTATACAGATAGCCGTGTAGATATTTCCATGTTTACACAGATAGCGGTGTAGATATATCCATGTTTATACAGATAGCGTTGTATTTATTTCCATGTGTGTACACATAGTTCTGTAGATATTTCAACGTTTATAGAGATAGCGGTGTAGATATTTCCAAGTTCCTACAGTTGGTGGTGTAGATATTTCCATGTTTACACAGAAAGTGGTGTAGATATTTCCATGTTTATAGATTTAGCAGTGTAGATATTTCCATGTTTATCCAGATAGCGGTGTACGTATTTCCATATTTATACAGATGGCGGTGAAGATATTTCCATGTTTGCAGAGAAAGTGGTGTAGATATTTCCATGTTCCTACAGATGGCGGTGTAGATATTTCCATGTTTATGGAGTTGTCGGTTTAGATATTTACATGTTCCTACAGATGGTGTTGTAGATATTTCCATGTTTATACAGATAGCGGTGTAGGTATTTCCATGTTTATACACATTACGGTGTAGATATTTCCATGTTTTAAGAGATAGCGGTGTAGATATTTCCATGTTTACACAGACAGTGTTGTAGATATTTCCATGTTTATACAGATAGCAGTGTAGATATTTCCATGTATACACAGATAGCGGTGTAGATATTTCCATGTTTATACAGATAGCGGTGTAGATATTTCCATGTTTATACAGATAGCGGTGTATGTATTTCCTTGTTTATACAGATAGCGGTGTAGATATTTCCACGTTTATAGAGATAGCAGTGTAGATATTTCCATGTTTATACAGATAGCGTTTTAGATATTTCCAAGTTTATAGAGATAGCGTTTTAGACATTTCCATGTTGCTACAGATGGCGTTGTAGATATTTCCATGTTAATACAGATGGTGCTCTAGGTATTTCCTTCTACATACAATTGGCGGTGTAGATATTTCCATGTTTATAGATATAGCGGTGTAGATATTTCCATGTTTATCCAGATAGCGGTGTACGTATTTCCATGTTTTTACAGATGGCGTTGTAGATATTTCCATGTTTATAGAGATCTCATTGTAGATATTTCCATGTTCCTACAGATGGCAGTGTAGATATTTCCATGTTTACAGAGTTGGCGGTGTAGATATTTCCATGTTCCTACAGATGGCGGTGTAGATATTTCCATGTTTACAGAGTTGGCGGTGTAGATATTTCCATGTTCCTTCAGATGGCGTTGTAGATATTTCCATCGTTATAGAGATTGCACTGTAGATATTTCCACGTTCATACAGATGGCGGTGTAGATATTTCCATGTTGATTCAGATGGCGGTGAAGATATTTCCATTTTTATAGAGATGGCGGTGAAGATATTTCCATGTTTACACAGATAGTGGTGTAGATATTTCCATGTTTACACAAATAGTGGTGTAGATATTTCCATGATTCTACAGTTTGTGGTGTAGATATTTCCATGTTTACACAGGTAGCGTTGTAGATATTTCCAAGTTTATGCAGATAGCGGTGTAGATATTTCCATGTTTATACAGAAAGCGGTGTAGATATTTCCATGTTCATACAGATGGCGCTGTACATATTTCCATGTTTATAGAGTTGGAGGTTTAGACATTTGCGTGTTCATACAGATGGCGGTGTAGCTATTTCCATTTTATATAGTTGGCAGTGTAGATTTTTCCATGTTCATACAGATGGCGGTGAAGATATTTCCATGTTTATACACATAACGGTGTAGATATTTCCAGGTTTTAAGAGATACCGCTGTAGATATTTCCATGTTTACACAGATAGCGGTGTAGGTATTTCCATATTTGCACAGATAGCGGTGTAGACATTTCCATGTTTGTACAGATAGTGGTGTAGATATTTCCATGTTTACACAGATAGCGGTGTAGGTATTTCCTTGTTTACATAGATAGCGGTGTAGATATTTCCATGTTTATACAAATAGCGGTGTAGATATTTCCATGTGTATACAGATAACGGTGTAGATATTGAAATGTTCCTACAGATGGCTGTGTAGATATTTCCATCTTTATACAGATAGCGGTGGGGATATTTCCATCTTTATACACATAGCGGTGTAGATATTTCCATGTTTGTACAGATGGCGGTGTAGATATTTCCATGTGTATACAGATAACGGTGTAGATATTTCCATGTGTATACAGATAACGGTGTAGATATTTACACGTTCCTACAGATGGCTGTGAAGATATTTCCATGTTTATACAGATAGCGGTGTGGATATTTCCATGTTCATAGAGATAGTGGTGTAGATACTTCCATGTTCCTACAGTTGGTAGTGTCGATATTTCCATGTTTTCACAGGTTGTGGTGTAGATATTTCCAAGTTTATGCAGATAGCGGTGGAGATATTTCCACTTTTATGCAGATAGCGGTGTATGTATTTCCATATTTATACAGAAAGCGGTGTAGATATTTCATGTTCCTACAGATGGCGCTGTAGATATTTCCATGTTTGTAGAGTTGGCGTTTTAGACATTTCCATGTTCATACAGATGGGGATGTAGATATTTAGATGTTTATACAGATAGCGGTAAAGATATTTCCATCTTTATACACATAATGGAGTAGATATTTCCATGTTTATAGAGATGGCGGTGTGGATATTTCCATGCTCATACAGATGACGGTGTGGATATTTCCATGTTTATAGAGATAACGGTGTAGATATTTGCATGTTTACACAGATAGCGGTGTAGATATTTCCATGTTTACTCAGATAATGGTGTAGATATTTCCATGTTTATACAGATAGCGGTGTAGATATTTCCATGGTTATAGAGACAGCGGTGTAGATATTTCCATTTTTACACAGATAGCGGTGTACATATTTCTATGTTTAAACAGATGGCTGTGTAGATATTTCCATGTTTACGCAGATAGCGGAGTAGATATTTCCATCTTTATACACATAGCGGTGTAGATATTTAGATGTTTATAGGGATATCCGTGTAGATATTTCCATGTTTATAGAGATAGTGGTGTAGATATTTCCATGTTTATACAGATGGCTGTGTAGATATTTCCTTGTTTATAGAGATAGCGGTGTGGATATTTAAAAGTTTACACAGATAGCGGTGGAGATATTTCCATGTTTACACAGATAGCGGTGTAAATATTTCGATGTTTATACAGAGAACGGTGTAGATACTTTCTTGTTTATAGAGATGGCAGTGTAGATATTTCCATGTTCATACAGATGGCGGTGTATTTTCATGTTTATTAAGATGGCGGTGTAGATATTTCCAAGTTTATGAAGATAGCGGTGTAGATATTTACATCTTCATGCAGATAGCGGTGTTGATATTTCCATGTTTATACAGATAGCGGTGTAGATATTTCCATGTGTTTAGAGATGGCGGTATAAATATTTCTGTGTTTATACATATGGCGGGGTAGATATTTCCATGTTCATACAGATATCGGTGTAGATATTTCCATGCTCATACAGATGGCGGTGTAGATATTTCCATGTTTATAGAGAGAGCGGTGTAGATATTTCCATGCTTACACAGATAGCGTTGTAGATATTTCCATGTTTACACAGATAGCGGTGTAGATATTTCCATATTTACACAGATAGCGGTGTAGATATTTCCATGTTTATACAGAAAGAGGTGTAGATATTTCCATGTTTATAGAGATATCAGTGTAGATATTTCCATGTTTATACAGATAGCGGTGTAGATATTTCCATGTTTATACAGATGGCTGTGTAGATATTTCCATGTTTAAACAGGTAGCGGTGTAGATATTTCCATTTTTACACAGATAGCGGTGTACATATTTCTATGTTTAAACAGATGGCTGTGTAGATATTTCCATGTTTACGCAGATAGCGGAGTAGATATTTCCATCTTTATACACATAGCGGTGTAGATATTTAGTTGTTTATAGGGATATCCGTGTAGATATTTCCATGTTTATAGAGATAGCGGTGTAGATATTTCCATGTTTATACAGATGGCTGTGTAGATATTTCCTTGTTTATAGAGATAGCGGTGTGGATATTTAAAAGTTTACACAGATAGCGGTGGAAATATTTCCATATTTACACAGATGGCGGTGTAAATATTTCGATGTTTATACAGAGAACGGTGTAGATACTTTCATGTTTATAGAGATGGCAGTGTAGATATTTCCATGTTCATACAGATGGCGGTGTATTTTCATGTTTATTAAGATGGCGGTGTAGATATTTCAAAGTTTATGAAGATAGCGGTGTAGATATTTTCATCTTCATGCAGATAACGGTGTTGATATTTCCATGTTTATACAGATAGCGGTGTAGATATTTCCATGTGTTTAGAGATGGCGGTATAAATATTTCTGTGTTCATACATATGGCGGGGTAGATATTTCCATGTTCATACAGATATCGGTGTAGATATTTCCATGCTCATACAGATGGCGGTGTAGATATTTCCATGTTTATAGAGAGAGTGGTGTAGATATTTCCATGTTTACACAGATAGCGTTGTAGATATTTCCATGTTTACACAGATAGCGGTGTAGATATTTCCATATTTACACAGATAGCGGTGTAGATATTTCCATGTTTATACAGAAAGAGGTGTAGATATTTCCATGTTTATAGAGATATCAGTGCAGCTATTTCCATGTTCATACAGTTAGAGGTGTAGATATTTCCATGTTCATCCAGATGGCTGTGTAGATATTTCCATGATCATACAGATGGCGGTGAAGATATTTCCATGCTCATACAGATAGCGGTGTAGATATTTCCATGTTCATTCAGATAGTGGTGTAGATATTTCCATGTTCATACAGATAGCGGTGTAGCTATTTACATGTTCATACAGATAGCGGTGTAGATATTTCCATGTTCATCCAGATGGCTGTGTAGATATATCCATGTTCATATAGATGGCGGTGAAGGTAGTTCCATGTTCATACGGATAGTGGTGTAGATATTTCCATGTTCATACAGATAGCGGTGTAGATAGTTCCATGTTCATACAGATAGAGGGGCTGATATTTCCATGTTCATGCAGATAGCGGTGCTGATATTTCCATGTTTACACAGGTAGCGGTGTAGATATTTCCATGTTTATAAAGATAGCGGTGTAGATATTTCCATCTTCATACAGAGAGCGGTGTAGATATTTCCATGTTTATACAGATAGCGGTGAAGATGTATGCATGTTTACACATATAGCGGTGTATATAATACCATGTTCATACAGATAGCTGTGTAGATATTTCCATGTTCATCCAGATGGCTGTGTAGATATATCCATGTTCATACAGATAGCGGTGTAGATATTTCCATGTTCATACAGATAGCGGTGTAGCTATTTCCATGTTCATATAGATAGCGGTGTAGATATTTCCATGTTCATACAGATAGTGGTGTAGCTATTACCATGTTCATACAGATAGCGGTGTAGCTATTTCCATGTTCATATAGATAGCGGTGTAGATATTTCCATGTTCATACAGATGGGTGTGTAGATATATCCATGTTCATATAGATGGCGGTGAAGATATTTCCATGTTCATACGGATAGTGGTGTAGATATTTCCATGTTCATACAGATAGCGGTGTAGATATTTCCATGTTCATACAGATAGAGGGGCTGATATTTCCATGTTCATACAGATAGCGGTGCTGATATTTCCAAGTTTATACAGGTAGCGGTGTAGATATGCCCATGTTTATACAGATAGAGGTGTAGATATTTCCATGTTTATACAGATAGCAGTGTAAATATTTCCATGTTTAAACAGATTGCGATTAAGATGTATGCATATTTACACAGATAGCGGTGTAGATATTTCCATGTTCATACTGATAGCGGTGAAGATATTTCCATGTTCATACAGATAGCGGTGTAAATATTTCCATGTTCATACAGATAGTGGTGTAGATATTTCCATGTTCATCCAGATAGTGGTGTAGCTATTTCAATGTTCATACAGATAGCGATGTAGATATTTCCATGTTCATCCAGATGGCTGTGCAGACATATCCATGTTCATACAGATGGCGGTGAAGATAATTCCATGTTCATACAGATATCCGTGTACATATTTCCATGTTCATACAGATAGTGGTGTAGATATTTCCACGTTCATACAGATAGTGGGGCTGATATTTCCATGTTCATACAGATAGCAGTGCTGATATTTCCATGTTTATACAGGTAGCGGTGTAGGTATTTCCATGCTTATATAGATAGCGGTGTAGATATTTCCATGTTTATACAGATAGCGGTGTATATATCTCCCTCTTAATACAGATGGCCGTGTAGATATATTTATTTTCATACAGATGGCGGTGCAGATATTTCCATGTTCATACAGATGGCGGTGTAGTTATTTCCATGTTCATACAGATAGCGGTGTAGTTATTTCCAAGTGTAAAGAGATAGCTCTGTAGATATTTCAATGTATATGCAGATAGCTCTGTAGGTATTTCCATTTTCATGCAGATAGCGGTGTAGATATTTCCATGTTTAAACAGATTGCGGTGAAGATGTATGCATATTTACACAGATAGCGGTGTAGATATTTCCATGTTCATACAGATAGCGGAGTAGATATTTCCATGTTCATCCAGTTGGCTGTGTAGATATATCCATGTTCATACAGATAGCGGTGTAGATATTTCCATGTTCATACAGGTAGTGGTGTAGATATTTCCATGTTCATACAGATAGCGGTGTATCAATTTCCATGTTCATACAGATAACTGTGTAGATATTCCCATGTTCATACATATATCGTTGTAGATATTTCCATGTTCATCCAGATAGCTGTGTAGATATATCCATGTTCATACAGATAGCGGTGTAGATATTTCCATGTTCATACATAGAGTGTTGTAGATATTTCCATGTTCATACAGATATCCGTGTAGTTATTTCCATGTTCATACAGATAGCGGTGTAGTTATTTCCATGTTCGTACTGATATCGGTATAGATATTTCCATGTTCATACAGATAGCGGTGCTGATATTTCCATGTTTATACAGGTAGCGGTGTAGATATTTCCAGGTTTATACAGATAGCGGTGTAGATATCTCCATCTTAATACAGATGGCGGTGTAGATATTTATATGTTCATACAGATGGTGGTGCAGATATTTCCATGTTCATCCAGATGGCGGTGTAGATATTTCCAAGTTTATAGAGATAGCGGTGTAGTTATTTCCATGTGTAAAGAGATAGCTTTGTAGACATTTCCATGTACATGCAGATAGCTGTGTAGATATTTCCATTTTCATGCAGATAGCGGTGTAGATATTTCCATGTTCAACCAGATAGCGGTGTAGATATTTCCATGTTCATACAGATGGCGGTGTAGATATTTCCATGTTTATACAGATAGCGGTGAAGATGTATGCATGTTTACACATATAGCGGTGTATATATTACCATATTCATACAGATAGCTGTGTAGATATTTCCATGTTCATCCAGATGGCTGTGTAGATATATCCATGTTCATACAGATGGCGGTGAAGATATTTCCATGTTCATACAGATAGCGGTGTAGATATTTCCATGTTCATACAGATAGCGGTGTAGATATTTCCATGTTCATACAGATAGCGGTGTAGCTATTTCCATGTTCATACAGATAGCGGTGTAGATATTTCCATGTTCATCCAGATGGCTGTGTAGATATATCCATGTTCATACAGATGGCGGTGAAGATATTTCCATGTTCATACAGATAGCAGTGTAGATATTTCCATGTTCATACAGATAGTGGTGTAGATATTACCATGTTCATACAGATAGCGGTGTAGCTATTTCCATGTTCATACAGATAGCGGTGTAGATATTTCCATGTTTATACAGATAGAGGGGCTGATATTTCCATGTTCATACAGATAGCGGTGCTGATATTTCCATGTTTATACAGGTAGCGGTGTAGTTATGCCCATGTTTATACAGATAGCGATGTAGATATTTCCATGTTTATACAGATAGCGGTGTAGATATTTCCATGTTTAAACAGATTGCGATTAAGATGTATGCATATTTACACAGATAGCGGTGTAGATATTTCCATGTTCATACTGATAGCGGTGTAGATATTTCCATGTTCATCCAGATGGCTGTGTAGATATATCCATGTTCATACAGATAGCGGTGTAGATATTTCCATGTTCATACAGGTAGGGGTGTAGATATTTCCATGTTCATACAGATAGCGGTGTAGCTATTTCCATGTTCATACAGATAACGGTGTAGATATTCCCATGTTCATACAGATAGCGGTGTATATATTTCCATGTTCATCCAGATGGCTGTGTAGATATATCCATGTTCATACAGATAGTGGTGTACATATTTCCATGTTCATACAGATAGTGGTGTAGATATTTCCATGTTCATACCGATAGCGGTGTTGCTATTTCCATAATCATGCAGATAGCGGTGCTGATATTTCCATGTTTATACAGGTAGCGGTGCAGATATTTCCATGTTTATACAGATAGCGGTGTAGATATGTCCATGTTTATACAGATAGCGGTGTAGATATTTCCAGGTTTATACAGATAGCGGTGTAGATAACTCCATCTTAATACAGATGGCGGTGTAGATATTTATATGTTCATACAGATGGCGGTGCAGATATTTCCATGTTCATACAGATGGCGGTGTAGTTATTTCCATGTTTATAGATATAGTGGTGTAGTTATTTCCATGTGTAAAGAGATAGCTTTGTAGATATTTCTATGTATATGCAGACAGCTGTTTAGATATTTCCATTTTCATGCAGATAGCGGTGTAGATATTTCCATGTTGAAACAGATAGCGGTGTAGATATTTCCATGTTCATACAGATAGCGGTGTAAATATTTCCATGTTTGTACAGATAGCGGTGAAGATGTATGCATGTTTGCACAGATAGCGGTGTAGATATTTCCATGTCCATACAGATAGCGGTGTAGCTATTTCCATGTTCATGCAGATGGCTGTGTAGATATTTCCATGTTCATCCAGATGGCTATGTAGAAATATCCATGTTCGTACAGATGGCGGTGAAGATATTTCCATGTTCATACAGATAGCGGTGTAGATATTTCCATGTTCATACAGATAGTGGAGTAGATATTTCCATGTTCATACAGATAGTGGTGTAGCTATTTCAATGTTCATACAGATAGCGATGTAGATATTTCCATGTTCATCCAGATGGCTGTGCAGACATATCCATGTTCATACAGATGGCGGTGAAGATAATTCCATGTTCATACAGATATCGGTGTAGATATTTCCTTGTTCATACAGATAGTGGTGTAGATATTTCCACGTTCATACAGATAGTGGGGCTGATATTTCCATGTTCATACAGATAGCAGTGCTGATATTTCCATGTTTATACAGGTAGCGGTGTACATATTTCCATGCTTATATAGATAGCGGTGTAGATATTTCCATGTTTATACAGATAGCGGTGTAGATATCTCCCTCTTAATACAGATGGCCGTGTAGATATTTATATGTTCATACAGATGGCGGTGCAGGTATTTCCATGTTCATACAGATGGCGGTGTAGATATTTCCATGTTCATACAGATAGCGGTGTAGTTATTTCCAAGTGTAAAGAGATAGCTCTGTAGATATTTCAATGTAAATGCAGATAGCTCTGTAGATATTTCCATTTACATGCAGATAGCGGTGTAGATATTTCCATGTTCAAACAGATAGCGGTGTAGATATTTCCATGTTCATACAGATAGCGGTGTAGATATTTCCATGTTTATACAGATGGCCGTGAAGATGTATGCATGTTTACACAGATAGCGGTGTAGATATTTCCATGTTCATACAGATAGCGGTGTAGATATTTCCATGTTCATCCAGATGGCTGTGTAGATATATCCATGTTCATACAGATAGCGGTGTAGATATTTCCATGTTCATAAAGATAGTGGTGTAGATATTTCCATGTTCATACAGATAGCGGTGTAGCTATTTCCATGTTCATACAGATAGCGGTGTAGCTATTTCCATGTTCATACAGATAGTGGTTTAGTTATTTCCATGTTCATACAGATACCGGTGTAGCTATTTCCATGTTCCTACAGATAGCGGTGTAGATATTTCCATGTTCATCCAGATGGCTGTGTAGATATATCCAAGTTCATACAGATGGCGGTGAAGATATTTCCATGTTCATACGGATAGCGGTGTAGATATTTCCATGTTCATACAGACAGCGGTTTAGATATTTCCATGTTCATACAGATAGAGGGGCTGATATTTCCATGTTCATACAGATAGCGTTGCTGATATTTCCATGTTTATACAGGTAGCAGTGTAGATATTTCCATGTTTATACAGATAGCGGTGTAGATATTTCCATGTTTATACAGATAGCGGTGTGGATATTTCCATGTTCATCCAGATGGCTGTGTAGATATATCCATGTTCATACAGATAGCGGTGTAGATATTTCCATGTTCATACAGGTAGTTGTGTAGTTATTTCCATGTTCATACAGATAGCGGTGTAGCTATTTCCATGTTCATACAGATAACGGTGTAGATATTCCCACGTTCATACATATCGCGGTGTAGATATTTCCATGTTCTTCCAGATGGCTGTGCAGATATATCCATGTTCATACAGATAGCGGTGTAGATATTTCCATGTTCATACAGATAGCGGTGTAGCTATTTCCATGTTCATACAGATAGCGGTGTAGATATTTCCATGTTCGTACAGATAGCGGTGTAGATATTTCCACGTTCATACAGATAGCGGTGCTGATATTTCCATGTTTATACAGGTAGCGGTGTAGATATTTCCATGTTTATACAGATAGCGGTGTAGATATTTCCAGGTTTATACAGAGAGCGGTGTAGGTATCTCCATCTTAATACAGATTGCGGTGTAGATATTTATATGTTCGTACAGATGGCGGTGCGGATATTTCCATGTTCATCCAGATGGCGGTGTAGATATTTCCATGTTTATAGAGATAGCGGTGTAGTTATTTCCATGTGTAAAGAGATAGCTTTGTAGACAATTCCATGTACATGCAGATAGCTGTGTAGATATTTCCATTTTCTTGCAGATAGCGCTGTAGATATTTCCATGTTCAAACAAATAGCGGTGTAGATATTTCCATGTTTATCCAGATGGCTGTGTAGATATATCCATGTTCATACAGATAGCGGTGTAGATATTTCCATGTTCATACAGATAGCGGTGTAGATATTTCCATGTTCATCCAGATGGCTTTGTAGATATATCCATGTTCATACAGATAGCGGTGTAGATATTTCCATGTTCATACAGATAGTGGTGTAGATATTTCCATGTTCATACCGATAGCGGTGTAGCTATTTCCATGTTCATACAGATAGCGGTGTAGATATTTCCATGTTCATACAGATAGTGGTGTAGTTATTTCCATGTTCATACATATAGCGGTGTAGCTATTTCCATGTTCATACAGATAGCGGTGTAGATATTTACATGTTCATCCAGATGGCTGTGTATATATATCCAAGTTCATACAGATGGCGGTGAAGATATTTCCATGTTCATACGGATAGCGGTGTACATATTTCCATGTTCATACAGATAGCGGTTTAGATATTTCCATGTTCATACAGATAGAGGGGCTGATATTTCCATGTTCATACAGATAGCGGTGCTGATATTTCCATGTTTATACAGGTAGCAGTGTAGATATTTCCATGTTTATACAGATAGCGGTGTAGATATCTCCATCTTAATACAGATGGCCGTGTAGATATTTATATGTTCATACAGATGGCGGTGCAGATATTTCCATGTTCATACAGATGGCGGTGTAGATATTTCCATGTTCATACAGATAGCGGTGTAGTTATTTCCATGTGTAAAGAGACAGCTGTGTAGATATTTCCATGTATATGCAGATAGCTCTGTAGATATTTCCATTTTCATGCAGATAGCGGTGTAGATTTTTCCATGTTCAAACAGATAGCGGTTTAGATATTTCCATGTTCATACAGATAGCGGTGTAGATATTTCCATGTTTAAACAGATTGCTGTGAAGATGTATGCATATTTACACACATAGCCTTGTAGATATTTCCATGTTCATGCAGATAGCGGTGTAGATATTTCCATGTTCATCCAGATGGCTGTGTAGGTATATCAATGTTCATACAGATAGCGGTGTAGATATTTCCATGTTCATACAGATAGTGGTGTAGATATTTCCATGTTCATACAGATAGCGGTGTAGCTATTTCCATGTTCATACAGATAGCCGTTTAGATATTTCCATGTTCGTACAGATAGCGGTGTAGATATTTCCATGTTCATACAGATAGCGTTGCTGATATTTCCATGTTTATACAGGTAGCGGTGTAGATATTTCCATGTTTATACAGATAGCGGTGTAGATATTTCCATGTTTATACAGATAGCGGTGTAGATATTTCCAGGTTTATACAGATAGCGGTGTAGATATCTCCATCTTAATACAGATGGCGGTGTAGATATTTATATGTTCATACAGATGGCGGTGTAGATATTTCCATGTTTATAGAGATAGCGGTGTAGTTATTTCCATGTGTAAAGAGATAGCTTTGAAGACATTTCCACATACATGAAGATAGCTGTGTAGATATTTCCATTTTCATGCAAATAGCGGTGTAGATATTTCCATGTTCATACAGATAGTTGTGTATATATTTCCATGTTCATCCAGATGGCTGTGTAGATATATCCATGTTCATACAGATGGCGGTGAAGATACTTCCATGTTCATACAGATAGCGGTGTAGATATTTCCATGTTCATACAGATAGCGGTGCAGATATTTCCATGTTCATACAGATAGCGGTGTAGCTATTTCGATGTTCATACAGATAGCGGTGTAGATATTTCCATGTTCATCCAGATGGCTGTGTAGATATATTCATGTTCATACAGATGGCGGTGAAGATATTTCCATGTTCATACAGATAGCGGTGTACATATTTCCATGTTCATACAGATAGTGTTGTAGATATTTCCATGTTCATACAGATAGCGGTGTAGATATTTCCATATTCATACATATCGCGGTGTAGATATTTCCATGTTCTTCCAGATGGCTGTGCAGATATATCCATGTTCATACAGATAGCGGTGTAGATATTTCCATGTTCATACGGATAGCGGTGTAGCTATTTCCATGTTCATACAGATAGCGGTGTAGATATTTCCATGTTCGTACAGATAGCGGTGTAGATATTTCCACGTTCATACAGATAGCGGTGCTGATATTTCCATGTTTATACAGGTAGCGGTGTAGATATTTCCATGTTTATACAGATAGCGGTGTAGATATTTCCAGGTTTATACAGAGAGCGGTGTAGGTATCTCCATCTTAATACAGATTGCGGTGTAGATATTTATATGTTCGTACAGATGGCGGTGCGGATATTTCCATGTTCATCCAGATGGCGGTGTAGATATTTCCATGTTTATAGAGATAGCGGTGTAGTTATTACCATGTGTAAAGAGATAGCTTTGTAGACAATTCCATGTACATGCAGATAGCTGTGTAGATATTTCCATTTTCTTGCAGATAGCGCTGTAGATATTTCCATGTTCAAACAAATAGCGGTGTAGATACTTCCATGTTCATCCAGATGGCTTTGTAGATATATCCATGTTCATACAGATAGCGGTATAGATATTTCCATGTTCATACAGATAGCGGTGTAGATATTTCCATGTTTATACAGATGGCGGTGAAGATGTATTCATGTTTACACAGATAGCGGTGTAGATATTTCCATGTTCATACAGATAGCGGTGTAGATAGTTCCATGTTCATCCAGATGGCTGTGTAGATATATCCATGTTCATACAGATAGCGGTGTAGATATTTCCATGTTCATCCAGATGGCTGTGTAGATATATCAATGTCCAAACAGATGGCGGTGAAGATATTTCCATGTTCATACGGATAGTGGTGTAGATATTTCCATGTTCATACAGATAGCGGTGTAGATATTTTCATGTTCATACAGATAGAGGGGCTGATATTTCCATGTTCATACAGATAGCGGTGCTGATATTTCCATGTTTATACAGGTAGCGGTGTAGATATTTCCAGGTTTATACAGAGAGCGGTGTAGATATCTCCATCTTAATACAGATTGCGGTGTAGATATTTATATGTTCGTACAGATGGCGGTGCAGATATTTCCATGTTCATCCAGATGGCGGTGTAGATATTTCCATGTTTATAGAGATAGCGGTGTAGTTATTTCCATGTGTAAAGAGATAGCTTTGTAGACAATTCCATGTACATGCAGATAGCTGTGTAGATATTTCCATTTTCATGCAGATAGCGCTGTAGATATTTCCATGTTCAAACAAATAGCGGTGTAGATATTTCCATGTTCATCCAGATGGCTGTGTAAATATATCCATGTTCATACAGATAGCGGTGTAGATATTTGCATGTTCATACAGATAGCGGTGCTGATATTTCCATGTTTATACAGGTAGCGGTGCAGATATTTCCATGCTTATACAGATTGCGGTGAAGATGTATGCATGTTTACACAGATAGCAGTGTAGATATTTCCATGTTCATACAGATAGCGGTGTAGATATTTCCATGTTTATACAGATGGCGGTGAAGATGTATGCATGTTTACACAGATAGCGGTGTAGATATTTCCACGTTCATACAGATAGCGGTGCTGATATTTCCATGTTTATACAGGTAGCGGTGTAGATATTTCCATGTTTATACAGATAGCGGTGTAGACATTTCCAGGTTTATACAGAGATCGGTGTAGATATCTCCATCTTAATACAGATGGCGGTGTAGATATTTATATGTTCGTACAGATGGCGGTGCAGATATTTCCATGTTCATCCAGATGGCTGTGTAGATATTTCCATGTTTATAGAGATAGCGGTGTAGTTATTTCCATGTGTAAAGAAATAGCTTTGTAGACAATTCCATGTACATGCAGATAGCTGTGTAGAGATTTCCATTTTCATGCAGATAGCGCTGTAGATATTTCCATGTTCAAACAAATAGCGGTGTAGATATTTCCATGTTCATACAGATAGCGGTGTAGATATTTCCATGTTTATACAGATAGCGGTGAAGATGTATGCATGTTTACACAGATAGCGGTGTACGTATTTCCATGTTCATACAGATAGCTTTGTAGATATTTCCATGCTCATCCAGATGGCGGTGTAGTTATATCCAAGTTCATACAGATGGCGGTGAAGATATTTCCATGCTCATACAGATAGCGGTGTAGATATTTCCATGTTCATACAGATAGCGGTGTAGATATTTCCTTGTTCATACAGATAGCGGTGTAGGTATTTCCATGTTCTTACAGATAGCGGTGTAGATATTTCCATGTTCATCCAGATGGCTGTGTAGATATACCCTGGTTCATAGAGATGGTGGTGAAGATATTTCCATGTTCATACGGATAGTGGTGTTGATATTTCCATGTTCATACAGATAGCGGTGTAGATATTTACATGTTCATACAGATACAGGGGCTGATATTTCCATGTTCATAAACATAGCAGTGCTGATATTTCCATCTTTATACAGATAGCGGTGTAGATATTTCCATGTTTATACAGATAGCGGGGTAGATATCTCCATCTTAATACAGATGGCCGTGTGTATATTTATATGTTCATACAGATGGCGGTGCAGATATTTCCATGTTCATACAGATGGCGGTGTAGTTATTTCCATGTTCATACAGATAGTGGTGTAGTTATTTCCATGTGTTAAGAGACAGCTGTGTAGAAATTTCCATGTATATGCAGATAGCTCTGTAGATATTTCCATTTTCATGCAGATGGCGGTTTAGATATTTCCATGTTCAAACAGATAGCGGTGTAGATATTTCCATGTTCATACAGATAGCGGTGTAGATATTTCCATGTTTAAACAGATTGCTGTGAACATGTATGCATATTTACACACATAGCCTTGTAGATATTTCCATGTTCATGCAGATAGCGGTGTAGATATTTACATGTTCATCCAGATGGCTGTGTAGATATATCCATGTTCATACAGATAGCGGTGTAGATATTTCCATGTTCATACAGATAGTGGTGTAGATATTTCCAAGTTCATACATATAGCGGTGTAGCTATTTCCATGTTCATACAGATAGCATTGTAGATATTTCCATGTTCGTACAGATAGCGGTGTAGATATTTCCATGTTCATACAGATAGCGTTGCTGATATTTCCATGTTTATACAGGTAGCGGTGTAGATATTTCCATGTTTATACAGATAGCGGTGTAGATATTTCCATGTTTATACAGATAGCGGTGTAGATATTTCCAGCTTTATACAGATAGCGGTGTAGATATCTCCATCTTAATACAGATGGCGGTGTAGATATTTATATGTTCATACAGATGGCGGTGTAGATATTTCCATGTTTATAGAGATAGCGGTGTAGTTATTTCCATGTGTAAAGAGATAGCTTTGAAGACATTTCCACGTACATGAAGATAGCTGTGTAGATATTTCCATTTTCATGCAAATAGCGGTGTAGGTATTTCCATGTTCATACAGATAGCTGTGTATATATTTCCATGTTCATCGAGATGGCTGTGTAGATATATCCATGTTCATACAGATGGCGTTGAAGATATTTCCATGTTCATACAGATAGCGGTGCAGATATTTCCATGTTCATACAGATAGCGGTGTAGCTATTTCGATGTTCATACAGATAGCAGTGTAGATATTTCCATGTTCATCCAGATGGCTGTGTAGATATATTCATGTTCATACAGATGGCGGTGAAGATATTTCCATGTTCATACAGATAGCGGTGTACATATTTCCATGTTCATACAGGTAGTGTTGTAGATATTTCCATGTTCATACAGATAGCGGTGTAGCTATTTCCATGTTCATACAGATAGCGGTGTAGATATTTCCATGTTCATCCAGATGGCTGTGTAGATATATCAATGTTCAAACAGATGGCGGTGAAGATATTTCCATGTTCATAAGGATAGTGGTGTAGATATTTCCATGTTCATACGGATAGCGGTGTAGATATTTTCATGTTCATACAGATAGAGGGGCTGATATTTCCATGTTCATACAGATAGCGGTGCTGATATTTCCATGTTTATACAGGTAGCGGTGTAGATATTTCCAAGTTTATACAAATAGCGGTGTAGATATCTCCATCTTAATACAGATGGCAGTGCAGATATTTATATGTTCATACAGATGGTGGTGCATATATTTCCATGTTCGTACAGATTGCGGTGAAGATATTTCCATGTTCATACAGATAGCGGTGTACATATTTCCATGTTCATACAGATAGTGTTGTAGATATTTCCATGTTCATACAGATAGCGGTGTAGATATTTCCATATTCATACATATCGCGGTGTAGATATTTCCATGTTCTTCCAGATGGCTGTGCAGATATATCCATGTTCATACAGATAGCGGTGTAGATATTTCCATGTTCATACGGATAGCGGTGTAGCTATTTCCATGTTCATACAGATAGCGGTGTAGATATTTCCATGTTCGTACAGATAGCGGTGTAGATATTTCCACGTTCATACAGATAGCGGTGCTGATATTTCCATGTTTATACAGGTAGCGGTGTAGATATTTCCATGTTTATACAGATAGCGGTGTAGATATTTCCAGGTTTATACAGAGAGCGGTGTAGGTATCTCCATCTTAATACAGATTGCGGTGTAGATATTTATATGTTCGTACAGATGGCGGTGCGGATATTTCCATGTTCATCCAGATGGCGGTGTAGATATTTCCATGTTTATAGAGATAGCGGTGTAGTTATTACCATGTGTAAAGAGATAGCTTTGTAGACAATTCCATGTACATGCAGATAGCTGTGTAGATATTTCCATTTTCTTGCAGATAGCGCTGTAGATATTTCCATGTTCAAACAAATAGCGGTGTAGATACTTCCATGTTCATCCAGATGGCTTTGTAGATATATCCATGTTCATACAGATAGCGGTGTAGATATTTCCATGTTCATACAGATAGCGGTGTAGATATTTCCATGTTTATACAGATGGCGGTGAAGATGTATTCATGTTTACACAGATAGCGGTGTAGATATTTCCATGTTCATACAGATAGCGGTGTAGATAGTTCCATGTTCATCCAGATGGCTGTGTAGATATATCCATGTTCATACAGATAGCGGTGTAGATATTTCCATGTTCATCCAGATGGCTGTGTAGATATATCAATGTCCAAACAGATGGCGGTGAAGATATTTCCATGTTCATACGGATAGTGGTGTAGATATTTCCATGTTCATACAGATAGCGGTGTAGATATTTTCATGTTCATACAGATAGAGGGGCTGATATTTCCATGTTCATACAGATAGCGGTGCTGATATTTCCATGTTTATACAGGTAGCGGTGTAGATATTTCCAGGTTTATACAGAGAGCGGTGTAGATATCTCCATCTTAATACAGATTGCGGTGTAGATATTTATATGTTCGTACAGATGGCGGTGCAGATATTTCCATGTTCATCCAGATGGCGGTGTAGATATTTCCATGTTTATAGAGATAGCGGTGTAGTTATTTCCATGTGTAAAGAGATAGCTTTGTAGACAATTCCATGTACATGCAGATAGCTGTGTAGATATTTCCATTTTCATGCAGATAGCGCTGTAGATATTTCCATGTTCAAACAAATAGCGGTGTAGATATTTCCATGTTCATCCAGATGGCTGTGTAAATATATCCATGTTCATACAGATAGCGGTGTAGATATTTGCATGTTCATACAGATAGCGGTGCTGATATTTCCATGTTTATACAGGTAGCGGTGCAGATATTTCCATGCTTATACAGATTGCGGTGAAGATGTATGCATGTTTACACAGATAGCAGTGTAGATATTTCCATGTTCATACAGATAGCGGTGTAGATATTTCCATGTTTATACAGATGGCGGTGAAGATGTATGCATGTTTACACAGATAGCGGTGTAGATATTTCCACGTTCATACAGATAGCGGTGCTGATATTTCCATGTTTATACAGGTAGCGGTGTAGATATTTCCATGTTTATACAGATAGCGGTGTAGACATTTCCAGGTTTATACAGAGATCGGTGTAGATATCTCCATCTTAATACAGATGGCGGTGTAGATATTTATATGTTCGTACAGATGGCGGTGCAGATATTTCCATGTTCATCCAGATGGCTGTGTAGATATTTCCATGTTTATAGAGATAGCGGTGTAGTTATTTCCATGTGTAAAGAAATAGCTTTGTAGACAATTCCATGTACATGCAGATAGCTGTGTAGAGATTTCCATTTTCATGCAGATAGCGCTGTAGATATTTCCATGTTCAAACAAATAGCGGTGTAGATATTTCCATGTTCATACAGATAGCGGTGTAGATATTTCCATGTTTATACAGATAGCGGTGAAGATGTATGCATGTTTACACAGATAGCGGTGTACGTATTTCCATGTTCATACAGATAGCTTTGTAGATATTTCCATGCTCATCCAGATGGCGGTGTAGTTATATCCAAGTTCATACAGATGGCGGTGAAGATATTTCCATGCTCATACAGATAGCGGTGTAGATATTTCCATGTTCATACAGATAGCGGTGTAGATATTTCCTTGTTCATACAGATAGCGGTGTAGGTATTTCCATGTTCTTACAGATAGCGGTGTAGATATTTCCATGTTCATCCAGATGGCTGTGTAGATATACCCTGGTTCATAGAGATGGTGGTGAAGATATTTCCATGTTCATACGGATAGTGGTGTTGATATTTCCATGTTCATACAGATAGCGGTGTAGATATTTACATGTTCATACAGATACAGGGGCTGATATTTCCATGTTCATAAACATAGCAGTGCTGATATTTCCATCTTTATACAGATAGCGGTGTAGATATTTCCATGTTTATACAGATAGCGGGGTAGATATCTCCATCTTAATACAGATGGCCGTGTGTATATTTATATGTTCATACAGATGGCGGTGCAGATATTTCCATGTTCATACAGATGGCGGTGTAGTTATTTCCATGTTCATACAGATAGTGGTGTAGTTATTTCCATGTGTTAAGAGACAGCTGTGTAGAAATTTCCATGTATATGCAGATAGCTCTGTAGATATTTCCATTTTCATGCAGATGGCGGTTTAGATATTTCCATGTTCAAACAGATAGCGGTGTAGATATTTCCATGTTCATACAGATAGCGGTGTAGATATTTCCATGTTTAAACAGATTGCTGTGAACATGTATGCATATTTACACACATAGCCTTGTAGATATTTCCATGTTCATGCAGATAGCGGTGTAGATATTTACATGTTCATCCAGATGGCTGTGTAGATATATCCATGTTCATACAGATAGCGGTGTAGATATTTCCATGTTCATACAGATAGTGGTGTAGATATTTCCAAGTTCATACATATAGCGGTGTAGCTATTTCCATGTTCATACAGATAGCATTGTAGATATTTCCATGTTCGTACAGATAGCGGTGTAGATATTTCCATGTTCATACAGATAGCGTTGCTGATATTTCCATGTTTATACAGGTAGCGGTGTAGATATTTCCATGTTTATACAGATAGCGGTGTAGATATTTCCATGTTTATACAGATAGCGGTGTAGATATTTCCAGCTTTATACAGATAGCGGTGTAGATATCTCCATCTTAATACAGATGGCGGTGTAGATATTTATATGTTCATACAGATGGCGGTGTAGATATTTCCATGTTTATAGAGATAGCGGTGTAGTTATTTCCATGTGTAAAGAGATAGCTTTGAAGACATTTCCACGTACATGAAGATAGCTGTGTAGATATTTCCATTTTCATGCAAATAGCGGTGTAGGTATTTCCATGTTCATACAGATAGCTGTGTATATATTTCCATGTTCATCGAGATGGCTGTGTAGATATATCCATGTTCATACAGATGGCGTTGAAGATATTTCCATGTTCATACAGATAGCGGTGCAGATATTTCCATGTTCATACAGATAGCGGTGTAGCTATTTCGATGTTCATACAGATAGCAGTGTAGATATTTCCATGTTCATCCAGATGGCTGTGTAGATATATTCATGTTCATACAGATGGCGGTGAAGATATTTCCATGTTCATACAGATAGCGGTGTACATATTTCCATGTTCATACAGGTAGTGTTGTAGATATTTCCATGTTCATACAGATAGCGGTGTAGCTATTTCCATGTTCATACAGATAGCGGTGTAGATATTTCCATGTTCATCCAGATGGCTGTGTAGATATATCAATGTTCAAACAGATGGCGGTGAAGATATTTCCATGTTCATAAGGATAGTGGTGTAGATATTTCCATGTTCATACGGATAGCGGTGTAGATATTTTCATGTTCATACAGATAGAGGGGCTGATATTTCCATGTTCATACAGATAGCGGTGCTGATATTTCCATGTTTATACAGGTAGCGGTGTAGATATTTCCAAGTTTATACAAATAGCGGTGTAGATATCTCCATCTTAATACAGATGGCAGTGCAGATATTTATATGTTCATACAGATGGTGGTGCATATATTTCCATGTTCGTACAGATTGCGGTGAAGATATTTCCATGTTCATTCGGATAGCGGTGTAGATATTTCCATGTTTATTCAGATAGCGGTGTAGATATTTCCAAGTTTATACAGATAGCGGTGTAGATATCTCCATCTTAATACAGATGGCAGTGCAGATATTTATATGTTCATACAGATGGTGGTGCATATATTTCCATGTTCATACAGATGGCGGTGTAGATATTTCCATGTTTATAGATATAGTGGTGTAGTTATTTCCATGTGTAAACAGATAGCTTTGTAGATATTTCCATGTATATGCAGACTGCTGTGTAGATATTTCCATTTTCATGCAGATAGTGGTGTAGATATTTCCATGTTCAAACAGATAGCGGTGTTGATATTTCCATGTTCATACAGATCTCGGTGTAGATATTTCCATGTTTATAGAGATAGCGGTGAAGGTGTATGCATGTTTACACAGATAGCGGTGTAGATATTTCCATGTTCATACAGATAGCGGTGTAGATATTTCCATGTTCATCCAGATGGCTGTGCAGATATATCCATGTTCATACAGATGGCGGTGAAGATATTTCCATGTTCATCCAGATGGCTGTGTAGACATATCCATGTTTATACAGATAGCGGTGAAGATAATTCCATGTTCATACAGATAGCGGTGTAGATATTTCCATGTTCATACAGATAGTGGTGTAGATATTTCCATGTTCATACAGATAGAGGGGCTAATATTTCCATGTTCATACAGATAGCGGTGCTGATATTTCCATGTTTATACAGGTAGCGGTGTAGATATTTCCATGTTTATACAGATAGCGGTGTAGATATTTCCATGTTTATACAGATAGCGGTGTAGATATTTCCATGTTCATACAGATAGCGGTGTAGATATCTCCATCTTAATACAGATGGCGGTGTAGATATTTATATGTTCATACAGATGGCCGTGCAGATATTTCCATGTTCATACAGAAGGCTGTGTAGATATTTCCGTGTTCATACAGATAGCGGTGTAGTTATTTCCATGTGTAAATAGATAGCTGTGTAGATATTTCCATGTATATGCAGATAGCTGTGTAGATATTTCCATTTTCATGCAGATAGTGGTTTAGATATTTCCATGTTCAAACAGATAGCGGTGTAGATATTTCCATGTTCATACACAAAGCGGTTTAGATATTTCCATTTTTATACAGATGGCGGTGAAGATGTATGCATGTTTACACAGATAGCGGTGTAGGTATTTCCATGTTCATACAGATAGCAGTGTAGATATTTCCATGTTCATCCAGATGGCTGTGTAGATATATCCGTGTTCATACAGATAGCGGTGTAGATAATTCCATGTTCATACAGATAGTGGTGTAGATATTTCCATGTTCATACAGATAGCGGTGTAGCTATTTCCATGTTCATACAGATAGCGGTGTAGCTATTTCCATGTTGATACAGATAGCGGTGTAGATATTTCCATGTTTATACAGATAGCGTTGTAGATATTTCCATGTGTAAAGAGATAGCTGTGTAGATATTTCCATGTATATGCAGATTGCCCTGTAGATATTTCCATTTTCATGCAGATAGCAGAGTAGATGTCTCCATGTTTATACAGATAGCGGTGTAGATATCTCCATCTTAATACAGATGGCGGTGAAGATATTTCCATGTTCATACAGATAGCGGTGTAGATATTTCCATGTTCATACAGATAGCGGTGTAGATATTTCCATGTTCGTACAGATAGCGGTGTAGATATTTCCGTCTTCAAACAGATAGCGGTGTATATATTTCCATGTTCATGCAGATAGCGGTGTAGATATTTCCATGTGTATACAGATAGCGGTGATGACGTATGCATGTTTAAACAGATAGCGGTGTAGATATTTCCATGTTCATACAGATAGCGGTGTAGATATTTCCATGTTCATCCAGATGGCTGTGTAGATATATCCATGTTCATACTGATGGAGGTGAAGATATTTCCATGTTCATACAGATAGCGGTGTAGATATTTCCATGTTCATACAGATAGCGGTGTAGCTATTTCCATGTTCATACAGATAGCGGTGTAGATATTTCCATGTTCGTTCAGATAGCGGTGAAGATATTTCCATGTTCATACAGATAGCGGTGCTGATATTTCCATGTTTATACAGCTAGCGGTGTAGATATTTCCATGTGTAAAGAGATAGCTGTGTAGATATTTCCATGTATATGCAGATTGCCCTGTAGATATTTCCATTTTCATGCAGATAGCGGAGTAGATATCTCCATGTTTATACAGATAGCGGTGTAGATATTTCCATGTTCATACAGATAGCGGTGTAGATATTTCCATGTTCGTACAGATAGCGGTGTAGATATTTCCGTCTTCAAACAGATAGCGGTGTATATATTTCCATGTTCATGCAGATAGCGGTGTAGATATTTCCATGTGTATACAGATAGCGGTGATGACGTATGCATGTTTAAACAGATAGCGGTGTAGATATTTCCATGTTCATACAGATAGCGGTGTAGATATTTCCATGTTCATCCAGATGGCTGTGTAGATATATCCATGTTCATACTGATGGAGGTGAAGATATTTCCATGTTCATACAGATAGCGGTGTAGATATTTCCATGTTCATACAGATAGCGGTGTAGCTATTTCCATGTTCATACAGATAGCGGTGTAGATATTTCCATGTTCGTTCAGATAGCGGTGAAGATATTTCCATGTTCATACAGATAGCGGTGCTGATAT
This sequence comes from Gorilla gorilla gorilla, assembly GCF_029281585.2. Lineage (NCBI taxonomy): Eukaryota > Metazoa > Chordata > Mammalia > Primates > Hominidae > Gorilla > Gorilla gorilla. Next base: position 11,132,210 of record NC_073235.2, on the reverse strand, counting down.
TTCCATGTTTATACAGCTAGCGGTGTAGATATTTCCATGTTTATACAAATATCGGTGTAGATATTTCCATGTTTATACAGATAGCGGTGTAGATATTTCCAGGTTTATACAGATAGCGGTGTAGATATCTCCATCTTAATACAGATGGCGGTGTAGATATTTATATGTTCATTCAGATGGCGGTGCAGATATTTCCATGTTCATACAGATGGCGGTGTAGATATTTCCATGTTTATAGAGATAGCGGTGTAGTTATTTCCACTTGTAAAGAGATAGCTTTGTAGACATTTCCATGTACATGCAGATAACTGTGTAAATATTTCCACTTTCATGCAGATAGCGGTGTAGATATTTCCATGTTCAAACAGATAGCGGTGTAGATATTTCCATGCTCATACAGATAGCGGTGTAGATATTTCCATGTTTATACAGATAGTGGTGAAGATGTATGCATGTTTACACAGATAGCGGTGTATATATATCCATGTTCATACAGATCGCTGTGTAGATATTTCCATGTTAATCCAGATGGCTGTCTAGATATATCCATGTTCATGCAGATGGCGGTGAAGATATTTCCATGTTCATACAGATAGCGGTGTAGATATTTAAATGTTCATACAGATAGCGGTGTAGATATTTCCATGTTCATACAGATAGCGGTGTAGATATTTCCATGTTCATACAGATAGCGGTGTAGATATTTCCATGTTCATCCAGATGGCTGTGTAGATATATCCATGTTCATACAGATGGCGGTGAAGATATTTCCATGTTCATACAGATAGCCGTGTAGATATTTCTATGTTTATACAGATAGCAGTGTAGATATTTGCAGGTTTATACAGATAGCGGTGTAGTTATCTCCATCTTAATACAGATGGCGGTGTAGTTATTTATATGTTCATTCAGATGGCGGTGCAGATATTTCCATGTTCATACAGATGGCGGTGTAGATATTTCCATGTTTATAGAGATAGTGGTGTAGTTATTTCCACTTGTAAAGAGATAGCTTTGTAGACATTTCCATGTACATGAAGATAGCTGTGAAGATATTTCCATTTTCATGCAGATAGCGGTGTACATATTTCCATGTTCAAACAGATAGCGGTGTAGATATTTCCATGTTCATACAGATTGCGGTGAAGATATTTCCATGTTCATTCAGATAGCCGTGTAGATATTTCCATGTTCATACAGATAGTGGTGTAGATATTTCCATGTTCATACAGATAGCGGTGTAGCTATTTCCATGTTCATACAGATAGCGGTGTAGATATTTCCATGTTCATCCAGATGGCTGTGTAGATATATCCATTTTCATACAGATGGCGGTGAAGATATTTCCATGTTCATACGGATAGTGGTGTAGATATTTCCATGTTCATACAGATAGCGGTGTAGATATTTCCATGTTCATACAGATAGAGGGGCTGATATTTCCATGTTCATTCAGATAGCGGTGCTGATATTTCCATGTTTATACAGGTAGCGGTGTAGATATTTCCATGTTTATAGAAAGCGGTGTAGATATTTCCATGTTTATACATATAGCGGTGTAGATATTTCCGTGTTTATACAGATAGCGATGTAGATATCTCCATCTTAATACAGATGGCCGTGTAGATATTTATATGTTCATACAGATGGCGGTGCAGATATTTCGATGTTCATACAGATGGCGGTGTAGATATTTCCATGTTCATACAGATAGCGGTGCTTATGTTTCCATGTTTATACAGGTAGCGGTGTACATATTTCCATGTTTATACAGATAGCGGTGTAGATATTTCCATGTTTATACAGATAGCAGTGTAGATATTTCCAAGTTTATACAAATAGCGGTGTAGATATCTCTATCTTAATACAGATGGCGGTGTAGATATTTATATGTTCATATAGATGGTGGTGCAGATATTTCCATGTTCATACAGATGGCGGTGTAGATATTTCCATGTTTATAGATATAGTGGTGTAGTTATTTCCATGTGTAAACAGATAGCTTTGTAGATATTTCTATGTATATGCAGACAGCTGTGTAGATATTTCCATTTTCATGCAGATAGCGGTGTAGATATTTCCATGTTCAAACAGATAGCGGTGTTGATATTTCCATGTTCATACAGATAACGGTGTAGATATTTCCATGTTTATACAGATAGAGGTGAATATATTTGCATGTTTACACAGATAGCGGTGTAGATATTTCCATGTTCATACAGATAGCGGTGTAGATATTTCCATGTTCATCCAGATGGCTGTGTAGATATATCCATGTTCATACAGATGGTGGTGAAGATATTTCCATGTTCGTACAGATAGCGGTGTAGATATTTCCATGTTCATACAGATAGCGGTGTAGCTATTTCCATGTTCATACAGATAGCGGTGTAGATATTTCCATGTTCATCCAGATGGCTGTGTAGATATATCCATGTTCATACAGATGGCGGTGAAGATATTTCCATGTTCATACAGATAGCGGTGTAGATATTTCCATGTTCATACAGATAGCGGTGTAGATATTTCCATGTTCATACAGATAGCGGTGTAGCTATTCCCATGTTCATACAGATAGCGGTGTAGATATTTCCATGTTCATCCAGATGGCTGTGTAGATATATCAATGTTCAAACAGATGGCGGTGAAGATATTTCCATGTTCATACAGATAGCCGTGTAGATATTTCCATGTTCATACAGATAGTGGTGTAGATATTTCCATGTTCATACAGATAGCGGTGTGGCTATTTCCATGTTCATACAGATAGCGTTATAGATATTTCCATCTTCATCCAGATGGCTGTGTAGATATATCCATTTTCATACAGATGGCGGTGAAGATATTTCCATATTCACGCAGATAGCGGTGTAGATATTTCCATGTTTATAGAGATAGCGATGTAGTTATTTCCATGTTCATACAGATAACGGTGTAGGTATATCCATCCTTATAGAAATAGCGGTGTAGATATTTCCATGTAGATACAGATAGCGGTGTAGTTATTTCCATGTTTATACAGATGGCCCTGTAGATATTTCCATGTTTATACAGATAGCGGTGTAGATATTTCCATGTTTATACACATAGCTGTGTAGATATTTGCATGTTTATACGGATAGCCGTGTAGATATTTCCATGTTTATACAGATACCGGTGTAGATATTTCCATTTTTATACAGATAGCCATGTAGATATTTCCATGTTTACACAGATAGCGGTGTAGATATATCCATGTTTATACAGATAGCGTTCTATTTATTTCCATGTGTGTACACATAGTTCTGTAGATATTTCAACGTTTATAGAGATAGCGGTGTAGATATTTCCATGTTCCTACAGTTGGTGGTGTAGATATTTCCATGTTTACACAGAAAGTGGTGTAGATATTTCCATGTTTATAGATTTAGCAGTGTAGATATTTCCATGTTTATCCAGATAGCGGTGTACGTATTTCCATATTTATACAGATGGCGGTGAAGATATTTCCATGTTTGTAGAGAAAGCAGTGTAGATATTTCCATGTTCCTACAGATGGCGGTGTAGATATTTCCATGTTTATGGAGTTGTCGGTTTAGATATTTACATGTTCCTACAGATGGTGTTGTAGATATTTCCATGTTTATACAGATAGCGGTGTAGGTATTTCCATGTTTATACACATTACGGTGTAGATATTTCCATGTTTTAAGAGATAGCGGTTTAGATATTTCCATGTTTACACAGACAGTGTTGTAGATATTTCCATGTTTATACAGATAGCAGTGTAGATATTTCCATGTATACACAGATAGCGGTGTAGATATTTCCATGTTTATACAGATAGCGGTGTAGATATTTCCATGTTTATACAGATAGCGGTGTATGTATTTCCTTGTTTATACAGATAGCGGTGTAGATATTTCCACGTTTATAGAGATAGCAGTGTAGATATTTCCATGTTTATACAGATAGCATTGTAGATATTTCCAAGTTCATAGAGATAGCGGTTTAGACATTTCCATGTTCCTACAGATGGCGGTGTAGATATTTCCATGTTAATACAGATGGTGCTGTAGATATTTCCATGTACATACAAATGGCGGTGTAGATATTTCCATGTTTATAGATATAGCGGTGTAGATATTTCCATCTTTATCCAGATGGCGGTGTACGTATTTCCATGTTTATACAGATGGCGTTGTAGATTTTTCCAAGTTTATAGAGTTCGCGTTGTAGATATTTCCATGTTCCTACAGATGGCACTGTAGGTATTTCCATGTTTACAGAGTTGGCAGTGTAGATATTTCCATGTTCCTACAGATGGCGGTGTAGATATTTCCATGTTTACAGAGTAGGCGGTGTAGATATTTCCATGTTCCTACAGATGGCGTTGTAGATATTTCCATCTTTATAGAGATTGCGCTGTAGATATTTCCACGTTCATACAGATGGCGGTGTAGAAATTTCCATCTTTATAGAGATGGCAGTGTAGGTATTTGCATCTTAATACAGATAGAGGTGTAGATAATTCCATGTTTAAACAGTTGGCGGTGTAGATATTTCCATCTTTATAGAGATTGCGCTGTAGATATTTCCATGTTCATACAGATGGCGGTGTAGATATTTCCATGTTCATATAGATGGCGGTGTAGATATTTCCATCTTCATACAGATAGCGGTGTAGATATTTCCATGTTTATTCAGATGGCGGTGTAGATATTTTCATGTCGATACAGATGGCAGTGTAGGTATTTCCATGTTTATAGAGACGGAGGTGTAGATATTTCCATGTTTATAGAGATAGCGTTGTAGATGTTTCCATGTATATACAGATAGCGGTGTATATATTTCCATGTTTATACAGATAGCGGTGTAGATATTTCAATATTCATACAGATGGCGTTGTAGATATTTCCATGTTCATACAGATGGCGGTGTAGATATTTCCACGTTTATAGAGATAGCGGTGTAGTTATTTCCATGTTTATGGAGATATCGTTGTAGATATTTTCATGTTTATACAAATAGCAGTGTAGGTATTTCAATGTTTGTAAAGATAGCAGTGTAGATATTTCCATGTTTATAGAGATAGCGGGGTAGATATTTCCCTGTTTTACAGGTAGCAGTTTAGATATTTCCGTGTTTATGCAGATAGCAGTGTAGATATTTCCACGTTTATAGAGATAGCGGTGTAGTTATTTCCAAGTTCATACAGATAACGGTGTAGATATATCCATCTTTACAGAGATAGCGGTTTTGATATTTCCATGGAAATACAGATAGCGGTGTAGTTATTTCCATGTTTATACAGATGGCCCTGCAGATATTTCCATGTTTATACAGATAGCCGTGTAGACATTTGCATGTTTACACAGATAGCGGTGTAGATATTTCCATGTTTATACAGATAGCGGTGTATTTATTTCTATGTGTGTACACATAGTTCTGTAGATATTTCAACGTTTATAGAGATAGCGGTGTAGATATTTCCATGTTCCTACAGTTGGTGGTGTGGATATTTCCATGTTTACACAGAAAGTGGTGTAGATATTTCCATGTTTATAGATATAGCAGTGTAGATATTTCCATGTTTATCCAGATAGCGGTGTACGTATTTCCATATTTACACAGATGGCGGTGAAGTTATTTCCATGTTTGTAGAGAAAGCGGTGTAGATATTTCCATGTTCCTACAGATGGCGGTGTAGATATTTCCATGTTTATAGAGTTGTCGGTTTAGATATTTACATGTTCCTACAGATGGTGTTGTAGATATTTCCATGTTTATACAGATAGCGGTGTAGGTATTTCCATGTTTACACAGACAGTGTTGTAGATATTTCCATGTTTATGCAGATAGCAGTGTAGATATTTCCATGTATACACAGATAGCGGTGTAGATATTTCCATGTTCATACAGATGGCGGTGTAGATATTTCCACGTTTATAGAGATAGCGGTGTAGTTATTTCCATGTTTATGGAGATATCATTGTAGATATTTTCATGTTTATACAAATAGCAGTGTAGGTATTTCAATGTTTGTAAAGATAGCAGTGTAGATATTTCCATGTTTATAGAGATAGCGTGGTAGATATTTCCCTGTTTTACAGGTAGCAGTTTAGATATTTCCGTGATTATGCAGATAGCAGTGTAGATATTTCCACGTTTATAGAGATAGCGGTGTAGTTATTTCCATGTTCATACAGATAACGGTGTAGATATATCCATCTTTATAGAGATAGCGGTGTTGATATTTCCATGGAGATACAGATAGCGGTGTAGTTATTTCCAAGTTTATACAGATGGCCCTGCAGATATTTCCATGTTTATACAGATAGCGGTGTAGATATTTCCATGTTTATACACATTGCTGTGTAGATATTTGCATGTTTATACGGATAGCGGTGTAGATATTTCCATGTTTATACAGATACCGGTGTAGATATTTCCATGTTTATACAGATAGCCGTGTAGACGTTTCCATGTTTACACAGATAGCGGTGTAGATATTTCCATGTTTATACAGATAGCGGTGTATTTATTTCCATGTGTGTACACATAGTTCTGTAGATATTTCAACGTTTATAGAGATAGCGGTGTAGATATTTCCATGTTCCTACAGTTGGTGGTGTGGATATTTCCATGTTTGCACAGAAAGTGGTGTAGATATTTCCATGTTTATAGATATAGCAGTGTAGATATTTCCATGTTTATCCAGATAGCGGTGTACGTATTTCCATATTTACACAGATGGCGGTGAAGTTATTTCCATGTTTGTAGAGAAAGCGGTGTAGATATTTCCATGTTCCTACAGATGGCGGTGTAGATATTTCCATGTTTATAGAGTTGTCGGTTTAGATATTTACATGTTCCTACAGATGGTGTTGTAGATATTTCCATGATTATACAGATAGCGGTGTAGGTATTTCCATGTTTACACAGACAGTGTTGTAGATATTTCCATGTTTATACAGATAGCAGGGTAGATATTTCCATGTATACACAGATAGCGGTGTAGATATTTCCATGTTTATACAGATAGCGGTGTAGATATTTCCATGTTTATACAGATACCGGTGTATGTATTTCCTTGTTTATACAGATAGCGGTCTAGATATTTCCAAGTTTATAGAGATAGCGCTTTAGACATTTCCATGTTCCTACAGATGGCGGTGTAGATATTTCCATGTTAATACAGATAGTGCTGTAGGTATTTCCATGTACATACAAATGGCGGTGTAGATATTTCCATGTTTATAGATATAGCGGTGTAGATATTTCCATGTTTATCCAGATAGCGGTATACGTATTTCCATGTTTATAAAGATGGCGTTGTAGATATTTCCATGTCTATAGAGATCGCGTTGTAGATATTTCCATGTTCCTACAGATGGCGGTGTAGATATTTCCATGTTTATAGAGTTGGCGGTTTAGATATTTACATGTTCCTACAGATGGTGTTGTAGATATTTCCATGTTTATACAGATAGCGGTGTAGGTATTTCCATGTTTATACACATTACGGTGTAGATATTTCCATGTTTTAAGAGATAGCGGTGTAGGTATTTCCATGTTTACACAGACAGTGTTGTAGATATTTCCATGTTTATACAGATAGCAGTGTAGATATTTCCATGTATACACAGATAGCGGTGTAGATATTTCCATGTTTATACAGATCGCGGTGTAGATATTTCCATGTTTATACAGATAGCGGTGTATGTATTTCCTTGTTTATACAGATAGCGGTGTAGATATTTCCACGTTTATAGAGATAGTGGTGTAGATATTTCCATGTTTATACAGATAGCATTGTAGATATTTCCAAGTTTATAGAGATAGCGGTTTAGACATTTCCATGTTCCTACAGATGGCGGTGTAGATATTTCCATGTTAATACAGATGGTGCTGTAGATATTTCCATGTACATACAAATGGCGGTGTAGATATTTCCATGTTTACAGAGTTGGCGGTGTAGATATTTCCATTTTCCTACAGATGGCGTTGTAGATATTTCCATCTTAATACAGATAGCGGTGTAGATATTTCCATGTTTATTCAGATGGCGGTGTAGATATTTTCATGTCGATACAGATGGCAGTGTAGGTATTTCCATGTTTATAGAGACGGCGGGGTAGATATTTCCTTGTTTATAGAGATAGCGGTGTAGATGTTTCCATGTATATACAGATAGCGGTGCATATATTTCCATGTTTATACAGATAGCAGTGTAGATATTTCCATGTATACACAGATAGCGGTGTAGATATTTCAATGTTCATACAGATGGCATTGTAGATATTTCCATGTTCATACATATGGCGGTGTAGATATTTCCACGTTTATAGAGATAGCGGTGTAGTTATTTCCATGTTTATGGAGATAGCGTTGTAGATATTTCCATGTTTATACAAATAGCAGTGTAGGTATTTCAATGTTTGTAAAGATAGCAGTGTAGATATTTCCATGTTTATAGAGATAGCGGGGTAGATATTTCCCTGTTTTACAGGTAGCAGTTTAGATATTTCCGTGTTTATGCAGATAGCAGTGTAGATATTTCCATGTTTATTGAGATAGCGGTGTAGTTATTTCCATGTTCATACAGATAACGGTGTAGATATATCCATCTTTATACAGATAGCGGTGTAGATATTTCCATGTAGATACAGATAGCGGTGTAGTTATTTCCATGTTTATACAGATGGCCCTGTAGATATTTCCATGTTTATACAGATAGCGGTGTAGATATTTCCATGTTTATACACATGGCTGTGTAGATATTTGCATGTTTATACAGATAGCGGTGTAGATATTTCCATGTTTATACAGATAGCGGTGTAGATATTTCCATGTTTATACAGATAACCGTGTAGATATTTCCATGTTTACACAGATAGCGGTGTAGATATATCCATGTTTATACAGATAGCGTTGTATTTATTTCCATGTGTGTACACATAGTTCTGTAGATATTTCAACGTTTATAGAGATAGCGGTGTAGATATTTCCATGTTCCTACAGTTGGTGGTGTAGATATTTCCATGTTTACACAGAAAGTGGTGTAGATATTTCCATGTTTATAGATTTAGCAGTGTAGATATTTCCATGTTTATCCAGATAGCGGTGTACGTATTTCCATATTTATACAGATGGCGGTGAAGATATTTCCATGTTTGTAGAGAAAGTGGTGTAGATATTTCCATGTTCCTACAGATGGTGGTGTAGATATTTCCATGTTTATGGAGTTGTCGGTTTAGATATTTACATGTTCCTACAGATGGTGTTGTAGATATTTCCATGTTTATACAGATAGCGGTGTAGGTATTTCCATGTTTATACACATTACGGTGTAGATATTTCCATGTTTATAGATATAGCGGTGTAGATATTTCCATGTTTATCCAGATAGCGGTGTACGTATTTCCATGTTTATACAGATGGCGTTGTAGATATTTCCATGTTTATAGAGATCTCGTTGTAGATATTTCCATGTTCCTACAGATGGCAGTGTAGATATTTCCATGTTTACAGAGTTGGCGGTGTAGATATTTCCATGTTCCTACAGATGGCGGTGTAGATATTTCCATGTTTACAGAGTTGGCGGTGTAGATATTTCCATGTTCCTTCAGATGGCGTTGTAGATATTTCCATCGTTATAGACATTGCACTGTAGATATTTCCACGTTCATACAGATGGCGGTGTAGATATTTCCATGTTGATTCAGATGGCGGTGAAGATATTTCCATTTTTATAGAGATGGCGGTGAAGATATTTCCATGTTTACACAGATAGTGGTGTAGATATTTCCATGTTTACACAAATAGTGGTGTAGATATTTCCATGATTCTACAGTTGGTGGTGTAGATATTTCCATGTTTACACAGGTAGTGTTGTAGATATTTCCAAGTTTATGCAGATAGCGGTGTAGATATTTCCATGTTTATACAGAAAGCGGTGTAGATATTTCCATGTTCATACAGATGGCGCTGTACACATTTCCATGTTTATAGAGTTGGAGGTTTAGACATTTGCGTGTTCATACAGATGGCGGTGTAGCTCTTTCCATTTTATATAGTTGGCAGTGTAGATTTTTCCATGTTCATACAGATGGCGGTGAAGATATTTCCATGTTTATACACATAACGGTGTAGATATTTCCAGGTTTTAAGAGATACCGCTGTAGATATTTCCATGTTTACACAGATAGCGGTGTAGGTATTTCCATATTTGCACAGATAGCGGTGTAGACATTTCCATGTTTGTACAGATAGTGGTGTAGATATTTCCATGTTTACACAGATAGCGGTGTAGGTATTTCCTTGTTTACATAGATAGCGGTGTAGATATTTCCATGTTTATACAAATAGCGGTGTAGATATTTCCATGTGTATACAGTTAACGGTGTAGATATTTAAATGTTCCTACAGATGGCTGTGTAGATATTTCCATCTTTATACAGATAGCGGTGGGGACATTTCCATCTTTATACACATAGCGGTGTAGATATTTCCATGTTTGTACAGATGGCGGTGTAGATATTTCCATGTGTATACAGATAACGGTGTAGATATTTCCATGTGTATACAGATAACGGTGTAGATATTTCCATGTTTATAGAGATAGCGGTGTAGTTATTTCCATGTGTAAAGAGATAGCTTTGTAGACATTTCCATGTACATGCAGATAGCTGTGTAGATATTTCCATTTTCATGCAGTTAGCGGTGTAGATATTTCCATGTTCAAACAGATAGCGGTGTAGATATTTCCATGTTCATACAGATAGCGGTGTAGATATTTCCATGTTTATACAGATAGCGGTGAAGATGTATGCATGTTTACACAGATAGCGGTGTGTATATTTCCATGTTCATACAGATAGCTGTGAAGATATTTCCATGTTCATCCAGATGGCTGTGTAGATATATCCATGTTCATACAGATGGCGGTGAAGATATTTCCATGTTCATACAGATAGCGGTGTAGATATTTCCATGTTCATACAGATAGCGGTGTAGATATTTCCATGTTCATACAGATAGCGGTGTGGATATTTCCATGTTCATCCAGATGGCTGTGTAGATATATCCATGTTCAGACAGATGGCGGTGAAGATATTTCCATGTTCATAAAGATAGCGGTGTAGATATTTCCATGTTAATACAGATAGTGGTGTAGATATTTCCATGTTCATACAGATAGCGGTGTAGCTATTTCCATTTTCATACAGAGAGCGGTGTAGATATTTCCATGTTCATCCAGATGGCTGTGTAGATATATCCATGTTCAACCAGATGGCGGTGAAGATATTTGCATGTTCATACGGATAGTGTTGTAGATATTTCCATGTTCATACAGATAGCGGTGTAGATATTTCCATGTTCATACAGATAGAGGGGCTGATATTTCCATTTTCATACAGATAGCGGTACTTATATTTCCATGTTTATACAGGTAGCGGTGTAGATATTTCCATGTTTATACAGATAGCGGTGTAGATATTTCCATGTTTATAGAGATAGCGGTGTAGATATTTCCATGTTTATAGAGATAGCGGTGTAGATATCTCCATCTTAATACAGATGGCCGTGTAGATATTTATATGTTCATACAGATGGCGGTGCAGATATTTCCATGTTCATACAGATGGCGGTGTAGATATTTCCATGTTCATACAGATAGCGGTGTAGTTATTTCCATGTGTAATTTGATAGCTGTGTAAATATTTCCATGTATATGCGGATAGCTGTGTAGATATTTCCATTTTCATGCAGATAGCGGTTCAGATATTTCCATGTTCAAACAGATAGCGGTTTAGATATTTCCATGCTCATACAGATAGCGGTGTAGATATTTCCATGTTTATACAGATGGCGGTGAAGATGTATGCATGTTTACACAGATAGCGGTGTAGATATTTCCATGTTCATACAGATAGCGGTATAGATATTTCCATGTTCATACAGATAGCGGTGTAGATATTTCGATGTTCATCCAGATGGCTGTGTAGATATATCCATGTTCATATAGATAGCGGTGTAGATATTTCCATGTTCATACAGATAGTGCTGTAGATATTTCAATGTTCATACAGATAGCGGTGTAGCTATTTCCATGTTCATACAGATAGCGGTGTAGATATTTCCATGTTCGCACAGATTGCGGTGTAGATATTTCCGTGTTCATACAGATAGCGGTGCTTATATCTCCATGTTTTTACAGATAGCGGTGTAGATATTTCCATGTTTATACAGATAGCGGTGTAGATATTTCCATGTTTATGCAGATAGCGGTGTAGATATTTCCAAGTTTCTTCAGATAGCGGTGTAGATATCTCCATCTTAATACAGATGGCGGTGTAGATATTTATATGTTCATACAGATGGCGGTGCAGATATTTCCATGTTCATACATATGGCGGTGTAGATATTTCCATGTTTATAGATATAGTGGTGTAGTTTTTTCCATGTGTAAAGAGATAGCTTTGTAGATATTTCCATGTATATGCAGACAGCTGTGTAGATATTTCCATTTTCTTGCAGATAGCGGTGTAGATATTTCCATGTTCAAACAGTTAGCGGTGTAGATATTTCCATGTTCATACAGATAGCGGTGTAGATATTTCCATGTTTATACAGATAGCGGTGAAGATGTATGCATGTTTACACAGATAGCGGTGTAGATATTTCCATGTTCATACAGATAGCGGTGTAGATATTTCCATGTTCATCCAGAAGGCTCTGTAGATATATCCATGTTCATACAGATGGCGGTGAAGATATTTCCATGTTCGTACAGATAGCGGTGTAGATGTTTCCATGTTCATACAGATATTGGTGTAGATATTTCCATGTTCATACAGATAGCGGTGTAGCTATTTCCATGTTCATGCAGATAGCGGTGTAGATATTTCCATGTTCATCCAGATGGCTGTGTAGATATATCCATGTTCATACAGATGGCGGTGAAGATATTTCCATGTTCATACAGATTGCGGTGTAGATATTTCCATGTTCATAGAAATAGTGGTGTAGATATTTCCATGTTCATACAGATAGTGGTGTAGCTATTTAAATGTTCATACAGAGAGCGGTGTAGATATTTCCATGTTCATCCAGATGGCTGTGTAGACATATCCATGTTCATACAGATGGCGGTGAAGATGATTCCATGTTCATACAGATAGCGGTGTAGATATTTCCATGTTCATAGAGATAGCGGTGAGGATATTTCCAAGTTTATACAGGTAGCGGTGTAGATATGCCCATGTTTATACAGATAGCGGTGTAGATATTTCCATGTTTATACAGATAGCAGTGCAGATATTTCCATGTTTAAACAGATTGCGATTAAGATGTATGCATATTTACACAGATAGCGGTGTAGATATTTCCATGTTCATACTGATAGTGGTGTAGATATTTCCATGTTCATCCAGATGGCTGTGTAGATATATCCATGTTCATTCAGATAGCGGTGTAGATATTTCCATGTTCATACAGGTAGTGGTGTAGATATTTCCATGTTCATACAGATAGCGGTGTAGCTATTTCCATGTTCATACAGATAACGGTGTAGATATACCCATGTTCATACAGATAGCGGTGTAGATATTTCCATGTTCATCCAGATGGCTGTGTAGATATATCCATGTTCATACAGATAGTGGCGTACATATTTCCATGTTCATACAGATAGTGGTGTAGATATTTCCATGTTCATACAGATAGCGGTGTTGCTCTTTCCATATTCATACAGATAGCGGTGTAGATATTTCCATGTTCGTACAGATAGCAGTGTAGAAATTTCCATGTTCATACAGATAGCGGTGCTGATATTTCCATGTTTATACAGGTAGCGGTGCAGATATTTCCATGTTTATACAGATAGCGGTGTGGATATTTCCATGTTTATAGAGATAGCGGTGTAGATATTTCCAGGTTTATACAGATAGCGGTGTAGATATCTCCATCTTAATACAGATGGCGGTGTAGATATTTATATGTTCATACAGATGGCGGTGCAGATATTTCCATGTTCATACAGATGACGGTGTAGATATTTCCATGTTTATAGATATAGTGGTGTAGTTATTTCCATGTGTAAAGAGATAGCTTTGTAGATATTTCTATGTATATGCAGACAGCTGTGTAGATATTTCCATTTTCATGCACATAGCGTTTTAGATATTTCCATGTTCAAACAGATAGCGGTGTAGATATTTCCTTGTTCATACAGATAGCGGTGTAGATATTTCCATGTTCATACAGATAGCGGTGTAGATATTTCCATGTTCATACCAATAGCGGTGTAGACATTTCCATGTTCATACAGATAGCGGTGTAGATATTTCCATGTTCATACAGATAGCGGTGTAGATATTTCCATGTTAGTACAGATAGCGGTGTAGATATTTCCATGTTCATACTGATAGCGGTGTAGATATTTCCATGTTCATCCAGATGGCTGTGTAGATATATCCATGTTCATACAGATAGCGGTGTAGATATTTCCATGTTCATACAGATAGCGGTGTAGATATTTCCATGTTCATCCAGATGGCTGTGTAGATATATCCATGTTCATACAGATAGTGATGTAGATATTTCCATGTTCATACAGATAGTGGTGTAGATATTTCCATGTTCATACAGATAATGGTGTAGATATTCCCATGTTCATACAGATAGCGGTGTAGATATTTCCATGTTCATCCAGATGGCTGTGTAGATATATCCATGTTCATACAGATAGTGATGTAGATATTTCCATGTTCATACAGATAGTGGTGTAGATATTTCCATGTTCATACAGATAGCGGTGTTGCTATTTCCATATTCATGCAGATAGCGGTGTAGATATTTCCATGTTCGTACAGATAGCGGTGTAGAAATTTCCATGTTCATACAGATAGCAGTGCTGATATTTCCATGTTTATACAGGTAGCGGTGCAGATATTTCCATGTTTATACAGATAGCGGTGTAGATATTTCCATGTTTATACAGATAGCGGTGTAGATATTTCCAGGTTTATACAGATAGCGGTGTAGATATCTCCATCTTAATACAGATGGCGGTGTGGATATTTATATGTTCATACAGATGGCGGTGCAAATATTTCCATGTTCATACAGATGGCCGTGTAGATATTTCCATGTTTATAGATATAGTGGTGTAGTTATTTCCATGTGTAAAGAGATAGCTTTGTAGATATTTCTATGTATATGCAGACAGCTGTGTAGATATTTCCATTTTCATGCAGATAGCGGTGTAGATATTTCCATGTTGAAACAGATAGCGGTGTAGATATTTCCATGTTCATACAGATAGCGGTGTAGATATTTCCATGTTTATACAGATAGCGGTGAAGATGTATGCATGTTTACACAGATAGCGGTGTAGATATTTCCATGTCCATACAGATAGCGGTGTAGCTATTTCCATGTTCATGCAGATGGCTGTGTAGATATTTCCATGTTCATCCAGATGGCTGTGTAGAAATATCCATGTTCGTACAGATGGCGGTGAAGATATTTCCATGTTCATACAGATAGCGGTGTAGATATTTCCAAGTTCATACAGATAGTGGTGTAGATATTTCCATGTTCATACAGATAGTGGTGTAGCTATTTCAATGTTCATACAGATAGCGATGTAGATATTTCCATGTTCATCCAGATGGCTGTGCAGACATATCCATGTTCATACAGATGGCGGTGAAGATAATTCCATGTTCATACAGATATCGGTGTAGATATTTCCTTGTTCATACAGATAGTGGTGTAGATATTTCCACGTTCATACAGATAGTGGGGCTGATATTTCCATGTTCATACAGATAGCAGTGCTGATATTTCCATGTTTATACAGGTAGCGCTGTACATATTTCCATGCTTATATAGATAGCGGTGTAGATATTTCCATGTTTATACAGATAGCGGTGTAGATATCTCCCTCTTAATACAGATGGCCGTGTAGATATTTATATGTTCATACAGATGGCGGTGCAGGTATATCCATGTTCATACAGATGGCGGTGTAGATATTTCCATGTTCATACAGATAGCGGTGTAGTTATTTCCAAGTGTAAAGAGATAGCTCTGTAGATATTTCAATGTATATGCAGATAGCTCTGTAGATATTTCCATTTACATGCAGATAGCGGTGTAGATATTTCCATGTTCAAACAGATAGCGGTGTAGATATTTCCATTTTCATACAGATAGCGGTGTAGATATTTCCATGTTTATACAGATGGCGGTGAAGATGTATGCATGTTTACACAGATAGCTGTGTAGATATTTCCATGTTCATACAGATAGCGGTGTAGATATTTCCATGTTCATCCAGATGGCTGTGTAGATATATCCATGTTCATACAGATAGCGGTGTAGATATTTCCATGTTCATAAAGATAGTGGTGTAGATACTTCCATCTTCATACAGATAGCGGTGTAGCTATTTCCATGTTCATACAGATAGCGGTGTAGATATTTCCATGTTCATACAGATAGTGGTTTAGTTATTTCCATGTTCATACAGATAGCGGTGTAGCTATTTCCATGTTCATACAGATAGCGGTGTAGATATTTCCATGTTTATCCAGATGGCTGTGTAGATATATCCAAGTTCATACAGATGGCGGTGAAGATATTTCCATGTTCATACGGATAGCGGTATAGATATTTCCATTTTCATACAGATAGCGGTTTAGATATTTCCATGTTCATACAGATAGAGGGGCTGATATTTCCATGTTCATAAAGATAGCGTTGCTGATATTTCCATGTTTATACAGGTAGCAGTGTAGATATTTCCATGTTTATACAGATAGCGGTGTAGATATTTCCATGTTTATACAGATAGCGGTGTGGATATTTCCATGTTCATCCAGATGGCTGTGTAGATATATCCATGTTCATACAGATAGCGGTGTAGATATTTCCATGTTCATACAGATAGCGGTGTAGATATTTCCATGTTCATACAGATAGCGGTGTAGCTATTTCCATGTTCATCCAGATAGCGGTGTAGATATTTCCATGTTCGTACAGATAGCGGTGTAGATATTTCCACGTTCATACAGATAGCGGAGCTGATATTTCCATGTTTATACAGGTAGCGGTGTAGATATTTCCAGGTTTATACAGAGAGCCGTGTAGATATCTCCATCTTAATACAGATTGCGGTGTAGATATTTATATGTTCGTACAGATGGCGGTGCAGATATTTCCATGTTCATCCAGATGGCTGTGTAGATATTTCCATGTTTATATAGATAGCGGTGTAGTTATTTCCATGTGTAAGGAGATAGCTTTGTAGACAATTCCATGTACATGCAGATAGCTGTGTAGTTATTTCCATTTTCATGCAGATAGCGCTGTAGATATTTCCATGTTCAAACAAATAGCGGTGTAGATATTTCCATGTTCATCCAGATGGCTGTGTAGATATATCCATGTTCATACAGATAGCGGTATAGATATTTCCATGTTCATACAGATAGCGGTGTAGCTATTTCTATGTTCATCCAGATAGCGGTGTAGATATTTCCATGTTCGTACAGATAGCGGTGTAGATATTTCCATGTTCATACAGGTAGTTGTGTAGTTATTTCCATGTTCTTAAAGATAGCGGTGTAGCTATTTCCATGTTCATACAGATAACGGTGTAGATATTCCCATGTTCATACATATCGCGGTGTAGATATTTCCATGTTCATCCAGATGGCTGTGCAGATATATCCATGTTCATACAGATAGCGGTGTAGATATTTCCATGTTCATACAGATAGCGGTGTAGCTATTTCCAAGTTCCTACAGATAGCGGTGTAGATATTTCCATGTTCGTACAGATAGCGGTGTAGATATTTCCACGTTCATACAGATAGCGGTGCTGATATTTCCATGTTTATACAGGTAGCGGTGTAGATATTTCCATGTTTATACAGATAGCGGTGTAGATATTTCCAGGTTTATACAGAGATCGGTGTAGATATCTCCATCTTAATACAGATGGCGGTGTAGATATTTATATGTTAGTACAGATGGCGGTGCAGATATTTCCATGTTCATCCAGATGGCTGTGTAGATATTTCCATGTTTATAGAGATAGCGGTGTATTTATTTCCATGTGTAAAGAGATAGCTTTGTAGACAATTCCATGTACATGCAGATAGCTGTGTAGAGATTTCCATTTTCATGCAGATGGCGCTGTAGATATTTCCATGTTCAAACAAATAGCGGTGTAGATATTTCCATGTTCATACAGATAGCGGTGTAGATATTTCCATGTTTATACAGATAGCGGTGAAGATGTATGCATGTTTACACAGATAGCGGTGTATGTATTTCCATGTTCATACAGATAGCTTTGTAGATATTTCCATGTTCATCCAGATGGCTGTGTAGTTATATCCATGTTCATACAGATGGCGGTGAAGATATTTCCATGTTCATACAGATAGCGGTGTAGATATTTCCATGCTCATACAGATAGCGGTGTAGATATTTCCATGTTCATACAGATAGCGGTGTAGGTATTTCCATGTTCTTACAGATAGCGGTGTAGATATTTCCATGTTCATCCAAATGGCTGTGTAGATATATCCATGTTCATACAGATGGAGGTGAAGATATTTCCATGTTCATACAGATAGCGGTGTACATATATCCATGTTCATCCAGATGGCTGTGTAGATATCTCCATGTTCATACAGATAGCGGTGTAGATATTTGCATGTTCATGCAGATAGCGGTGTAGCTATTTCCATGTTCATACAGATAGAGGTGTAGATATTTCCATGTTCATACAGATTGCGGTGTAGATATTTCCATGTTCATACAGATAGCGGTGCTTATGTTTCCATGTTTATACAGGTAGCGGTGTAGATACTTCCATGTTTATACAGATAGCGGTGTAGATATTTCCATGTTTATACAGATAGCGGTATAGATATTTCCAAGTTTATACAAATAGCGGTGTAGTTATCTCCATCTTAATACAGATGGCGGTGTAGATATTTATATGTTCATATTTCCATGTTCATACAGATGGCGGTGTAGATATTTCCATGTTCATACAGATGGCGGTGTAGATATTTCCATGTTTATAGATACAGTGGTGTAGTTATTTCCATGTGTAAACAGATAGCTTTGTAGTTATTTCCATGTATATGCAGACAGCTGTGTAGATATTTCCATTTTCATGCAGATAGCGGTGTAGATATTTTCTTGTTCAAACAGATAGCGGTGTTGATATTTCCATGTTCATACAGATAGCGGTGTAGATATTTCCATGTTTATACAGATAGCGGTGAAGATGCATGCATGTTTACACAGATAGCGGTGTAGATATTTCCATGTTCATACAGATAGCGGTGTAGATATTTCCATGTTCATCCAGATGGCTGTGTAGATATATCCATGTTCATACAGATGGCGGTGAAGATATTTCCATGTTCATACAGATAGAGGTGTAGATATTTCCATGTTCATACAGATAGTGGTGTAGATATTTCCATGTTCATACAGATAGCGGTGTAGCTATTTCCATGTTCATACAGATAGCGGTGTAGATATTTCCATGTTCATAGAGATTGCGGTGTAGATATTTCCATGTTCATACAGATAGCGGTGCTTTTGTTTCCATGTTTATACAGGTAGCGGTGTAGATATTTCCATGTTTATACAGATAGCGGTGTAGATATTTCCATGTTTATACAGATAGCGGTATAGATATTTCCAAGTTTATACAAATAGCGGTGTAGATATCTCCATCTTAATACAGATGGCAGTGTAGATATTTGTATGTTCATACAGATTGTGGTGCAGATATTTCCATGTTCATACAGATGGCGGTGTAGATATTTCCATGTTTATAGATATAGTGGTGCAGTTATTTCCATGTGTAAACAGATAGCTTTGTAAATATTTCCATGTATTTGCAGACAGCTGTGTAGATATTTCCATTTTCATGCAGATAGCGGTGTAGATATTTCCTTGTTCATACAGATAGCGGTGTTGATATTTCCATGTTCATACAGATAGCGGTGTAGATATTTCCATGTTTATACAGATAGCGGTGAAGATGTATGCATGTTTACACTGATAGCGGTGTAGATATTTCCATGTTCATACAGATAGCGGTGTAGATATTTCCATGTTCATCCAGATGGCTGTGTAGATATATATATGTTCATACAGATGGCGGTGAAGATATTTCCATGTTAATACAGATAGCGGTGTAGATATTTCCATGTTCATACAGATAGTGGTGTAGATATTTCCGTGTTCATACAGATAGTGGTGTAGCTATTTCCATGTTCATACAGATAGCGGTATAGATATTTCCATGTTCATCCAGATGGCTGTGTAGACATATCCATGTTCATACAGAGTGCGGTGAAGATAATTCCATGTTCATACAGATAGCGGTGTAGATATTTCCATGTTCATACAGATAGTGGTGTAGATATTTCCATGTTCATACAGATAGAGGGGCTGATATTTCCATGTTCATACAGGTAGCGGTGCTGATATTTCCATGTTTATACAGGTAGCGGTGTAGATATTTCCATGTTTATACAGATAGCATTGTAGATATTTCCATGTTTATACAGATAGCAGTGTAGATATTTCCATGTTTATACAGATAGCGGTGTAGATATCTCCATCTTAATACAGATGGCGGTGTAGATATTTATATGTTCATACAGATGGCCGTGCAGATATTTCCATGTTCATTCAGATGGCGGTGTAGATATTTCCATGTTCATACAGATAGCAGTGTAGTTATTTCCATGTGTTATGAGATAGCTGTGTAGATATTTCCATGTATATGCAGATAGCTGCGTAGATATTTCCATTTTCATGCAGATAGCGGTTTAGATATTTCCATGTTCAAACAGATAGAGGTGTAGATATTTCCATGTTCATACACATAGCGGTTTAGATATTTCCATGTTTATACAGATGGTGGTGAAGATGTGTGCATGTTTACACTGATAGCGGTGTAGATATTTCCATGTTCATACAGATAGCGGTGTAGATATTTCCATGTTAATCCAGATGGCTGTGTAGATATATCCATGTTCACCCAGATAGTGATGTAGATAATTCCATGTTCATACAGCTATTGGTGTAGATATTTCCATGTTCATACAGATAGCGGTGTAGCTATTTCCATGTTCATACAGATAGCGGTGTAGATATTTCCGTGTTCATACAGATAGTGGTGTAGATATTTCCATGTTCATACAGATAGTGGTGTAGCTATTTCCATGTTCATACAGATAGGGGTGTAGATATTTCCATGTTCATTCAGATGGCTGTGTAGATATTTCCATGTTCATACAGATTGCGGTGAAGATATTTCCATGTTCATACGGATAGCGGTGTAGATATTTACATGTTCATACAGATAGCAGTGTAGATATTTCCATGTTCTTCCAGATGGCTGTTTAGATATTTCCATGTTCATTCAAATGGCTGTGTAGATATATCCATGTTCAAACATATGGCGGTGAAGATATTTCCATGTTCATATAGATAGCGGTGTACATATATCCATGTTCATCCAGATGGCTGTGTAGATATATCCATGTTCATACAGATAGTGGTGTAGATATTTCCATGTTCATACAGATAGTGGTGTAGATATTTCCATGTTCATACAGATAGCGGTGTAGCTATTTCCATGTTCATACAGATAGCGGTGTAGATATTTCCATGTTCATACAGATTGCGGTGTAGATATTTCCATGTTCATACAGATAGCGGTGCTTATGTTTCCATGTTCATACAGGTAGCGGTGTAGATATTTCCATGTTTATACAGATAGCGGTGTAGATATTTCCATGTTTATACAGATAGCGGTATAGATATTTCCAAGTTTATACAAATAGCGGTGTAGATATCTCCATCTTAATACAGATGGCGGTGTAGATATTTATATGTTCATACAGATTGTGGTGCAGATATTTCCATGTTCATACAGATGGCGGTGTAGATATTTCCATGTTTATAGATATAGTGGTGTAGTTATTTCCATGTGTAAACAGATAGCTTTGTAGATATTTCCATGTATATGCAGACAGCTGTGTAGATATTTCCATTTTCATGCAGATAGCGGTGTAGATATTTCCATGTTCAAACAGATAGCGGTGTTGATATTTCCATGTTCATACAGATCTCGGTGTAGATATTTCCATCTTTATACAGATAGCGGTGAAGAAGTATTCATGTTTACACAGATAGCGGTGTAAATATTTCCATGTTCATACAGATAGCGGTGTAGATATTTCCATGTTCATCCAGATGGCTGTGTAGATATATCCATGTTCATACAGATGGCGGTGAAGATATTTCCATGTTCATACAGATAGCGGTGTAGATATTTCCATGTTCATACAGATATTGGTGTAGATATTTCCATGTTCATTCAGATAGCGGTGAAGCTATTTCCGTGTTCATGCAGATAGCGGTGTAGATATTTCCATGTTCATCCAGATGGCTGTGTAGATATTTCCATGTTCATCCAAATGGCTGTGTAGATATATCCATGTTCATACAGATGGCGGTGAAGATATTTCCATGTTCATACAGATAGCGGTGTACATATATCCATGTTCATCCAGATGGCTGTGTAGATATAACCATGTTCATACAGATAGCGGTGTAGATATTTCCATGTTCATACAGATAGTGGTGTAGATATTTCCACGTTCATACAGATAGCGGTGTAGCTATTTCCATGTTCATACAGATAGAGGTGTAGATATTTCCATGTTCATACAGATTGCGCTGTAGATATTTCCATGTTCATACAGATAGCGGTGCTTATGTTTCCATGTTTATACAGGTAGCGGTGTAGATATTTCCATGTTTATACAGATAGCGGTGTAGATATCTCCATCTTAATGCAGATGGCGGTGTAGATATTTATATGTTCATACAGATGGCGGTGCAGATATTTCCATGTTCATACAGATGGCGGTGTAGATATTTCCATGTTTATAGAGATAGCGCTGTAGATATTTCCATGTATAAAGAAATAGATTTGTAGATATTTCCACGTATATGCAGATAGCTGTGTAGATATTTCCATTTTCATGCAGATAGTGGTGTAGATATTTCCATGTTCAAACAGATAGCGGTGTAGATATTTCCATGTTCATACAGATAGCGGTGTGGGCATTTCCATGTTCATACAGATAGTGGTGTAGCTATTTCCATGTTCATACAGATAGTGGTGAAGATATTTCCATGTTCATCAAGATGGCTGTGTAGATATTTCCATGTTCATCGAGATGGCTGTGTAGATATTTCCATGTTCATAAAGATAGCGGTGCTGATATTTCCATGTTTATACAGGTAGCGGTGTAGATATTTACATGTTTATACAGATAGCTGTGTAGATATTTCCATGTTTATACAGATAGTGGTGAAGATGTATGCATGTTTACACAGATAGCGGTGTAGATATTTCCATGTTCATACAGACAGCGGTGCTGATATTTCCATGTTCATCCAGATGGCTGTGTAGATATATCCATGTTCATAAAGATGGCGGTGATGATATTTCCATGTTCATACAGATATCGGTGTAGATATTTCCATGTTCACACAGATAGTGGTGTAGATATTTCCATGTTCATACAGATAGCGGTGTAGATATTTCCATGTTCATACAGATAGCGGTGTAGATATTTCCATGTTCAAACAGACAGCGGTGCTGATATTTCCAAGTTCATCCAGATGGCTGTGTAGATATATCTATGTTCATACAGATGGCGGTGTAGAAATTTCCATGTTTATAGAGATAGCGGTGTATTTATTTCCATGTGTTAAGAAATATCTTTGTAGATATTTCCAGGTATATGCAGATTGCTGTGTAGATATTTCCATTTTCATGCAGATAGCGGTGTAGATATTTCCATGCTCAAACAGATAGCGGTGTAGATATTTCCATGTTCATACAGACAGCGGTGTAGATATTTCCATGTTTATCAGATAGCGGTGAAGATGTATGCATGTTTACACAGATAGCGGTGTAGATATTTCCATGTTCATACAGATAGCGGTGTAGATATTTCCATGTTCATCCAGATGGCTGTGTAGATATATCCATGTTCATACAGATGGCGGTGAAGATATTTCCATGTTCATACAGATAGCGGTGTAGATATTTCCATGTTCATACACATGGCGGTGTAGATATTTCCATGTTTATAGAGATAGCGGTGTAGTTATTTCCATGTGTAAAGAAATAGCTTTGTAGATATTTCCATGTATATGCAGATAGCTGTGTAGATATTTCCATTTTCATGCAGATAGCAGTGTAGATATTTCCATGTTCAAACAGATAGCGGTGTAGATATTTCCATGTTCATACAGATAGCGGTGTAGATATTTCCATGTTTATACAGATAGCGGTGAAGTTGTATGCATCTTTACACAGATAGCGGTGTAGATATTTCCATGTTCATACAGTTAGCGCTGTAGATATTTCCATGTTCATCCAGATGGCTGTGTAGATATATCCATGTTCATACAGATGGCGGTGAGGATATTTCCATGTTCATCCAGATAGCGGTGTAGATATTTCCATGTTCATTCAGATAGCGGTGTAGATATTTCCATGTTCCTACAGATAGCGGTGTTGCTATTTCCATGTTCATACATATAGCGGTGTAGATATTTCCATGTTCATCCAGATGGCTGTGTAGATATATCCATGTTCATACAGATGGCGGTGAAGATATTTCCATGTTCATACAGATGGCGGTGTAGATATTTCCATGTTCATACAGATGGCGGTGTGGACATTTCTATGTTCATTCAGATAGCGGTGTAGATATTTCCATGTTCATACAGAGAGCGGTGTAGATATTTCCATGTTCATCCAGATGGCTGTGTAGATATTTCCATGTTCATACAGATAGCGGTGCTGATATTTCCATGTTTATACAGGTAGCGGTGTAGATATTTCCATGTTTATACAGATAGTGGTGTAGATATTTCCATGTTTATAAAGATAGCGGTGTAGATATTTCCAGGTTTATACAGATAGCGGTGTTGATATCTCCATCTTAATACAGATGGCGGTGTAGATATTTATATGTTCATGCAGATGGTGGTGCAGATTTTTCCATGTTCATCCAGAAGGCGGTGTAGATATTTCCATGTTTATAGAGATAGCGGTGTAGTTATTTCCATGTGTAAAGAGATAGCTTTGTAGATATTTCCATGTATATGCAGAGAGCTGTGTAGATATTTCCATTTTCATGCAGATAGCGGTGTAGATATTTCCAAGTTCAAACAGATAGCGGTGTAGATATTTCCATGTTCATACAGATAGCGGTGTAGATATTTCCATGTTTATACAGATGGCGGTGAAGATGTATGCATGTTTTCACAGATAGCGGTGTATATATTTCCATGTTCATACAGATAGCGGTGTAGATATTTCCATGTTCATACAGATAGCGGTGTAGATATTTCCATGTTCATACAAATAGCGGTGTAGCTATTTCCATGTTCATACAGATAGTGGTGTAGATATTTCCATGTTCATACAGACAGCGGTGTAGATATTTCCATGTTCATCCAGATGTCTGTGTAGATATATCCATGTTCATGCAGATGGCGGTGAAGATATTTCCATGTTCATACAGATAGCGATGTAGATATTTCCATGTTCATACAGAGAGCGGTGTAGGTATTTCCATGTTCATACAGATAGAGGGGCTGATATTTCCATGTTCATACAGATAGCGTTGCTGATATTTCCATGTTTATACATGTAGCAGTGTAGATATTTCCATGTTTATACAGATAGCGGTGTAGATATTTCCATGTTTATACAGATAGCGGTGTAGATATTTCCATGTTTATACAGATAGCGGTGTAGATATCTCCATCTTAATTCAGATGGCCGTGTAGATATTTATATGTTAATACAGGTGTCGGTGCAGCTATTTCCATGTTCGTACAGATGGTGGTGTAGATATTTCCATGTTCCTACAGATAGCGGTGTAGTTATTTCCATGTGAAAAGAGATAGCTGTGAAGATATTTCCATGTATATGCAGATAGCTGTGTAGATATTTCCATTTTCATGCAGATAGCGGTGTAGATATTTCCATGTTCAAACAGATTGCGGTGTAGATATTTCCATGTTCATACAGATAGCGGTGTAGATACTTCCATGTTTATACAGATTGCGGTGAAGATGTATGCATATTTACACAGATAGCGGTGTAGATATTTCCATGTTCATACAGATAGCAGTGTAGATATTTCCGTGTTCATCCAGATGGCTGTGTAGATATATCCATGTTCATACAGATAGCAGTGTAGATATTTCCATGTTCATACAGGTAGTGGTGTAGACATTTCCACGTTCATACAGATAGCGGTGTAGCTTTTTCCATGTTCATACAGATAGCAGTGTAGAAATTTCCATGTTCATAGAGATAGCGGTGTAGATATTTCCACGTTCATACAGATAGCGGTGCTGATATTTCCATGTTTATACAGGTAGCGGTGTAGATATTTCCATGTTTATACAGATAGCGGTGTAGATATTTCCATGTTCATGCAGATAGCGGTGTAGATATTTCCATGTTTATACAGATTGCGGAGAAGATGTATGCATATTTACACAGATAGCTGTGTAGATATTTCCATGTCCATACAGATAGCGGTGTATATACTTCCGTGTTCATCCAGATGGCTGTGTAGATATATAAATGTTCATACAGATAGCAGTGTAGATATTTCCATGTTCATACAGGTAGTGATGTAGATATTTCCATGTTCATACAGGTAGCGGTGTAGGTATTTCCATGTTCATACAGATAGCGGTGTAGAAATTTCCATGTTCATAGAGATAGCGGTGTAGATATTTCCAAGTTCATACAGATAGCGTTGCTGATATTTCCATGTTTATACAGGTAGCGGTGTAGATATTTCCATGTTTATACAGATTGCATTGTAGATATTTCCATGTATATACAGATAGCAGTGTAGATATTTCCAAGTTTATACAGATAGCGGTGTAGATATCTCCATCTTAATATAGATGGCGGTGTAGATGTTTATATGTTCATACAGATGGCGGTGCACATATTTCGATGTTCATACTGATGGCAGTGTAGATATTTGTATGTTTATAGAGATAGCGCTGTAGTTATTTCCATGTGTAAAGTGATAGCTTTGTAGATATTTCCATGTATATGCAGATCGCTGTGTAGATATTTCCATTTTCATGCAGATAGCGGTGTAGATATTTCCATGTTCAAACAGATAGCGGTGTAGATATTTCCATGTTCAAACAGGTAGCAGTGTAGATATTTCCATGTTTGTACAGATAGTGGTGAAGATGTATGCATGTTTACACGGATAGCGGTGTAGATATTTCCATGTTCATACAGATAGCGTTGTAGATATTTCCATGTTTATACAGATAGCGGTGTAGATATATACATCTTAATACAGATGGCGGTGTAGATATTTATAAGTTCATACACATGGCTGTGCAGATATTTCCATGTTCATACAGATGGCGGTGTAGATATTTCCATATTCATACAGATAGCGGTGTAGTTATTTCCATGGGTAAAGTGATAGCTGTGTAGATATTTCCATGTATATGCAGATAGCTGTGTAGATATTTCCATTTTCGTGCTGATAGCGGTTTAGATATTTCCATGTTCAAACAGATAGTGGTGTACATATTTCCATTTTCATACAGATAGCGGTGCAGATATTTCCATGCTTATACAGATTGCGGTGAAGATGTATGCATGTTTACACAGATAGCGGTGTAGATATTTCCATGTTCATGCAGATGGCTGTGTAGATATATCCATGTTCATACAGATAGCGGTGTAGATATTTCCATGTTCATACAGATAGCCGTGTCGATATTTCCATGTTCATACAGATAGCGGTGTAGATATTTGCATGTTCATACAGATAGCGGTGCTGATATTTCCATGTTTATACAGGTAGCGGTGCAGATATTTCCATGCTTATACAGATTGCGGTGAAGATGTATGCATGTTTACACAGATAGCAGTGTAGATATTTCCATGTTCATACAGATAGCGGTGTAGATATTTCCATGTTAATACAGATAGCAGTGTAGATATCTCCTTCTTAATACAGATGGCGGTGTAGATATTTGTATGTTCATACAGATGGCGGTGCAGTTATTTCCATGTTCATACAGATTGCGGTGTAGATATTTCCATGTTTATAGAGATAGCGGTGTAGTTATTTCCATGTGTAATGAGATCGCTGTGTAGATATTTCCATGCATATGCAGACAGCTATGTAGATATTTCCATTTTCATGCAGACAGCGGTGTAGATATTTCCATGTTCATACAGATATCAGTGTAGATATTTCCATGTTCATACAGATAGTGGTGTAGATATTTCCTTGTTCATACAGAGAGCGTTGTAGCTATTTCCATGTTCATAGATATAGCGGTGTAGATATTTCCATGTTCGTACAGATAGCGGTGTAGATATTTCCATGTTCATACATATAGCGGTGCTGATATTTCCATGTTTATACAGGTAGCGGTGTAGATATCTCCATCTTAATATAGATGGCGGTGTAGATATTTATGTGTTCATACTGATGGCGGTGCAGATATTTCCATGTTCATACTGATGGCGGTGTAGATATTTGTATGTTTATAGAGATAGCGCAGTAGTTATTTCCATGTGTAAAGTGATAGCTTTGTAGATATTTCCATGTATATGCAGATCGCTGTGTAGATATTTCCATTTTCATGCAGATAGCGGTGTAGATATTTCCATGTTCAAACAGATAGCGGTGTAGATATTTCCATGTTCAAACAGATAGCATTGTAGATATTTCCATGTTTGTACAGATAGTGGTGAAGATGTATGCATGTTTACACAGATAGCGGTGTAGATATTTCCATGTTCATGCAGATAGCGGTGTAGATATTTCCATGTTCATCGAGATGGCTGTGTAGATATATCCATGTTCATACAGATGGCGGTGAAGATATTTCCATGTTCATACAGATAGCGGTGTAGTTATTTCCATGTGTAAAGAGATAGCTCTGTAGATATTTCCATGTATATGCAGATAGCTCTGTTGATATTTCCATTTTCATGCAGATAGCGGTTTAGATATTTCCATGTTCAAACAGATAGCGGTGTAGATATTTCCATGTTCATAGAGATAGCGGTGTAGATATTTCCATGTTCATACAGATAGAGGGGCTGATATTTCCATGTTCATACAGATAGCGGTGTAGATATTTCCATGTTCATACAGGTAGTGGTGTAGATATTTCCATGTTCATACAGATAGCGGTGTAGCTATTTCCATGTTCGTACAGATAGCGGGGTAGAAATATCCATGTTCATAGAGATAGCGGTGTAGATATTTCCATGTTCATTCATATAGCGGTGCTGATATTTCCATGTTTATACAGGTAGCGGTGTAGATATTTCCATGTTTATACAGATTGCGGTGTAGATATTTCCATGTTTATACAGATAGCGGTGTAGATATTTCCAAGTTTATACCGATAGCGGTCTAGATATCTCCATCTTAATATAGATGGCGGTGTAGATATTTATTTGTTCATACAGATAGCGGTGTAGAAATATCCATGTTCATAGAGATAGCGGTGTAGGTATTTCCATGTATATGCAGATAGCTGTGTAGGTATTTCCATTTTCATGCAGATAGCGGTGTAGATATTTCCATGTTCAAACAGATAACGGTGTAGATATTTCCATGTTCATACAGATAGCGGTGTAGATATTTCCATGTTTATACAGATTGCGGTGAAGATGTATGCATATTTACACAGATAGCGGTGTAGATATTTCCATGTTCATACAGATAGCAGTGTAGATATTTCCGTGTTCATCCAGATGGCTGTGTAGATATATCCATGTTCATACAGATAGCAGTGTAGATATTTCCATGTTCATACAGGTTGTGGTGTAGATATTTCCATGTTCATACAGATAGCGGTGTAGTTTTTTCCATGTTCATACAGATAGCGGTGTAGAAATTTCCATGTTCATAGAGATAGCGGTGTAGATATTTCCATGTTTATACAGGTAGCGGTGAAGATGTATGCATGTTTACAAAGATAACGGTGTAGATATTACCATGTTCATACAGATAGCAGTGTAGATATTTCCATGTTCATGCAGATTCCTGTGTAGATATATCCATGTTCATACAGATGGCGGTGAAGATATTTCCATGTTCATACAGATAGCGGTGTAGTTATTTCCATGTGTAAAGAGATAGCTGTGTAGATATTTCCATGTATATGCAGACAGCTGTGTAGATATTTCCATTTTCATGCAGATAGTGGTTTAGATATTTCCATGTTCAAACAGATAGCGCTGTAGATATTTCCATGTTCATAGAGAGAGCGGTGTAGATATTTCCATGTTCATACAGATAGAGGGGCTGATATTTCCATGTTCAGACAGATAGCGGTGCTCATATTTCCATGTTTATACAGATAGCGGTGTAGATATTTCCATGTTTATACAGATAGCACTGTAGATATTTCCATGTTTATACAGATAGCGGTGTAGATATATACATCTTAATACAGATGGCGGTGTAGATATTTATAAGTTCATACACACGGCTGTGCAGATATTTCCATGTTCATACAGATATTGGTGTAGATATTTCCATGTATATACAGATAGCGGTGTAGATATTTCCATGTTCATGCAGATGGCTGTGTGGATATATCCATGTTCATACAGATAGCGGAGTGTATATTTCCATGTTCATACAGATAGCGCTGTAGATATTTCCATGTTCATAGAGATAGCGGTGTAGATATTTCCATGTTCATACAGATAGCGGTGCTGATATTTCCATGTTTATACAGGTAGCGGTTCAGATATTTATATGCTTATACAGATTGTGGTGAAGATGTATGCATGTTTACACAGATAGCGTTGTAGATATTTCCATGTTCATACAGATAGCGGTGTAGATATTTCCATGTTCATCCAGATGGCTGTGTAGATATATCCATGTTTATACAGATAGCGTTGTAGTTATTTCCATGTGTAATGAGATCGCTGTGTAGATATTTCCATGCATATGCAGACAGCTGTGTAGATATTTCCATTTTCATGCAGACAGCGGTGTAGATATTTCCATGTTCATACAGATAGCGTTGTAGATATTTCCATGTTCATACTGATAGTGGTGTAGATATTTCCATGTTCATACAGAGAGCGGTGTAGCTATTTCCATGTGCATACATATAGCGGTGTAGATATTTCCATGTTCGTACAGATAGCGGTGTAGATATTTCCATGTTCATACAGATAGCGGTGCTGATATTTCCATGTTTATACAGATAGCGGTGTAGATATCTCCATCTTAATATAGAAGGCCGTGTAGATATTTATATGTTCATACAGATGTCGGTGCAGCTATTTCCATGTTTAAACAGATGGTGGTGTAGATATTTCCATGTTCATACAGATAGCGGTGTAGATATTTCCATGTTCATACAGATAGCGGTGCTGATATTTCCATGTTTATACAGGTAGCAGTGTAGATATTTCCATGTTTATACAGATAGCGGTGTAGACATTTCAATGTTTATACAGATAGCGGTGAAGATGTATGCATGTTTACACAGATAGCGGTGTAGATATTTCCATGTTCATACAGATAGAGGGGCTGATATTTCCATGTTCATCCAGATGGTTGTGTAGATATATCCATGTTCATACACATGGCGGTGAAGATATTTCCATGTTCATACAGATATCGGTGTAGATATTTCCATGTTCATCCAGATGGCTGTGTAGATATATCCATGTTCACACAGATAGCGGTTTTGATATTTCCATGTTCATACAGATAGCGGTGTAGCTATTTCCATGTTAATACAGATAGCGGTGTAGATATTTCCATGTTTATACAGATAGCGGTGTAGTTATTTCCATGTTTATACAGATAGCGGTTTAGATATTTCCATGTTTATACAGATAGCAGTGTAGATATCTCCATCTTAATACAGATGGCGGTGTAGATATTTATATGTTCATACAGATGGCGGTGTAGATATTTCCACGTTCATACAGATGGCGGTGTAGATATTTCCATGTTTATAGAGATAGCGGTGTAGTTATTTCCATGTGTAAAGAGATAGCTGTGTAGATATTTCCATGTATATGCAGATAGCTGTGTAGATATTTCCATTTTCATGCAGATAGCGGTTTAGATATTTCCATGTTCAAACAGATAGCGGTGTAGATATTTCCATGTTCATAGAGATAGCGGTGTAGATATTTCCATGTTCATACAGATAGAGGGGCTGATATTTCCATGTTCATACAGATAGCGGTGTAGATATTTCCCAGTTCATACAGGTAGTGGTGTAGATATTTCCATGTTCATACAGATAGCGGTGTAGATATTTCTATGTTTATACAGATAGCGGTGAAGATGTATGCATGTTTTCACAGATAGCGGTGTATATATTTCCATGTTCATACAGATAGCGGTGTAGATATTTCCATGTTCATACAGATAGCGGTGTAGATATTTCCATGTTCATACAGATAGCGGTGTAGCTATTTCCATGTTCATACAGATAGCGGTGTAGATATTTCCATGTTCATACAGACAGCGGTGTAGATATTTCCATGTTCATCCAGATGTCTGTGTAGATATATCCATGTTCATGCAGATGGCGGTGAAGATATTTCCTTGTGCATACAGATAGCGGTGAAGATATTTCCATGTTCATACAGAGAGGGGTGTAGGTATTTCCATGTTCATACAGATAGAGGGGCTGATATTTCCATGTTCATACAGATAGCGGTGTAGATATTTCCAGGTTTATACAGATAGCGGTGTAGATATATCCATCTTAATACAGATGCCCGTGTAGATATTTATATGTTCATTCAGATGTCGGTGCAGCTATTTCCTTGTTCATACAGATGGTGGTGTAGATATTTCCATGTTCCTACAGATAGCGGTGTAGTTATTTCCATGTGTAAAGAGATTGCTGTGAAGATATTTCCATGTATAAGCAGATAGCTGTGTAGATATTTCCATTTTCATGCAGATAGCGGTGTAGATATTTCCATGTTCAAACAGATAGCGGTGTAGATATTTCCATGTTCATACAGATAGCGGTGTAGATATTTCCATGTTTATACAGATTGCGGTGAAGATGTATGCATATTTACACAGATAGCGGTGTAGATATTTCCATGTTCATACAGATAGCAGTGTAGATATTTCCGTGTTCGTCCAGATGGCTCTGTAGATATATCCATGTTCATACAGATAGCAGTGTAGATATTTCCATGTTCATACAGGTAGTGGTGTAGATATTTCCATGTTCATACAGATAGCGGTGTAGCTTTTTCCATGTTCATACAGACAGTGGTGTAGAAATTTCCATGTTCATAGAGATAGCGGTGTAGATATTTCCATGTTCATACAGATAGCGGTGCTGATATTTCCATGTTTATACAGGTAGCGGTGTAGATATTTCCATGTTTATACAGATTGCGGTGTAGATATTTCCATGTTTATACAGATAGCAGTGTAGATATTTCCAAGTTTATACAGATAGCGGTGTAGTTATTTCCATGTGTAAAGTGATAGCTTTGTAGATATTTCCATGTATATGCAGATCGCTGTGTAGATATTTCCATTTTCATGCAGATAGCGGTGTAGATATTTCCATGTTCATAGAGATAGCGGTGTAGTTATTTCCATGTTCAAACAGATAGCAGTGTAGATATTTCTATGTTTGTACAGATAGTGGTGAAGATGTTTGCATGTTTACAGAGATAGTGGTGAAGGTGTATGCATGTTTACAGAGATAGCGGTGTAGATATTTCCAAGTTCATACAGATAGCGGTGTAGATATTTCCATGTTCATCCAGATGGCTGTGTAGATATATCCATGTTCTTACAGATGGCGGTGAAGATATTTCCATGTTCATACAGATAGCGGTGTAGTTATTTCCATGTGTAAAGAGATAGCTGTGTAGATATTTCCATGTATATGCAGATAGCTGTGTAGATATTTCCATTTTCATGCAGATAGCGGTTTAGATATTTCCATGTTCAAACAGATAGCGGTGTAGATATTTCCATGTTCATAGAGATAGCGGTGTAGATATTACCATGTTCATACAGATAGAGGGGCTGATATTTCCATGTTCATACAGATAGCGGTGTAGATATTTCCATGTTCATACAGGTAGTGGTGTAGATATTTCGATGTTCATACAGATAGCGGTGTAGCTATTTCCATGTTCATTCAGATAGCGGTGTAGATATTTCCATGTTGATAGAGATAGCGGTGTAGATATTACCATGTTCATACAGATAGAGGGGCTGATATTTCCATGTTCATTCAGATAGCGGTGTAGATATTTCCATGTTCATACAGATAGCGGTGCTGTTATTTCCATGTTTATACAGGTAGCGGTGTAGATATTTCCATGTTTATTCAGATTGCGGTGCAGATATTTCCATGTTTATACAGATAGCGGTGTAGATATCTCCATCTTAATATAGATGGTGGTGTAGATATTTATATGTTCTTACAGATGGCGGTGCAGATATTTCCATGTTCATACAGATGGCGGTGTAGATATCTCCTTCTTAATACAGATGGCGGTGTAGATATTTGTATGTTCATACAGATGGTGGTGCAGATATTTCTATGTTCATACAGATGGCGGTGTAGATATTTCCATGTTTATACAGATAGCGTTGTAGTTATTTCCATGTGTAATGAGATCGCTGTGTAGATATTTCCATGCATATGCAGACAGCTGTGTAGATATTTCCATTTTCATGCAGACAGCGGTGTAGATATTTCCATGTTCATACAGATAGCGGTGTAGATATTTCCATGTTCATACTGATAGTGGTGTAGATATTTCCATGTTCATACAGAGAGCGGTGTAGCTATTTCCTTGTTCATACATATAGCGGTGTAGATATTTCCATGTTCGTACAGATAGAGGTGTAGATATTTCCATGTTCATACAGATAGCGGTGCTGATATTTCCATGTTTATACAGGTAGTGGTGTAGATATTTCCATGTTTATACAGATAGCGGTGTAGATATCTCCATCTTAATACAGATGGCCGTGTAAATATATATATGTTCATACAGATGTCGGTGCAGCTATTTCCATGTTTATGCAGATGGTGGTGTAGATATTTCCATGTTCATACAGATAGCGGTGTAGATATTTCCATGTTCATACAGATAGCGGTGCTGATATTTCCATGTTTATACAGGTAGCAGTGTAGATATTTCCATGTTTATCCAGATAGCGGTGTAGACATTTCCATGTTTATACAGATAGCGGTGAAGATGTATGCATGTTTACACAGATAGCGGTGTAGATATTTCCATGTTCATACAGATAGAGGGGCTGATATTTCCATGTTCATCCAGATGGTTGTGTAGATATATCCTTGTTCATACAGATGGCGGTGAAGATATTTCCATGTTCATACAGATATCCGTGTAGATATTTCCATGTTCATCCAGATGGCTGTGTAGATATATCCATGTTCACACAGATAGCGGTGTTGATATTTCCATGTTCATACGGATAGCGGTGTAGCTATTTCCATGTTCATACAGATAGCGGTGTAGATATTTCCATGTTCATACAGATAGCGGTGTACATATTTCCATGTTCATACAGATAGTGGTGTAGATATTTCCATGTTCATACAGAGAGCGGTGTAGCTATTTCCATGTTCATACAGATAGCGGTGTAGATATTTCCATATTTATACAGATAGCGGTGCTGATATTTCCATGTTTATACAGGTAGCGGTGTAGATATTTCCATGTTTATACAGATAGTGGTTTAGATATTTCCACGTTTATACAGATAGCGGTGCAGATATTTCCAGGTTTATGCAGGTAGCGGTTTAGATATCTCCATCTTAATACAGATGGCGGTGTAGATATTTATATGTTCTTACAGATGGCGGTGCAGATATTTCCATGTTCATACAGATGGCGGTGTAGATATTTGTATGTTTATAGAGATAGTGCTGTAGTTATTTCCATGTGTAAAGAGATATCTTTGTAGATATTTCCATGTATATGCAGATCGCTGTGTAGATATTTCCATTTTCATGCAGATAGCGGTGTAGATATCTCCATGTTCAAACAGATAGCGGTGTAGATATTTCCATGTTCAAACAGATAGCAGTGTAGATATTTCCATGTTTATACAGATAGCGGTGAAGATGTATGCATGTTTACACAGATAGCGGTGTAGATATTTTCATGTTCATACAGATAGCAGTGTAGATATTTCCATGTTCATCCAGATGGCTGTGTAGATATATCCATGTTCATACAGATGGCGGTGAAGATATTTCCATGTTCATACAGATAGCGGTGTAGTTATTTCCATGTGTAAAGAGATAGCTGTGTAGATATTTCCAAGTATATTCAGATAGCTGTGTAGATATTTCCATTTTCTTGCAGATAGCGGTGTAGATATTTCCATGTTCAACCAGATAGCGGTGTTGATATTTCCATGTTCATAGAGATAGCGGTGTAGATATTTCCATGTTCATACAGATAGAGGGGCTGATATTTCCATGTTCATACAGATAGCGGTGTAGATATTTCCATGTTTATACAGATAGTGGTGTAGATATCTACATCTTAATACAGATGGCGGTGGAGATATTTTTATGTTCACACAGATGGCGGTGCAGATATTTCCATGTTCATACAGATGGCGGTGTAGATATTTCCATGTTCATACAGATAGCGGTGTAGTTATTTCCATGTGCAAAGAGATATCTTTGTAGATATTTCCATGTATGTGCAGATCGCTGTGTAGATATTTCCATTTTCATGCAGATAGCGGTGTAGATATCTCCATGTTCAAACAGATAGCGGTGTAGATATTTCCATGTTCAAACAGATAGCAGTGTAGATATTTCCATCTTTATACAGATAGCGGTGAAGATGTATGCATGTTTACACAGATAGCGGTGTAGATATTTCCATGTTCATACAGATAGCGGTGTAGATATTTCCATGTGCATCCAGATGGCTGTGTAGATATATCCATGTTCATACAGATGGCGGTGAATATATTTCCACGTTCATACAGATAGCGGTGTAGATATTTCCATGTTTATACAGGTAGCGGTGTAGATATCTCCATCTTAATACAGATGGCGGTGTAGATATTTATATGTTCATAAAGATGGCGGTGCAGTTATTTCCATGTTCATACAGATGGCGGTGTAGATATTTCCATGTTTATAGAGATAGCGGTGTAGTTATTTCCATGTGTTAAGAAATAGCTTTGTAGATATTTCCATGTATATGCAGATTGCTGTGTAGATATTTCCATTTTCATGCAGATAGCGGTGTAGATATTTCCATGTTCAAACAGATAGCGGTGTAGATATTTCCATGTTCATACAGATAGCGGTGTAGATATTTCCATGTTCATCCAGATGGCTGTGTAGATATATCCATGTTCATACAGATGGCGGTGTAGATATTTCCATGTTCATACAGACGGCGGTGAAGATATTTCCATGTTATTTCAGATATCGGTGTAGATATTTCCATGTTCATACAGATAGCGGTGTAGATATTTCCATGTTCATACAGATAGCGGTGCTGATTTTTCCATGTTTATACAGGTAGCGGTGTAGATATTTCCATGTTTATACAGATAGCGGTTTAGATATTTCCATGTTTATACAGATAGCAGTGTAGATATTTCCATGTTTATAGAGATAGTTGTGTAGATATCTCCATCTTAATACAGATGGCGGTGTAGATATTTATATGTTCATACTGATGGCGGTGCAGATATTTCCATGTTCATACAGATGGGGGTGTAGATATTTCCATGTTTATAGAGATAGCGGTGTAGTTATTTCCATGTGTAAAGAAATAGCTTTGTATATATTTCCATGTATATGCAGATAGCTGTGTAGTTATTTCCATTTTCATGCACATAGCGGTGTAGATATTTCCATGTTCAAACAGATAGCGGTGTAGATATTTCCATGTTCATACAGATAGCGGTGTAGATATTTCCATGTTTATACAGATAGCGGTGAAGATGTATGCATGTTTACACAGATAGCGGTGTAGATATTTCCAAGTTCAT
The DNA here is from genome assembly GCF_029281585.2 of Gorilla gorilla gorilla. Taxonomy (NCBI): domain Eukaryota; kingdom Metazoa; phylum Chordata; class Mammalia; order Primates; family Hominidae; genus Gorilla; species Gorilla gorilla. The sequence continues at coordinate 11,094,015 of NC_073235.2, read as the reverse complement.
ACAGATAGTGGTGTAGATATTTCCATGTTCATCCAGATGGCTGTGTAGATATATCCATGTTCATACAGATGGCGGTGGAGATATTTCCATGTTCATACAGATGGCGGTGTAGATATTTACATGTTCATAAAGATGGCGGTGTAGATATTTCCATGTTCATACAGATAGCGGTGTTGCTATTTCCATGTTCATACAGATAACGGTGTAGATATTTCCATGTTCATCCAGATGGCTGTGTAGATATATCCATGTTCATACAGATGGCGGTGAAGATATTTCCATGTTCATACAGATAGCGGTGTAGGTATTTCCATATTCATACAGATAGCGGTGTAGATATTTCCATGTTCATACAGATAGCGGTGTAGATATTTCCATGTTCATACAGATAGCGGTGTAGATATTTCCATGTTCATCCAGATGACTGTGTAGGTATATCCATGTTCATACAGATGGCGGTGAAGATATTTCCATGTTCATACAGATGGCGGTGTAGATATTTCCATGTTCATACAGATAGCGGTGTGGACATTTCCATGTTCATACAGATAGCGGTGTAGATATTTCCATGCTCATCCAGATGGCTGTGTAGATATATCCATGTTCATACAGATGGCGGTGAAGATATTTCCATGTTCATACAGATAGCGGTGTAGGTATTTCCATGTTCATACAGATAGCGGTATAGATATTTCCATGTTCATCCAGATTGCTGTGTAGATATCTCCATGTTCATAAAGATAGCGGTGCTGATATTTTCATGTTTATACAGGTAGCGGTGTAGATATTTCTATGTTTATACAGATTGCGGTGTAGATATTTCCATGTTTATACAGATAGCGGTGTAGATATTTCCAAGTTTATACAGATAGCGGTGTTGATATTCCCATGTTTATACAGGTAGCGGTGAGGATGTATGCATGTTTATACAGAGAGCGGTGTTGATATTTCCATGTTTATACAGATAGCGGTGAAGATGTATGCATGTTTACACAGATAGCGGTGTAGATATTTCCATGTTCATACAGATAGCGGTGTAGATATTTCCATGTTCATCCAGATGGCTGTGTAGACATATCCATGTTCATAGAGATGGCGGTGAAGATATTTCCATGTTCATACAGATAGCGGTGTAGATATTTCCATGTTCATACAGATAGCAGTGTAGCTATTTCCATGTTCGTACAGATAGCGGTGTAGCTATTTCCATGTTCATACTTATAGAGGTGTAGATATTTCCATGTTCATCCAGATGGCTGTGTAGATATATCCATGTTCATACAGATGGCGGTGAAGATATTTCCATGTTCATACAGATAGCGGTGTAGCTATTTCCATGTTCATACATATAGCGGTGTAGATATTTCCATGTTCATCCAGATGGCTGTGTAGGTATATCCATGTTGATACAGATGGCGGTGGAAATATTTCCTTGTTCATACAGATAGCGGTGTAGATATTTCCATGTTTATACAAGTAGCGGTGTAGATATCTCCATCTTAATACAGATGGCGGTGTAGATATTTATATGTTCATACAGATGGCTGTACAGTTATTTCCAAGTTCATACAGATGGCGGTGTAGATATTTCCATGTTTATAGAGATAGCGGTGTATTTATTTCCATGTGTTAAGAAATAGCTTTGTAGATATTTCCATGTATATGCAGATTGCTGTGTAGATATTTCCATTTTCATGCAGATAGCGGTGTAGATATTTCCATGATCAAACAGATAGCGGTGTAGATATTTCCATGTTCATACAGATAGCGGTGTAGATATTTCCATGTTTATAAGATAGCAGTGAAGATGTATGCATGTTTACACAGATAGCGGTGTAGATATTTCCATGTTCATACAGATAGCGGTGTAGATATTTCCATGTTCATCCAGATGGCTGTGTAGATATATCCAAGTTCATACAGATGGCGGTGAAGATATTTCCATGTTTATACAGGTAGCGGTGTAAATATTTCCATGTTCATACAGATAGCGGTGTAGATATTTCCATGTTTATACAGATAGCGGTGTAGATATTTCCATGTTTATACAGATAGCAGTGTAGATATCTCCATCTTAATACAGATGGCGGTGTAGATATTTATATGTTCAAACAGATGGCGGTGTAGATATTTCCATGTTCATACAGATGGCGGTGTAGATATTTCCATGTTTATAGAGATAGCGGTGTAGTTATTTCCATGTGTAAAGAAATAGCTTTGTAGATATTTCCATGTATATGCAGATAGCTGTGTAGATATTTCCATTTTCATGCAGATAGCGGTGTAGATATTTCCATGTTCAAACAGATAGCGGCGTAGATATTTCCATGTTCATACAGATAGCAGTATAGATATTTACATGTTTATACAGATAGCGGTGAAGATGTATGCATGTTTACACAGATAGCGGTGTAGATATTTCCATGTTCATACAGATTGCGGTGTAGATATTTCCATGTTTATACAGATAGCGGTGAAGATGTATGCATGTTTACACAGATAGCGGTGTAGCTATTTCCATGTTCATACTGATAGCGGTGTAGATATTTCCATGTTCATCCAGATGGCTGTGTAGATATATCCATGTTCATACAGATGACGGTGAAGATATTTCCATGTTCATTCAGATAGCGGTGTAGATATTTCCATGTTCATTCAGATAGCGGTGTAGCTATTTCCATGTTCATACAGACAGCGGTGCTGATATTTCCTTGTTCATCCAGATGGCTGTGTAGATATATCCATGTTCATACAGATGGCGGTGAAGATATTTCCATGTTCATACAGATATCGGTGTAGGTATTTCCATGTTCATAGAGATAGCAGTGTTGATATTTCCATGTTCATACAGATAGCGGTGCTGATATTTCCATGTTTATACAGGTAGCGGTGTAGATATTTCCATGTTTATACAGATAGTTGTGTAGATATTTCCATGTTCATACAGATAGCGGTGTAGATATTTCCATGTTCATACAGATAGTGGTGTAGATATTTCCATGTTCATACAGATAGTGGTGTAGCTATTTCCATGTTCATACAGTTAGCGGTGTAGATACTTCCATGTTCATCCAGATGGCTGTGTAGATATTTCCATGTTCATTGAGATAGCGGTGCTGATATTTCCATGTTTATACAGGTAGCTGTGTAGATATTTCCATGTTCATACAGATGGCGGTGTAGATATTTCCATGTTTATAGAGATAGCGGTGTAGTTATTTCCATGTGTAAAGAAATAGCTTTGTAGATATTTCCATGTATATGCAGATAGCTGTGTAGATATTTCCATTTTCATGCAGATAGCTGTGTAGATATTTCCATTTTCAAACAGATAGCGGCATAGATATTTCCATGTTCATACAGATAGCGGTGTAGATATTTCCATGTTTATACAGATAGCGGTGAAGATGTATGCATGTTTACACAGATAGCGGTGTAGATATTTCCATGTTTATACAGATAGCGGTGTAGATATTTCCATGTTTATACATATAGCGGTGAAGATGTATGCATGTTTACACCGATAGCGGTGTAGATATTTCCATGTTCATACAGATAGCGGTGTAGATATTTCCATGTACATCCAGATGGCTGTGTAGATATATCCATGTTCATACAGATGGCGGTGAAGATATTTCCAAGTTCATACAGATAGCGGTGTAGATATTTCCATGTTCATTCAGATAGCCGTGTAGATGTTTCCATGTTCATACAGACAGCGGTGCTGATATTTCCTTGTTCATCCAGATGGCTGTGTAGTTAAATCCATGTTCATACAGACGGCGGTGAAGATATTTCCATGTTCATACAGATATCGGTGTAGATATTTCCATGATCATAGAGATAGCAGTGTAGATATTTCCATGTTCATACAGATAGTGGTGCTGATATTTCCATGTTTATACAGGTAGCGGTGTAGATATTTCCATGTTTATACAGATAGTTGTGTAGATATTTCCATGTTCATACAGATAGCGGTGTAGATATTTCCATGTTCATACAGATAGCGGTGTAGATACTTCCATGTTCATATAGATAGTGGTGTAGCTATTTCCCTGTTCAAACAGATAGCGGTGTAGATATTTTCATGTTCATAGAGATAGCGGTGAAGATATATCCATGTTCATCCAGATGGCTGTGTAGATATTTCCATGTTCATACAGATAGCCGTGCAGATATTTCCATGTTTATACAGGTAGCGGTGTAGATATTTCCATGTTTATACAGATAGCGGTGTAGATATTTCCATGTTTATACAGATAGCGGTGAAGATGTATGCATGTTTACACAGATAGCGGTGTAGATATTTCCATGTTCATACAGATAGCGGTGTAGATATTTCCATGTTGATCCAGATGGCTGTTTAGATATTTCCATGTTCATACAGATGGCGGTGAAGATATTTCCATGTTCATACAGATAGCGGTGTAGATATTTCCATGTTCATACAGATAGCGGTGTAGCTATTTCCATGTTCATACATATAGCGTTGTAGATATTTCCATGTTCATCCAGATGGCTGTGTAGATATATCCATGTTCATACAGATGGCGGTGAAGATACTTCCATGTTCATACAGATTGCGGTGTAGATATTTCCATGTTCATACAGATAGCGGTGTGGACATTTCCATGTTCATACAGATAGCAGTGTAGCTATTTCCATGTTCATACAGATAGCGGTGTAGATATTTCCTTGTTCATCCAGATGGCTGTGTAGATATTGCCATGTTCATACAGTTAGCGGTGCTGATATTTACATGTTTATACAGGTAGCAGTGTAGATATTTCCATGTTTATACAGATAGCGGTGTAGATATTTCCATGTTTATACAGATAGCGGTGAAGATGTATGCATGTTTACACAGATAGCGGTGTAGATATTTCCATATTCATAGAGATAGCGGTGTAGATATTCCCATGTTCATCCAGATGGCTGTGTAGATATATCTATGTTCATACAGATGGCGGTGAAGATATTTCCATGTTCATACAGATAGCGGTGTAGATATTTCCATGTTCATTCAGATAGCGGTGTAGATATTTCCATGTTCATACAGACAGCGGTGCTGATATTTCCTTGTTCATCCAGATGGCTGTGTAGATATATCCATGTTCATACAGATAGCAGTGTAGATATTTCCATGTTCATACAGATAGCGGTGCTGATATTTCCATGTTTATACAGCTAGCGGTGTAGATATTTCCATGTTTATACAGATATCGGTGTAGATATTTCCATGTTTATACAGATAGCGGTGTAGATATTTCCAGGTTTATACAGATAGCGGTGTAGATATCTCCATCTTAATACAGATGGCGGTGTAGATATTTATATGTTCATTGAGATGGCGGTGCAGATATTTCCATGTTCATACAGATGGCGGTGTAGATATTTCCATGTTTATAGAGATAGCGGTGTAGTTATTTCCACTTGTAAAGAGATAGCTTTGTAGACATTTCCATGTACATGCAGATAACTGTGTAAATATTTCCACTTTCATGCAGATAGCGGTGTAGATATTTCCATGTTCAAACAGATAGCGGTGTAGATATTTCCATGCTCATACAGATAGCGGTGTAGATATTTCCATGTTTATACAGATAGCGGTGAAGATGTATGCATGTTTACACAGATAGCGGTGTATATATATCCATGTTCATACAGATCGCTGTGTAGATATTTCCATGTTAATCCAGATGGCTGTCTAGATATATCCATGTTCATGCAGATGGCGGTGTAGATATTTCCATGTTCATCCAGATGGCTGTGTAGATATATCCATTTTCATACAGATGGCGGTGAAGATATTTCCATGTTCATACGGATAGTGGTGTAGATATTTCCATGTTCATACAGATAGCGGTGTAGATATTTCCATGTTCATACAGATAGAGGGGCTGATATTTCCATGTTCATTCAGATAGCGGTGCTGATATTTCCATGTTTATACAGGTAGCGGTGTAGATATTTTCATGTTTATAGAAAGCGGTGTAGATATTTCCATGTTTATACAGATAGCGGTGTAGATATTTCCGTGTTTATACAGATAGCGATGTAGATATCTCCATCTTAATACAGATGGCCGTGTAGATATTTATATGTTCATACAGATGGCGGTGCAGATATTTCGATGTTCATACAGATGGCGGTGTAGATATTTCCATGTTCATACAGATAGCGGTGCTTATGTTTCCATGTTTATACAGGTAGCGGTGTACATATTTCCATGTTTATACAGATAGCGGTGTAGATATTTCCATGTTTATACAGATAGCAGTGTAGATATTTCCAAGTTTATACAAATAGCGGTGTAGATATCTCTATCTTAATACAGATGGCGGTGTAGATATTTATATGTTCATATAGATGGTGGTGCAGATATTTCCATGTTCATACAGATGGCGGTGTAGATATTTCCATGTTTATAGATATAGTGGTGTAGTTATTTCCATGTGTAAACAGATAGCTTTGTAGATATTTCTATGTATATGCAGACAGCTGTGTAGATATTTCCATTTTCATGCAGATAGCGGTGTAGATATTTCCATGTTCAAACAGATAGCGGTGTTGATATTTCCATGTTCATACAGATAACGGTGTAGATATTTCCATGTTTATACAGATAGAGGTGAATATATTTGCATGTTTACACAGATAGCGGTGTAGATATTTCCATGTTCATACAGATAGCGGTGTAGATATTTCCATGTTCATCCAGATGGCTGTGTAGATATATCCATGTTCATACAGATGGCGGTGAAGATATTTCCATGTTCGTACAGATAGCGGTGTAGATATTTCCATGTTCATACAGATAGTGGTGTAGATATTTCCATGTTCATACAGATAGCGGTGTAGCTATTTCCATGTTCATACAGATAGCGGTGTAGATATTTCCATGTTCATCCAGATGGCTGTGTAGATATATCCATGTTCATACAGATGGCGGTGAAGATATTTCCATGTTCATACAGATAGCGGTGTAGATATTTCCATGTTCATACAGATAGCGGTGTAGATATTTCCATGTTCATACAGATAGCGGTGTAGCTATTCCCATGTTCATACAGATAGCGGTGTAGATATTTCCATGTTCATCCAGATGGCTGTGTAGATATATCCATGTTCATACAGATGGCGGTGAAGATATTTCCATGTTCATACAGATAGCCGTGTAGATATTTCCATGTTCATACAGATAGTGGTGTAGATATTTCCATGTTCATACAGATAGCGGTGTGGCTATTTCCATGTTCATACAGATAGCGTTGTAGATATTTCCATCTTCATCCAGATGGCTGTGTAGATATATCCATTTTCATACAGATGGCGGTGAAGATATTTCCATTTTCACGCAGATAGCGGTGTAGATATTTCCATGTTTATAGAGATAGCGATGTAGTTATTTCCATGTTCATACAGATAACGGTGTAGATATATCCATCCTTATAGAAATAGCGGTGTAGATATTTCCATGTAGATACAGATAGCGGTGTAGTTATTTCCATGTTTATACAGGTGGCCCTGTAGATATTTCCATGTTTATACAGATAGCGGTGTAGATATTTCCATGTTTATACACATAGCTGTGTAGATATTTGCTTGTTTATACGGATAGCCGTGTAGATATTTCCATGTTTATACAGATACCGGTGTAGATATTTCCATTATTATACAGATAGCCATGTAGATATTTCCATGTTTACACAGATAGCGGTGTAGATATATCCATGTTTATACAGATAGCGTTCTATTTATTTCCATGTGTGTACACATAGTTCTGTAGATATTTCAACGTTTATAGAGATAGCGGTGTAGATATTTCCATGTTCAAAAAGATAGCGGTGTAGATATTTCCATGTTCATACAGATAGCGGTGTAGATATTTCCATGTTTATACAGATAGCGGTGAAGATGTATGCATGTTTACAAAGATAGCGGTGTAGATATTTCCATGTTCATACAGATAGCGGTGTAGATATTTCCATGTTCATCTAGATGGCTGTGTAGATATATCCATGTTCATACAGATAGCGGTGTAGCTATTTCCATGTTCATACAGATAGCGGTGTAGCTATTTCCATGTTCATACATATAGCGTTGTAGATATTTCCATGTTCATCCAGAGGGCTGTGTAGATATATCCATGTTCATACAGATGGCGGTGAAGATACTTCCATGTTCATACAGATTGCGGTGTAGATATTTCCATGTTCATACAGATAGCGGTGTGGACATTTCCATGTTCATACAGATAGCAGTGTAGCTATTTCCATGTTCATACAGATAGCGGTGTAGATATTTCCATGTTCATCCAGATGGCTGTGTAGATATTGCCATGTTCATACAGTTAGCGGTGCTGATATTTACATGTTTATACAGGTAGCAGTGTAGATATTTCCATGTTTATACAGATAGCGGTGTAGATATTTCCATGTTTATACAGATAGCGGTGAAGATGTATGCATGTTTACACAGATAGCGGTGTAGATATTTCCATATTCATAGAGACAGCGGTGTAGATATTCCCATGTTCATCCAGATGGCTGTGTAGATATATCCATGTTCATACAGATGGCGGTGAAGATATTTCCATGTTCATACAGATAGCGGTGTAGATATTTCCATGTTCATTCAGATAGCGGTGTAGATATTTCCATGTTCATACAGACAGCGGTGCTGATATTTCCTTGTTCATCCAGATGGCTGTGTAGATATATCCATGTTCATACAGATAGCAGTGTAGATATTTCCATGTTCATACAGATAGTGATGCTGATATTTCCATGTTTATACAGCTAGCGGTGTAGATATTTCCATGTTTATACAGATATCGGTGTAGATATTTCCATGTTTATACAGATAGCGGTGTAGATATTTCCAGGTTTATACAGATAGCGGTGTAGATATCTCCATCTTAATACAGATGGCGGTGTAGATATTTATATGTTCATTCAGATGGCGGTGCAGATATTTCCATGTTCATACAGATGGCGGTGTAGATATTTCCATGTTTATAGAGATAGCGGTGTAGTTATTTCCACTTGTAAAGAGATAGCTTTGTAGACATTTCCATGTACATGCAGATAACTGTGTAAATATTTCCACTTTCATGCAGATAGCGGTGTAGATATTTCCATGTTCAAACAGATAGCGGTGTAGATATTTCCATGCTCATACAGATAGCGGTGTAGATATTTCCATGTTTATACAGATAGCGGTGAAGATGTATGCATGTTTACACAGATAGCGGTGTATATATATCCATGTTCATACAGATCGCTGTGTAGATATTTCCATGTTAATCCAGATGGCTGTCTAGATATATCCATGTTCATGCAGATGGCGGTGTAGATATTTCCATGTTCATCCAGATGGCTGTGTAGATATATCCATTTTCATACAGATGGCGGTGAAGATATTTCCATGTTCATACGGATAGTGGTGTAGATATTTCCATGTTCATACAGATAGCGGTGTAGATATTTCCATGTTCATACAGATAGAGGGGCTGATATTTCCATGTTCATTCAGATAGCGGTGCTGATATTTCCATGTTTATACAGGTAGCGGTGTAGATATTTCCATGTTTATAGAAAGCGGTGTAGATATTTCCATGTTTATACAGATAGCGGTGTAGATATTTCCGTGTTTATACAGATAGCGATGTAGATATCTCCATCTTAATACAGATGGCCGTGTAGATATTTATATGTTCATACAGATGGCGGTGCAGATATTTCGATGTTCATACAGATGGCGGTGTAGATATTTCCATGTTCATACAGATAGCGGTGCTTATGTTTCCATGTTTATACAGGTAGCGGTGTACATATTTCCATGTTTATACAGATAGCGGTGTAGATATTTCCATGTTTATACAGATAGCAGTGTAGATATTTCCAAGTTTATACAAATAGCGGTGTAGATATCTCTATCTTAATACAGATGGCGGTGTAGGTATTTATATGTTCATATAGATGGTGGTGCAGCTATTTCCATGTTCATACAGATGGCGGTGTAGATATTTCCATGTTTATAGATATAGTGGTGTAGTTATTTCCATGTGTAAACAGATAGCTTTGTAGATATTTCTATGTATATGCAGACAGCTGTGTAGATATTTCCATTTTCATGCAGATAGCGGTGTAGATATTTCCATGTTCAAACAGATAGCGGTGTTGATATTTCCATGTTCATACAGATAACGGTGTAGATATTTCCATGTTTATACAGATAGAGGTGAATATATTTGCATGTTTACACAGATAGCGGTGTAGATATTTCCATGTTCATACAGATAGCGGTGTAGATATTTCCATGTTCATCCAGATGGCTGTGTAGATATATCCATGTTCATACAGATGGCGGTGAAGATATTTCCATGTTCGTACAGATAGCGGTGTAGATATTTCCATGTTCATACAGATAGTGGTGTAGATATTTCCATGTTCATACAGATAGCGGTGTAGCTATTTCCATGTTCATACAGATAGCGGTGTAGATATTTCCATGTTCATCCAGATGGCTGTGTAGATATATCCATGTTCATACAGATGGCGGTGAAGATATTTCCATGTTCATACAGATAGCGGTGTAGATATTTCCATGTTCATACAGATAGCGGTGTAGATATTTCCATGTTCATACAGATAGCGGTGTAGCTATTCCCATGTTCATACAGATAGCGGTGTAGATATTTCCATGTTCATCCAGATGGCTGTGTAGATATATCCATGTTCATACAGATGGCGGTGAAGATATTTCCATGTTCATACAGATAGCCGTGTAGATATTTCCATGTTCATACAGATAGTGGTGTAGATATTTCCATGTTGATACAGATAGCGGTGTGGCTATTTCCATGTTCATACAGATAGCGTTGTAGATATTTCCATCTTCATCCAGATGGCTGTGTAGATATATCCATTTTCATACAGATGGCGGTGAAGATATTTCCATTTTCACGCAGATAGCGGTGTAGATATTTCCATGTTTATAGAGATAGCGATGTAGTTATTTCCATGTTCATACAGATAACGGTGTAGATATATCCATCCTTATAGAAATAGCGGTGTAGATATTTCCATGTAGATACAGATAGCGGTGTAGTTATTTCCATGTTTATACAGATGGCCCTGTAGATATTTCCATGTTTATACAGATAGCGGTGTAGATATTTCCATGTTTATACACATAGCTGTGTAGATATTTGCATGTTTATACGGATAGCCGTGTAGATATTTCCATGTTTACACAGATAGCGGTGTAGATATATCCATGTTTATACAGATAGCGTTCTATTTATTTCCATGTGTGTACACATAGTTCCGTAGATATTTCAACGTTTATAGAGATAGCGGTGTAGATATTTCCATGTTCAAAAAGATAGCAGTGTAGATATTTCCATGTTCATACAGATAGCGGTGTAGATATTTCCATGTTTATACAGATAGCGGTGAAGATGTATGCATGTTTACAAAGATAGCGGTGTAGATATTTCCATGTTCATACAGATAGCGGTGTAGATATTTCCATGTTCATCTAGATGGCTGTGTAGATATATCCATGTTCATACAGATAGCGGTGTAGCTATTTCCATGTTCATACAGATAGCGGTGTAGCTATTTCCATGTTCATACATATAGCGTTGTAGATATTTCCATGTTCATCCAGATGGCTGTGTAGATATATCCATGTTCATACAGATGGCGGTGAAGATACTTCCATGTTCATACAGATTGCGGTGTAGATATTTCCATGTTCATACAGATAGCGGTGTGGACATTTCCATGTTCATACAGATAGCAGTGTAGCTATTTCCATGTTCATACAGATAGCGGTGTAGATATTTCCATGTTCATCCAGATGGCTGTGTAGATATTGCCATGTTAATACAGTTAGCGGTGCTGATATTTACATGTTTATACAGGTAGCAGTGTAGATATTTCCATGTTTATACAGATAGCGGTGTAGATATTTCCATGTTTATACAGATAGCGGTGAAGATGTATGCATGTTTACACAGATAGCGGTGTAGATATTTCCATATTCATAGAGATAGCGGTGTAGATATTCCCATGTTCATCCAGATGGCTGTGTAGATATATCCATGTTCATACAGATGGCGGTGAAGATATTTCCATGTTCATACAGATAGCGGTGTAGATATTTCCATGTTCATTCAGATAGCGGTGTAGATATTTCCATGTTCATACAGACAGCGGTGCTGATATTTCCTTGTTCATCCAGATGGCTGTGTAGATATATCCATGTTCATACAGATAGCAGTGTAGGTATTTCCATGTTCATACAGATAGCGGTGCTGATATTTCCATGTTTATACAGCTAGCGGTGTAGATATTTCCATGTTTATACAGATATCGGTGTAGATATTTCCATGTTTATACAGATAGCGGTGTAGATATTTCCAGGTTTATACAGATAGCGGTGTAGATATCTCCATCTTAATACAGATGGCGGTGTAGATATTTATATGTTCATTCAGATGGCGGTGCAGATATTTCCATGTTCATACAGATGGCGGTGTAGATATTTCCATGTTTATAGAGATAGCGGTGTAGTTATTTCCACTTGTAAAGAGATAGCTTTGTAGACATTTCCATGTACATGCAGATAACTGTGTAAATATTTCCACTTTCATGCAGATAGCGGTGTAGATATTTCCATGTTCAAACAGATAGCGGTGTAGATATTTCCATGCTCATACAGATAGCGGTGTAGATATTTCCAAGTTTATACAGATAGCGGTGAAGATGTATGCATGTTTACACAGATAGCGGTGTATATATATCCATGTTCATACAGATCGCTGTGTAGATATTTCCATGTTAATCCAGATGGCTGTCTAGATATATCCATGTTCATGCAGATGGCGGTGAAGATATTTCCATGTTCATACAGATAGCGGTGTAGATATTTAAATGTTCATACAGATAGCGGTGTAGATATTTCCATGTTCATACAGATAGCGGTTTAGATATTTCCATGTTCATACAGATAGCGGTGTAGATATTTCCATGTTCATCCAGATGGCTGTGTGGATATATCCATATTCATACAGATGGCGGTGAAGATATTTCCATGTTCATACAGATAGCCGTGTAGATATTTCTATGTTTATACAGATAGCAGTGTAGATATTTCCAGGTTTATACAGATAGCGGTGTAGTTATCTCCATCTTAATACAGATGGCGGTGTAGTTATTTATATGTTCATTCAGATGGCGGTGCAGATATTTCCATGTTCATACAGATGGCGGTGTAGATATTTCCATGTTTATAGAGATAGTGGTGTAGTTATTTCCACTTGTAAAGAGATAGCTTTGTAGACATTTCAATGTACATGAAGATAGCTGTGTAGATATTTCCATTTTCATGCAGATAGCGGTGTAGATATTTCCATGTTCAAACAGATAGCGGTGTAGATATTTCCATGTTCATACAGATTGCGGTGAAGATATTTCCATGTTCATTCAGATAGCCGTGTAGATATTTCCATGTTCATACAGATAGTGGTGTAGATATTTCCATGTTCATACAGATAGCGGTGTAGCTATTTCCATGTTCATTCAGATAGCGGTGTAGATATTTCCATGTTCATCCAGATGGCTGTGTAGATATATCCATTTTCATACAGATGGCGGTGAAGATATTTCCATGTTCATACGGATAGTGGTGTAGATATTTCCATGTTCATACAGATAGCGGTGTAGATATTTCCATGTTCATACAGATAGAGGGGCTGATATTTCCATGTTCATTCAGATAGCGGTGCTGATATTTCCATGTTTATACAGGTAGCGGTGTAGATATTTCCATGTTTATAGAAAGCGGTGTAGATATTTCCATGTTTATACAGATAGCGGTGTAGATATTTCCGTGTTTATACAGATAGCGATGTAGATATCTCCATCTTAATACAGATTGCCGTGTAGATAATTATATGTTCATACAGATGGCGGTGCAGATATTTCGATTTTCATACAGATGGCGGTGTAGATATTTCCATGTTCATACAGATAGCGGTGCTTATGTTTCCATGTTTATACAGGTAGCGGTGTACATATTTCCATGTTTATACAGATAGCGGTGTAGATATTTCCATGTTTATACAGATAGCAGTGTAGATATTTCCAAGTTTATACAAATAGCGGTGTAGATATCTCTATCTTAATACAGATGGCCTTGTAGATATTTATATGTTCATATAGATGGTGGTGCAGATATTTCCATGTTCATACAGATGGCGGTGTAGATATTTCCATGTTTATAGATATAGTGGTGTAGTTATTTCCATGTGTAAACAGATAGCTTTGTAGATATTTCTATGTATATGCAGACAGCTGTGTAGATATTTCCATTTTCATGCAGATAGCGGTGTAGATATTTCCATGTTCAAACAGATAGCGGTGTTGATATTTCCATGTTCATACAGATAACGGTGTAGATATTTCCATGTTTATACAGATAGAGGTGAATATATTTGCATGTTTACACAGATAGCGGTGTAGATATTTCCATGTTCATACAGATAGCGGTGTAGATATTTCCATGTTCATCCAGATGGCTGTGTAGATATATCCATGTTCATACAGATGGCGGTGAAGATATTTCCATGTTCGTACAGATAGCGGTGTAGATATTTCCATGTTCATACAGATAGCGGTGTAGATATTTCCATGTTCATACAGATAGCGGTGTAGCTATTTCCATGTTCATACAGATAGCGGTGTAGATATTTCCATGTTCATCCAGATGGCTGTGTAGATATATCCATGTTCATACAGATGGCGGTGAAGATATTTCCATGTTCATACAGATAGCGGTGTAGATATTTCCATGTTCATACAGATAGCGGTGTAGATATTTCCATGTTCATACAGATAGCGGTGTAGCTATTCCCATGTTCATACAGATAGCGGTGTAGATATTTCCATGTTCATCCAGATGGCTGTGTAGATATATCCATGTTCATACAGATGGCGGTGAAGATATTTCCATGTTCATACAGATAGCCGTGTAGATATTTCCATGTTCATACAGATAGTGGTGTAGATATTTCCATGTTCATACAGATAGCGGTGTGGCTATTTCCATGTTCATACAGATAGCGTTGTAGATATTTCCATCTTCATCCAGATGGCTGTGTAGATATATCCATTTTCATACAGATGGCGGTGAAGATATTTCCATTTTCACGCAGATAGCGGTGTAGATATTTCCATGTTTATAGAGATAGCGATGTAGTTATTTCCATGTTCATACAGATAACGGTGTAGATATATCCATCCTTATAGAAATAGCGGTGTAGATATTTCCATGTAGATACAGATAGCGGTGTAGTTATTTCCATGTTTATATAGATGGCCCTGTAGATATTTCCATGTTTATACAGATAGCGGTGTAGATATTTCCATGTTTATACACATAGCTGTGTAGATATTTGCATGTTTATACGGATAGCCGTGTAGATATTTCCATGTTTATACAGATACCGGTGTAGATATTTCCATTTTTATACAGATAGCCATGTAGATATTTCCATGTTTACACAGATAGCGGTGTAGATATATCCATGTTTATACAGATAGCGTTCTATTTATTTCCATGTGTGTACACATAGTTCTGTAGATATTTCAACGTTTATAGAGATAGCGGTGTAGATATTTCCATGTTCCTACAGTTGGTGGTGTAGATATTTCCATGTTTACACAGAAAGTGGTGTAGATATTTCCATGTTTATAGATTTAGCAGTGTAGATATTTCCATGTTTATCCAGATAGCGGTGTACGTATTTCCATATTTATACAGATGGCGGTGAAGATATTTCCATGTTTGTAGAGAAAGCGGTGTAGATATTTCCATGTTCCTACAGATGGCGGTGTAGATATTTCCATGTTTATGGAGTTGTCGGTTTAGATATTTACATGTTCCTACAGATGGTGTTGTAGATATTTCCATGTTTATACAGATAGCGGTGTAGGTATTTCCATGTTTATACACATTACGGTGTAGATATTTCCATGTTTTAAGAGATAGCGGTTTAGATATTTCCATGTTTACACAGACAGTGTTGTAGATATTTCCATGTTTATACAGATAGCAGTGTAGATATTTCCATGTATACACAGATAGCGGTGTAGATATTTCCATGTTTATACAGATAGCGGTGTAGATATTTCCATGTTTATACAGATAGCGGTGTATGTATTTCCTTGTTTATACAGATAGCGGTGTAGATATTTCCACGTTTATAGAGATAGCAGTGTAGATATTTCCATGTTTATACAGATAGCATTGTAGATATTTCCAAGTTCATAGAGATAGCGGTTTAGACATTTCCATGTTCCTACAGATGGCGGTGTAGATATTTCCATGTTAATACAGATGGTGCTGTAGATATTTCCATGTACATACAAATGGCGGTGTAGATATTTCCATGTTTATAGATATAGCGGTGTAGATATTTCCATCTTTATCCAGATGGCGGTGTACGTATTTCCATGTTTATACAGATGGCGTTGTAGATTTTTCCAAGTTTATAGAGATCGCGTTGTAGATATTTCCATGTTCCTACAGATGGCACTGTAGATATTTCCATGTTTACAGAGTTGGCGGTGTAGATATTTCCATGTTCCTACAGATGGCGGTGTAGATATTTCCATGTTTACAGAGTAGGCGGTGTAGATATTTCCATGTTCCTACAGATGGCGTTGTAGATATTTCCATCTTTATAGAGATTGCGCTGTAGATATTTCCACGTTCATACAGATGGCGGTGTAGAAATTTCCATCTTTATAGAGATGGCAGTGTAGGTATTTGCATCTTAATACAGATAGAGGTGTAGATAATTCCATGTTTAAACAGTTGGCGGTGTAGATATTTCCATCTTTATAGAGATTGCGCTGTAGATATTTCCATGTTCATACAGATGGCGGTGTAGATATTTCCATGTTCATATAGATGGCGGTGTAGATATTTCCATCTTAATACAGATAGCGGTGTAGATATTTCCATGTTTATTCAGATGGCGGTGTAGATATTTTCATGTCGATACAGATGGCAGTGTAGGTATTTCCATGTTTATAGAGACGGAGGTGTAGATATTTCCATGTTTATAGAGATAGCGTTGTAGATGTTTCCATGTATATACAGATAGCGGTGTATATATTTCCATGTTTATACAGATAGCGGTGTAGATATTTCAATATTCATACAGATGGCGTTGTAGATATTTCCATGTTCATACAGATGGCGGTGTAGATATTTCCACGTTTATAGAGATAGCGGTGTAGTTATTTCCATGTTTATGGAGATATCGTTGTAGATATTTTCATGTTTATACAAATAGCAGTGTAGGTATTTCAATGTTTGTAAAGATAGCAGTGTAGATATTTCCATGTTTATAGAGATAGCGGGGTAGATATTTCCCTGTTTTACAGGTAGCAGTTTAGATATTTCCGTGTTTATGCAGATAGCAGTGTAGATATTTCCACGTTTATAGAGATAGCGGTGTAGTTATTTCCATGTTCATACAGATAACGGTGTAGATATATCCATCTTTACAGAGATAGCGGTTTTGATATTTCCATGGAAATACAGATAGCGGTGTAGTTATTTCCATGTTTATACAGATGGCCCTGCGGATATTTCCATGTTTATACAGATAGCGGTGTATTTATTTCTATGTGTGTACACATAGTTCTGTAGATATTTCAACGTTTATAGAGATAGCGGTGTAGATATTTCCATGTTCCTACAGTTGGTGGTGTGGATATTTCCATGTTTACACAGAAAGTGGTGTAGATATTTCCATGTTTATAGATATAGCAGTGTAGATATTTCCATGTTTATCCAGATAGCGGTGTACGTATTTCCATATTTACACAGATGGCGGTGAAGTTATTTCCATGTTTGTAGAGAAAGCGGTGTAGATATTTCCATGTTCCTACAGATGGCGGTGTAGATATTTCCATGTTTATAGAGTTGTCGGTTTAGATATTTACATGTTCCTACAGATGGTGTTGTAGATATTTCCATGTTTATACAGATAGCAGTGTAGATATTTCCATGTATACACAGATAGCGGTGTAGATATTTCCATGTTCATACAGATGGCGGTGTAGATATTTCCACGTTTATAGAGATAGCGGTGTAGTTATTTCCATGTTTATGGAGATATCGTTGTAGATATTTTCATGTTTATACAAATAGCAGTGTAGGTATTTCAATGTTTGTAAAGATAGCAGTGTAGATATTTCCATGTTTATAGAGATAGCGGGGTAGATATTTCCCTGTTTTACAGGTAGCAGTTTAGATATTTCCGTGATTATGCAGATAGCAGTGTAGATATTTCCACGTTTATAGAGATAGCGGTGTAGTTATTTCCATGTTCATACAGATAACGGTGTAGATATATCCATCTTTATAGAGATAGTGGTGTTGATATTTCCATGGAGATACAGATAGCGGTGTAGTTATTTCCAAGTTTATACAGATGGCCCTGCAGATATTTCCATGTTTTTACAGATAGCGGTGTAGATATTTCCATGTTTATACACATTGCTGTGTAGATATTTGCATGTTTATACGGATAGCGGTGTAGATATTTCCATGTTTATACAGATACCGGTGTAGATATTTCCATGTTTATACAGATAGCCGTGTAGACGTTTCCATGTTTACACAGATAGCGGTGTAGATATTTCCATGTTTATACAGATAGCGGTGTATTTATTTCCATGTGTGTACACATAGTTCTGTAGATATTTCAACGTTTATAGAGATAGCGGTGTAGATATTTCCATGTTCCTACAGTTGGTGGTGTGGATATTTCCATGTTTACACAGAAAGTGGTGTAGATATTTCCATGTTTATAGATATAGCAGTGTAGATATTTCCATGTTTATCCAGATAGCGGTGTACGTATTTCCATATTTACTCAGATGGCGGTGAAGTTATTTCCATGTTTGTAGAGAAAGCGGTGTAGATATTTCCATGTTCCTACAGATGGCGGTGTAGATATTTCCATGTTTATAGAGTTGTCGGTTTAGATATTTACATGTTCCTACAGATGGTGTTGTAGATATTTCCATGATTATACAGATAGCGGTGTAGGTATTTCCATGTTTACACAGACAGTGTTGTAGATATTTCCATGTTTATACAGATAGCAGGGTAGATATTTCCATGTATACACAGATAGCGGTGTAGATATTTCCATGTTTATACAGATAGCGGTGTAGATATTTCCATGTTTATACAGATACCGGTGTATGTATTTCCTTGTTTATACAGATAGCGGTGTAGATATTTCCACGTTTATACAGATAGCGGTGTAGATATTTCCATGTTTATACAGATAGCGTTGTAGATATTTCCAAGTTTATAGAGATAGCGCTTTAGACATTTCCATGTTCCTACAGATGGCGGTGTAGATATTTCCATGTTAATACAGATGGTGCTGTAGGTATTTCCATGTACATACAAATGGCGGTGTAGATATTTCCATGTTTATAGATATAGCGGTGTAGATATTTCCATGTTTATCCAGATAGCGGTATACGTATTTCCATGTTTATAAAGATGGCGTTGTAGATATTTCCATGTCTATAGAGATCGCGTTGTAGATATTTCCATGTTCCTACAGATGGCGGTGTAGATATTTCCATGTTTATAGAGTTGGCGGTTTAGATATTTACATGTTCCTACAGATGGTGTTGTAGATATTTCCATGTTTATACAGATAGCGGTGTAGTTATTTCCATGTTTATACACATTACGGTGTAGATATTTCCATGTTCCTACAGTTGGTGGTGTAGATATTTCCATGTTTACACAGAAAGTGGTGTAGATATTTCCATGTTTATAGATTTAGCAGTGTAGATATTTCCATGTTTATCCAGATAGCGGTGTACGTATTTCCATATTTATACAGATGGCGGTGAAGATATTTCCATGTTTGTAGAGAAAGCGGTGTAGATATTTCCATGTTCCTACAGATGGCGGTGTAGATATTTCCATGTTTATGGAGTTGTCGGTTTAGATATTTACATGTTCCTACAGATGGTGTTGTAGATATTTCCATGTTTATACAGATAGCGGTGTAGGTATTTCCATGTTTATACACATTACGGTGTAGATATTTCCATGTTTTAAGAGATAGCGGTTTAGATATTTCCATGTTTACACAGACAGTGTTGTAGATATTTCCATGTTTATACAGATAGCAGTGTAGATATTTCCATGTATACACAGATAGCGGTGTAGATATTTCCATGTTTATACAGATAGCGGTGTAGATATTTCCATGTTTATACAGATAGCGGTGTATGTTTTTCCTTGTTTATACAGATAGCGGTGTAGATATTTCCACGTTTATAGAGATAGGAGTGTAGATATTTCCATGTTTATACAGATAGCATTGTAGATATTTCCAAGTTCATAGAGATAGCGGTTTAGACATTTCCATGTTCCTACAGATGGCGGTGTAGATATTTCCATGTTAATACAGATGGTGCTGTAGATATTTCCATGTACATACAAATGGCGGTGTAGATATTTCCATGTTTATAGATATAGCGGTGTAGATATTTCCATCTTTATCCAGATGGCGGTGTACGTATTTCCATGTTTATACAGATGGCGTTGTAGATTTTTCCAAGTTTATAGAGATCGCGTTGTAGATATTTCCATGTTCCTACAGATGGCACTGTAGATATTTCCATGTTTACAGAGTTGGCGGTGTAGATATTTCCATGTTCCTACAGATGGCGGTGTAGATATTTCCATGTTTACAGAGTAGGCGGTGTAGATATTTCCATGTTCCTACAGATGGCGTTGTAGATATTTCCATCTTTATAGAGATTGCGCTGTAGATATTTCCACGTTCATACAGATGGCGGTGTAGAAATTTCCATCTTTATAGAGATGGCAGTGTAGGTATTTGCATCTTAATACAGATAGAGGTGTAGATAATTCCATGTTTAAACAGTTGGCGGTGTAGATATTTCCATCTTTATAGAGATTGCGCTGTAGATATTTCCATGTTCATACAGATGGCGGTGTAGATATTTCCATGTTCATATAGATGGCGGTGTAGATATTTCCATCTTAATACAGATAGCGGTGTAGATATTTCCATGTTTATTCAGATGGCGGTGTAGATATTTTCATGTCGATACAGATGGCAGTGTAGGTATTTCCATGTTTATAGAGACGGAGGTGTAGATATTTCCATGTTTATAGAGATAGCGTTGTAGATGTTTCCATGTATATACAGATAGCGGTGTATATATTTCCATGTTTATACAGATAGCGGTGTAGATATTTCAATATTCATACAGATGGCGTTGTAGATATTTCCATGTTCATACAGATGGCGGTATAGATATTTCCACGTTTATAGAGATAGCGGTGTAGTTATTTCCATGTTTATGGAGATATCGTTGTAGATATTTTCATGTTTATACAAATAGCAGTGTAGGTATTTCAATGTTTGTAAAGATAGCAGTGTAGATATTTCCATGTTTATAGAGATAGCGGGGTAGATATTTCCCTGTTTTACAGGTAGCAGTTTAGATATTTCCGTGTTTATGCAGATAGCAGTGTAGATATTTCCACGTTTATAGAGATAGCGGTGTAGTTATTTCCATGTTCATACAGATAACGGTGTAGATATATCCATCATTACAGAGATAGCGGTTTTGATATTTCCATGGAAATACAGATAGCGGTGTAGTTATTTCCATGTTTATACAGATGGCCCTGCAGATATTTCCATGTTTATACAGATAGCCGTGTAGACATTTCCATGTTTACACAGATAGCGGTGTAGATATTTCCATGTTTATACAGATAGCGGTGTATTTATTTCTATGTGTGTACACATAGTTCTGTAGATATTTCAACGTTTATAGAGATAGCGGTGTAGATATTTCCATGTTCCTACAGTTGGTGGTGTGGATATTTCCATGTTTACACAGAAAGTGGTGTAGATATTTCCATGTTTATAGATATAGCAGTGTAGATATTTCCATGTTTATCCAGATAGCGGTGTACGTATTTCCATATTTACACAGATGGCGGTGAAGTTATTTCCATGTTTGTAGAGAAAGCGGTGTAGATATTTCCATGTTCCTACAGATGGCGGTGTAGATATTTCCATGTTTATAGAGTTGTCGGTTTAGATATTTACATGTTCCTACAGATGGTGTTGTAGATATTTCCATGTTTATACAGATAGCGGTGTAGGTATTTCCATGTTTACACAGACAGTGTTGTAGATATTTCCATGTTTATACAGATAGCAGTGTAGATATTTCCATGTATACACAGATAGCGGTGTAGATATTTCCATGTTCATACAGATGGCGGTGTAGATATTTCCACGTTTATAGAGATAGCGGTGTAGTTATTTCCATGTTTATGGAGATATCGTTGTAGATATTTTCATGTTTATACAAATAGCAGTGTAGGTATTTCAATGTTTGTAAAGATAGCAGTGTAGATATTTCCATGTTTATAGAGATAGCGGGGTAGATATTTCCCTGTTTTACAGGTAGCAGTTTAGATATTTCCGTGATTATGCAGATAGCAGTGTAGATATTTCCACGTTTATAGAGATAGCGGTGTAGTTATTTCCATGTTCATACAGATAACGGTGTAGATATATCCATCTTTATAGAGATAGCGGTGTTGATATTTCCATGGAGATACAGATAGCGGTGTAGTTATTTCCAAGTTTATACAGATGGCCCTGCAGATATTTCCATGTTTATACAGATAGCGGTGTAGATATTTCCATGTTTATACACATTGCTGTGTAGATATTTGCATGTTTATACGGATAGCGGTGTAGATATTTCCATGTTTATACAGATACCGGTGTAGATATTTCCATGTTTATACAGATAGCCGTGTAGACGTTTCCATGTTTACACAGATAGCGGTGTAGATATTTCCATGTTTATACAGATAGCGGTGTATTTATTTCCATGTGTGTACACATAGTTCTGTAGATATTTCAACGTTTATAGAGATAGCGGTGTAGATATTTCCATGTTCCTACAGTTGGTGGTGTGGATATTTCCATGTTTACACAGAAAGTGGTGTAGATATTTCCATGTTTATAGATATAGCAGTGTAGATATTTCCATGTTTATCCAGATAGCGGTGTACGTATTTCCATATTTACACAGATGGCGGTGAAGTTATTTCCATGTTTGTAGAGAAAGCGGTGTAGATATTTCCATGTTCCTACAGATGGCGGTGTAGATATTTCCATGTTTATAGAGTTGTCGGTTTAGATATTTACATGTTCCTACAGATGGTGTTGTAGATATTTCCATGATTATACAGATAGCGGTGTAGGTATTTCCATGTTTACACAGACAGTGTTGTAGATATTTCCATGTTTATACAGATAGCAGGGTAGATATTTCCATGTATACACAGATAGCGGTGTAGATATTTCCATGTTTATACAGATAGCGGTGTAGATATTTCCATGTTTATACAGATGCCGGTGTATGTATTTCCTTGTTTATACAGATAGCGGTGTAGATATTTCCACGTTTATACAGATAGCGGTGTAGATATTTCCATGTTTATACAGATAGCGTTGTAGATATTTCCAAGTTTATAGAGATAGCGCTTTAGACATTTCCATGTTCCTACAGATGGCGGTGTAGATATTTCCATGTTAATACAGATGGTGCTGTAGGTATTTCCATGTACATACAAATGGCGGTGTAGATATTTCCATGTTTATAGATATAGCGGTGTAGATATTTCCATGTTTATCCAGATAGCGGTATACGTATTTCCATGTTTATAAAGATGGCGTTGTAGATATTTCCATGTCTATAGAGATCGCGTTGTAGATATTTCCATGTTCCTACAGATGGCGGTGTAGATATTTCCATGTTTATAGAGTTGGCGGTTTAGATATTTACATGTTCCTACAGATGGTGTTGTAGATATTTCCATGTTTATACAGATAGCGGTGTAGGTATTTCCATGTTTATACACATTACGGTGTAGATATTTCCATGTTTTAAGAGATAGCGGTGTAGGTATTTCCATGTTTACACAGACAGTGTTGTAGATATTTCCATGTTTATACAGATAGCAGTGTAGATATTTCCATGTATACACAGATAGCGGTGTAGATATTTCCATGTTTATACAGATCGCGGTGTAGATATTTCCATGTTTATACAGATAGCGGTGTATGTATTTCCTTGTTTATACAGATAGCGGTGTAGATATTTCCACGTTTATAGAGATAGTGGTGTAGATATTTCCATGTTTATACAGATATCATTGTAGATATTTCCAAGTTTATAGAGATAGCGGTTTAGACATTTCCATGTTCCTACAGATGGCGGTGTAGATATTTCCCTGTTAATACAGATGGTGCTGTAGATATTTCCATGTACATACAAATGGCGGTGTAGATATTTCCATGTTTACAGAGTTGGCGGTGTAGATATTTCCATGTTCCTACAGATGGCGTTGTAGATATTTCCATCTTAATACAGATAGCGGTGTAGATATTTCCATGTTTATTCAGATGGCGGTGTAGATATTTTCATGTCGATACAGATGGCAGTGTAGGTATTTCCATGTTTATAGAGACGGCGGGGTAGATATTTCCTTGTTTATAGAGATAGCGGTGTAGATGTTTCCATGTATATACAGATAGCGGTGCATATATTTCCATGTTTATACAGATAGCAGTGTAGATATTTCCATGTATACACAGATAGCGGTGTAGATATTTCAATGTTCATACAGATGGCATTGTAGATATTTCCATGTTCATACATATGGCGGTGTAGATATTTCCACGTTTATAGAGATAGCGGTGTAGTTATTTCCATGTTTATGGAGATAGCGTTGTAGATATTTCCATGTTTATACAAATAGCAGTGTAGGTATTTCAATGTTTGTAAAGATAGCAGTGTAGATATTTCCATGTTTATAGAGATAGCGGGGTAGATATTTCCCTGTTTTACAGGTAGCAGTTTAGATATTTCCGTGTTTATGCAGATAGCAGTGTAGATATTTCCATGTTTATAGAGATAGCGGTGTAGTTATTTCCATGTTCATACAGATAACGGTGTAGATATATCCATCTTTATACAGATAGCGGTGTAGATATTTCCATGTAGATACAGATAGCGGTGTAGTTATTTCCATGTTTATACAGATGGCCCTGTAGATATTTCCATGTTTATACAGATAGCGGTGTAGATATTTCCATGTTTATACACATGGCTGTGTAGATATTTGCATGTTTATACAGATAGCGGTGTAGATATTTCCATGTTTATACAGATAACCGTGTAGATATTTCCATGTTTACACAGATAGCGGTGTAGATATATCCATGTTTATACAGATAGCGTTGTATTTATTTCCATGTGTGTACACATAGTTCTGTAGATATTTCAACGTTTATAGAGATAGCGGTGTAGATATTTCCATGTTCCTACAGTTGGTGGTGTAGATATTTCCATGTTTACACAGAAAGTGGTGTAGATATTTCCATGTTTATAGATTTAGCAGTGTAGATATTTCCATGTTTATCCAGATAGCGGTGTACGTATTTCCATATTTATACAGATGGCGGTGAAGATATTTCCATGTTTGTAGAGAAAGTGGTGTAGATATTTCCATGTTCCTACAGATGGCGGTGTAGATATTTCCATGTTTATGGAGTTGTCGGTTTAGATATTTACATGTTCCTACAGATGGTGTTGTAGATATTTCCATGTTTATACAGATAGCGGTGTAGGTATTTCCATGTTTATACACATTACGGTGTAGATATTTCCATGTTTATAGATATAGCGGTGTAGATATTTCCATGTTTATCCAGATAGCGGTGTACGTATTTCCATGTTTATACAGATGGCGTTGTAGATATTTCCATGTTTATAGAGATCTCTTTGTAGATATTTCCATGTTCCTACAGATGGCAGTGTAGATATTTCCATGTTTACAGAGTTGGCGGTGTAGATATTTCCATGTTCCTACAGATGGCGGTGTAGATATTTCCATGTTTACAGAGTTGGCGGTGTAGATATTTCCATGTTCCTTCAGATGGCGTTGTAGATATTTCCATCGTTATAGAGATTGCACTGTAGATATTTCCACGTTCATACAGATGGCGGTGTAGATATTTCCATGTTGATTCAGATGGCGGTGAAGATATTTCCATTTTTATAGAGATGGCGGTGAAGATATTTCCATGTTTACACAGATAGTGGTGTAGATATTTCCATGTTTACACAAATAGTGGTGTAGATATTTCCATGATTCTACAGTTGGTGGTGTAGATATTTCCATGTTTACACAGGTAGTGTTGTAGATATTTCCAAGTTTATGCAGATAGCGGTGTAGATATTTCCATGTTTATACAGAAAGCGGTGTAGATATTTCCATGTTCATAGAGATGGCGCTGTACATATTTCCATGTTTATAGAGTTGGAGGTTTAGACATTTGCGTGTTCATACAGATGGCGGTGTAGCTATTTCCATTTTATATAGTTGGCAGTGTAGATTTTTCCATGTTCATACAGATGGCGGTGAAGATATTTCCATGTTTATACACATAACGGTGTAGATATTTCCAGGTTTTAAGAGATACCGCTGTAGATATTTCCATGTTTACACAGATAGCGGTGTAGGTATTTCCATATTTGCACAGATAGCGGTGTAGACATTTCCATGTTTGTACAGATAGTGGTGTAGATATTTCCATGTTTACACAGATAGCGGTGTAGGTATTTCCTTGTTTACATAGATAGCGGTGTAGATATTTCCATGTTTATACAAATAGCGGTGTAGATATTTCCATGTGTATACAGTTAACGGTGTAGATATTTAAATGTTCCTACAGATGGCTGTGTAGATATTTCCATCTTTATACAGATAGCGGTGGGGATATTTCCATCTTTATACACATAGCGGTGTAGATATTTCCATGTTTGTACAGATGGCGGTGTAGATATTTCCATGTGTATACAGATAACGGTGTAGATATTTCCATGTGTATACAGATAACGGTGTAGATATTTCCATGTTTATAGAGATAGCGGTGTAGTTATTTCCATGTGTAAAGAGATAGCTTTGTAGACATTTCCATGTACATGCAGATAGCTCTGTAGATATTTCCATTTTCATGCAGTTAGCGGTGTAGATATTTCCATGTTCAAACAGATAGCGGTGTAGATATTTCCATGTTCATACAGATAGCGGTGTAGATATTTCCATGTTTATACAGATAGCGGTGAAGATGTATGCATGTTTACACAGATAGCGGTGTGTATATTTCCATGTTCATACAGATAGCTGTGAAGATATTTCCATGTTCATCCAGATGGCTGTGTAGATATATCCATGTTCATACAGATGGCGGTGAAGATATTCCCATGTTCATACAGATAGCGGTGTAGATATTTCCATGTTCATACAGATAGCGGTGTAGATATTTCCATGTTCATACAGATAGCGGTGTGGATATTTCCATGTTCATCCAGATGGCTGTGTAGATATATCCATGTTCAGACAGATGGCGGTGAAGATATTTCCATGTTCATAAAGATAGCGGTGTAGATATTTCCATGTTAATACAGATAGTGGTGTAGATATTTCCATGTTCATACAGATAGCGGTGTAGCTATTTCCATTTTCATACAGATAGCGGTGTAGATATTTCCATGTTCATCCAGATGGCTGTGTAGATATATCCATGTTCAACCAGATGGCGGTGAAGATATTTGCATTTTCATACGGATAGTGGTGTAGATATTTCCATGTTCATACAGATAGCGGTGTAGATATTTCCATGTTCATACAGATAGAGGGGCTGATATTTCCATGTTCATACAGATAGCGGTACTTATATTTCCATGTTTATACAGGTAGCGGTGTAGATATTTCCATGTTTATACAGATAGCGGTGTAGATATTTCCATGTTTATAGAGATAGCGGTGTAGATATTTCCATGTTTATAGAGATAGCGGTGTAGATATCTCCATCTTAATACAGATGGCCGTGTAGATATTTATATGTTCATACAGATGGCGGTGCAGATATTTCCATGTTCATACAGATGGCGGTGTAGATATTTCCATGTTCATATAGATAGCGGTGTAGTTATTTCCATGTGTAATTTGATAGCTGTGTAAATATTTCCATGTATATGCAGATAGCTGTGTAGATATTTCCATTTTCATGCAGATAGCGGTTCAGATATTTCCATGTTCAAACAGATAGCGGTTTAGATATTTCCATGCTCATACAGATAGCGGTGTAGATATTTCCATGTTTATACAGATGGCGGTGAAGATGTATGCATGTTTACACAGATAGCGGTGTAGATATTTCCATGTTCATACAGATAGCGGTATAGATATTTCCAAGTTTATACAAATAGCGTTGTAGATATCTCCATCTTAATACAGATGG
Organism: Gorilla gorilla gorilla; assembly: GCF_029281585.2. NCBI lineage: Eukaryota > Metazoa > Chordata > Mammalia > Primates > Hominidae > Gorilla > Gorilla gorilla. The sequence continues at coordinate 11,065,508 of NC_073235.2, read as the reverse complement.
CAGTGTAGATATTTATATGTTCATAGAGATTGTGGTGCAGATATTTCCATGTTCATACAGATGGCGGTGTAGATATTTCCATGTTTATAGATATAGTGGTGCAGTTATTTCCATGTGTAAACAGATAGCTTTGTAGATATTTTCATGTATTTGCAGACAGCTGTGTAGATATTTCCATTTTCATGCAGATAGCGGTGTAGATATTTCCTTGTTCAAACAGATAGCGGTGTTGATATTTCCATGTTCATACAGATAGCGGTGTAGATATTTCCATGTTTATACAGATAGCGGTGAAGGTGTATGCATGTTTACACTGATAGCGGTGTAGATATTTCCATGTTCATACAGATAGCGGTGTAGATATTTCCATGTTCATCCAGATGGCTGTGTAGATATATCTATGTTCATACAGATGGCGGTGAAGATATTTCCATGTTAATACAGATAGCGGTGTAGATATTTCCATGTTCATCCAGATGGCTGTGTAGATATATCCATGTTCATACAGATGGCGGTGAAGATATTTCCATGTTTATACAGATAGCGGTGTAGATATTTCCATGTTCATACAGATAGTGGTGTAGATATTTCCGTGTTCATACAGATAGTGGTGTAGCTATTTCCATGTTCATACAGATAGCGGTGTAGATATTTCCATGTTCATCCAGATGGCTGTGTAGACATATCCATGTTCATACAGAGGGCGGTGAAGATAATTCCATGTTCATACAGATAGCGGTGTAGATATTTCCATGTTCATACAGATAGTGGTGTAGATATTTCCATGTTCATACAGATAGAGGGGCTGATATTTCCATGTTCATACAGGTAGCGGTGCTGATATTTCCATGTTTATACAGGTAGCGGTGTAGATATTTCCATGTTTATACAGATAGCATTGTAGATATTTCCATGTTTATACAGATAGCAGTGTAGATATTTCCATGTTTATACAGATAGCAGTGTAGATATCTCCATCTTAATACAGATGGCGGTGTAGATATTTATATGTTCATACAGATGGCCGTGCAGATATTTCCATGTTCATTCAGATGGCGGTGTAGATATTTCCATGTTCATACAGATAGCAGTGTAGTTATTTCCATGTGTTGTGAGATAGCTGTGTAGATATTTCCATGTATATGCAGATAGCTGCGTAGATATTTCCATTTTCATGCAGATAGCGGTTTAGATATTTCCATGTTCAAACAGATAGAGGTGTAGATATTTCCATGTTCATACACATAGCGGTTTAGATATTTCCATGTTTATACAGATGGCGGTGAAGATGTGTGCATGTTTACACTGATAGCGGTGTAGATATTTCCATGTTCATACAGATAGCGGTGTAGATATTTCCATGTTAATCCAGATGGCTGTGTAGATATATCCATGTTCACCCAGATAGTGATGTAGATAATTCCATGTTCATACAGCTATTGGTGTAGATATTTCCATGTTCATACAGATAGCGGTGTTGCTATTTCCATGTTCATACAGATAGCGGTGTAGATATTTCCGTGTTCATACAGATAGTGGTGTAGATATTTCCATGTTCATACAGATAGTGGTGTAGCTATTTCCATGTTCATACAGATAGGGGTGTAGATATTTCCATGTTCATTCAGATGGCTGTGTAGATATTTCCATGTTCATACAGATTGCGGTGAAGATATTTCCATCTTCATACGGATAGCGGTGTAGATATTTACATGTTCATACAGATAGCAGTGTAGATATTTCCATGTTCTTCCAGATGGCTGTTTAGATATTTCCATGTTCATTCAAATGGCTGTGTAGATATATCCATGTTCAAACAGATGGCGGTGAAGATATTTCCATGTTCATATAGATAGCGGTGTACATATATCCATGTTCATCCAGATGGCTGTGTAGATATATCCATGTTCATACAGATAGTGGTGTAGATATTTCCATGTTCATACAGATAGTGGTGTAGATATTTCCATGTTCATACAGATAGCGGTGTAGCTATTTCCATGTTCATACAGATAGCGGTGTAGATATTTCCATGTTCATACAGATTGCGGTGTAGATATTTCCATGTTCATACAGATAGCGGTGCTTATGTTTCCATGTTCATACAGGTAGCGGTGTAGATATTTCCATGTTTATACAGATAGCGGTGTAGATATTTCCATGTTTATACAGATAGCGGTATAGATATTTCCAAGTTTATACAAATAGCGGTGTAGATATCTCCATCTTAATACAGATGGCGGTGTAGATATTTATATGTTCATACAGATTGTGGTGCAGATATTTCAATGTTCATACAGATGGCGGTGTAGATATTTCCATGTTTATAGATATAGTGGTGTAGTTATTTCCATGTGTAAACAGATAGCTTTGTAGATATTTCCATGTATATGCAGACAGCTGTGTAGATATTTCCATTTTCATGCAGATAGCGGTGTAGATATTTCCATGTTCAAACAGATAGCGGTGTTGATATTTCCATGTTCATACAGATCTCGGTGTAGATATTTCCATCTTTATACAGATAGCGGTGAAGATGTATGCATGTTTACACAGATAGCGGTGTAAATATTTCCATGTTCATACAGATAGCGGTGTAGATATTTCCATGTTCATCCAGATGGCTGTGTAGATATATCCATGTTCATACAGATGGCGGTGAAGATATTTCCATGTTCGTACAGATAGCGGTGTAGATATTTCCATGTTCATACAGATATTGGTGTAGATATTTCCATGTTCATTCAGATAGCGGTGAAGCTATTTCCATGTTCATGCAGATAGCGGTGTAGATATTTCCATGTTCATCCAGATGGCTGTGTAGATATTTCCATGTTCATCCAAATGGCTGTGTATATATATCCATGTTCATACAGATGGCAGTGAAGATATTTCCATGTTCATACAGATAGCGGTGTACATATATCCATGTTCATCCAGATGGCTGTGTAGATATATCCATGTTCATACAGATAGCGGTGTATATATTTCCATGTTCATACAGATAGTGGTGTAGATATTTCCACGTTCATACAGATAGCGGTGTAGCTATTTCCATGTTCATACAGATAGAGGTGTAGATATTTCCATGTTCATAAAGATTGCGCTGTAGATATTTCCATGTTCATACAGATAGCGGTGCTTATGTTTCCATGTTTATACAGGTAGCGGTGTAGATATTTCCATGTTTATACAGATAGCGGTGTAGATATCTCCATCTTAATGCAGATGGCGGTGTAGATATTTATATGTTCATACAGATGGCGGTGCAGATATTTCCATGTTCATACAGATGGCGGTGTAGATATTTCCATGTTTATAGAGATAGCGCTTTAGATATTTCCATGTATAAAGAAATAGATTTGTAGATATTTCCATGTATATGCAGATAGCTGTGTAGATATTTCCATTTTCATGCAGATAGTGGTTTAGATATTTCCATGTTCAAACAGATAGCAGTGTAGATATTTCCATGTTCATACAGATAGCGGTGTGGGCATTTCCATGTTCATACAGATAGTGGTGTAGCTATTTCCATGTTCATACAGATAGCGGTGTAGATATTTCCATGTTCATCGAGATGGCTGTGTAGATATTTCCATGTTCATCGAGATGGCTGTGTAGATATTTCCATGTTCATAAAGATAGCGGTGCTGATATTTCCATGTTTATACAGGTAGCGGTGTAGATATTTACATGTTTATACAGATAGCTGTGTAGATATTTCCATGTTTATACAGATAGTGGTGAAGATGTATGCATGTTTACACAGATAGCGGTGTAGATATTTCCATGTTCATACAGACAGCGGTGCTGATATTTCCATGTTCATCCAGATGGCTGTGTAGATATATCCATGTTCATAGAGATGGCGGTGATGATATTTCCATGTTCATACAGATATCGGTGTAGATATTTCCATGTTCATACAGATAGTGGTGTAGATATTTCCATGTTCATACAGATAGCGGTGTAGATATTTCCATGTTCATACAGATAGCGGTGTAGATATTTCCATGTTCAAACAGACAGCGGTGCTGATATTTCCAAGTTCATCCAGATGGCTGTGTAGATATATCTATGTTCATACAGATGGCGGTGTAGATATTTCCATGTTTATAGAGATAGCGGTGTATTTATTTACATGTGTTAAGAAATAGCTTTGTAGATATTTCCATGTATATGCAGATTGCTGTGTAGATATTTCCATTTTCATGCAGATAGCGGTGTAGATATTTCCATGCTCAAACAGATAGCGGTGTAGATATTTCCATGTTCATACAGACAGCGGTGTAGATATTTCCATGTTTATCAGATAGCGGTGAAGATGTATGCATGTTTACACAGATAGCGGTGTAGATATTTCCATGTTCATACAGATAGCGGTGTAGATATTTCCATGTTCATCCAGATGGCTGTGTAGATATATCCATGTTCATACAGATGGCGGTGAAGATATTTCCATGTTCATACAGATAGCGGTGTAGATATTTCCATGTTCATACACATGGCGGTGTAGATATTTCCATGTTTATAGAGATAGCGGTGTAGTTATTTCCATGTGTAAAGAAATAGCTTTGTAGATATTTCCATGTATATGCAGATAGCTGTGTAGATATTTCCATTTTCATGCAGATAGCAGTGTAGATATTTCCATGTTCAAACAGATAGCGGTGTAGATATTTCCATGTTCATACAGACAGCGGTGTAGGTATTTCCATGTTTATACAGATAGCGGTGAAGTTGTATGCATCTTTACACAGATAGCGGTGTAGATATTTCCATGTTCATACAGTTAGCGCTGTAGATATTTCCATGTTCATCCAGATGGCTGTGTAGATATAACCATGTTCATACAGATGGCGGTGAGGATATTTCCATGTTCATCCAGATAGCGGTGTAGATATTTCCATGTTCATTCTGATAGCGGTGTAGATATTTCCATGTTCCTACAGATAGCGGTGTTGCTATTTCCATGTTCATACATATAGCGGTGTAGATATTTCCATGTTCATCCAGATGGCTGTGTAGGTATATCCATGTTCATACAGATGGCGGTGAAGATATTTCCATGTTCATACAGATGGCGGTGTTGATATTTCCATGTTCATACAGATGGCGGTGTGGACATTTCTATGTTCATTCAGATAGCGGTGTAGATATTTCCATGTTCATACAGAGAGCGGTGTAGATATTTCCATGTTCATCCAGATGGCTGTGTAGATATTTCCATGTTCATACAGATAGCGGTGCTGATATTTCCATGTTTATACAGGTAGCGGGGTCGATATTTCCATGTTTATATAGATAGCGGTGTAGATATTTCCATGTTTATACAGATAGCGGTGAAGATGTATGCATGTTTACACAGATAGTGGTGTAGATATTTCCATGTTCATACAGATAGCGGTGTAGGTATTTCCATGTTCATCCAGATGGCTGTGTAGATATATCCATGTTCATACAGATGGCGGTGAAGATATTTCCATGTTCATACAGATAGCGGTGTAGATATTTCCATGTTCATACAGATGGCGGTGTAGATATTTCCATGTTCATACAGGCAGCGGTGCTGAAATATCCTTGTTCATCCAGATGGCTGTGTAGATATGTCCATGTTCATACAGATGGCGGTGAAGATATTTCCATGTTCATACAGATATCGGTTTAAATATTTCCATGTTCATAGAGATAGCGGTGTAGATATTTCCATGTTCATACAGATAGCGGTGCTGATATTTCCATATTTATACAGGTAGCGGTGTAGATATTTCCATATTTATACAGATAGTGGTGTAGATATTTCCATGTTCATACAGATAGTGGTGTAGATATTTCCATGTTTATACAGGTAGCGGTGTAGATATTTCCATGTTCATCCAGATGGCTGTGTAGATATTTCCATGTTCATAGAGATAGCAGTGCTGATATTTCCATGTTTATACAGGTAGCGGTGTAGATATTTCCATGTTTATAGAGATAGCGTTGTAGATATTTCCATGTTTATACAGATAGCGGTGTAGATATCTCCATCTTAACACAGATGGCGGTGTAGTTATTTATATGTTCATACAGATGGCGGTGCAGATATTTCAATGTTCATACAGATGGCGGTGTAGATATTTCCATATTCACACAGATAGTGGTGTAGTTATTTCCATGTGTAAAGAGATAGCTGTGAAGATATTTCCATGTATATGCAGATAGCTGTGTAGTTATTTCCATTTTCATGCAGATAGCGGTGTAGATATTTCCATGTTCAAACAGATAGCGGTGTAGATATTTCCATGTTCATACAGAGAGCGGTGTAGATATTTCCATGTTTAAACAGATAGTGGTGAAGATGTATACATGTTTACACAGATAGCGGTGTAGATATTTCCATGTTCATACAGATAGCGGGGTAGATATTTCCGTGTTCATCCAGATGGCTGTGTAGATATATCCATGTTCATACAGATGGCAGTGAAGATATTTCCATGTTCATACAGATAGCGGTGTAGATATTTCCATGTTCATACAGATAGCGGTGTAGATATTTCCATGTTCATACAGACAGCGGTGCTGATATTTCCATGTTCATCCAGATGGCTGTGTAGATATATCTATGTTCATACAGATGGTGGTGAAGATATTTCAATGTTCATACAGATATCGGTGTACAAATTTCCATGTTCATACAGATAGCGGTGTAGGTATTTCCATGTTCATACAGATAGCGGTGCTGATATTTCCATGTTTATACAGTTAGCGGTGTAGATATTTCCATGTTTATACAGATAGCGGTGTAGATATTTCCATGTTTATACAGATAGCGGTGTAGATATTTCCATGTTTATACAGATAGCGGTGTAGATACCTCCATCTTAATACAGATGGCGGTGCAGATATTTATATGTTCCTAGAGATGGCGGTGCAGATATTTCCATGTTCATACAGATGGCGGTGTAGATATTTCCATGTTTATAGAGATAGCGGTGTAGTTATTTCCATCTGTAAAGAGATAGCTTTGTAGATATTTCCATGTATATGCAGATAGCTGTGTAGATATTTCAATTTTCATGCAGATAGCGGTGTAGAGATTTCCATGTTGAAACAGATAGCGGTGTAGATATTTCCATGTTCATACAGATAGCAGTGTAGATATTTCCATGTTTATACAGATAGTGGTGAAGATGTATTCACGTTTACACAGATAACGGTGTAGATATTTCCACGTTCGTACAGATAGCGGTGTAGATATTTCCATGTTCATCCAGATGGCTGTGTAGATATATCCATGTTCATACAGATGGCGGTGAAGATATTTCCATGTTCATACAGATAGCGGTGTAGCTATTTCCATGTTCATACAGATAGCGGTGTAGATATTTCCATGTTCAAACAGACAGCGGTGCTGATATTTCCAAGTTCATCCAGATGGCTGTGTAGATATATCTATGTTCATACAGATGGCGGTGTAGATATTTCCATGTTTATAGAGATTGCAGTGTAGATATTTCCATGTGTAAAGAAATAGATTTGTAGATATTTCCATGTATATGCAGATAGCTGTGTAGATATCTCCATGTTCATACAGATGGCGGTGTAGATATTTCCATGTTTATAGAGATTGCAGTGTAGATATTTCCATGTGTAAAGAAATAGCTTTGTAGATATTTCCATGTATATGCAGATAGCTGTGTAGATATTTCCATGTTCATACAGATAGAGGTGTAGCTATTTCCATGTTCATACAGATAGCGGTGTAGATATTTCCATGTTCATCCAGATGGCTGTGTAGATATATCCAGCTTCATACAGATGGCGGTGAAAATATTTCCATGTTCATACAGATATCGGTGTAGATATTTCCATGTTCATAGAGATAGCGGTGTAGATATTTCCATGTTCATACAGATAGCGGTGCTGATATTTCCATGTTTATACAGGTAGCGGTGTAGATATTTCCATGTTTATACAGATAGCGGTGTAGATATTTCCATGTTTATACAGATAGTGGTGAAGATGTATGCATGTTTACACAGATAGCGGTGTAGATATTTCCATGTTCATACAGACAGCGGTGCTGATATTTCCATGTTCATCTAGATGGCTGTGTAGATATATCCATGTTCATAGAGATGGCGGTGATGATATTTCCATGTTCATACAGATGGCGGTGTAGATATTTCCATGTTTATAGAGATATCGGTGTAGTTATTTCCATGTGTAAAGAGATAGCTTTGTAGATATTTCCATGTATATGCAGATAGCTGTGTAGATATTTCTATTTTCATGCAGATAGCGGTGTAGATATTTCCATGTTGAAACAGATAGCGGTGTAGTTATTTCCATGTGTAAAGAGATAGCTGTGTGGATATTTCCATGTATATGCAGATAGCAGTGTAGGTATTTCCATTTTCTTTCAGATAGCGGTGTAGATATTTCCATGGTCCAACAGATAGCGGTGTAGATATTTCCATGTTCATACAGATAGCGTTGTTGATATTTCCATGTTCATACAGATAGCGATGTAGATATTTCCATGTTTATACAGATAGCGGTGAAGATGTATGCATGTTTACACAGATAGCGGTGTAGATATTTCCATCTTCATACAGATAGCGGTGTAGATATTTCCATGTTCATCCAGATGGCTGTGTACATATATCCATGTTCATACAGATGGCGGTGAAGATATTTCCATGTTCATACAGATAGCGGTGTAGGTATTTCCATGTTCATACAGATAGCGGTATAGATATTTCCATGTTCATCCAGATTGCTGTGTAGATATTTCCATGTTCATAAAGATAGCGGTGCTGATATTTTCACGTTTATACAGGTAGCGGTGTAGATATTTCTATGTTTATACAGATTGCGGTGTAGATATTTCCATGTTTATACAGATAGCGGTGTAGATATTTCCAAGTTTATACAGATAGCGGTGTTGATATTTCCATGTTTATACCGGTAGCGGTGAAGATGTATGCATGTTTATACAGATAGCGGTGTTGATATTTCCATGTTTATACATATAGCGGTGAAGATGTATGCATGTTTACACAGATAGCGGTGTAGATATTTCCATGTTCATACAGATAGCGGTGTAGATATTTCCATGTTCATCCAGATGGATGTGTACACATTTCCATGTTCATACAGATAGCGGTGTAGATATTTCCATGTTCATACAGATAGCAGTGTAGCTATTTCCATGTTCGTACAGTTAGCGGTGTAGCTATTTCCATGTTCATACATATAGAGGTGTAGATATTTCCATGTTCATCCAGATGGCTGTGTAGATATATCCATGTTCATACACATGGCGGTGAAGATATTTCCATGTTCATACAGATAGCGGTGTAGATATTTCCATGTTCATTCAGATAGCGTTGTAGCTATTTCCATGTTCATACAGATAGCGGTGTAGATATTTCCATGTTCATCCAGATGGCTGTGTAGATATTTCCATGTTCATACAGATAGTGGTGCTGATATTTCCATGTTTATACAGGTAGCGGTGAAGATATTTCCATGTTTATACAGATAGCAGTGAAGATGTATGCACGTTTACTCAGATAGCGGTGTAGATGTTTCCATGTTCATACAGATAGCGGTGTAGATATTTCCATGTTCATCCAGATGGCTGTGTAGATATATCCATGTTCATACAGATGGCGGTGAAGATATTTCCATGTTCATACAGATAGCGGTGCAGATATTTCCATGTTCATACGGATAGCGGTGTAGATATTTCCATGTTCATACAGACAGCGGTGCTGATATTTCCTTGTTCATCCAGATGGCTGTGTAGATATATCCATGTTCATACATATGGCGGTGAAAATATTTCCATGTTCATACAGATATCAGTGTAGATATTTCCATGTTCATAGATATAGCGGTGTAGATATTTCCATGTTCATACAGATAGCGGTGCTGCTATTTCCATGTATATACAGGTAGCGGTGTAGATATTTCCATGTTTATACAGATAGTGGTGTACATATTTCCATGTTCATACAGATTGCGGTGTAGATATTTCCATGTTCATACAGATAGTGGTGTAGATATTTCCATGTTCATACAGATATCAGTGTAGATATTTCCATGTTCATAGATATAGCGGTGTAGATATTTCCAGGTTTATACAGATAGCGGTGTTGATATCTCCATCTTAATACAGATGGCGGTGTAGATATTTATATGTTCATGCAGATGGTGGTGCAGATATTTCCATGTTCATCCAGAAGGCGGTGTAGATATTTCCATGTTTATAGAGATAGCGGTGTAGTTATTTCCATGTGTAAAGAGATAGCTTTGTAGATATTTCCATGTATATGCAGAGAGCTGTGTAGATATTTCCATTTTCATGCAGATAGCGGTGTAGATATTTCCAAGTTCAAACAGATAGCGGTGTAGATATTTCCATGTATATGCAGATAGCTGTGTAGATATTTCCATGTTCATACAGATAGAGGTGTAGCTATTTCCATGTTCATACAGATAGCGGTGTAGATATTTCCATGTTCATCCAGATGGCTGTGTAGATATATCCAGGTTCATACAGATGGCGGTGAAAATATTTCCATGTTCATACAGATATCGGTGTAGATATTTCCATGTTCATAGAGATAGCGGTGTAGATATTTCCATGTTCATACAGATAGCGGTGCTGATATTTCCATGTTTATACAGGTAGCGGTGTAGATATTTCCATGTTTATACAGATAGCGGTGTAGACATTTCCATGTTTATACAGATAGTGGTGAAGATGTATGCATGTTTACACAGATAGCGGTGTAGATATTTCCATGTTCATACAGACAGCGGTGCTGATATTTCCATGTTCATCTAGATGGCTGTGTAGATATATCCATGTTCATAGAGATGGCGGTGATGATATTTCCATGTTCATACAGATGGCGGTGTAGATATTTCCATGTTTATAGAGATATCGGTGTAGTTATTTCCATGTGTAAAGAGATAGCTTTGTAGATATTTCCATGTATATGCAGATAGCTGTGTAGATATTTCAATTTTCATGCAGATAGCGGTGTAGATATTTCCATGTTGAAACAGATAGCGGTGTAGTTATTTCCATGTGTAAAGAGATAGCTGTGTGGATATTTCCATGTATATGCAGATAGCAGTGTAGGTATTTCCATTTTCATTCAGATAGCGGTGTAGATATTTCCATGGTCCAACAGATAGCGGTGTAGATATTTCCATGTTCATACAGATAGCGTTGTTGATATTTCCATGTTCATACAGATAGCGATGTAGATATTTCCATGTTTATACAGATAGCGGTGAAGATGTATGCATGTTTACACAGATAGCGGTGTAGATATTTCCATCTTCATACAGATAGCGGTGTAGATATTTCCATGTTCATCCAGATGGCTGTGTACATATATCCATGTTCATACAGATGGCGGTGAAGTTATTTCCATGTTCATACAGATAGCGGTGTAGGTATTTCCATGTTCATACAGATAGCGGTATAGATATTTCCATGTTCATCCAGATTGCTGTGTAGATATTTCCATGTTCATAAAGATAGCGGTGCTGATATTTTCACGTTTATACAGGTAGCGGTGTAGATATTTCTATGTTTATACAGATTGCGGTGTAGATATTTCCATGTTTATACAGATAGCGGTGTAGATATTTCCAAGTTTATACAGATAGCGGTGTTGATATTTCCATGTTTATACCGGTAGCGGTGAAGATGTATGCATGTTTATACAGATAGCGGTGTTGATATTTCCATGTTTATACATATAGCGGTGAAGATGTATGCATGTTTACACAGATAGCGGTGTAGATATTTCCATGTTCATACAGATAGCGGTGTAGATATTTCCATGTTCATCCAGATGGATGTGTACACATTTCCATGTTCATACAGATAGCGGTGTAGATATTTCCATGTTCATACAGATAGCAGTGTAGCTATTTCCATGTTCGTACAGTTAGCGGTGTAGCTATTTCCATGTTCATACATATAGAGGTGTAGATATTTCCATGTTCATCCAGATGGCTGTGTAGATATATCCATGTTCATACACATGGCGGTGAAGATATTTCCATGTTCATACAGATAGCGGTGTAGATATTTCCATGTTCATTCAGATAGCGTTGTAGCTATTTCCATGTTCATACAGATAGCGGTGTAGATATTTCCATGTTCATCCAGATGGCTGTGTAGATATTTCCATGTTCATACAGATAGTGGTGCTGATATTTCCATGTTTATACAGGTAGCGGTGAAGATATTTCCATGTTTATACAGATAGCAGTGAAGATGTATGCACGTTTACTCAGATAGCGGTGTAGATGTTTCCATGTTCATACAGATAGCGGTGTAGATATTTCCATGTTCATCCAGATGGCTGTGTAGATATATCCATGTTCATACAGATGGCGGTGAAGATATTTCCATGTTCATACAGATAGCGGTGCAGATATTTCCATGTTCATACGGATAGCGGTGTAGATATTTCCATGTTCATACAGACAGCGGTGCTGATATTTCCTTGTTCATCCAGATGGCTGTGTAGATATATCCATGTTCATACATATGGCGGTGAAAATATTTCCATGTTCATACAGATATCAGTGTAGATATTTCCATGTTCATAGATATAGCGGTGTAGATATTTCCATGTTCATACAGATAGCGGTGCTGCTATTTCCATGTTTATACAGGTAGCGGTGTAGATATTTCCATGTTTATACAGATAGTGGTGTACATATTTCCATGTTCATACAGATTGCGGTGTAGATATTTCCATGTTCATACAGATAGTGGTGTAGATATTTCCATGTTCATACAGATATCAGTGTAGATATTTCCATGTTCATAGATATAGCGGTGTAGATATTTCCAGGTTTATACAGATAGCGGTGTTGATATCTCCATCTTAATACAGATGGCGGTGTAGATATTTATATGTTCATGCAGATGGTGGTGCAGATATTTCCATGTTCATCCAGAAGGCGGTGTAGATATTTCCATGTTTATAGAGATAGCGGTGTAGTTATTTCCATGTGTAAAGAGATAGCTTTGTAGATATTTCCATGTATATGCAGAGAGCTGTGTAGATATTTCCATTTTCATGCAGATAGCGGTGTAGATATTTCCAAGTTCAAACAGATAGCGGTGTAGATATTTCCATGTTCATACAGATAGCGGTGTAGATATTTCCATGTTTATACAGATAGCGGTGAAGATGTATGCATGTTTTCACAGATAGCGGTGTATATATTTCCATGTTCATACAGATAGCGGTGTAGATATTTCCATGTTCATACAGATAGCGGTGTAGATATTTCCATGTTCATACAGATAGCGGTGTAGCTATTTCCATGTTCATACAGATAGTGGTGTAGATATTTCCATGTTCATACAGACAGCGGTGTAGATATTTCCATGTTCATCCAGATGTCTGTGTAGATATATCCATGTTCATGCAGATGGCGGTGAAGATATTTCCATGTTCATACAGATAGCTGTGTAGATATTTCCATGTTCATACAGAGAGCGGTGTAGGTATTTCCATGTTCATACAGATAGAGGGGCTGATATTTCCATGTTCATACAGATAGCGGTGCTGATATTTCCATGTTTATACAGGTAGCAGTGTAGATATTTCCATGTTTATACAGATAGCGGTGTAGATATTTCCATGTTTATACAGATAGCGGTGTAGATATTTCCATGTTTATACAGATAGCGGTGTAGATATCTCCATCTTAATTCAGATGGCCGTGTAGATATTTATATGTTAATACAGATGTCGGTGCAGCTATTTCCATGTTCGTACAGATGGTGGTGTAGATATTTCCATGTTCCTACAGATAGCGGTGTAGTTATTTCCATGTGAAAAGAGATAGCTGTGAAGATATTTCCATGTATATGCAGATAGCTGTGTAGATATTTCCATTTTCATGCAGATAGCGGTGTAGATATTTCCATGTTCAAACAGATTGCGGTGTAGATATTTCCATGTTCATACAGATAGCGGTGTAGATACTTCCATGTTTATACAGATTGCGGTGAAGATGTATGCATATTTACACAGATAGCGGTGTAGATATTTCCATGTTCATACAGATAGCAGTGTAGATATTTCCGTGTTCATCCAGATGGCTGTGTAGATATATCCATGTTCATACAGATAGCAGAGTAGATATTTCCATGTTCATACAGGTAGTGGTGTAGACATTTCCACGTTCATACAGATAGCGTTGTAGCTTTTTCCATGTTCATACAGATAGCAGTGTAGAAATTTCCATGTTCATAGAGATAGCGGTGTAGATATTTCCACGTTCATACAGATAGCGGTGCTGATATTTCCATGTTTATACAGGTAGCGGTGTAGATATTTCCATGTTTATACAGATAGCGGTGTAGATATTTCCATGTTCATACAGATAGCGGTGTAGATATTTCCATGTTTATACAGATTGCGGAGAAGATGTATGCATATTTACACAGATAGCTGTGTAGATATTTCCATGTCCATACAGATAGCGGTGTATATACTTCCGTGTTCATCCAGATGGCTGTGTAGATATATAAATGTTCATACAGATAGCAGTGTAGATATTTCCATGTTCATACAGGTAGTGGTGTAGATATTTCCATGTTCATACAGGTAGCGGTGTAGGTATTTCCATGTTCATACAGATAGCGGTGTAGAAATTTCCATGTTCATAGAGATAGCGGTGTAGATATTTCCAAGTTCATACAGATAGCGTTGCTGATATTTCCATGTTTATACAGGTAGCGGTGTAGATATTTCCATGTTTATACAGATTGCGTTGTAGATATTTCCATGTATATACAGATAGCAGTGTAGATATTTCCAAGTTTATACAGATAGCGGTGTAGATATCTCCATCTTAATATAGATGGCGGTGTAGATGTTTATATGTTCATACAGATGGCGGTGCAGATATTTCGATGTTCATACTGATGGCGGTGTAGATATTTGTATGTTTATAGAGATAGCGCTGTAGATATTTCCATGTGTAAAGTGATAGCTTTGTAGATATTTCCATGTATATGCAGATCGCTGTGTAGATATTTCCATTTTCATGCAGATAGCGGTGTAGATATTTCCATGTTCAAACAGATAGCGGTGTAGATATTTCCATGTTCAAACAGGTAGCAGTGTAGATATTTCCATGTTTGTACAGATAGTGGTGAAGATGTATGCATGTTTACACGGATAGCGGTGTAGATATTTCCATGTTCATACAGATAGCGTTGTAGATATTTCCATGTTTATACAGATAGCGGTGTAGATATATACATCTTAATACAGATGGCGGTGTAGATATTTATAAGTTCATACACATGGCTGTGCAGATATTTCCATGTTCATACAGATGGCGGTGTAGATATTTCCATATTCATACAGATAGCGGTGTAGTTATTTCCATGGGTAAAGTGATAGCTGTGTAGATATTTCCATGTATATGCAGATAGCTGTGTAGATATTTCCATTTTCGTGCTGATAGCGGTTTAGATATTTCCATGTTCAAACAGATAGTGGTGTACATATTTCCATTTTCATACAGATAGCGGTGCAGATATTTCCATGCTTATACAGATTGCGGTGAAGATGTATGCATGTTTACACAGATAGCGGTGTAGATATTTCCATGTTCATGCAGATGGCTGTGTAGATATATCCATGTTCATACAGATAGCGGTGTAGATATTTCCATGTTCATACAGATAGCCATGTAGATATTTCCATGTTCATAACGATAGCGGTGTAGATATTTGCATGTTCATACAGATAGCGGTGCTGATATTTCCATGTTTATACAGGTAGCGGTGCAGATATTTCCATGCTTATACAGATTGCGGTGAAGATGTATGCATGTTTACACAGATAGCAGTGTAGATATTTCCATGTTCATAAAGATAGCGGTGTAGATATTTCCATGTTAATACAGATAGCAGTGTAGATATCTCCTTCTTAATACAGATGGCGGTGTAGATATTTGTATGTTCATACAGATGGCGGTGCAGTTATTTCCATGTTCATACAGATTGCGGTGTAGATATTTCCATGTTTATAGAGATAGCGGTGTAGTTATTTCCATGTGTAATGAGATCGCTGTGTAGATATTTCCATGCATATGCAGACAGCTGTGTAGATATTTCCATTTTCATGCAGACAGCGGTGTAGATATTTCCATGTTCATACAGATATCAGTGTAGATATTTCCATGTTCATACAGATAGTGGTGTAGATATTTCCTTGTTCATACAGAGAGCGTTGTAGCTATTTCCATGTTCATACATATAGCGGTGTAGATATTTCCATGTTCGTACAGATAGCGGTGTAGATATTTCCATGTTCATACATATAGCGGTGCTGATATTTCCATGTTTATACAGGTAGCGGTGTAGATATCTCCATCTTAATATAGATGGCGGTGTAGATATTTATGTGTTCATACTGATGGCGGTGCAGATATTTCCATGTTCATACTGATGGCGGTGTAGATATTTGTATGTTTATAGAGATAGCGCAGTAGTTATTTCCATGTGTAAAGTGATAGCTTTGTAGATATTTCCATGTATATGCAGATCGCTGTGTAGATATTTCCATTTTCATGCAGATAGCGGTGTAGATATTTCCATGTTCAAACAGATAGCGGTGTAGATATTTCCATGTTCAAACAGATAGCAGTGTAGATATTTCCATGTTTGTACAGATAGTGGTGAAGATGTATGCATGTTTACACAGATAGCGGTGTAGATATTTCCATGTTCATGCAGATAGCGGTGTAGATATTTCCATGTTCATCGAGATGGCTGTGTAGATATATCCATGTTCATACAGATGGCGGTGAAGATATTTCCGTGTTCATACAGATAGCGGTGTAGTTATTTCCATGTGTAAAGAGATAGCTCTGTAGATATTTCCATGTATATGCAGATAGCTCTGTTGATATTTCCATTTTCATGCAGATAGCGGTTTAGATATTTCCATGTTCAAACAGATAGCGGTGTAGATATTTCCATGTTCATAGAGATAGCGGTGTAGATATTTCCATGTTCATACAGATAGAGGGGCTGATATTTCCATGTTCATACAGATAGCGGTGTAGATATTTCCATGTTCATACAGGTAGTGGTGTAGATATTTCCATGTTCATACAGATAGCGGTGTAGCTATTTCCATGTTCGTACAGATAGCGGGGTAGAAATATCCATGTTCATAGAGATAGCGGTGTAGATATTTCCATGTTCATTCATATAGCGGTGCTGATATTTCCATGTTTATACAGGTAGCGGTGTAGATATTTCCATGTTTATACAGATTGCGGTGTAGATATTTCCATGTTTATACAGATAGCGGTGTAGATATTTCCAAGTTTATACCGATAGCGGTCTAGATATCTCCATCTTAATATAGATGGCGGTGTAGATATTTATTTGTTCATACAGATAGCGGTGTAGAAATATCCATGTTCATAGAGATAGCGGTGTAGGTATTTCCATGTATATGCAGATAGCTGTGTAGGTATTTCCATTTTCATGCAGATAGCGGTGTAGATATTTCCATGTTCAAACAGATAACGGTGTAGATATTTCCATGTTCATACAGATAGCGGTGTAGATATTTCCATGTTTATACAGATTGCGGTGAAGATGTATGCATATTTACACAGATAGCGGTGTAGATATTTCCATGTTCATACAGATAGCAGTGTAGATATTTCCGTGTTCATCCAGATGGCTGTGTAGATATATCCATGTTCATACAGATAGCAGTGTAGATATTTCCATGTTCATACAGGTTGTGGTGTAGATATTTCCATGTTCATACAGATAGCGGTGTAGTTTTTTCCATGTTCATACAGATAGCGGTGTAGAAATTTCCATGTTCATAGAGATAGCGGTGTAGATATTTCCATGTTTATACAGGTAGCGGTGAAGATGTATGCATGTTTACAAAGATAACGGTGTAGATATTACCATGTTCATACAGATAGCAGTGTAGATATTTCCATGTTCATGCAGATTCCTGTGTAGATATATCCATGTTCATACAGATGGCGGTGAAGATATTTCCATGTTCATACAGATAGCGGTGTAGTTATTTCCATGTGTAAAGAGATAGCTGTGTAGATATTTCCATGTATATGCAGACAGCTGTGTAGATATTTCCATTTTCATGCAGATAGTGGTTTAGATATTTCCATGTTCAAACAGATAGCGCTGTAGATATTTCCATGTTCATAGAGAGAGCGGTGTAGATATTTCCATGTTCATACAGATAGAGGGGCTGATATTTCCATGTTCAGACAGATAGCGGTGCTCATATTTCCATGTTTATACAGATAGCGGTGTAGATATTTCCATGTTTATACAGATAGCACTGTAGATATTTCCATGTTTATACAGATAGCGGTGTAGATATATACACCTTAATACAGATGGCGGTGTAGATATTTATAAGTTCATACACACGGCTGTGCAGATATTTCCATGTTCATACAGATATTGGTGTAGATATTTCCATGTATATACAGATAGCGGTGTAGATATTTCCATGTTCATGCAGATGGCTGTGTGGATATATCCATGTTCATACAGATAGCGGAGTGTATATTTCCATGTTCATACAGATAGCGCTGTAGATATTTCCATGTTCATAGAGATAGCGGTGTAGATATTTCCATGTTCATACAGATAGCGGTGCTGATATTTCCATGTTTATACAGGTAGCGGTTCAGATATTTATATGCTTATACAGATTGTGGTGAAGATGTATGCATGTTTACACAGATAGCGTTGTAGATATTTCCATGTTCATACAGATAGCGGTGTAGATATTTCCATGTTCATCCAGATGGCTGTGTAGATATATCCATGTTTATACAGATAGCGTTGTAGTTATTTCCATGTGAAATGAGATCGCTGTGTAGATATTTCCATGCATATGCAGACAGCTGTGTAGATATTTCCATTTTCATGCAGACAGCGGTGTAGATATTTCCATGTTCATACAGATAGCGGTGTAGATATTTCCATGTTCATACTGATAGTGTTGTAGATATTTCCATGTTCATACAGAGAGCGGTGTAGCTATTTCCATGTGCATACATATAGCGGTGTAGATATTTCCATGTTCGTACAGATAGCGGTGTAGATATTTCCATGTTCATACAGATAGCGGTGCTGATATTTCCATGTTTATACAGATAGCGGTGTAGATATCTCCATCTTAATATAGAAGGCCGTGTAGATATTTATATGTTCATACAGATGTCGGTGCAGCTATTTCCATGTTTAAACAGATGGTGGTTTAGATATTTCCATGTTCATACAGATAGCGGTGTAGATATTTCCTTGTTCATACAGATAGCGGTGCTGATATTTCCATGTTTATACAGGTAGCAGTGTAGATATTTCCATGTTTATACAGATAGCGGTGTAGACATTTCAATGTTTATACAGATAGCGGTCAAGATGTATGCATGTTTACACAGATAGCGGTGTAGATATTTCCATGTTCATACAGATAGAGGGGCTGATATTTCCATGTTCATCCAGATGGTTGTGTAGATATATCCATGTTCATACACATGGCGGTGAAGATATTTCCATGTTCATACAGATATCGGTGTAGATATTTCCATGTTCATCCAGATGGCTGTGTAGATATGTCCATGTTCACACAGATAGCGGTGTTGATATTTCCATGTTCATACAGATAGCGGTGTAGCTATTTCCATGTTAATACAGATAGCGGTGTAGATATTTCCATGTTTATACAGATAGCGGTGTAGATATTTCCATGTTTATACAGATAGCAGTGTAGATATCTCCATCTTAATACAGATGGCGGTGTAGATATTTATATGTTCATACAGATGGCGGTGTAGATATTTCCACGTTCATACAGATGGCGGTGTATTTCCATGTTTATAGAGATAGCGGTGTAGTTATTTCCATGTGTAAAGAGATAGCTGTGTAGATATTTCCATGTATATGCAGATAGCTGTGTAGATATTTCCATTTTCATGCAGATAGCGGTTTAGATATTTCCATGTTCAAACAGATAGCGGTGTAGATATTTCCATGTTCATAGAGATAGCGGTGTAGATATTTCCATGTTCATACAGATAGAGGGGCTGATATTTCCATGTTCATACAGATAGCGGTGTAGATATTTCCCAGTTCATACAGGTAGTGGTGTAGATATTTCCATGTTCATACAGATAGCGGTGTAGATATTTCTATGTTTATACAGATAGCGGTGAAGATGTATGCATGTTTTCACAGATAGCGGTGTATATATTTCCATGTTCATACAGATAGCGGTGTAGATATTTCCATGTTCATACAGATAGCGGAGTAGCTATTTCCATGTTCATACAGATAGCGGTGTAGCTATTTCCATGTTCATACAGATAGCGGTGTAGATATTTCCATGTTCATACAGACAGCGGTGTAGATATTTCCATGTTCATCCAGATGTCTGTGTAGATATATCCATGTTCATGCAGATGGCGGTGAAGATATTTCCTTGTGCATACAGATAGCGGTGAAGATATTTCCATGTTCATACAGAGAGGGGTGTAGGTATTTCCATGTTCATACAGATAGAGGGGCTGATATTTCCATGTTCATACAGATAGCGGTGTAGATATTTCCAGGTTTATACAGATAGCGGTGTAGATATATCCATCTTAATACAGATGCCCGTGTAGATATTTATATGTTCATTCAGATGTTGGTGCAGCTATTTCCTTGTTCATACAGATGGTGGTGTAGATATTTCCATGTTCCTACAGATAGCGGTGTAGTTATTTCCATGTGTAAAGAGATTGCTGTGAAGATATTTCCATGTATAAGCAGATAGCTGTGTAGATATTTCCATTTTCATGCAGATAGCGGTGTAGATATTTCCATGTTCAAACAGATAGCGGTGTAGATATTTCCATGTTCATACAGATAGCGGTGTAGATATTTCCATGTTTATACAGATTGCGGTGAAGATGTATGCATATTTACACAGATAGCGGTGTAGATATTTCCATGTTCATACAGATTGCAGTGTAGATATTTCCGTGTTCGTCCAGATGGCTGTGTAGATATATCCATGTTCATACAGATAGCAGTGTAGATATTTCCATGTTCATACAGGTAGTGGTGTAGATATTTCCATGTTCATACAGATAGCGGTGTAGCTTTTTCCATGTTCATACAGACAGTGGTGTAGAAATTTCCATGTTCATAGAGATAGCGGTGTAGATATTTCCATGTTCATACAGATAGCGGTGCTGATATTTCCATGTTTATACAGGTAGCGGTGTAGATATTTCCATGTTTATACAGATTGCGGTGTAGATATTTCCATGTTTATACAGATAGCAGTGTAGATATTTCCAAGTTTATACAGATAGCGGTGTAGTTATTTCCATGTGTAAAGTGATAGCTTTGTAGATATTTCCATGTATATGCAGATCGCTGTGTAGATATTTCCATTTTCATGCAGATAGCGGTGTAGATATTTCCATGTTCATAGAGATAGCGGTGTAGTTATTTCCATGTTCAAACAGATAGCAGTGTAGATATTTCCATGTTTGTACAGATAGTGGTGAAGATGTATGCATGTTTACAGAGATAGTGGTGAAGGTGTATGCATGTTTACAGAGATAGCGGTGTAGATATTTCCAAGTTCATACAGATAGCGGTGTAGATATTTCCATGTTCATCCAGATGGCTGTGTAGATATATCCATGTTCTTACAGATGGCGGTGAAGATATTTCCATGTTCATACAGATAGCGGTGTAGTTATTTCCATGTGTAAAGAGATAGCTGTGTAGATATTTCCATGTATATGCAGATAGCTGTGTAGATATTTCCATTTTCATGCAGATAGCGGTTTAGATATTTCCATGTTCAAACAGATAGCGGTGTAGATATTTCCATGTTCATAGAGATAGCGGTGTAGATATTACCATGTTCATACAGATAGAGGGGCTGATATTTCCATGTTCATACAGATAGCGGTGTAGATATTTCCATGTTCATACAGGTAGTGGTGTAGATATTTCCATGTTCATACAGATAGCGGTGTAGCTATTTCCATGTTCATTCAGATAGCGGTGTAGATATTTCCATGTTGATAGAGATAGCGGTGTAGATATTACCATGTTCATACAGATAGAGGGGCTGATATTTCCATGTTCATACAGATAGCGGTGTAGATATTTCCATGTTCATACAGATAGCGGTGCTGTTATTTCCATGTTTATACAGGTAGCGGTGTAGATATTTCCATGTTTATTCAGATTGCGGTGCAGAT
Organism: Gorilla gorilla gorilla; assembly: GCF_029281585.2. NCBI lineage: Eukaryota > Metazoa > Chordata > Mammalia > Primates > Hominidae > Gorilla > Gorilla gorilla. The sequence goes on along the minus strand of NC_073235.2, from coordinate 11,043,167 downwards.
ATTTCCATGTTTATACAGATAGCGGTGTAGATATCTCCATCTTAATATAGATGGTGGTGTAGATATTTATATGTTCTTACAGATGGCGGTGCAGATATTTCCATGTTCATACAGATGGCGGTGTAGATATCTCCTTCTTAATACAGATGGCGGTGTAGATATTTGTATGTTCATACAGATGGTGGTGCAGATATTTCTATGTTCATACAGATGGCGGTGTAGATATTTCCATGTTTATACAGATAGCGTTGTAGTTATTTCCATGTGTAATGAGATCGCTGTGTAGATATTTCCATGCATATGCAGACAGCTGTGTAGATATTTCCATTTTCATGCAGACAGCGGTGTAGATATTTCCATGTTCATACAGATAGCGGTGTAGATATTTCCATGTTCATACTGATAGTGGTGTAGATATTTCCATGTTCATACCGAGAGCGGTGTAGCTATTTCCTTGTTCATACATATAGCGGTGTAGATATTTCCATGTTCGTACAGATAGAGGTGTAGATATTTCCATGTTCATACAGATAGCGGTGCTGATATTTCCATGTTTATACAGGTAGTGGTGTAGATATTTCCATGTTTATACAGATAGCGGTGTAGATATCTCCATCTTAATACAGATGGCCGTGTAAATATATATATGTTCATACAGATGTCGGTGCAGCTATTTCCATGTTTATGCAGATGGTGGTGTAGATATTTCCATGTTCATACAGATTGCGGTGTAGATATTTCCATGTTCATACAGATAGCGGTGCTGATATTTCCATGTTTATACAGGTAGCAGTGTAGATATTTCCATGTTTATCCAGATAGCGGTGTAGACATTTCCATGTTTATACAGATAGCGGTGAAGATGTATGCATGTTTACACAGATAGCGGTGTAGATATTTCCATGTTCATACAGATAGAGGGGCTGATATTTCCATGTTCATCCAGATGGTTGTGTAGATATATCCTTGTTCATACAGATGGCGGTGAAGATATTTCCATGTTCATACAGATATCCGTGTAGATATTCCCATGTTCATCCAGATGGCTGTGTAGATATATCCATGTTCACACAGATAGCGGTGTTGATATTTCCATGTTCATACGGATAGCGGTGTAGCTATTTCCATGTTCATACAGATAGCGGTGTAGATATTTCCATGTTCATACAGATAGCGGTGTACATATTTCCATGTTCATACAGATAGTGGTGTAGATATTTCCATGTTCATACAGAGAGCGGTGTAGCTATTTCCATGTTCATACAGATAGCGGTGTAGATATTTCCATATTTATACAGATAGCGGTGCTGATATTTCCATGTTTATACAGGTAGCGGTGTAGATATTTCCATGTTTATACAGATAGCGGTGTAGTTATTTCCATGTGTAAAGTGATAGCTTTGTAGATATTTCCATGTATATGCAGATCGCTGTGTAGATATTTCCATTTTCATGCAGATAGCGGTGTAGATATTTCCATGTTCATAGAGATAGCGGTGTAGTTATTTCCATGTTCAAACAGATAGCAGTGTAGATATTTCCATGTTTGTACAGATAGTGGTGAAGATGTATGCATGTTTACAGAGATAGTGGTGAAGGTGTATGCATGTTTACAGAGATAGCGGTGTAGATATTTCCAAGTTCATACAGATAGCGGTGTAGATATTTCCATGTTCATCCAGATGGCTGTGTAGATATATCCATGTTCTTACAGATGGCGGTGAAGATATTTCCATGTTCATACAGATAGCGGTGTAGTTATTTCCATGTGTAAAGAGATAGCTGTGTAGATATTTCCATGTATATGCAGATAGCTGTGTAGATATTTCCATTTTCATGCAGATAGCGGTTTAGATATTTCCATGTTCAAACAGATAGCGGTGTAGATATTTCCATGTTCATAGAGATAGCGGTGTAGATATTACCATGTTCATACAGATAGAGGGGCTGATATTTCCATGTTCATACAGATAGCGGTGTAGATATTTCCATGTTCATACAGGTAGTGGTGTAGATATTTCCATGTTCATACAGATAGCGGTGTAGCTATTTCCATGTTCATTCAGATAGCGGTGTAGATATTTCCATGTTGATAGAGATAGCGGTGTAGATATTACCATGTTCATACAGATAGAGGGGCTGATATTTCCATGTTCATACAGATAGCGGTGTAGATATTTCCATGTTCATACAGATAGCGGTGCTGTTATTTCCATGTTTATACAGGTAGCGGTGTAGATATTTCCATGTTTATTCAGATTGCGGTGCAGATATTTCCATGTTTATACAGATAGCGGTGTAGATATCTCCATCTTAATATAGATGGTGGTGTAGATATTTATATGTTCTTACAGATGGCGGAGCAGATATTTCCATGTTCATACAGATGGCGGTGTAGATATCTCCTTCTTAATACAGATGGCGGTGTAGATATTTGTATGTTCATACAGATGGTGGTGCAGATATTTCTATGTTCATACAGATGGCGGTGTAGATATTTCCATGTTTATACAGATAGCGTTGTAGTTATTTCCATGTGTAATGAGATCGCTGTGTAGATATTTCCATGCATATGCAGACAGCTGTGTAGATATTTCCATTTTCATGCAGACAGCGGTGTAGATATTTCCATGTTCATACAGATAGCGGTGTAGATATTTCCATGTTCATACTGATAGTGGTGTAGATATTTCCATGTTCATACCGAGAGCGGTGTAGCTATTTCCTTGTTCATACATATAGCGGTGTAGATATTTCCATGTTCGTACAGATAGAGGTGTAGATATTTCCATGTTCATACAGATAGCGGTGCTGATATTTCCATGTTTATACAGGTAGTGGTGTAGATATTTCCATGTTTATACAGATAGCGGTGTAGATATCTCCATCTTAATACAGATGGCCGTGTAAATATATATATGTTCATACAGATGTCGGTGCAGCTATTTCCATGTTTATGCAGATGGTGGTGTAGATATTTCCATGTTCATACAGATAGCGGTGTAGATATTTCCATGTTCATACAGATAGTGGTGCTGATATTTCCATGTTTATACAGGTAGCAGTGTAGATATTTCCATGTTTATCCAGATAGCGGTGTAGACATTTCCATGTTTATACAGATAGCGGTGAAGATGTATGCATGTTTACACAGATAGCGGTGTAGATATTTCCATGTTCATACAGATAGAGGGGCTGATATTTCCATGTTCATCCAGATGGTTGTGTAGATATATCCTTGTTCATACAGATGGCGGTGAAGATATTTCCATGTTCATACAGATATCCGTGTAGATATTCCCATGTTCATCCAGATGGCTGTGTAGATATATCCATGTTCACACAGATAGCGGTGTTGATATTTCCATGTTCATACGGATAGCGGTGTAGCTATTTCCATGTTCATACAGATAGCGGTGTAGATATTTCCATGTTCATACAGATAGCGGTGTACATATTTCCATGTTCATACAGATAGTGGTGTAGATATTTCCATGTTCATACAGAGAGCGGTGTAGCTATTTCCATGTTCATACAGATAGCGGTGTAGATATTTCCATATTTATACAGATAGCGGTGCTGATATTTCCATGTTTATACAGGTAGCGGTGTAGATATTTCCATGTTTATACAGATAGTGGTTTAGATATTTCCACGTTTATACAGATAGCGGTGCAGATATTTCCAAGTTTATGCAGGTAGCGGTTTAGATATCTCCATCTTAATACAGATGGCGGTGTAGATATTTATATGTTCTTACAGATGGCGGTGCAGATATTTCCATGTTCATACAGATGGCGGTGTAGATATTTGTATGTTAATAGAGATAGCGCTGTAGTTATTTCCATGTGTAAAGAGATATCTTTGTAGATATTTCCATGTATATGCAGATCGCTGTGTAGATATTTCCATTTTCATGCAGATAGCGGTGTAGATATCTCCATGTTCAAACAGATAGCGGTGTAGATATTTCCATGTTCAAACAGATAGCAGTGTAGATATTTCCATGTTTATACAGATAGCGGTGAAGATGTATGCATGTTTACACAGATAGCGGTGTAGATATTTTCATGTTCATACAGATAGCGGTGTAGATATTTCCATGTTCATCCAGATGGCTGTGTAGATATATCCATGTTCATACAGATGGCGGTGAAGATATTTCCATGTTCATACAGATAGCGGTGTAGTTATTTCCATGTGTAAAGAGATAGCTGTGTAGATATTTCCAAGTATATTCAGATAGCTGTGTAGATATTTCCATTTTCATGCAGATAGCGGTGTAGATATTTCCATGTTCAACCAGAAAGCGGTGTTGATATTTCCATGTTCATAGAGATAGCGGTGTAGATATTTCCATGTTCATACAGATAGAGGGGCTGATATTTCCATGTTCATACAGATAGCGGTGTAGATATTTCCATGTTTATACAGATAGTGGTGTAGATATCTACATCTTAATACAGATGGCGGTGGAGATATTTTTATGTTCACACAGATGGCGGTGCAGATATTTCCATGTTCATACAGATGGCGGTGTAGATATTTCCATATTCATACAGATAGCGGTGTAGTTATTTCCATGTGCAAAGAGATATCTTTGTAGATATTTCCATGTATGTGCAGATCGCTGTGTAGATATTTCCATTTTCATGCAGATAGCGGTGTAGATATCTCCATGTTCAAACAGATAGCGGTGTAGATATTTCCATGTTCAAACAGATAGCAGTGTAGATATTTCCATCTTTATACAGATAGCGGTGAAGATGTATGCATGTTTACACAGATAGCGGTGTAGATATTTCCATGTTCATACAGATAGCGGTGTAGATATTTCCATGTGCATCCAGATGGCTGTGTAGATATATCCATGTTCATACAGATGGCGGTGAATATATTTCCACGTTCATACAGATAGCGGTGTAGATATTTCCATGTTTATACAGGTAGCGGTGTAGATATCTCCATCTTAATACAGATGGCGGTGTAGATATTTATATGTTCATACAGATGGCGGTGCAGTTATTTCCATGTTTATAGAGATAGCGGTGTAGTTATTTCCATGTGTTAAGAAATAGCTTTGTAGATATTTCCATGTATATGCAGATTGCTGTGTAGATATTTCCATTTTCATGCAGATAGCGGTGTAGATATTTCCATGTTCAAACAGATAGCGGTGTAGATATTTCCATGTTCATACAGATAGCGGTGTAGATATTTCCATGTTCATCCAGATGGCTGTGTATATATATCCATGTTCATACAGATGGCGGTGTAGATATTTCCATGTTCATACAGACGGCGGTGAAGATATTTCCATGTTATTTCAGATATCGGTGTAGATATTTCCATGTTCATACAGATAGCGGTGTAGATATTTCCATGTTCATACAGATAGCGGTGCTGATTTTTCCATGTTTATACAGGTAGCGGTGTAGATATTTCCATGTTTATACAGATAGCGGTGTAGATATTTCCATGTTTATGCAGATAGCAGTGTAGATATTTCCATGTTTATAGAGATAGTTGTGTAGATATCTCCATCTTAATACAGATGGCGGTGTAGATATTTATATGTTCATACTGATGGCGGTGCAGATATTTCCATGTTCATACAGATGGGGGTGTAGATATTTCCATGTTTATAGAGATAGCGGTGTAGTTATTTCCATGTGTAAAGAAATAGCTTTGTATATATTTCCATGTATATGCAAATAGCTGTGTAGTTATTTCCATTTTCATGCACATAGCGGTGTAGATATTTCCATGTTCAAACAGATAGCGGTGTAGATATTTCCATGTTCATACAGATAGCGGTGTAGATATTTCCATGTTTATACAGATAGCGGTGAAGATGTATGCATGTTTACACAGATAGCGGTGTAGATATTTCCTAGTTCATACAGATAGTGGTGTAGATATTTCCATGTTCATCCAGATGGCTGTGTAGATATATCCATGTTCATACAGATGGCGGTGGAGATATTTCCATTTTCATACAGATGGCGGTGTAGATATTTACATGTTCATAAAGATGGCGGTGTGGATATTTCCATGTTCATACAGATAGCGGTGTTGCTATTTCCATGTTCATACAGATAACGGTGTAGATATTTCCATGTTCATCCAGATGGCTGTGTAGATATATCCATGTTCATACAGATGGCGGTGAAGATATTTCCATGTTCATACAGATAGCGGTGTAGGTATTTCCATATTCATACAGATAGCGGTGTAGATATTTCCATGTTCATACAGATGGCAGTATAGATATTTCCATGTTCATCCAGATTGCTGTGTAGATATTTCCATGTTCATACAGATGGCGGTGTAGATATTTCCATGTTTATAGAGATAGCGGTTTAGTTATTTCCATGTGTAAAGAAATAGCTTTGTAGATATTTCCATGTATACCCAGATAGCTGTGTAGTTATTTCCATTTTCATGCAGATAGCGGTGTAGATATTTCCATGTTCAAACAGATAGCGGTGTAGATATTTCCATGTTCAGATAGCGGTGTAGATATTTCCTTGTTCATACAGATAGCGGTGCTGATATTTCCATGTTTATACAGGTAGCAGTGTAGATATTTCCATGTTTATCCAGATAGCGGTGTAGACATTTCCATGTTTATACAGATAGCGGTGAAGATGTATGCATGTTTACACAGATAGCGGTGTAGATATTTCCATGTTCATACAGATAGAGGGGCTGATATTTCCATGTTCATCCAGATGGTTGTGTAGATATATCCTTGTTCATACAGATGGCGGTGAAGATATTTCCATGTTCATACAGATATCCGTGTAGATATTCCCATGTTCATCCAGATGGCTGTGTAGATATATCCATGTTCACACAGATAGCGGTGTTGATATTTCCATGTTCATACGGATAGCGGTGTAGCTATTTCCATGTTCATACAGATAGCGGTGTAGATATTTCCATGTTCATACAGATAGCGGTGTACATATTTCCATGTTCATACAGATAGTGGTGTAGATATTTCCATGTTCATACAGAGAGCGGTGTAGCTATTTCCATGTTCATACAGATAGCGGTGTAGATATTTCCATATTTATACAGATAGCGGTGCTGATATTTCCATGTTTATACAGGTAGCGGTGTAGATATTTCCATGTTTATACAGATAGTGGTTTAGATATTTCCACGTTTATACAGATAGCGGTGCAGATATTTCCAGGTTTATGCAGGTAGCGGTTTAGATATCTCCATCTTAATACAGATGGCGGTGTAGATATTTATATGTTCTTACAGATGGCGGTGCAGATATTTCCATGTTCATACAGATGGCGGTGTAGATATTTGTATGTTAATAGAGATAGCGCTGTAGTTATTTCCATGTGTAAAGAGATATCTTTGTAGATATTTCCATGTATATGCAGATCGCTGTGTAGATATTTCCATTTTCATGCAGATAGCGGTGTAGATATCTCCATGTTCAAACAGATAGCGGTGTAGATATTTCCATGTTCAAACAGATAGCAGTGTAGATATTTCCATGTTTATACAGATAGCGGTGAAGATGTATGCATGTTTACACAGATAGCGGTGTAGATATTTTCATGTTCATACAGATAGCGGTGTAGATATTTCCATGTTCATCCAGATGGCTGTGTAGATATATCCATGTTCATACAGATGGCGGTGAAGATATTTCCATGTTCATACAGATAGCGGTGTAGGTATTTCCATGTGTAAAGAGATAGCTGTGTAGATATTTCCAAGTATATTGAGATAGCTGTGTAGATATTTCCATTTTCATGCAGATAGCGGTGTAGATATTTCCATGTTCAACCAGAAAGCGGTGTTGATATTTCCATGTTCATAGAGATAGCGGTGTAGATATTTCCATGTTCATACAGATAGAGGGGCTGATATTTCCATGTTCATACAGATAGCGGTGTAGATATTTCCATGTTTATACAGATAGTGGTGTAGATATCTACATCTTAATACAGATGGCGGTGGAGATATTTTTATGTTCACACAGATGGCGGTGCAGATATTTCCATGTTCATACAGATGGCGGTGTAGATATTTCCATATTCATACAGATAGCGGTGTAGTTATTTCCATGTGCAAAGAGATATCTTTGTAGATATTTCCATGTATGTGCAGATCGCTGTGTAGATATTTCCATTTTCATGCAGATAGCGGTGTAGATATCTCCATGTTCAAACAGATAGCGGTGTAGATATTTCCATGTTCAAACAGATAGCAGTGTAGATATTTCCATCTTTATACAGATAGCGGTGAAGATGTATGCATGTTTACACAGATAGCGGTGTAGATATTTCCATGTTCATACAGATAGCGGTGTAGATATTTCCATGTTTATACAGGTAGCGGTGTAGATATCTCCATCTTAATACAGATGGCGGTGTAGATATTTATATGTTCATACAGATGGCGGTGCAGTTATTTCCATGTTTATAGAGATAGCGGTGTAGTTATTTCCATTGATATACAGATAGCGGTGTAGATATTTCCATGTTCATCCAGATGGCTGTGTAGATATATCCATCTTCATACAGATGGCGGTGAAGATATTTCCATGTTCATACAGATAGCGGTGTAGATACTTCCATGTTCATACAGATAGCGGTGTAGATATTTCCATGTTCATACAGATAGCGGTGTAGATATTTCCATGTTCATACATATAGCGGTGTAGATATTTCCATGTTTATACAGATGGCTGTGTAGATATATCCATGTTCATACAGATGGCGGTGAAGATACTTCCATGTTCATACAGACGGCGGTGTAGATATTTCCATGTTCATACAGATAGCGGTGTGGGCATTTCCATGTTCATACAGATAGCGGTGTAGCTATTTCCATGTTCATACAGATAGCGGTGTAGATATTTCCATGTTCATCCAGATGGCTGTGTAGATATTTCCATGTTCATACAGATAGCGGTGCTGATATTTCCATGTTTATACAGGTAGCGGTGTAGATATTTCCATGTTTATACAGATAGCGGTGTAGATATTTCCATGTTTATACAGATAGTGGTGAAGATGTATGCATGTTTACACAGATAGCGGTGTAGATATTTCCATGTTCATACAGACAGCTGTGCTGATATTTCCATGTTCATCCAGATGGCTGTGTAGATATATCCATGTTCATAGAGATGGCGGTGATGATATTTCCATGTTCATACAGATATCGGTGTAGATATTTCCATGTTCATAGAGATAGCAGTGTAGGTATTTCCATGTTCATACAGATAGCGGTGCTGATATTTCCATGTTTATACAGGTAGCGGTGTAGATATTTCCATGTTTATACAGATAGCGGTGTAGATATTTCCATGTTTATACAGATAGCTGTGTAGATATTTCAATGTTTATACAGAGAGCGGTGTAGATATCTCCATCTTAATACAGATGGCGGTGCGGTTATTTATATGTTCATACAGACGGAGGTGCAGATGTTTCCGTGTTCATACAGATGGTGGTGTAGATATTTCCATGTTTATAGGGATAGCAGTGTAGTTATTTCCATGTGTAAAGAGATAGCTTTGTAGATATTTCCATGTATATGCAGATAGCTGTGTAGATATTTCCATTTTCATGCAGATAGCGGTGTAGATATTTCCATGTTCAAACAGATAGCTATGTAGATATTTCCATGTTCATACAGATAGCGGTGTAGATATTTCCATGTTTATACAGATAGCAGTGAAGGTGTATGCATGTTAACTCAGATGGCCGTGTAGATATTTCCATGTTCATATAGATAGCGGTGTAGATATTTCCATGTTCATACAGATAGCGGTGAAGATATTTCCATGTTTATACAGATAGCGGTGAAGATATATGCATGTTTACACAGATAGCGGTGCAGATATTTCCATGTTCATCCAGATGGCAGTGTAGATATATTCATGTTCATACAGATGGCGGCGAAGATATTTCCATTTTCATACAGATATCGGTGTAGATATTTCCAAGTTCATACAGATAGTGGTGTAGATATTTCCATGTTCATACAGATAGCGGTGTAGATATTTCTATGTTCATCCAGATGGCTGTGTAGCTATTTCCATGTTCATATAGATAGTGGTGTAGATATTTCCATGTTCATACAGATAGCGGTGTAGATATTTCCATGTTCATACAGATTGCGGTGCTGATATTTCCATGTTTATACAGGTTGCAGTGTAGATATTTCCATGTTTATACAGATTGCTGTGTAGATATTTCCATGTTTATACAGATAGCGGTGTAGATATTTCCATGTTTATTCAGACAGCCGTGTGGATATCTCCATCTTAATACAGATGGCGGTGCAGATATTTATATGTTCATACAGACGGAGGTGCAGATATTTCCATGTTCATACAGATAGTGGTGTAGATATTTTCATGTTTATAAGGATAGCAGTGTAGTTATTTCCATGTGTAAAGAGATAGCTCTGTAGATATTTCCATGTTTATGCAGATAGCTGTGTTGATATTTCCATTTTCATGCAGATAGCGGTTTAGATATTTCCATGTTCAAACAGATAGCGGTGTAGATATTTCCATGTTCATAGAGATAACGGTGTAGATATTTCCATGTTCATACAGATAGAGGGGTTTATATTTCCATGTTCATACAGATAGCGGTGTAGATATTTCCATGTTTATACAGATAGCGGTGTAGATATATACATCTTAATACAGATGGCGGTGTAGATATTTATAAGTTCATACACATGGCTGTGCCGATATTTCCATGTTCATACAGATGGCGGTGTAGATATTTCCATGTTCATACAGATAGCGGTGTAGTTATTTCCATGGGTAAAGAGATAGCTGTGTAGATATTTCCATGTATATGCAGATAGCTGTGTAGATATTTCCATTTTCATGCTGATAGCGGTTTACATATTTCCATGTTCAAACAGATAGCGGTGTAGATATTTGCATTTCCATACAGATAGCGGTGCAGATATTTCCATGCTTATACAGATTGCGGTGAAGATGTATGCATGTTTACACAGATAGCGGTGTAGATATTTCCATGTTCATGCAGATGGCTGTGTAGATATATCCATGTTCATACAGATAGCGGTGTAGATATTTCCATGTTCATACAGATAGCCGTGTAGATATTTCCATGTTAATAGAGATAGCGGTGTAGATATTTCCATGTTCATACAGATAGCGGTGCTGATATTTCCATGTTTATACAGGTAACGGTGCAGATATTTCCATGCTTATACAGATTGCGGTGAAGATGTATGCATGTTTACACAGATAGCGGTGTAGATATTTCCATGTTCATACAGATAGCAGTGTAGATATTTCCATGTTCATACAGATAGCGGTGTAGACATCTCCTTCTCAATACAGAGGGCGGTGTAGATATTTGTATGTTCATACAAATGGCGGTGCAGATATTTCCATGTTCATACAGATTGCGGTGTAGATATTTCCATGTTTATAGAGATAGCGGTGTAGTTATTTCCATGTGTAATGAGATCGCTGTGTAGATATTTCCATGCATATGCAGACAGCTGTGTAGATATTTTCATTTTCATGCAGACAGTGGTGTAGATATTTCCATGTTCATACAGATATCAGTGTAGATATTTCCATGTTCATACAGATAGTGGTGTAGATATTTCCATGTTCATACAGAGAGCGGTGTAGCTATTTCCATGTTCATACATATAGCGGTGTAGATATTTCCATGTTCGTACAGATAGCGGTGTAGATATTTCCAAGTTCATACAGATAGCGGTGCTGATATTTCCATGTTTATACAGGTAGCGGTGTAGATATTTCCATGTTTATACAGATAGCGGTGTAGATATCTCCATCTTAATATAGGTGGCGGTGTAGATATTTATATGTTCATACTGATGGCGGTGCAGATATTTCCATGTTCATACTGATGGCGGTGTAGATATTTGTATGTTTATAGAGATAGCTCAGTAGTTATTTCCATGTGTAAAGTGATTGCTTTGTAGATATTTCCATGTATATGCAGATCGCTGTGTAGATATTTCCATTTTCATGCAGAGAGCGGTGTAGATATTTCCATGTTCAAACAGATAGCGGTGTAGATATTTCCATGTTTGTACAGATAGTGGTGAAGATGTATGCATGTTTACACAGATAGCGGTGTAGATATTTCCATCTTCATGCAGATAGCGGTGTAGATATTTCCATGTTCATCCAGATGGCTGTGTAGATATATCCATGTTCATACAGATGGCGGTGAAGATATTTCCATGTTCATACAGATAGCGGTGTAGTTATTTCCATGTGTAAAGAGATAGCTCTGTAGATATTTCCATGTATATGCAGAAAGCTGTGTAGATATTTCCATTTTCATGCAGATAGCGGTTTAGATATTTCCATGTTCAAACAGATAGCGGTGTAGTTATTTCCATGTTCATAGAGATAGCGGTGTAGATATTTCCATGTTCATACAGATAGAGGGGCTGATATTTCCATGTTCATACAGATAGCGGTGTAGATATTTCCATGTTCAAACAGGTAGTGGTGTAGATATTTCCATGTTCATACAGATAGCGGTGTAGATATTTCCATGTTCATACAGGTAGTGGTGTAGATATTTCCATGTTCATACAGATAGCGGTGTAGCTATTTCCATGTTCATACAGATAGCGGTGTAGAAATATCCATGTTCATAGAGATAGCGGTGTAGATATTTCCATGTTCATTCATATAGCGGTGCTGATATTTCCATGTTTATACAGGTAGCGGTGTAGATATTTCCAGGTTTATACAGATTGCGGTGTAGATATTTCCATGTTTATACAGATAGCGGAGTAGATATTTCCAAGTTTATACAGATAGCGGTGTAGATATCTCCATCTTAATATAGATGGCAGTGTAGATATTTATTTGTTCATACAGATAGCGGTGTAGAAATATCCATGTTCATAGAGATAGCGGTGTAGATATTTCCATGTATATGCAGATAGCTGTGTAGATATTTCCATTTTCATGCAGATAGCGGTGTAGATATTTCCATGTTCAAACAGATAGCGGTGTAGATATTTCCATGTTCATACAGTTAGCGGTTTAGATATTTCCATGTTTATACAGATTGCGGTGAAGATGTATGCATATTTACACAGATAGCGGTGAAGATATTTCCATGTTCATACAGATAGCAGTGTAGATATTTCCGTGTTCATCCAGATGGCTGTGTAGATATATCCATGTTCATACTGATAGCAGTGTAGGTATTTCCATGTTCATACAGGTAGTGGTGTAGATATTTCCATGTTCATACAGATAGCGGTGTACATATTTCCAAGTTTATACAGATAGCGGTGTAGATATCTCCATCTTAATATAGATGGCGGTGTAGATATTTATTTGTTCATACTGATGGCAGTGCAGATATTTCCATGTTCTTACTGATGGCTGTGTAGATATATCCATGTTCATACAGATAGCGGTGTAGATATTTCCATGTTCAAACAGATAGCAGTGCAGATATTTCCACGTTTATACAGATAGCGGTGAAGATGTATGCATGTTTACAAAGATAGCGGTGTAGATATTACCATGTTCATACAGATAGCGGTGTAGATATTTCCATGTTCATGCAGATTCCTGTGTAGATATATCCATGTTCATACAGATGGCGGTGAAGATATTTCCATGTTCATACAGATAGCGGTGTAGTTATTTCCATGTGTAAAGAGATAGCTGTGTAGATATTTCCATGTATATGCAGATAGCTGTGTAGATATTTCCATTTTCATGCATACAGCTGTTTAGATATTTCCATGTTCAAACAGATAGCGCTGTAGATATTTCCATGTTCATAGAGATAGCGGTGTAGATATTTCCATGTTCATACAGATAGAGGGGCTGATATTTCCATGTTCATACAGATAGCGGTGCTCTTATTTCCATATTTATACAGATAGCGGTGTAGATATTTCCATGTTTATACAGATAGCAGTGTAGATACTTCTATGTTTATACAGATAGCGGTGTAGATATATACATCTTAATACAGATGGCGGTGTAGATATTTATAAGTTCATAAACATGGCTGTGCAGATATTTCCATGTTCATACAGATGTCGGTGTAGATATTTCCATGTTCATACAGATAGGGGTGTAGTTATTTCCATGGGTAAAGAGATAGCAGTGTAGATATTTCCATGTATATGCACATAGCTGTGAAGATATTTCCATTTTCATGCTGATAACGGTTTAGATATTTCCATGTTCAAACAGATAGCGGTGTAGATATTTCCACGTTCATACAGATAGCGGTGCAGATATTTCCATGCTTATACAGATTGCGGTGAAGATGTATGCATGTTCACACAGATAGCGGTGTAGATATTTCCATGTTCATGCAGATGGCTGTGTAGATATATCCATGTTCATACAGATAGCGGTGTAGATATTTCCAAGTTCATACAGATAGCGGTGTAGATATTTCCATGTTCATAGAGATAGCGGTGTAGATATTTCCATGTTCATACAGATAGCGGTGCTGATATTTCCATGTTTATACAGGTAGCGGTGCAGATATTTCCATGCTTACACAGATTGCGGTGAAGATGTATGCATGTTTACACAGATAGCGGTGTAGATATTTCCATGTTCATACAGATAGCGGTGTAGATATTTCCATGTTTATACAGGTAGCGGTGTTGATATTTCCATGTTTATACAGATTGCGGTGTAGATATTTTCATGTTTATATAGATAGCGGTGTAGATATTTCCAAGTTTATACAGATAGCGGTGTAGATATCTCCATCTTAATATAGATGGCGGTGTAGATATTTATTTGTTCATACAGATGGCGGTGCAGATATTTCCATGTTCATACAGATGGCTGTGTAGATATATCCATGTTCATACACATGGCGGTGAAGATATTTCCATGTTCATACAGATAGCGGTGAAGATATTTCCATGTTCATACAGATAGCGGTGTAGATATTTCCATGTTCATGCAGATAGTGGTGTAGATATTTCCATGTTCATTCAGATAGCGGTGTAGATATTTTCATGTTCGTACACATAGCGGTGTAGATATTTCCATGTTCATACAGATAGCGGTGCTGATATTTCCATGTTTATACAGGTAGCGGTGTAGATATTTCCATGTTTATACAGATAGTGGTGTAGATATTTCCATGTTTATAAAGATAGCGGTGTAGATATTTCCAGGTTTATACAGATAGCGGTGTTGATATCTCCATCTTAATACAGAGGGCGGTGTAGATATTTATATGTTCATACAGATGGTGGTGCAGATATTTCCATGTTCATCCAGAAGGCGGTGAAAATATTTCCATGTTTATAGAGATAGCGGTGTAGTTATTTCCATGTGTAAAGAGATAGCTTTGTATATATTTCCATGTATATGCAGAGAGCTGTGTAGATATTTCCATTTTCATGCAGATAGCGGTGTAGATATTTCCAAGTTCAAACAGATAGCGGTGTAGATATTTCCATGTTCATACAGATAGCAGTGTAGATATTTCCATGTTTATACAGATAGCGGTGAAGATGTATGCATGTTTTCACAGATAGCGTTGTATATATTTCCATGATCACACAGATAGCGGTGTAGATATTTCCATGTTCATACAGATAGCGGTGTAGATATTTCCATGTTCATACAGATAGCGGTGTAGCTATTTCCATGTTCGTACAGATAGTGGTGTAGATATTTCCATGTTCATACAGACAGCGGTGTAGATATTTCCATGTTCATCCAGATGTCTGTGTAGTTATATCCATGTTCATGCAGATGGCAGTGAAGATATTTCCATGTTCATACAGATAGCGGTGTAGATATTTCCATGTTCATACAGAGAGCGGTGTAGGTATTTCCATGTTCATACAGATAGAGGGGCTGATATTTCCATGTTCATACAGATAGCGGTGCTGATATTTTCATGTTTATACAGGTAGCGGTGTAGATATTTCCATGTTTATACAGATAGCGGTGTAGATATTTCCATGTTTATACAGATAGCGGTGTAGATATTTCCATGTTTATACAGATAGCGGTGTAGACATCTCCATCTTAATACAGATGGCCGTGTAGATATTTATATGTTCATACAGATGTCGGTGCAGCTATTTCCATGTTCATACAGATGGTGGTGTAGATATTTCCATGTTCCTACAGATAGCGGTGTAGTTATTTCCATGTGAAAAGAGATAGCTGTGAAGATATTTCCATGTATATGCAGATAGCTGTGTAGATATTTCCATTTTCATGCAGATAGCGGTGTAGATGTTTCCATGTTCAAACAGATTGCGGTGTAGATATTTCCATGTTCATACAGATAGCGGTGTAGATATTTCCATGTTTATACAGTTAGCGGTGTAGATATTTCCATGTACATGCAGATAGCTGTGTAGATATTTCCATTTTCATGCAGATAGCGGTTAAGATATTTCCATGTTCAAACAGATAGCGGTGTAGATATTTCCATGTTCATACAGATAGCGGTGTAGATATTTCCATGGTTATACAGATAGCGGTGAAGGTGTATGCATGTTTACACAGATGGCGGTGAAGATATTTCCATGTTCATACAGATAGCGGTGTAGATATTTCCATGTTCATACAGGTAGCGGTGTAGATATTTCCATGTTCATACAGATGGCTGTGTAGATATATCCATGTTCATACAGATGGCGGTGAAGATATTTCCATGTTCATACAGTTGGCGGTGTAGATATTTCCATGTTCATACAGATAACGGTGTAGTTATTTCCATGTGTAAAGAGATAGCTGTTTAGATATTTAAATGTATATGCAGATAGCAGTGTAGATATTTCCATTTTCATGCAGATAGCGGTGTAGATATCTCCATCTTAATATAGACGGCGGTGTAGATATTTATATGTTCATACAGATGTCATTGCAGATATTTCCATGTTCATACAGATGGCGGTGTAGATATTTGTATGTTTATAGAGATAGCACTGTAGTTATTTCCATGTGTAAAGAGATAGCTTTGTAGATATTTCCATGTATATGCAGATCGCTGTGTAGATATTTCCATTTTCATGCAGATAGCGGTGTAGATATTTCCATGTTCAAACAGATAGCAGTGTAGATATTTCCTTTTTCATACAGATAGCAGTGTAGATATTTCCACGTTTATACAGATAGCGGTGAAGATGTATGCATGTTTACACAGATAGCGGTGTAGATATTTCCATCTTCATACAGATAGCGGTGTAGATATTTCCATGTTCATCCAGATGGCTGTGTAGATATATCCATGTTCATACAGATGGCGGTGAAGATATTTCCATGTTCATACAGATAGCGGTGTAGATATTTCCATGTTTATACAGATAGCGGTGTAGATATTTCCATTTTCATGCAGATAGCGGTGAAGATATTTCCATGTTCAAACAGATAGCGGTGTAGATATTTCCATGTTCATACAGATAGCGGTGTAGATATTTCCATGTTTATACAGATAGCGGTGAAGATGTATGCATGGTTACACAGATAGCGGTGTAGATATTTCCATGTTCATGCAGATAGCGGTGTAGATATTTCCATGTTCATCCAGATGGCTGTGTACATATATCCATGTTCATACAGATGGCGGTGAAGTTATTTCCATGTTCATACAGATGGCGGTGTAGATATTTCCATGTTCATACAGATAGCGGTGTGGACATTTCCATGTTCATACAGATAGCGGTGTAGCTATTTCCATGTTCATACAAATAGCGGTGTAGATATTTCTATGTTCATACAGATAGCGGTGTAGATGTTTCCATGTTCGTACAGATTGCGGTGCTGATATTTCCATGTTTATTCAGGTAGCGGTGTAGATATTTCCATGTTTATACAGATAGCGGTGTAGATATTTCCATGTTTATACAGATAGCGGTTTAGATATTTCCATGTTTATACAGATAGCGGTGTAGATATCTTCATCTTAATACAGATGGCGGTGTAGATATTTATATGTTCATACAGATGGCGGTGAAGGTATTTCCATGTTCATACAGATGGCGGTGTAGATATTTCCATGTTCATACAGATAGCGATGTGGACATTTCCATGTTCATACAGATAGCGGTGTAGCTATTTCCATGTTCATACAGATAGCGGTGAAGATATTTCTATGTTCATACAGATAGCGGTGTAGATATTTCCATGTTCATACAGATTGTGGTGCTGATATTTCCATGTTTATACAGGTAGCGGTGTAGATATTTCCATGTTCATACAGATAGCGGTGTTGATATTTCCATGTTTATACAGATAGCGGTGTAGATATTTCCATGTTTATACAGATAGCGGTGTAGATATCTTCATCTTAATACAGATGGCGGTGTAGATATTTATATGTTCATACAGACGGCGATGTAGATATTTCCATGTTCATACAGATGGCGGTGTAGATATTTCCATGTTTATAGAGATAGCGGTGTAGTTATTTCCATGTGTAAAGAGATAGCTGTATAGATATTTCCATGTATATGCAGATAGCTTTGTAGATATTTCCATTTTCATGCTGATACCGGTGTATATATTTCCATGTTCAAACAGATAGTGGTGTAGATATTTCCATGTTCATACAGAGAGCAGTGTAGATATTTCAATGTTTATACAGATAGTGGTGAAGATGTACGCATGTTTACACAGATAGCGGTGTAGATATTTCCATGTTCATACAGATAGCGGTGTAGATATTTCCATGTTCATCCAGATGGCTGTGTAGATATATCCATGTTCTAACAGATGGCGGTGAAGATATTTCCATGTTCATACAGATAGCGGTGTAGATATTTCCATGTTCATACAGATAGCGGTGTAGATATTTCCATTTTCATGCAGATAGCGGTTAAGATATTTCCATGTTCAAACAGATAGCGGTGTAGATATTTCCATGTTCATACAGATAGCGGTGTAGATATTTCCATGGTTATACAGATAGCGGTGAAGGTGTATGCATGTTTACACAGATGGCGTTGAAGATATTTCCATGTTCATACAGATAGAGGTGTAGATATTTCCATGTTCATACAGGTAGCGGTGTAGATATTTCCATGTTCATACAGATGGCTGTGTAGATATATCCATGTTCATACAGATGGCGGTGAAGATATTTCCATGTTCATACAGTTGGCGGTGTAGATATTTCCATGTTCATACAGATAACGGTGTAGTTATTTCCATGTGTAAAGAGATAGCTGTTTAGATATTTAAATGTATATGCAGATAGCAGTGTAGATATTTCCATGTTTACACAGATAGCGGTGTAGATATTTCCATGTTTATACAGATAGCGGTTTAGATATTTCCATGTTTATACAGATAGCGGAGTAGATATCTTCATCTTAATACAGATGGCGGTGTAGATATTTATATGTTCATACAGACGGCGGTGTACATATTTCCATGTTCATACAGATGGCGGTGTAGAAATTTCCATGTTTATAGAGATAGCGGTGTAGTTATTTCCATGTGTAAAGAGATAGCTGTATAGATATTTCCATGTATATGCAGATAGCTTTGTAGATATTTCCATTTTCATGCTGATACCGGTGTAGATATTTCCATGTTCAAACAGATAGTGGTATAGATATTTCCACGTTCATACATATAGCGGTGTAGATATTTCCATGTTCATCCAGATGGCTGTGTAGATATATCCATGTTCACACAGATGGCGGTGAAGATATTTCCATGTTCATACAGATAGCGGTGTAGATATTTCCGTGTTCATACAGATAGCGGTGTAGGTATTTCCATGTTCATACAGATAGAGGGGCTGATATTTTCATGTTCATACAGATACCGGTGCTGATATTTCCATGTTTATACAGGTAGCGGTGTAGATATTTCCATGTTTATAGAGATAGCGGTGTAGATATTTCCATGTTTATACAGATAGCGGTGTAGATATTTCCATGTTTATACAGATACCGGTGTAGATATATCCATCTTTATACAGATGGCCGTGTAGATATTTATATGTTCATACAGATGGCGGTGCAGATATTTCCGTGTTCATACAGATGGCGGTGTAGATATTTCCATGTTCATACAGTTAGTGGTGTAGTTATTTCCATGTGTAAAGAGATAGCTGTGTAGATATTTCCATGTATATGCAGATAGCTGTGTAGATATTTCCATTTTCATGCAGATAGCGGTGTAGATATTTCCATGTTCAGATAGCGGTGTAGATATTTCCATGTTCATACAGATAGCGGTGTAGATATTTCCATGTTTATACAGATTGCGGTGAAGATGTATGCATATTTACACAGATAGCGGTGTAGATATTTCCATGTTCATACAGATAGCAGTGCAGATATTTCTGTGTTCATCCAGATGGCTGTGTAGATATATCCATGTTCATACAGATAGCGGTGTAGATATTTCCATGTTCATACAGGTCGTGGTGTAGATATTTCCCTGTTCATACAGATAGCGGTGCAGCTATTTCCAAGTTCATATAGATAGTGGTGTAGAAATTTCCATGTTCATAGAGATAGCGGTGTAGATATTTCCATGTTCATACAGATAGCGGTGCTGATGTTTCCATGTTTATACAGGTAGCGGTGTAGATATTTCCATGTTTATACAGATTGCAGTGTAGATATTTCCATGTTTATACAGATAGCGGTGTAGATATTTCCAAGTTTATACAGATAGTGGTGTAGATATCTCCATCTTAATATAGATGGCGGTGTAGATATTTATATGTTCATACAGATGGCGGTGCAGATATTTCCATGTTCATACAGATGGCGGTGTAGATATTTGTATGTTTATAGAGATAGCGCTGTAGATATTTCCATGTGTAAAGAGATAGCTTTGTAGATATTTCCATGTATATGCAGATCGCTATGTAGATATTTCCATTTTCATGCAGATAGCGGTGTAGATATTTCCTTGTTCAAACAGATATCGGTGTAGATATTTCCAAGTTCATAGAGATAGCAGTGTAGATATTTCCATGTTTATATAGATAGCGGGGAAGATGTACGCATGTTTTCACAGATAGCATTGTAGATATTTCCATCTTCATACAGATAGCGGTGTAGATATTTCCATGTTCATCCAGATGGCTGTGTAGATATATCCATGTTCATATAGATGGCGGTGAAGATATTTCCATGTTCTTACAGATAGCGGTGTAATTATTTCCAAGTGTAAAGAGATAGCTGTGTAGATATTTCCATGTACATGCAGATAGCTGTGTAGATATTTCCATTTTCATGCAGATAGAGGTTAAGATATTTCCATGTTCAAACAGATAGCGGTGTAGATATTTCCATGTTCACACAGATGGTGGTGTAGATATTTCCATGTTCATACAGATAGCTGTGCTGATATTTCCATGTTTATACAGGTAGTGGTGTAGATATTTCCATGTTTATACAGATAGCGGTGTAGATATTTCCATGTTTATACAGATAGCGGTGGAGATATTTCCATGTTTATACAGATAGCAGTGTAGATATCTCCATCTTAATACAGATGGCGGTGTAGATATTTATATGTTCATACAGATGGCGGTGCAGATATTTCCATGTTCATACAGATGGCGGTGTAGATATTTCCATGTTCATACAGATAGCGGTGTAGTTATTTCCATGTGTAAAGAGATAGCTGTGTAGATATTTAAATATATATGCAGATAGCAGTGTAGATATTTCCATTTTCATGCAGATAGCGGTGTAGATATTTCCATGTTCAAACAGATAGCGGTGTAGATATTTCCATGTTCATACAGATAGCGGTGTAGATATTTCCATGTTCATACAGATAGCGGTGTAGATATTTCCATGTTTATACAGATAGCGGTGAAGATCTATGCATGTTTACAGAGACAGCGGTGTATATATTTCCATGTTCATCCAGATGGCTGTGTAGATATATCCATGTTCATACAATTAGCGGTGTAGCTATTTCCATGTTCATACAGATAGCGGTGTAGATATTTCCATGATCATACAGATAGCGGTGTAGATATTTCCATGTTCATACAGATAGCGGTGCTGATATTTCCTTGTTTATACAGGCAGCGGTGTAGATATTTCCATGTTTATACAGATAGCGGTTTAGATATTTCCTTCTTAATACAGATGGCGGTGTAGATATTTATATGTTCATACAGATGGCGGTGTAGATATTTCCATATTTATACAGATATCAGTGTAGATATCTCCATCTTAATACAGATGGCGGTGTAGATATTTATATGTTCATACAGATGGCGGTGCAGATATTTCCGTGTTCATACAGATGGCGGTGTAGATATTTCCATGTTCAAACAGATAGCGGTGTAGTTATTTCCATGTGTAAAGAGATAGCTGTGCAGATATTTAAATGAATATGCAGATAGCAGTGTAGATATTTCCATTTTCATGCAGATAGCGGTGTAGATATTTCCATGTTCAAACAGATAGCAGTGTAGATATTTCCATGCTCATACAGATAGCGGTGTGGATATTTCCATGTACATACAGATAACGGTGTAGATATTTCCATGTTCATACAGAAAGCAGTGTAGATATTTCCATGTTCATACAGATAGCGGTGTAGATATTTCCATGTTCATACAGATAGCGGTGCTGATATTTCCATGTTTATACAGATAGCGGTGAAGATCTATGCATGTTTACAGAGATAGCTTTGTAGATATTTCCATGTTCATCCAGATGGCTGTGTAGATATATCCATGTTCATACAGATAGCGGTGTAGCTATTTCCATGTTCATACAGATAGCGGTGTAGATATTTCCATGATCATACAGATAGCGGTGTATATATTTCCATGTTCATACAGATAGCGGTGCTGATATTTCCTTGTTTATACAGGCAGCGGTGTAGATATTTCCATGTTTATACAGATAGCGTTTTAGATATTTCCTTCTTAATACAGATGGCGGTGTAGATATTTATATGTTCATACAGATTTCGGTGTAGATATTTCCATGTTTATACAGATATCAGTGTAGATATCTCCATCTTAATACAGATGGCGGTGTAGATATTTATATTTTCATACAGATGGCGGTGCAGATATTTCCGTGTTCATACAGATGGCGGTGTAGATATTTCCATGTTCAAACAGATAGCGGTGTAGTTATTTCCATGTGTAAAGAGATAGCTGTGCAGATATTTAAATGAATATGCAGACAGCAGTGTAGATATTTCCATTTTCATGCAGATAGCGGTGTAGATATTTCCATGTTCAAACAGATAGCAGTGTAGATATTTCCATGCTCATACAGATAGCGGTGTGGATATTTCCATGTTCATACAGATAGCGGTGTAGATATTTCCATGTTTATACAGATAGCGGTGAAGTTCTATGCATGTTTACACAGATAGCGGTGTAGATATTTCCATGTTCATCCAGATGGCTGTGTAGATATATCCATGTTCATACAAATAGCGGTGTAGATATTTCCATGTTCAGACAGATAGTGGTGTAGCTATTTCCATGTTCATACAGATAACGGTGTAGATATTTCCATGTTCATACAGAAAGCAGTGTAGATATTTCCATGTTCATACAGATAGCGATGTAGATATTTCCATGTTCATACAGATAGCGGTGCTGATATTTCCATGTTTATACAGGCAGCGGTGTAGATATTTCCATGTTTATACAGATAGCGGTTTAGATATTTCCTTCTTAATACAGATGGCGGTGTAGATATTTATATTTTCATAGAGACGGCGGTGCAGATATTTCCATGTTCATACAGATAGCAGTGTAGATATTTCCATGTTCATACAGATAGCGGTGTAGATATTTCCATGGTTATACAGATAGCGTTGTAGATATTTCCATGTTTATACAGATAGCGGTGTAGATATTTCCATGTTTATTCAGATAGCGGTGTAGATATCTCCATCTTAATACAGATGGCGGTGTAGATATTTATATGTTCATACAGATGGCGGTGCAGATATTTCCATGTTCATACAGACGGCGGTGTAGATATTTCCATGTTCATACAGATAGCGGTGTAGTTATTTCCATGTGTAAAGGGATAGCTGTGTAGATATTTCCATGTATATGCAGATAGCTGTGTAGATATTTCCATTTTCATGCAGATAGCGGTGTATGTATTTCCATCTTCAAACAGATAGCGGTGTAGATATTTCCATGCTCATACAGATAGCGGTGTAGATATTTCCATGTTTATACAGATAGCGGTGAAGATGTATGTATGTTTACACAGATAGCGGTGTGGATATTTCCATGTTCATCCATAGGGCTGTGTAGATATATCCATGTTCATACAGATAGCGGTGTAGATATTTACTTGTTCATACTGATAGCGGTGTAGATATTTCCATGTTCATTCAGATAGCAGTGTAGATATTTCCATGTTCATACAGATAGCGGTGTAGATATTTCCATGTTCATACAGATAGCGGTGCTGATATTTCCATGTTTATACAGGTAGCGGTGTAGATATTTCCATGTTTATACAGATAGCGGTGTAGATGTTTCCTTGTTTATACAGATATCGGTGTAGATATCTCCATCTTCATACAGATGGCGGTGTAGATATTTATATGTTCATACAGATGGCGGTGCAGATATTTCCATGTTCATACAGATGGCGGTGTGGATATTTCCATGTTCATACAGATAGTGGTGTAGTTATTTCCATGTGTAGTGATATAGCTGTGTAGATATTTCCATGTATATGCAGATAGCAGTGTAGATATTTCCATTTTCATGCAGATAGCGGCGTAGATATTTCCATGTTCAAACAGATAGCGGTGTAGATATTTCCATGTTCATACAGATAGCGGTGTAGATATTTCCATGTTCATACAGATAGCGGTGTAGATATTTCCATGTTTATACAGATAGCGGTGAAGATGTATGCTTGTTTACACAGATAGCTGTGTAGATATTTCCATGTTCATACAGATAGTGGTGTAGATATTTCCATGTTCATCCAGATGGCTGTGTTGATATATCCATGTTCATACAGATAGAGGTGTAGATATTTCCATGTTCATACAGATAGCGGTGCTGATATTTCCATGTTTATACAGGCAGCGGTGTAGCTATTTCCATGTTCCTACAGATAGCGGTGTAGATATTTCCATGTTCATACAGATAGCGGTGCTGATATTTCCATGTTTATACAGGCAGCGGTGTAGATATTTCCATGTTTATACAGATAGTGGTTTAGATATTTCCTTCTTAATACAGATGGCGGTGTATTTATATGTTCGTACATATGGCGGTGTAGATATTTCCATGTTTATACAGATTGCAGTGTAGATATCTCCATCTTAATACAGGTGGCGGTGTAGATATTTATATGTTCATACAGATGGCGGTGCAGATATTTCCATGTTCATACAGATGGCGGTGTAGTTATTTCCATGTTCATACAGATAGTGCTGTAGTAATTTCCATGTGTAAAGAGATAGCTGTGTAGATATTTAAATGTATATGCAGATAGCAGTGTAGATATTTCCATTTTCATGCAGATAGCGGTGTAGTTATTTCCATGTCCAAACAGATAGCGGTGTAGGTATTTCCATGTTCATACAGATAGCGGTGCAGATATTTCCATGTTCATACCGATAGCGGTGCAGATATTTCCATGTTTATACAGATAGTGGTGAAGATGTATGCATGTTTACACAGATAGCGGTGTAGATATTTCCATGTTCATCCAGATGGCTGTGTAGATATATCCATGTTCATACAGATAGCGGTGTAGATATTTCCATGTTCATACAGATAGCGGTGTAGATATTTCCATGTTCATCCAGATGGCTGTGTAGATATATCCATGTTGATACAGATAGCGGTGTAGATATTTCCATGTTCATACAGATAGCGGTGTAGCTATTTCCATTTTCATACACATAACGGTGTAGCTATTTCCATGTTCATACAGATAGCAGTGTAGATATTTCCATGTTCATACAGATAGCGGTGTAGATATTTCCATTTTCATACAGAGAGCGGTGCTGATATTTCCGTGTTTATACAGATAGCGGTTTAGATATTTCCTTCTTAATACAGAATGCGGTGTAGATATTTATATGTTCAAACAGATGGCGGTGCAGATATTTCCATGTTCATACAGATGGTGGTGTAGATATTTCCATGTTTATAGTTATAGCGGTGTAGTTATTTCCATGTGTAAAGAGATAGCTTTGTAGATATTTCCATGTATATGCAGATCGCTGTGTAGATAATTACATTTTCATGCAGATAGCGGTGTAGATATTTCCATGTTCAAATAGATAGCAGTGTAGATATTTCTTTTTTCATACAGATAGCAGTGTAGATATTTCCACGTTTATACAGATAGCGGTGAAGATGTATGCATGTTTACACAGATAGCGGTGTAGATGTTTCCATCTTCATACAGATAGCGGTGTAGATATTTCCATGTTCATCCAGATGGCTGTGTAGATATATCCATGTTCATACAGATGGCGGTGAAGATATTTCCATGCTCATACAGATAGCGGTGTAGTTATTTCCATGTGTAAAGAGATAGCTGTGTAGATATTTCCATGTATATGCAGATAGCTGTGTAGATATTTCCATTTTCATGCAGATAGCGGTTAAGATATTTCCATGTTCAAACAGATAGCGGTGTAGATATTTCCATGTTCACACAGACGGTGGTGTAGATATTTCCATGTTCATACAGATAGCGGTGCTGATATTTCCATGTTTATACAGGTAGTGGTGTAGATATTTCCATGTTTATACAGATAGCGGTGTAGATATTTCCATGTTTATACAGATAGCGGTGGAGATATTTCCATGTTTATACAGATAGCAGTGTAGATATCTCCATCTTAATACAGATGGCGGTGTAGATATTTATATGTTCATACAGATGGCGGTGCAGATATTTCCATGTTCATACAGATGGCGGTGCAGATATTTCCATGTTCATACAGATAGCGGTGTAGTTATTTCCATGTGTAAAGAGATAGCTGTGTAGATATTTAAATGTATATGCAGATAGCAGTGTAGATATTTCCATTTTCATGCAGATAGCGGTGTAGATATTTCCATGTTCAAACAGATAGCGGTGTAGATATTTCCATGTTCATACAGATAGCGGTGTAGATATTTCCATGTTCATACAGATAGCGGTGTAGATATTTCCATGTTTATACAGATAGCGGTGAAGATCTATGCATGTTTACAGAGATAGCGTTGTAGATATTTCCATGTTCATCCAGATGGCTGTGTAGATATATCCATGTTCATACAGATAGCGGTGTAGCTATTTCCATGTTCATACAGATAGCGGTGTAGATATTTCCATGCTCATACAGATAGCGGTGTGGATATTTCCAGGTTCATACAGATAGCGGTGCTGATATTTCCATGTTTATACATGTAGCGGTGTAGATATTTCCATGTTTATGCAGATAGCGGTGTAGATATTTCCATGTTTATACAGATAGCGGTGTAGATATTTCCATGTTTATTCAGATAGCGGTGTAGATATCTCCATCTTAATAGAGATGGCGGTGTAGATATTTATATGTTCATACAGATGGCGGTGCAGATATTTCCATGTTCATGCAGATGGCGGTGTAGATATTTCCATGTTCATACAGATTGCGGTGTAGTTATTTCATGTGTAAAGAGATAGCTGTGTAGATATTTCCATCTATAGGCAGATAGCTGTGTAGATATTTCCATTTTCATGCAGATAGCGGTGTATATATTTCCATCTTCAAACAGATAGCGGTGTAGGTATTTCCATGTTCATAGAGATAGCGGTATAGATATTTCCATGTTTCTACAGATAGCGGTGAAGATGTATGCATGTTTACACAGATAGCGGTGTGGATATTTCCATGTTCATCCAGAGGGCTGTGTAGATATATCCATGTTTATACAGATAGCGGTGTAGATATTTCCATGTTCATACAGATAGCAGTGTAGATATTTCCATGTTCATACAGACAGCGGTGCTGATATTTCCATGTTTATACAGGTAGCGGTGTAGATATTTCCATGTTTATACAGATAGCGGTGTAGATATTTCCATGTTTATACAGATAGCGGTGTAGATATTTCCATGTTTATACAGATAGCGGTGTAGATATCTCCATCTTAATACAGATGGCGGTGTAGATATATATATGTTCATACAGATGGCGGTGCAGATATTTCCATGTTCATACAGATGGCGGTGTAGATATTTCCATGTTCATACAGATAGCGGTGTAGTTATTTCCATGTGTAAAGAGATAGCTGTGTAGATATTTCCATGTATATGCAGATAGCAGTGTAGATATTTCCATTTTCATGCAGATAGCGGTGTAGATATTTCCATGTTCAAACAGATAGCGGTGTAGATATTTCCATGTTCTTACAGATAGCGGTGCAGATATTTCCATGTTCATACAGATAGCAGTGTAGATATTTCCATGTTTATACACATAGCGGTGAAGATGTATGCATGTTTACACAGATAGCGGTGTAGATATTTCCATGTTCATCCAGATGGCTGTGTAGATATATCCATGTTCATACAGATAGCGGTGTAGATATTTCCATGTTCATACAGATAGCGGTGTAGTTATTTCCATGTGTAAAGAGATTGCTGTGTAGATATTTCCATCTATATGCAGATAGCTGTGTAGATATTTCCATTTTCATGCAGATAGCGATGTATATATTTCCATCTTCAAACAGATAGCGGTGTAGATATTTCCATGTTCATACAGATAGCGGTGTAGATATTTCCATGTTTATACAGGTAGCGGTGAATATGTATGCATGTTTACACAGATAGCGGTGTGGATATTTCCGTGTTCATTCTGAGGGCTGTGTAGATATATCCATGTTCATACACATAGCGGTGTATATATTTCCATGTTCATACAGATAGCGGTGTAGGTATTTCCATGTTCATACAGATAGCGGTGCTGATATTTCCATGTTCATTCAGATAGCGGTGTAGGTATTTCAATGTGTAAAGAGATAGCTGTGTAGATATTTCCATCTATATGCAGATAGCTGTGTAGATATTTCCCTTTTCATGCAGATAGCTGTGTATATATTTCCATCTTCAAACAGATAGCGGTGTAGATATTTCCATGTTCATAGAGATAGCGGTGTAGATATTTCCATGTTTATACAGATAGCGGTGAAGATGTATGCATGTTTACACAGATAGCGGTGTAGAGATTTCCATGTTCATCCAGAGGGCTGTGTACGTATATCCATGTTCATACAGATAGCGGTGTAGATATTTCCATGTTCATACAGATAGCGGTGTAGATATTTCCATGTTCATACAGATAGCGGTGCTGATATTTCCATGTTTATACAGGTAGTGGTGTAGATATTTCCATGTTTATACAGATAGCGGTGTAGGTATTTCCATGTTTATACAGATAGCGGTGTTGATATTTCCATGTTTATGCAGATAGCGGTGTAGATATCTCCATCTTAATACAGATGGCGGTGTAGATATTTATATGTTCATACAGATGGCGGTGCAGATATTTCCATGTTCATACAGATGGCGGTGTAGATATTTCCATGTTTATACAGATAGCGGTGTAGTTATTTCCATGTGTAAAGAGATAGCTGTGTAGATATTTCCATCTATATGCAGATAGCTGTGTAGATATTTCCATTTTCATGCAGATAGCGGTGTATATATTTCCATCTTGAAACAGATAGCGGTGTAGATATTTCCATATTCATAAGGATAGCAGTGTAGATATTTCCATGTTTATACAGATAGCGGTGAAGATGTATGCATGTTTACACAGATAGCGGTGTGGATATTTCCATGTTCATCCAGAGGGCTGTGTAGATATATCCATGTTCATACAGATAGCGGTGTAGATATTTCCATGTTCATACAGATAACGGTGTAGATATTTCTATGTTCATACAGATAGCGGTGCTGATATTTCCATGTTTATACAGGTAGCGGTGTAGATATTTCCATGTTTATACAGATAGCGGTGTAGATATTTCCATGTTTACACAGATAGCGGTGTAGATATTTCCATGTTTATACAAATAGCGGTGTACATATCTCCATCTTAATACAGATGGCGGTGTAGATATTTATATGTTCATACAGATGGCGGTGCAGATATTTCCATGTTCATACAGATGGCGGTGTAGATATTTCCATGTTCATACAGATGGAGGTGTAGATATTTCCATGTTTATACAGATAGCGGTTTAGATATTTCCTTCTTAATACAGATGGCGGTGTAGATATTTATATGTTCATACAGATGGCGGTGCAGGTATTTCCATGTTCATAAAGATGGCGGTGTAGATATTTCCATGTTTATAGATATAGCGGTGTAGTTATTTCCATGTGTAAAGAGATAGCTGTGTAGATATTTCCATGTATATGCAGATAGCTTTGAAGATATTTCCATTTTCATGCAGATAGCGGTGTAGATATTTCCATGTTCAAACAGATAGCGGTGTAGATATTTCCAGGTTCATACAGATAGCGGTGCTGATACTTCCATGTTTATACAGGCAGCGGTGTAGATATTTCCATGTTTATACAGATAGCGGTTTAGATATTTCCTTCTTAATACAGATGGCGGTGTATTTATATGTTCATACAGATGGCGGTGTAGATATTTCCATGTTTATACAGATAGCAGTGTAGATATCTCCATCTTAATACAGATGGCTGTGTAGATATTTATATGTTCATACAGATGGCGGTGCAGATATTTCCATGTTCATACAGATGGCGGTGTAGTTATTTCCATGTTCATACTGATAGTGGTGTAGTTATTTCCATGTGTAAAGAGATAGCTGTGTAGATATTTAAATGTATATGCAGATAGCAGTGTAGATATTTCCATTTTCATGCAGATAGCGGTGTAGATATTTCCATGTCCAAACAGATAGCGGTGTAGGTATTTCCATGTTCATACAGATAGCGGTGTTGATATTTCCATCTTCATACCGATAGCGGTGCAGATATTTCCATGTTTATACAGATAGTGGTGAAGATGTATGCATGTTAACACAGATAGCGGTGTAGATATTTCCATGTTCATCCAGATGGCTGTGTAGATATATCCATATTCATACAGATAGAGGTGTAGATATTTCCATGTTCATACAGATAGCGGTGTAGATATTTCCATGTTCATCCAGAAGGCTGTGTAGATATATCCATGTTCATACAGATAGAGGTGTAGATATTTCCATGTTCATTCAGATAGCGGTGTAGATATTTCCATGTTCATCCAGAAGGCTGTGTAGATATATCCATGTTCATACAGATAGCGGTGTAGATATTTCCATGTTCATACAGATAGCGGTGTAGCTATTTCCATTTTCTTACACATAACGGTGTAGCTATTTCCATGTTCATACATATAGCAGTGTAGATAATTCCATGTTCATACAGATAGCGGTGTAGATATTTCCATTTTCATACAGAGTGCGGTGCTGATATATCCGTGTTTATACAGATAGCAGTTTAGATATTTCCTTTTTAATACAGATGGCGGTGTAGATATTTATATGTTCAAACAGATGGCGGAGCAGATATTTCCATGTTCATACAGATGGTGGTGTAGATATTTCCATGTTTATAGATATAGCGGTGTAGTTATTTCCATGTGTAAAGAGATAGCTGTGTAGATATTTCCATGTATATGCAGATAGCTTTGTAGATATTTCCATTTTCATGCAGATAGCGGTGTAGATATTTCCATGTTCAAACACATAGTGGTGTAGATATTTCCATGTTCATTCAGATAGCTTTGTAGATATTTCCATGTTCATACAGATAGCGGTGTAGATATTTCCATGTTCATACAGATAGCGGTGTAGAAATTTCCAGGTTCATACAGATAGCGGTGATGATATTTCCATGTTTATACAGGTAGCGGTGTAGATATTTCCATGTTTATACAGATAGCGGTTTAGATATTTCCATGTTTATACAGATAGCGGTGTAGATATTTCCATGTTTATTCAGATAGCGGTGTAGATATCTCCATCTTAATAGAGATGGCGGTGTAGATATTTATATGTTCATACAGATGGCGGTGCAGATATTTCCATGTTCATACAGATGGCGGTGTAGATATTTCCATGTTCATACAGATAGCGGTGTAGTTATTTCCGTGTGTAAAGAGATAGCTGTGTAGATATTTCCATCTATATGCAGATAGCTGTGTAGATATTTCCATTTTCATGCAGATAGCGGTGTATATATTTCCATCTTCAAACAGATAGCGGTGTAGATATTTCCATGTTCACAGAGATAGCGGTGTAGATATTTCCATGTTTATACAGATAGTGGTGAAGATGTATGCATGTTTACACAGATAGCGCTGTGGATATTTCCATGTTCATCCAGAGGGCTGTGTAGATATATCCATGTTCATACAGATAGCGGTGTAGATATTTCCATGTTCATACAGATAGCAGTGTAGATATTTCCATGTTCATACAGATAGCGGTGCTGATATTTCCATGTTTATACAGGTAGCGGTGTAGATATTTCCATGTTTATACAGATAGCGGTGTAGATATTTCCATGTTTATACAGATAGCGGTGTAGATATTTCCATGTTTATACAGATAGCCGTGTAGATATCTCCATCTTAATACAGATGGCGGTGTAGATACTTATATGTTCATACAGATGGCGATGCAGATATTTCCATGTTCATACAGATGGCGGTGTAGATATTTCCATGTTCATACAGATAGCGGTGTAGTTATTTCCATGTGTAATGAGATAGCTGTGTAGATATTTCCATGTATATGCAGATAGCAGTGTAGATATTTCCATGTTCATACAGATAGCGGTGTAGATATTTCCATGTTCATATAGATAGCGGTGTAGATATTTCCATGTTCATACAGATTGCGGTGCAGATATTTCCATGTTCGTACAGATAGCAGTGTAGATATTTCCATGTTTATACAGATAGCGGTGAAGATGTATGCATGTTTACACAGATAGCGGTGTAGATATTTCCATGTTCATCCAGATGGCTGTGTAGATATATCCATGTTCATACAGATAGCGGTGTAGATATTTCCTTGTTCATACAGATAGCGGTGTAGATATTTCCATGTTCATGCAGATGGCTGTGTAGATATATCCATGTTCATACAGATCGCGGTGTAGATATTTCCATGTTCCTACAGATAGCGGTGTAGCTATTTCCATGTTCATACAGATAACGGTGTAGCTATTTCCATGTTCATACAGATAGCAGTGTAGATATTTCCATGTTCATACAGATATCGGTGTAGATATTTCCATGTTTATTCAGATAGCGGTGTAGATATCTCCATCTTAATACAGATGGCGGTGTAGATATTTATATGTTCATACAGATGGCCGTGCAGTTATTTCCATGTTCATACACATGGCGGTGTAGATATGTCCATGTTCATACAAATAGCGGTGTAGTTATTTCAAGTGTAAATAGATTGCTGTGTAGATATTTCCATCTATATGCAGAGAGCTGTGTAGATATTTCCATTTTCATGCAGATAGCGATGTATATATTTCCATCTTCAAACAGATAGTGTTGTAGATATTTCCATGTTCATACAGATAGCGGTGTAGATATTTCCATGTTTACACAGATAGCGGTGAAGATGTATGCATGTTTACACAGATAGCGGTGTGGATATTTCCATGTTCATCCAGAGGGCTGTGTAGATATATCCATGTTCATACAGATAGCGGTGTAGATATTTCCATGTTCATACAGATAGCGGTGTAGATATTTCCATGTTCATACAGATAGCGGTGCTGGTATTTCCATGTTCATCCAGATGGCTGTGTAGTTATTTCCATGTTCATACAGATAATGGTGTAGTTATTTCCATGTGTAAAGAGATAGCTGTGTAGATATTTAAATGTATATGCAGATAGAAGTGTAGATATTTCCATTTTCATGCAGATAGCGGTGTAGTTATTTCCATGTCCAAACAGATAGCGGTGTCGGTATTTACATGTTCATACAGATAGCGGTGTAGATATTTCCATGTTCATACCGATAGCGGTGCAGATATTTCCATGTTTATACAGATAGTGGTGAAGATGTATGCATGTTTACACAGATAGCGGTGTAGATATTTCCATGTTCATTAAGATGGCTGTGTAGATATATCCATGTTCCTACAGATAGCGGTGTAGATATTTCCATGTTCATACAGATAGCGGTGTAGATATTTCCATGTTCATCCAGATGGCTGTGTAGATATATCCATGTTCATACAGATAGCGGTGTAGATATTTCCATGTTCATACAGATAGCTGTGTAGCTATTTCCATTTTCATACACAAAACGGTGTAGCTATTTCCATGTTCATACAGATAGCAGTGTAGATATTTCCATGTTCATACAGATAGCGGTGTAGATATTTCCATTTTCATACAGAGAGCGGTGCTGATATTTCCATGTTTATACAGACAGCGGTTTAGATATTTCCTTCTTAATACAGATGGCGGTGTAGATATTTATATGTTCAAACAGATGGCGGTGCAGATATTTCCATGTTTATTCAGATAGCGGTGTAGATATCTCCATCTTAATAGAGATGGCGGTGTAGATATTTATATGTTCATACAGATGGCGGTGCAGATATTTCCGTGTTCATACAGATGGCGGTGTCGGTATTTCCATGTTCATACAGATAGCGGTGTAGTTATTTCCATGTGTAAAGAGATAGCTGTGTAGATATTTCCATCTATATGCAGCTAGCTGTGTAGATATTTCCATTTTCATGCAGATAGCTGTGTATATATTTCCATCTTCAAACAGATAGCGGTGTAGATATTTCCATGTTCATAGAGATAGCGGTGTAGATATTTCCATATTTTTACAGATAGCGGTGAAGATGTATGCATGTTTACACAGATAGCGGTGTGGATATTTCCATGTTCATCCAGAGGGCTGTGTAGATATATCCATGTTCATACAGATAGCGGTGTAGATATTTCCATGTTCATACAGATAGTAGTGTAGATATTTCCATGTTCATACAGATAGCGGTGCTGACATTTCCATGTTTATACAGGTAGCGGTGTAGATATTTCCATGTTTATACAGATAGCGGTGTAGATATTTCCATGTTTATACAGATAGCGGTGTAGATATTTCCATGTTTATACAGATAGCCGTGTAGATATCTCCATCTTAATCCAGATGGCGGTGTAGATATTTATATGTTCATACAGATGGCGGTGCAGATATTTCCATGTTCATACAGATGGCGGTGTAGATATTTCCATGTTCATACAGATAGCGGTGTAGTTATTTCCATGTGTAAAGAGATAGCTGTGTAGGTATTTCCATGTATATGCAGATAGCAGTGTAGATATTTCCATTTTCATGCAGATAGCGGTGTAGATATTTCCATGTTCAAACAGATAACGGTGTAGATATTTCCATGTTCATACAGATAGCGGTGCAGATATTTCCATGTTCATACAGATAGCAGTGTAGATGTTTCCATGTTTATACAGATAGCGGTGAAGATGTATGCATGTTTACACAGATAGCGGGGGAGATATTTCCATGTTCATCCAGATGGCTGTGTAGATATATCCATGTTCATACAGATAGCGGTGTAGATATTTCCATGTTCATACAGATAGCGGTGTAGATATTTCCATGTTCATCCAGATGGCTGTGTAGATATATCCATGTTCATACAGATAGCGGTGTAGATATTTCCATGTTCATCCAGATGGCTGTGTAGATATATCCATGTTCATACAGATAGCGGTGTAGATATTTCCATGTTCATACAGATAGCGGTGTAGCTATTTCCATGTTCATACAGATAACGGTGTAGCTATTTCCATGTTCATACAGATAGCAGTGTAGATATTTCCATGTTCATACAGATAGCGGTGTAGATATTTCCATGTTTATTCAGATAGCGGTGTAGATATCTCCATCTTAATAGAGATGGCGGTGTAGATATTTATATGTTCATACAGATGGCGGTGCAGATATTTCCATGTTCATACAGATGGCGGAGTAGATATTTCCATGTTCATACAGATAGCGGTGTAGATATTTCCATGTGTAAAGAGATAGCTGTGTAGATATTTCCATTTATATGCAAATAGCTGTGTAGATATTTCCATTTTCATGCAGATAGCGGTGTATATATTTCCATCTTCAAACAGATAGCGGTGTAGATATTCCCATGTTCATAGAGATAGCGGTGTAGATATTTCCATGTGTATACAGATAGCGGTGAAGATGTATGCATGTTTACACAGATAGCGGTGTGGATATTTCCATGTTCATCCAGAGGGCTGTGTAGATATATCCATGTTCATACAGATAGCGGTGTAGCTATTTCCATGTTCATACAGATAGCGGTGTAGATATTTCCATGATCATACAGATAGCGGTGTATATATTTCCATGTTCATACAGATAGCGGTGCTGATATTTCCTTGTTTATACAGGCAGCGGTGTAGATATTTCCATGTTTATACAGATAGCGGTTTAGATATTTCCTTCTTAATACAGATGGCGGTGTAGATATTTATATGTTCATACAGATGGCGGTGTAGAGATTTCCATGTTTATACAGATATCAGTGTAGATATCTCCATCTTAATACAGATGGCGGTGTAGATATTTTTTTGTTCATACAGATGGCGGTGCAGATATTTCCGTGTTCATACAGATGGCGGTGTAGATATTTCCATGTTCAAACAGATAGCGGTGTAGTTATTTCCATGTGTAAAGAGATAGCTGTGCAGATATTTAAATGTATATGCAGATAGCAGTGTAGATATTTCCATTTTCATGCAGATAGCGGTGTAGATATTTCCATGTTCAAACAGATAGCAGTGTAGATATTTCCATGCTCATACAGATAGCGGTGTGGATATTTCCATGTTCATACAGATAGCGGTGTAGATATTTCCATGTTTATACAGATAGCGGTGAAGTTCTATGCATGTTTACACAGATAGCGGTGTAGATATTTCCATGTTCATCCAGATGGCTGTGTAGATATATCCATGTTCATACAGATAGCGGTGTAGATATTTCCATGTTCATACAGATAGCGGTGTAGATATTTCCATGTTCATCCAGATGGCTGTGTAGATATATCCATGTTCATACAGACAGCGGTGTAGATATTTCCATGTTCAGACAGATAGTGGTGTAGCTATTTCCATGTTCATACAGATAACGGTGTAGATATTTCCATGTTCATACAGAAAGCAGTGTAGATATTTCCATGTTCATACAGATAGCGATGTAGATATTTCCATGTTCATACAGATAGCGGTGCTGATATTTCCATGTTTATACAGGCAGCGGTGTAGATATTTCCATGTTTATACAGATAGCGGTTTAGATATTTCCTTCTTAATACAGATGGCGGTGTAGATATTTATATGTTCATAGAGACGGCGGTGCAGATATTTCCATGTTCATACAGATAGCAGTGTAGATATTTCCATGTTCATACAGATTGCGGTGTAGATATTTCCATGGTTATACAGATAGCGTTGTAGATATTTCCATGTTTATACAGATAGCGGTGTAGATATTTCCATGTTTATTCAGATAGCGGTGTAGATATCTACATCTTAATACAGATGGCGGTGTAGATATTTATATGTTCATACAGATGGCGGTGCAGATATTTCCATGTTCATACAGATGGCGGTGTAGATATTTCCATGTTCATACAGATAGCGGTGTAGTTATTTCCATGTGTAAAGAGATAGCTGTGTAGATATTTCCATGTATATGCAGATAGCTGTGTAGATATTTCCATTTTCATGCAGATAGCGGTGTATGTATTTCCATCTTCAAACAGATAGCGGTGTAGATATTTCCATGTTCATACAGATAGCGGTGTAGATATTTCCATGTTTATACAGATAGCGGTGAAGATATATGTATGTTTACACAGATAGCGGTGTGGATATTTCCATGTTCATCCAGAGGGCTGTGTAGAAATATCCATGTTCATACAGATAGCGGTGTAGATATTTCCTTGTTCATACTGATAGCGGTGTAGATATTTCCATGTTCATTCAGATAGCGGTGTAGATATTTCCATGTTCATGCAGATAGCGGTGTAGATATTTCCATGTTCATACAGATAGAGGTGCTGATATTTCCATGTTTATACAGGTAGCGGTGTAGATATTTCCATGTTTATACAGACAGCGGTGTAGATATTTCCATGTTTACAGATAGCGGTGCAGATATTTCCATGTTTATACAGATAGCGGTGTAGATATCTCCATCTTAATACAGATGGCGGTGTAGATATTTATATGTTCATACAGATGGTGGTGCAGATATTTCCATGTTCATGCAGATGGCGGTGTGGATATTTCCATGTTCATTCAGATAGCGGTGTAGTTATTTCCATGTGTAGTGATATAGCTGTGTAGATATTTCCATGTATATGCAGATAGCAGTGCAGATATTTCCATGTATATGCAGATAGCAGTGTAGATATTACCATTTTCATGCAGATAGCGGTGTAGGTATTTCCATGTTCAAACAGAGAGCGGTGTAGATATTTCCATGTTCATACAGATAGCGGTGTAGATATTTCCATGTTCATACAGATAGCGGTGTAGATATTTCCATGTTTATACAGATAGCGGTGAAGATGTATGCCTGTTTACACAGATAGCGGTGTAGATATTTCCATGTTCATACAGATAGTGGTGTAGATATTTCCATGTTCCTCCAGATGGCTGTGTACATATATCCATGTTCATACAGATAGTGGAGTAGATATTTCCATGTTCATACAGATAGCGGTGCTGATATTTCCTTGTTTTTACAGGCAGCGGTGTAGCTATTTCCATGTTCCTACAGATAGCGGTGTAGATATTTCCATGTTCATACAGATAGCGGTGCTGATATTTCCATGTTTATACAGGCAGCGGTGTAGATATTTCCATGTTTATACAGATAGCGGTTTAGATATTTCCTTCTTAATACAGATGGCAGTGTATTTATATGTCCATACAGATGGCGGAGTAGATATTTCCATGTTTATACAGATAGCAGTGTAGATATCTCCATCTTAATACAGGTGGCGGTGTAGATATTTATATGTTCATACAGATGGCGGTGCAGATATTTCCATGTTCATACAGATGGCGGTGTAGTTATTTCCATGCTCATACAGATAGTGGTGCAGTTATTTCCATGTGTAAAGACATAGCTGTGTAGATATTTAAATGTATATGCAGATAGCAGTGTATATATTTCCATTTTCATGCAGATAGCGGTGTAGTTATTTCCATGTCCAAACAGATAGCGGTGTAGGTATTTCCTTGTTCATACAGATAGCTGTGCAGATATTTCCATGTTCATACCGAGAGCGGTGCAGATATTTCCATGTTTATACAGATAGTGGTGAAGATGTATGCATGTTTACACAGATAGCGGTGTAGATATTTCCATGTTCATCCAGATGGCTGTGTAGATATATCCATGTTCATACAGATAGCGGTGTAGATATTTCCATGTTCATACAGATAGCGGTGTAGCTATTTCCATTTTCATACACATAACGGTGTAGCTATTTCCATGTTCATACAGATAGCAGTGTAGATATTTCCATGTTCATACAGATAGCCGTGTAGATACTTCCATTTTCATACAGAGAGCGGTGCTGATATTTCCGTGTTTATACAGATAGCGGTTTAGATATTTCCTTCTTAATACAGATGGCGGTGTAGATATTTATATGTTCAAAGAGATGGCGGTGCAGATATTTCCATGTTCATACAGATGGTGGTGTAGATATTTCCATTTTTATAGATATAGCGGTGTAGTTATTTCCATGTGTAAAGAGATAGCTGTGAAGATATTTCCATGTATATGCAGATAGCTTTGTAGATATTTCCATTTTCATGCAGATAGCGGTGTAGATATTTACATGTTCAAACAGATAGCGGTGTAGATATTTCCATGTTCATGCAGATAGCGGTGTAGATATTTCCATGTTCATACACATAGCGGTGTAGATATTTCCAGGTTCATACAGATAGCGGTGCTGATATTTCCATGTTTATACAGGTAGCGGTGTAGATATTTCCATGTTTATACAGATAGCGGTGTAGATATTTCCATGTTTATACAGATAGCGGTGTAGATATTTCCATGTTTATTCAGATAGCCGTGTAGATATCTCCATCTTAATAGAGATGACGGTGTAGATATTTATATGCTCATACAGATGGCGGTGCAGAAATTTTCATGTTCATACAGATTGCGGTGTAGATATTTCCATGTTCATACAGATAGCGGTGTAGCTATTTCCATGTGTAAAGAGAAAGCTGTGTAGATATTTCCATCTATATGCAGACAGCTGTGTAGATATTTCCATTTTCATGCAGATAGCGGTGTATATATTTCCATCTTCAAGCAGATAGCGGTGTAGATATTTCCATGTTCATAGAGATAGCGGTGTAGATATTTCCATGTTTATACAGATAGCGGTGAAGATGTTTGCATGTTTACACAGATAGCGGTGTGGATATTTCCATGTTCATCCAGAGGGCTGTGTAGATATATCCATGTTCATACAGATAGCGGTGTAGGTATTTCCATGTTCATACAGATAGCAGTG
This sequence comes from Gorilla gorilla gorilla, assembly GCF_029281585.2. Classification (NCBI taxonomy): domain Eukaryota; kingdom Metazoa; phylum Chordata; class Mammalia; order Primates; family Hominidae; genus Gorilla; species Gorilla gorilla. Next base: position 11,002,524 of record NC_073235.2, on the reverse strand, counting down.
TATATATTTCCATGTTCATACAGATAGCGGTGCTGATATTTCCATGTTTATACAGGTAGCGGTGTAGATATTTCCATGTTTATACAGATAGCGGTGTAGATATTTCCATGTTTATACAGATAGCGGTGTAGATATTTCCATGTTTATACAGATAGCGGTGTAGATATCTCCATCTTAATACAGATGGCGGTGTAGATATTTATATGTTCATACAGATGGCGGTGCAGATATTTCCATGTTCATACAGATGGCGGTGTAGATATTTCCATGTTCATACAGATAGCGGTTTAGTTATTTCCATGTGTAAAGAGATAGCTGTGTAGATATTTCCATGTATATGCAGATAGCAGTGTAGATATTTCCATCTATATGCAGATAGCGGTGTAGATATTTCCATGTTCAAACAGATAGCGGTGTAGATATTTCCATGTTCATACAGATAGCGGTGCAGATATTTCCATGTTCATACAGATAGCAGTGTAGATATTTCCATGTTTATACAGATAGCGGTGAAGATGTATGCATGTTTACACAGATAGCGGTGCATATATTTCCATGTTCATCCAGGTGGCTGTGTAGATATATCCATGTTCATACAGATAGCGGTGTAGGTATTTCCATGTTCATACAGATAGCGGTGTAGATATTTCCATGTTCATGCAGATGGCTGTGTAGATATATCCATGTGCATTCAGATAGCGGTGTAGATATTTCCATGTTCATACAGATAGCGGTGTAGCTATTTCCATGTTCATACAGATAACGGTGTAGCTATTTCCATGTTCATACAGATAGCAGTGCAGATATTTCCATGTTCATACAGATATCGGTGTAGATATTTCCATGTTTATTCAGATAGCGGTGTAGATATCTCCATCTTAATACAGATGGCGGTGTAGATATTTATATGTTCATACAGATGGCCGTGCAGATATTTCCATGTTCATACACATGGCGGTGTAGATATGTCCATGTTCATACAAATAGCGGTGTAGTTATTTCCATGTGTAAAGAGATTGCTGTGTAGATATTTCCATCTATATGCAGAGAGCTGTGTAGATATTTCCATTTTCATGCAGATAGCGATGTGTATATTTCCATGTTAAAACAGATAGTGTTGTAGATATTTCCATGTTCATACAGATAGCGGTGTAGATATTTCCATGTTTATACAGATAGCGGTGAAGGTGAATGCATGTTTACACAGATAGCGGTGTGGATATTTCCATGTTCATCCAGAGGACTGTGTAGATATATCCATGTTCATACAGATAGCGGTGTAGATATTTCCATGTTCATACAGATAGCGGTATAGATATTTCCATGTTCATACAGATAGCGGTGCTGATATTTCCATGTTCATCCAGATGGCTGTGTAGTTATTTCCATGTTCATACAGATAGTGGTGTAGTTATTTCCGTGTGTAAAGGGATAGCTGTGTAGATATTTTAATGTATATGCAGATAGCAGTGTAGATATTTCCATTTTCATGCAGATAGCGGTGTAGTTATTTCCATGTCCAAACAGATAGCGGTGTAGGTATTTCCATGTTCATACAGATAGCGGTGAAGATATTTCCATGTTCATACCGATAGCGGTGCAGATATTTCCATGTTTATACAGATAGTGGTGAAGATGTATGCATGTTTACACAGATAGCGGTGTAGATATTTCCATGTTCATCCAGTTGGCTGTGTAGAAATATCCATGTTCATACAGATAGCGGTGTAGATATTTCCATGTTCATACAGATAGCGGTGTAGCTATTTCCATTTTCATACACATAACGGTGTAGCAATTTCCATGTTCATACAGATAGCGGTTTAGATATTTCCATTTTCATACAGAGAGCGGTGCTGATATTTCCGTGTTTATACTGATAGCGGTTTAGATATTTCCTTCTTAATACAGATGGCGGTGTAGATATTTATATGTTCAAACAGATGGCGGTGCAGATATTTCCATGTTCATACATATGGTGGTGTAGATATTTCCATGTTTATAGATATAGCGGTGTCGTTATTTCCATGTGTAAAGAGATAGCTGTGTAGATATTTCCATGTATATGCAGATAGCTTTGTAGATATTTCCATTTTCATGCAGATAGCGGTGTAGATATTTACATGTTCAAACAGATAGCGGTGTAGATATTTCCTTGTTCATTCAGATAGCTTTGTAGATATTTCCATGTTCATGCAGATAGCGGTGTAGATATTTCCAGGTTCATACAGATAGCAGTGCTGATATTTCCATGTTCATGCAGATAGCGGTGTAGATATTTCCATGTTCATCCAGAGGGCTGTGTAGATATATCCATGTTCATACAGATAGCGGTGTAGATATTTCCATGTTCATACAGATAGCGGTGTAGGTATTTCCATGTTCATACAGATAGCGGTGCTGATATTTCCATGTTCATTCAGATAGCGGTGTAGATATTTCAATGTGTAAAGAGATAGCTGTGTAGATATTTCCATCTATATGCAGATAGCTGTGTAGATATTTCCATTTTCATGCAGATAGCTGTGTATATATTTCCATCTTCAAACAGATAGCGGTGTAGATATTTCCATGTTCATAGAGATAGCGGTGTGGATATTTCCATGTTTATACAGATAGCGGTGAAGATGTATGCATGTTTACACAGACAGCGGTGTAGAGATTTCCATGTTCATCCAGAGGGCTGTGTACGTATATCCATGTTCATACAGATAGCGGTGTAGATATTTCCATGTTCATACAGATAGCGGTGTAGATATTTCCATGTTCATACAGACAGCGGTGCTGATATTTCCATGTTTATACAGGTAGCGGTGTAGATATTTCCATGTTTATACAGATAGCGGTGTAGATATTTCCATGTTTATACAGATAGCGGTGTTGATATTTCCATGTTTATACAGATAGCGGTGTAGATATCTCCATCTTAATACAGATGGCGGTGTAGATATTTATATGTTCATACAGATGGCGGTGCAGATGTTTCCATGTTCATACAGATGGCGGCGTAGATATTTCCATGTTCATACAGATAGCGGTGTGGTTATTTCCATGTGTAAAGAGATAGCTGTGTAGATATTTCCATCTATATGCAGATAGCTGTGTAGATATTTCCATTTTCATGCAGATAGTGGTGTATATATTTCCATCTTCAAACAGATGGCGGTGTAGATATTTATATGTTCATAAAGATGGCGGTGCAGGTATTTCCATGTTCATACAGATGGCGGTGTAGATATTTCCATGTTCATACAGATAGCGGTGTAGATATTTCCGTGTTCATACAGATAGCGGTGTAGATATTTCCATGTTCATACAGATAGCGGTGTAGATACTTCCATGTTCATACAGATAGAGGGGCTGATATTTCCAAGTTCATACAGATAGCGGTGCTGATATTTCCATGTTTATACAGATAGCGGTGTAGATATTTCCATGTTTATACAGATAGCGGTGTAGATATTTCCATGTTCATACAGATAGCGGTGTAGGAATCTCCATCTTAATACAGATGGCGGTGTAGATATTTATGTGTTCATACAGATGGCGGTGAAGATATTTCCATGTTCATACAGATGGCGGTGTAGATATTTCCATGTTCATACAGATAGCGGTGAAGCTATTTCCATGTTAATACAGATAGCGGTGTAGATATTTCCATGTTCATCCAGATGGCTGTGTAGATATATCCATGTTCATACAGATAGCGGTGTAGATATTTCCATGTTCGTACAGATTGCGGTGTAGATATTTCCATGTTCATACAGATAGCCTTGTAGACATTTCCATGTTTATACAGATAGCGGTGAAGATGTATGCATGTTTACACAGATAGCGGTGTAGATATTTCCATGTTCATACAGATAGCGGTGTAGATATTTCAATGTTCATACACATAGCGGTTTAGATATTTCCTTCTTAATACAGATGGCGGTGTAGATATTTATATGTTCATACAGATGGCGGTGCAGATATTTCCAATTTCATACAGATGGCGTTGTAGATATTTCCATGTTTATAGAGATAGAGGTGTAGTTATTTCCATGTGTTAAGAGACAGCTGTGTAGATATTTCCATGTATATGCAGATAGCTGTGTAGGTATTTCCATTTTCATGCAGACAGGGGTGTAGATATTTCCATGTTCAAACAGATAGCGGTGTAGATATTTCCATGTTCATACAGATAGCGGTGTAGATATTTCCATGTTCATACAGATAGCGGTGTAGATATTTCCATGTTCATACAGATGGCGGTGTAGATATTTCCATGTTCATTCAGATAGCGGTGCTGACATTTCCATGTTTATACAGGTAGTGGTGTAGATATTTCCATGTTTATACAGATAGCGGTGTAGATATTTCCGTGTTTATACAGATAGCGGTGCAGATATTTCCATGTTTATGCAGATAGCAGTGTAGATATCTCCATCTTAATACAGATGGCGGTGTAGATATTTATATGTTCATACAGATGGCGGTGCAGATATTTCCATGTTCATACAGATGGCGGTGTAGATATTTCCATGTTCATACAGATAGCGGTGTAGTTATTTCCAAGTGTAAAGAGGTAGCTGTGTAGATATTTAAATGTATATGCAGATAGCAGTGTAGATATTTCCATTTTCATGCAGATAGCGGTGTAGATATTTCCATGTTCATACAGATAGCGGTGTAGATATTTCCATGTTCATACAGATAGCGGTGTAGATATTTCCATGTTTATACAGATAGCGGCGAAGATCTATGCATGTTTACAGAGATAGCGGTGTAGATATTTACATGTTCATCCAGATGGCTGTATAGATATATCCATGTTCATACAGATAGCGGTGTAGCTATTTGCATGTTCATACAGATAGCGGTGTAGATATTTCCATGTTCATACAGATAGCGGTGTAGATATTTCCATGTTCATACAGATAGCGGTGCTGATATTTCCTTGTTTATACAGGCAGCGGTGTAGATATTTCCATGTTTATACAGATAGCTGTTTAGATATTTCCTTCTTAATACAGATGGCGGTGTAGATATTTATATGTTCATACAGATGGCGGTGTAGATATTTCCATGTTTATACAGATATCAGTGTAGATATCTCCATCTTAATACAGATGGTGGTGTAGATATTTATATGTTCATACAGATGGCGGTGCAGATATTTCCGTGTTCATTCAGATGGCGGTGTAGATATTTCCATGTTCAAACAGATAGCGGTGTAGTTATTTCCATGTGTAAAGTGATAGCAGTGCAGATATTTAAGTGAATATGCAGATAGCAGTGTAGATATTTCCATTTTCATGCAGATAGCGGTGTAGATATTTCCATGTTCAAACAGATAGCGGTGTAGATATTTCCATGCTCATACAGATAGCGGTGTGGATATTTCCATGTTCATACAGATAGCGGTGTAGATATTTCCATGTTTATACAGATAGCTGTGAAGATCTATGCATGTTTACACAGATAGCGGTGTAGATATTTCCATGTTCATCCAGATGGCTGTGTAGATATATCCATGTTCATACAGACTGCGGTGTAGATATTTCCATGTTCATACAGATAGCGGTGTAGATATTTCCATGTTCATCCAGAAGGCTGTGTAGATCTATCCATGTTCATACAGATAGCGGTGTAGATATTTCCATGTTCATACAGATGGTGGTGTAGCTATTTCCATGTTCATACAGATAACGGTGTAGCTATTTCCATGTTCATACAGACAGCAGTGTAGATATTTCCATGTTCATACAGATAGTGATGTAGATATTTCCATGTTCATACAGATAGCGGTGCTGATATTTCCATGTTTATACAGGCAGCGGTGTATATATTTCCATGGTTATACGTATAGCAGTTTAGATATTTCCTTCTTAATACAGATGGCGGTGTAGATATTTATATGTTCATACAGATGGCGGTGCAGATATTTCCATGTTCATACAGATGGCGGTGTAGATATTTCCATGTTCATACAGATAGCGGTGTAGATATTTCCATGTTCATACAGATAGCCTTGTAGACATTTCCATGTTTATACAGATAGCGGTGAAGATGTATGCATGTTTACACAGATAGCGGTGTAGATATTTCCATGTTCATACAGATAGCGGTGTAGATATTTCAATGTTCATACAGATAGCGGTTTAGATATTTCCTTCTTAATACAGATGGCGGTGTAGATATTTATATGTTCATACAGATGGCGGTGCAGATATTTCCAATTTCATACAGATGGCGTTGTAGATATTTCCATGTTTATAGAGATAGAGGTGTAGTTATTTCCATATGTTAAGAGACAGCTGTGTAGATATTTCCATGTATATGCAGATAGCTGTGTAGGTATTTCCATTTTCATGCAGACAGGGGTGTAGATATTTCCATGTTCAAACAGATAGCGGTGTAGATATTTCCATGTTCATACAGATAGCGGTGTAGATATTTCCATGTTCATACAGATAGCGGTGTAGATATTTCCATGTTCATACAGATGGCGGTGTAGATATTTCCATGTTCATTCAGAAAGCGGTGATGATATTTCCATGTTTATACAGGTAGTGGTGTAGATATTTCCATGTTTATACAGATAGCGGTGTAGATATTTCCATGTTTATACAGATAGCGGTGCAGATATTTCCATGTTTATACAGATAGCAGTGTAGATATCTCCATCTTAATACAGATGGCAGCAGATATTTATATGTTCATACAGATGGCGGTGCAGATATTTCCATGTTCATACAGATGGCGGTGTAGATATTTCCATGTTCATACAGATAACGGTGTAGCTATTTCCATGTTCATACAGATAGCAGTGCAGATATTTCCATGTTCATACAGATATCGGTGTAGATATTTCCATGTTTATTCAGATAGCGGTGTAGATATCTCCATCTTAATACAGATGGCGGTGTAGTTATTTATATGTTCATACAGATGGCCGTGCAGATATTTCCATGTTCATACACATGGCGGTGTAGATATGTCCATGTTCATACAAATAGCGGTGTAGTTCTTTCCATGTGTAAAGAGATTGCTGTGTAGATATTTCCATCTATATGCAGAGAGCTGTGTAGATATTTCCATTTTCATGCAGATAGCGATGTATATATTTCCATGTTAAAACAGATAGTGTTGTAGATATTTCCATGTTCATACAGATAGCGGTGTAGATATTTCCATGTTTATACAGATAGCGGTGAAGATGAATGCATGTTTACACAGATAGCGGTGTGGATATTTCCATGTTCATCCAGAGGGCTGTGTAGATATATCCATGTTCATACAGATAGCGGTGTAGATATTTCCATGTTCATACAGATAGCGGTATAGATATTTCCATGTTCATACAGATAGCGGTGCTGATATTTCCATGTTCATCCAGATGGCTGTGTAGTTATTTCCATGTTCATACAGATAGTGGTGTAGTTATTTCCGTGTGTAAAGAGATAGCTGTGTAGATATTTTAATGTATATGCAGATAGCAGTGTAGATATTTCCATTTTCATGCAGATAGCGGTGTAGTTATTTCCATGTCCAAACAGATAGCGGTGTAGGTATTTCCATGTTCATACAGATAGCGGTGAAGATATTTCCATGTTCATACCGATAGCGGTGCAGATATTTCCATGTTTATACAGATAGTGGTGAAGATGTATGCATGTTTACACAGATAGCGGTGTAGATATTTCCATGTTCATCCAGATGGCTGTGTAGATATATCCATGTTCATACAGATAGCGGTGTAGATATTTCCATGTTCATACAGATAGCGGTGTAGCTATTTCTATTTTCATACACATAACGGTGTAGCAATTTCCATGTTCATACAGATAGCAGAGTAGATATTTCCATGTTCATACAGATAGCGGTTTAGATATTTCCATTTTCATACAGAGAGCGGTGCTGATATTTCCGTGTTTATACAGATAGCGGTTTAGATATTTCCTTCTTAATACAGATGGCGGTGTAGATATTTATATGTTCAAACAGATGGCGGTGCAGATATTTCCATGTTCATACATATGGTGGTGTAGATATTTCCATGTTTATAGATATAGCGGTGTCGTTATTTCCATGTGTAAAGAGATAGCTGTGTAGATATTTCCATGTATATGCAGATAGCTTTGTAGATATTTCCATTTTCATGCAGATAGCGGTGTAGATATTTACATGTTCAAACAGATAGCGGTGTAGATATTTCCATGTTCATTCAGATAGCTTTGTAGATATTTCCATGTTCATGCAGATAGCGGTGTAGATATTTCCATGTTCATGCAGATAGCGGTGTAGATATTTCCAGGTTCATACAGATAGCGGTGCTGATATTTCCATGTTTATACTGGTAGCGGTGTAGATATTTCCATGTTTATACAGATAGCGGTGTAGATATTTCCATGTTTATACAGATAGCGGTGTAGTTATTTCCATGTGTAAAGAGATAGCTGTGTAGATATTTCCATCTATATGCAGATAGCTGTGTAGATATTTCCATTTTCATGCAGATAGCGGTGTATATATTTCCATCTTCAAACAGATAGCGGTGTAGATATTTTCATGTTCATAGAGATAGCGGTGTAGATATTTCCATGTTTATACAGATAGCGGTGAAGATGTATGCATGTTTACACAGATAGCTGTGTGGATATTTCCATGTTCATCCAGAGGGCTGTGTAGATATATCCATGTTCATACAGATAGCGGTGTAGATATTTCCATGTTCATACAGATAGCAGTGTAGATATTTCCATGTTCATACAGATAGCGGTGCTGATATTTCCATGTTTATACAGGTAGCGGTGTAGATATTTCCATGTTTATACAGATAGCGGTGTAGATATTTCCATGTTTATACAGATAGCAGTGTAGATATTTCCATGTTTATACAGATAGCGGTGTAGATATCTCCATCTTAATACAGATGGCGGTGTAGATATTTATATGTTCATACAGATGGCGGTGCAGATAGTTCCAAGTTCATACAGACGGCGGTGTAGATATTTCCATGTTCATACAGATAGCGGTGTAGTTATTTCCATGTGTAAAGAGATAGCTGTGTAGATATTTCATGTATATGCAGATAGCAGTGTAGATATTTCCATTTTCATGCAGATAGCGGTGTAGATATTTCCATGTTCAAACAGATAGCAGTGTAGATATTTCCATGTTCATACAGATAGCGGTGCAGATATTTCCATGTTCATACAGATAGCAGTGTAGATATTTCCATGTTTATACAGATAGCGGTGAAGATTTATGCATGTTTACACAGATAGCGGTGTAGGTATTTCCATGTTCATCCAGATGGCTGTGTAGATATATCCATGTTCATACAGATAGCGGTTTAGATATTTCCATGTTCATACAGATAGCGGTGTAGTTATTTCCATGTGTAAAGAGATTGCTGTGTAGATATTTCCATCTATATGCAGATAGCTGTGTAGATATTTCCATTTTCATGCAGATAGTGGTGTATATATTTCCATCTTCAAACAGATGGCGGTGTAGATATTTATATGTTCATAAAGATGGCGGTGCAGGTATTTCCATGTTCATACAGATGGCGGTGTAGATATTTCCATGTTCATACAGATAGCGGTGTAGATATTTCCGTGTTCATACAGATAGCGGTGTAGATATTTCCATGTTCATACAGATAGCGGTGTAGATACTTCCATGTTCATACAGATAGAGGGGCTGATATTTCCAAGTTCATACAGATAGCGGTGCTGATATTTCCATGTTTATACAGATAGCGGTGTAGATATTTCCATGTTTATACAGATAGCGGTGCTGATATTTCCATGTTCATACAGATAGCGGTGTAGATATTTCCATGTTTATACAGATAGCGGTGAAGATGTATGCATGTTTACACAGATAGCGGTGTGGATATTTCCATGTTCATCCAGAGGGCTGTGTAGATATATCCATGTTCATACAGATAGCGGTGTAGATATTTCCATGTTCATACAGATAGCGGTGTAGGTATTTCCATGTTCATACAGATAGCGGTGCTGATATTTCCATGTTCATTCAGATAGCGGTGTAGATATTTCAATGTGTAAAGAGATAGCTGTGTAGATATTTCCATCTATATGCAGATAGCTGTGTAGATATTTCCATTTTCATGCAGATAGCTGTGTATATATTTCCATCTTCAAACAGATAGCGGTGTAGATATTTCCATGTTCATAGAGATAGCGGTGTGGATATTTCCATGTTTATACAGATAGCGGTGAAGATGTATGCATGTTTACACAGACAGCGGTGTAGAGATTTCCATGTTCATCCAGAGGACTGTGTACGTATATCCATGTTCATACAGATAGCGGTGTAGATATTTCCATGTTCATACAGATAGCGGTGTAGATATTTCCATGTTCATACAGATAGCGGTGCTGATATTTCCATGTTTATACAGGTAGCGGTGTAGATATTTCCATGTTTATACAGATAGCGGTGTAGATATTTCCATGTTTATACAGATAGCGGTGTTGATATTTCCATGTTTATACAGATAGCGGTGTAGATATCTCCATCTTAATACAGATGGCGGTGTAGATATTTATATGTTCATACAGATGGCGGTGCAGATGTTTCCATGTTCATACAGATGGCGGCGTAGATATTTCCATGTTCATACAGATAGCGGTGTGGTTATTTCCATGTGTAAAGAGATAGCTGTGTAGATATTTCCATCTATATGCAGATAGCTGTGTAGATATTTCCATTTTCATGCAGATAGTGGTGTATATATTTCCATCTTCAAACAGATGGCGGTGTAGATATTTATATGTTCATAAAGATGGCGGTGCAGGTATTTCCATGTTCATACAGATGGCGGTGTAGATATTTCCATGTTCATACAGATAGCGGTGTAGATATTTCCGTGTTCATACAGATAGCGGTGTAGATATTTCCATGTTCATACAGATAGCGGTGTAGATACTTCCATGTTCATACAGATAGAGGGGCTGATATTTCCAAGTTCATACAGATAGCGGTGCTGATATTTCCATGTTTATACAGATAGCGGTGTAGATATTTCCATGTTTATACAGATAGCGGTGTAGATATTTCCATGTTCATACAGATAGCGGTGTAGGAATCTCCATCTTAATACAGATGGCGGTGTAGATATTTATGTGTTCATACAGATGGCGGTGAAGATATTTCCATGTTCATACAGATGGCGGTGTAGATATTTCCATGTTTATACAGATATCAGTGTAGATATCTCCATCTTAATACAGATGGTGGTGTAGATATTTATATGTTCATACAGATGGCGGTGCAGATATTTCCGTGTTCATTCAGATGGCGGTGTAGATATTTCCATGTTCAAACAGATAGCGGTGTAGTTATTTCCATGTGTAAAGTGATAGCAGTGCAGATATTTAAGTGAATATGCAGATAGCAGTGTAGATATTTCCATTTTCATGCAGATAGCGGTGTAGATATTTCCATGTTCAAACAGATAGCGGTGTAGATATTTCCATGCTCATACAGATAGCGGTGTGGATATTTCCATGTTCATACAGATAGCGGTGTAGATATTTCCATGTTTATACAGATAGCTGTGAAGATCTATGCATGTTTACACAGATAGCGGTGTAGATATTTCCATGTTCATCCAGATGGCTGTGTAGATATATCCATGTTCATACAGACTGCGGTGTAGATATTTCCATGTTCATACAGATAGCGGTGTAGATATTTCCATGTTCATCCAGAAGGCTGTGTAGATCTATCCATGTTCATACAGATAGCGGTGTAGATATTTCCATGTTCATACAGATGGTGGTGTAGCTATTTCCATGTTCATACAGATAACGGTGTAGCTATTTCCATGTTCATACAGACAGCAGTGTAGATATTTCCATGTTCATACAGATAGTGATGTAGATATTTCCATGTTCATACAGATAGCGGTGCTGATATTTCCATGTTTATACAGGCAGCGGTGTATATATTTCCATGGTTATACGTATAGCAGTTTAGATATTTCCTTCTTAATACAGATGGCGGTGTAGATATTTATATGTTCATACAGATGGCGGTGCAGATATTTCCATGTTCATACAGATGGCGGTGTAGATATTTCCATGTTCATACAGATAGCGGTGTAGATATTTCCATGTTCATACAGATAGCCTTGTAGACATTTCCATGTTTATACAGATAGCGGTGAAGATGTATGCATGTTTACACAGATAGCGGTGTAGATATTTCCATGTTCATACAGATAGCGGTGTAGATATTTCAATGTTCATACAGATAGCAGTTTAGATATTTCCTTCTTAATACAGATGGCGGTGTAGATATTTATATGTTCATACAGATGGCGGTGCAGATATTTCCAATTTCATACAGATGGCGTTGTAGATATTTCCATGTTTATAGAGATAGAGGTGTAGTTATTTCCATATGTTAAGAGACAGCTGTGTAGATATTTCCATGTATATGCAGATAGCTGTGTAGGTATTTCCATTTTCATGCAGACAGGGGTGTAGATATTTCCATGTTCAAACAGATAGCGGTGTAGATATTTCCATGTTCATACAGATAGCGGTGTAGATATTTCCATGTTCATACAGATAGCGGTGTAGATATTTCCATGTTCATACAGATGGCGGTGTAGATATTTCCATGTTCATTCAGAAAGCGGTGATGATATTTCCATGTTTATACAGGTAGTGGTGTAGATATTTCCATGTTTATACAGATAGCGGTGTAGATATTTCCATGTTTATACAGATAGCGGTGCAGATATTTCCATGTTTATACAGATAGCAGTGTAGATATCTCCATCTTAATACAGATGGCAGCAGATATTTATATGTTCATACAGATGGCGGTGCAGATATTTCCATGTTCATACAGATGGCGGTGTAGATATTTCCATGTTCATACAGATAACGGTGTAGCTATTTCCATGTTCATACAGATAGCAGTGCAGATATTTCCATGTTCATACAGATATCGGTGTAGATATTTCCATGTTTATTCAGATAGCGGTGTAGATATCTCCATCTTAATACAGATGGCGGTGTAGTTATTTATATGTTCATACAGATGGCCGTGCAGATATTTCCATGTTCATACACATGGCGGTGTAGATATGTCCATGTTCATACAAATAGCGGTGTAGTTCTTTCCATGTGTAAAGAGATTGCTGTGTAGATATTTCCATCTATATGCAGAGAGCTGTGTAGATATTTCCATTTTCATGCAGATAGCGATGTATATATTTCCATGTTAAAACAGATAGTGTTGTAGATATTTCCATGTTCATACAGATAGCGGTGTAGATATTTCCATGTTTATACAGATAGCGGTGAAGATGAATGCATGTTTACACAGATAGCGGTGTGGATATTTCCATGTTCATCCAGAGGGCTGTGTAGATATATCCATGTTCATACAGATAGCGGTGTAGATATTTCCATGTTCATACAGATAGCGGTATAGATATTTCCATGTTCATACAGATAGCGGTGCTGATATTTCCATGTTCATCCAGATGGCTGTGTAGTTATTTCCATGTTCATACAGATAGTGGTGTAGTTATTTCCGTGTGTAAAGAGATAGCTGTGTAGATATTTTAATGTATATGCAGATAGCAGTGTAGATATTTCCATTTTCATGCAGATAGCGGTGTAGTTATTTCCATGTCCAAACAGATAGCGGTGTAGGTATTTCCATGTTCATACAGATAGCGGTGAAGATATTTCCATGTTCATACCGATAGCGGTGCAGATATTTCCATGTTTATACAGATAGTGGTGAAGATGTATGCATGTTTACACAGATAGCGGTGTAGATATTTCCATGTTCATCCAGATGGCTGTGTAGATATATCCATGTTCATACAGATAGCGGTGTAGATATTTCCATGTTCATACAGATAGCGGTGTAGCTATTTCTATTTTCATACACATAACGGTGTAGCAATTTCCATGTTCATACAGATAGAAGAGTAGATATTTCCATGTTCATACAGATAGCGGTTTAGATATTTCCATTTTCATACAGAGAGCGGTGCTGATATTTCCGTGTTTATACAGATAGCGGTTTAGATATTTCCTTCTTAATACAGATGGCGGTGTAGATATTTATATGTTCAAACAGATGGCGGTGCAGATATTTCCATGTTCATACATATGGTGGTGTAGATATTTCCATGTTTATAGATATAGCGGTGTCGTTATTTCCATGTGTAAAGAGATAGCTGTGTAGATATTTCCATGTATATGCAGATAGCTTTGTAGATATTTCCATTTTCATGCAGATAGCGGTGTAGATATTTACATGTTCAAACAGATAGCGGTGTAGATATTTCCATGTTCATTCAGATAGCTTTGTAGATATTTCCATGTTCATGCAGATAGCGGTGTAGATATTTCCATGTTCATGCAGATAGCGGTGTAGATATTTCCAGGTTCATACAGATAGCGGTGCTGATATTTCCATGTTTATACTGGTAGCGGTGTAGATATTTCCATGTTTATACAGATAGCGGTGTAGATATTTCCATGTTTATACAGATAGCGGTGTAGTTATTTCCATGTGTAAAGAGATAGCTGTGTAGATATTTCCATCTATATGCAGATAGCTGTGTAGATATTTCCATTTTCATGCAGATAGCGGTGTATATATTTCCATCTTCAAACAGATAGCGGTGTAGATATTTTCATGTTCATAGAGATAGCGGTGTAGATATTTCCATGTTTATACAGATAGCGGTGAAGATGTATGCATGTTTACACAGATAGCTGTGTGGATATTTCCATGTTCATCCAGAGGGCTGTGTAGATATATCCATGTTCATACAGATAGCGGTGTAGATATTTCCATGTTCATACAGATAGCAGTGTAGATATTTCCATGTTCATACAGATAGCGGTGCTGATATTTCCATGTTTATACAGGTAGCGGTGTAGATATTTCCATGTTTATACAGATAGCGGTGTAGATATTTCCATGTTTATACAGATAGCAGTGTAGATATTTCCATGTTTATACAGATAGCGGTGTAGATATCTCCATCTTAATACAGATGGCGGTGTAGATATTTATATGTTCATACAGATGGCGGTGCAGATAGTTCCAAGTTCATACAGACGGCGGTGTAGATATTTCCATGTTCATACAGATAGCGGTGTAGTTATTTCCATGTGTAAAGAGATAGCTGTGTAGATATTTCATGTATATGCAGATAGCAGTGTAGATATTTCCATTTTCATGCAGATAGCGGTGTAGATATTTCCATGTTCAAACAGATAGCAGTGTAGATATTTCCATGTTCATACAGATAGCGGTGCAGATATTTCCATGTTCATACAGATAGCAGTGTAGATATTTCCATGTTTATACAGATAGCGGTGAAGATTTATGCATGTTTACACAGATAGCGGTGTAGGTATTTCCATGTTCATCCAGATGGCTGTGTAGATATATCCATGTTCATACAGATAGCGGTTTAGATATTTCCATGTTCATACAGATAGCGGTGTAGTTATTTCCATGTGTAAAGAGATTGCTGTGTAGATATTTCCATCTATATGCAGATAGCAGTGTAGATATTTCCATTTTCATGCAGATAGTGGTGTATATATTTCCATCTTCAAACAGATGGCGGTGTAGATATTTATATGTTCATAAAGATGGCGGTGCAGGTATTTCCATGTTCATACAGATGGCGGTGTAGATATTTCCATGTTCATACAGATAGCGGTGTAGATATTTCCGTGTTCATACAGATAGCGGTGTAGATATTTCCATGTTCATACAGATAGCGGTGTAGATACTTCCATGTTCATACAGATAGAGGGGCTGATATTTCCAAGTTCATACAGATAGCGGTGCTGATATTTCCATGTTTATACAGATAGCGGTGTAGATATTTCCATGTTTATACAGATAGCGGTGCTGATATTTCCATGTTCATACAGATAGCGGTGTAGATATTTCCATGTTTATACAGATAGCGGTGAAGATGTATGCATGTTTACACAGATAGCGGTGTGGATATTTCCATGTTCATCCAGAGGGCTGTGTAGATATATCCATGTTCATACAGATAGCGGTGTAGATATTTCCATGTTCATACAGATAGCGGTGTAGGTATTTCCATGTTCATACAGATAGCGGTGCTGATATTTCCATGTTCATTCAGATAGCGGTGTAGATATTTCAATGTGTAAAGAGATAGCTGTGTAGATATTTCCATCTATATGCAGATAGCTGTGTAGATATTTCCATTTTCATGCAGATAGCTGTGTATATATTTCCATCTTCAAACAGATAGCGGTGTAGATATTTCCATGTTCATAGAGATAGCGGTGTGGATATTTCCATGTTTATACAGATAGCGGTGAAGATGTATGCATGTTTACACAGACAGCGGTGTAGAGATTTCCATGTTCATCCAGAGGACTGTGTACGTATATCCATGTTCATACAGATAGCGGTGTAGATATTTCCATGTTCATACAGATAGCGGTGTAGATATTTCCATGTTCATACAGATAGCGGTGCTGATATTTCCATGTTTATACAGGTAGCGGTGTAGATATTTCCATGTTTATACAGATAGCGGTGTAGATATTTCCATGTTTATACAGATAGCGGTGTTGATATTTCCATGTTTATACAGATAGCGGTGTAGATATCTCCATCTTAATACAGATGGCGGTGTAGATATTTATATGTTCATACAGATGGCGGTGCAGATGTTTCCAGGTTCATACAGATGGCGGCGTAGATATTTCCATGTTCATACAGATAGCGGTGTGGTTATTTCCATGTGTAAAGAGATAGCTGTGTAGATATTTCCATCTATATGCAGATAGCTGTGTAGATATTTCCATTTTCATGCAGATAGTGGTGTATATATTTCCATCTTCAAACAGATGGCGGTGTAGATATTTATATGTTCATAAAGATGGCGGTGCAGGTATTTCCATGTTCATACAGATGGCGGTGTAGATATTTCCATGTTCATACAGATAGCGGTGTAGATATTTCCGTGTTCATACAGATAGCGGTGTAGATATTTCCATGTTCATACAGATAGCGGTGTAGATACTTCCATGTTCATACAGATAGAGGGGCTGATATTTCCAAGTTCATACAGATAGCGGTGCTGATATTTCCATGTTTATACAGATAGCGGTGTAGATATTTCCATGTTTATACAGATAGCGGTGTAGATATTTCCATGTTCATACAGATAGCGGTGTAGGAATCTCCATCTTAATACAGATGGCGGTGTAGATATTTATGTGTTCATACAGATGGCGGTGAAGATATTTCCATGTTCATACAGATGGCGGTGTAGATATTTCCATGTTCATACAGATAGCGGTGAAGCTATTTCCATGTTCATACAGATAGCGGTGTAGATATTTCCATGTTCATCCAGATGGCTGTGTAGATATATCCATGTTCATACAGATAGCGGTGTAGATATTTCCATGTTCGTACAGATTGCGGTGTAGATATTTCCATGTTCATACAGATAGCCTTGTAGTCATTTCCATGTTTATACAGATAGCGGTGAAGATGTATGCATGTTTACACAGATAGCGGTGTAGATATTTCCATGTTCATACAGATAGCGGTGTAGATATTTCAATGTTCATACACATAGCGGTTTAGATATTTCCTTCTTAATACAGATGGCGGTGTAGATATTTATATGTTCATACAGATGGCGGTGCAGATATTTCCAATTTCATACAGATGGCGTTGTAGATATTTCCATGTTTATAGAGATAGAGGTGTAGTTATTTCCATGTGTTAAGAGACAGCTGTGTAGATATTTCCATGTATATGCAGATAGCTGTGTAGGTATTTCCATTTTCATGCAGACAGGGGTGTAGATATTTCCATGTTCAAACAGATAGCGGTGTAGATATTTCCATGTTCATACAGATAGCGGTGTAGATATTTCCATGTTCATACAGATAGCGGTGTAGATATTTCCATGTTCATACAGATGGCGGTGTAGATATTTCCATGTTCATTCAGATAGCGGTGCTGACATTTCCATGTTTATACAGGTAGTGGTGTAGATATTTCCATGTTTATACAGATAGCGGTGTAGATATTTCCGTGTTTATACAGATAGCGGTGCAGATATTTCCATGTTTATGCAGATAGCAGTGTAGATATCTCCATCTTAATACAGATGGCGGTGTAGATATTTATATGTTCATACAGATGGCGGTGCAGATATTTCCATGTTCATACAGATGGCGGTGTAGATATTTCCATGTTCATACAGATAGCGGTGTAGTTATTTCCAAGTGTAAAGAGGTAGCTGTGTAGATATTTAAATGTATATGCAGATAGCAGTGTAGATATTTCCATTTTCATGCAGATAGCGGTGTAGATATTTCCATGTTCATACAGATAGCGGTGTAGATATTTCCATGTTCATACAGATAGCGGTGTAGATATTTCCATGTTTATACAGATAGCGGCGAAGATCTATGCATGTTTACAGAGATAGCGGTGTAGATATTTACATGTTCATCCAGATGGCTGTATAGATATATCCATGTTCATACAGATAGCGGTGTAGCTATTTGCATGTTCATACAGATAGCGGTGTAGATATTTCCATGTTCATACAGATAGCGGTGTAGATATTTCCATGTTCATACAGATAGCGGTGCTGATATTTCCTTGTTTATACAGGCAGCGGTGTAGATATTTCCATGTTTATACAGATAGCGGTTTAGATATTTCCTTCTTAATACAGATGGCGGTGTAGATATTTATATGTTCATACAGATGGCGGTGTAGATATTTCCATGTTTATACAGATATCAGTGTAGATATCTCCATCTTAATACAGATGGAGGGGTAGATATTTATATGTTCATACAGATGGCGGTGCAGATATTTCCGTGTTCATTCAGATGGCGGTGTAGATATTTCCATGTTCAAACAGATAGCGGTGTAGTTATTTCCATGTGTAAAGTGATAGCAGTGCAGATATTTAAGTGAATATGCAGATAGCAGTGTAGATATTTCCATTTTCATGCAGATAGCGGTGTAGATATTTCCATGTTCAAACAGATAGCGGTGTAGATATTTCCATGCTCATACAGATAGCGGTGTGGATATTTCCATGTTCATACAGATAGCGGTGTAGATATTTCCATGTTTATACAGATAGCTGTGAAGATCTATGCATGTTTACACAGATAGCGGTGCAGATATTTCCATGTTCATCCAGATGGCTGTGTAGATATATCCATGTTCATACAGACTGCGGTGTAGATATTTCCATGTTCATACAGATAGCGGTGTAGATATTTCCATGTTCATCCAGAAGGCTGTGTAGATCTATCCATGTTCATACAGATAGCGGTGTAGATATTTCCATGTTCATACAGATGGTGGTGTAGCTATTTCCATGTTCATACAGATAACGGTGTAGCTATTTCCATGTTCATACAGACAGCAGTGTTGATATTTCCATGTTCATACAGATAGTGATGTAGATATTTCCATGTTCATACAGATAGCGGTGCTGATATTTCCATGTTTATACAGGCAGCGGTGTATATATTTCCATGGTTATACGTATAGCAGTTTAGATATTTCCTTCTTAATACAGATGGCGGTGTAGATATTTATATGTTCATACAGATGGCGGTGCAGATATTTCCATGTTCATACAGATGGCGGTGTAGATATTTCCATGTTCATACAGATAGCGGTGTAGATATTTCCATGTTCATACAGATAGCCTTGTAGACATTTCCATGTTTATACAGATAGCGGTGAAGATGTATGCATGTTTACACAGATAGCGGTGTAGATATTTCCATGTTCATACAGATAGCGGTGTAGATATTTCAATGTTCATACAGATAGCGGTTTAGATATTTCCTTCTTAATACAGATGGCGGTGAAGATATTTATATGTTCATACAGATGGCGGTGCAGATATTTCCAATTTCATACAGATGGCGTTGTAGATATTTCCATGTTTATAGAGATAGAGGTGTAGTTATTTCCATATGTTAAGAGACAGCTGTGTAGATATTTCCATGTATATGCAGATAGCTGTGTAGGTATTTCCATTTTCATGCAGACAGGGGTGTAGATATTTCCATGTTCAAACAGATAGCGGTGTAGATATTTCCATGTTCATACAGATAGCGGTGTAGATATTTCCATGTTCATACAGATAGCGGTGTAGATATTTCCATGTTCATACAGATGGCGGTGTAGATATTTCCATGTTCATTCAGATAGCGGTGCTGATATTTCCATGTTTATACAGGTAGTGGTGTAGATATTTCCATGTTTATACAGATAGCGGTGTAGATATTTCCATGTTTATACAGATAGCGGTGCAGATATTTCCATGTTTATACAGATAGCAGTGTAGATATCTCCATCTTAATACAGATGGCGGTGCAGATATTTATATGTTCATACAGATGGCGGTGCAGATATTTCCATGTTCATACAGATGGCGGTGTAGATATTTCCATGTTCATACAGATAACGGTGTAGCTATTTCCATGTTCATACAGATAGCAGTGCAGATATTTCCATGTTCATACAGATATCGGTGTAGATATTTCCATGTTTATTCAGATAGCGGTGTAGATATCTCCATCTTAATACAGATGGCGGTGTAGTTATTTATATGTTCATACAGATGGCCGTGCAGATATTTCCATGTTCATACACATGGCGGTGTAGATATGTCCATGTTCATACAAATAGCGGTGTAGTTATTTCCATGTGTAAAGAGATTGCTGTGTAGATATTTCCATCTATATGCAGAGAGCTGTGTAGATATTTCCATTTTCATGCAGATAGCGATGTATATATTTCCATGTTAAAACAGATAGTGTTGTAGATATTTCCATGTTCATACAGATAGCGGTGTAGATATTTCCATGTTTATACAGATAGCGGTGAAGATGAATGCATGTTTACACAGATAGCGGTGTGGATATTTCCATGTTCATCCAGAGGGCTGTGTAGATATATCCATGTTCATACAGATAGCGGTGTAGATATTTCCATGTTCATACAGATAGCGGTATAGATATTTCCATGTTCATACAGATAGCGGTGCTGATATTTCCATGTTCATCCAGATGGCTGTGTAGTTATTTCCATGTTCATACAGATAGTGGTGTAGTTATTTCCGTGTGTAAAGAGATAGCTGTGTAGATATTTTAATGTATATGCAGATAGCAGTGTAGATATTTCCATTTTCATGCAGATAGCGGTGTAGTTATTTCCATGTCCAAACAGATAGCGGTGTAGGTATTTCCATGTTCATACAGATAGCGGTGAAGATATTTCCATGTTCATACCGATAGCGGTGCAGATATTTCCATGTTTATACAGATAGTGGTGAAGATGTATGCATGTTTACACAGATAGCGGTGTAGATATTTCCATGTTCATCCAGATGGCTGTGTAGATATATCCATGTTCATACAGATAGCGGTGTAGATATTTCCATGTTCATACAGATAGCGGTGTAGCTATTTCTATTTTCATACACATAACGGTGTAGCAATTTCCATGTTCATACAGATAGCAGTGTAGATATTTCCATGTTCATACAGATAGCGGTTTAGATATTTCCATTTTCATACAGAGAGCGGTGCTGATATTTCCGTGTTTATACAGATAGCGGTTTAGATATTTCCTTCTTAATACAGATGGCGGTGTAGATATTTATATGTTCAAACAGATGGCGGTGCAGATATTTCCATGTTCATACATATGGTGGTGTAGATATTTCCATGTTTATAGATATAGCGGTGTCGTTATTTCCATGTGTAAAGAGATAGCTGTGTAGATATTTCCATGTATATGCAGATAGCTTTGTAGATATTTCCATTTTCATGCAGATAGCGGTGTAGATGTTTACATGTTCAAACAGATAGCGGTGTAGATATTTCCATGTTCATTCAGATAGCTTTGTAGATATTTCCATGTTCATACAGATAGCGGTGTAGATATTTCCATGTTCATGCAGATAGCGGTGTAGATATTTCCAGGTTCATACAGATAGCGGTGCTGATATTTCCATGTTTATACTGGTAGCGGTGTAGATATTTCCATGTTTATACAGATAGCGGTGTAGATATTTCCATGTTTATACAGATAGCGGTGTAGTTATTTCCATGTGTAAAGAGATAGCTGTGTAGATATTTCCATTTTCATGCAGATAGCGGTGTATATATTTCCATCTTCAAACAGATAGCGGTGTAGATATTTTCATGTTCATAGAGATAGCGGTGTAGATATTTCCATGTTTATACAGATAGCGGTGAAGATGTATGCATGTTTACACAGATAGCTGTGTGGATATTTCCATGTTCATCCAGAGGGCTGTGTAGATATATCCATGTTCATACAGATAGCGGTGTAGATATTTCCATGTTCATACAGATAGCAGTGTAGATATTTCCATGTTCATACAGATAGCGGTGCTGATATTTCCATGTTTATACAGGTAGCGGTGTAGATATTTCCATGTTTATACAGATAGCGGTGTAGATATTTCCATGTTTATACAGATAGCAGTGTAGATATTTCCATGTTTATACAGATAGCGGTGTAGATATCTCCATCTTAATACAGATGGCGGTGTAGATATTTATATGTTCATACAGATGGCGGTGCAGATATTTCCAAGTTCATACAGACGGCGGTGTAGATATTTCCATGTTCATACAGATAGCGGTGTAGTTATTTCCATGTGTAAAGAGATAGCTGTGTAGATATTTCATGTATATGCAGATAGCAGTGTAGATATTTCCATTTTCATGCAGATAGCGGTGTAGATATTTCCATGTTCAAACAGATAGCAGTGTAGATATTTCCATGTTCATACAGATAGCGGTGCAGATATTTCCATGTTCATACAGATAGCAGTGTAGATATTTCCATGTTTATACAGATAGCGGTGAAGATGTATGCATGTTTACACAGATAGCGGTGTAGGTATTTCCATGTTCATCCAGATGGCTGTGTAGATATATCCATGTTCATACAGATAGCGGTTTAGATATTTCCATGTTCATACAGATAGCGGTGTAGTTATTTCCATGTGTAAAGAGATTGCTGTGTAGATATTTCCATCTATATGCAGATAGCTGTGTAGATATTTCCATTTTCATGCAGATAGTGGTGTATATATTTCCATCTTCAAACAGATGGCGGTGTAGATATTTATATGTTCATAAAGATGGCGGTGCAGGTATTTCCATGTTCATACAGATGGCGGTGTAGATATTTCCATGTTCATACAGATAGCGGTGTAGATATTTCCGTGTTCATACAGATAGCGGTGTAGATATTTCCATGTTCATACAGATAGCGGTGTAGATACTTCCATGTTCATACAGATAGAGGGGCTGATATTTCCAAGTTCATACAGATAGCGGTGCTGATATTTCCATGTTTATACAGATAGCGGTGTAGATATTTCCATGTTTATACAGATAGCGGTGCTGATATTTCCATGTTCATACAGATAGCGGTGTAGATATTTCCATGTTTATACAGATAGCGGTGAAGATGTATGCATGTTTACACAGATAGCGGTGTGGATATTTCCATGTTCATCCAGAGGGCTGTGTAGATATATCCATGTTCATACAGATAGCGGTGTAGATATTTCCATGTTCATACAGATAGCGGTGTAGGTATTTCCATGTTCATACAGATAGCGGTGCTGATATTTCCATGTTCATTCAGATAGCGGTGTAGATATTTCAATGTGTAAAGAGATAGCTGTGTAGATATTTCCATCTATATGCAGATAGCTGTGTAGATATTTCCATTTTCATGCAGATAGCTGTGTATATATTTCCATCTTCAAACAGATAGCGGTGTAGATATTTCCATGTTCATAGAGATAGCGGTGTGGATATTTCCATGTTTATACAGATAGCGGTGAAGATGTATGCATGTTTACACAGACAGCGGTGTAGAGATTTCCATGTTCATCCAGAGGGCTGTGTACGTATATCCATGTTCATACAGATAGCGGTGTAGATATTTCCATGTTCATACAGATAGCGGTGTAGATATTTCCATGTTCATACAGATAGCGGTGCTGATATTTCCATGTTTATACAGGTAGCGGTGTAGATATTTCCATGTTTATACAGATAGCGGTGTAGATATTTCTTTGTTTATACAGATAGCGGTGTTGATATTTCCATGTTTATACAGATAGCGGTGTAGATATCTCCATCTTAATACAGATGGCGGTGTAGATATTTATATGTTCATACAGATGGCGGTGCAGATGTTTCCATGTTCATACAGATGGCGGCGTAGATATTTCCATGTTCATACAGATAGCGGTGTGGTTATTTCCATGTGTAAAGAGATAGCTGTGTAGATATTTCCATCTATATGCAGATAGCTGTGTAGATATTTCCATTTTCATGCAGATAGTGGTGTATATATTTCCATCTTCAAACAGATGGCGGTGTAGATATTTATATGTTCATAAAGATGGCGGTGCAGGTATTTCCATGTTCATACAGATGGCGGTGTAGATATTTCCATGTTCATACAGATAGCGGTGTAGATATTTCCGTGTTCATACAGATAGCGGTGTAGATATTTCCATGTTCATACAGATAGCGGTGTAGATACTTCCATGTTCATACAGATAGAGGGGCTGATATTTCCAAGTTCATACAGATAGCGGTGCTGATATTTCCATGTTTATACAGATAGCAGTGTAGATATTTCCATGTTTATACAGATAGCGGTGTAGATATTACCATGTTCATACAGATAGCGGTGTAGGAATCTCCATCTTAATACAGATGGCGGTGTAGATATTTATGTGTTCATACAGATGGCGGTGAAGATATTTCCATGTTCATACAGATGGCGGTGTAGATATTTCCATGTTCATACAGATAGCGGTGAAGCTATTTCCATGTTAATACAGATAGCGGTGTAGATATTTCCATGTTCATCCAGATGGCTGTGTAGATATATCCATGTTCATACAGATAGCGGTGTAGATATTTCCATGTTCGTACAGATTGCGGTGTAGATATTTCCATGTTCATACAGATATCCTTGTAGACATTTCCATGTTTATACAGATAGCGGTGAAGATGTATGCATGTTTACACAGATAGCGGTGTAGATATTTCCATGTTCATACAGATAGCGGTGTAGATATTTCAATGTTCATACACATAGCGGTTTAGATATTTCCTTCTTAATACAGATGGCGGTGTAGATATTTATATGTTCATACAGATGGCGGTGCAGATATTTCCAATTTCATACAGATGGCGTTGTAGATATTTCCATGTTTATAGAGATAGAGGTGTAGTTATTTCCATGTGTTAAGAGACAGCTGTGTAGATATTTCCATGTATATGCAGATAGCTGTGTAGGTATTTCCATTTTCATGCAGACAGGGGTGTAGATATTTCCATGTTCAAACAGATAGCGGTGTAGATATTTCCATGTTCATACAGATAGCGGTGTAGATATTTCCATGTTCATACAGATAGCGGTGTAGATATTTCCATGTTCATACAGATGGCGGTGTAGATATTTCCATGTTCATTCAGATAGCGGTGCTGACATTTCCATGTTTATACAGGTAGTGGTGTAGATATTTCCATGTTTATACAGATAGCGGTGTAGATATTTCCGTGTTTATACAGATAGCGGTGCAGATATTTCCATGTTTATGCAGATAGCAGTGTAGATATCTCCATCTTAATACAGATGGCGGTGTAGATATTTATATGTTCATACAGATGGCGGTGCAGATATTTCCATGTTCATACAGATGGCGGTGTAGATATTTCCATGTTCATACAGATAGCGGTGTAGTTATTTCCAAGTGTAAGGAGGTAGCTGTGTAGATATTTAAATGTATATGCAGATAGCAGTGTAGATATTTCCATTTTCATGCAGATAGCGGTGTAGATATTTCCATGTTCATACAGATAGCGTTGTAGATATTTCCATGTTCATACAGATAGCGGTGTAGATATTTCCATGTTTATACAGATAGCGGCGAAGATCTATGCATGTTTACAGAGATAGCGGTGTAGATATTTACATGTTCATCCAGATGGCTGTATAGATATATCCATGTTCATACAGATAGCGGTGTAGCTATTTGCATGTTCATACAGATAGCGGTGTAGATATTTCCATGTTCATACAGATAGCGGTGTAGATATTTCCATGTTCATACAGATAGCGGTGCTGATATTTCCTTGTTTATACAGGCAGCGGTGTAGATATTTCCATGTTTATACAGATAGCGGTTTAGATATTTCCTTCTTAATACAGATGGCGGTGTAGATATTTATATGTTCATACAGATGGCGGTGTAGATATTTCCATGTTTATACAGATATCAGTGTAGATATCTCCATCTTAATACAGATGGTGGTGTAGATATTTATATGTTCATACAGATGGCGGTGCAGATATTTCCGTGTTCATTCAGATGGCGGTGTAGATATTTCCATGTTCAAACAGATAGCGGTGTAGTTATTTCCATGTGTAAAGTGATAGCAGTGCAGATATTTAAGTGAATATGCAGATAGCAGTGTAGATATTTCCATTTTCATGCAGATAGCGGTGTAGATATTTCCATGTTCAAACAGATAGCGGTGTAGATATTTCCATGCTCATACAGATAGCGGTGTGGATATTTCCATGTTCATACAGATAGCGGTGTAGATATTTCCATGTTTATACAGATAGCTGTGAAGATCTATGCATGTTTACACAGATAGCGGTGTAGATATTTCCATGTTCATCCAGATGGCTGTGTAGATATATCCATGTTCATACAGACTGCGGTGTAGATATTTCCATGTTCATACAGATAGCGGTGTAGATATTTCCATGTTCATCCAGAAGGCTGTGTAGATCTATCCATGTTCATACAGATAGCGGTGTAGATATTTCCATGTTCATACAGATGGTGGTGTAGCTATTTCCATGTTCATACAGATAACGGTGTAGCTATTTCCATGTTCATACAGACAGCAGTGTAGATATTTCCATGTTCATACAGATAGTGATGTAGATATTTCCATGTTCATACAGATAGCGGTGCTGATATTTCCATGTTTATACAGGCAGCGGTGTATATATTTCCATGGTTATACGTATAGCAGTTTAGATATTTCCTTCTTAATACAGATGGCGGTGTAGATATTTATATGTTCTACAGATGGCGGTGCAGATATTTCCATGTTCATACAGATGGCGGTGTAGATATTTCCATGTTCATACAGATAGCGGTGTAGTTATTTCCATGTGTAAAGAGATAGCTGTGTAGATATCTCCATCTATATGCAGATAGCTGTGTAGATATTTCCATTTCCATGCAGATAGTGGTGTATATATTTCCATCTTCAAACAGACAGCGGTGTAGATATTTCCATGTTCATAGAGATAGCGGTGTAGATATTTCCATGTTTATACAGATAGCGGTGAAGATGTATGCATGTTTACACAGATAGCGGTGTGGATATTTCCATGTTCATCCAGAGGGCTGTGTAGATATATCCATGTTCATACAGATAGCGGTGTAGTTATTTCCATGTTCATACAGATAGCAGTGTAGATATTTCCATGTTCATACAGATAGCGGTGCTGATATTCCCATGTTTATACAGGTAGCGGTGTACATATTTCCATGCTTATACAGATAGCGGTGTAGATATTTCCATGTTTATACAGATAGCGGTGTAGATATCTCCATGTTAATACAGATGGCGGTGTAGATATTTATATGTTCATACAGATGGCGGTGCAGATATTTCCATGTTCATACAGATGGCGGTGTAGATATTTCCATATTCATACAGATAGCGGTGTAGTTATTTCCATGTGTAAAGAGATAGCTGTGTAGATATTTCCATGTATATGCAGATAGCAGTGTATATATTTCCATCTATATGCAGATAGCGGTGTAGATATTTCCATGTTCAAACAGATAGCGGTGTAGTTATTTCCATGTTCATACAGATAGCGGTGCAGATATTTCCATGTTCATACTGATAGCAGTGTGGATATTTCCATGTTTATACAGATAGCGGTGAAGATGTATGCATGTTTACACAGATAGCGGTGTGGATATTTCCATGTTCATCCAGAGGGCTGTGTAGATATATCCATGTTCATACAGATAGCGGTGTAGATATTTCCATGTTCATACAGATCACGGTGTAGATTTTTCGATGTTCAACCAGATGGATGTGTAGACATATCCATGTTCATACAGATGGCTGTGAAGGTATTTCCATGTTCATACAGATAGCGGTGTAGATATTTCCATGTTCATACAGATAGCGGTGTAGATATTTCCATGTTCATACAGATGGCTGTGTAGATATATCCATGTTCATACAGATGGCGTTGAAGATATTTCCATGTTCATACAGATAGTGGTGTAGCTATTTCCATGTTCATACAGATATCGGTGTAGATATTTCCATGTTGTACCTATAGCTGTGCTGATATTTCCACGTTTATACAGGTAGCGGTGTAGATATTTCCATGTTTATACAGATAGCGGTGTAGATATTTCCAAGTTTTTTCAGATAGCGGTGTAGATATCTCCATCTTAATACAGATGGCGGTGTAGATATTTATATGTTCATACAGATGGCGGTGCAGGTATTTCCATGTACATACAGATGGCGGTGTAGATATTTCCATGTTCATACAGATAGCGGTGTAGTTATTTCCATGTGTAAAGAGATAGCTGTGTAGATATTGCCATGTATATGCAGATAGCTGTGTAGATATTTCCATTTTCATGCAGGTAGCGGTGTATATATTTCCATCTTCAAACAGATAGCGGTGTAGATATTTCCATGTTCATACAGATAGCGGTGTAGATATTTCCATGTTTATTCAGATAGCGGTGAAGGTGTATGCATGTTTACACATATAGCGGTGTGGATATTTCCATGTTCATCCAGAGGGCTGTTTAGATATATCCATGTTCACACAGATGGCGGTGAAGATTTTTCCATGTTCATCCAGATGGCTGTGTAGATATATCCATGTTCATACAGATGGCGGTGAAGATATTTCCATGTTCATACAGATAGCGGTGTAGATATTTCCATGTTTATTCAGATAGCGGTGTAGATATTTCCATTTTCATGCAGATAGCGGTGCAGATATTTCCATGTTCATACAGATAGCAGTGTAGATATTTCCATGTTTATACAGATAGCGGTGAAGATGTATGCATGTTTACACAGATAGCGGTGTAGATATTTCCATGTTCATCCAGATGGCTGTGTAGATATATCCATGTTCATACAGATAGCGGTGTAGATATTTCCATGTTCTTACAGATAGCGGTGTAGGTAATTCCGTGTTCATCCAGATGGCTGTGTAGATATATCCATGTTCATACAGATAGCGGTGTAGATATTTCCATGTTCATCCAGATAGCGGTGTAGCTATTTCCATGATCATACAGAAAGCGGTGTAGCTATTTCCATGTTCATACAGATAGCAGTGTAGATATTTCCATGTTCATACAGAAAGCGGTGTAGATATTTCCATGTTTATTCAGATAGCGGTGTAGATATCTCCATCTTAATACAGATGGTTGTGTAGATGTTTATATGTTCATACAGATGGCCGTGCAGATATTTCCAATTTCATACAGATGGCGGTGTAGATATTTCCATGTTTATAGAGATAGAGGTGTAGTTATTTCCATGTGTTAAGAGATAGCTGTGTAGATATTTCCATGTATATGCAGATAGCTGTGTAGGTATTTCCATTTTCATGCAGACAGCGGTGTAGATATTTCCATGTTCAAACAGATATCGGTGTAGATATTTCCATGTTCATACAGATAGCGGTGTAGATATTTCCATGTTCATACAGATAGCGGTGTAGATATTTCCATGTTCATACAGATGGCGGTGCAGATATTTCCATGTTCATACAGATAGCGGTGCTGATATTTCCATGTTTATACAGGTAGTGGTGTAGATATTTCCATGTTTATACAGGCAGCGGTGTAGATATTTCCATGTTCATACAGATAGCGCTGTAGATATTTCCATGTTCATACAGATAGCAGTGCTGATATTTCCTTGTTTATACAGATAGCGGTGAAGATGTATGCATGTATACACAGATAGCGGTGTGGATATTTCCATGTTCATCCAGAGGGCTGTGTAGATATATCCATGTTCATACAGATAGCGGTGTAGATATTTCCATGTTCATACAGATAGCGGTGTAGATATTTCCATGTTCATTCAGATAGCGGTGCTGATATTTCCATGTTCATCCAGATGGCTGTGTAGTTATTTCCATGTTCATACAGATAGTGGTGTAGTTATTTCCATGTGTAAAGAGATAGCTGTGTAGATATTTTAATGTATATGCAGATAGCAGTGTAGATATTTCCATTTTCATGCAGATAGCGGTGTAGTTATTTGCATGTCCAAACAGATAGCGGTGTAGATATTTCCATGTTCATACAGATAGCGGTGTAGATATTTCCATGTTCATACCGATAGCGGTGCAGATATTTCCATGTTTATACAGATAGTGGTGAAGATGTATGCATGTTTACACAGATAGCGGTGTAGATATTTCCATGTTCATCCAGATGGCTGTGTAGATATATCCATGTTCATACAGATAGCGGTGTAGATATTTCCATGTTCATACAGATAGCGGTGTAGATATTTCCATGTTCATCCAGATGGCTGTGTAGATATATCCATGTTCATACAGATAGCGGTGTAGATATTTCCATGTTCATACAGATAGCGGTGTAGATATTTCCTTGTTCATACTGATAGCGGTGTAGATATTTCCGTGTTCATTCAGATAGCGTTGTAGATATTTCCATTTTCATACAGATAGCGGTGTAGATATTTCCATGTTCATACAGATAGCGGTGCTGATATTTCCATGTTTATACAGGTAGCGGTGTAGATATTTCCATGTTTATACAGATAGCGGTGAAGATGTTTCCATGTTTATACAGATCGCGGTGTAGATATTTCCATGTTTATACAGATATCGGTGTAGATATCTCCATCTTAATACAGATGGCGGTGTGGATATTTCCATGTTCATACAGATAGCGGTGTAGTTATTTCCATGTGTAGTGATATAGCTGTGTAGATATTTCCATGTATATGCAGATAGCAGTGTAGATATTTCCATTTTCATGCAGATAGCGGTGTAGATATTTCCATGTTCAAACAGATAGCTGTGTAGATATTTCCAAGTTCATACAGATAGCGGTGTAGATATTTCCATGTTCATACAGATAGTGGTGTAGATATTTCCATGTTTATACAGATAGCGGTGAAGATGTATGCTTGTTTACACAGATAGCGGTGTAGATATTTCCATGTTCATACAGATAGTGGTGTAGATATTTCCATGTTCATCCGGATGGCTGTGTAGATATATCCATGTTCACACAGATAGAGGTGTAGATATTTCCATGTTCATACAGATAGCGGTGCTGATATTTCCATGTTTATACAGGCAGCGGTGTAGCTATTTCCATGTTCCTACAGATAGCGGTGTAGATATTTCCATGTTCATACAGATAGCGGTGCTGATATTTCCATGTTTATACAGGCAGCGGTGTAGATATTTCCATGTTTATACAGATAGCGGTTTAGATATTTCCTTCTTAATACAGATGGCAGTGTATTTATATGTTCGTACATATGGCGGTGTAGATATTTCCATGTTTATACAGATTTCAGTGTAGATATCTCCATCTTAATACAGGTGGCGGTGTAGATATTTATATGTTCATACAGATGGCGGTGCAGATATTTCCATGTTCATACAGATGGCGGTGTAGTTATTTCCATGTTCATACAGATAGCAGTGTAGATATTTCCATGTTCATACAGATAGCAGTGTAGATATTTCCATGTTCATACAGATAGCGGTGTAGATATTTCCATTTTCATACAGAGAGCGGTGCTGATATTTCCGTGTTTATACAGATAGCGGTTTAGATATTTCCTTCTTAATACAGAATGCGGTGTAGATATTTATATGTTCAAACAGATGGCGGTGCAGATATTTCCATGTTCATACAGATGGTGGTGTAGTTATTTCCATGTTTATAGATATAGCGGTGTAGTTATTTCCATGTGTAAAGAGATAGCTTTGTAGATATTTCCATGTATATGCAGATCGCTGTGTAGATATTTCCATTTCCATGCAGATAGCGGTGTAGATATTTCCATGTTCAAACAGATAGCAGTGTAGATATTTCCTTTTTCATACAGATAGCAGTGTAGATATTTCCACGTTTATACAGATAGCGGTGAAGATGTATCAATGTTTACACAGATAGCGGTGTAGATATTTCCATCTTCATACAGATAGTGGTGTAGATATTTCCATGTTCATCCAGATGGCTGTGTAGATATATCCATGTTCATACAGATGGCGGTGAAGATATTTCCATGCTCATACAGATAGCGGTGTAGTTATTTCCATGTGTAAAGAGATAGCTGTGTAGATATTTCCATATATATGCATATAGCTGTGTAGATATTTCCATTTTCATGCAGATAGTGGTTAAGATATTTCCATGTTCAAACAGATAGCGGTGTAAATATTTCCATGTTCACACAGACGGTGGTGTAGATATTTCCATGTTCAAACAGATAGCGGTGTAGATATTTCCATGTTCATACAGATAGCGGTGTAGATATTTCCATGTTCATACAGATAGCGGTGTAGATATTTCCATGTTTATACAGATAGCGGTGAAGATCTATGCATGTTTACAGAGATAGCGGTGTAGATATTTCCATGTTCATCCAGATGGCTGTGTAGATATATCCATGTTCATACAGATAGCGGTGTAGCTATTTCCATGTTCATACAGATAGCGGTGTAGATATTTCCATGATCATACAGATAGCGGTGTAGATATTTCCATGTTCATACAGATAGCGGTGCTGATATTTCCTTGTTTATACAGGCAGCGGTGTAGATATTTCCATGTTTATACAGATAGCGGTTTAGATATTTCCTTCTTAATACAGATGGCGGTGTAGATATTTATATGTTCATACAGATTTCGGTGTAGATATTTCCATGTTTATACAGATATCAGTGTAGATATCTCCATCTTAATACAGATGGCGGTGTAGATATTTATATGTTCATACAGATGGCGGTGCAGATATTTCCGTGTTCATACAGATGGCGGTGTAGATATTTCCATGTTCAAACAGATAGCGGTGTAGTTATTTCCATGTGTAAAGAGATAGCTGTGCAGATATTTAAATGAATATGCAGACAGCAGTGTAGATATTTCCATTTTCATGCAGATAGCGGTGTAGATATTTCCATGTTCAAACAGATAGCAGTGTAGATATTTCCATGCTCATACAGATAGCGGTGTGGATATTTCCATGTTCATACAGATAGTGGTGTAGATATTTCCATGTTTATACAGATAGCGGTGAAGTTCTATGCATGTTTACACAGATAGCGGTGTAGATATTTCCATGTTCATCCAGAGGGCTGTGTAGATATATCCATGTTCATACAGATAGCGGTGTAGATATTTCCATGTTCATACAGATAGCGGTGTAGATATTTCCATGTTCATCCAGATGGCTGTGTAGATATATCCATGTTCATACAGATAGCGTTGTAGATATTTCCATGTTCAGACAGATAGTGGTGTAGCTATTTCCATGTTCATACAGATAACGGTGTAGATATTTCCATGTTCATACAGAACGCAGTGTAGATATTTCCATGTTCATACAGATAGCGATGTAGATATTTCCATGTTCATACAGATAGCGGTGCTGATATTTCCATGTTTATACAGGCAGCGGTGTAGCTATTTCCATGTTTATACAGATAGCGGTTTAGATATTTCCTTCTTAATACAGATGGCGGTGTAGATATTTATATGTTCATAGAGACGGCGGTGCAGATATTTCCATGTTCATACAGATAGCAGTGTAGATATTTCCATGTTCATACAGATAGCGGTGTAGATATTTCCATGGTTATACAGATAGCGTTGTAGATATTTCCATGTTTATACAGATAGCGGTGTAGATATTTCCATGTTTATTCAGATAGCGGTGTAGATATCTCCATCTTAATACAGATGGCGGTGTAGATATTTATATGTTCATAGAGATGGCGGTGCAGATATTTCCATGTTCATACAGATGGCGGTGTAGATATTTCCATGTGTAGTGATATAGCTGTGTAGATATTTCCATGTATATGCAGATAGCAGTGTAGATATTTCCATTTTCATGCAGATAGCGGTGTAGATATTTCCATGTTCAAACAGATAGCGGTGTAGATATTTCCATGTTCATACAGATAGCGGTGTAGATATTTCCATGTTCATACAGATAGCGGTGTAGATATTTCCATGTTTATACAGATAGCGGTGAAGATGTATGCTTGTTTACACAGATAGCTGTGTAGATATTTCCATGTTCATACAGATAGTGGTGTAGATATTTCCATGTTCATCCAGATGGCTGTGTTGATATATCCATGTTCATACAGATAGAGGTGTAGATATTTCCATGTTCATACAGATAGCGGTGCTGATATTTCCATGTTTATACAGGCAGCGGTGTAGCTATTTCCATGTTCCTACAGATAGCGGTGTAGATATTTCCATGTTCATACAGATAGCGGTGCTGATATTTCCATGTTTATACAGGCAGCGGTGTAGATATTTCCATGTTTATACAGATAGTGGTTTAGATATTTCCTTCTTAATACAGATGGCGGTGTATTTATATGTTCGTACATATGGCGGTGTAGATATTTCCATGTTTATACAGATTGCAGTGTAGATATCTCCATCTTAATACAGGTGGCGGTGTAGATATTTATATGTTCATACAGATGGCGGTGCAGATATTTCCATGTTCATACAGATGGCGGTGTAGTTATTTCCATGTTCATACAGATAGTGGTGTAGTAATTTCCATGTGTAAAGAGATAGCTGTGTAGATATTTAAATGTATATGCAGATAGCAGTGTAGATATTTCCATTTTCATGCAGATAGCGGTGTAGTTATTTCCATGTCCAAACAGATAGCGGTGTAGGTATTTCCATGTTCATACAGATAGCGGTGCAGATATTTCCATGTTCATACCGATAGCGGTGCAGATATTTCCATGTTTATACAGATAGTGGTGAAGATGTATGCATGTTTACACAGATAGCGGTGTAGATATTTCCATGTTCATCCAGATGGCTGTGTAGATATATCCATGTTCATACAGATAGCGGTGTAGATATTTCCATGTTCATACAGATAGCGGTGTTGATATTTCCATGTTCATCCAGATGGCTGTGTAGATATATCCATGTTGATACAGATAGCGGTGTAGATATTTCCATGTTCATACAGATAGCGGTGTAGCTATTTCCATTTTCATACACATAACGGTGTAGCTATTTCCATGTTCATACAGATAGCAGTGTAGATATTTCCATGTTCATACAGATAGCGGTGTAGATATTTCCATTTTCATACAGAGAGCGGTGCTGATATTTCCGTGTTTATACAGATAGCGGTTTAGATATTTCCTTCTTAATACAGAATGCGGTGTAGATATTTATATGTTCAAACAGATGGCGGTGCAGATATTTCCATGTTCATACAGATGGTGGTGTAGATATTTCCATGTTTATAGATATAGCGGTGTAGTTATTTCCATGTGTAAAGAGATAGCTTTGTAGATATTTCCATGTATATGCAGATCGCTGTGTAGATATTTCAATTTTCATGCAGATAGCGGTGTAGATATTTCCATGTTCAAATAGATAGAAGTGTAGATATTTCTTTTTTCATACAGATAACAGTGTAGATATTTCCACGTTTATACAGATAGCGGTGAAGATGTACGCATGTTTACACAGATAGCGGTGTAGATGTTTCCATCTTCATACAGATAGCGGTGTAGATATTTCCATGTTCATCCAGATGGCTGTGTAGATATATCCATGTTCATACAGATGGCGGTGAAGATATTTCCATGCTCATACAGATAGCGGTGTAGTTATTTCCATGTGTAAAGAGATAGCTGTGTAGATATTTCCATGTATATGCAGATAGCTGTGTAGATATTTCCATTTTCGTGCAGATAGCGGTTAAGATATTTCCATGTTCAAACAGATAGCGGTGTAGATATTTCCATGTTCACACAGACGGTGGTGTAGATATTTCCATGTTCATACAGATAGCGGTGCTGATATTTCCATGTTTATACAGGTAGTGGTGTAGATATTTCCATGTTTATACAGATAGCGGTGTAGATATTTCCATGTTTATACAGATAGCGGTGGAGATATTTCCATGTTTATACAGATTGCAGTGTAGATATCTCCATCTTAATACAGATGGCGGTGTAGATATTTATATGTTCATACAGATGGCGGTGCAGATATTTCCATGTTCATACAGATGGCGGTGTAGATATTTCCATGTTCATACAGATAGCGGTGTAGTTATTTCCATGTGTAAAGAGATAGCTGTGTAGATATTTAAATGTATATGCAGATAGCAGTGTAGATATTTCCATTTTCATGCAGATAGCGGTGTAGATATTTCCATGTTCAAACAGATAGCGGTGTAGATATTTCCATGTTCATACAGATAGCGGTGTAGATATTTCCATGTTCATACAGATAGCGGTGTAGATATTTCCATGTTTATACAGATAGCGGTGAAGATCTATGCATGTTTACAGAGATAGCGGTGTAGATATTTCCATGTTCATCCAGATGGCTGTGTAGATATATCCATGTTCATACAGATAGCGGTGTAGCTATTTCCATGTTCATACAGATAGCGGTGTAGATATTTCCATGATCATACAGATAGCGGTGTAGATATTTCCATGTTCATACAGATAGCGGTGCTGATATTTCCTTGTTTATACAGGCAGCGGTGTAGATATTTCCATGTTTATACAGATAGCGGTTTAGATATTTCCTTCTTAATACAGATGGCGGTGTAGATATTTATATATTCATACAGATTTCTGTGTAGATATTTCCATGTTTATACGGATATCAGTGTAGATATCTCCATCTTAATACAGATGGCGGTGTAGATATTTATATGTTCATACAGATGGCGGTGCAGATATTTCCGTGTTCATACAGATGGCGGTGTAGATATTTCCATGTTCAAACAGATAGCGGTGTAGTTATTTCCATGAGTAAAGAGATATCTGTGCAGATATTTAAATGAATATGCAGATAGCAGTGTAGATATTTCCATTTTCATGCAGATAGCGGTGTAGATATTTCCATGTTCAAACAGATAGCAGTGTAGATATTTCCATGCTCATACAGATAGCGGTGTGGATATTTCCAGGTTCATACAGATAGCGGTGCTGATATTTCCATGTTTATACATGTAGCGGTGTAGATATTTCCATGTTTATGCAGATAGCGGTGTAGATATTTCCATGTTTATACAGATAGCGGTGTAGATATTTCCATGTTTATTCAGATAGCGGTGTAGATATCTCCATCTTAATAGAGATGGCGGTGTAGATATTTATAT
Source organism: Gorilla gorilla gorilla (assembly GCF_029281585.2). Taxonomy (NCBI): domain Eukaryota; kingdom Metazoa; phylum Chordata; class Mammalia; order Primates; family Hominidae; genus Gorilla; species Gorilla gorilla. Next base: position 10,964,896 of record NC_073235.2, on the reverse strand, counting down.
GTTCATACAGATGGCGGTGCAGATATTTCCATGTTCATGCAGATGGCGGTGTAGATATTTCCATGTTCATACAGATAGCGGTGTAGTTATTTCATGTGTAAAGAGATAGCTGTGTAGATATTTCCATCTATAGGCAGATAGCTGTGTAGATATTTCCATTTTCATGCAGATAGCGGTGTATATATTTCCATCTTCAAACAGATAGCGGTGTAGGTATTTCCATGTTCATAGAGATAGCGGTATAGATATTTACATGTTTCTACAGATAGCGGTGAAGATTTATGCATGTTTACACAGATAGCGGTGTGGATATTTCCATGTTCATCCAGAGGGCTGTGTAGATATATCCATGTTTATACAGATAGCGGTGTAGATATTTCCATGTTCATAAAGATAGCAGTGTGGATATTTCCATGTTCATACAGACAGCGGTGCTGATATTTCCATGTTTATACAGGTAGCGGTGTAGATATTTCCATGTTTATACAGATAGCGGTGTAGATATTTCCATGTTTATACAGATAGCGGTGTAGATATTTCCATGTTTATACAGATAGCGGTGTAGATATCTCCATCTTAATACAGATGGCGGTGTAGATATTTATATGTTCATACAGATGGCGGTGCAGATATTTCCATGTTCATACAGATGGCGGTGTAGATATTTCCATGTTCATACAGATTGCGGTGTAGTTATTTCCATGTGTAAAGAGATAGCTGTGTAGATATTTCCATGTATATGCAGATAGCAGTGTAGATATTTCCATTTTCATGCAGATAGCGGTGTAGATATTTCCATGTTCAAACAGATAGCGGTGTAGATATTTCCATGTTCATACAGATAGCGGTGCAGATATTTCCATGTTCATACAGATAGCAGTGTAGATATTTCCATGTTTATACACATAGCGGTGAAGATGTATGCATGTTTACACAGATAGCGGTGTAGATATTTCCATGTTCATCCAGATGGCTGTGTAGATATATCCATGTTCATACAGATAGCGGTGTAGATATTTCCATGTTCATACAGATAGCGGTGTAGTTATTTCCATGTGTAAAGAGATAGCTGTGTAGATATTAAAATGTATATGCAGATAGCAGTGTAGATATTTCCATTTTCATGCAGATAGCGGTGTAGATATTTCCATGTTCAAACAGATAGCGGTGTAGATATTTCCATGTTCATACAGATAGCGGTGTAGATATTTCCATGTTCATACAGATAGCGGTGTAGATATTTCCATGTTTATACAGATAGCGGTGAAGATCTATGCATGTTTACAGAGATAGCGGTGTAGATATTTCCATGTTCATCCAGATGGCTGTGTAGATATATCCATGTTCATACAGATAGCGGTGTAGCTATTTCCATGTTCATACAGATAGCGGTGTAGATATTTCCATGATCATACAGATAGCGGTGTAGATATTTCCATGTTCATACAGATAGCGGTGCTGATATTTCCTTGTTTATACAGGCAGCGGTGTAGATATTTCCATGTTTATACAGATAGCGGTTTAGATATTTCCTTCTTAATACAGATGGCGGTGTAGATATTTATATGTTCATACAGATTTCGGTGTAGATATTTCCATGTTTATACGGATATAAGTGTAGATATCTCCATCTTAATACAGATGGCGGTGTAGATATTTATATGTTCATACAGATGGCGGTGCAGATATTTCCGTGTTCATACAGATGGCGGTGTAGATATTTCCATGTTCAAACAGATAGCGGTGTAGTTATTTCCATGTGTAAAGAGATAGCTGTGCAGATATTTAAATGAATATGCAGATAGCAGTGTAGATATTTCCATTTTCATGCAGATAGCGGTGTAGATATTTCCCTGTTCAAACAGATAGCAGTGTAGATATTTCCATGCTCATATAGATAGCGGTGTGGATATTTCCAGGTTCATACAGATAGCGGTGCTGATATTTCCATGTTTATACATGTAGCGGTGTAGATATTTCCATGTTTATGCAGATAGCGGTGTAGATATTTCCATGTTTATACAGATAGCGGTGTAGATATTTCCATGTTTATTCAGATAGCGGTGTAGATATCTCCATCTTAATAGAGATGGCGGTGTAGATATTTATATGTTCATACAGATGGCGGTGCAGATATTTCCATGTTCATGCAGATGGCGGTGTAGATATTTCCATGTTCATACAGATAGCGGTGTAGTTATTTCATGTGTAAAGAGATAGCTGTGTAGATATTTCCATCTATAGGCAGATAGCTGTGTAGATATTTCCATTTTCATGCAGAGAGCGGTGTATATATTTCCATCTTCAAACAGATAGCGGTGTAGGTATTTCCATGTTCATAGAGATAGCGGTATAGATATTTCCATGTTTATACAGATAGCGGTGAAGATGTATGCATCTTTACACAGATAGCGGTGTGGATATTTCCATGTTCATACAGAGGGCTGTGTAGATATATCCATGTTCATACAGATAGTGGTGTAGATATTTCCATGTTCATACAGATAACGGTGTAGATATTTCCATGTTCATACAGATAGTGGTGCTGATATTTCCATGTTTATACAGGTAGCGGTGTAGATATTTCCATGTTTATACAGATAGCGGTGTAGATATTTCCATGTTTACACAGATAGCGGTGTAGATATTTCCATGTTTATACAAATAGCGGTGTACATATCTCCATCTTAATGCAGATGGCGGTGTGGATATTTATATGTTCATACAGATGGCGGTGCAGATATTTCCATGTTCATACAGATGGCGGTGTAGATATTTCCATGTTCATACAGATGGCGGTGTAGATATTTCCATGTTTATACAGATAGCGGTTTAGATATTTCCTTCTTAATACAGATGGCGGTGTAGATATTTATATGTTCATACAGATGGCGGTGCAGATATTTCCATGTTCATAAAGATGGTGGTGTAGATATTTCCATGTTTATAGATATAGCGGTGTAGTTATTTCCATGTGTAAAGAGATAGCTGTGTAGATATTTCCATGTATATGCAGATAGCTTTGAAGATATTTCCATTTTCATGCAGATAGCGGTGTAGATATTTCCATGTTCAAACAGATAGCGGTGTAGATATTTCCAGGTTCATACAGATAGCGGTGCTGATACTTCCATGTTTATACAGGCAACGGTGTAGATATTTCCATGTTTATACAGATAGCGGTTTAGATATTTCCTTCTTAATACAGATGGCGGTGTATTTATATGTTCATACAGATGGCGGTGTAGATATTTCCATGTTTATACAGATGGCAGTGTAGATATCTCCATCTTAATACAGATGGCTGTGTAGATATTTATATGTTCATACAGATGGCGGTGCAGATATTTCCATGTTCATACAGATGGCGGTGTAGTTATTTCCATGTTCATACAGATAGTGGTGTAGTTATTTCCATGTGTAAAGAGATAGCTGTGTAGATATTTAAATGTATATGCAGATAGCAGTGTAGATATTTCCATTTTCATGCAGATAGCGGTGTAGATATTTCCATGTCCAAACAGATAGCGGTGTAGGTATTTCCATGTTCATACAGATAGCGGTGTTGATATTTCCATCTTCATACCGATAGCGGTGCAGATATTTCCATGTTTATACAGATAGTGGTGAAGATGTATGCATGTTTACACAGATAGCGGTGTAGATATTTCCATGTTCATCCAGATGGCTGTGTAGATATATCCATGTTCATACAGATAGAGGTGTAGATATTTCCATGTTCATACAGATAGCGGTGTAGATATTTCCATGTTCATCCAGAAGTCTGTGTAGATATATCCATGTTCATACAGATAGAGGTGTAGATATTTCCATGTTCATACAGATAGCGGTGTAGATATTTCCATGTTCATCCAGAAGGCTGTGTAGATATATCCATGTTCATACAGATAGCGGTGTAGATATTTCCATGTTCATACAGATAGCGGTGTAGCTATTTCCACTTTCATACACATAACGGTGTAGCTATTTCCATGTTCATACAGATAGCAGTGTAGATATTTCCATGTTCATACAGATAGCGGTGTAGATATTTCCATTTTCACACAGAGTGCGGTGCTGATATATCCGTGTTTATACAGATAGCAGTTTAGATATTTCCTTTTTAATACAGATGGCAGTGTAGATATTTATATGTTCAAACAGATGGCGGTGCAGATATTTCCATGTTCATACAAATGGTGGTGTAGATATTTCCATGTTTATAGATATAGCGGTGTAGTTATTTCCATGTGTAAAGAGATAGCTGTGTAGATATTTCCATGTATATGCAGATAGCTTTGTAGATATTTCCATTTTCATGCAGATAGCGGTGTAGATATTTCCATGTTCAAACAGATAGTGGTGTAGATATTTCCATGTTCATTCAGATAGCTTTGTAGATATTTCCATGTTCATACAGATAGCGGTGCTGATATTTCCATGTTTATACAGGTAGTGGTGTAGATATTTCCATGTTTATACAGATAGCGGTGTAGATATTTCCATGTTTATACAGATAGCGGTGGAGATATTTCCATGTTTATACAGATAGCAGTGTAGATATCTCCATCTTAATACAGATGGCGGTGTAGATATTTATATGTTCATACAGATGGCGGTGCAGATATTTCCATGTTCATACAGATGGCGGTGTAGATATTTCCATGTTCATACAGATAGCGGTGTAGTTATTTCCATGTGTAAAGAGATAGCTGTGTAGATATTTAAATGTATATGCAGATAGCAGTGTAGATATTTCCATTTTCATGCAGATAGCGGTGTAGATATTTCCATGTTCAAACAGATAGCGGTGTAGATATTTCCATGTTCATACAGATAGCGGTGTAGATATTTCCATGTTCATACAGATAGCGGTGTAGATATTTCCATGTTTATACAGATAGCGGTGAAGATCTATGCATGTTTACAGAGATAGCGGTGTAGATATTTCCATGTTCATCCAGATGGCTGTGTAGATATATCCATGTTCATACAGATAGCGGTGTAGCTATTTCCATGTTCATACAGATAGCGGTGTAGATATTTCCATGATCATACAGATAGCGGTGTAGATATTTCCATGTTCATACAGATAGCGGTGCTGATATTTCCTTGTTTATACAGGCAGCGGTGTAGATATTTCCATGTTTATACAGATAGCGGTTTAGATATTTCCTTCTTAATACAGATGGCGGTGTAGATATTTATATGTTCATACAGATTTCGGTGTAGATATTTCCATGTTTATACGGATATAAGTGTAGATATCTCCATCTTAATACAGATGGCGGTGTAGATATTTATATGTTCATACAGATGGCGGTGCAGATATTTCCGTGTTCATACAGATGGCGGTGTAGATATTTCCATGTTCAAACAGATAGCGGTGTAGTTATTTCCATGTGTAAAGAGATAGCTGTGCAGATATTTAAATGAATATGCAGATAGCAGTGTAGATATTTCCATTTTCATGCAGATAGCGGTGTAGATATTTCCATGTTCAAACAGATAGCAGTGTAGATATTTCCATGCTCATACAGATAGCGGTGTGGATATTTCCAGGTTCATACAGATAGCGGTGCTGATATTTCCATGTTTATACATGTAGCGGTGTAGATATTTCCATGTTTATGCAGATAGCGGTGTAGATATTTCCATGTTTATACAGATAGCGGTGTAGATATTTCCATGTTTATTCACATAGCGGTGTAGATATCTCCATATTAATAGAGATGGCGGTGTAGATATTTATATGTTCATACAGATGGCGGTGCAGATATTTCCATGTTCATGCAGATGGCGGTGTAGATATTTCCATGTTCATACAGATAGCGGTGTAGTTATTTCATGTGTAAAGAGATAGCTGTGTAGATATCTCCATCTATAGGCAGATAGCTGTGTAGATATTTCCATTTTCATGCAGATAGCGGTGTATATATTTCCATCTTCAAACAGATAGCGGTGTAGGTATTTCCATGTTCATAGAGATAGCGGTATAGATATTTACATGTTTCTACAGATAGCGGTGAAGATGTATTCATGTTTACACAGATAGCGGTGTGGATATTTCCATGTTCATCCAGAGGGCTGTGTAGATATATCCATGTTTATACAGATAGCGGTGTAGATATTTCCATGTTCATAAAGATAGCAGTGTAGATATTTCCATGTTCATACAGACAGCGGTGCTGATATTTCCATGTTTATACAGGTAGCGGTGAAGATATTTCCATGTTTATACAGATAGCGGTGTAGATATTTCCATGTTTATACAGATAGCGGTGTAGATATTTCCATGTTTATACAGATAGCGGTGTAGATATCTCCATCTTAATACAGATGGCGGTGTAGATATTTATATGTTCATACAGATGGCGGTGCAGATATTTCCATGTTCATACAGATGGCGGTGTAGATATTTCCATGTTCATACAGATAGCGGTGTAGTTATTTCCATGTGTAAAGAGATAGCTGTGTAGATATTTCCATGTATATGCAGATAGCAGTGTAGATATTTCCATTTTCATGCAGATAGCGGTGTAGATATTTCCATGTTCAAACAGATAGCGGTGTAGATATTTCCATGTTCATACAGATAGCGGTGCAGATATTTCCATGTTCATACAGATAGCAGTGTAGATATTTCCATGTTTATACACATAGCGGTGAAGATGTATGCATGTTTACACAGATAGCGGTGTAGATATTTCCATGTTCATCCAGATGGCTGTGTAGATATATCCATGTTCATACAGATAGCGGTGTAGATATTTCCATGTTCATACAGATAGCGGTGTAGTTATTTCCATGTGTAAAGAGATTGCTGTGTAGATATTTCCATCTATATGCAGATAGCTGTGTAGATATTTCCATTTTCATGCAGATAGCGATGTATATATCTCCATCTTCAAACAGATAGCGGTGTAGATATTTCCATGTTCATACAGATAGCGGTGTAGATATTTCCATGTTTATACAGATAGCGGTGAATATGTATGCATGTTTACACAGATAGCGGTGTGGATATTTCCGTGTTCATTCAGAGGGCTGTGTAGGTATATGCATGTTCATACACATAGCGGTGTATATATTTCCATGTTCATACAGATAGCGGTGTAGGTATTTCCATGTTCATACAGATAGCGGTGCTGATATTTCCATGTTCATTCAGATAGCGGTGTAGGTATTTCAATGTGTAAAGAGATAGCTGTGTAGATATTTCCATCTATATGCAGATAGCTGTGTAGATATTTCCCTTTTCATGCAGATAGCTGTGTATATATTTCCATCTTCAATCAGATAGCGGTGTAGATATTTCCATGTTCATAGAGATAGCGGTGTAGATATTTCCATGTTTATACAGATAACGGTGAAGATGTATGCATGTTTACACAGATAGCGGTGTAGAGATTTCCATGTTCATCCAGAGGGCTGTGTAGATATATCCATGTTCATACAGATAGCGGTGTAGATATTTCCATGTTCATACAGATAGCGGTGTAGATATTTCCATGTTCATACAGATAGCGGTGCTGATATTTCCATGTTTATACAGGTAGCGGTGTAGATATTTCCATGTTTATACAGATAGCGGTGCAGATATTTCCATGTTTATACAGATAGCGGTGTAGATATTTCCATGTTTATACAGATAGCCGTGTAGATATCTCCATCTTAATCCAGATGGCGGTGTAGATATTTATATGTTCATACTGATCGCGGTGCAGATATTTCCATGTTCATACAGATGGCGGTGTAGATATTTCCATGTTCATACAGATAGCGGTGTAGTTATTTCCATGTGTAAAGAGATAGCTGTGTAGATATTTCCATGTATATGCAGATAGCAGTGTAGATATTTCCATTTTCATGCAGATAGCGGTGTAGATATTTCCATGTTCAAACAGATAGCGGTGTAGATATTTCCATGTTCATACAGATAGCGGTGCAGATATTTCCATGTTCATACAGATAGCAGTGTAGATGTTTCCATGTTTATACAGATAGCGGTGAAGATGTATGCATGTTTACACAGATAGCGGTGTAGATATTTCCATGTTCAACCAGATGGCTGTGTAGATATATCCATGTTCATACAGATAGCGGTGTAGATATTTCCATGTTCATACAGATAGCGGTGTAGATATTTCCATGTTCATCCAGCTGGCTGTGTAGATATATCCATGTTCATACAGATAGCGGTGTAGATATTTCCATGTTCATCCAGATGGCTGTGTAGATATATCCATGTTCATACAGATAGCGGTGTAGATATTTCCATGTTCATACAGATAGCGGTGTAGCTATTTCCATGTTCATACAGATAACGGTGTAGCTATTTCGATGTTCATACAGATAGCAGTATAGATATTTCCATGTTCATACAGATAGCGGTGTAGATATTTCCATGTTTATTCAGATAGCGGTGTAGATATCTCCATCTTAATAGAGATGGCGGTGTAGATATTTATATGTTCATACAGATGGCGGTGCAGATATTTCCATGTTCATACAGATGGCGGAGTAGATATTTCCATGTTCATACAGATAGCGGTGTAGATATTTCCATGTGTAAAGAGATAGCTGTGTAGATATTTCCATCTATATGCAAATAGCTGTGTAGATATTTCCATTTTCATGCAGATAGCGGTGTATATATTTCCATCTTCAAACAGATAGCGGTGTAGATATTCCCATGTTCATAGAGATAGCGGTGTAGATATTTCCATGTGTATACTGATAGCGGTGAAGATGTATGCATGTTTACACAGATAGCGGTGTGGATATTTCCATGTTCATCCAGAGGCCTGTGTAGATATGTCCATGTTCATACAGATAGCGGTGTAGCTATTTCCATGTTCATACAGATAGCGGTATAGATATTTCCATGATCATACAGATAGCGGTGTAGATATTTCCATGTTCATACAGATAGCGGTGCTGATATTTCCTTGTTTATACAGGCAGCGGTGTAGATATTTCCATGTTTATACCGATAGCGGTTTAGATATTTCCTTCTTAATACAGATGGCGGTGTAGATATTTATATGTTCATACAGATGGCGGTGTAGAGATTTCCATGTTTATACAGATATCAGTGTAGATATCTCCATCTTAATACAGATGGCGGTGTAGATATTTTTATGTTCATACAGATGGCGGTGCAGATATTTCCGTGTTCATACAGATGGCGGTGTAGATATTTCCATGTTCAAACAGATAGCGGTGTAGTTATTTCCATGTGTAAAGAGATAGCTGTGCAGATATTTAAATGAATATGCAGATAGCAGTGTAGATATTTCCATTTTCATGCAGATAGCGGTGTAGATATTTCCATGTTCAAACAGATAGCAGTGTAGATATTTCCATGCTCATACAGATAGCGGTGTGGATATTTCCATGTTCATACAGATAGCGGTGTAGATATTTCCATGTTTATACAGATAGCGGTGAAGTTCTATGCATGTTTACACAGATAGCGGTGTAGATATTTCCATGTTCATCCAGATGGCTGTGTAGATATATCCATGTTCATACAGATAGCGGTGTAGATATTTCCATGTTCATACAGATAGCGGTGTAGATATTTCCATGTTCATCCAGATGGCTGTGTAGATATATCCATGTTCATACAGACAGCGGTGTAGATATTTCCATGTTCAGACAGATAGTGGTGTAGCTATTTCCATGTTCATACAGATAACGGTGTAGATATTTCCATGTTCATACAGAAAGCAGTGTAGATATTTCCATGTTCATACAGATAGCGATGTAGATATTTCCATGTTCATACAGATAGCGGTGCTGATATTTCCATGTTTATACAGGCAGCGGTGTAGATATTTCCATGTTTATAGAGATAGCTGTTTAGATATTTCCTTCTTAATACAGATGGCGGTGTAGATATTTATATGTTCATAGAGACGGCGGTGCAGATATTTCCATGTTCATACAGATAGCAGTGTAGATATTTCCATGTTCATACAGATTGCGGTGTAGATATTTCCATGGTTATACAGATAGCGTTGTAGATATTTCCATGTTTATACAGATAGCGGTGTAGATATTTCCATGTTTATTCAGATAGCGGTGTAGATATCTACATCTTAATACAGATGGCGGTGTAGATATTTATATGTTCATACAGATGGCGGTGCAGATATTTCCATGTTCATACAGATGGCGGTGTAGATATTTCCATGTTCATACAGATAGCGGTGTAGTTATTTCCATGTGTAAAGAGATAGCTGTGTAGATATTTCCATGTATATGCAGATAGCTGTGTAGATATTTCCATTTTCATGCAGATAGCGGTGTATGTATTTCCATCTTCAAACAGATAGCGGTGTAGATATTTCCATGTTCATACAGATAGTGGTGTAGATATTTCCATGTTTATACAGATAGCGGTGAAGATATATGTATGTTTACACAGATAGCGGTGTGGATATTTCCATGTTCATCCAGAGGGCTGTGTAGAAATATCCATGTTCATACAGATAGCGGTGTAGATATTTCCTTGTTCATACTGATAGCGGTGTAGATATTTCCATGTTCATTCAGATAGCGGTGTAGATATTTCCATGTTCATGCAGATAGCGGTGTAGATATTTCCATGTTCATACAGATAGCGGTGCTGATATTTCCATGTTTATACAGGTAGCGGTGTAGATATTTCCATGTTTATACAGACAGCGGTGTAGATATTTCCATGTTTACAGATAGCGGTGCAGATATTTCCATGTTTATACAGATAGCGGTGTAGATATCTCCATCTTAATACAGATGGCGGTGTAGATATTTATATGTTCATACAGATGGTGGTGCAGATATTTCCATGTTCATGCAGATGGCGGTGTGGATATTTCCATGTTCATACAGATAGTGGTGTAGATATTTCCATGTTCCTCCAGATGGCTGTGTAGATATATCCATGTTCATACAGATAGTGGAGTAGATATTTCCATGTTCATACAGATAGCGGTGCTGATATTTCCTTGTTTATACAGGCAGCGGTGTAGCTATTTCCATGTTCCTACAGATAGCGGTGTAGATATTTCCATGTTCATACAGATAGCGGTGCTGATATTTCCATGTTTATACAGGCAGCGGTGTAGATATTTCCATGATTATACAGATAGCGGTTTAGATATTTCCTTCTTAATACAGATGGCAGTGTATTTATATGTTCATACAGATGGCGGAGTAGATATTTCCATGTTTATACAGATAGCAGTGTAGATATCTCCATCTTAATACAGGTGGCGGTGTAGATATTTATATGTTCATACAGATGGCGGTGCAGATATTTCCATGTTCATACAGATGGCGGTGTAGTTATTTCCATGCTCATACAGATAGTGGTGTAGTTATTTCCATGTGTAAAGACATAGCTGTGTAGATATTTAAATGTATATGCAGATAGGAGTGTAGATATTTCCATTTTCATGCAGATAGCGGTGTAGTTATTTCCATGTCCAAACAGATAGCGGTGTAGGTATTTCCTTGTTCATACAGATAGCTGTGCAGATATTTCCATGTTCATACCGAGAGCGGTGCAGATATTTCCATGTTTATACAGATAGTGGTGAAGATGTATGCATGTTTACACAGATAGCGGTGTAGATATTTCCATGTTCATCCAGATGGCTGTGTAGATATATCCATGTTCATACAGATAGCGGTGTAGATATTTCCATGTTCATACAGATAGCGGTGTAGCTATTTCCATTTTCATACACATAACGGTGTAGCTATTTCCATGTTCATACAGATAGCAGTGTAGATATTTCCATGTTCATACAGATAGCCGTGTAGATACTTCCATTTTCATACAGAGAGCGGTGCTGATATTTCCGTGTTCATACAGATAGCGGTTTAGATATGTCCTTCTTTATACAGATGGCGGTGTAGATATTTATATGTTCAAAGAGATGGCGGTGCAGATATTTCCATGTTCATACAGATGGTGGTGTAGATATTTCCATGTTTATAGATATAGCGGTGTAGTTATTTCCATGTGTAAAGAGATAGCTGTGAAGATATTTCCATGTATATGCAGATAGCTTTGTAGATATTTCCATTTTCATGCAGATAGCGGTGTAGATATTTACATGTTCAAACAGATAGCGGTGTGGATATTTCCATGTTCATGCAGATAGCGGTGTAGATATTTCCATGTTCATACAGATAGCGGTGTAGATATTTCCAGGTTCATACAGATAGCGGTGCTGATATTTCCATGTTTATACAGGTAGCGGTGTAGATATTTCCATGTTTATACAGATAGCGGTGTAGATATTTCCATGTTTATACAGATAGCGGTGTAGATATTTCCATGTTTATTCAGATAGCCGTGTAGATATCTCCATCTTAATAGAGATGACGGTGTAGATATTTATATGTTCATACAGATGGCGGTGCAGAAATTTTCATGTTCATACAGATGGCGGTGTAGATATTTCCATGTTCATACAGATAGCGGTGTAGTTATTTCCATGTGTAAAGAGAAATCTGTGTAGATATTTCCATCTATATGCAGATAGCTGTGTAGATATTTCCATTTTCATGCAGATAGCGGTGTATATATTTCCATCTTCAAACAGATAGCGGTGTAGATATTTCCATGTTCATAGAGATAGCGGTGTAGATATTTCCATGTTTATACAGATAGCGGTGAAGATGTTTGCATGTTTACACAGATAGCGGTGTGGATATTTCCATGTTCATCCAGAGGGCTGTGTAGATATATCCATGTTCATACAGATAGCGGTGTAGATATTTCCATGTTCATACAGATAGCAGTGTATATATTTCCATGTTCATACAGATAGCGGTGCTGATATTTCCATGTTTATACAGGTAGCGGTGTAGATATTTCCATGTTTATACAGATAGCGGTGTAGATATTTCCATGTTTATACAGATAGCGGTGTAGATATTTCCATGTTTATACAGATAGCGGTGTAGATATCTCCATCTTAATACAGATGGCGGTGTAGATATTTATATGTTCATACAGATGGCGGTGCAGATATTTCCATGTTCATACAGATGGCGGTGTAGATATTTCCATGTTCATACAGATAGCGGTTTAGTTATTTCCATGTGTAAAGAGATAGCTGTGTAGATATTTCCATGTATATGCAGATAGCAGTGTAGATATTTCCATCTATATGCAGATAGCGGTGTAGATATTTCCATGTTCAAACAGATAGCGGTGTAGATATTTCCATGTTCATACAGATAGCGGTGCAGATATTTCCATGTTCATACAGATAGCAGTGTAGATATTTCCATGTTTATACAGATAGCGGTGAAGATGTATGCATGTTTACACAGATAGCGGTGTATATATTTCCATGTTCATCCAGATGGCTGTGTAGATATATCCATGTTCATACAGATAGCGGTGTAGGTATTTCCATGTTCATACAGATAGCGGTGTAGATATTTCCATGTTCATGCAGATGGCTGTGTAGATATATCCATGTGCATTCAGATAGCGGTGTAGATATTTCCATGTTCATACAGATAGCGGTGTAGCTATTTCCATGTTCATACAGATAACGGTGTAGCTATTTCCATGTTCATACAGATAGCAGTGCAGATATTTCCATGTTCATACAGATATCGGTGTAGATATTTCCATGTTTATTCAGATAGCGGTGTAGATATCTCCATCTTAATACAGATGGCGGTGTAGATATTTATATGTTCATACAGATGGCCGTGCAGATATTTCCATGTTCATACACATGGCAGTGTAGATATGTCCATGTTCATACAAATAGCGGTGTAGTTATTTCCATGTGTAAAGAGATTGCTGTGTAGATATTTCCATCTATATGCAGAGAGCTGTGTAGATATTTCCATTTTCATGCAGATAGTTATGTATATATTTCCATGTTAAAACAGATAGTGTTGTAGATATTTCCATGTTCATACAGATAGCGGTGTAGATATTTCCATGTTTATACAGATAGCGGTGAAGATGAATGCATGTTTACACAGATAGCGGTGTGGATATTTCCATGTTCATCCAGAGGGCTGTGTAGATATATCCATGTTCATACAGATAGCGGTGTAGATATTTCCATGTTCATACAGATAGCGGTATAGATATTTCCATGTTCATACAGATAGCGGTGCTGATATTTCCATGTTCATCCAGATGGCTGTGTAGTTATTTCCATTTTCATACAGATAGTGTTGTAGTTATTTCCGTGTGTAAAGAGATAGCTGTGTAGATATTTTAATGTATATGCAGATAGCAGTGTAGATATTTCCATTTTCATGCAGATAGCGGTGTAGTTATTTCCATGTCCAAACAGATAGCGGTGTAGGTATTTCCATGTTCATACAGATAGCGGTGAAGGTATTTCCATGTTCATACCGATAGCGGTGCAGATATTTCCATGTTTATACAGATAGTGGTGAAGATGTATGCATGTTTACACAGATAGCGGTGTAGATATTTCCATGTTCATCCAGATGGCTGTGTAGATATATCCATGTTCATACAGATAGCGGTGTAGATATTTCCATGTTCATACAGATAGCGGTGTAGCTATTTCCATTTTCATACACATAACGGTGTAGCAATTTCCATGTTCATACAGATAGCAGTGTAGATATTTCCATGTTCATACAGATAGCGGTTTAGATATTTCCATTTTCATAGAGAGAGCGGTGCTGATATTTCTGTGTTTATACAGATAGCGGTTTAGATATTTCCTTCTTAATACAGATGGCGGTGTAGATATTTATATGTTCAAACAGATGGCGGTGCAGATATTTCCATGTTCAGATGGCGGTGTAGATATTTCCATGTTCATACAGATAGCGGTGTAGTTATTTCCAAGTGTAAAGAGGTAGCTGTGTAGATATTTAAATGTATATGCAGATAGCAGTGTAGATATTTCCATTTTCATGCAGATAGCGGTGTAGATATTTCCATGTTCATACAGATAGCGGTGTAGATATTTCCATGTTCTTACAGATAGCGGTGTAGATATTTCCATGTTTATACAGATAGCGGTGAAGATCTATGCATGTTTACAGAGATAGCGGTGTAGATATTTACATGTTCATCCAGATGGCTGTATAGATATATACATGTTCATACAGATAGCGGTGTAGCTATTTGCATGTTCATACAGATAGCGGTGTAGATATTTCCATGTTCATACAGATAGCGGTGTAGATATTTCCATGTTCATACAGATAGCGGTGCTGATATTTCCTTGTTTATACAGGCAGCGGTGTAGATATTTCCATGTTTATACAGATAGCGGTTTAGATATTTCCTTCTTAATACAGATGGCGGTGTAGATATTTATATGTTCATACAGATGGCGGTGTAGATATTTCCATGTTTATACAGATATCAGTGTAGATATCTCCATCTTAATACAGATGGTGGTGTAGATATTTATATGTTCATACAGATGGCGGTGCAGATATTTCCGTGTTCATTCAGATGGCGGTGTAGATATTTCCATGTTCAAACAGATAGCGGTGTAGTTATTTCCATGTGTAAAGTGATAGCTGTGCAGATATTTAAATGAATATGCATATAGCAGTGTAGATATTTCCATTTTCATGCAGATAGCGGTGTAGATATTTCCATGTTCAAACAGATAGCGGTGTAGATATTTCCATGCTCTTACAGATAGCGGTGTGGATATTTCCATGTTCATAGAGATAGCGGTGTAGATATTTCCATGTTTATACAGATAGCGGTGAAGATCTATGCATGTTTACACAGATAGCGGTGTAGATATTTCCATGTTCATCCAGATGGCTGTGTAGATATATCCATGTTCATACAGATAGCGGTGTAGATATTTCCATGTTCATACAGATAGCGGTGTAGATATTTCCATGCTCATCCAGAAGGCTGTGTAGATCTATCCATGTTCATACAGATAGCGGTGTAGATATTTCCATGTTCATACAGATGGTGGTGTAGCTATTTCCATGTTCATACAGATAACGGTGTAGCTATTTCCATGTTCATACAGACAGCAGTGTAGATATTTCCATGTTCATACAGATAGTGATGTAGATATTTCCATGTTCATACAGATAGCGGTGCTGATATTTCCATGTTTATACAGGCAGCGGTGTATATATTTCCATGGTTATACGGATAGCGGTTTAGATATTTCCTTCTTAATACAGATGGCGGTGTAGATATTTATATGTTCATACAGATGGCGGTGCAGATATTTCCATGTTCATACAGATGGCGGTGTAGATATTTCCATGTTCATACAGATAGCGGTGTAGTTATTTCCATGTGTAAAGAGATAGCTGTGTAGATATTTCCATCTATATGCAGATAGCTGTGTAGATATTTCCATTTCCATGCAGATAGTGGTGTATATATTTCCATCTTCAAACAGACAGCGGTGTAGATATTTCCATGTTCATAGAGATAGCGGTGTAGATATTTCCATGTTTATACAGATAGCGGTGAAGATGTATGCATGTTTACACAGATAGCGGTGTGGATATTTCCATGTTCATCCAGAGGGCTGTGTAGATATATCCATGTTCATACAGATAGCGGTGTAGTTATTTCCATGTTCATACAGATAGCAGTGTAGATATTTCCATGTTCATACAGATAGCGGTGCTGATATTTCCATGTTTATACAGGTAGCGGTGTAGATATTTCCATGCTTATACAGATAGCGGTGTAGATATTTCCATGTTTATACAGATAACGGTGTAGATATCTCCATGTTAATACAGATGGCGGTGTAGATATTTATATGTTCATACAGATGGCGGTGCAGATATTTCCATGTTCATACAGATGGCGGTGTAGATATTTCCATATTCATACAGATAGCGGTGTAGTTATTTCCATGTGTAAAGAGATAGCTGTGTAGATATTTCCATGTATATGCAGATAGCAGTGTAGATATTTCCATCTATATGCAGATAGCGGTGTAGATATTTCCATGTTCAAACAGATAGCGGTGTAGTTATTTCCATGTTCATACAGATAGCGGTGCAGATATTTCCATGTTCATACAGATAGCAGTGTGGATATTTCCATGTTTATACAGATAGCGGTGAAGATGTATGCATGTTTACACAGATAGCGGTGTGGATATTTCCATGTTCATCCAGAGGGCTGTGTAGATATATCCATGTTCATACAGATAGCGGTGTAGATATTTCCATGTTCATACAGATAGCGGTGTAGATATTTCCATGTTCATAGAGATAGCGGTGCTGATATTTCCATGTTCATCCAGATGGCTGTGTAGTTATTTCCATGTTCATACAGATAGTGGTGTAGTTATTTCCATGTGTAAAGAGATAGCTGTGTAGATATTTTAATGTATATGCAGATAGCAGTGTAGATATTTCCATTTTCATGCAGATAGCGGTGTAGTTATTTCCATGTCCAAACAGATAGCGGTGTAGGTATTTCCATGTTCATACAGATAGCGGTGTAGATATTTCCATGTTCATACCGATAGCGGTGCAGATATTTCCATGTTTATACAGATAGTGGTGAAGATGTATGCATGTTTACACAGATAGCGGTGTAGATATTTCCATGTTCATCCAGATGGCTGTGTAGGTATATCCATGTTCATACAGATAGCGGTGTAGATATTTCCATGTTCATACAGATAGCGGTGTAGATATTTCCATGTTCATCCAGATGGCTGTGTAGATATATCCATGTTCATACAGATATCGGTGTAGATAATTCCATGTTCATACACATAGCGGTGTAGCTATTTCCATTTTCATACACATAACGGTGTAGCTATTTCCATGTTCATACAGATAGCAGTGTAGATATTTCCATGTTCATGCAGATAGCGGTGTAGATATTTCCATTTTCATACAGAGAGCGGTGCTGATATTTCCGTGTTTATACAGATAGCGGTTTAGATATTTCCTTCTTAATACAGATGGATGTGTAGATATTTATATGTTCAAACAGATGGCGGTGCAGATATTTCCATGTTCACACAGATGGTGGTGTAGATATTTCCATGTTTAGAGATATAGCAGTGTAGTTATTTCCATGTGTAAAGAGATAGCTTTGTAGATATTTCCATGTATATGCAGATAGCTGTGTAGATATTTCCATTTTCATGCAGATAGCGGTGTAGATATTTCTACGTTCAAACAGATAGCGGTGTAGATATTTCCATGTTCAAACAGATAGCAGTTTAGATATTTCCTTTTTCATACAGATAGCAGTGTAGATATTTCCACGTTTATACAGATAGCGGTGAAGGTGTATGCATGTTTACACAGATAGCGGTGTAGATATTTCCATCTTCATACAGATAGCGGTGTAGATATTTCCATGTTCATCCAGATGGCTGTGTAGATATATCCATGTTCATACATATGGCGGTGAAGATATTTCCATGTTCATACAGATAGCGGTGTAGTTATTTCCATGTGTAAAGAGATAGATCTGTAGGTATTTCCATGTATATTCAGATAGCTGTGTAGATATTTCCATTTTCATGCAGATAGCGGTTTAGATATTTCCATGTTCAAACAGATAGCGGTGTAGATATTTCCATGTTCATTCAGATAGCGGTGTAGATATTTCCATGTTTATACAGATAGAGGTGAAGTTGTATGCATGTTTACACAGATAGCGGTGTAGATATTCCCATGTTCATACAGATCACGGTGTAGATTTTTCCATGTTCATCCAGATGGATGTGTAGACATATCCATGTTCATACAGATGGCTGTGAAGGTATTTCCATGTTCATACAGATAGCGGTGTAGATATTTCCATGTTCATACAGATAGCGGTGTAGATATTTCCATGTTCATACAGATGGCTGTGTAGATATATCCATGTTCATACAGATGGCGTTGAAGATATTTCCATGTTCATACAGATAGTCGTGTAGCTATTTCCATGTTCATACAGATATCGGTGTAGATATCTCCATCTTAATACAGATGGCGGTGTAGATATTTATATGTTCATACAGAAGGCGGTGCAGATATTTCCATGTACATACAGATGGCGGTGTAGTTATTTCCATGTGTAAAGAGATAGCTGTGTAGATATTGCCATGTATATGCAGATAGCTGTGTAGATATTTCCATTTTCATGCAGGTAGCGGTGTATATATTTCCATCTTCAAACAGATAGCGGTGTAGATATTTCCATGTTCATACAGATAGCGGTGTAGATATTTCCATGTTTATTCAGATAGCGGTGAAGGTGTATGCATGTTTACACAGATAGCGGTGTGGATATTTCCATGTTCATCCAGAGGGCTGTTTAGATATATCCATGTTCACACAGATGGCGGTGAAGATTTTTCCATGTTCATACAGATAGCGGTGTAGATATTTCCATGTTCATACAGATAGCGGTGTAGATATTTCCATGTTCATACAGATAGCGGTGTAGCTATTTCCATGTTCAAACAGATAGCGGTGTAGATATTTCCATGTTCATCCAGATGGCTGTGTAGATATATCCATGTTCAAACAGATGGCGGTGAAGATATTTCCATGTTCATACAGATAGCGGTGTAGATATTTCCATGTTTATACAGATAGCGGCGTAGATATTTCCATTTTCATGCAGATAGCGGTGCAGATATTTCCATGTTCATACAGATAGCAGTGTAGATATTTCCATGTTTATACAGATAGCGGTGAAGATGTATGCATGTTTACACAGATAGCGGTGTAGATATTTCCATGTTCATCCAGATGGCTGTGTAGATATATCCATGTTCATACAGATAGCGGTGTAGATATTTCCATGTTCTTACAGATAGCGGTGTAGGTAATTCCATGTTCATCCAGATGGCTGTGTAGATATATCCATGTTCATACAGATAGCGGTGTAGATATTTCCATGTTCATCCAGATAGCGGTGTAGCTATTTCCATGTTCATACAGATAACGGTGTAGCTATTTCCATGTTCATACAGATAGCAGTGTAGATATTTCCATGTTCATACAGATAGCGGTGTAGATATTTCCATGTTTATTCAGATAGCGGTGTAGATATCTCCATCTTAATACAGATGGTTGTGTAGATGTTTATATGTTCATACAGATGGCCGTGCAGATATTTCCATGTTCATACACATGGCGGTGTAGATATGTCCATGTTCATACAGATAGCGGTGTAGTTATTTCCATGTGTAAAGAGATTGCTGTGTAGATATTTCCATCTATATGCAGATAGCTGTGTAGGTATTTCCATTTTCATGCAGATAGCGATGTATATATTTCCATCTTCAAACAGATAGTGTTGTAGATATTTCCATGTTCATACAGATAGCGGTGTAGATATTTCCATGTTCATACAGATAGCGGTGCTGGTATTTCCATGTTCATACAGATAGGGGTGCTGATATTTCCATGTTCATTCAGATAGCGGTGTAGATATTTCAATGTGTAAAGAGATAGCTGTGTAGATATTTCCATCTATATGCAGATAGCTGTGTAGATATTTCCATTTTCATGCAGATAGCTGTGTATATATTTCCATCTTCAAACAGATAGCGGTGTAGATATTTCCATGTTCATAGAGATAGCGGTGTAGATATTTCCATGTTTATACAGATAGCGGTGAAGATGTATGCATGTTTACACAGATAGCGGTGTAGAGATTTCCATGTTCATCCAGAGGGCTGTGTACGTATATCCATGTTCATACAGATAGCGGTGTAGATATTTCCATGTTCATACAGATAGCGGTGTAGATATTTCCATATTCATACAGATAGCGGTGCTGATATTTCCATGTTTATACAGGTAGCGGTGTAGATATTTCCATGTTTATACAGATAGTGGTGTAGATATTTCCATGTTTATACAGATAGCGGTGTTGATATTTCCATGTTTATACAGATAGCGGTGTAGATATCTCCATCTTAATACAGATGGCGGTGTAGATATTTATATGTTCATACAGATGGCGGTGCAGATATTTCCATGTTCATACAGATGGCGGTGTAGATATTTCCATGTTCATACAGATAGCGGTGTAGATATTTCCGTGTTCATACAGATAGCGGTGTAGATATTTCCATGTTCATACAGATAGCGGTTTAGATACTTCCATGTTCATACAGATAGAGGGGCTGATATTTCCATGTTCATACAGATAGCGGTGCTGATAATTCCATGTTTATACAGATAGCAGTGTAGATATTTCCATGTTTATACAGATAGCGCTGTAGATATTTCCATGTTTATACAGATAGCGGTGTAGGAATCTCCATCTTAATACAGATGGCCGTGTAGATATTTATGTGTTCATACAGATGGCGGTGAAGATATTTCCATGTTCATACAGATGGCGGTGTAGATATTTCCATGTTCATACAGATAGCGGTGAAGCTATTTCCATGTTCATACAGATAGCGGTGTAGATATTTCCATGTTCATCCAGATGGCTGTGTAGATATATCCATGTTCATACAGATAGCGGTGTAGATATTTCCATGTTCATACAGATAGCGGTGTAGATATTTCCATTTTCATACAGAGAGCGGTGCTGATATTTCCGTGTTTATACAGATAGCGGTTTAGATATTTCCTTCTTAATACAGAATGCGGTGTAGATATTTATATGTTCAAACAGATGGCGGTGCAGATATTTCCATGTTCATACAGATGGTGGTGTAGATATTTCCATGTTTATAGATATAGCGGTGTAGTTATTTCCATGTGTAAAGAGATAGCTTTGTAGATATTTCCATGTATATGCAGATCGCTGTGTAGATATTTCCATTTCCATGCAGATAGCGGTGTAGATATTTCCATGTTCAAACAGATAGCAGTGTAGATATTTCCTTTTTCATACAGATAGCAGTGTAGATATTTCCAAGTTTATACAGATAGCGGTGTAGATGTGTGAATGTTTACACAGATAGCGGTGTAGATATTTCCATCTTCATACAGATAGTGGTGTAGATATTTCCATGTTCATCCAGATGGCTGTGTAGATATATCCATGTTCATACAGATGGCGGTGAAGATATTTCCATGCTCATACAGATAGCGGTGTAGTTATTTCCATGTGTAAAGAGATAGCTGTGTAGATATTTCCATGTATATGCATATAGCTGTGTAGATATTTCCATTTTCATGCAGATAGCGGTTAATATATTTCCATGTTCAAACAGATAGCGGTGTAAATATTTCCATGTTCACACAGACGGTGGTGTAGATATTTCCATGTTCAAACAGATAGCGGTGTAGATATTTCCATGTTCATACAGATAGCGGTGTAGATATTTCCATGTTCATACAGATAGCGGTGTAGATATTTCCATGTTTATACAGATGGTGGTGTAGATATTTCCATGTTTATAGATATAGCGGTGTAGTTATTTCCATGTGTAAAGAGATAGCTTTGTAGATATTTCCATGTATATGCAGATCGCTGTGTAGATATTTCCATTTCCATGCAGATAGCGGTGTAGATATTTCCATGTTCAAACAGATAGCAGTGTAGATATTTCCTTTTTCATACAGATAGCAGTGTAGATATTTCCAAGTTTATACAGATAGCGGTGTAGATGTGTGAATGTTTACACAGATAGCGGTGTAGATATTTCCATCTTCATACAGATAGTGGTGTAGATATTTCCATGTTCATCCAGATGGCTGTGTAGATATATCCATGTTCATACAGATGGCGGTGAAGATATTTCCATGCTCATACAGATAGCGGTGTAGTTATTTCCATGTGTAAAGAGATAGCTGTGTAGATATTTCCATGTATATGCATATAGCTGTGTAGATATTTCCATTTTCATGCAGATAGCGGTTAATATATTTCCATGTTCAAACAGATAGCGGTGTAAATATTTCCATGTTCACACAGACGGTGGTGTAGATATTTCCATGTTCAAACAGATAGCGGTGTAGATATTTCCATGTTCATACAGATAGCGGTGTAGATATTTCCATGTTCATACAGATAGCGGTGTAGATATTTCCATGTTTATACAGATAGCGGTGAAGATCTATGCATGTTTACAGAGATAGCGGTGTAGATATTTCCATGTTCATCCAGATGGCTGTGTAGATATATCCATGTTCATACAGATAGCGGTGTAGCTATTTCCATGTTCATACAGATAGCGGTGTAGATATTTCCATGATCATACAGATAGCGGTGTAGATATTTCCATGTTCATACAGATAGCGGTGCTGATATTTCCTTGTTTATACAGGCAGCGGTGTAGATATTTCCATGTTTATACAGATAGCGGTTTAGATATTTCCTTCTTAATACAGATGGCGGTGTAGATATTTATATGTTCTTACAGATTTCGGTGTAGATATTTCCATGTTTATACAGATATCAGTGTAGATATCTCCATCTTAATACAGATGGCGGTGTAGATATTTATATGTTCATACAGATGGCGGTGCAGATATTTCCGTGTTCATACAGATGGCGGTGTAGATATTTCCATGTTCAAACAGATAGCGGTGTAGTTATTTCCATGTGTAAAGAGATAGCTGTGCAGATATTTAAATGAATATGCAGACAGCAGTGTAGATATTTCCATTTTCATGCAGATAGCGGTGTAGATATTTCCATGTTCAAACAGATAGCAGTGTAGATATTTCCATGCTCATACAGATAGAGGTGTGGATATTTCCATGTTCATACAGATAGCGGTGTAGATATTTCCATGTTTATACAGATAGCGGAGAAGTTCTATGCATGTTTACACAGATAGCGGTGTAGATATTTCCATGTTCATCCAGATGGCTGTGTAGATATATCCATGTTCATACAGATAGCGGTGTAGATATTTCCATGTTCATACAGATAGCGGTGTAGATATTTCCATGTTCATCCAGATGGCTGTGTAGATATATCCATGTTCATACAGACAGCGGTGTAGATATTTCCATGTTCAGACAGATAGTGGTGTAGCTATTTCCATGTTCATACAGATAACGGTGTAGATATTTCCATGTTCATACAGAAAGCAGTGTAGATATTTCCATGTTCATACAGATAGCGATGTAGATATTTCCATGGTCATACAGATAGCGGTGCTGATATTTCCATGTTTAAACAGGCAGCGGTGTAGATATTTCCATGTTTATACAGATAGCGGTTTAGATATTTCCTTCTTAATACAGATGGCGGTGTAGATATTTATATGTTCATAGAGACGACGGTGCAGATATTTCCATGTTCATACAGATAGCAGTGTAGATATTTCCATGTTCATACAGATTGCAGTGTAGATATTTCCATGGTTATACAGATAGCGTTGTAGATATTTCCATGTTTATACAGATAGCGGTGTAGATATTTCCATGTTTATTCAGATAGCGGTGTAGATATCTACATCTTAATACAGATGGTGGTGTAGATATTTATATGTTCATACAGATGGCGGTGCAGATATTTCCATGTTCATACAGATGGCGGTGTAGATATTTCCATGTTCATACAGATAGCGGTGTAGTTATTTCCATGTGTAAAGAGATAGCTGTGTAGATATTTCCATGTATATGCAGATATCTGTGTAGATATTTCCATTTTCATGCAGATAGCGGTGTATGTATTTCCATCTTCAAACAGATAGCGGTGTAGATATTTCCATGTTCATACAGATAGCGGTGTAGATATTTCCATGTTTATACAGATAGCGGTGAAGATATATGTATGTTTACACAGATAGCGGTGTGGATATTTCCATGTTCATCCAGAGGGCTGTGTAGAAATATCCATGTTCCTACAGATAGCGGTGTAGATATTTCCATGTTCATACAGATAGCGGTGCTGATATTTCCATGTTTATACAGGTAGCGGTGTAGATATTTCCATGTTTATACAGACAGCGGTGTAGATATTTCCATGTTCATACAGATAGCGGTGCTGATATTTCCATGTTTATACAGGTAGCGGTGTAGATATTTCCATGTTTATACAGATAGCGGTGTAGATATCTCCATCTTAATACAGATGGCGGTGTAGATATTTATATGTTCATACAGATGGTGGTGCAGATATTTCCATGTTCATGCAGATGGCGGTGTGGATATTTCCATGTTCATACAGATAGCGGTGTAGTTATTTCCATGTGTAGTGATATAGCTGTGTAGATATTTCCATGTATATGCAGATAGCAGTGCAGATATTTCCATGTATATGCAGATAGCAGTGTAGATATTTCCATTTTCATGCAGATAGCGGTGTAGATATTTCCATGTTCAAACAGATAGCGGTGTAGATATTTCCATGTTCATACAGATAGCGGTGTAGATATTTCCATGTTCATACAGATAGCGGTGTAGATATTTCCATGTTTATACAGATAGCGGTGAAGATGTATGCTTGTTTACACAGATAGCGGTGTAGATATTTCCATGTTCATACAGATAGTGGTGTAGATATTTCCATGTTCCTCCAGATGGCTGTGTAGATATATCCATGTTCATACAGATAGTGGAGTAGATATTTCCATGTTCATACAGATAGGGGTGCTGATATTTCCTTGTTTATACAGGCAGCGGTGTAGCTATTTCCATGTTCCTACAGATAGCGGTGTAGATATTTCCATGTTCATACAGATAGCGGTGCTGATATTTCCATGTTTATACAGGCAGCGGTGTAGATATTTCCATGATTATACAGATAGCGGTTTAGATATTTCCTTCTTAATACAGATGGCAGTGTATTTATATGTTCATACAGATGGCGGAGTAGATATTTCCATGTTTATACAGATAGCAGTGTAGATATCTCCATCTTAATACAGGTGGCGGTGTAGATATTTATATGTTCATACAGATGGCGGTGCAGATATTTCCATGTTCATACAGATGGCGGTGTAGTTATTTCCATGCTCATACAGATAGTGGTGTAGTTATTTCCATGTGTAAAGACATAGCTGTGTAGATATTTAAATGTATATGCAGATAGCAGTGTAGATATTTCCATTTTCATGCAGATAGCGGTGTAGTTATTTCCATGTCCAAACAGATAGCGGTGTAGGTATTTCCTTGTTCATACAGATAGCTGTGCAGATATTTCCATGTTCATACCGAGAGCGGTGCAGATATTTCCATGTTTATACAGATAGTGGTGAAGATGTATGCATGTTTACACAGATAGCGGTGTAGATATTTCCATGTTCATCCAGATGGCTGTGTAGATATATCCATGTTCATACAGATAGCGGTGTAGATATTTCCATGTTCATACAGATAGCGGTGTAGCTATTTCCATTTTCATACACATAACGGTGTAGCTATTTCCATGTTCATACAGATAGCGGTGTAGCTATTTCCATTTTCATACACATAACGGTGTAGCTATTTCCATGTTCATACAGATGGCGGTGTAGATATTTCCATGTTCATACAGATAGCGGTGAAGCTATTTCCATGTTCATACAGATAGCGGTGTAGATATTTCCATGTTCATCCAGATGGCTGTGTAGATATATCCATGTTCATACAGATAGCGGTGTAGATATTTCCATGTTCATACAGATAGCGGTGTAGATATTTCCATTTTCATACAGAGAGCGGTGCTGATATTTCCGTGTTTATACAGATAGCGGTTTAGATATTTCCTTCTTAATACAGAATGCGGTGTAGATATTTATATGTTCAAACAGATGGCGGTGCAGATATTTCCATGTTCATGCAGATGGTGGTGTAGATATTTCCATGTTTATAGATATAGCGGTGTAGTTATTTCCATGTGTAAAGAGATAGCTTTGTAGATATTTCCATGTATATGCAGATCGCTGTGTAGATATTTCCATTTCCATGCAGATAGCGGTGTAGATATTTCCATGTTCAAACAGATAGCAGTGTAGATATTTCCTTTTTCATACAGATAGCAGTGTAGATATTTCCAAGTTTATACAGATAGCGGTGTAGATGTGTGAATGTTTACACAGATAGCGGTGTAGATATTTCCATCTTCATACAGATAGTGGTGTAGATATTTCCATGTTCATCCAGATATCTGTGTAGATATATCCATGTTCATACAGATGGCGGTGAAGATATTTCCATGCTCATACAGATAGCGGTGTAGTTATTTCCATGTGTAAAGAGATAGCTGTGTAGATATTTCCATGTATATGCATATAGCTGTGTAGATATTTCCATTTTCATGCAGATAGCGGTTAATATATTTCCATGTTCAAACAGATAGCGGTGTAAATATTTCCATGTTCACACAGACGGTGGTGTAGATATTTCCATGTTCAAACAGATAGCGGTGTAGATATTTCCATGTTCATACAGATAGCGGTGTAGATATTTCCATGTTCATACAGATAGCGGTGTAGATATTTCCATGTTTATACAGATAGCGGTGAAGATCTATGCATGTTTACAGAGATAGCGGTGTAGATATTTCCATGTTCATCCAGATGGCTGTGTAGATATATCCATGTTCATACAGATAGCGGTGTAGCTATTTCCATGTTCATACAGATAGCGGTGTAGATATTTCCATGATCATACAGATAGCGGTGTAGATATTTCCATGTTCATACAGATAGCGGTGCTGATATTTCCTTGTTTATACAGGCAGCGGTGTAGATATTTCCATGTTTATACAGATAGCGGTTTAGATATTTCCTTCTTAATACAGATGGCGGTGTAGATATTTATATGTTCTTACAGATTTCGGTGTAGATATTTCCATGTTTATACAGATATCAGTGTAGATATCTCCATCTTAATACAGATGGCGGTGTAGATATTTATATGTTCATACAGATGGCGGTGCAGATATTTCCGTGTTCATACAGATGGCGGTGTAGATATTTCCATGTTCAAACAGATAGCGGTGTAGTTATTTCCATGTGTAAAGAGATAGCTGTGCAGATATTTAAATGAATATGCAGACAGCAGTGTAGATATTTCCATTTTCATGCAGATAGCGGTGTAGATATTTCCATGTTCAAACAGATAGCAGTGTAGATATTTCCATGCTCATACAGATAGCGGTGTGGATATTTCCATGTTCATACAGATAGCGGTGTAGATATTTCCATGTTTATACAGATAGCGGAGAAGTTCTATGCATGTTTACACAGATAGCGGTGTAGATATTTCCATGTTCATCCAGATGGCTGTGTAGATATATCCATGTTCATACAGATA
The DNA here is from genome assembly GCF_029281585.2 of Gorilla gorilla gorilla. NCBI lineage: Eukaryota > Metazoa > Chordata > Mammalia > Primates > Hominidae > Gorilla > Gorilla gorilla. The sequence goes on along the minus strand of NC_073235.2, from coordinate 10,936,744 downwards.
GCGGTGTAGATATTTCCATGTTCATACAGATAGCGGTGTAGATATTTCCATGTTCATCCAGATGGCTGTGTAGATATATCCATGTTCATACAGACAGCGGTGTAGATATTTCCATGTTCAGACAGATAGTGGTGTAGCTATTTCCATGTTCATACAGATAACGGTGTAGATATTTCCATGTTCATACAGAAAGCAGTGTAGATATTTCCATGTTCATACAGATAGCGATGTAGATATTTCCATGGTCATACAGATAGCGGTGCTGATATTTCCATGTTTAAACAGGCAGCGGTGTAGATATTTCCATGTTTATACAGATAGCGGTTTAGATATTTCCTTCTTAATACAGATGGCGGTGTAGATATTTATATGTTCATAGAGACGACGGTGCAGATATTTCCATGTTCATACAGATAGCAGTGTAGATATTTCCATGTTCATACAGATTGCGGTGTAGATATTTCCATGGTTATACAGATAGCGTTGTAGATATTTCCATGTTTATACAGATAGCGGTGTAGATATTTCCATGTTTATTCAGATAGCGGTGTAGATATCTACATCTTAATACAGATGGTGGTGTAGATATTTATATGTTCATACAGATGGCGGTGCAGATATTTCCATGTTCATACAGATGGCGGTGTAGATATTTCCATGTTCATACAGATAGCGGTGTAGTTATTTCCATGTGTAAAGAGATAGCTGTGTAGATATTTCCATGTATATGCAGATATCTGTGTAGATATTTCCATTTTCATGCAGATAGCGGTGTATGTATTTCCATCTTCAAACAGATAGCGGTGTAGATATTTCCATGTTCATACAGATAGCGGTGTAGATATTTCCATGTTTATACAGATAGCGGTGAAGATATATGTATGTTTACACAGATAGCGGTGTGGATATTTCCATGTTCATCCAGAGGGCTGTGTAGAAATATCCATGTTCCTACAGATAGCGGTGTAGATATTTCCATGTTCATACAGATAGCGGTGCTGATATTTCCATGTTTATACAGGTAGCGGTGTAGATATTTCCATGTTTATACAGACAGCGGTGTAGATATTTCCATGTTCATACAGATAGCGGTGCTGATATTTCCATGTTTATACAGGTAGCGGTGTAGATATTTCCATGTTTATACAGATAGCGGTGTAGATATCTCCATCTTAATACAGATGGCGGTGTAGATATTTATATGTTCATACAGATGGTGGTGCAGATATTTCCATGTTCATGCAGATGGCGGTGTGGATATTTCCATGTTCATACAGATAGCGGTGTAGTTATTTCCATGTGTAGTGATATAGCTGTGTAGATATTTCCATGTATATGCAGATAGCAGTGCAGATATTTCCATGTATATGCAGATAGCAGTGTAGATATTTCCATTTTCATGCAGATAGCGGTGTAGATATTTCCATGTTCAAACAGATAGCGGTGTAGATATTTCCATGTTCATACAGATAGCGGTGTAGATATTTCCATGTTCATACAGATAGCGGTGTAGATATTTCCATGTTTATACAGATAGCGGTGAAGATGTATGCTTGTTTACACAGATAGCGGTGTAGATATTTCCATGTTCATACAGATAGTGGTGTAGATATTTCCATGTTCCTCCAGATGGCTTTGTAGATATATCCATGTTCATACAGATAGTGGAGTAGATATTTCCATGTTCATACAGATAGGGGTGCTGATATTTCCTTGTTTATACAGGCAGCGGTGTAGCTATTTCCATGTTCCTACAGATAGCGGTGTAGATATTTCCATGTTCATACAGATAGCGGTGCTGATATTTCCATGTTTATACAGGCAGCGGTGTAGATATTTCCATGATTATACAGATAGCGGTTTAGATATTTCCTTCTTAATACAGATGGCAGTGTATTTATATGTTCATACAGATGGCGGAGTAGATATTTCCATGTTTATACAGATAGCAGTGTAGATATCTCCATCTTAATACAGGTGGCGGTGTAGATATTTATATGTTCATACAGATGGCGGTGCAGATATTTCCATGTTCATACAGATGGCGGTGTAGTTATTTCCATGCTCATACAGATAGTGGTGTAGTTATTTCCATGTGTAAAGACATAGCTGTGTAGATATTTAAATGTATATGCAGATAGCAGTGTAGATATATCCATTTTCATGCAGATAGCGGTGTAGTTATTTCCATGTCCAAACAGATAGCGGTGTAGGTATTTCCTTGTTCATACAGATAGCTGTGCAGATATTTCCATGTTCATACCGAGAGCGGTGCAGATATTTCCATGTTTATACAGATAGTGGTGAAGATGTATGCATGTTTACACAGATAGCGGTGTAGATATTTCCATGTTCATCCAGATGGCTGTGTAGATATATCCATGTTCATACAGATAGCGGTGTAGATATTTCCATGTTCATACAGATAGCGGTGTAGCTATTTCCATTTTCATACACATAACGGTGTAGCTATTTCCATGTTCATACAGATAGCGGTGTAGCTATTTCCATTTTCATACACATAACGGTGTAGCTATTTCCATGTTCATACAGATGGCGGTGTAGATATTTCCATGTTCATACAGATAGCGGTGAAGCTATTTCCATGTTCATACAGATAGCGGTGTAGATATTTCCATGTTCATCCAGATGGCTGTGTAGATTTATCCATGTTCATACAGATAGCGGTGTAGATATTTCCATGTTCATACAGATAGCGGTGTAGATATTTCCATTTTCATACAGAGAGCGGTGCTGATATTTCCGTGTTTATACAGATAGCGGTTTAGATATTTCCTTCTTAATACAGAATGCGGTGTAGATATTTATATGTTCAAACAGATGGCGGTGCAGATATTTCCATGTTCATACAGATGGTGGTGTAGATATTTCCATGTTTATAGATATAGCGGTGTAGTTATTTCCATGTGTAAAGAGATAGCTTTGTAGATATTTCCATGTATATGCAGATCGCTGTGTAGATATTTCCATTTCCATGCAGATAGCGGTGTAGATATTTCCATGTTCAAACAGATAGCAGTGTAGATATTTCCTTTTTCATACAGATAGCAGTGTAGATATTTCCAAGTTTATACAGATAGCGGTGTAGATGTGTGAATGTTTACACAGATAGCGGTGTAGATATTTCCATCTTCATACAGATAGTGGTGTAGATATTTCCATGTTCATCCAGATATCTGTGTAGATATATCCATGTTCATACAGATGGCGGTGAAGATATTTCCATGCTCATACAGATAGCGGTGTAGTTATTTCCATGTGTAAAGAGATAGCTGTGTAGATATTTCCATGTATATGCATATAGCTGTGTAGATATTTCCATTTTCATGCAGATAGCGGTTAATATATTTCCATGTTCAAACAGATAGCGGTGTAAATATTTCCATGTTCACACAGACGGTGGTGTAGATATTTCCATGTTCAAACAGATAGCGGTGTAGATATTTCCATGTTCATACAGATAGCGGTGTAGATATTTCCATGTTCATACAGATAGCGGTGTAGATATTTCCATGTTTATACAGATAGCGGTGAAGATCTATGCATGTTTACAGAGATAGCGGTGTAGACATTTCCATGTTCATCCAGATGGCTGTGTAGATATATCCATGTTCATACAGATAGCGGTGTAGCTATTTCCATGTTCATACAGATAGCGGTGTAGATATTTCCATGATCATACAGATAGCGGTGTAGATATTTCCATGTTCATACAGATAGCGGTGCTGATATTTCCTTGTTTATACAGGCAGCGGTGTAGATATTTCCATGTTTATACAGATAGCGGTTTAGATATTTCCTTCTTAATACAGATGGCGGTGTAGATATTTATATGTTCTTACAGATTTCGGTGTAGATATTTCCATGTTTATACAGATATCAGTGTAGATATCTCCATCTTAATACAGATGGCGGTGTAGATATTTATATGTTCATACAGATGGCGGTGCAGATATTTCCGTGTTCATACAGATGGCGGTGTAGATATTTCCATGTTCAAACAGATAGCGGTGTAGTTATTTCCATGTGTAAAGAGATAGCTGTGCAGATATTTAAATGAATATGCAGACAGCAGTGTAGATATTTCCATTTTCATGCAGATAGCGGTGTAGATATTTCCATGTTCAAACAGATAGCAGTGTAGATATTTCCATGCTCATACAGATAGCGGTGTGGATATTTCCATGTTCATACAGATAGCGGTGTAGATATTTCCATGTTTATACAGATAGCGGAGAAGTTCTATGCATGTTTACACAGATAGCGGTGTAGATATTTCCATGTTCATCCAGATGGCTGTGTAGATATATCCATGTTCATACAGATAGCGGTGTAGATATTTCCATGTTCATACAGATAGCGGTGTAGATATTTCCATGTTCATCCAGATGGCTGTGTAGATATATCCATGTTCATACAGACAGCGGTGTAGATATTTCCATGTTCAGACAGATAGTGGTGTAGCTATTTCCATGTTCATACAGATAACGGTGTAGATATTTCCATGTTCATACAGAAAGCAGTGTAGATATTTCCATGTTCATACAGATAGCGATGTAGATATTTCCATGTTCATACAGATAGCGGTGCTGATATTTCCATGTTTAAACAGGCAGCGGTGTAGATATTTCCATGTTTATACAGATAGCGGTTTAGATATTTCCTTCTTAATACAGATGGCGGTGTAGATATTTATATGTTCATAGAGACGGCGGTGCAGATATTTCCATCTTCATACAGATAGCAGTGTAGATATTTCCATGTTCATACAGATTGCGGTGTAGATATTTCCATGGTTATACAGATAGCGTTGTAGATATTTCCATGTTTATACAGATAGCGGTGTAGATATTTCCATGTTTATTCAGATAGCGGTGTAGATATCTACATCTTAATACAGATGGCGGTGTAGATATTTATATGTTCATACAGATGGCGGTGCAGATATTTCCATGTTCATACAGATGGCGGTGTAGATATTTCCATGTTCATACAGATAGCGGTGTAGTTATTTCCATGTGTAAAGAGATAGCTGTGTAGATATTTCCATGTATATGCAGATATCTGTGTAGATATTTCCATTTTCATGCAGATAGCGGTGTATGTATTTCCATCTTCAAACAGATAGCGGTGTAGATATTTCCATGTTCATACAGATAGCGGTGTAGATATTTCCATGTTTATACAGATAGCGGTGAAGATATATGTATGTTTACACAGATAGCGGTGTGGATATTTCCATGTTCATCCAGAGGGCTGTGTAGAAATATCCATGTTCATACAGATAGCGGTGTAGATATTTCCATGTTCATACAGATAGCGGTGCTGATATTTCCATGTTTATACAGGTAGCGGTGTAGATATTTCCATGTTTATACAGACAGCGGTGTAGATATTTCCATGTTCATACAGATAGCGGTGCTGATATTTCCATGTTTATACAGGTAGCGGTGTAGATATTTCCATGTTTATACAGATAGCGGTGTAGATATCTCCATCTTAATACAGATGGCGGTGTAGATATTTATATGTTCATACAGATGGTGGTGCAGATATTTCCATGTTCATGCAGATGGCGGTGTGGATATTTCCATGTTCATACAGATAGCGGTGTAGTTATTTCCATGTGTAGTGATATAGCTGTGTAGATATTTCCATGTATATGCAGATAGCAGTGCAGATATTTCCATGTATATGCAGATAGCAGTGTAGATATTTCCATTTTCATGCAGATAGCGGTGTAGATATTTCCATGTTCAAACAGATAGCGGTGTAGATATTTCCATGTTCATACAGATAGCGGTGTAGATATTTCCATGTTCATACAGATAGCGGTGTAGATATTTCCATGTTTATACAGATAGCGGTGAAGATGTATGCTTGTTTACACAGATAGCGGTGTAGATATTTCCATGTTCATACAGATAGTGGTGTAGATATTTCCATGTTCCTCCAGATGGCTGTGTAGATATATCCATGTTCATACAGATAGTGGAGTAGATATTTCCATGTTCATACAGATAGGGGTGCTGATATTTCCTTGTTTATACAGGCAGCGGTGTAGCTATTTCCATGTTCCTACAGATAGCGGTGTAGATATTTCCATGTTCATACAGATAGCGGTGCTGATATTTCCATGTTTATACAGGCAGCGGTGTAGATATTTCCATGATTATACAGATAGCGGTTTAGATATTTCCTTCTTAATACAGATGGCAGTGTATTTATATGTTCATACAGATGGCGGAGTAGATATTTCCATGTTTATACAGATAGCAGTGTAGATATCTCCATCTTAATACAGGTGGCGGTGTAGATATTTATATGTTCATACAGATGGCGGTGCAGATATTTCCATGTTCATACAGATGGCGGTGTAGTTATTTCCATGCTCATACAGATAGTGGTGTAGTTATTTCCATGTGTAAAGACATAGCTGTGTAGATATTTAAATGTATATGCAGATAGCAGTGTAGATATTTCCATTTTCATGCAGATAGCGGTGTAGTTATTTCCATGTCCAAACAGATAGCGGTGTAGGTATTTCCTTGTTCATACAGATAGCTGTGCAGATATTTCCATGTTCATACCGAGAGCGGTGCAGATATTTCCATGTTTATACAGATAGTGGTGAAGATGTATGCATGTTTACACAGATAGCGGTGTAGATATTTCCATGTTCATCCAGATGGCTGTGTAGATATATCCATGTTCATACAGATAGCGGTGTAGATATTTCCATGTTCATACAGATAGCGGTGTAGCTATTTCCATTTTCATACACATAACGGTGTAGCTATTTCCATGTTCATACAGATAGCAGTGTAGATATTTCCATGTTCATACAGATAGCCGTGTAGATACATCCATTTTCCTACAGAGAGCGGTGCTGATATTTCCGTGTTCATACAGATAGCGGTTTAGATATGTCCTTCTTTATACAGATGGCGGTGTAGATATTTATATGTTCAAAGAGATGGCGGTGCAGATATTTCCATGTTCATACAGATGGTGGTGTAGATATTTCCATGTTTATAGATATAGCGGTGTAGTTATTTCCATGTGTAAAGAGATAGCTGTGAAGATATTTCCATGTATATGCAGATAGCTTTGTAGATATTTCCATTTTCATGCAGATAGCGGTGTAGATATTTAAATGTTCAAACAGATAGCGGTGTGGATATTTCCATGTTCATGCAGATAGCGGTGTAGATATTTCCATGTTCATACAGATAGCGGTGTAGATATTTCCAGGTTCATACAGATAGCGGTGCTGATATTTCCATGTTTATACAGGTAGCGGTGTAGATATTTCCATGTTTATACAGATAGCGTTGTAGATATTTCCATGTTTATACAGACAGCGGTGTAGATATTTCCATGTTTATTCAGATAGCCGTGTAGATATCTCCATCTTAATAGAGATGACGGTGTAGATATTTATATGTTCATACAGATGGCGGTGCAGAAATTTTCATTTTCATACAGATGGCGGTGTAGATATTTCCATGTTCATACAGATAGCGGTGTAGTTATTTCCATGTGTAAAGAGAAATCTGTGTAGATATTTCCATCTATATGCAGATAGCTGTGTAGATATTTCCATTTTCATGCAGATAGCGGTGTATATATTTCCATCTTCAAACAGATAGCGGTGTAGATATTTCCATGTTCATAGAGATAGCGGTGTAGATATTTCCATGTTTATACAGATAGCGGTGAAGATGTTTGCATGTTTACACAGATAGCGGTGTGGATATTTCCATGTTCATCCAGAGGGCTGTGTAGATATATCCATGTTCATACAGATAGCGGTGTAGATATTTCCATGTTCATACAGATAGCAGTGTATATATTTCCATGTTCATACAGATAGCGGTGCTGATATTTCCATGTTTATACAGGTAGCGGTGTAGATATTTCCATGTTTATACAGATAGCGGTGTAGATATTTCCATGTTTGTACAGATAGCGGTGTAGATATTTCCATGTTTATACAGATAGCGGTGTAGATATCTCCATCTTAATACAGATGGCGGTGTAGATATTTATATGTTCATACAGATGGCGGTGCAGATATTTCCATGTTCATACAGATGGCGGTGTAGATATTTCCATGTTCATACAGATAGCGGTTTAGTTATTTCCATGGGTAAAGAGATAGCTGTGTAGATATTTCCATGTATATGCAGATAGCAGTGTAGATATTTCCATCTATATGCAGATAGCGGTGTAGATATTTCCATGTTCAAACAGATAGCGGTGTAGATATTTCCATGTTCATACAGATAGCGGTGCAGATATTTCCATGTTCATACAGATAGCAGTGTAGATATTTCCATGTTTATACAGATAGCGGTGAAGATGTATGCATGTTTACACAGATAGCGGTGTATATATTTCCATGTTCATCCAGATGGCTGTGTAGATATATCCATGTTCATACAGATAGCGGTGTAGGTATTTCCATGTTCATACAGATAGCGGTGTAGATATTTCCATGTTCATGCAGATGGCTGTGTAGATATATCCATGTGCATTCAGATAGCGGTGTAGATATTTCCATGTTCATACAGATAGCGGTGTAGCTATTTCCATGTTCATACAGATAACGGTGTAGCTATTTCCATGTTCATACAGATAGCAGTGCAGATATTTCCATGTTCATACAGATATCGGTGTAGATATTTCCATGTTTATTCAGATAGCGGTGTAGATATCTCCATCTTAATACAGATGGCGGTGTAGATATTTATATGTTCATACAGATGGCCGTGCAGATATTTCCATGTTCATACACATGGCGGTGTAGATATGTCCATGTTCATACAAATAGCGGTGTAGTTATTTCCATGTGTAAAGAGATTGCTGTGTAGATATTTCCATCTATATGCAGAGAGTTGTGTAGATATTTCCATTTTCATGCAGATAGCGATGTATATATTTCCATGTTAAAACAGATAGTGTTGTAGATATTTCCATGTTCATACAGATAGCGGTGTAGATATTTCCATGTTTATACAGATAGCGGTGAAGATGAATGCATGTTTACACAGATAGCGGTGTGGATATTTCCATGTTCATCCAGAGGGCTGTGTAGATATATCCATGTTCATACAGATAGCGGTGTAGATATTTCCATGTTCATACAGATAGCGGTATAGATATTTCCATGTTCATACAGATAGCGGTGCTGATATTTCCATGTTCATCCAGATGGCTGTGTAGTTATTTCCATGTTCATACAGATAGTGTTGTAGTTATTTCCGTGTGTAAAGAGATAGCTGTGTAGATATTTTAATGTATATGCAGATAGCAGTGTAGATATTTCCATTTTCATGCAGATAGCGGTGTAGTTATTTCCATGTCCAAACAGATAGCGGTGTAGGTATTTCCATGTTCATACAGATAGCGGTGAAGATATTTCCATGTTCATACCGATAGCGGTGCAGATATTTCCATGTTTATACAGATAGTGGTGAAGATGTATGCATGTTTACACAGATAGCGGTGTAGATATTTCCATGTTCATCCAGATGGCTGTGTAGATATATCCATGTTCATACAGATAGCGGTGTAGATATTTCCATGTTCATACAGATAGCGGTGTAGCTATTTCCATTTTCATACACATAACGGTGTAGCAATTTCCATGTTCATACAGATAGCAGTGTAGATATTTCCATGTTCATACAGATAGCGGTTTAGATATTTCCATTTTCATAGAGAGAGCGGTGCTGATATTTCTGTGTATATACAGATAGCGGTTTAGATATTTCCTTCTTAATACAGATGGCGGTGTAGATATTTATATGTTCAAACAGATGGCGGTGCAGATATTTCCATGTTCATACATATGGTGGTGTAGATATTTCCATGTTTATAGATATAGCGGTGTCGTTATTTCCATGTGTAAAGAGATAGCTGTGTAGATATTTCCATGTATATGCAGATAGCTTTGTAGATATTTCCATTTTCATGCAGATAGCGGTGTAGATATTTACATGTTCAAACTGATAGCGGTGTAGATATTTCCATGTTCATTCAGATAGCTTTGTAGATATTTCCATGTTCATGCAGATAGCGGTTTAGATATTTCCATGTTCATGCAGATAGCGGTGTAGATATTTCCAGGTTCATACAGATAGCGGTGCTGATATTTCCATGTTTATACAGGTAGCGGTGTAGATATTTCCATGTTTATACAGATAGCGGTGTAGATATTTCCATGTTTATACAGATAGCGGTGTAGTTATTTCCATGTGTAAAGAGATAGCTGTGTAGATATTTCCATCTATATGCAGATAGCTGTGTAGATATTTCCATTTTCATGCAGATAGCGGTGTATATATTTCCATCTTCAAACAGATAGCGGTGTAGATATTTTCATGTTCATAGAGATAGCGGTGTAGATATTTCCATGTTTATACAGATAGCGGTGAAGATGTATGCATGTTTACACAGATAGCTGTGTGGATATTTCCATGTTCATCCAGAGGGCTGTGTAGATATATCCATGTTCATACAGATAGCGGTGTAGATATTTCCATGTTCATACAGATAGCAGTGTAGATATTTCCATGTTCATACAGATAGCGGTGCTGATATTTCCATGTTTATACAGGTAGCGGTGTAGATATTTCCATGTTTATACAGATAGCGGTGTAGATATTTCCATGTTTATACAGATAGCAGTGTAGATATTTCCATGTTTATACAGATAGCGGTGTAGATATCTCCATCTTAATACAGATGGCGGTGTAGATATTTATATGTTCATACAGATGGCGGTGCAGATATTTCCATGTTCATACAGATGGCGGTGTAGATATTTCCATGTTCATACAGATAGCGGTGTAGTTATTTCCATGTGTAAAGAGATAGCTGTGTAGATATTTCATGTATATGCAGATAGCAGTGTAGATATTTCCATTTTCATGCAGATAGCGGTGTAGATATTTCCATGTTCAAACAGATAGCAGTGTAGATATTTCCATGTTCATACAGATAGCGGTGCAGATATTTCCATGTTCATACAGATAGCAGTGTAGATATTTCAATGTTTATACAGATAGCGGTGAAGATGTATGCATGTTTACACAGATAGCGGTATAGGTATTTCCATGTTCATCCAGATGGCTGTGTATATATATCCATGTTCATACAGATAGCGGTTTAGATATTTCCATGTTCATACAGATAGCGGTGTAGTTATTTCCATGTGTAAAGAGATTGCTGTGTAGATATTTCCATCTATATGCAGATAGCTGTGTAGATATTTCCATTTTCATGCAGATAGCGATGTATATAATTCCATCTTCAAACAGATAGCGGTGTAGATATTTCCATGTTCATACAGATAGCGTTGTAGATATTTCCATGTTTATACAGATAGCGGTGAAGATGTATGCATGTTTACACAGATAGCGGTGTGGATGTTTCCATGTTCATCCAGAGGGCTGTGTAGATATATCCATGTTCATACAGATAGCGGTGTAGATATTTCCATGTTCATACAGATAGCGGTGTAGGTATTTCCATGTTCATACCGATAGCGGTGCTGATATTTCCATGTTCATTCAGATAGCGGTGTAGATATTTCAATGTGTAAAGAGATAGCTGTGTAGATATTTCCATCTATATGCAGATAGCTGTGTAGATATTTCCATTTTCATGCAGATAGCTGTGTATATATTTCCATCTTCAAACAGATAGCGGTGTAGATATTTCCATGTTCATAGAGATAGCGGTGTAGATATTTCCATGTTTATACAGATAGCGGTGAAGATGTATGCATGTTTACACAGACAGCGGTGTAGAGATTTCCATGTTCATCCAGAGGGCTGTGTACGTATATCCATGTTCATACAGATAGCGGTGTAGATATTTCCATGTTCATACAGATAGCGGTGTAGATATTTCCATGTTCATACAGATAGCGGTGCTGATATTTCCATGTTTATACAGGTAGCGGTGTAGATATTTCCATGTTTATACAGATAGCGGTGTAGATATTTCCATGTTTATACAGATAGCGGTGTTGATATTTCCATGTTTATACAGATAGCGGTGTAGATATCTCCATCTTAATACAGATGGCGGTGTAGATATTTATATGTTCATACAGATGGCGGTGCAGATATTTCCATGTTCATACAGATGGCGGCGTAGATATTTCCATGTTCATACAGATAGCGGTGTGGTTATTTCCATGTGTAAAGAGATAGCTGTGAAGATATTTCCATCTATATGCAGATAGCTGTGTAGATATTTCCATTTTCATGCAGATAGCGGTGTATATATTTCCATCTTCAAACAGATGGCGGTGTAGGTATTTCCATGTTCATACAGATGGCGGTGTAGATATTTCCATGTTCATACAGATAGCGGTGTAGATATTTCCGTGTTCATACAGATAGCGGTGTAGATATTTCCGTGTTCATACAGATAGCGGTGTAGATAATTCCATGTTCATACAGATAGCGGTGTAGATACTTCCATGTTCATACAGATAGAGGGGCTGATATTTCCAAGTTCATACAGATAGCGGTGCTGATATTTCCATGTTTATACAGATAGCGGTGTAGATATTTCCATGTTTATACAGATAGCGGTGTAGATATTTCCATGTTCATACAGATAGCGGTGTAGGAATCTCCATCTTAATACAGATGGCGGTGTAGATATTTATGTGTTCATACAGATGGCGGTGAAGATATTTCCATGTTCATACAGATGGCGGTGTAGATATTTCCATGTTCATACAGATAGCGGTGAAGCTATTTCCATGTTCATACAGATAGCGGTGTAGATATTTCCATGTTCATCCAGATGGCTGTGTAGATATATCCATGTTCATACAGATGGCGGTGTAGATATTTCCATGTTCGTACAGATTGCGGTGTAGATATTTCCATGTTCATACAGATAGCCTTGTAGACATTTCCATGTTTATACAGATAGCGGTGAAGATGTATGCATGTTTACACAGATAGCGGTGTAGATATTTCCATGTTCATACAGATAGCGGTGTAGATATTTCAATGTTCATACAGATAGCGGTTTAGATATTTCCTTCTTAATACAGATGGCGGTGTAGATATTTATATGTTCATACAGATGGCGGTGCAGATATTTCCAATTTCATACAGATGGCGGTGTAGATATTTCCATGTTCACACAGACGGTGGTGTAGATATTTCCATGTTCATTCAGATAGCGGTGCTGATATTTCCATGTTTATACAGGTAGTGGTGTAGATATTTCCATGTTTATACAGATAGCGGTGTAGATATTTCCATGTTTATACAGATAGCGGTGCAGATATTTCCATGTTTATACAGATAGCAGTGTAGATATCTCCATCTTAATACAGATGGCGGTGTAGATATTTATATGTTCATACAGATGGCGGTGCAGATATTTCCATGTTCAGATGGCGGTGTAGATATTTCCATGTTCATACAGATAGCGGTGTAGTTATTTCCATGTGTAAAGAGGTAGCTGTGTAGATATTTAAATGTATATGCAGATAGCAGTGTAGATATTTCCATTTTCATGCAGATAGCGGTGTAGATATTTCCATGTTCATACAGATAGCGGTGTAGATATTTCCATGTTCATACAGATAGCGGTGTAGATATTTCCATGTTTATACAGATAGCGGTGAAGATCTATGCATGTTTACAGAGATAGCGGTGTAGATATTTACATGTTCATCCAGATGGCTGTATAGATATATCCATGTTCATACAGATAGCGGTGTAGCTATTTGCATGTTCATACAGATAGCGGTGTAGATATTTCCATTTTCATACAGATAGCGGTGTAGATATTTCCATGTTCATACAGATAGCGGTGCTGATATTTCCTTGTTTATACAGGCAGCGGTGTAGATATTTCCATGTTTATACAGATAGCGGTTTAGATATTTCCTTCTTAATACAGATGGCGGTGTAGATATTTATATGTTCATACAGATGGCGGTGTAGATATTTCCATGTTTATACAGATATCAGTGTAGATATCTCCATCTTAATACAGATGGTGGTGTAGATATTTATATGTTCATACAGATGGCGGTGCAGATATTTCCGTGTTCATTCAGATGGCGGTGTAGATATTTCCATGTTCAAACAGATAGCGGTGTAGTTATTTCCATGTGTAAAGTGATAGCTGTGCAGATATTTAAATGAATATGCATATAGCAGTGTAGATATTTCCATTTTCATGCAGATAGCGGTGTAGATATTTCCATGTTCAAACAGATAGCGGTGTAGATATTTCCATGCTCTTACAGATAGCGGTGTGGATATTTCCATGTTCATAGAGATAGCGGTGTAGATATTTCCATGTTTATACAGATAGCGGTGAAGATCTATGCATGTTTACACAGATAGCGGTGTAGATATTTCCATGTTCATCCAGATGGCTGTGTAGATATATCCATGTTCATACAGATAGCGGTGTAGATATTTCCATGTTCATACAGATAGCGGTGTAGATATTTCCATGCTCATCCAGAAGGCTGTGTAGATCTATCCATGTTCATACAGATAGCGGTGTAGATATTTCCATGTTCATACAGATGGTGGTGTAGCTATTTCCATGTTCATACAGATAACGGTGTAGCTATTTCCATGTTCATACAGACAGCAGTGTAGATATTTCCATGTTCATACAGATAGTGATGTAGATATTTCCATGTTCATACAGATAGCGGTGCTGATATTTCCATGTTTATACAGGCAGCGGTGTATATATTTCCATGGTTATACGGATAGCGGTTTAGATATTTCCTTCTTAATACAGATGGCGGTGTAGATATTTATATGTTCATACAGATGGCGGTGCAGATATTTCCATGTTCATACAGATGGCGGTGTAGATATTTCCATGTTCATACAGATAGCGGTGTAGTTATTTCCATGTGTAAAGAGATAGCTGTGTAGATATTTCCATCTATATGCAGATAGCTGTGTAGATATTTCCATTTCCATGCAGATAGTGGTGTATATATTTCCATCTTCAAACAGACAGCGGTGTAGATATTTCCATGTTCATAGAGATAGCGGTGTAGATATTTCCATGTTTATACAGATAGCGGTGAAGATGTATGCATGTTTACACAGATAGCGGTGTGGATATTTCCATGTTCATCCAGAGGGCTGTGTAGATATATCCATGTTCATACAGATAGCGGTGTAGTTATTTCCATGTTCATACAGATAGCAGTATAGATATTTCCATGTTCATACAGATAGCGGTGCTGATATTTCCATGTTTATACAGGTAGCGGTGTAGATATTTCCATGCTTATACAGATAGCGGTGTAGATATTTCCATGTTTATACAGATAGCGGTGTAGATATCTCCATGTTAATACAGATGGCGGTGTAGATATTTATATGCTCATACAGATGGCGGTGCAGATATTTCCATGTTCATACAGATGGCGGTGTAGATATTTCCATATTCATACAGATAGCGGTGTAGTTATTTCCATGTGTAAAGAGATAGCTGTGTAGATATTTCCATGTATATGCAGATAGCAGTGTAGATATTTCCATCTATATGCAGATAGCGGTGTAGATATTTCCATGTTCAAACAGATAGCGGTGTAGTTATTTCCATGTTCATACAGATAGCGGTGCAGATATTTCCATGTTCATACAGATAGCAGTGTGGATATTTCCATGTTTATACAGATAGCGGTGAAGATGTATGCATGTTTACACAGATAGCGGTGTGGATATTTCCATGTTCATCCAGAGGGCTGTGTAGATATATCCATGTTCATACAGATAGCGGTGTAGATATTTCCATGTTCATACAGATAGCGGTGTAGATATTTCCATGTTCATAGAGATAGCGGTGCTGATATTTCCATGTTCATCCAGATGGCTGTGTAGTTATTTCCATGTTCATACAGATAGTGGTGTAGTTATTTCCATGTGTAAAGAGATAGCTGTGTAGATATTTTAATGTATATGCAGATAGCAGTGTAGATATTTCCATTTTCATGCAGATAGCGGTGTAGTTATTTCCATGTCCAAACAGATAGCGGTGTAGGTATTTCCATGTTCATACAGATAGCGGTGTAGATATTTCCATGTTCATACCGATAGCGGTGCAGATATTTCCATGTTTATACAGATAGTGGTGAAGATGTATGCATGTTTACACAGATAGCGGTGTAGATATTTCCATGTTCATCCAGATGGCTGTGTAGATATATCCATGTTCATACAGATAGCGGTGTAGATATTTCCATGTTCATACAGATAGCGGTGTAGATATTTCCATGTTCATCCAGATGGCTGTGTAGATATATCCATGTTCATACTGATATCGGTGTAGATAATTCCATGTTCATACAGATAGCGGTGTAGCTATTTCCATTTTCATACACATAACGGTGTAGCTATTTCCATGTTCATACAGATAGCAGTGTAGATATTTCCATGTTCATGCAGATAGCGGTGTAGATATTTCCATTTTCATACAGAGAGCGGTGCTGATATTTCCGTGTTTATACAGATAGCGGTTTAGATATTTCCTTCTTAATACAGATGGAGGTGTAGATATTTATATGTTCAAACAGATGGCGGTGCAGATATTTCCATGTTCACACAGATGGTGGTGTAGATATTTCCATGTTTATAGATATAGCAGTGTAGTTATTTCCATGTGTAAAGAGATAGCTTTGTAGATATTTCCATGTATATGCAGATAGCTGTGTAGATATTTCCATTTTCATGCAGATAGCGGTGTAGATATTTCTATGTTCAAACAGATAGCGGTGTAGATATTTCCATGTTCAAACAGATAGCAGTTTAGATATTTCCTTTTTCATACAGATAGCAGTGTATATATTTCCACGTTTATACAGATAGCGGTGAAGGTGTATGCATGTTTACACAGATAGCGGTGTAGATATTTCCATCTTCATAGAGATAGCGGTGTAGATATTTCCATGTTCATCCAGATGGCTGTGTAGATATATCCATGTTCATACAGATGGCGGTGAAGATATTTCCATGTTCATACAGATAGCGGTGTAGTTATTTCCATGTGTAAAGAGATAGATCTGTAGGTATTTCCATGTATATTCAGATAGCTGTGTAGATATTTCCATTTTCATGCAGATAGCGGTTTAGATATTTCCATGTTCAAACAGATAGCGGTGTAGATATTTCCATGTTCATTCAGATAGCGGTGTAGATATTTCCATGTTTATACAGATAGAGGTGAAGTTGTATGCATGTTTACACAGATAGCGGTGTAGATATTCCCATGTTCATACAGATCACGGTGTAGATTTTTCCATGTTCATCCAGATGGATGTGTAGACATATCCATGTTCATACAGATGGCTGTGAAGGTATTTCCATGTTCATACAGATAGCGGTGTAGATATTTCCATGTTCATACAGATAGCGGTGTAGATATTTCCATGTTCATACAGATGGCTGTGTAGATATATCCATGTTCATACAGATGGCGTTGAAGATATTTCCATGTTCATACAGATAGTGGTGTAGCTATTTCCATGTTCATACAGATATCGGTGTAGATATCTCCATCTTAATACAGATGGCGGTGTAGATATTTATATGTTCATACAGATGGCGGTGCAGATATTTCCATGTACATACAGATGGCGGTGTAGATATTTCCATGTTCATACAGATAGCGGTGTAGTTATTTCCATGTGTAAAGAGATAGCTGTGTAGATATTGCCATGTATATGCAGATAGCTGTGAAGATATTTCCATTTTCATGCAGGTAGCGGTGTATATATTTCCATCTTCAAACAGATAGCGGTGTAGATATTTCCATGTTCATACAGATAGCGGTGTAGATATTTCCATGTTTATTCAGATAGCGGTGAAGGTGTATGCATGTTTACACAGATAGCGGAGTGGATATTTCCATGTTCATCCAGAGGTCTGTTTAGATATATCCATGTTCACACAGATGGCGGTGAAGATTTTTCCATGTTCATACAGATAGCGGTGTAGATATTTCCATGTTCATACAGATAGCGGTGTAGATATTTCCATGTTCATACAGATAGCGGTGTAGCTATTTCCATGTTCAAACAGATAGCGGTGTAGATATTTCCATGTTCATCCAGATGGCTGTGTAGATATATCCATGTTCAAACAGATGGCGGTGAAGATATTTCCATGTTCATACAGATAGCGGTGTAGATATTTCCATGTTTATACAGATAGCGGTGTAGATATTTCCATTTTCATGCAGATAGCGGTGCAGATATTTCCATGTTCATACAGATAGCAGTGTAGATATTTCCATGTTTATACAGATAGCGGCGAAGATGAATGCATGTTTACACAGATAGCGGTGTAGATATTTCCATGTTCATCCAGATGGCTGTGTAGATATATCCATGTTCATACAGATAGCGGTGTAGATATTTCCATGTTCTTACAGATAGCGGTGAAGGTAATTCCATGTTCATCCAGATGGCTGTGTAGATACATCCATGTTCATACAGATAGCGGTGTAGATATTTCCATGTTCATCCAGATAGCGGTGTAGCTATTTCCATGTTCATACAGATAACGGTGTAGCTATTTCCATGTTCATACAGATAGCAGTGTAGATATTTCCATGTTCATACAGATAGCGGTGTAGATATTTCCATGTTTATTCAGATAGCGGTGTAGATATCTCCATCTTAATACAGATGGTTGTGTAGATGTTTATATGTTCATACAGATGGCCGTGCAGATATTTCCATGTTCATACACATGGTGGTGTAGATATGTCCATGTTCATACAGATAGCGGTGTAGTTATTTCCATGTGTAAAGAGATTGCTGTGTAGATATTTCCATCTATATGCAGATAGCTGTGTAGGTATTTCCATTTTCATGCAGATAGCGATGTATATATTTCCATCTTCAAACAGATAGTGTTGTAGATATTTCCATGTTCATACAGATAGCGGTGTAGATATTTCCATGTTCATACAGATAGCGGTGCTGGTATTTCCATGTTCATACAGATAGTGGTGCTGATATTTCCATGTTCATTCAGATAGCGGTGTAGATATTTCAATGTGTAAAGAGATAGCTGTGTAGATATTTCCATCTATATGCAGATAGCTGTGTAGATATTTCCATTTTCATGCAGATAGCTGTGTATATATTTCCATCTTCAAACAGATAGCGGTGTAGATATTTCCATGTTCATAGAGATAGCGGTGTAGATATTTCCATGTTTATACAGATAGCGGTGAAGATGTATGCATGTTTACACAGATAGCGGTGTAGAGATTTCCATGTTCATCCAGAGGGCTGTGTACGTATATCCATGTTCATACAGATAGCGGTGTAGATATTTCCATGTTCATACAGATAGCGGTGTAGATATTTCCATATTCATACAGATAGCGGTGCTGATATTTCCATGTTTATACAGGTAGCGGTGTAGATATTTCCATGTTTATACAGATAGTGGTGTAGATATTTCCATGTTTATACAGATAGCGGTGTTGATATTTCCATGTTTATACAGATAGCGGTGTAGATATCTCCATCTTAATACAGATGGCGGTGTAGATATTTATATGTTCATACAGATGGCGGTGCAGATATTTCCATGTTCATACAGATGGCGGTGTAGATATTTCCATGTTCATACAGATAGCGGTGTAGATATTTCCGTGTTCATACAGATAGCGGTGTAGATATTTCGATGTTCATACAGATAGCGGTTTAGATACTTCCATGTTCATACAGATAGAGGGGCTGATATTTCCATGTTCATACAGATAGCGGTGCTGATAATTCCATGTTTATACAGATAGCAGTGTAGATATTTCCATGTTTATACAGATAGCGCTGTAGATATTTCCATGTTTATACAGATAGCGGTGTAGGAATCTCCATCTTAATACAGATGGCCGTGTAGATATTTATGTGTTCATACAGATGGCGGTGAAGATATTTCCATGTTCATACAGATGGCGGTGTAGATATTTCCATGTTCATACAGATAGCGGTGTAGTTATTTCCATGTGTAAAGAGATAGCTGTGTAGATATTTCCATCTATATGCAGATAGCTGTGTAGATATTTCCATTTCCATGCAGATAGTGGTGTATATATTTCCATCTTCAAACAGACAGCGGTGTAGATATTTCCATGTTCATAGAGATAGCGGTGTAGATATTTCCATGTTTATACAGATAGCGGTGAAGATGTATGCATGTTTACACAGATAGCGGTGTGGATATTTCCATGTTCATCCAGAGGGCTGTGTAGATATATCCATGTTCATACAGATAGCGGTGTAGTTATTTCCATGTTCATACAGATAGCAGTATAGATATTTCCATGTTCATACAGATAGCGGTGCTGATATTTCCATGTTTATACAGGTAGCGGTGTAGATATTTCCATGCTTATACAGATAGCGGTGTAGATATTTCCATGTTTATACAGATAGCGGTGTAGATATCTCCATGTTAATACAGATGGCGGTGTAGATATTTATATGTTCATACAGATGGCGGTGCAGATATTTCCATGTTCATACAGATGGCGGTGTAGATATTTCCATATTCATACAGATAGCGGTGTAGTTATTTCCATGTGTAAAGAGATAGCTGTGTAGATATTTCCATGTATATGCAGATAGCAGTGTAGATATTTCCATCTATATGCAGATAGCGGTGTAGATATTTCCATGTTCAAACAGATAGCGGTGTAGTTATTTCCATGTTCATACAGATAGCGGTGCAGATATTTCCATGTTCATACAGATAGCAGTGTGGATATTTCCATGTTTATACAGATAGCGGTGAAGATGTATGCATGTTTACACAGATAGCGGTGTGGATATTTCCATGTTCATCCAGAGGGCTGTGTAGATATATCCATGTTCATACAGATAGCGGTGTAGATATTTCCATGTTCATACAGATAGCGGTGTAGATATTTCCATGTTCATAGAGATAGCGGTGCTGATATTTCCATGTTCATCCAGATGGCTGTGTAGTTATTTCCATGTTCATACAGATAGTGGTGTAGTTATTTCCATGTGTAAAGAGATAGCTGTGTAGATATTTTAATGTATATGCAGATAGCAGTGTAGATATTTCCATTTTCATGCAGATAGCGGTGTAGTTATTTCCATGTCCAAACAGATAGCGGTGTAGG
This sequence comes from Gorilla gorilla gorilla, assembly GCF_029281585.2. Lineage (NCBI taxonomy): Eukaryota > Metazoa > Chordata > Mammalia > Primates > Hominidae > Gorilla > Gorilla gorilla. Next base: position 10,915,531 of record NC_073235.2, on the reverse strand, counting down.
TATTTCCATGTTCATACAGATAGCGGTGTAGATATTTCCATGTTCATACCGATAGCGGTGCAGATATTTCCATGTTTATACAGATAGTGGTGAAGATGTATGCATGTTTACACAGATAGCGGTGTAGATATTTCCATGTTCATCCAGATGGCTGTGTAGATATATCCATGTTCATACAGATAGCGGTGTAGATATTTCCATGTTCATACAGATAGCGGTGTAGATATTTCCATGTTCATCCAGATGGCTGTGTAGATATATCCATGTTCATACTGATATCGGTGTAGATAATTCCATGTTCATACAGATAGCGGTGTAGCTATTTCCATTTTCATACACATAACGGTGTAGCTATTTCCATGTTCATACAGATAGCAGTGTAGATATTTCCATGTTCATGCAGATAGCGGTGTAGATATTTCCATTTTCATACAGAGAGCGGTGCTGATATTTCCGTGTTTATACAGATAGCGGTTTAGATATTTCCTTCTTAATACAGATGGAGGTGTAGATATTTATATGTTCAAACAGATGGCGGTGCAGATATTTCCATGTTCACACAGATGGTGGTGTAGATATTTCCATGTTTATAGATATAGCAGTGTAGTTATTTCCATGTGTAAAGAGATAGCTTTGTAGATATTTCCATGTATATGCAGATAGCTGTGTAGATATTTCCATTTTCATGCAGATAGCGGTGTAGATATTTCTATGTTCAAACAGATAGCGGTGTAGATATTTCCATGTTCAAACAGATAGCAGTTTAGATATTTCCTTTTTCATACAGATAGCAGTGTATATATTTCCACGTTTATACAGATAGCGGTGAAGGTGTATGCATGTTTACACAGATAGCGGTGTAGATATTTCCATGTTCATCCAGATGGCTGTGTAGATATATCCATGTTCATACAGATAGCGGTGTAGATATTTCCATGTTCATACAGATAGCGGTGTAGCTATTTCCATTTTCATACACATAACGGTGTAGCTATTTCCATGTTCATACAGATAGCGGTGTAGCTATTTCCATTTTCATACACATAACGGTGTAGCTATTTCCATGTTCATACAGATGGCGGTGTAGATATTTCCATGTTCATACAGATAGCGGTGAAGCTATTTCCATGTTCATACAGATAGCGGTGTAGATATTTCCATGTTCATCCAGATGGCTGTGTAGATTTATCCATGTTCATACAGATAGCGGTGTAGATATTTCCATGTTCATACAGATAGCGGTGTAGATATTTCCATTTTCATACAGAGAGCGGTGCTGATATTTCCGTGTTTATACAGATAGCGGTTTAGATATTTCCTTCTTAATACAGAATGCGGTGTAGATATTTATATGTTCAAACAGATGGCGGTGCAGATATTTCCATGTTCATACAGATGGTGGTGTAGATATTTCCATGTTTATAGATATAGCGGTGTAGTTATTTCCATGTGTAAAGAGATAGCTTTGTAGATATTTCCATGTATATGCAGATCGCTGTGTAGATATTTCCATTTCCATGCAGATAGCGGTGTAGATATTTCCATGTTCAAACAGATAGCAGTGTAGATATTTCCTTTTTCATACAGATAGCAGTGTAGATATTTCCAAGTTTATACAGATAGCGGTGTAGATGTGTGAATGTTTACACAGATAGCGGTGTAGATATTTCCATCTTCATACAGATAGTGGTGTAGATATTTCCATGTTCATCCAGATATCTGTGTAGATATATCCATGTTCATACAGATGGCGGTGAAGATATTTCCATGCTCATACAGATAGCGGTGTAGTTATTTCCATGTGTAAAGAGATAGCTGTGTAGATATTTCCATGTATATGCATATAGCTGTGTAGATATTTCCATTTTCATGCAGATAGCGGTTAATATATTTCCATGTTCAAACAGATAGCGGTGTAAATATTTCCATGTTCACACAGACGGTGGTGTAGATATTTCCATGTTCAAACAGATAGCGGTGTAGATATTTCCATGTTCATACAGATAGCGGTGTAGATATTTCCATGTTCATACAGATAGCGGTGTAGATATTTCCATGTTTATACAGATAGCGGTGAAGATCTATGCATGTTTACAGAGATAGCGGTGTAGACATTTCCATGTTCATCCAGATGGCTGTGTAGATATATCCATGTTCATACAGATAGCGGTGTAGCTATTTCCATGTTCATACAGATAGCGGTGTAGATATTTCCATGATCATACAGATAGCGGTGTAGATATTTCCATGTTCATACAGATAGCGGTGCTGATATTTCCTTGTTTATACAGGCAGCGGTGTAGATATTTCCATGTTTATACAGATAGCGGTTTAGATATTTCCTTCTTAATACAGATGGCGGTGTAGATATTTATATGTTCTTACAGATTTCGGTGTAGATATTTCCATGTTTATACAGATATCAGTGTAGATATCTCCATCTTAATACAGATGGCGGTGTAGATATTTATATGTTCATACAGATGGCGGTGCAGATATTTCCGTGTTCATACAGATGGCGGTGTAGATATTTCCATGTTCAAACAGATAGCGGTGTAGTTATTTCCATGTGTAAAGAGATAGCTGTGCAGATATTTAAATGAATATGCAGACAGCAGTGTAGATATTTCCATTTTCATGCAGATAGCGGTGTAGATATTTCCATGTTCAAACAGATAGCAGTGTAGATATTTCCATGCTCATACAGATAGCGGTGTGGATATTTCCATGTTCATACAGATAGCGGTGTAGATATTTCCATGTTTATACAGATAGCGGAGAAGTTCTATGCATGTTTACACAGATAGCGGTGTAGATATTTCCATGTTCATCCAGATGGCTGTGTAGATATATCCATGTTCATACAGATAGCGGTGTAGATATTTCCATGTTCATACAGATAGCGGTGTAGATATTTCCATGTTCATCCAGATGGCTGTGTAGATATATCCATGTTCATACAGACAGCGGTGTAGATATTTCCATGTTCAGACAGATAGTGGTGTAGCTATTTCCATGTTCATACAGATAACGGTGTAGATATTTCCATGTTCATACAGAAAGCAGTGTAGATATTTCCATGTTCATACAGATAGCGATGTAGATATTTCCATGTTCATACAGATAGCGGTGCTGATATTTCCATGTTTAAACAGGCAGCGGTGTAGATATTTCCATGTTTATACAGATAGCGGTTTAGATATTTCCTTCTTAATACAGATGGCGGTGTAGATATTTATATGTTCATAGAGACGGCGGTGCAGATATTTCCATCTTCATACAGATAGCAGTGTAGATATTTCCATGTTCATACAGATTGCGGTGTAGATATTTCCATGGTTATACAGATAGCGTTGTAGATATTTCCATGTTTATACAGATAGCGGTGTAGATATTTCCATGTTTATTCAGATAGCGGTGTAGATATCTACATCTTAATACAGATGGCGGTGTAGATATTTATATGTTCATACAGATGGCGGTGCAGATATTTCCATGTTCATACAGATGGCGGTGTAGATATTTCCATGTTCATACAGATAGCGGTGTAGTTATTTCCATGTGTAAAGAGATAGCTGTGTAGATATTTCCATGTATATGCAGATATCTGTGTAGATATTTCCATTTTCATGCAGATAGCGGTGTATGTATTTCCATCTTCAAACAGATAGCGGTGTAGATATTTCCATGTTCATACAGATAGCGGTGTAGATATTTCCATGTTTATACAGATAGCGGTGAAGATATATGTATGTTTACACAGATAGCGGTGTGGATATTTCCATGTTCATCCAGAGGGCTGTGTAGAAATATCCATGTTCATACAGATAGCGGTGTAGATATTTCCATGTTCATACAGATAGCGGTGCTGATATTTCCATGTTTATACAGGTAGCGGTGTAGATATTTCCATGTTTATACAGACAGCGGTGTAGATATTTCCATGTTCATACAGATAGCGGTGCTGATATTTCCATGTTTATACAGGTAGCGGTGTAGATATTTCCATGTTTATACAGATAGCGGTGTAGATATCTCCATCTTAATACAGATGGCGGTGTAGATATTTATATGTTCATACAGATGGTGGTGCAGATATTTCCATGTTCATGCAGATGGCGGTGTGGATATTTCCATGTTCATACAGATAGCGGTGTAGTTATTTCCATGTGTAGTGATATAGCTGTGTAGATATTTCCATGTATATGCAGATAGCAGTGCAGATATTTCCATGTATATGCAGATAGCAGTGTAGATATTTCCATTTTCATGCAGATAGCGGTGTAGATATTTCCATGTTCAAACAGATAGCGGTGTAGATATTTCCATGTTCATACAGATAGCGGTGTAGATATTTCCATGTTCATACAGATAGCGGTGTAGATATTTCCATGTTTATACAGATAGCGGTGAAGATGTATGCTTGTTTACACAGATAGCGGTGTAGATATTTCCATGTTCATACAGATAGTGGTGTAGATATTTCCATGTTCCTCCAGATGGCTGTGTAGATATATCCATGTTCATACAGATAGTGGAGTAGATATTTCCATGTTCATACAGATAGGGGTGCTGATATTTCCTTGTTTATACAGGCAGCGGTGTAGCTATTTCCATGTTCCTACAGATAGCGGTGTAGATATTTCCATGTTCATACAGATAGCGGTGCTGATATTTCCATGTTTATACAGGCAGCGGTGTAGATATTTCCATGATTATACAGATAGCGGTTTAGATATTTCCTTCTTAATACAGATGGCAGTGTATTTATATGTTCATACAGATGGCGGAGTAGATATTTCCATGTTTATACAGATAGCAGTGTAGATATCTCCATCTTAATACAGGTGGCGGTGTAGATATTTATATGTTCATACAGATGGCGGTGCAGATATTTCCATGTTCATACAGATGGCGGTGTAGTTATTTCCATGCTCATACAGATAGTGGTGTAGTTATTTCCATGTGTAAAGACATAGCTGTGTAGATATTTAAATGTATATGCAGATAGCAGTGTAGATATTTCCATTTTCATGCAGATAGCGGTGTAGTTATTTCCATGTCCAAACAGATAGCGGTGTAGGTATTTCCTTGTTCATACAGATAGCTGTGCAGATATTTCCATGTTCATACCGAGAGCGGTGCAGATATTTCCATGTTTATACAGATAGTGGTGAAGATGTATGCATGTTTACACAGATAGCGGTGTAGATATTTCCATGTTCATCCAGATGGCTGTGTAGATATATCCATGTTCATACAGATAGCGGTGTAGATATTTCCATGTTCATACAGATAGCGGTGTAGCTATTTCCATTTTCATACACATAACGGTGTAGCTATTTCCATGTTCATACAGATAGCAGTGTAGATATTTCCATGTTCATACAGATAGCCGTGTAGATACATCCATTTTCCTACAGAGAGCGGTGCTGATATTTCCGTGTTCATACAGATAGCGGTTTAGATATGTCCTTCTTTATACAGATGGCGGTGTAGATATTTATATGTTCAAAGAGATGGCGGTGCAGATATTTCCATGTTCATACAGATGGTGGTGTAGATATTTCCATGTTTATAGATATAGCGGTGTAGTTATTTCCATGTGTAAAGAGATAGCTGTGAAGATATTTCCATGTATATGCAGATAGCTTTGTAGATATTTCCATTTTCATGCAGATAGCGGTGTAGATATTTACATGTTCAAACAGATAGCGGTGTGGATATTTCCATGTTCATGCAGATAGCGGTGTAGATATTTCCATGTTCATACAGATAGCGGTGTAGATATTTCCAGGTTCATACAGATAGCGGTGCTGATATTTCCATGTTTATACAGGTAGCGGTGTAGATATTTCCATGTTTATACAGATAGCGGTGTAGATATTTCCATGTTTATACAGACAGCGGTGTAGATATTTCCATGTTTATTCAGATAGCCGTGTAGATATCTCCATCTTAATAGAGATGACGGTGTAGATATTTATATGTTCATACAGATGGCGGTGCAGAAATTTTCATTTTCATACAGATGGCGGTGTAGATATTTCCATGTTCATACAGATAGCGGTGTAGTTATTTCCATGTGTAAAGAGAAATCTGTGTAGATATTTCCATCTATATGCAGATAGCTGTGTAGATATTTCCATTTTCATGCAGATAGCGGTGTATATATTTCCATCTTCAAACAGATAGCGGTGTAGATATTTCCATGTTCATAGAGATAGCGGTGTAGATATTTCCATGTTTATACAGATAGCGGTGAAGATGTTTGCATGTTTACACAGATAGCGGTGTGGATATTTCCATGTTCATCCAGAGGGCTGTGTAGATATATCCATGTTCATACAGATAGCGGTGTAGATATTTCCATGTTCATACAGATAGCAGTGTATATATTTCCATGTTCATACAGATAGCGGTGCTGATATTTCCATGTTTATACAGGTAGCGGTGTAGATATTTCCATGTTTATACAGATAGCGGTGTAGATATTTCCATGTTTGTACAGATAGCGGTGTAGATATTTCCATGTTTATACAGATAGCGGTGTAGATATCTCCATCTTAATACAGATGGCGGTGTAGATATTTATATGTTCATACAGATGGCGGTGCAGATATTTCCATGTTCATACAGATGGCGGTGTAGATATTTCCATGTTCATACAGATAGCGGTTTAGTTATTTCCATGGGTAAAGAGATAGCTGTGTAGATATTTCCATGTATATGCAGATAGCAGTGTAGATATTTCCATCTATATGCAGATAGCGGTGTAGATATTTCCATGTTCAAACAGATAGCGGTGTAGATATTTCCATGTTCATACAGATAGCGGTGCAGATATTTCCATGTTCATACAGATAGCAGTGTAGATATTTCCATGTTTATACAGATAGCGGTGAAGATGTATGCATGTTTACACAGATAGCGGTGTATATATTTCCATGTTCATCCAGATGGCTGTGTAGATATATCCATGTTCATACAGATAGCGGTGTAGGTATTTCCATGTTCATACAGATAGCGGTGTAGATATTTCCATGTTCATGCAGATGGCTGTGTAGATATATCCATGTGCATTCAGATAGCGGTGTAGATATTTCCATGTTCATACAGATAGCGGTGTAGCTATTTCCATGTTCATACAGATAACGGTGTAGCTATTTCCATGTTCATACAGATAGCAGTGCAGATATTTCCATGTTCATACAGATATCGGTGTAGATATTTCCATGTTTATTCAGATAGCGGTGTAGATATCTCCATCTTAATACAGATGGCGGTGTAGATATTTATATGTTCATACAGATGGCCGTGCAGATATTTCCATGTTCATACACATGGCGGTGTAGATATGTCCATGTTCATACAAATAGCGGTGTAGTTATTTCCATGTGTAAAGAGATTGCTGTGTAGATATTTCCATCTATATGCAGAGAGTTGTGTAGATATTTCCATTTTCATGCAGATAGCGATGTATATATTTCCATGTTAAAACAGATAGTGTTGTAGATATTTCCATGTTCATACAGATAGCGGTGTAGATATTTCCATGTTTATACAGATAGCGGTGAAGATGAATGCATGTTTACACAGATAGCGGTGTGGATATTTCCATGTTCATCCAGAGGGCTGTGTAGATATATCCATGTTCATACAGATAGCGGTGTAGATATTTCCATGTTCATACAGATAGCGGTATAGATATTTCCATGTTCATACAGATAGCGGTGCTGATATTTCCATGTTCATCCAGATGGCTGTGTAGTTATTTCCATGTTCATACAGATAGTGTTGTAGTTATTTCCGTGTGTAAAGAGATAGCTGTGTAGATATTTTAATGTATATGCAGATAGCAGTGTAGATATTTCCATTTTCATGCAGATAGCGGTGTAGTTATTTCCATGTCCAAACAGATAGCGGTGTAGGTATTTCCATGTTCATACAGATAGCGGTGAAGATATTTCCATGTTCATACCGATAGCGGTGCAGATATTTCCATGTTTATACAGATAGTGGTGAAGATGTATGCATGTTTACACAGATAGCGGTGTAGATATTTCCATGTTCATCCAGATGGCTGTGTAGATATATCCATGTTCATACAGATAGCGGTGTAGATATTTCCATGTTCATACAGATAGCGGTGTAGCTATTTCCATTTTCATACACATAACGGTGTAGCAATTTCCATGTTCATACAGATAGCAGTGTAGATATTTCCATGTTCATACAGATAGCGGTTTAGATATTTCCATTTTCATAGAGAGAGCGGTGCTGATATTTCTGTGTATATACAGATAGCGGTTTAGATATTTCCTTCTTAATACAGATGGCGGTGTAGATATTTATATGTTCAAACAGATGGCGGTGCAGATATTTCCATGTTCATACATATGGTGGTGTAGATATTTCCATGTTTATAGATATAGCGGTGTCGTTATTTCCATGTGTAAAGAGATAGCTGTGTAGATATTTCCATGTATATGCAGATAGCTTTGTAGATATTTCCATTTTCATGCAGATAGCGGTGTAGATATTTACATGTTCAAACTGATAGCGGTGTAGATATTTCCATGTTCATTCAGATAGCTTTGTAGATATTTCCATGTTCATGCAGATAGCGGTTTAGATATTTCCATGTTCATGCAGATAGCGGTGTAGATATTTCCAGGTTCATACAGATAGCGGTGCTGATATTTCCATGTTTATACAGGTAGCGGTGTAGATATTTCCATGTTTATACAGATAGCTGTGTAGATATTTCCATGTTTATACAGATAGCGGTGTAGTTATTTCCATGTGTAAAGAGATAGCTGTGTAGATATTTCCATCTATATGCAGATAGCTGTGTAGATATTTCCATTTTCATGCAGATAGCGGTGTATATATTTCCATCTTCAAACAGATAGCGGTGTAGATATTTTCATGTTCATAGAGATAGCGGTGTAGATATTTCCATGTTTATACAGATAGCGGTGAAGATGTATGCATGTTTACACAGATAGCTGTGTGGATATTTCCATGTTCATCCAGAGGGCTGTGTAGATATATCCATGTTCATACAGATAGCGGTGTAGATATTTCCATGTTCATATAGATAGCAGTGTAGATATTTCCATGTTCATACAGATAGCGGTGCTGATATTTCCATGTTTATACAGGTAGCGGTGTAGATATTTCCATGTTTATACAGATAGCGGTGTAGATATTTCCATGTTTATACAGATAGCAGTGTAGATATTTCCATGTTTATACAGATAGCGGTGTAGATATCTCCATCTTAATACAGATGGCGGTGTAGATATTTATATGTTCATACAGATGGCGGTGCAGATATTTCCATGTTCATACAGATGGCGGTGTAGATATTTCCATGTTCATACAGATAGCGGTGTAGTTATTTCCATGTGTAAAGAGATAGCTGTGTAGATATTTCATGTATATGCAGATAGCAGTGTAGATATTTCCATTTTCATGCAGATAGCGGTGTAGATATTTCCATGTTCAAACAGATAGCAGTGTAGATATTTCCATGTTCATACAGATAGCGGTGCAGATATTTCCATGTTCATACAGATAGCAGTGTAGATATTTCCATGTTTATACAGATAGCGGTGAAGATGTATGCATGTTTACACAGATAGCGGTATAGGTATTTCCATGTTCATCCAGATGGCTGTGTATATATATCCATGTTCATACAGATAGCGGTTTAGATATTTCCATGTTCATACAGATAGCGGTGTAGTTATTTCCATGTGTAAAGAGATTGCTGTGTAGATATTTCCATCTATATGCAGATAGCTGTGTAGATATTTCCATTTTCATGCAGATAGCGATGTATATAATTCCATCTTCAAACAGATAGCGGTGTAGATATTTCCATGTTCATACAGATAGCGTTGTAGATATTTCCATGTTTATACAGATAGCGGTGAAGATGTATGCATGTTTACACAGATAGCGGTGTGGATGTTTCCATGTTCATCCAGAGGGCTGTGTAGATATATCCATGTTCATACAGATAGCGGTGTAGATATTTCCATGTTCATACAGATAGCGGTGTAGGTATTTCCATGTTCATACCGATAGCGGTGCTGATATTTCCATGTTCATTCAGATAGCGGTGTAGATATTTCAATGTGTAAAGAGATAGCTGTGTAGATATTTCCATCTATATGCAGATAGCTGTGTAGATATTTCCATTTTCATGCAGATAGCTGTGTATATATTTCCATCTTCAAACAGATAGCGGTGTAGATATTTCCATGTTCATAGAGATAGCGGTGTAGATATTTCCATGTTTATACAGATAGCGGTGAAGATGTATGCATGTTTACACAGACAGCGGTGTAGAGATTTCCATGTTCATCCAGAGGGCTGTGTACGTATATCCATGTTCATACAGATAGCGGTGTAGATATTTCCATGTTCATACAGATAGCGGTGTAGATATTTCCATGTTCATACAGATAGCGGTGCTGATATTTCCATGTTTATACAGGTAGCGGTGTAGATATTTCCATGTTTATGCAGATAGCGGTGTAGATATTTCCATGTTTATACAGATAGCGGTGTTGATATTTCCATGTTTATACAGATAGCGGTGTAGATATCTCCATCTTAATACAGATGGCGGTGTAGATATTTATATGTTCATACAGATGGCGGTGCAGATATTTCCATGTTCATACAGATGGCGGCGTAGATATTTCCATGTTCATACAGATAGCGGTGTGGTTATTTCCATGTGTAAAGAGATAGCTGTGAAGATATTTCCATCTATATGCAGATAGCTGTGTAGATATTTCCATTTTCATGCAGATAGCGGTGTATATATTTCCATCTTCAAACAGATGGCGGTGTAGGTATTTCCATGTTCATACAGATGGCGGTGTAGATATTTCCATGTTCATACAGATAGCGGTGTAGATATTTCCGTGTTCATACAGATAGCGGTGTAGATATTTCCGTGTTCATACAGATAGCGGTGTAGATAATTCCATGTTCATACAGATAGCGGTGTAGATACTTCCATGTTCATACAGATAGAGGGGCTGATATTTCCAAGTTCATACAGATAGCGGTGCTGATATTTCCATGTTTATACAGATAGCGGTGTAGATATTTCCATGTTTATACAGATAGCGGTGTAGATATTTCCATGTTCATACAGATAGCGGTGTAGGAATCTCCATCTTAATTCAGATGGCGGTGTAGATATTTATGTGTTCATACAGATGGCGGTGAAGATATTTCCATGTTCATACAGATGGCGGTGTAGATATTTCCATGTTCATACAGATAGCGGTGAAGCTATTTCCATGTTCATACAGATAGCGGTGTAGATATTTCCATGTTCATCCAGATGGCTGTGTAGATATATCCATGTTCATACAGATAGCGGTGTAGATATTTCCATGTTCGTACAGATTGCGGTGTAGATATTTCCATGTTCATACAGATAGCCTTGTAGACATTTCCATGTTTATACAGATAGCGGTGAAGATGTATGCATGTTTACACAGATAGCGGTGTAGATATTTCCATGTTCATACAGATAGCGGTGTAGATATTTCAATGTTCATACAGATAGCGGTTTAGATATTTCCTTCTTAATACAGATGGCGGTGTAGATATTTATATGTTCATACAGATGGCGGTGCAGATATTTCCAATTTCATACAGATGGCGGTGTAGATATTTCCATGTTCACACAGACGGTGGTGTAGATATTTCCATGTTCATTCAGATAGCGGTGCTGATATTTCCATGTTTATACAGGTAGTGGTGTAGATATTTCCATGTTTATACAGATAGCGGTGTAGATATTTCCATGTTTATACAGATAGCGGTGCAGATATTTCCATGTTTATACAGATAGCAGTGTAGATATCTCCATCTTAATACAGATGGCGGTGTAGATATTTATATGTTCATACAGATGGCGGTGCAGATATTTCCATGTTCAGATGGCGGTGTAGATATTTCCATGTTCATACAGATAGCGGTGTAGTTATTTCCATGTGTAAAGAGGTAGCTGTGTAGATATTTAAATGTATATGCAGATAGCAGTGTAGATATTTCCATTTTCATGCAGATAGCGGTGTAGATATTTCCATGTTCATACAGATAGCGGTGTAGATATTTCCATGTTCATACAGATAGCGGTGTAGATATTTCCATGTTTATACAGATAGCGGTGAAGATCTATGCATGTTTACAGAGATAGCGGTGTAGATATTTACATGTTCATCCAGATGGCTGTATAGATATATCCATGTTCATACAGATAGCGGTGTAGCTATTTGCATGTTCATACAGATAGCGGTGTAGATATTTCCATTTTCATACAGATAGCGGTGTAGATATTTCCATGTTCATACAGATAGCGGTGCTGATATTTCCTTGTTTATACAGGCAGCGGTGTAGATATTTCCATGTTTATACAGATAGCGGTTTAGATATTTCCTTCTTAATACAGATGGCGGTGTAGATATTTATATGTTCATACAGATGGCGGTGTAGATATTTCCATGTTTATACAGATATCAGTGTAGATATCTCCATCTTAATACAGATGGTGGTGTAGATATTTATATGTTCATACAGATGGCGGTGCAGATATTTCCGTGTTCATTCAGATGGCGGTGTAGATATTTCCATGTTCAAACAGATAGCGGTGTAGTTATTTCCATGTGTAAAGTGATAGCTGTGCAGATATTTAAATGAATATGCATATAGCAGTGTAGATATTTCCATTTTCATGCAGATAGCGGTGTAGATATTTCCATGTTCAAACAGATAGCGGTGTAGATATTTCCATGCTCTTACAGATAGCGGTGTGGATATTTCCATGTTCATAGAGATAGCGGTGTAGATATTTCCATGTTTATACAGATAGCGGTGAAGATCTATGCATGTTTACACAGATAGCGGTGTAGATATTTCCATGTTCATCCAGATGGCTGTGTAGATATATCCATGTTCATACAGATAGCGGTGTAGATATTTCCATGTTCATACAGATAGCGGTGTAGATATTTCCATGCTCATCCAGAAGGCTGTGTAGATCTATCCATGTTCATACAGATAGCGGTGTAGATATTTCCATGTTCATACAGATGGTGGTGTAGCTATTTCCATGTTCATACAGATAACGGTGTAGCTATTTCCATGTTCATACAGACAGCAGTGTAGATATTTCCATGTTCATACAGATAGTGATGTAGATATTTCCATGTTCATACAGATAGCGGTGCTGATATTTCCATGTTTATACAGGCAGCGGTGTATATATTTCCATGGTTATACGGATAGCGGTTTAGATATTTCCTTCTTAATACAGATGGCGGTGTAGATATTTATATGTTCATACAGATGGCGGTGCAGATATTTCCATGTTCATACAGATGGCGGTGTAGATATTTCCATGTTCATACAGATAGCGGTGTAGTTATTTCCATGTGTAAAGAGATAGCTGTGTAGATATTTCCATCTATATGCAGATAGCTGTGTAGATATTTCCATTTCCATGCAGATAGTGGTGTATATATTTCCATCTTCAAACAGACAGCGGTGTAGATATTTCCATGTTCATAGAGATAGCGGTGTAGATATTTCCATGTTTATACAGATAGCGGTGAAGATGTATGCATGTTTACACAGATAGCGGTGTGGATATTTCCATGTTCATCCAGAGGGCTGTGTAGATATATCCATGTTCATACAGATAGCGGTGTAGTTATTTCCATGTTCATACAGATAGCAGTATAGATATTTCCATGTTCATACAGATAGCGGTGCTGATATTTCCATGTTTATACAGGTAGCGGTGTAGATATTTCCATGCTTATACAGATAGCGGTGTAGATATTTCCATGTTTATACAGATAGCGGTGTAGATATCTCCATGTTAATACAGATGGCGGTGTAGATATTTATATGTTCATACAGATGGCGGTGCAGATATTTCCATGTTCATACAGATGGCGGTGTAGATATTTCCATATTCATACAGATAGCGGTGTAGTTATTTCCATGTGTAAAGAGATAGCTGTGTAGATATTTCCATGTATATGCAGATAGCAGTGTAGATATTTCCATCTATATGCAGATAGCGGTGTAGATATTTCCATGTTCAAACAGATAGCGGTGTAGTTATTTCCATGTTCATACAGATAGCGGTGCAGATATTTCCATGTTCATACAGATAGCAGTGTGGATATTTCCATGTTTATACAGATAGCGGTGAAGATGTATGCATGTTTACACAGATAGCGGTGTGGATATTTCCATGTTCATCCAGAGGGCTGTGTAGATATATCCATGTTCATACAGATAGCGGTGTAGATATTTCCATGTTCATACAGATAGCGGTGTAGATATTTCCATGTTCATAGAGATAGCGGTGCTGATATTTCCATGTTCATCCAGATGGCTGTGTAGTTATTTCCATGTTCATACAGATAGTGGTGTAGTTATTTCCATGTGTAAAGAGATAGCTGTGTAGATATTTTAATGTATATGCAGATAGCAGTGTAGATATTTCCATTTTCATGCAGATAGCGGTGTAGTTATTTCCATGTCCAAACAGATAGCGGTGTAGGTATTTCCATGTTCATACAGATAGCGGTGTAGATATTTCCATGTTCATACCGATAGCGGTGCAGATATTTCCATGTTTATACAGATAGTGGTGAAGATGTATGCATGTTTACACAGATAGCGGTGTAGATATTTCCATGTTCATCCAGATGGCTGTGTAGATATATCCATGTTCATACAGATAGCGGTGTAGATATTTCCATGTTCATACAGATAGCGGTGTAGATATTTCCATGTTCATCCAGATGGCTGTGTAGATATATCCATGTTCATACTGATATCGGTGTAGATAATTCCATGTTCATACAGATAGCGGTGTAGCTATTTCCATTTTCATACACATAACGGTGTAGCTATTTCCATGTTCATACAGATAGCAGTGTAGATATTTCCATGTTCATGCAGATAGCGGTGTAGATATTTCCATTTTCATACAGAGAGCGGTGCTGATATTTCCGTGTTTATACAGATAGCGGTTTAGATATTTCCTTCTTAATACAGATGGAGGTGTAGATATTTATGTGTTCAAACAGATGGCGGTGCAGATATTTCCATGTTCACACAGATGGTGGTGTAGATATTTCCATGTTTATAGATATAGCAGTGTAGTTATTTCCATGTGTAAAGAGATAGCTTTGTAGATATTTCCATGTATATGCAGATAGCTGTGTAGATATTTCCATTTTCATGCAGATAGCGGTGTAGATATTTCTATGTTCAAACAGATAGCGGTGTAGATATTTCCATGTTCAAACAGATAGCAGTTTAGATATTTCCTTTTTCATACAGATAGCAGTGTATATATTTCCACGTTTATACAGATAGCGGTGAAGGTGTATGCATGTTTACACAGATAGCGGTGTAGATATTTCCATCTTCATAGAGATAGCGGTGTAGATATTTCCATGTTCATCCAGATGGCTGTGTAGATATATCCATGTTCATACAGATGGCGGTGAAGATATTTCCATGTTCATACAGATAGCGGTGTAGTTATTTCCATGTGTAAAGAGATAGATCTGTAGGTATTTCCATGTATATTCAGATAGCTGTGTAGATATTTCCATTTTCATGCAGATAGCGGTTTAGATATTTCCATGTTCAAACAGATAGCGGTGTAGATATTTCCATGTTCATTCAGATAGCGGTGTAGATATTTCCATGTTTATACAGATAGAGGTGAAGTTGTATGCATGTTTACACAGATAGCGGTGTAGATATTCCCATGTTCATACAGATCACGGTGTAGATTTTTCCATGTTCATCCAGATGGATGTGTAGACATATCCATGTTCATACAGATGGCTGTGAAGGTATTTCCATGTTCATACAGATAGCGGTGTAGATATTTCCATGTTCATACAGATAGCGGTGTAGATATTTCCATGTTCATACAGATGGCTGTGTAGATATATCCATGTTCATACAGATGGCGTTGAAGATATTTCCATGTTCATACAGATAGTGGTGTAGCTATTTCCATGTTCATACAGATATCGGTGTAGATATCTCCATCTTAATACAGATGGCGGTGTAGATATTTATATGTTCATACAGATGGCGGTGCAGATATTTCCATGTACATACAGATGGCGGTGTAGATATTTCCATGTTCATACAGATAGCGGTGTAGTTATTTCCATGTGTAAAGAGATAGCTGTGTAGATATTGCCATGTATATGCAGATAGCTGTGAAGATATTTCCATTTTCATGCAGGTAGCGGTGTATATATTTCCATCTTCAAACAGATAGCGGTGTAGATATTTCCATGTTCATACAGATAGCGGTGTAGATATTTCCATGTTTATTCAGATAGCGGTGAAGGTGTATGCATGTTTACACAGATAGCGGAGTGGATATTTCCATGTTCATCCAGAGGTCTGTTTAGATATATCCATGTTCACACAGATGGCGGTGAAGATTTTTCCATGTTCATACAGATAGCGGTGTAGATATTTCCATGTTCATACAGATAGCGGTGTAGATATTTCCATGTTCATACAGATAGCGGTGTAGCTATTTCCATGTTCAAACAGATAGCGGTGTAGATATTTCCATGTTCATCCAGATGGCTGTGTAGATATATCCATGTTCAAACAGATGGCGGTGAAGATATTTCCATGTTCATACAGATAGCGGTGTAGATATTTCCATGTTTATACAGATAGCGGTGTAGATATTTCCATTTTCATGCAGATAGCGGTGCAGATATTTCCATGTTCATACAGATAGCAGTGTAGATATTTCCATGTTTATACAGATAGCGGCGAAGATGAATGCATGTTTACACAGATAGCGGTGTAGATATTTCCATGTTCATCCAGATGGCTGTGTAGATATATCCATGTTCATACAGATAGCGGTGTAGATATTTCCATGTTCTTACAGATAGCGGTGAAGGTAATTCCATGTTCATCCAGATGGCTGTGTAGATACATCCATGTTCATACAGATAGCGGTGTAGATATTTCCATGTTCATCCAGATAGCGGTGTAGCTATTTCCATGTTCATACAGATAACGGTGTAGCTATTTCCATGTTCATACAGATAGCAGTGTAGATATTTCCATGTTCATACAGATAGCGGTGTAGATATTTCCATGTTTATTCAGATAGCGGTGTAGATATCTCCATCTTAATACAGATGGTTGTGTAGATGTTTATATGTTCATACAGATGGCCGTGCAGATATTTCCATGTTCATACACATGGTGGTGTAGATATGTCCATGTTCATACAGATAGCGGTGTAGTTATTTCCATGTGTAAAGAGATTGCTGTGTAGATATTTCCATCTATATGCAGATAGCTGTGTAGGTATTTCCATTTTCATGCAGATAGCGATGTATATATTTCCATCTTCAAACAGATAGTGTTGTAGATATTTCCATGTTCATACAGATAGCGGTGTAGATATTTCCATGTTCATACAGATAGCGGTGCTGGTATTTCCATGTTCATACAGATAGTGGTGCTGATATTTCCATGTTCATTCAGATAGCGGTGTAGATATTTCAATGTGTAAAGAGATAGCTGTGTAGATATTTCCATCTATATGCAGATAGCTGTGTAGATATTTCCATTTTCATGCAGATAGCTGTGTATATATTTCCATCTTCAAACAGATAGCGGTGTAGATATTTCCATGTTCATAGAGATAGCGGTGTAGATATTTCCATGTTTATACAGATAGCGGTGAAGATGTATGCATGTTTACACAGATAGCGGTGTAGAGATTTCCATGTTCATCCAGAGGGCTGTGTACGTATATCCATGTTCATACAGATAGCGGTGTAGATATTTCCATGTTCATACAGATAGCGGTGTAGATATTTCCATATTCATACAGATAGCGGTGCTGATATTTCCATGTTTATACAGGTAGCGGTGTAGATATTTCCATGTTTATACAGATAGTGGTGTAGATATTTCCATGTTTATACAGATAGCGGTGTTGATATTTCCATGTTTATACAGATAGCGGTGTAGATATCTCCATCTTAATACAGATGGCGGTGTAGATATTTATATGTTCATACAGATGGCGGTGCAGATATTTCCATGTTCATACAGATGGCGGTGTAGATATTTCCATGTTCATACAGATAGCGGTGTAGATATTTCCGTGTTCATACAGATAGCGGTGTAGATATTTCGATGTTCATACAGATAGCGGTTTAGATACTTCCATGTTCATACAGATAGAGGGGCTGATATTTCCATGTTCATACAGATAGCGGTGCTGATAATTCCATGTTTATACAGATAGCAGTGTAGATATTTCCATGTTTATACAGATAGCGCTGTAGATATTTCCATGTTTATACAGATAGCGGTGTAGGAATCTCCATCTTAATACAGATGGCCGTGTAGATATTTATGTGTTCATACAGATGGCGGTGAAGATATTTCCATGTTCATACAGATGGCGGTGTAGATATTTCCATGTTCATACAGATAGCGGTGTAGTTATTTCCATGTGTAAAGAGATAGCTGTGTAGATATTTCCATCTATATGCAGATAGCTGTGTAGATATTTCCATTTCCATGCAGATAGTGGTGTATATATTTCCATCTTCAAACAGACAGCGGTGTAGATATTTCCATGTTCATAGAGATAGCGGTGTAGATATTTCCATGTTTATACAGATAGCGGTGAAGATGTATGCATGTTTACACAGATAGCGGTGTGGATATTTCCATGTTCATCCAGAGGGCTGTGTAGATATATCCATGTTCATACAGATAGCGGTGTAGTTATTTCCATGTTCATACAGATAGCAGTATAGATATTTCCATGTTCATACAGATAGCGGTGCTGATATTTCCATGTTTATACAGGTAGCGGTGTAGATATTTCCATGCTTATACAGATAGCGGTGTAGATATTTCCATGTTTATACAGATAGCGGTGTAGATATCTCCATGTTAATACAGATGGCGGTGTAGATATTTATATGTTCATACAGATGGCGGTGCAGATATTTCCATGTTCATACAGATGGCGGTGTAGATATTTCCATATTCATACAGATAGCGGTGTAGTTATTTCCATGTGTAAAGAGATAGCTGTGTAGATATTTCCATGTATATGCAGATAGCAGTGTAGATATTTCCATCTATATGCAGATAGCGGTGTAGATATTTCCATGTTCAAACAGATAGCGGTGTAGTTATTTCCATGTTCATACAGATAGCGGTGCAGATATTTCCATGTTCATACAGATAGCAGTGTGGATATTTCCATGTTTATACAGATAGCGGTGAAGATGTATGCATGTTTACACAGATAGCGGTGTGGATATTTCCATGTTCATCCAGAGGGCTGTGTAGATATATCCATGTTCATACAGATAGCGGTGTAGATATTTCCATGTTCATACAGATAGCGGTGTAGATATTTCCATGTTCATAGAGATAGCGGTGCTGATATTTCCATGTTCATCCAGATGGCTGTGTAGTTATTTCCATGTTCATACAGATAGTGGTGTAGTTATTTCCATGTGTAAAGAGATAGCTGTGTAGATATTTTAATGTATATGCAGATAGCAGTGTAGATATTTCCATTTTCATGCAGATAGCGGTGTAGTTATTTCCATGTCCAAACAGATAGCGGTGTAGGTATTTCCATGTTCATACAGATAGCGGTGTAGATATTTCCATGTTCATACCGATAGCGGTGCAGATATTTCCATGTTTATACAGATAGTGGTGAAGATGTATGCATGTTTACACAGATAGCGGTGTAGATATTTCCATGTTCATCCAGATGGCTGTGTAGATATATCCATGTTCATACAGATAGCGGTGTAGATATTTCCATGTTCATACAGATAGCGGTGTAGATATTTCCATGTTCATCCAGATGGCTGTGTAGATATATCCATGTTCATACTGATATCGGTGTAGATAATTCCATGTTCATACAGATAGCGGTGTAGCTATTTCCATTTTCATACACATAACGGTGTAGCTATTTCCATGTTCATACAGATAGCAGTGTAGATATTTCCATGTTCATGCAGATAGCGGTGTAGATATTTCCATTTTCATACAGAGAGCGGTGCTGATATTTCCGTGTTTATACAGATAGCGGTTTAGATATTTCCTTCTTAATACAGATGGAGGTGTAGATATTTATATGTTCAAACAGATGGCGGTGCAGATATTTCCATGTTCACACAGATGGTGGTGTAGATATTTCCATGTTTATAGATATAGCAGTGTAGTTATTTCCATGTGTAAAGAGATAGCTTTGTAGATATTTCCATGTATATGCAGATAGCTGTGTAGATATTTCCATTTTCATGCAGATAGCGGTGTAGATATTTCTATGTTCAAACAGATAGCGGTGTAGATATTTCCATGTTCAAACAGATAGCAGTTTAGATATTTCCTTTTTCATACAGATAGCAGTGTATATATTTCCACGTTTATACAGATAGCGGTGAAGGTGTATGCATGTTTACACAGATAGCGGTGTAGATATTTCCATCTTCATAGAGATAGCGGTGTAGATATTTCCATGTTCATCCAGATGGCTGTGTAGATATATCCATGTTCATACAGATGGCGGTGAAGATATTTCCATGTTCATACAGATAGCGGTGTAGTTATTTCCATGTGTAAAGAGATAGATCTGTAGGTATTTCCATGTATATTCAGATAGCTGTGTAGATATTTCCATTTTCATGCAGATAGCGGTTTAGATATTTCCATGTTCAAACAGATAGCGGTGTAGATATTTCCATGTTCATTCAGATAGCGGTGTAGATATTTCCATGTTTATACAGATAGAGGTGAAGTTGTATGCATGTTTACACAGATAGCGGTGTAGATATTCCCATGTTCATACAGATCACGGTGTAGATTTTTCCATGTTCATCCGGATGGATGTGTAGACATATCCATGTTCATACAGATGGCTGTGAAGGTATTTCCATGTTCATACAGATAGCGGTGTAGATATTTCCATGTTCATACAGATAGCGGTGTAGATATTTCCATGTTCATACAGATGGCTGTGTAGATATATCCATGTTCATACAGATGGCGTTGAAGATATTTCCATGTTCATACAGATAGTGGTGTAGCTATTTCCATGTTCATACAGATATCGGTGTAGATATCTCCATCTTAATACAGATGGCGGTGTAGATATTTATATGTTCATACAGATGGCGGTGCAGATATTTCCATGTACATACAGATGGCGGTGTAGATATTTCCATGTTCATACAGATAGCGGTGTAGTTATTTCCATGTGTAAAGAGATAGCTGTGTAGATATTGCCATGTATATGCAGATAGCTGTGAAGATATTTCCATTTTCATGCAGGTAGCGGTGTATATATTTCCATCTTCAAACAGATAGCGGTGTAGATATTTCCATGTTCATACAGATAGCGGTGTAGATATTTCCATGTTTATTCAGATAGCGGTGAAGGTGTATGCATGTTTACACAGATAGCGGAGTGGATATTTCCATGTTCATCCAGAGGTCTGTTTAGATATATCCATGTTCACACAGATGGCGGTGAAGATTTTTCCATGTTCATACAGATAGCGGTGTAGATATTTCCATGTTCATACGGATAGCGGTGTAGATATTTCCATGTTCATACAGATAGCGGTGTAGCTATTTCCATGTTCAAACAGATAGCGGTGTAGATATTTCCATGTTCATCCAGATGGCTGTGTAGATATATCCATGTTCAAACAGATGGCGGTGAAGATATTTCCATGTTCATACAGATAGCGGTGTAGATATTTCCATGTTTATACAGATAGCGGTGTAGATATTTCCATTTTCATGCAGATAGCGGTGCAGATATTTCCATGTTCATACAGATAGCAGTGTAGATATTTCCATGTTTATACAGATAGCGGCGAAGATGTATGCATGTTTACACAGATAGCGGTGTAGATATTTCCATGTTCATCCAGATGGCTGTGTAGATATATCCATGTTCATACAGATAGCGGTGTAGATATTTCCATGTTCTTACAGATAGCGGTGAAGGTAATTCCATGTTCATCCAGATGGCTGTGTAGATACATCCATGTTCATACAGATAGCGGTGTAGATATTTCCATGTTCATCCAGATAGCGGTGTAGCTATTTCCATGTTCATACAGATAACGGTGTAGCTATTTCCATGTTCATACAGATAGCAGTGTAGATATTTCCATGTTCATACAGATAGCGGTGTAGATATTTCCATGTTTATTCAGATAGCGGTGTAGATATCTCCATCTTAATACAGATGGTTGTGTAGATGTTTATATGTTCATACAGATGGCCGTGCAGATATTTCCATGTTCATACACATGGTGGTGTAGATATGTCCATGTTCATACAGATAGCGGTGTAGTTATTTCCATGTGTAAAGAGATTGCTGTGTAGATATTTCCATCTATATGCAGATAGCTGTGTAGGTATTTCCATTTTCATGCAGATAGCGATGTATATATTTCCATCTTCAAACAGATAGTGTTGTAGATATTTCCATGTTCATACAGATAGCGGTGTAGATATTTCCATGTTCATACAGATAGCGGTGCTGGTATTTCCATGTTCATACAGATAGTGGTGCTGATATTTCCATGTTCATTCAGATAGCGGTGTAGATATTTCAATGTGTAAAGAGATAGCTGTGTAGATATTTCCATCTATATGCAGATAGCTGTGTAGATATTTCCATTTTCATGCAGATAGCTGTGTATATATTTCCATCTTCAAACAGATAGCGGTGTAGATATTTCCATGTTCATAGAGATAGCGGTGTAGATATTTCCATGTTTATACAGATAGCGGTGAAGATGTATGCATGTTTACACAGATAGCGGTGTAGAGATTTCCATGTTCATCCAGAGGGCTGTGTACGTATATCCATGTTCATACAGATAGCGGTGTAGATATTTCCATGTTCATACAGATAGCGGTGTAGATATTTCCATATTCATACAGATAGCGGTGCTGATATTTCCATGTTTATACAGGTAGCGGTGTAGATATTTCCATGTTTATACAGATAGTGGTGTAGATATTTCCATGTTTATACAGATAGCGGTGTTGATATTTCCATGTTTATACAGATAGCGGTGTAGATATCTCCATCTTAATACAGATGGCGGTGTAGATATTTATATGTTCATACAGATGGCGGTGCAGATATTTCCATGTTCATACAGATGGCGGTGTAGATATTTCCATGTTCATACAGATAGCGGTGTAGATATTTCCGTGTTCATACAGATAGCGGTGTAGATATTTCGATGTTCATACAGATAGCGGTTTAGATACTTCCATGTTCATACAGATAGAGGGGCTGATATTTCCATGTTCATACAGATAGCGGTGCTGATAATTCCATGTTTATACAGATAGCAGTGTAGATATTTCCATGTTTATACAGATAGCGCTGTAGATATTTCCATGTTTATACAGATAGCGGTGTAGGAATCTCCATCTTAATACAGATGGCCGTGTAGATATTTATGTGTTCATACAGATGGCGGTGAAGATATTTCCATGTTCATACAGATGGCGGTGTAGGTATTTCCATGTTCATACAGATAGCGGTGAAGCTATTTCCATGTTCATACAGATAGCGGTGTAGATATTTCCATGTTCATCCAGATGGCTGTGTAGATATATCCATGTTCATACAGATAGCGGTGTAGATATTTCCATGTTCATACAGATAGCGGTGTAGATATTTCCATTTTCATACAGAGAGCGGTGCTGATATTTCCGTGTTTATACAGATAGCGGTTTAGATATTTCCTTCTTAATACAGAATGCGGTGTAGATATTTATATGTTCAAACAGATGGCGGTGCAGATATTTCCATGTTCATACAGATGGTGGTGTAGATATTTCCATGTTTATAGATATAGCGGTGTAGTTATTTCCATGTGTAAAGAGATAGCTTTGTAGATATTTCCATGTATATGCAGATCGCTGTGTAGATATTTCCATTTCCATGCAGATAGCGGTGTAGATATTTCCATGTTCAAACAGATAGCAGTGTAGATATTTCCTTTTTCATACAGATAGCAGTGTAGATATTTCCACGTTTATACAGATAGCGGTGAAGATGTATGAATGTTTACACAGATAGCGGTGTAGATATTTCCATCTTCATACAGATAGTGGTGTAGATATTTCCATGTTCATCCAGATGGCTGTGTAGATATATCCATGTTCATACAGATGGCGGTGAAGATATTTCCATGCTCATACAGATAGCGGTGTAGTTATTTCCATGTGTAAAGAGATAGCTGTGTAGATATTTCCATGTATATGCATATAGCTGTGTAGATATTTCCATTTTCATGCAGATAGCGGTTAATATATTTCCATGTTCAAACAGATAGCGGTGTAAATATTTCCATGTTCACACAGACGGTGGTGTAGATATTTCCATGTTCAAACAGATAGCGGTGTAGATATTTCCATGTTCATACAGATAGCGGTGTAGATATTTCCATGTTCATACAGATAGCGGTGTAGATATTTCCATGTTTATACAGATAGCGGTGAAGATCTATGCATGTTTACAGAGATAGCGGTGTAGATATTTCCATGTTCATCCAGATGGCTGTGTAGATATATCCATGTTCATACAGATAGCGGTGTAGCTATTTCCATGTTCATACAGATAGCGGTGTAGATATTTCCATGTTCATACAGATAGCGGTGCTGATATTTCCATGTTTATACAGGCAGCGGTGTAGATATTTCCATGTTTATACAGATAGCGGTTTAGATATTTCTTTCTTAATACAGATGGCGGTGTAGATATTTATATGTTCATAGAGACGGCGGTGAACATATTTCCATGTTCATACAGATAGCAGTGTAGATATTTCCATGTTCATACAGATAGCGGTGTAGATATTTCCATGGTTATACAGATAGCGTTGTAGATATTTCCATGTTTATACAGATAGCGGTGTAGATATTTCCATGTTTATTCAGATAGCGGTGTAGATATCTCCATCTTAATACAGATGGCGGTGTAGATATTTATATGTTCATACAGATGTCGGTGCAGATATTTCCATGTTCATACAGATGGTGGTGTAGATATTTCCATGTTCATACAGATAGCGGTGTAGTTATTTCCATGTGTAAAGGGATAGCTGTGTAGATATTTCCATGTATATGCAGATAGCTGTGTAGATATTTCCATTTTCATGCAGATAGCGGTGTATGTATTTCCATCTTCAAACAGATAGCGGTGTAGATATTTCCATGCTCATACAGATAGCAGTGTAGATATTTCCATGTTTATACAGATAGCGGTGAAGATGTATGTATGTTTACACAGATAGCGGTGTGGATATTTCCATGTTCATCCATAGGGCTGTGTAGATATATCCATGTTCATACAGATAGCGGTGTAGATATTTACTTGTTCATACTGATAGCGGTGTACATATTTCCATGTTCATTCAGATAGCGGTGTAGATATTTCCATGTTCATACAGATAGCGGTGTAGATATTTCCATGTTCATACAGATAGCGGTGCTGATATTTCCATGTTTATACAGGTAGCGGTGTAGATATTTCCATGTTTATACAGATAGCGGTGTAGATGTTTCCTTGTTTATACAGATAGCGGTGTAGATATTTCCATGTTTATACAGATATCGGTGTAGATATCTCCATCTTAATACAGATGGCGGTGTAGATATTTATATGTTCATACAGATGGCGGTGCAGATATTTCCATGTTCATACAGATAGTGGTGTAGTTATTTCCATGTGTAGTGATATAGCTGTGTAGATATTTCCATGTATATGCAGATAGCAGTGTAGATATTTCCATTTTCATGCAGATAGCGGTGTAGATATTTCCATGTTCAAACAGATAGCGGTGTAGATATTTCCATGTTCATACAGATAGCGGTGTAGATATTTCCATGTTCATACAGATAGCGGTGTAGATATTTCCATGTTTATACAGATAGCGGTGAAGATGTATGCTTGTTTACACAGATAGCTGTGTAGATATTTCCATGTTCATACAGATAGTGGTGTAGATATTTCCATGTTCATCCAGATGGCTGTGTTGATATATCCATGTTCATACAGATAGAGTTGTAGATATTTCCATGTTCATACAGATAGCGGTGCTGATATTTCCATGTTTATACAGGCAGCGGTGTAGCTATTTCCATGTTCCTACAGATAGCGGTGTAGATATTTCCATGTTCATACAGATAGCGGTGCTGATATTTCCATGTTTATACAGGCAGCGGTGTAGATATTTCCATGTTTATACAGATAGTGGTTTAGATATTTCCTTCTTAGTACAGATGGCGGTGTATTTATATGTTCGTACATATGGCGGTGTAGATATTTCCATGTTTATACAGATTGCAGTGTAGATATCTCCATCTTAATACAGGTGGCGGTGTAGATATTTATATGTTCATACAGATGGCGGTGCAGATATTTCCATGTTCATACAGATGGCGGTGTAGTTATTACAATGTTCATACAGATAGTGGTGTAGTAATTTCCATGTGTAAAGAGATAGCTGTGTAGATATTTAAATGTATATGCAGATAGCAGTGTAGATATTTCCATTTTCATGCAGATAGCGGTGTAGTTATTTCCATGTCCAAACAGATAGCGGTGTAGTTATTTCCATGTTCATACAGATAGCGGTGCAGATTTTTCCATGTTCATACCGATAGCGGTGCAGATATTTCCATGTTTATACAGATAGTGGTGAAGATGTATGCATGTTTACACAGATAGCGGTGTAGATATTTCCATGTTAATCCAGATGGCTGTGTAGATATATCCATGTTCATACAGATAGCGGTGTAGATATTTCCATGTTCATACAGATAGCGGTGTAGATATTTCCATGTTCATCCAGATGGCTGTGTAGATATATCCATGTTGATACAGATAGCGGTGTAGATATTTCCATGTTCATACAGATAGCGGTGTAGCTATTTCCATTTTCATACACATAACGGTGTAGCTATTTCCATGTTCAAACAGATAGCGGTGTAGATATTTCCATGTTCACACAGACGGTGGTGTAGATATTTCCATGTTCATACAGATAGCGGTGCTGATATTTCCATGTTTATACAGGTAGTGGTGTAGATATTTCCATGTTTATACAGATAGCGGTGTAGATATTTCCATGTTTATACAGATAGCGGTGGAGATATTTCCATGTTTATACAGATAGCAGTGTAGATATCTCCATCTTAATACAGATGGCGGTGTAGATATTTATATGTTCATACAGATGGCGGTGCAGATATTTCCATGTTCATACAGATGGCGGTGTAGATATTTCCATGTTCATACAGATAGCGGTGTAGTTATTTCCATGTGTAAAGAGATAGCTGTGTAGATATTTAAATGTATATGCAGATAGCAGTGTAGATATTTCCATTTTCATGCAGATAGCGGTGTAGATATTTCCATGTTCAAACAGATAGCGGTGTAGATATTTCCATGTTCATACAGATAGCGGTGTAGATATTTCCATGTTCATACAGATAGCGGTGTAGATATTTCCATGTTTATACAGATAGCGGTGAAGATCTATGCATGTTTACAGAGATAGCGGTGTAGATATTTCCATGTTCATCCAGATGGCTGTGTAGATATATCCATGTTCATACAGATAGCGGTGTAGCTATTTCCATGTTCATACAGATAGCGGTGTAGATATTTCCATGATCATACAGATAGCGGTGTAGATATTTCCATGTTCATACAGATAGCGGTGCTGATATTTCCTTGTTTATACAGGCAGCGGTGTAGATATTTCCATGTTTATACAGATAGCGGTTTAGATATTTCCTTCTTAATACAGATGGCGGTGTAGATATTTATATGTTCATACAGATTTCGGTGTAGATTTTTCCATGTTTATACAGATGTCAGTGTAGATATCTCCATCTTAATACAGATGGCGGTGTAGATATTTATATGTTCATACAGATGGCGGTGCAGATATTTCCGTGTTCATACAGATGGCGGTGTATATATTTCCATGTTCAAACAGATAGCGGTGTAGTTATATCCATGTGTAAAGAGATAGCTGTGCAGATATTTAAATGAATATGCAGATAGCAGTGTAGATATTTCCATTTTCATGCAGATAGCGGTGTAGATATTTCCAAGTTCAAACAGATAGCAGTGTAGATATTTCCATGCTCATACAGATAGCGGTGTGAATATTTCCATGTTCATACAGATAGCGGTGTAGATATTTCCATGTTTATACAGATAGCGGTGAAGTTCTATGCATGTTTACACAGATAGCGGTGTAGATATTTCCATGTTCATCCAGATGGCTGTGTAGATATATCCATGTTCATACAGATAGCGGTGTAGATATTTCCATGTTCATACAGATAGTGGTGTAGATAATTCCATGTTCATCCAGATGGCTGTGTCGATATATCCATGTTCATACAGATAGCGGTGTAGATATTTCCATGTTCAGACAGATAGTGGTGTAGCTATTTCCATGTTCATACAGATAACGGTGTAGATATTTCCATGTTCATACAGAAAGCAGTGTAGATATTTCCATGTTCATACAGATAGCGATGTAGATATTTCCATGTTCATACAGATAGCGGTGCTGATATTTCCATGTTTATACAGGCAGCGGTGTAGATATTTCCATGTTTATACAGATAGCGGTTTAGATATTTCCTTCTTAATACAGATGGCGGTGTAGATATTTATATGTTCATAGAGACGGCGGTGCAGATATTTCCATGTTCATACAGATAGCAGTGTAGATATTTCCATGTTCATATAGATAGCGGTGTAGATATTTCCATGGTTATACAGATAGCGTTGTAGATATTTCCATGTTTATACAGATAGCGGTGTAGATATTTCCATGTTTATTCAGATAGCGGTGTAGATATCTCCATCTTAATGCAGATGGCGGTGTAGATATTTATATGTTCATACAGATGGCGGTGCAGATATTTCCATGTTCATACAGATGGCGGTGTAGATATTTCCATGTTCATACAGATAGCGGTGTAGTTATTTCCATGTGTAAAGAGATAGCTGTGTAGATATTTCCATGTATATGCAGACAGCAGTGTAGATATTTCCATTTTCATGCAGATAGCGGTTTAGATATTTCCATGTTCAAACAGATAGCAGTGTAGATATTTCCATGCTCATACAGATAGCGGTGTGGATATTTCCATGTTCATACAGATAGCGGTGTAGATATTTCCATGTTTATACAGATAGCGGTGAAGTTCTATGCATGTTTACACAGATAGCGGTGTAGATATTTCCATGTTCATCCAGATGGCTGTGTAGATATATCCATGTTCATACAGATAGCGGTGTAGATATTTCCATGTTCATACAGATAGCGGTGTAGATATTTCCATGTTCATCCAGATGGCTGTGTAGATATATCCATGTTCATACAGATAGCGTTGTAGATATTTCCATGTTCAGACAGATAGTGGTGTAGCTATTTCCATGTTCATACAGATAACGGTGTAGATATTTCCATGTTCATACAGAAAGCAGTGTATATATTTCCATGTTCATACAGATAGCGATGTAGATATTTCCATCTTCATACAGATAGCGGTGCTGATATTTCCATGTTTATACAGGCAGCGGTGTAGATATTTCCATGTTTATACAGATAGCGGTTTAGATATTTCTTTCTTAATACAGATGGCGGTGTAGATATTTATATGTTCATAGAGACGGCGGTGCACATATTTCCATGTTCATACAGATAGCAGTGTAGATATTTCCATGTTCATAAAGATAGCGGTGTAGATATTTCCATGGTTATACAGATAGCGTTGTAGATATTTCCATGTTTATACAGATAGCGGTGTAGATATTTCCATGTTTATTCAGATAGCGGTGTAGATATCTCCATCTTCATACAGATGGCGGTGTAGATATTTATATGTTCATACAGATGTCGGTGCAGATATTTCCATGTTCATACAGATGGTGGTGTAGATATTTCCATGTTCATACAGATAGCGGTGTAGTTATTTCCATGTGTAAAGGGATAGCTGTGTAGATATTTCCATGTATATGCAGATAGCTGTGTAGATATTTCCATTTTCATGCAGATAGCGGTGTATGTATTTCCATCTTCAAACAGATAGCGGTGTAGATATTTCCATGCTCATACAGATAGCAGTGTAGATATTTCCATGTTTATACAGATAGCGGTGAAGATGTATGTATGTTTACACAGATAGCGGTGTGGATATTTCCATGTTCATCCATAGGGCTGTGTAGATATATCCATGTTCATACAGATAGCGGTGTAGATATTTACTTGTTCATACTGATAGCGGTGTACATATTTCCATGTTCATTCAGATAGCGGTGTAGATATTTCCATGTTCATACAGATAGCGGTGTAGATATTTCCATGTTCATACAGATAGCGGTGCTGATATTTCCATGTTTATACAGGTAGCGGTGTAGATATTTCCATGTTTATACAGATAGCGGTGTAGATGTTTCCTTGTTTATACAGATAGCGGTGTAGATATTTCCATGTTTATACAGATATCGGTGTAGATATCTCCATCTTAATACAGATGGCGGTGTAGATATTTATATGTTCATACAGATGGCGGTGCAGATATTTCCATGTTCATACAGATAGTGGTGTAGTTATTTCCATGTGTAGTGATATAGCTGTGTAGATATTTCCATGTATATGCAGATAGCAGTGTAGATATTTCCATTTTCATGCAGATAGCGGTGTAGATATTTCCATGTTCAAACAGATAGCGGTGTAGATATTTCCATGTTCATACAGATAGCGGTGTAGATATTTCCATGTTCATACAGATAGCGGTGTAGATATTTCCATGTTTATACAGATAGCGGTGAAGATGTATGCTTGTTTACACAGATAGCTGTGTAGATATTTCCATGTTCATACAGATAGTGGTGTAGATATTTCCATGTTCATCCAGATGGCTGTGTTGATATATCCATGTTCATACAGATAGAGGTGTAGATATTTCCATGTTCATACAGATAGCGGTGCTGATATTTCCATGTTTATACAGGCAGCGGTGTAGCTATTTCCATGTTCCTACAGATAGCGGTGTAGATATTTCCATGTTCATACAGATAGCGGTGCTGATATTTCCATGTTTATACAGGCAGCGGTGTAGATATTTCCATGTTTATACAGATAGTGGTTTAGATATTTCCTTCTTAATACAGATGGCGGTGTATTTATATGTTCGTACATATGGCGGTGTAGATATTTCCATGTTTACACAGATTGCAGTGTAGATATCTCCATCTTAATACAGGTGGCGGTGTAGATATTTATATGTTCATACAGATGGCGGTGCAGATATTTCCATGTTCATACAGATGGCGGTGTAGTTATTACAATGTTCATACAGATAGTGGTGTAGTAATTTCCATGTGTAAAGAGATAGCTGTGTAGATATTTAAATGTATATGCAGATAGCAGTGTAGATATTTCCATTTTCATGCAGATAGCGGTGTAGTTATTTCCATGTCCAAACAGATAGCGGTGTAGGTATTTCCATGTTCATACAGATAGCGGTGCAGATTTTTCCATGTTCATACCGATAGCGGTGCAGATATTTCCATGTTTATACAGATAGTGGTGAAGATGTATGCATGTTTACACAGATAGCGGTGTAGATATTTCCATGTTAATCCAGATGGCTGTGTAGATATATCCATGTTCATACAGATAGCGGTGTAGATATTTCCATGTTCATACAGATAGCGGTGTAGATATTTCCATGTTCATCCAGATGGCTGTGTAGATATATCCATGTTGATACAGATAGCGGTGTAGATATTTCCATGTTCATACAGATAGCGGTGTAGCTATTTCCATTTTCATACACATAACGGTGTAGCTATTTCCATGTTCAAACAGATAGCGGTGTAGATATTTCCATGTTCACACAGACGGTGGTGTAGATATTTCCATGTTCATACAGATAGCGGTGCTGATATTTCCATGTTTATACAGGTAGTGGTGTAGATATTTCCATGTTTATACAGATAGCGGTGTAGATATTTCCATGTTTATACAGATAGCGGTGGAGATATTTCCATGTTTATACAGATAGCAGTGTAGATATCTCCGTCTTAATACAGATGGCGGTGTAGATATTTATATGTTCATACAGATGGCGGTGCAGATATTTCCATGTTCATACAGATGGCGGTGTAGATATTTCCATGTTCATACAGATAGCGGTGTAGTTATTTCCATGTGTAAAGAGATAGCTGTGTAGATATTTAAATGTATATGCAGATAGCAGTGTAGATATTTCCATTTTCATGCAGATAGCGGTGTAGATATTTCCATGTTCAAACAGATAGCGGTGTAGATATTTCCATGTTCATACAGATAGCGGTGTAGATATTTCCATGTTCATACAGATAGCGGTGTAGATATTTCCATGTTTATACAGATAGCGGTGAAGATCTATGCATGTTTACAGAGATAGCGGTGTAGATATTTCCATGTTCATCCAGATGGCTGTGTAGATATATCCATGTTCATACAGATAGCGGTGTAGCTATTTCCATGTTCATACAGACAGCGGTGTAGATATTTCCATGATCATACAGATAGCGGTGTAGATATTTCCATGTTCATACAGATAGCGGTGCTGATATTTCCTTGTTTATACAGGCAGCGGTGTAGATATTTCCATGTTTATACAGATAGCGGTTTAGATATTTCCTTCTTAATACAGATGGCGGTGTAGATATTTATATGTTCATACAGATTTCGGTGTAGATTTTTCCATGTTTATACAGATGTCAGTGTAGATATCTCCATCTTAATACAGATGGCGGTGTAGATATTTATATGTTCATACAGATGGCGGTGCAGATATTTCCGTGTTCATACAGATGGCGGTGTAGATATTTCCATGTTCAAACAGATAGCGGTGTAGTTATATCCATGTGTAAAGAGATAGCTGTGCAGATATTTAAATGAATATGCATATAGCAGTGTAGATATTTCCATTTTCATGCAGATAGCGGTGTAGATATTTCCATGTTCAAACAGATAGCAGTGTAGATATTTCCATGCTCATACAGATAGCGGTGTGAATATTTCCATGTTCATACAGATAGCGGTGTAGATATTTCCATGTTTATACAGATAGCGGTGAAGTTCTATGCATGTTTACACAGATAGCGGTGTAGATATTTCCATGTTCATCCAGATGGCTGTGTAGATATATCCATGTTCATACAGATAGCGGTGTAGATATTTCCATGTTCATACAGATAGTGGTGTAGATAATTCCATGTTCATCCAGATGGCTGTGTCGATATATCCATGTTCATACAGATAGCGGTGTAGATATTTCCATGTTCAGACAGATAGTGGTGTAGCTATTTCCATGTTCATACAGATAACGGTGTAGATATTTCCATGTTCATACAGAAAGCAGTGTAGATATTTCCATGTTCATACAGATAGCGATGTAGATATTTCCAAGTTCATACAGATAGCGGTGCTGATATTTCCATGTTTATACAGGCAGCGGTGTAGATATTTCCATGTTTATACAGATAGCGGTTTAGATATTTCCTTCTTAATACAGATGGCGGTGTAGATATTTATATGTTCATAGAGACGGCGGTGCAGATATTTCCATGTTCATACAGATAGCAGTGTAGATATTTCCATGTTCATATAGATAGCGGTGTAGATATTTCCATGGTTATACAGATAGCGTTGTAGATATTTCCATGTTTATACAGATAGCGGTGTAGATATTTCCATGTTTATTCAGATAGCGGTGTAGATATCTCCATCTTAATGCAGATGGCGGTGTAGATATTTATATGTTCATACAGATGGCGGTGCAGATATTTCCATGTTCATACAGATGGCGGTGTAGATATTTCCATGTTCATACAGATAGCGGTGTAGTTATTTCCGTGTGTAAAGAGATAGCTGTGTAGATATTTCCATGTATATGCAGATAGCTGTGTAGATATTTCCATTTTCATGCAGATAGCGGTGTATGTATTTCCATCTTCAAACAGATAGCGGTGTAGATATTTCCATGTTCTTACAGATAGCGGTGTAGATATTTCCATGTTCATACAGATAGCGGTGCTGATATTTCCATGTTTACACAGATAGTGGTGAAGATGTATGCATGTTTACACAGATAGCGGTGTAGATATTTCCATGTTCATCCAGATGGCTGTGTAGATATATCCATGTTCATACAGATAGCGGTGTAGATATTTCCATGTTCATACAGATAGCGGTGTAGCTATTTCCATTTTCATACACATAACGGTGTAGCTATTTCCATGTTTATACAGATAGCCGTGTAGATATCTCCATCTTAATAGAGATGACGGTGTAGATATTTATATGTTCATACAGATGTCGGTGCAGATATTTCCATGTTCATACAGATGGTGGTGTAGATATTTCCATGTTTATGGATATAGCGGTGTACTTATTTCCATGTGTAAAGAGATATCTTTGTAGATATTTCCATGTATATGCAGATCGCTGTGTAGATATTTCCATTTTCATTCAGATAGCGGTGTATATATTTCCATGTTCAAACAGATAGCAGTGTAGATATTTCCTTTTTCATACAGATAGCAGTGTAGATATTTCCAAGTTTATACAGATAGCGGTGAAGATGTATGCATGTTTACAGAGATAGCGGTGTAGATATTTCCATCTTCATACAGATAGCGGTGTAGATATTTCCATGTTCATCCAGATGGCTGTGTAGATATATCCATGTTCATACAGATGGCGGTGAAGATATTTCCATGTTCATACAGATAGCGGTGTAGTTATTTCCATGTGTAAAGAGATAGCTGTGTAGATATTTCCATGTATATGCAGATAGCTGTGTAGATATTTCCATTTTCATGCAGAAAGCGGTTAAGATATTTCCATGTTCAAACAGATAGCGGTGTAGATATTTCCATGTTCACACAGACGGTGGTGTAGATATTTCCATGTTCATACAGATAGCGGTGATGATATTTCCATGTTTATACAG
The DNA here is from genome assembly GCF_029281585.2 of Gorilla gorilla gorilla. NCBI lineage: Eukaryota > Metazoa > Chordata > Mammalia > Primates > Hominidae > Gorilla > Gorilla gorilla. The sequence continues at coordinate 10,880,329 of NC_073235.2, read as the reverse complement.
GTAGTGGTGTAGATATTTCCATGTTTATACAGATAGCGGTGTAGATATTTCCATGTTTATACAGATAGCGGTGGAGATATTTCCATGTTTATACAGATAGCAGTGTAGATATCTCCATCTTAATACAGATGGCGGTGTAGATATTTCCATGTTCATACAGATAGCGGTGTAGTTATTTCCATTTGTAAAGAGATTGCTGTGTAGATATTTCCATCTATATGCAGATAGCTGGGTAGATATTTCCATTTTCATGCAGATAGCGATGTATATATTTCCATCTTCAAACAGACAGCGGTGTAGATATTTCCATGTTCATACAGATAGCGGAGAAGATGTATGCATGTTTACACAGATAGCGGTGTGGATATTTCCATGTTCATCCAGAGGGCTGTGTAGATATATCCATGTTCATACAGATAGCGGTGTAGATATTTCCATGTTCATACAGATAGCGGTGTAAGTATTTCCATGTTCATACAGATAGCGGTGCTGATATTTCCATGTTCATTCAGATAGCGGTGTAGATATTTCAATGTGTAAAGAGATAGCTGTGTAGATATTTCCATCTATATGCAGATAGCTGTGTAGATATTTCCATTTTCATGCAGATAGCTGTGTATATATTTCCATCTTCAAACAGATAGCGTTGTAGATATTTCCATGTTCATAGAGATAGCGGTGTAGATATTTCCATGTTTATACAGATAGCGGTGAAGATGTATGCATGTTTACACAGATAGCGGTGTAGAGATTTCCATGTTCATCCAGAGGGCTGTGTACGTATATCCAAGTTCATACAGATAGCGGTGTAGATATTTCCATGTTCATACAGATAGCGGTGTAGATATTTCCATGTTCATACAGATAGCGTTGCTGATATTTCCATGTTTATACAGGTAGCGGTGCAGATATTTCCATGTTTATACAGATAGCGGTGTAGATATTTCCATGTTTATACAGATAGCGGTGTTGATATTTCCATGTTTATACAGATAGCGGTGTAGATATCTCCATCTTAATACAGATGGCGGTGTAGATATTTATATGTTCATACAGATGGCGGTGCAGATATTTCCATGTTCATACAGATGGCGGCGTAGATATTTCCATGTTCATACAGATAGCGGTGTAGTTATTTCCATGTGTAAAGAGATAGCTGTGTAGATATTTCCATCTATATGCAGATAGCTGTGTAGATATTTCCATTTTCATGCAGATAGCGGTGTATATATTTCCATCTTCAAACAGATAGCGGTGTAGATATTTCCATGTTCATAGAGATAGCGGTGTAGATATTTCCATGTTTATACAGATAGCGGTGAAGATTTATGCATGTTTACACCGATAGCGGCGTGGATATTTCCATGTTCATCCAGAGGGCTGTGTAGATATATCCATGTTCATACAGATAGCGGTGTAGATATTTCCATGTTCATACAGATAGCGGTGTAGATATTTCCATGTTCATACAGATAGCGGTGCTGATATTTCCATGTTTATACAGGTAGCGGTGTAGATATTTCCATGTTTATACAGACAGCCGTGTAGATATTTCCATGTTTATACAGATATTGGTGTAGATATTTCCATGTTTATACAGATAGCGGTGTAGATATCTCCATCTTAATACAGATGGTGATGTAGATATTTATATGTTCATACAGATGGCGGTGCAGATATTTCCATGTTCATACAGATGGCGGTGTAGATATTTCCATGTTCATACAGATGGCGGTGTAGATATTTCCATGTTTATAGATATAGCGGTGTAGTTATTTCCATGTGTAAAGAGATAGCTGTGTAGATATTTCCATGTATATGCAGATATCTTTGTAGATATTTCCATTTTCATGCAGAAAGCGGTGTAGATATTTCCATGTTCAAACAGATAGCGGTGTAGATATTTCCATGTTCATACAGATAGCGGTGCTGATATTTCCATGTTTATACAGGCAGCGGTGTAGATATTTCCATGTTTATACAGATAGCGGTTTAGATATTTCCTTCTTAATACAGATGGCGGTGTATTTATATGTTCATACAGATGGCGGTGAAGATATTTCCATGTTTATACAGCTAGCAGTGTAGATATCTCCATCTTAATACAGATGGCGGTGTAGATATTTATATGTTCATACAGATAGCGGTGCAGATATTTCCATGTTCATCCAGATGGCGGTGTAGTTATTTTCATGTTCATACAGATAGTGGTGTAGTTATTTCCATGTGTAAAGAGATAGCTGTGTAGATATTTAAATGTATATGCAGATAGCAGTGTAGATATTTCCATTTTCATGCAGATAGCGGTGTAGATATTTCCATGTCCAAACAGATAGCAGTGTAGGTATTTCCATGTTCATACAGATAGACGTGTAGATATTTCCATGTTCATAAAGATAGCGGTGTAGCTATTTCCATTTTCATACACATAACGGTGTAGCTATTTCCATGTTCATACAGATAGCAGTGTAGATATTTCCATGTTCATACAGATAGCGGTGTAGATATTTCCATTTTTAAAACAGAGTGCGGTGCTGATATTTCCGTGTTTATACAGATAGCGGTTTAGATATTTCCTTCTTAATACAGATGGCGGTGTAGATATTTATATGTTCAAACAGATGGCGGTACAGATATTTCCATGTTCATACAGATGGTGGTGTAGATATTTCCATGTTTATAGATATAGCGGTGTAGTTATTTCCATGTGTAAAGAGATAGCTGTGTAGATATTTCCATGTATATGCAGATAGCTTTGTAGATATTTCCATTTTCATGCAGATAGCGGTGTAGATACTTACATGTTCAAACAGATAGCGGTGTAGATATTTCCATGTTCATTCAGATATCTTTGTAGATATTTCCATGTTCATGCAGATAGCGGTGTAGATATTTATATGTTCATAATGATTGCGGTGTAGATATTTCCAGGTTCATACAGATAGCGGTGCTGATATTTCCATGTTTATACATGTAGCGGTGTAGATATTTCCATGTTCATCCAGAGGGCTGTGTAGATATATCCATGTTCATACAGATAGCGGTGTAGATACTTCCATGTTCATACAGATAGCCGTGTAGATATTTCCATGTTCATACAGATAGCGGTGCTGATATTTCCATGTTTATACAGGCAGCGGTGTAGATATTTCCATGTTTATACAGATAGCGGTGTAGATATTTCCATGTTTATACAGATAGCGGTGTAGATATTTCCATGTTTATACAGATAGCAGTGTAGATATCTCCATCTTAATACAGATGGCGGTGTAGATATTTATATGTTCATACAGATGGCGGTGCAGATATTTCCATGTTCATACAGATGGCGGTGTAGATATTTCCATGTTCATACAGATAGCGGTGTAGTTATTTCCATGTGTAAAGAGATAGCTGTGTAGACATTTCCATGTATATGTAGATAGCAGTGTAGATATTTCCATTTTCATGCAGATAGCGGTGTAGATATTTCCATGTTCAAACAGATAGCGGTGTAGATATTTCCATGTTCATACAGATAGCGGTGCAGATATTTCCATGTTCATACAGATAGCGGTGTAGATATTTCCATGTTTATACAGATAGCGGTGAAGATGTATGCATGTTAACACAGATAGCGGTGTAGATATTTCCATGTTCATCCAGGTGGCTGTGTAGATATATCCATGTTCATACAGATAGCGGTGTAGATATCTCCATGTTCATACAGATAGCGGTGTAGATATTTCCATGTTCCTCCAGATGGCTGTGTAGATATATCCATGTTCATACAGATGGCGGTGTAGATATCTCCATGTTCATACAGATTGAGGGGCTGATATTTCCATGTTCATACAGATAGCGGTGCTGATATTTCCATGTTTATACAGATAGCGGTGTAGATATTTCCATGTTTTTTCAGATAGCGGTGTAGATATCTCCATCTTAATACAGATGGCAGTGTAGATATTTATATGTTCATACAGATGGCGGTGCAGATATTTCCATGTTCATACAGATGGCGGTGTAGATATTTCCATGTTCATACAGATAGCGGTGTAGTTATTTACATGTGTAAAGAGATAGCTGTGTAGATATTTCCATGTATATGCAGATAGCTGTGTAGATATTTCCATTTTCATGCAGATAGCTGTGTAGATATTTCCATGTTCATGCAGATAGCGATGTATATATTTCCATCTTCAAACAGATAGCGGTGTAGATATTTCCATGTTCATACAGATAGCGGTGTAGATATTTCCATGTTCATAGAGATAGCGGTGTAGATATTTCCATGTTCATACCGATAGCTGTGCTGATACTTCCATGTTTATACAGGTAGCGGTGCAGGTATTTCCATGTTTATACAGATAGCGGTGTAGGTATTTCCATGTTTATACAGATAGCGGTGTAGATATTTCCAAGTTTATACAGATAGCGGTGTAGATATCTCCATCTAAATACAGATGGAAGTTCAGATATTTATATGTTTATACAGATGGCGGTGCAGATATTTCCATGTTCATCCAGATGGCTGTGTAGATATTTCCATGTTCATACAGATAGCGGTGTAGATATTTCCATGTTTATACAGATAGCGGTGTAGATATTTCCATGTTTATACAGATAGCGGTGTAGATATCTCCTTCTTAATACAGATGGCAGTGTAGATATTTATATGTTCATACAGATGGCGGTGCGGATATTTCCATGTTCATACAGATGGCGGTGTAGATATTTCCATGTTTATAGAGATAGCGGTGTAGTTATTTCCATGTGTAAAGAGATAGCTGTGTAGATATTTCCATGTATATGCAGATAGCTGTGCAGATATTTCCATTTTCATGCAGGTAGCGGTGTAGATATTTCGATGTTCAAACAGATAGCGGTGTAGATATTTCCATGTTCATACAGATATCGGTGTAGATATTTCCATGTTCGTACAGATAGCAGTGTAGATATTTCCATGTTCCTACAGATAGTGGTGTAGATATTTCCATGTTCATACAGATAGCGGTGTAGATATTTCCATGTTCATACAGATAGCGGTGCTGATATTTCCATGTTTTTACAGGTAGCGGTGTAGTTATTTCCATGTTTATACAGATAGCGGTGTAGATATTTCCATGTTTATACAGATAGCGGTGTAGATATTTCCATGTTTATACAGATAGCGGTGTAGATATCTCCATCTTAATACAGATAGCGGTGAGGTTGTTTCCATGTTTATACAGATAGCAGTGAAGATGTATGCATGTTTACACAGATAGCGGTGTATATATTTCCATGTTCATACAGATAGCTGTGTAGATATTTCCATGTCCATCCCGATTGCTCTGTAGATATATCCATGTTCATACAGATGGCGGTGAAGATATTTCCATGTTCATACAGATAGTGGTGTAGATATTTCCATGTTCATACAGATTGCGGTGTAGATATGTCCAGGTTTACACAGATAGCGGTGTAGATATCTCCATCTTAATACAGATGGGGGTGTAGATATTTATATGTTCATACAGATGGCGGTGCAGATATTTCCATGTTCATCCAGATGGCTGTGTAGATATTTCCATGTTCATACAGATAGCGGTGTAGATATTTCCATGTTTATACAGATAGGAGTGAAGATATTTCCATGTTCTTCCTGATGGCTGTGTAGATATATCAATGTTCATACAGATGGCAGTGAAGATATTTCCATGTTCATACAGATAGCGGTGTAGATATCTCCATGTTCATTCAGATAGCTTTGTATATATTTCCATCTTCAAACAGATAGCGGTGTAGATATTTCCATGTTCATAGAGATAGCGGTGTAGATATTTCCATGTTTATACAGATAGCGGTGAAGATGTATGCATGTTTACACAGATAGCGGTGTAGAGATTTCCATGTTCATCCAGAGGGCTGTGTACGTATATCCATGTTCATACAGATAGCGGTGTAGATATTTCCATGTTCATACAGATAGCGGGGTAGATATTTCCATATTCATACAGATAGCGGTGCTGATATTTCCATGTTTATACAGGTAGCGGTGTAGATATTTCCATGATTATACAGATAGCGGTGTAGATATTTCCATGTTTATACAGATAGCGGTGTTGATATTTCCATGTTTATACAGATAGCGGTGTAGATATCTCCATCTTAATACAGATGGCGGTGTAGATATTTATATGTTCATACAGATGGCGGTGCAGATATTTCCATGTTCATACAGATAACGGTGTAGATATTTCCATGTTCATACAGATAGTGGTGTAGATATTTCCGTGTTCATACAGATAGCGGTGTAGATATTTCCATGTTCATACAGATAGCGGTGTAGATACTTCAATGTTCATACAGATAGAGGGGCTGATATTTCCATGTTCATACAGATAGCGGTGCTGATAGTTCCATGTTTATACAGATAGCAGTGTAGATATTTCCATGTTTATACAGATAGCGCTGTAGATATTTCCATGTTTATACAGATAGCGGTGTAGGAATCTCCATCTTAATACAGATGGCCGTGTAGATATTTATGTGTTCATACAGATGGCGGTGAAGATATTTCCATGTTCATACAGATGGCGGTGTAGATATTTCCATGTTCATACAGATAGCGGTGAAGCTATTTCCATGTTCATACAGATAGCGGTGTAGATATTTCCATGTTCATCCAGATGGCTGTGTAGATATATCCATGTTCATACAGATAGCGGTGTAGATATTTCCATGTTCATACAGATAGAGGTGTAGATATTTCCATGTTCATACAGATAGCCTTTTAGACATTTCCATGTTTATACAGATAGCGGTGAAGATGTATGCATGTTTACACAGATAGCGGTGTAGATATTTCCATGTTCATACAGATAGCGGTGTAGATATTTCAATGTTCATACAGATAGCGGTTTAGATATTTCCTTCTTAATACAGATGGCGATGTAGATATTTTTATGTTCATACAGATGGCGGTGCAGATATTTCCAATTTCATACAGATGGCGGTGTAGATATTTCCATTTTTATAGAGATAGAGGTGTAGTTATTTCCATGTGTTAAGAGATAGCTGTGTATATATTTCCATGTATATGCAGATAGCTGTGTAGGTATTTCCATTTTCATGCAGACAGCGGTGTAGATATTTCCATGTTCAAACAGATAGCGGTGTAGATATTTCCATGTTCATACAGATAGCGGTGTAGATATTTCCATGTTCATACAGATAGCGGTGTAGATATTTCCATGTTCATACAGATGGCGGTGTAGATATTTCCATGTTCATACAGATAGCGGTGCTGATATTTCCATGTTTATACAGGTAGTGGTGTAGATATTTCCATGTTTATACAGGCAGCGGTGTAGATATTTCCATGTTCATACAGATAGCGGTGTAGATATTTCCATGTTCATACAGATAGCGGTGCTGATATTTCCTTGTTTATACAGATAGCGGTGAAGATGTATGCATGTTTACACAGATAGCGGTGTGGATATTTCCATGTTCATCCAGAGGGCTGTGTAGTTATATCCATGTTCATACAGATAGCGGTGTAGATATTTCCATGTTCATACAGATAGCGGTGTAGATATTTCCATGTTCATACAGATAGCGGTGCTGATATTTCCATGTTCATCCAGATGGCTGTGTAGTTATTTCCATGTTCATACAGATAGTGGTGTAGTTATTTCCATGTGTAAAGAGATAGCTGTGTAGATATTTTAATGTATATGCAGATAGCAGTGTAGATATTTCCATTTTCATGCAGATAGCCGTGTAGTTATTTCCATGTCCAAACAGATAGCGGTGTAGGTATTTCCATGTTCATACAGATAGCGGTGTAGATATTTCCATGTTCATACCGATAGCGGTGCAGATATTTCCATGTTTATACAGATAGTGGTGAAGATGTATGCATGTTTACACAGGTAGCGGTGTAGATATTTCCATGTTCATCCAGATGGCTGTGTAGATATATCCATGTTCATACAGATAGCGGTGTAGATATTTCCCTGTTCATACAGATAGCGGTGTAGATATTTCCATGTTCATCCAGATGGCTGTGTAGATATATCCATGTTCATACAGATAGCGGTGTAGATATTTCCATGTTCATACAGATAGCGGTGTAGCTATTTCCATTTTCATACACATAACGGTGTAGCTATTTCCATGTTCATACAGATAGCAGTGTAGATATTTCCATGTTCATGCAGATAGCGGTGTAGATATTTCCATTTTCATACAGAGAGCGGTGCTGATATTTCCGTGTTTATACAGATAGCGGTTTAGATATTTCCTTCTTTATACAGATGGAGGTGTAGATATTTATATGTTCAAACAGATGGCGGTGCAGATATTTACATGTTCATACAGATGGTGGTGTAGATATTTCCATGTTTATACATATAGCGGTGTAGTTATTTCCATGTGTAAAGAGATAGCTTTGTAGATATTTCCATGTATATGCAGATAGCTGTGTAGATATTTCCATTTTCATGCAGATAGCGGTGTAGATATTTCCATGTTCAAACAGATAGCGGTGTAGATATTTCCATGTTCAAACAGATAGCAGTGTAGATATTTCCTTTTTCATACAGATAGCAGTGTAGATATTTCCACGTTTATACAGATAGCGGTGAAGATGTATGCATGTTTACACAGATAGCGGTGTAGATATTTCCATCTTCATACAGATAGCAGTGTAGATATTTCCATGTTCATCCGTATGGCTGTGTAGATATATCCATGTTCATACAGATGGCGGTGAAGATATTTCCATGTTCATAGAGATAGCGGTGTAGTTATTTCCATGTGTAAAGAGATAGCTCTGTAGGTATTTCCATGTATATGCAGACAGCTGGCTAGATATTTCCATTTTCATGCAGATAGCGGTTTAGATATTTCCATTTTCAAACAGATAGCGGTTTAGATATTTCCATGTTCATACAGATAGCGGTGTAGATATTTCCATGTTTATACAGATAGCGGTGAAGGTGTATGCATGTTTACACAGATAGCGGTGTAGATATTCCCATGTTCATACAGATCACGGTGTAGATTTTTCCATGTTCATCCAGATGGATGTGTAGACATATGCATGTTCATACAGATGGCTGTGAAGGTATTTCCATGTTCATACAGATAGCGGTGTAGATATTTCCATGTTCATACAGATAGCGGTGTAGATATTTCCATGTTCATACAGATAGCGGTGTAGATATTTCCATGTTCATACAGATGGCTGCGTAGATATATCCATGTTCATACAGATGGCGTTGAAGATATTTCCATGTTCCTACAGATAGTGGTGTAGCTATTTCCATGTTCATACAGATAGCGGGGTAGATATTTCCATGTTCATACCGATAGCTGTGCTGATATTTCCATGTTTATACAGGTAGCGGTGTAGATATTTCCATGTTTTTACAGATAGCGGTGTAGATATTTCCATGTTTATTAAGATAGCGGTGTAAATATTTCCATCTTTATACAGATAGCGGTGTAGATATCTCCATCTTAATACAGATGGCGGTGTAGATATTTATATGTTCATACAGATGGCGGTGCAGATATTTCCCTGTACATACAGATGGCTTTGTAGATATTTCCATGTTCATACAGATAGCGGTGTAGTTATTTCCATGTGTAAAGAGATAGCTGTGTATATATTGCCATGTATATGCAGATAGCTGTGAAGATATTTCCATTTTCATGCAGGTACCGGTGTATATATTTCCATCTTCAAACAGATAGCGGTGTAGATATTTCCATGTTCATACAGATAGCGGTGTAGATATTTCCATGTTTATTCAGATAGCGGTGAAGGTGTATGCATGTTTACACAGATAGCGGTGTGGATATTTCCATGTTCATCCAGAGGGCTGTTTAGATATATCCATGTTCATACAGATGGCGGTGAAGGTTTTTCCATGTTCATACAGATAGCGGTGTAGATATTTCCATGTTCATACAGATAGCGGTGTAGATATTTCCATGTTCATACAGATAGCGGTGTAGCTATTTCCATGTTCAAACAGATAGCGGTGTAGATATTTCCATGTTCATCCAGATGGCTGTGTAGATATATCCATGTTCATACAGATGGCGGTGAAGATATTTCCATGTTCATACAGATAGCGGTGTAGATATTTCCATGTTTATACAGATAGCGGTGTAGATATTTCCATTTTCATGCAGATAGCGGTGTAGATATTTCCATGTTCAAACAGATAGCGGTGTAGATATTTCCATGTTCATATAGATAGTGGTGTAGATATTTCCATGTTTATACAGATAGCGGTGAAGATGTATGCATGGTTACACAGATAGCGTTGTAGGTATTTCCATGTTCATACAGATAGCGGTGTAGATAATTCCATGTTCATCCAGATGTCTGTGTAGATATATCCATGTTCATACAGATGGCGGTGAATATATTTCCATGTTCATACAGATAGCAGTGTAGATATTTCCATGTTCATACAGATAGCGGTGTAGATATTTCCATGTTCATACAGATAGCGGTGTAGCTATTTCCATGTTCATACATATAGCGGTGTAGATATTTCCATGTTCATCCAGATGGCTGTGTAGATATATGCATGTTCATACAGATGGCGGTGAAGATATTTCCATGTTCATACAGATGGCCGTGTAGATATTTCCATGTTCATACAGATAGCGGTTTGGACATTTCCATGTTCATACAGATAGCGGTGTAGCTATTTCCATGTTCATACAAATAGCAGTGTAGATATTCCTATGTTCATACAGATAGCGGTGTAGATATTTCCATGTTCGTACACATTGCGGTGCTGATATTTCGATGTTTATACAGGTAGCGGTGTAGATATTTCCATGTTAATACAGATAGCGGTGTAGATATTTCCATGTTTATACAGATAGCGGTTTAGATATTTCCATGTTTATACAGATAGCGGAGTAGATATCTTCATCTTAATGCAGATGGCGGTGTAGATATTTATATGTTCATACAGACGGCGGTGTAGATATTTCCATGTTCATACAGATGGCGGTGTAGAAATTTCCATGTTTATAGAGATAGCGGTGTAGTTATTTCCATGTGTAAAGAGATAGCTGTATAGATATTTCCATGTATATGCAGATAGCTTTGTAGATATTTCCATTTTCATGCTGATACCGGTGTAGATATTTCCATGTTCAAACAGATAGAGGTGTAGATATTTCCATGTTCATACAGATAGCAGTGTAGATATTTCCATGTTCATCCAGATGGCTGTGTAGATATATCCATGTTCATACAGATGGCGGTGAAGATATTTCCATGTTCATACAGATAGCGGTGTAGATATTTCCATGTTGATACAGATAGCGGTGTAGGTATTTCCATGTTCATACAGACAGAGGGGCTGATATTTTCATGTTCATACAGATAGCGGTGCTGATATTTCCATGTTTATACAGGTAGCGGTGTAGATATTTCCATGTTTATAGAGATAGCGGTGTAGATATTTCCATGTTTATACAGATAGCGGTGTAGATATTTCCATGTTTATACAGATACCAGTGTAGATATCTCCATCTTAATACAGATGGCCGTGTAGATATTTATATGTTCATACAGAGGGCGGTTCAGATATTTCCATGTTCATACAGTTAGCGGTGTAGTTATTTCCATGTGTAAAGAGATAGCTGTGTAGATATTTCCATGTATATACAGATAGCTGTGTAGGTATTTCCATTTTCATGCAGATAGTGGTGTAGATATTTCCATGTTCATACAGATAGCGGTGTAGATATTTCCATGTTTATACAGATTGCGGTGAAGATGTATGCATATTTACACAGATAGCGGTGTAGATATTTCCAATGTTCATACAGATAGCGGTGTAGATATTTCTGTGTTCATCCAGATGGCTGTGTAGATATATCCATGTTCATACAGATAGCGGTGTAGATATTTCCATGTTCATACAGGTAGTGGTGTAGATATTTCCCTGTTCATACAGATAGCGGTGCAGCTATTTCCATGTTCATATAGATAGTGGTGTAGAAATTTCCATGTTCATAGAGATAGCGGTGTAGATATTTCCATGTTCATACAGATAGCGGTGCTGATGTTTCCATGTTTATACAGGTAGCGGTGTAGATATTTCCATGTTTATACAGATTGCAGTGTAGATATTTCCATGTTTATACAGATAGCGGTGTAGATATTTCCAAGTTTATACGGATAGCGGTGTAGATATCTCCGTCTTAATATAGATGGCGGTGTAGATATTTATATGTTCATACTGATGGCGGTGCAGATATTTCCATGTTCATACAGATGGCGGTGTAGATATTTGTATGTTTATAGAGATAGCGCTGTAGATATTTCCATGTGTAAAGAGATAGCTTTGTAGATATTTCCATGTATATGCAGATCGCTGTGTAGATATTTCCATTTTCATGCAGATAGCGGTGTAGATATTTCCTTGTTCACATAGCGGTGTAGATATTTCCAAGTTCATACAGATAGCAGTGTAGATATTTCCAGGTTTATATAGATAGCGGTGAATATGTACGCATGTTTACACAGATAGCGTTGTAGATATTTCCATCTTCATACAGATAGCGGTGTAGATATTTCCATGTTCATCCAGATGGCTGTGTAGATATATCCATGTTCATACAGATGGCGGTGAAGATATTTCCATGTTATTACAGATAGCGGTGTAATTATTTCCAAGTGTAAAGAGATAGCTGTGTAGATATTTCCATGTACATGCAGATAGCTGTGTAGATATTTCCATTTTCATGCAGATAGCGGTTAAGATATTTCCATGTTCAAACAGATAGCGGTGTAGATATTTCCATGTTCATACAGATAGCGGTGTAGAAATTTCCATGGTTATACAGATAGCGGTGAAGGTGTATGCATGTTTACACAGATGGCGGTGAAGATATTTCCATGTTCATACAGATAGCGGTGTAGATATTTCCATGTTCATACAGATATCGGTGTAGATATTTCCATGTTCATCCAGATGGCTGTGTAGATATATCCATGTTCATACAGATGGCGGTGAAGATATTTCCATGTTCATACAGATGGCGGTGTAGATATTTCCATGTTCATACAGATAGCGGTGTGGACATTTCCATGTTCATACAGATAGCGGTGTAGCTATTTCCATGTTCATACAAATAGCGGTGTAGATATTTCTATGTTCATACAGATAGCGGTGTAGATATTTCCATGTTCGTACAGATTGCGGTGCTGATATTTCCATGTTTATTCAGGTAGCGGTGAAGATATTTCCATGTTTATACAGATAGCGGTGTAGATATTTCCATGTTTATACAGATAGCGGTTTAGATATTTCCATGTTTATACAGATAGCGGTGTAGATATCTTCATCTTAATACCGATGGCGGTGTAGATATTTATATGTTCATACAGACGGAGGTGTAGATATTTCCATGTTCATACAGATGGCGGTGTAGAAATTTCCATGTTTATAGAGATAGCGGTGTAGTTCTTTCCATGTGTAAAGAGATAGCTGTATAGATATTTCCATGTATATGCAGATAGCTTTGTAGATATTTCCATTTTCATGCTGATACCGGTGTAGATATTTCCATGTTCAAACAGATAGTGGTGTAGATATTTCCATGTTCATACAGATAGCGGTGTAGATATTTCCATGTTTATACAGATTGCAGTGAAGATGTATGCATATTTACACAGATACCGGTGTAGATATTTCCATGTTTATACAGATAGCGGTGTAGATATTTCCATGTTTATACAGATACCTGTGTAGATATCTCCATCTTAATACAGATGGCCGTGTAGATATTTATATGTTCATACAGATGGCGGTGCAGATATTTCCGTGTTCATACAGATGGCGGTGTAGATATTTCCATGTTCATACAGTTAGTGGTGTAGTTATTTCCATGTGTAAAGAGATAGATGTGTAGATATTTCCATGTATATGCAGATAGCTGTGTAGATATTTCCATTTTCATGCAGATAGCGGTGTAGATATTTCCAGGTTCAGATAGCGGTGTAGATATTTCCATGTTCATACAGATAGCGGTGTAGATATTTCCATGTTTATACAGATTGCAGTGAACATGTATGCATATTTACACAGATAGCGGTGTAGATATTTCCATGTTCATACAGATAGCAGTGTAGATATTTCTGTGTTCATCCAGATGGCTGTATAGATATATCCATGTTCATACAGATAGCGGTGTAGATATTTCCATGTTCATACAGGTAGTGGTGTAGATATTTAACTGTTCATAGAGATAGCGGTGCAGATATTTCCATGTTCATATAGATAGTGGTGTAGAAATTTCCTTGTTCATAGAGATAGCGGTGTAGATATTTCCATGTTCATACAGATAGTGGTGCTGATGTTTCCATGTTTATGCAGGTAGCGGTGTAGATATTTCCATGTTTATACAGATTGCAGTGTAGATATTTCCATGTTTATACAGATAGCGGTGTAGCTATTTCCATGTTCATACAGATAGCAGTGTAGATATTTCCATGTTCATACAGATAGCAGTGTAGATATCTCCATTTTCATACAGAGAGCGGTGCTGATATTTCCGTGTTTATACAGATAGCGGTTTAGATATTTCCTTCTTAATACAGAATGCGGTGTAGATATTTATATGTTCAAACAGATGGCGGTGCAGATATTTCCATGTTCATACAGATGGTGGTGTAGATATTTCCATGTTTATAGATATAGCGGTGTAGTTATTTCCATGTGTAAAGAGATAGCTTTGTAGATATTTCCATGTATATGCAGATCGCTGTGTAGATATTTCCATTTTCATGCAGATAGCGGTGTAGATATTTCCATGTTCAAACAGATAGCAGTGTAGATATTTCCTTTTTCATACAGATAGCAGTGTAGATATTTCCACGTTTATACAGATAGCGGTGAAGATGTATGGATGTTTACACAGATAGCGGTGTAGATATTTCCATCTTCATACAGATAGTGGTGTAGATATTTCCATGTTCATCCAGATGGCTGTGTAGATATATCCATGTTCATACAGATGGCGGTGAAGATATTTCCATGTTCATACAGATAGCGGTGTAGTTATTTCCATGTGTAAAGAGATAGCTGTGTAGATATTTCCATGTATATGCATATAGCTGTGTAGATATTTTCATTTTCATGCAGATAGCGGTTAAGATATTTCCATGTTCAAACAGATAGCGGTGTAAATATTTCCATGTTCACACAGACGTTGGTGTAGATATTTCCATGTTCAAACAGATAGCGGTGTAGATATTTCCATTTTCATACAGATAGCGGTGTAGATATTTCCATGTTCATACAGATAGCGGTGTAGATATTTCCATGTTTATACAGATAGCGGTGAAGATCTATGCATGTTTACAGAGATAGCGGTGTAGATATTTCCATGTTCATCCAGATGGCTGTGTAGATATATCCATGTTCATACAGATAGCGGTGTAGCTATTTCCATGTTCATACAGATAGCGGTGTAGATATTTCCATGATCATACAGATAGCGGTGTAGATATTTCCATGTTCATACAGATAGCGGTGCTGATATTTCCTTGTTTATACTGGCAGCGGTGTAGATATTTCCATGTTTATACAGATAGCAGTTTAGATATTTCCTTCTTAATACAGATGGCGGTGTAGATATTTATATGTTCATACAGATTTCGGTGTAGATATTTCCATGTTTATACAGATATCAGTGTAGATATCTCCATCTTAATACAGATGGCGGTGTAGAGATTTATATGTTCATACAGATGGCGGTGCAGATATTTCCGTGTTCATACAGATGGCGGTGTAGATATTTCCATGTTCAAACAGATAGCGGTGTAGTTATTCCCATGTGTAAAGAGATAGCTGTGCAGATATTTAAATGAATATGCAGACAGCAGTGTAGATATTTCCATTTTCATGCAGATAGCGGTGTAGATATTTCCATGTTCAAACAGATAGCAGTGTAGATATTTCCGTGCTCATACAGATAGCGGTGTGGATATTTCCATGTTCATACAGATAGCGGTGTAGATATTTCCATGTTTATACAGATAGCGGTGAAGTTCTATGCATGTTTACACAGATAGCGGTGTAGATATTTCCATGTTCATCCAGATGGCTGTGTAGATATATCCATGTTCATACAGATAGCGGTGTAGATATTTCCATGTTCATACAGATAGCGGTGTAGATATTTCCATGTTCATCCAGATGGCTGTGTAGATATATCCATGTTCATACAGTTAGCGTTGTAGATATTTCCATGTTCAGACAGATAGTGGTGTAGCTATTTCCATGTTCATACAGATAACGGTGTAGATATTTCCATGTTCATACAGAAAGCAGTGTAGATATTTCCATGTTCATACAGATAGCGATGTAGATATTTCCATGTTCATACAGATAGCGGTGCTGATATTTCCATGTTTATACAGGCAGCGGTGTAGATATTTCCATGTTTATACAGATAGCGGTTTAGATATTTCCTTCTTAATACAGATGGCGGTGTAGATATTTATATGTTCATAGAGACGGCGATGCAGATATTTCCATGTTCATACAGATAGCAGTGTAGATATTTCCATGTTCATACAGATAGCGGTGTAGATATTTCCATGGTTATACAGATAGCGTTGTAGATATTTCCATGTTTATACAGATAGCGGTGTAGATATTTCCATGCTTATTCAGATAGCGGTGTAGATATCTCCATCTTAATACAGATGGCGGTGTAGATATTTATATGTTCATACAGATGGCGGTGCAGATATTTCCATGTTCATACAGATGGCGGTGTAGATATTTCCATGTTCATACAGATAGCGGTGTAGTTATTTCCATGTGTAAAGGGATAGCTGTGTAGATATTTCCATGTATATGCAGATAGCTGTGTAGATATTTCCATTTTCATGCAGATAGCGGTGTATGTATTTCCATCTTCAAACAGATAGCGGTGTAGATATTTCCATGCTCATACAGATAGCGGTGTAGATATTTCCATGTTTATACAGATAGCGGTGAAGATGTATGTATGTTTACACAGATAGCGGTGTGGATATTTCCATGTTCATCCATAGGGCTGTGTAGATATATCCATGTTCATACAGATAGCGGTGTAGATATTTACTTGTTCATACTGATAGCGGTGTAGATATTTCCATGTTCATTCAGATAGCGGTGTAGATATTTCCATGTTCATACAGATAGCGGTGTAGATATTTCCATGTTCATACAGATAGCGGTGCTGATATTTCCATGTTTATACAGGTAGCAGTGCAGATATTTCCATGTTTATACAGATAGCGGTGTAGATGTTTCCTTGTTTATACAGATAGCGGTGTAGATATTTCCATGTTTATACAGATATCGGTGTAGATATCTCCATCTTAATACAGATGGCGGTGTAGATATTTATATGTTCATACAGATGGCGGTGCAGATATTTCCATGTTCATACAGATGGCGGTGTGGATATTTCCATGTTCATACAGATAGTGGTGTAGTTATTTCCATGTGTAGTGATATAGCTGTGTAGATATTTCCATGTATATGCAGATAGCAGTGTAGATATTTCCATTTTCATGCAGATAGCGGTGTAGATATTTCCATGTTAAAACAGATAGCGGTGTAGATATTTCCATGTTCATACAGATAGCGGTGTAGATATTTCCATGTTCATACAGATAGCGGTGTAGATATTTCCATGTTTATACAGATAGCGGTGAAGATGTATGCTTGTTTACACAGATAGCTGTGTAGATATTTCCATGTTCATACAGATAGTGGTGTAGATATTTCCATGTTCATCCAGATGGCTGTGTTGATATATCCATGTTCATACAGATAGAGGTGTAGATATTTCCATGTTCATACAGATAGCGGTGCTGATATTTCCATGTTTATACAGGCAGCGGTGTAGCTATTTCCATGTTCCTACAGATAGCGGTGTAGATATTTCCATGTTCATACAGATAGCGGTGCTGATATTTCCATGTTTATACAGGCAGCGGTGTAGATATTTCCATGTTTATACAGATAGTGGTTTAGATATTTCCTTCTTAATACAGATGGCGGTGTATTTATATGTTCGTACATATGGCGGTGTAGATATTTCCATGTTCATACAGATAGCGGTGTAGAAATTTCCATGGTTATACAGATAGCGGTGAAGGTGTATGCATGTTTACACAGATGGCGGTGAAGATATTTCCATGTTCATACAGATAGCGGTGTAGATATTTCCATGTTCATACAGATAGCGGTTTAGATATTTCCATGTTCATCCAGATGGCTGTGTAGATATATCCATGTTCATACAGATGGCGGTGAAGATATTTCCATGTTCATACACATGGCGGTGTAGATATTTCCATGTTCATACAGATAGCGGTGTGGACATTTCCATGTTCATACAGATAGCGGTGTAGCTATTTCCATGTTCATACAAATAGCGGTGTAGATATTTCTATGTTCATACAGATAGCGGTGTAGATATTTCCATGTTCGTACAGATTGCGGTGCTGATATTTCCATGTTTATTCAGGTAGCGGTGAAGATATTTCCATGTTTATACAGATAGAGGTGTAGATATTTCCATGTTTATACAGATAGCGGTTTAGATATTTCCATGTTTATACAGATAGCGGTGTAGATATCTTCATCTTAATACAGATGGCGGTGTAGATATTTATATGTTCATACAGACGGAGGTGTAGATATTTCCATGTTCATACAGATGGCGGTGTAGAAATTTCCATGTTTATAGAGATAGCGGTGTAGTTCTTTCCATGTGTAAAGAGATAGCTGTATAGATATTTCCATGTATATGCAGATAGCTTTGTAGATATTTCCATTTTCATGCTGATACCGGTGTAGATATTTCCATGTTCAAACAGATAGTGGTGTAGATATTTCCATGTTCATACAGATAGCGGTGTAGATATTTCCATGTTTATACAGATTGCAGTGAAGATGTATGCATATTTACACAGATACCGGTGTAGATATTTCCATGTTTATACAGATAGCGGTGTAGATATTTCCATGTTTATACAGATACCTGTGTAGATATCTCCATCTTAATACAGATGGCCGTGTAGATATTTATATGTTCATACAGATGGCGGTGCAGATATTTCCGTGTTCATACAGATGGCGGTGTAGATATTTCCATGTTCATACAGTTAGTGGTGTAGTTATTTCCATGTGTAAAGAGATAGATGTGTAGATATTTCCATGTATATGCAGATAGCTGTGTAGATATTTCCATTTTCATGCAGATAGCGGTGTAGATATTTCCAGGTTCAGATAGCGGTGTAGATATTTCCATGTTCATACAGATAGCGGTGTAGATATTTCCATGTTTATACAGATTGCAGTGAAGATGTATGCATATTTGCACAGATAGCGGTGTAGATATTTCCATGTTCATACAGATAGCAGTGTAGATATTTCTGTGTTCATCCAGATGGCTGTGTAGATATATCCATGTTCATACAGATAGCGGTGTAGATATTTCCATGTTCATACAGGTAGTGGTGTAGATATTTAACTGTTCATAGAGATAGCGGTGCAGATATTTCCATGTTCATATAGATAGTGGTGTAGAAATTTCCATGTTCATAGAGATAGCGGTGTAGATATTTCCATGTTCATACAGATAGCGGTGCTGATGTTTCCATGTTTATGCAGGTAGCGGTGTAGATATTTCCATGTTTATACAGATTGCAGTGTAGATATTTCCATGTTTATACAGATAGCGGTGTAGCTATTTCCATGTTCATACAGATAGCAGTGTAGATATTTCCATGTTCATACAGATAGCGGTGTAGATATCTCCATTTTCATACAGAGAGCGGTGCTGATATTTCCGTGTTTATACAGATAGCGGTTTAGATATTTCCTTCTTAATACAGAATGCGGTGTAGATATTTATATGTTCAAACAGATGGCGGTGCAGATATTTCCATGTTGATACAGATGGTGGTGTAGATATTTCCATGTTTATAGATATAGCGGTGTAGTTATTTCCATGTGTAAAGAGATAGCTTTGTAGATATTTCCATGTATATGCAGATCGCTGTGTAGATATTTCCATTTTCATGCAGATAGCGGTGTAGATATTTCCATGTTCAAACAGATAGCAGTGTAGATATTTCCTTTTTCATACAGATAGCAGTGTAGATATTTTCACGTTTATACAGATAGCGGTGAAGATGTATGGATGTTTACACAGATAGCGGTGTAGATATTTCCATCTTCATACAGATAGTGTTGTAGATATTTCCATGTTCATCCAGATGGCTGTGTAGATATATCCATGTTCATACAGATGGCGGTGAAGATATTTCCATGTTCATACAGATAGCGGTGTAGTTATTTCCATGTGTAAAGAGATAGCTGTGTAGATATTTCCATGTATATGCATATAGCTGTGTAGATATTTTCATTTTCATGCAGATAGCGGTTAAGATATTTCCATGTTCAAACAGATAGCGGTGTAAATATTTCCATGCTCACACAGACGGTGGTGTAGATATTTCCATGTTCAAACAGATAGCGGTGTAGATATTTCCATGTTCATACAGATAGCGGTGTAGATATTTCCATGTTCATACAGATAGCGGTGTAGATATTTCCATGTTTATACAGATAGCGGTGAAGATCTATGCATGTTTACAGAGATAGCGGTGTAGATATTTCCATGTTCATCCAGATGGCTGTGTAGATATATCCATGTTCATACAGATAGCGGTGTAGCTATTTCCATGTTCATACACATAGCGGTGTAGATATTTCCATGATCATACAGATAGCGGTGTAGATATTTCCATGTTCATACAGATAGCGGTGCTGATATTTCCTTGTTTATACTGGCAGCGGTGTAGATATTTCCATGTTTATACAGATAGCAGTTTAGATATTTCCTTCTTAATACAGATGGCGGTGTAGATATTTATATGTTCATACAGATTTCGGTGTAGATATTTCCATGTTTATACAGATATCAGTGTAGATATCTCCATCTTAATACAGATGGCGGTGTAGATATTTATATGTTCATACAGATGGCGGTGCAGATATTTCCGTGTTCATACAGATGGCGGTGTAGATATTTCCATGTTCAAACAGATAGCGGTGTAGTTATTTCCATGTGTAAAGAGATAGCTGTGCAGATATTTAAATGAATATGCAGACAGCAGTGTAGATATTTCCATTTTCATGCAGATAGCGGTGTAGATATTTCCATGTTCAAACAGATAGCAGTGTAGATATTTCCATGCTCATACAGATAGCGGTGTGGATATTTCCATGTTCATACAGATAGCGGTGTAGATATTTCCATGTTTATACAGATAGCGGTGAAGTTCTATGCATGTTTAAACAGATAGCGGTGTAGATATTTCCATGTTCATCCAGATGGCTGTGTAGATATATCCATGTTCATACAGATAGCGGTGTAGATATTTCCATGTTCATACAGATAGCGGTGTAGATATATCCATGTTCATCCAGATGGCTGTGTAGGTATATCCATGTTCATACAGTTAGCGTTGTAGATATTTCCATGTTCAGACAGATAGTGGTGTAGCTATTTCCATGTTCATACAGATAACGGTGTAGATATTTCCATGTTCATACAGAAAGCAGTGTAGTTATTTCCATGTTCATACAGATAGCGATGTAGATATTTCCATGTTCATACAGATAGCGGTGCTGATATTTCCATGTTTATACAGGCAGCGGTGTAGATATTTCCATGTTTATACAGATAGCGGTTTAGATATTTCCTTCTTAATACAGATGGCGGTGTAGATATTTATATGTTCATAGAGACGGCGATGCAGATATTTCCATGTTCATACAGATAGCAGTGTAGATATTTCCATGTTCATACAGATAGCGGTGTAGATATTTCCATGGTTATACAGATAGCGTTGTAGATATTTCCATGTTTATACAGATAGCGGTGTAGATATTTCCATGTTTATTCAGATAGCGGTGTAGATATCTCCATCTTAATACAGATGGCGGTGTAGATATTTATATGTTCATACAGATGGCGGTGCAGATATTTCCATGTTCATACAGATGGCGGTGTAGATATTTCCATGTTCATACAGATAGCGGTGTAGTTATTTCCATGTGTAAAGGGATAGCTGTGTAGATATTTCCATGTATATGCAGATAGCTGTGTAGATATTTCCATTTTCATGCAGATAGCGGTGTATGTATTTCCATCTTCAAACAGATAGCGGTGTAGATATTTCCATGCTCATACAGATAGCGGTGTAGATATTTCCATGTTTATACAGATAGCGGTGAAGATGTATGTATGTTTACACAGATAGCGGTGTGGATATTTCCATGTTCATCCATAGGGCTGTGTAGATATATCCATGTTCATACAGATAGCGGTGTAGATATTTACTTGTTCATACTGATAGCGGTGTAGATATTTCCATGTTCATTCAGATAGCGGTGTAGATATTTCCATGTTCATACAGATAGCGGTGTAGATATTTCCATGTTCATACAGATAGCGGTGCTGATATTTCCATGTTTATACAGGTAGCGGTGTAGATATTTCCATGTTTATACAGATAGCGGTGTAGATGTTTCCTTGTTTATACAGATAGCGGTGTAGATATTTCCATGTTTATACAGATATCGGTGTAGATATCTCCATCTTCATACAGATGGCGGTGTAGATATTTATATGTTCATACAGATGGCGGTGCAGATATTTCCATGTTCATACAGATGGCGGTGTGGATATTTCCATGTTCATACAGATAGTGGTGTAGTTATTTCCATGTGTAGTGATATAGCTGTGTAGATATTTCCATGTATATGCAGATAGCAGTGTAGATATTTCCATTTTCATGCAGATAGCGGTGTAGATATTTCCATGTTCAAACAGATAGCGGTGTAGATATTTCCATGTTCATACAGATAGCGGTGTAGATATTTCCATGTTCATACAGATAGCGGTGTAGATATTTCCATGTTTATACAGATAGCGGTGAAGATGTATGCTTGTTAACACAGATAGCTGTGTAGATATTTCCATGTTCATACAGATAGTGGTGTAGATATTTCCATGTTCATCCAGATGGCTGTGTTGATATATCCATGTTCATACAGATAGAGGTGTAGATATTTCCATGTTCATACAGATAGCGGTGCTGATATTTCCATGTTTATACAGGCAGCGGTGTAGCTATTTCCATGTTCCTACAGATAGCGGTGTAGATATTTCCATGTTCATACAGATAGCGGTGCTGATATTTCCATGTTTATACAGGCAGCGGTGTAGATATTTCCATGTTTATACAGATAGCGGTTTAGATATTTCCTTCTTAATACAGATGGCGGTGTATTTATATGTTCGTACATATGGCGGTGTAGATATTTCCATGTTTATACAGATTGCAGTGTAGATATCTCCATCTTAATACAGGTGGCGGTGTAGATATTTATATGTTCATACAGATGGCGGTGCAGATATTTCCATGTTCATACAGATGGCGGTGTAGTTATTTCCATGTTCATACAGATAGTGGTGTAGTAATTTCCATGTGTAAAGAGATAGCTGTGTAGATATTTAAATGTATATGCAGATAGCAGTGTAGATATTTCCATTTTCATGCAGATAGCGGTGTAGTTATTTCCATGTCCAAACAGATAGCGGTGTAGGTATTTCCATGTTCATACAGATAGCGGTGCAGATATTTCCATGTTCATACCGATAGCGGTGCAGATATTTCCATGTTTATACAGATAGTGGTGAAGATATATGCATGTTTACACAGATAGCGGTGAAGATATTTCCATGTTCATACAGATGGCTGTGTAGATATATCCATGTTCATACAGATAGCGGTGTAGATATTTCCATGTTCATACAGATAGCGGTGTAGATATTTCCATGTTCATCCAGATGGCTGTGTAGATATATCCATGTTGATACAGATAGCGGTGTAGCTATTTCCATTTTCATACACATAACGGTGTAGCTATTTCCATGTTCATACAGATAGCAGTGTAGATATTTCCATGTTCATACAGATAGCGGTGTAGATATTTCCATTTTCATACAGAGAGCGGTGCTGATATTTCCGTGTTTATACAGATAGCGGTTTAGATATTTCCTTCTTAATACAGAATGCGGTGTAGATATTTATATGTTCAAACAGATGGCGGTGCAGATATTTCCATGTTCATACAGATGGTGGTGTAGATATTTCCATGTTTATAGATATAGCGGTGTAGTTATTTCCATGTGTAAAGAGATAGCTTTGTAGATATTTCCATGTATATGCAGATCGCTGTGTAGATATTTCCATTTTCATGCAGATAGCGGTGTAGATATTTCCATGTTCAAATAGAGAGCAGTGTAGATATTTCTTTTTTCATACAGATAGCAGTGTAGATATTTCCACGTTTATACAGATAGCGGTGAAGATGTATGCATGTTTACACAGATAGCGGTGTAGATGTTTCCATCTTCATACCGATAGCGGTGTAGATATTTCCATGTTCATCCAGGTGGCTGTGTAGATATATCCATGTTCATACAGATGGCGGTGAAGATATTTCCATGCTCATACAGATAGCGGTGTAGTTATTTCCATGTGTAAAGAGATAGCTGTGTAGATATTTCCGTGTATATGCAGATAGCTGTGTAGATTTTTCCATTTTCATGCAGATAGCGGTTAAGATATTTCCATGTTCAAACAGATAGCGGTGTAGATATTTCCATGTTCACACAGACGGTGGTGCAGATATTTCCATGTTCATACAGATAGCGGTGCTGATATTTCCATGTTTATACAGGTAGTGGTGTAGATATTTCCATGTTTATACAGATAGCGGTGTAGATATTTCCATGTTTATACAGATAGCGGTGGAGATATTTCCATGTTTATACAGATAGCAGTGTAGATATCTCCATCTTAATACAGATGGCGGTGTAGATATTTATATGTTCATACAGATGGCGGTGCAGATATTTCCATGTTCATACAGATGGCGGTGTAGATATTTCCATGTTCATACAGATAGCGGTGTAGTTATTTCCATGTGTAAAGAGATAGCTGTGTAGATATTTAAATGTATATGCAGATAGCAGTGTAGATATTTCCATTTTCATGCAGATAGCGGTGTAGATATTTCCATGTTCAAACAGATAGCGGTGTAGATATTTCCATGTTAATACAGATAGCGGTGTAGATATTTCCATGTTCATACAGATAGCGGTGTAGATATTTCCATGTTTATACAGATAGCGGTGAAGATCTATGCATGTTTACAGAGATAGCGGTGTAGATATTTCCATGTTCATCCAGATGGCTGTGTAGATATATCCATGTTCATACAGATAGCGGTGTAGCTATTTCCATGTTCATGCAGATAGCGGTGTAGATATTTCCATGATCATACAGATAGCGGTGCTGATATTTCCATGTTTATACAGGCAGCGGTGTAGCTATTTCCATGTTCCTACAGATAGCGGTGTAGATATTTCCATGTTCATACAGATAGCGGTGCTGATATTTCCATGTTTATACAGGCAGCGGTGTAGATATTTCCATGTTTATACAGATAGTGGTTTAGATATTTCCTTCTTAATACAGATGGCGGTGTATTTATATGTTCGTACATATGGCGGTGTAGATATTTCCATGTTTATACAGATTGCAGTGTAGATATCTCCATCTTAATACAGGTGGCGGTGTAGATATTTATATGTTCATACAGATGGCGGTGCAGATATTTCCATGTTCAGACAGATGGCGGTGTAGTTATTTCCATGTTCATACAGATAGTGGTGTAGTAATTTCCATGTGTAAAGAGATAGCTGTGTAGATATTTAAATGTATATGCAGATAGCAGTGTAGATATTTCCATTTTCATGCAGATAGCGGTGTAGTTATTTCCATGTCCAAACAGATAGCGGTGTAGGTATTTCCATGTTCATACAGATAGCGGTGCAGATATTTCCATGTTCATACCGATAGCGGTGCAGATATTTCCATGTTTATACAGATAGTGGTGAAGATATATGCATGTTTACACAGATAGCGGTGAAGATATTTCCATGTTCATCCAGATGGCTGTGTAGATATATCCATGTTCACACAGATAGCGGTGTAGATATTTCCATGTTCATACAGATAGCGGTGTAGATATTTCCATGTTCATCCAGATGGCTGTGTAGATATATCCATGTTGATACAGATAGCGGTGTAGATATTTCCATGTTCATACAGATAGCGGTGTAGCTATTTCCATTTTCATACACATAACGGTGTAGCTATTTCCATGTTCATACAGATAGCAGTGTAGATATTTCCATGTTCATACAGATAGCGGTGTAGATATTTCCATTTTCATACAGAGAGCGGTGCTGATATTTCCGTGTTTATACGGATAGCGGTTTAGATATTTCCTTCTTAATACAGAATGCGGTGTAGATATTTATATGTTCAAACAGATGGCGGTGCAGATATTTCCATGTTCATACAGATGGTGGTGTAGATATTTCCATGTTTATAGATATAGCGGTGTAGTTATTTCCATGTGTAAAGAGATAGCTTTGTTGATATTTCCATGTATATGCAGATCGCTGTGTAGATATTTCCATTTTCATGCAGATAGCGGTGTAGATATTTCCATGTTCAAATAGATAGCAGTGTAGATATTTCTTTTTTCATACAGATAGCAGTGTAGATATTTCCACGTTCATACAGATAGCGGTGAAGATGTATGCATGTTTACACAGATAGCGGTGTAGATGTTTCCATCTTCATACAGATAGCGGTGTAGATATTTCCATGTTCATCCAGATGGCTGTGTAGATATATCCATGTTCATACAGATGGCGGTGAAGATATTTCCATGCTCATACAGATAGCGGTGTAGTTATTTCCATGTGTAAAGAGATAGCTGTGTAGATATTTCCATGTATATGCAGATAGCTGTGTAGATATTTCCATTTTCATGCAGATAGCGGTTAAGATATTTCCATGTTCAAACAGATAGCGGTGTAGATATTTCCATGTACACACAGACGGTGGTGCAGATATTTCCATGTTCATACAGATAGCGGTGCTGATATTTCCATTTTTATACAGGTAGTGGTGTAGATATTTCCATGTTTATACAGATAGCGGTGTAGATATTTCCATGTTTATACAGATAGCGGTGGAGATATTTCCATGTTTATACAGATAGCAGTGTAGATATCTCCATCTTAATACAGATGGCGGTGTAGATATTTATATGTTCATACAGATGGCGGTGCAGATATTTCCATGTTCATACAGATGGCGGTGTAGATATTTCCATGTTCATACAGATAGCGGTGTAGTTATTTCCATGTGTAAAGAGATAGCTGTGTAGATATTTAAATGTATATGCAGATAGCAGTGTAGATATTTCCATTTTCATGCAGATAGCGGTGTAGATATTTCCATGTTCAAACAGATAGCGGTGTAGATATTTCCATGTTAATACAGATAGCGGTGTAGATATTTCCATGTTCATACAGATAGCGGTGTAGATATTTCCATGTTTATACAGATAGCGGTGAAGATCTATGCATGTTTACAGAGATAGCGGTGTAGATATTTCCATGTTCATCCAGATGGCTGTGTAGATATATCCATGTTCATACAGATAGCGGTGTAGCTATTTCCATGTTCATGCAGATAGCGGTGTAGATATTTCCAGGTTCATACAGATAGCGGTGCTGATACTTCCATGTTTATACAGGCAGCGGTGTAGATATTTCCATGTTTATACAGATAGCGGTTTAGATATTTCCTTCTTAATACAGATGGCGGTGTATTTATATGTTCATACAGATTGCGGTGTAGATATTTCCATGTTTATACAGATAGCAGTGTAGATATCTCCATCTTAATACAGATGGCTGTGTAGATATTTATATGTTCATACAGATGGCGGTGCAGATATTTCCATGTTCATACAGATGGCGGTGTAGTTATTTCCATGTTCATACAGATAGTGGTGTAGTTATTTCCATGTGTAAAGAGATAGCTGTGTAGATATTTAAATGTATATGCAGATAGCAGTGTAGATATTTCCATTTTCATGCAGATAGCGGTGTAGATATTTCCATGTCCAAACAGATAGCGGTGTAGGTATTTCCATGTTCATACAGATAGCGGTGTTGATATTTCCATCTTCATACCGATAGCGGTGCAGATATTTCCATGTTTATACAGATAGTGGTGAAGATGTATGCATGTTTACACAGATAGCGGTGTAGATATTTCCATGTTCATCCAAATGGCTGTGTAGATATATCCATGTTCATACAGATAGAGGTGTAGTTATTTCCATGTTCATACAGATAGCGGTGTAGCTATTTCCATGTTCATCCAGAAGGCTGTGTAGATATATCCATGTTCATACAGATAGAGGTGTAGATATTTCCATGTTCATACAGATAGCGGTGTAGATATTTCCGTGTTCATCCAGAAGGCTGTGTAGATATATCCATGTTCATACAGATAGCGGTGTAGATATTTCCATGTTCATACAGATAGCGGTGTAGCTATTTCCATTTTCATACACATAACGGTGTAGCTATTTCCATGTTCATACAGATAGCAGTGTAGATAATTCCATGTTCATACAGATAGCGGTGTAGATATTTCCATTTTCATACAGAGTGCGGTGCTGATATATCCTTGTTTATACAGATAGCAGTTTAGATATTTCCTTTTTAATACAGATGGCAGTGTAGATATTTATATGTTCAAACAGATGGCGGTGCAGATATTTCCATGTTCATACAGATGGTGGTGTAGATATTTCCATGTTTATAGATATAGCGGTGTAGTTATTTCCATGTGTAAAGAGATAGCTGTGTAGATATTTCCATGTATATGCAGATAGCTTTGTAGATATTTCCATTTTCATGCAGATAGCGGTGTAGATATTTCCATGTTCAAACAGATAGTGGTGTAGATATTTCCATGTTCATTCAGATAGCTTTGTAGATATTTCCATGTTCATACAGATAGCGGTGTAGATATTTCCATGTTCATACAGATAGCGGTGTAGAAATTTCCAGGTTCATACAGATAGCGGTGCTGATATTTCCATGTTTATACAGGTAGCGGTGTAGATATTTCCATGTTTATACAGATAGCGGTTTAGATATTTCCATGTTTATACAGATAGCGGTGTAGATATTTCCATGTTTATTCAGATAGCGGTGTAGATATCTCCATCTTAATAGAGATGGCGGTGTAGATATTTATATGTTCATACAGATGGCGGTGCAGATATTTCCATGTTCATACAGATGGCGGTGTAGATATTTCCATGTTCATACAGATAGCGGTGTAGTTATTTCCATGTGTAAAGAGATAGCTGTGTAGATATTTCCATCTATATGCAGATAGCTGTGTAGATATTTCCATTTTCATGCAGATAGCGGTGTATATATTTCCATCTTCAAACAGATAGCGGTGTAGATATTTCCATGTTCACAGAGATAGCGGTGTAGATATTTCCATGTTTATACAGATAGTGGTGAAGATGTATGCATGTTTACACAGATAGCGATGTGGATATTTCCATGTTCATACAGAGGGCTGTGTAGATATATCCATGTTCATACAGTTAGCGGTGTAGATATTTCCATGTTTATACAGATAGCGGTGTAGATATTTCCATGTTTATACAGATAGCAGTGTAGATATTTCCATGTTTATACAGATAGCCGTGTAGATATCTCCATCTTAATACAGATGGCGGTGTAGATATTTATATGTTCATACAGATGGCGGTGCAGATATTTCCATGTTCATACAGATGGCGGTGTAGATATTTCCATGTTCATACAGATAGCGGTGTAGTTATTTCCATGTGTAATGAGATAGCTGTGTAGATATTTCCATGTATATGCAGATAGCAGTGTAGATATTTCCATCTATATGCAGATAGCGGTGTAGATATTTCCATGTTCATACAGATAGCGGTGTAGATATTTCCATGTTCATACAGATAGCGGTGCAGTTATTTCCATGTTCATACAGATAGCAGTGTAGATATTTCCATGTTTATACAGATAGCGGTGAAGATGTATGCATGTTTACACAGATAGCGGTGTAGATATTTCCATGTTCATCCAGATGGCTGTGTAGATATATCCATGTTCATACAGATAGCGGTGTAGATATTTCCATGTTCATACAGATAGCGGTGTAGATATTTCCATGTTCATGCAGATGGCTGTGTAGATATATCCATGTTCATACAGATCGCGGTGTAGATATTTCCATGTTCATACAGATAGCGGTGTAGCTATTTCCATGTTCATACAGATAACGGTGTAGCTATTTCCATGTTCATACAGATAGCAGTGTAGATATTTCCATGTTCATACAGATATCGGTGGAGATATTTACATGTTTATTCAGATAGCGGTGTAGATATCTCCATCTTAATACAGATGGCGGTGTAGATATTTATATGTTCATACAGATGGCCGTGCAGTTATTTCCATGTTCATACACATGGCGGTGTAGATATGTCCATGTTCATACAAATTGCGGTGTAGTTATTTCAAGTGTAAAGAGATTGCTGTGTAGATATTTCCATCTATATGCAGAGAGCTGTGTAGATATTTCCATTTTCATGCAGATAGCGATGTATATATTTCCATCTTCAAACAGATAGCGTTGTAAATATTTCCATGTTCATACAGATAGCGGTGTAGATATTTCCATGTTTACACAGATAGCGGTGAAGATGTATGCATGTTTACACAGATAGCGGTGTGGATATTTCCATGTTCATCCAGAGGGCTGTGTAGATATATCCATGTTCATACAGATAGCGGTGTAGACATTTCCATGTTCATACAGATAGCGGTGTAGATATTTCCATGTTCATACAGATAGCGGTGCTGGTATTTCCATGTTCATCCAGATGGCTGTGTAGTTATTTCCATGTTCATACAGATAGTGGTGTAGTTATTTCCATGTGTAAAGAGATAGCTGTGTAGATATTTAAATGTATATGCAGATAGCAGTGTAGATATTTCCATTTTCATGCAGATAGCGGTGTAGTTATTTCCATGTCCAAACAGATAGCGGTGTCGGTATTTCCATGTTCATACAGATAGCGGTGTAGATATTTCCATGTTCATACCGATAGCGGTGCAGATATTTCCATGTTTATACAGATAGTGGTGAAGATGTATGCATGTTTACACAGATAGCGGTGTAGATATTTCCATGTTCATTCAGATGGCTGTGTAGATATATCCATGTTCCTACAGATAGCGGTGTAGATATTTCCATGTTCATACAGATAGCGGTGTAGATATTTCCATGTTCATCCAGATGGCTGTGTAGATATATCCATGTTCATACAGATAGCGGTGTAGATATTTCCATGTTCATACAGATAGCTGTGTAGCTATTTCCATTTTCATACACAAAACGGTGTAGCTATTTCCATGTTCATACAGATAGCAGTGAAGATATTTCCATGTTCATACAGATAGCGGTGTAGATATTTCCATTTTCATACAGAGAGCGGTGCTGATATTTCCGTGTTTATACAGATAGCGGTTTAGATATTTCCTTCTTAATACAGATGGCGCTGTAGATATTTATATGTTCAAACAGATGGCGGTGCAGATATTTCCATGTTTATTCAGATAGCGGTGTAGATACCTCCATCTTAATAGAGATGGCGGTGTAGATATTTATATGTTCATACAGATGGCGGTGCAGATATTTCCATGTTCATACAGATGGCGGTGTAGGTATTTCCATGTTCATACAGATAGCGGTGTAGTTATTTCCATGTGTAAAGAGATAGCTGTGTAGATATTTCCATCTATATGCAGATAGCTGTGTAGATATTTCCATTTTCATGCAGATAGCGGTGTATATATTTCCATCTTCAAACAGATAGCGGTGTAGATATTTCCATGTTCATAGAGATAGCGGTGTAGATATTTCCATGTTTTTACAGATAGCGGTGAAGATGTATGCATGTTTACACAGATAGCGGTGTGGATATTTCCATGTTCATCCAGAGGGCTGTGTAGATATATCCATGTTCATACAGATAGCGGTGTAGCTATTTCCATGTTTATACAGATATCAGTGTAGATATCTCCATCTTAATACAGATGGCGGTGTAGATATTTTTATGTTCATACAGATGGCGGTGCAGATATTTCCATGTTCAAACAGATAGCGGTGTAGTTATTTCCATGTGTAAAGAGATAGCTGTGCAGATATTTAAATGAATATGCAGATAGCAGTGTAGATATTTCCATTATCATGCAGATAGCGGTGTAGATATTTCCATGTTCAAACAGATAGCAGTGTAGATATTTCCATGCTCATACAGATAGCGGTGTAGATATTTCCATGTTCATACAGATAGCGGTGCTGATATTTCCATGTTTATACAGGCAGCGGTGTAGATATTTCCATGTTTATACAGATAGCGGTTTAGATATTTCCTTATTAATACAGATGGCGGTGTAGATATTTATATGTTCATAGAGACGGCGGTGCAGATATTTCCATGTTCATCCAGATTGCTGAGTAGATATTTCCATGTTCATACAGAATGCGGTGTAGATATTTCCATGGTTATACAGATAGCGTTGTAGATATTTCCATGTTTATACAGATAGCGGTGTAGATATTTCCATGTTTATTCAGATAGCGGTGTAGATATCTCCATCTTATTACAGATGGCGGTGTAGATATTTATATGTTCATACAGATGGCGGTGCAGATATTTCCATGTTCATACAGATGGCGGTGTTGATATTTCCATGTTCATACAGATAGCGGTGTAGTTATTTCCATGTGTAAAGAGATAGCTGTGTAGATATTTCCAAGTATATGCAGATAGCTGTGTAGATATTTCCATTTTCATGCAGATAGCGGTGTATGTATTTCCATCTTCAAACAGATAGCGGTATAGATATTTCCATGTTCATACAGATAGCGGTGTAGATATTTCCATGTTTATACAGATAGCGGTGAAGATATATGTATGTTTACACAGATAGCGGTGTGGATATTTCCATGTTCATCCAGAGGGCTGTGTAGAAATATCCATGTTCATACAGATAGCGGTGTAGATATTTCCTTGTTCATACTGATAGCGGTGTAGATATTTCCATGTTCATTCAGATAGCGGTGTAGATATTTCCATGTTCATGCAGATAGCGGTGTAGATATTTCCATGTTCATACAGATAGCGGTGCTGATATTTCCATGTTTATACAGGTATCGGTGTAGATATTTCCATGTTTATACAGACAGCGGTGTAGATATTTCCATGTTTACAGATAGCGGTGCAGATATTTCCATGTTTATACAGATAGCGGTGTAGATATCTCCATCTTAATACAGATGGCGGTGTAGATATTTATATGTTCATACAGATGGTGGTGCAGATATTTCCATGTTCATGCAGATGGCGGTGTGGATATTTCCATGTTCATACAGATAGCGGTGTAGTTATTTCCATGTGTAGTGATATAGCTGTGTAGATATTTCCATGTATATGCAGATAGCAGTGCAGATATTTCCATGTATATGCAGATAGCAGTGTAGATATTTCCATTTTCATGCATATAGCGGTGTAGATATTTCCATGTTCAAACAGAGAGCGGTGTAGATATTTCCATGTTCATACAGATAGCGGTGTAGATATTTCCATGTTCATACAGATAGCGGTGTAGATATTTCCATGTTTATACAGATAGCGGTGAAGATGTATGCTTGTTTACACAGATAGCGGTGTAGATATTTCCATGTTCATACAGATAGTGGTGTAGATATTTCCATGTTCCTCCAGATGGCTGTGTAGATATATCCATGTTCATACAGATAGTGGAGTAGATATTTCCATGTTCATACAGATAGCGGTGCTGATATTTCCTTGTTTATACAGGCAGCGGTGTAGCTATTTCCATTTTCCTACAGATAGTGGTGTAGATATTTCCATGTTCATACTGATAGCGGTGCTGATATTTCCATGTTTATACAGGCAGCGGTGTAGATATTTCCATGTTTATACAGATAGCGGTTTAGATATTTCCTTCTTAATACAGATGGCAGTGTATTTATATGTTCATACAGATTGCGGAGTAGATATTTCCATGTTTATACAGATAGTAGTGTAGATATCTCCATTTTAATACAGGTGGCGGTGTAGATATTTATATGTTCATACAGATGGCGGTGCAGATATTTCCATGTTCATACAGATGGCGGTGTAGTTATTTCCATGCTCATACAGATAGTGGTGTAGTTATTTCCATGTGTAAAGAGATAGCTGTGTAGATATTTAAATGTATATGCAGATAGCAGTGTAGATATTTCCATTTTCATGCAGATAGCGGTGTAGTTATTTCCATGTCCAAACAGATAGCGGTGTAGGTATTTCCTTGTTCATACCGATAGCTGTGCAGATATTTCCATGTTCATACCGAGAGCGGTGCAGATATTTCCATGTTTATACAGATAGTGGTGAAGATGTATGCATGTTTACACAGATAGCGGTGTAGATATTTCCATGTTCATCCAGATGGCTGTGTAGATATATCCATGTTCATACAGATAGCGGTGTAGATATTTCCATGTTCATACAGATAGCGGTGTAGCTATTTCCATTTTCATACACATAACGGTGTAGCTATTTCCATGTTCATACAGATAGCAGTGTAGATATTTCCATGTTCATACAGATAGCCGTGTAGATACTTCCATTTTCATACAGAGAGCGGTGCTGATATTTCCGTGTTTATACAGATAGCGGTTTAGATATTTCCTTCTTAATACAGATGGCGGTGTAGATATTTATATGTTCAAAGTGATGGCGGTGCAGATAATTCCATGTTCATACAGATGGTTGTGTAGATATTTCCATGTTTATAGATATAGCGGTGTAGTTATTGACATGTGTAAAGAGATAGCTGTGAAGATATTTCCATGTATATGCAGATAGCTTTGTAGATATTTCCATTTTCATGCAGATAGCGGTGTAGATATTTACATGTTCAAACAGATAGCGGTGTAGATATTTCCTTGTTCATGCAGATAGCGGTGTAGATATTTCCATATTCATACAGATAGCGGTGTAGATATTTCCAGGTTCATACAGATAGCGGTGCTGATATTTCCATGTTTATACAGGTAGCGGTGTAGATATTTCCATGTTTTTACAGATAGCGGTGTAGATATTTCCATGTTTATACAGATAGCGGTGTAGATATTTCCATGTTTATTCAGATAGCCGTGTAGATATCTCCATCTTAATAGAGATGACGGTGTAGATATTTATATGTTCATACAGATGGCGGTGCAGAAATTTTCATGTTCATACAGATGGCGGTGTAGATATTTCCATGTTCATACAGATAGCGGTGTAGTTATTTCCATGTGTAAAGAGAAAGCTGTGTAGATATTTCCATCTATATGCAGATAGCTGTGTAGATATTTCCATTTTCATGCAGATAGCGGTGTATATATTTCCATCTTCAAACAGATAGCGGTGTAGATATTTCCATGTTCATAGAGATAGCGGTGTAGATATTTCCATGTTTATACAGATAGCGGTGAAGATGTTTGCATGTTTACACAGATAGCGGTGTGGATATTTCCATGTTCATCCAGAGGGCTGTGTAGATATATCCATGTTCATACAGATAGCGGTGTAGATATTTCCATGTTCATACAGATAGCAGTGTATATATTTCCATGTTCATACAGATAGCGGTGCTGATATTTCCATGTTTATACAGGTAGCGGTGTAGATATTTCCATGTTTATACAGATAGCGGTGTAGATATTTCCATGTTTATACAGATAGCGGTGTAGATATTTCCATGTTTATACAGATAGCGGTGTAGATATCTCCATCTTAATACAGATGGCGGTGTAGATATTTATATGTTCATACAGATGGCGGTGCAGATATTTCCATGTTCATACAGATGGCGGTGTAGATATTTCCATGTTCATACAGATAGCGGTTTAGTTATTTCCATGTGTAAAGAGATAGCTGTGTAGATATTTCCATGTATATGCAGATAGCAGTGTAGATATTTCCATCTATATGCAGATAGCGGTGTAGATATTTCCATGTTCAAACAGATAGCGGTGTAGATATTTCCATGTTCATACAGATAGCGGTGCAGATATTTCCATGTTCATACAGATAGCAGTGTATATATTTCCATGTTTATACAGATAGCGGTGAAGATGTATGCATGTTTACACAGATAGCGGTGTATATATTTCCATGTTCATCCAGATGGCTGTGTAGATATATCCATGTTCATACAGATAGCGGTGTAGGTATTTTCATGTTCATACAGATAGCGGTGTAGATATTTCCATGTTCATGCAGATGGCTGTGTAGATATATCCATGTGCATTCAGATAGCGGTGTAGATATTTCCATGTTCATACAGATAGCGGTGTAGCTATTTCCATGTTCATACAGATAACGGTGTAGCTATTTCCATGTTCATACAGATAGCAGTGCAGATATTTCCATGTTCATACAGATATCGGTGTAGATATTTCCATGTTTATTCAGATAGCGGTTTAGATATCTCCATCTTAATACAGATGGCGGTGTAGATATTTATATGTTCATACAGATGGCCGTGCAGATATTTCCATGTTCATACACATGGCGGTGTAGTTATTTCCATGTGTAAAGAGATTGCTGTGTAGATATTTCCATCTATATGCAGAGAGCTGTGTAGATATTTCCATTTTCATGCAGATAGCGATGTATATATTTCCATGTTAAAACAGATAGTGTTGTAGATATTTCCATGTTCATACAGATAGCGGTGTAGATATTTCCATGTTTATACAGATAGCGGTGAAGATGAATGCATTTTTACACAGATAGCGGTGTGGATATTTCCATGTTCATCCAGAGGGCTGTGTAGATATATCCATGTTCATACAGATAGCGGTGTAGATATTTCCATGTTCATACAGATAGCGGTATAGATATTTCCATGTTCATACAGATAGCGGTGTAGACATTTCCATGTTCATACAGATAGCGGTATAGATATTTCCATGTTCATACAGATAGCGGTGCTGATATTTCCATGTTCATCCAGATGGCTGTGTAGTTATTTCCATGTTCATACAGATAGTGGTGTAGTTATTTCCGTGTGTAAAGAGATAGCTGTGTAGATATTTTAATGTATATGCAGATAGCAGTGTAGATATTTCCATTTTCATGCAGATAGCGGTGTAGTTATTTCCATGTCCAAACAGATAGCGGTGTAGGTATTTCCATGTTCATACAGATAGCGGTGAAGATATTTCCATGTTCATACCGATAGCGGTGCAGATATTTCCATGTTTATACAGATAGTGGTGAAGATGTATGCATGTTTACACAGATAGCGGTGTAGATATTTCCATGTTCATCCTGATGGCTGTGTAGATATATCCATGTTCATACAGATAGCGGTGTAGATATTTCCATGTTCATACAGATAGCGGTGTAGCTATTTCCATTTTCATACACATAACGGTGTAGCAATTTCCATGTTCATACAGATAGCAGTGTAGATATTTCCATGTTCATACAGATAGCGGTTTAGATATTTCCATTTTCATACAGAGAGCGGTGCTGATATTTCCGTGTTTATACAGATAGCGGTTTAGATATTTCCTTCTTAATACAGATGGCGGTGTAGATATTTATATGTTCAAACAGATGGCGGTGCAGATATTTCCATGTTCATACATATGGTGGTGTAGATATTTCCATGTTTATAGATATAGCGGTGTCGTTATTTCCATGTGTAAAGAGATAGCTGTGTAGATATTTCCATGTATATGCAGATAGCTTTGTAGATATTTCCATTTTCATGCAGATAGCGGTGTAGATATTTACATGTTCAAACAGATAGCGGTGTAGATATTTCCATGTTCATTCAGATAGCTTTGTAGATATTTCCATGTTCATGCAGATAGCGGTGTAGATATTTCCATGTTCATGCAGATAGCGGTGTAGATATTTCCAGGTTCATACAGATAGCGGTGCTGATATTTCCATGTTTATACAGGTAGCGGTGTAGATATTTCCATGTTTATACAGATAGCGGTGTAGATATTTCCATGTTTATACAGATAGCGGTGTAGTTATTTCCATGTGTAAAGAGATAGCTGTGTAGATATTTCCATCTATATGCAGATAGCAGTGTAGATATTTCCATTTTCATGCAGATAGCGGTGTATATATTTCCATCTTCAAACAGATAGCGGTGTAGATATTTTCATGTTCATAGAGATAGCGGTGTAGATATTTCCATGTTTATACAGATAGCGGTGAAGATGTATGCATGTTTACACAGATAGCTGTGTGGATATTTCCATGTTCATCCAGAGAGCTGTGTAGATATATCCATGTTCATACAGATAGCGGTGTAGATATTTCCATGTTCATACAGATAGCAGTGTAGATATTTCCATGTTCATACAGATAGCGGTGCTGATATTTCCATGTTTATACAGGTAGCGGTGTAGATATTTCCATGTTCATACAGATAGCAGTGTAGATATTTCCATGTTCATACAGATAGCGGTGCTGATATTTCCATGTTTATACAGATAGCAGTGTAGATATTTCCATGTTTATACAGATAGCGGTGTAGATATCTCCATCTTAATACAGATGGCGGTGTAGATATTTATATGTTCATACAGATGGCGGTGCAGATATTTCCATGTTCATACAGATGGCGGTGTAGATATTTCCATGTTCATACAGATAGCGGTGTAGTTATTTCCATGTGTAAAGAGATAGCTGTGTAGATATTTCATGTATATGCATATAGCAGTGTAGATATTTCCATTTTCATGCAGATAGCGGTGTAGATATTTCCATGTTCAAACAGATAGCAGTGTAGATATTTCCATGTTCATACAGATAGCGGTGCAGATATTTCCATGTTCATACAGATAGCAGTGTAGATATTTCCATGTTTATACAGATAGCGGTGAAGATGTATGCATGTTTACACAGATAGCGGTGTAGGTATTTCCATGTTCATCCAGATGGCTGTGTTGATATATCCATGTTCATACAGATAGCGGTTTAGATATTTCCATGTTCATACAGATAGCGGTGTAGTTA
The DNA here is from genome assembly GCF_029281585.2 of Gorilla gorilla gorilla. NCBI lineage: Eukaryota > Metazoa > Chordata > Mammalia > Primates > Hominidae > Gorilla > Gorilla gorilla. Next base: position 10,841,120 of record NC_073235.2, on the reverse strand, counting down.
TTTCCATGTGTAAAGAGATTGCTCTGTAGATATTTCCATCTATATGCAGATAGCTGTGTAGATATTTCCATTTTCATGCAGATAGCGATGTATATAATTCCATCTTCAAACAGATAGTGGTGTAGATATTTCCATGTTCATACAGATAGCGGTGTAGATATTTCCATGTTTATACAGATAGCGGTGAAGATGTATGCATGTTTACACAGATAGCGGTGTGGATATTTCCATGTTCATCCAGAGGGCTGTGTAGATATATCCATGTTCATACAGATAGCGGTGTAGATATTTCCATGTTCATACAGATAGCGGTGTAGGTATTTCCATGTTGATACAGATAGCGGTGCTGATATTTCCATGTTCATTCAGATAGCGGTGTAGATATTTCAATGTGTAAAGAGATAGCTGTGTAGATATTTCCATCTGTATGCAGATAGCTGTGTAGATATTCCCATTTTCATGCAGATAGCTGTGTATATATTTCCATCTTCAAACAGATAGCGGTGTAGATATTTCCATGTTCATAGAGATAGCGGTGTAGATATTTCCATGTTTATACAGATAGCGGTGAAGATGTATGCATGTTTACACAGACAGCGGTGTAGAGATTTCCATGTTCCTCCAGAGGGCTGTGTACGTATATCCATGTTCATACAGATAGCGGTGTAGATATTTCCATGTTCATACAGATAGCGGTGTAGATATTTCCATGTTCATACAGATAGCGGTGCTGATATTTCCATGTTTATACAGGTAGCGGTGTAGATATTTCCATGTTTATACAGATAGCCGTGTAGATATTTCCATGTTTATACAGATAGCGGTGTTGATATTTCCATGTTTATACAGATAGCGGTGTAGATATCTCCATCTTAATACAGATGGCGGTGTAGATATTTATATGTTCATACAGATGGCGGTGCAGATATTTCCATGTTCATACAGTTGGCGGCGTAGATATTTCCATGTTCATACAGATAGCGGTGTGGTTATTTCCATGTGTAAAGAGATAGCTGTGTAGATATTTCCATCTATATGCAGATAGCTGTGTAGATATTTCCATTTTCATGCAGATAGCGGTGTAGATATTTCCATGTTCATACAGATAGCGGTGTAGATATTTCCATGTTCATACAGATGGCGGTGTAGATATTTCCATGTTCATTAAGATAGCGGTGCTGATATTTCCATGTTTATACAGGTAGTGGTGTAGATATTTCCATGTTTATACAGGTAGCGGTGTAGTTATTTCCATGTTTATACAGATAGCGGTGCAGATATTTCCATGTTTATACAGATAGCAGTGTAGATATCTCCATCTTAATACAGATGGCGGTGTAGATATTTATATGTTCATACAGATGGCGGTGCAGATATTTCCATGTTCATACAGATGGCGGTGTAGATATTTCCATGTTCATACAGATAGCGGTGTAGTTATTTCCAAGTGTAAAGAGGTAGCTGTGTAGATATTTAAATGTATATGCAGATAGCAGTGTAGATATTTCCATTTTCATGCAGATAGCGGTGTAGATATTTCCATGTTCATACAGATAGCGGTGTAGATATTTCCATGTTCATACAGATAGCGGTGTAGATATTTCCATGTTTATACAGATAGCGGTGAAGATCTATGCATGTTTACAGAGATAGCGGTGTAGATATTTACATGTTCATCCAGATGGCTGTATAGATATATCCATGTTCATACAGATAGCGGTGTAGCTATTTGCATGTTCATACAGATAGCGGTGTAGATATTTCCATGTTCATACAGATAGCGGTGTAGATATTTCCATGTTCATACAGATAGCGGTGCTGATATTTCCTTGTTTATACAGGCAGCGGTGTAGATATTTCCATGTTTATACAGATAGCGGTTTAGATATTTCCTTCTTAATACAGATGGCGGTGTAGATATTTATATGTTCATACAGATGGCGGTGTAGATATTTCCATGTTTATACAGATATCAGTGTAGATATCTCCATCTTAATACAGATGGTGGTGTAGATATTTATATGTTCAAACAGATGGCGGTGCAGATATTTCCGTGTTCATTCAGATGGCGGTGTAGATATTTCCATGTTCAAACAGATAGCGGTGTAGTTATTTCCATGTGTAAAGTGATAGCTGTGCAGATATTTAAATGAATATGCAGATAGCAGTGTAGATATTTCCATTTTCATGCAGATAGCGGTGTAGATATTTCCATGTTCAAACAGATAGCGGTGTAGATATTTCCATGCTCATACAGATAGCGGTGTGGATATTTCCATGTTCATACAGATAGCGGTGTAGATATTTCCATGTTTATACAGATAGCGGTGAAGATCTATGCATGTTTACACAGATAGCGGTGTAGATATTTCCATGTTCATCCAGAAGGCTGTGTAGATCTATCCATGTTCATACAGATAGCGGTGTAGATATTTCCATGTTCATACAGATGGTGGTGTAGCTATTTCCATGTTCATACAGATAACGGTGTAGCTATTTCCATGTTCATACAGACAGCAGTGTAGATATTTCCATGTTCATACAGATAGTGATGTAGATATTTCCATGTTCATACAGATAGCGGTGCTGATATTTCCATGTTTATACAGGCAGCGGTGTATATATTTCCATGGTTATACGGATAGCGGTTTAGATATTTCCTTCTTAATACAGATGGCGGTGTAGATATTTATATGTTCATACAGATGGCGGTGCAGATATTTCCATGTTCATACAGATGGCGGTGTAGATATTTCCATATTCATACAGATAGCGGTGTAGTTATTTCCATGTGTAAAGAGATAGCTGTGTAGATATTTCCATGTATATGCAGATAGCAGTGTAGATATTTCCATCTATATGCAGATAGCGGTGTAGATATTTCCATGTTCAAACAGATAGCGGTGTAGTTATTTCCATGTTCATACAGATAGCGGTGCAGATATTTCCATGTTCATACAGATAGCAGTGTGGATATTTCCATGTTTATACAGATAGCGGTGAAGATGTATGCATGTTTACACAGATAGCGGTGTGGATATTTCCATGTTCATCCAGAGGGCTGTGTAGATATATCCATGTTCATACAGATAGCGGTGTAGATATTTCCATGTTCATACAGATAGCGGTGTAGATATTTCCATGTTCATAGAGATAGCGGTGCTGATATTTCCATGTTCATCCAGATGGCTGTGTAGTTATTTCCATGTTCATACAGATAGTGGTGTAGTTATTTCCATGTGTAAAGAGATAGCTGTGTAGATATTTTAATGTATATGCAGATAGCAGTGTAGATATTTCCATTTTCATGCAGATAGCGGTGTAGTTATTTCCATGTCCAAACAGATAGCGGTGTAGGTATTTCCATGTTCATACAGATAGCTGTGTAGATATTTCCATGTTCATACCGATAGCGGTGCAGATATTTCCATGTTTATACAGATAGTAGTGAAGATGTATGCATGTTTACACAGATAGCTGTGTAGATATTTCCATGTTCATCCAGATGGCTGTGTAGATATATCCATGTTCATACAGATAGCGGTGTAGATATTTCCATGTTCATACAGATAGCGGTGTAGATATTTCCATGTTCATCCAGATGGCTGTGTAGATATATCCATGTTCATACAGATATCGGTGTAGATAATTCCATGTTCATACACATAGCGGTGTAGCTATTTCCATTTTCATACACATAACGGTGTAGCTATTTCCATGTTCATACAGATAGCAGTGTAGATATTTCCATGTTCATGCAGATAGCGGTGTAGATATTTCCATTTTCATACAGAGAGCGGTGCTGATATTTCCGTGTTTATACAGATAGCGGTTTAGATATTTCCTTCTTAATAAAGATGGAGGTGTAGATATTTATATGTTCAAACAGATGGCGGTGCAGATATTTCCATGTTCATACAGATGGTGGTGTAGATATTTCCATGTTTATAGATATAGCAGTGTAGTTATTTCCATGTGTAAAGAGATAGCTTTGTAGATATTTCCATGTATATGCAGATAGCTGTGTAGATATTTCCATTTTCATGCAGATAGCGGTGTAGATATTTCTATGTTCAAACAGATAGCGGTGTAGATATTTCCATGTTCAAACAGATAGCAGTTTTGATATTTCCTTTTTCATACAGATAGCAGTGTAGATATTTCCACGTTTATACAGATAGCGGTGAAGGTGTATGCATGTTTACACAGATAGCGGTGTAGATATTTCCATCTTCATACAGATAGCGGTGTAGATATTTCCATGTTCATCCAGATGGCTGTGTAGATATATCCATGTTCATACAGATGGCGGTGAAGATATTTCCATGTTCATACAGATGGCGGTGTAGTTATTTCCATGTGTAAAGAGATAGATCTGTAGGTATTTCCATGTATATTCAGATAGCTGTGTAGATATTTCCATTTTCATGCAGATAGCGGTTTACATATTTCCATGTTCAAACAGATAGCCGTGTAGATATTTCCATGTTCATTCAGATAGCGGTGTAGATATTTCCATGTTTATACAGATAGAGGTGAAGTTGTATGCATGTTTACACAGATAGCGGTGTAGATATTCCCATGTTCATACAGATCACGGTGTAGATTTTTCCATGTTCATCCAGATGGATGTGTAGACATATCCATGTTCATACAGATGGCTGTGAAGGTATTTCCATGTTCATACAGATAGCGGTGTAGATATTTCCATGTTCATACAGATAGCGGTGTAGATATTTCCATGTTCATACAGATGGCTGTGTAGATATATCCATGTTCATACAGATGGCGTTGAAGATATTTCCATGTTCATACAGATAGTGGTGTAGCTATTTCCATGTTCATACAGATATCGGTGTAGATATTTCCATGTTGTACCGATAGCTGTGCTGATATTTCCACGTTTATACAGGTAGCGGTGTAGATATTTCCATGTTTATACAGATAGCGGTGTAGATATTTCCATGTTTATTCAGATAGCGGTGTAAATATTTCCATGTTTATACAGATAGCGGTGTAGATATCTCCATCTTAATACAGATGGCAGTGTAGATATTTATATGTTCATACAGATGGCGGTGCAGATATTTCCATGTACATACAGATGGCGGTGTAGATATTTCCATGTTCATACAGATAGCGGTGTAGTTATTTCCATGTGTAAAGAGATAGCTGTGTAGATATTGCCATGTATATGCAGATAGCTGTGTAGATATTTCCATTTTCATGCAGGTAGCGGTGTATATATTTCCATCTTCAAACAGATAGCGGTGTAGATATTTCCATGTTCATACAGATAGCGGTGTAGATATTTCCATGTTTATTCAGATAGCGGTGAAGGTGTATGCATGTTTAAACAGATAGCGGTGTGGATATTTCCATGTTCATCCAGAGGGCTGTTTAGATATATCCATGTTCACACAGATGGCGGTGAAGATTTTTCCATGTTCATACACATAGCGGTGTAGATATTTCCATGTTCATACAGATAGCGGTGTAGATATTTCCATGTTCATACAGATAGCGGTGTAGCTGTTTCCATGTTCAAACAGATAGCGGTGTAGATATTTCCATGTTCCTCCAGATGGCTGTGTAGATATATCCATGTTCATACAGATGGCGGTGAAGATATTTCCATGTTCATACAGATAGCAGTGTAGATATTTCCATTTTCATGCAGATAGCGGTGCAGATATTTCCATGTTCATACAGATAGCAGTGTAGATATTTCCATGTTTATACAGATAGCGGTGAAGATGTATGCATGTTTACACAGATAGCGGTGTAGATATTTCCATGTTCATCCAGATGGCTGTGTAGATATATCCATGTTCATACAGATAGCGGTGTAGATATTTCCATGTTCTTACAGATAGCGGTGTAGGTAATTCCATGTTCATCCAGATGGCTGTGTAGATATATCCATGTTCATACAGATAGCGGTGTAGATATTTCCATGTTCATCCAGATAGCGGTGTAGCTATTTCCATGTTCATACAGATAATGGTGTAGCTATTTCCATGTTCATACAGATAGCAGTGTAGATATTTCCATGTTCATACAGATAGCGGTGTAGATATTTCCATGTTTATTCAGATAGCGGTGTAGATATCTCCATCTTAATACAGATGGTTGTGTAGATGTTTATATGTTCATACAGATGGCCGTGCAGATATTTCCATGTTCATACAGATGGCGGTGTAGATATGTCCATGTTCATACAGAGAGCGGTGTAGTTATTTCCATGTGAAAAGATATTGCTGTGTAGATATTTCCATCTATATGCAGATAGCTGTGTAGGTATTTCCATTTTCATGCAGATAGCGATGTATATATTTCCATCTTCAAACAGATAGTGTTGTAGATATTTCCATGTTCATACAGATGGCGGTGTAGATATTTCCATGTTCATACAGATAGCGGTGAAGCTATTTCCATGTTCATACAGATAGCGGTGTAGATATTTCCATGTTCATCCAGATGGCTGTGTAGATATATCCATGTTCATACAGATAGCGGTGTAGATATTTCCATGTTCATACAGATAGAGGTGTAGATACTTCCATGTTCATACAGACAGCCTTGTAGACATTTCCATGTTTATACAGATAGCGGTGAAGATGTATGCATGTTTACACAGATAGCGGTGTAGATATTTCCATGTTCATACAGATAGCGGAGTAGATATTTCAATGTTCATACAGATAGCGGTTTAGATATTTCCTTCTTAATACAGATGGCGATGTAGATATTTATATGTTCATTCAGATGGCGGTGCAGATATTTCCAATTTCATACAGATGGCGGTGTAGATATTTCCATGTTTATAGAGATAGAGGTGTAGTTATTTCCATGTGTTAAGAGATAGCTGTGTAGATATTTCCATGTATATGCAGATAGCTGTGTAGGTATTTCCATTTTCATGCAGACAGCGGTGTAGATATTTCCATATTCAAACAGATATCGGTGTAGATATTTCCATGTTCATACAGATAGCGGTGTAGATATTTCCATGTTCATACAGATAGCGGTGTAGATATTTCCATGTTCATACAGATGGCGGTGTAGATATTTCCATGTTCATTCAGATAGCGGTGCTGATATTTCCATGTTTATACAGGTAGTGGTGTAGATATTTCCATGTTTATACAGGCAGCGGTGTAGATATTTCCATGTTCATACAGATAGCGGTGTAGATAATTCCATGTTCATACAGATAGCGGTGCTGATATTTCCTTGTTTATACAGATAGCGGTGAAGATGTATGCATGTTTACACAGATAGCGGTGTGGATATTTCCATGTTCATCCAGAGGGCTGTGTAGATATATCCATGTTCATACAGATTGCGGTGAAGATATTTCCATGTTCATACAGATAGCGGTGTAGATATTTCCATGTTCATTCAGATAGCGGTGCTGATATTTCCATGTTCATCCAGATGGCTGTGTAGTTATTTCCATGTTCATACAGATAGTGGTGTAGTTATTTCCATGTGTAAAGAGATAGCTGTGTAGATATTTTAATGTATATGCAGATAGCAGTGTAGATATTTCCATTTTCATGCAGATAGCGGTGTAGTTATTTCCATGTCCAAACAGATAGCGGTGTAGGTATTTCCATGTTCATACAGATAGCGGTGTAGATATTTCCATGTTCATACCGATAGCGGTGCAGATATTTCCATGTTTATACAGATAGTGGTGAAGATGTATGCATGTTTACACAGATAGCGGTGTAGATATTTCCATGTTCATCCAGATGGCTGTGTAGATATATCCATGTTCATACAGATAGCGGTGTAGATATTTCCATGTTCATACAGATAGCGGTGTAGATATTTCCATGTTCATCCAGATGGCTGTGTAGATATATCCATGTTCATACAGATAGCGGTGTAGATATTTCCATGTTCATACAGATAGCGGTGTAGATATTTCCTTGTTCATACTGATAGCGGTGTAGATATTTCCATGTTCATTCAGATAGCGGTGTAGATATTTCCATTTTCATACAGATAGCGGTGTAGATATTTCCATGTTCATACAGATAGCGGTGCTGATATTTCCATGTTTATACAGGTAGCGGTGTAGATATTTCCATGTTTATACAGATAGCGGTGTAGATGTTTCCATGTTTATACAGATAGCGGTGTAGATATTTCCATGTTTATACAGATATCGGTGTAGATATCTCCATCTTAATAAAGATGGCGGTGTGGATATTTCCATGTTCATACAGATAGCGGTGTAGTTATTTCCATGTGTAGTGATATAGCTGTGTAGATATTTCCATGTATATGCAGATAGCAGTGTAGATATTTCCATTTTCATGCAGATAGCGGTGTAGATATTTCCATGTTCAAACAGATAGCGGTTTAGATATTTCCAAGTTCATACAGATAGCGGTGTAGATATTTCCATGTTCATACAGATAGTGGTGTAGATATTTCCATGTTTATACAGATAGCGGTGAAGGTGTATGCTTGTTTACACAGATAGCGGTGTAGATATTTCCATGTTCATACAGATAGTGGTGTAGATATTTCCATGTTCATCCGGATGGCTGTGTAGATATATCCATGTTAACACAGATAGAGGTGTAGATATTTCCATGTTCATACAGATAGCTGTGCTGATATTTCCATGTTTATACAGGCAGCGGTGTAGCTATTTCCATGTTCCTACAGATAGCGGTGTAGATATTTCCATGTTCATACAGAGAGCGGTGCTGATATTTCCATGTTTATACAGGCAGCGGTGTAGATATTTCCATGTTTATACAGATAGCGGTTTAGATATTTCCTTCTTAATACAGATGGCGGTGTATTTATATGTTCGTACATATGGCGGTGTAGATATTTCCATGTTTATACAGATTTCAGTGTAGATATCTCCATCTTAATACAGGTGGCGGTGTAGATATTTATATGTTCATACAGATGTCGGTGCAGATATTTCCATGTTCATACAGATGGCGGTGTAGTTATTTCCATGTTCATACAGATAGTGGTGTAGTTATTTCCATGTGTAAAGAGATAGCTGTGTAGATATTTAAATGTATATGCGGATAGCAGTGTAGATATTTCCATTTTCATGCAGATAGCGGTGTAGTTATTTCCATGTCCAAACAGATAGCGGTGTAGGTATTTCCATGTTCATACAGATAGCGGTGCAGATATTTCCATGTTCATACCGATAGCGGTGCAGATATTTCCATGTTTATACAGGTAGTGGTGAAGATGTATGCATGTTTACACAGATAGCGGTGTAGATATTTCCATGTTCATCCAGATGGCTGTGTAGATATATCCATGTTCATACAGATAGCGGTGTAGGTATTTCCATGTTCATACAGATAGCGGTGTTGATATTTCCATGTTCTTCCAGATGGCTGTGTAGATATATCCATGTTGATACAGATAGCGGTGTAGATATTTCCATGTTCATACAGATAGCGGTGTTGCTATTTCCATTTTCATACACATAACGGTGTAGCTATTTCCATGTTCATACAGATAGCAGTGTAGATATTTCCATGTTCATACAGATAGCGGTGTAGATATTTCCATTTTCATACAGAGAGCGGTGCTGATATTTCCGTGTTTATACAGATAGCGGTTTAGATATTTCCTTCTTAATACAGAATGCGGTGTAGATATTTATATGTTCAAACAGATGGCGGTGCAGTTATTTCCATGTTCATACAGATGGTGGTGTAGATATTTCCATGTTTATAGATATAGCGGTGTAGTTATTTCCATGTGTAAGGAGATAGCTTTGTAGATATTTCCATGTATATGCAGATCGCTGTGTAGATATTTCCATTTCCATGCAGATAGCGGTGTAGATATTTCCATGTTCAAACAGATAGCAGTGTAGATATTTCCTTTTTCATACAGATAGCAGTGTAGATATTTCCACGTTTATACAGATAGCGGTGAAGATGTATGAATGTTTACACAGATAGCGGTGTAGATATTTCCGTCTTCATACAGATAGTGGTGTAGATATTTCCATGTTCATCCAGATGGCTGTGTAGATATATCCATGTTCATACAGATGGCGGTGAAGATATTTCCATGCTCATACAGATAGCGGTGTAGTTATTTCCATGTGTAAAGATATAGCTGTGTAGATATTTCCATGTATATGCATATAGCTGTGTAGATATTTCCATTTTCATGCAGATAGCGGTTAAGATATTTCCATGTTCAAACAGATAGCGGTGTAAATATTTCCATGTTCACACAGACGGTGGTGTAGATATTTCCATGTTCAAACAGATAGCGGTGTAGATATTTCCATGTTCATACAGATAGCGGTGTAGATATTTCCATGTTCATACAGATAGCGGTGTAGATATTTCCATGTTTATACAGATAGCGGTGAAGATCTATGCATGTTTACAGAGATAGCGGTGTAGATATTTCCATGTTCATCCAGATGGCTGTGTAGATATATCCATGTTCATACAGATAGCGGTGTAGCTATTTCCATGTTCATACAGATAGCGGTGTAGATATTTCCATGATCATACAGATAGCGGTGTAGATATTTCCATGTTCATACAGATAGCGGTGCTGATATTTCCTTGTTTATACAGGCAGCGGTGTAGATATTTCCATGTTTATACAGATAGCGGTTTAGATATTTCCTTCTTAATACAGATGGCGGTGTAGATATTTATATGTTCATACAGATTTCAGTGTAGATATTTCCATGTTTATACAGATATCACTGTAGATATATCCATCTTAATACAGATGGCGGTGTAGATATTTATATGTTCATACAGATGGCGGTGCAGATATTTCCGTGTTCATACAGATGGCGGTGTAGATATTTCCATGTTCAAACAGATAGCGGTGTAGTTATTTCCATGTGTAAAGAGATAGCTGTGCAGATATTTAAATGAATATGCAGACAGCAGTGTAGATATTTCCATTTTCATGCAGATAGCGGTGTAGATATTTCCATGTTCAAACAGATAGCAGTGTAGATATTTCCATGCTCATACAGATAGCGGTGTGGATATTTCCATGTTCATACAGATAGCGGTGTAGATATTTCCATGTTTATACAGATAGCGGTGAAGTTCTATGCATGTTTACACACATAGCGGTGTAGATATTTCCATGTTCATCCAGATGGCTGTGTAGATATATCCATGTTCATACAGATAGCGGTGTAGATATTTCCATGTTCATACAGATAGCGGTGTAGATATTTCCATGTTCATCCAGATGGCTGTGTAGATATATCCATGTTCATACAGATAGCGTTGTAGATATTTCCATGTTCAGACAGATAGTGGTGTAGCTATTTCCATGTTCATACAGATAACGGTGTAGATATTTCAATGTTCATACAGAAAGCAGTGTAGATATTTCCATGTTCATACAGATAGCGATGTAGATATTTCCATGTTCATACAGATAGCGGTGCTGATATTTCCATGTTTATACAGGCAGCGGTGTAGATATTTCCATGTTTATACAGATAGCGGTTTAGATATTTCCTTCTTAATACAGATGGCGGTGTAGATATTTATATGTTCATAGAGACGGCGGTGCAGATATTTCCATGTTCATACAGATAGCAGTGTAGATATTTCCATGTTCATACAGATAGCGGTGTAGATATTTCCATGGTTATACAGATAGCGTTGTAGATATTTCCATGTTTATACAGATAGCGGTGTAGATATTTCCATGTTTATTCAGATAGCGGTGTAGATATCTCCATCTTAATACAGATGGCGGTGTAGATATTTATATGTTCATACAGATGGCGGTGCAGATATTTCCATGTTCATACAGATGGCGGTGTAGATATTTCCATGTTCATACAGATAGCGGTGTAGTTATTTCCATGTGTAAAGGGATAGCTGTGTAGATATTTCCATGTATATGCAGATAGCTGTGTAGATATTTCCATTTTCATGCAGATAGCGGTGTATGTATTTCCATCTTCAAACAGATAGCGGTGTAGATATTTCCATGCTCATACAGATAGCGGTGTAGATATTTCCATGTTTATACAGATAGCGGTGAAGATGTATGTATGTTTACACAGATAGCGGTGTGGATATTTCCATGTTCATCCATAGGGCTGTGTAGATATATCCATGTTCATACAGATTGCGGTGTAGATATTTACTTGTTCATACTGATAGCGGTGTAGATATTTCCATGTTCATTCAGATAGCGGTGTAGATATTTCCATGTTCATACAGATAGCGGTGTAGATATTTCCATGTTCATACAGATAGCGGTGCTGATATTTCCATGTTTATACAGGTAGCGGTGTAGATATTTCCATGTTTATACAGATAGCGGTGTAGATGTTTCCTTGTTTATACAGATAGCGGTGTAGATATTTCCATGTTTATACAGATATCGGTGTAGATATCTCCATCTTAATCCAGATGGCGTTGTAGATATTTATATGTTCATACAGATGGCGGTGCAGATATTTCCATGTTCATACAGATGGCGGTGTGGATATTTCCATGTTCATACAGATAGTGGTGTAGTTATTTCCATGTGTAGTGATATAGCTGTGTAGATATTTCCATGTATATGCAGATAGCAGTGTAGATATTTCCATTTTCATGCAGATAGCGGTGTAGATATTTCCATGTTCAAACAGATAGCGGTGTAGATATTTCCATGTTCATACAGATAGCGGTGTAGATATTTCCATGTTCATACAGATAGCGGTGTATATATTTCCATGTTTATACAGATAGCGGTGAAGATGTATGCTTGTTTACACAGATAGCTGTGTAGATATTTCCATGTTCATACAGATAGTGGTGTAGATATTTCCATGTTCATCCAGATGGCTGTGTTGATATATCCATGTTCATACAGATAGCGGTGTAGATATTTCCATGTTCATACAGATAGCGGTGCTGATATTTCCATGTTTATACAGGCAGCGGTGTAGATATTTCCATGTTTATACAGATAGTGGTTTAGATATTTCCTTCTTAATACAGATGGCGGTGTATTTATATGTTCATACAGATGGCGGTGTAGATATTTCCATGTTTATACAGATTGCAGTGTAGATATCTCCATCTTAATACAGGTGGCGGTGTAGATATTTATATTTTCATACAGATGGCGGTGCAGATATTTCCATGTTCATACAGATGGCGGTGTAGTTATTTCCATGTTCATACAGATAGTGGTGTAGTAATTTCCATGTGTAAAGAGATAGCTGTGTAGATATTTAAATGTATATGCAGATAGCAGTGTAGATATTTCCATTTTCATGCAGATAGCGGTGTAGTTATTTCCATGTTCAAACAGATAGCGGTGTAGGTATTTCCATATTCATACAGATAGCGGTGCAGATATTTCCATGTTCATACCGATAGCGGTGCAGATATTTCCATGTTTATACACATAGTGGTGAAGATGTATGCATGTTTACACAGATAGCGGTGTAGATATTTCCATGTTCATCCAGATGACTGTGTAGATATATCCATGTTCATACAGATAGCGGTGTAGATATTTCCATGTTCATACAGATAGCAGTGTAGATATTTCCATGTTCATACTGATAGCGGTGTAGATATTTCCATTTTCATACAGAGATCGGTGCTGATATTTCCGTGTTTATACAGATAGCGGTTTAGATATTTCCTTCTTAATACAGAATGCGGTGTAGATATTTATATGTTCAAACAGATGGCGGTGCAGATATTTCCATGTTCATACACATGGTGGTGTAGATATTTCCATGTTTATAGATATAGCGGTGTAGTTATTTCCATGTGTAAAGAGATAGCTTTGTAGATATTTCCATGTATATGCAGATCGCTGTGTAGATATTTCCATTTTCATGCAGATAGCGGTGTAGATATTTCCATGTTCAAATAGAGAGCAGTGTAGATATTTCTTTTTTCATACAGATAGCAGTGTAGATATTTCCACGTTTATACAGATAGCGGTGAAGATGTATGCATGTTTACACAGATAGCGGTGTACATGTTTCCATCTTCATACCGATAGCGGTGTAGATATTTCCATGTTCATCCAGGTGGCTGTGTAGATATATCCATGTTCATACAGATGGCGGTGAAGATATTTCCATGCTCATACAGATAGCGGTGTAGTTATTTCCATGTGTAAAGAGATAGCTGTGTAGATATTTCCATGTATATGCAGATAGCTGTGTAGATATTTCCATTTTCATGCAGATAGCGGTTAAGATATTTCCATGTTCAAACAGATAGCGGTGTAGTTATTTCCATGTTCACACAGACGGTGGTGTAGATATTTCCATGTTCATACAGATAGCGGTGCTGATATTTCCATGTTTATACAGGTAGTGGTGTAGATATTTCCATGTTTATACAGATAGCGGTGTAGATATTTCCATGTTTATACAGATAGCGGTGGAGATATTTCCATGTTTATACAGATAGCAGTGTAGATATCTCCATCTTAATACAGATGGCGGTGTAGATATTTATATGTTCATACAGATGGCGGTGCAGATATTTCCATGTTCATACAGATGGCGGTGTAGATATTTCCATGTTCATACAGATAGCGGTGTAGTTATTTCCATGTGTAAAGAGATAGCTGTGTAGATATTTAAATGTATATGCAGATAGCAGTGTAGATATTTCCATGTTCAAGCAGATAGCGGTGTAGATATTTCCATGTTCATACAGATAGCAGTGTAGATATTTCCATGTTTATACAGATAGCGGTGAAGATGTATGCATGTTTACACAGATAGCGGTGTAGATATTTCCATGTTCATACAGATAGCAGTGTAGATATTTCCATGTTCATCCAGATTGCTGTGTAGATATATCCATGTTCCTACAGATGGCGGTGAAGATATTTCCATGTTCATACAGATAGCGGTGTAGTTATTTCCATGTGTAAAGAGATAGCTGTGTAGATATTTCCATGTATATGCAGATAGCTGTGTATATATTTCCATTTTCATGCAGATAGCGGTTTAGATATTTCCATGTTCATAGAGATAGCGGTGTAGATACTTCCATGTTCATACAGATATAGGGGCTGATATTTCCATGTTCATACAGATAGCCGTGCTGATATTTCCATGTTTATACAGAGAGCGGTGTAGATATTTCTATGTTTATTCAGATAGCGGTGTAGATATTTCCATGTTTATACAGATAGCGGTGTAGATATCTCCATCTTAATACAGATTGCGGTGTAGATATTTATATGTTCATGCAGATGGCGGTGCAGACATTTCCATGTTCATACTGAAAGCGGTGTAGTTATTTACATGTGTAAAGAGATAGATGTGTAGATATTTCCATGTATATGCAGATAGCTGTGTAGATATTTCCATTTTCATGCTGATAGCGGTTTAGATATTTCCATGTTCAAACAGATAGCGGTGTAGATATTTCCACGTTCATACAGATAGCGGTGTTGATATTTCCATGCTTATACAGATTGCGGTGAAGATGTATGCATGTTTACACAGATAGCCGTGTAGATATTTCCATGTTCATGCAGATGGCTGCGCAGATATATCCATGTTCATGCTGATAGCGGTGTAGATATTTCCATGTTCCTACAGATAGTGGTGTAGATATTTCCATGTTCATACAGATAGCGGTGTAGATATTTCCATGTTCATAGAGATAGCGGTGTAGATATTTCCATGTTCATACCGATAGCTGTGCTGATATTTCCATGTTTATACAGGTAGCGGTGTAGGTATTTCCATTTTTATACAGATAGCGGTGTAGGTATTTCCATGTTTATACAGATAGCAGTGTAGATATTTCCAAGTTTATACAGATAGCGGTGTAGATATCTCCATCTAAATACAGATGGAGGTGCAGATATTTATATGTTTATACAGATGGCGGTGCAGATATTTCCATGTTCATCCAGATGGCTGTATAGAGATTTCCATGTTCATACAGATAGCAGTGCTGATATTTCCATGTTTTTACAGGGAGCGGTGTAGATATTTCCATGTTTATACAGATAGCGGTGTAGATATTTCCATGTTTATACAGATAGCGGTGTAGATATCTCCTTCTTAATACTGATGGCAGTGTAGATATTTATATGTTCATACAGATGGCGGTGCGGATATTTCCATGTTCATACAGATGGCGGTGTAGATATTTCCATGTTTATAGAGATAGCGGTGTAGCTATTTCCATGTGTAAAGAGATAGCTGTGTAGATATTTCCATGTATATGGAGATAGCTGTGTAGATATTTCCATTTTCATGCAGACAGCGGTGTAGATATTTCCATGTTCAAACAGATAGCGGTGTAGATATTTCCATGTACATTCAGATAGCGGTGTAGATATTTCCATGTTCATACAGATAGCGGTGTAGATATTTCCATGTTCATACAGATAGCGGTGTTGATATTTCCATGTTCATACAGACAGCGGTGCTGATAGTTCCATGTTTATACAGGTAGTGGTGCTGATATTTCCATGTTTATACAGGCAGCGGTGTAGATATTTCCATGTTTATACAGATAGCGGTTTAGATATTTCCTTCTTAATACAGATGGCGGTGTAGATATTTATATGTTCATAGAGACGGCGGTGCAGATATTTCCATGTTCATACAGATAGCAGTGTAGATATTTCCATGTTCATATAGATAGCGGTGTAGATATTTCCATGGTTATACAGATAGCGTTGTAGATATTTCCATGTTTATACAGATAGCGGTGTAGATATTTCCATGTTTATTCAGATAGCGGTGTAGATATCTCCATCTTAATACAGATGGCGGTGTAGATATTTATATGTTCATACAGATGGCGGTGCAGATATTTCCATGTTCATACTGATGGCGGTGTAGATATTTCCATGTTCATACAGATAGCGGTGTAGTTATTTCCATGTGTAAAGAGATAGCTGTGTAGATATTTCCATGTATATGCAGATAGCTGTGTAGATATTTCCATTTTCATGCAGATAGCGGTGTATGTATTTCCATCTTCAAACAGATAGCGGTGTAGATATTTCCATGTTCTTACAGATAGCGGTGTAGATATTTCCATGTTCATACCGATAGCGGTGCAGATATTTCCATGTTTATACAGATAGTGGTGAAGATGTATGCATGTTTACACAGATAGCGGTGTAGATATTTCCATGTTCATCCAGATGGCTGTGTAGATATATCCATGTTCATACAGATAGCGGTGTAGATATTTCCATGTTCATACAGATACCGGTGTAGATATTTCCATGTTCATCCAGATGGCTGTGTAGATATATCCATGTTGATACAGATAGCGGTGTAGATATTTCCATGTTCATACAGATAGCGGTGTAGCTATTTCCATTTTCATACACATAACGGTGTAGCTATTTCCATGTTCATACAGATAGCAGTGTAGATATTTCCATGTTCATACAGATAGCGGTGTAGATATTTCCATTTTCATACAGAGAGCGGTGCTGATATTTCTGTGTTTATACAGATAGCGGTTTAGATATTTCCTTCTTAATACAGAATGCGGTGTAGATATTTATATGTTCAAACAGATGGCGGTGCAGATATTTCCATGTTCATACAGATGGTGGTGTTGATATTTCCATGTTTATAGATATAGCGGTGTAGTTATTTCCATGTGTAAAGAGATATCTTTGTAGATATTTCCATGTATATGCAGATCGCTGTGTAGATATTTCCATTTTCATGCAGATAGCGGTGTATATATTTCCATGTTCAAACAGATAGCAGTGTAGATATTTCCTTTTTCATACAGATAGCAGTGTAGATATTTCCACGTTTATACAGATAGCGGTGAAGATGTATGCATGTTTACAGAGATAGCGGTGTAGATATTTCCATCTTCATACAGATAGCGGTGTAGATATTTCCATGTTCATCCAGATGGCTGTGTAGATATATCCATGTTCATACTGATGGCGGTGAAGATATTTCCATGTTCATACAGATAGCGGTGTAGTTATTTCCATGTGTAAGGAGATAGCTGTGTAGATATTTCCATGTATATGCAGATAGCTGTGTAGATATTTCCATTTTCATGCAGAAAGCGGTTAAGATATTTCCATGTTCAAACAGATAGCGGTGTAGATATTTCCATGTTCACACAGACGGTGGTGTAGATATTTCCATGTTCATACAGATAGTGGTGATGATATTTCCATGTTTATACAGGTAGTGGTGTAGATATTTCCATGTTTATACAGATAGCGGTGTAGATATTTCCATGTTTATACAGATAGCGGTGGAGATATTTCCATGTTTATACAGATAGCAGTGTAGATATCTCCATCTTAATACAGATGGCGGTGTAGATATTTATATGTTCATACAGATGGCGGTGCAGATATTTCCATGTTCATACAGATGGCGGTGTAGATATTTCCATGTTCATACAGATAGCGGTGTAGTTATTTCCATGTGTAAAGAGATTGCTGTGTAGATATTTCCATCTATATGCAGATAGCTGGGTAGATATTTCCATTTTCATGCAGATAGCGATGTATATATTTCCATCTTCAAACAGATAGCGGTGTAGATATTCCATGTTCATACAGATAGCGGTGTAGATATTTCCATGTTTATACAGATAGCGGTGAAGATGTATGCATGTTTACACAGATAGCGGTGTGGATATTTCCATGTTCATCCAGAGAGCTGTGTAGATATATCCATGTTTATACAGATAGCGGTGAAGATGTAAGCATGTTTACACACATAGCGGTGTAGATATTTCCATCTTAATATAGATGGCGGAGTAGATATTTATATGTTCATACAGATGGAGGTGCAGATATTTCCGTGTTCATACAGATGGCGGTGTAGATATTTCCATGTTCATACAGATAGCGGTGTAGATATTTCCATGTTCAAACAGAAAGCGGTGTAGATATTTCCATGTTCATACAGATAGCGGTGTAGATATTTCCATGTTCATACAGATAGTGGTGTAGATATTTCCATGTTTATACAGATAGCGGTGAAGATGTATGCATGTTTACACAGATAGCGGTGTAGATATTTCCATGTTCATCCAGATGGCTGTGTAGATATATCCATGTTCATACAGATAGCGGTGTAGCTATTTCCATGTTCATACAGATAGCGGTGTAGCTATTTCCATGTTCATACAGATAGCGGTGTAGATATTTCCATGTTCATACAGATAGCGGTGCTGATATTTCCATGTTCATACAGGCAGCGGTGTAGATATTTCCATGTTTATACAGATAGCGGTTTAGATATCTCCTTAATACAGATGGCGGTGTAGATATTTATATGTTCGTAGAGATGGCGGTGTAGATATTTATATGTTTATACAGATAGCAGTGTAGATATCTCCATCTTAAGACAGATGGCGGTGTAGATATTGATATGTTCATTCAGATGGCGGTGCAGATATTTCCATTTTCATACAGATGGCGGTGTAGATATTTCCATGTTCATACAGATAGCGGTGTAGTTATTTCCATGTGTAAAGAGATAGCTGTGTAGATATTTAAATCTATATGCAGATAGCATTGTAGATATTACCATATTCATGCAGATAGCGGTGTAGATATTTCCATGTTCAAACAGATAGCGGTGTAGATATTTCCATGTTCATACAGATAGCGGTGTATATATTTCCATGTTTATACAGATAGCGGTGAAGTTCTATGCATGTTTACACAGATAGCGGTGTAGATATTTCCATGTTCATCCCGATGGCTGTGAAGATATATCCATGTTCATACAGAGAGTGGTGTAGATATTTCCATGTTCATACAGATAGCGGTGTAGATATTTCCATGTTCATCCAGATGGCTGTGTAGATATATCCATGTTCATACAGATAGCGGTGTAGATATTTCCATGTTCATTCAGATAGCGGTGTAGCTATTTCAATGTGCATACAGATAGCGGTGTAGATATTTCCATGTTGATACAGATAGCGGTGTAGATATTTCCATGTTCATACAGATAACGGTGTAGATATTTCCATGTTTATACAGATAGTAGTTTAGATATTTCCTTCTTAATACAGATGGCGGTGTAGATATTTATATGTTCATACAGATAGCGGTGCAGATATTTCCATGTTGATACAGATGGCGGTGTAGATATTTCCATGTTTATAGATATAGCGGTGTAGTTACTTCCATGTGTAAAGAGATAGCTGTGTAGATATTTCATTGTATATGCAGATAGCTTTGTAGATATTTCCATTTTCATGCAGATAGTGGTGTAAATATGTACATGTTCAAACAGATAGCGGTGTAGATATTTCCATGTTCATACAGATAGCGGTGTAGATATTTCCATGTTCATACAGATAGCGGTGCTGATATTTCCATGTTTATACAGGTAGCGGTGTAGATATTTCCATGTTTATACAGATAGCAGAGTAGATATTTCCATGTTTATATAGATAGCGGTGTAGATATTTCCATGTTTATTCAGATAGCGGTGTAGATATCTCCATCTTAATACAGATGGCGGTGTAGATATTTATATGTTCATACAGATGGCCGTTCAGATATTTCCATGTTCATACAGATAGCGGTGTAGATATTTCCATGTTCATACAGATAGTGGTGTAGTTATTTCCATGTGTAAAGAGATAGCTGTGTAGATATTTCCATGTATATGCAGATAGCTGTGTAGATATTTCCATTTTCATGCAGCTAGCTGTGTGTATATTTCCATCTTCAAACAGATAGCGGTGTAGATATTTCCATGTTCATACAGATAGCGGTGTAGATGTCTCCATGTTCATACAGATAGAGGGGCTGATATTTCCATGTTCATACAGACAGCGGTGCTGATATTTGCATGTTTATACAGGTAGCGGTGTAGATATTTCCATGTTTATACAGATAGCGGTGTTGATATTGCCATGTTTATACAGATAGCGGTGTAGATATTTCCATGTTTATACAGATATCTGTGTAGATATCTCGATCTTAATACAGATGGCCGTGTAGATATGTATATGTTCATACAGATGTCGGTGCAGCTATTTCCATGTTCATACAGATGGCGGTGAAGATATTTCCATGTTCATACAGATAGCGGTGTGGTTATTTCCATGTGTAAAGAGATAGCTGTGTAGATATTTCCATGTATATGCAGATAGCTGTGTAGATATTTCCATTTTCATGCAGATAGCTGTGTAGATATTTCCATGTTCAAACAGATAGCGGTGTAGATATTTCCATGTTCATACAGATAGCGGTGTAGATATTTCCATGTTTATACATTTTGAGGTGAAGATGTATGCATATTTACACAGATAGTGGTGTAGATATTTCCATGTTCATACAGATAGCAGTGTAGATATTTCCGTGTTCATCCAGATGGCTGTGTAGATATATCCATGTTCATACAGATAGCGGTGTAGATATTTCCATGTTCATACAGGTAGTGGTGTTGATATTTCCATGTTCATACTGATAGCGGTGTAGCAATTTCCATGTTCATACAGATAGCGGTGTAGAAATTTCCATGTTCATAGAGATAGCAGTGTAGATATTTCCAAGTTTATACAGATAGTGGTGTAGATATCTCCATTTTAATATAGATGGCGGTGTAGATATTTATATGTTCATACAGTTGGCGGTGCAGATATCTCCATGTTCATACAGATAGCGGTGTAGCTATTTCCATGTTTATACAGATAGCGCTGTACTTATTTCCACGTGTAAAGAGATAGCTTTGTAGATATTTCCATGTATATGCAGATCGCTGTGTAGATATTTCCATTTTCATGCAGATAGCGGTGTAGATATTTCCATGTTCAAGCAGATAGCGGTGTAGATATTTCCATGTTCATACAGATAGCAGTGTAGATATTTCCATGTTTATACAGATAGCGGTGAAGATGTATGCATGTTTACACAGATAGCGGTGTAGATATTTCCATGTTCATACAGATAGCGGTGTAGATATTTCCATGTTCATCCAGATTGCTGTGTAGATATATCCATGTTCCTACAGATGGCGGTGAAGATATTTCCATGTTCATACAGATAGCGGTGTAGTTATTTCCATGTGTAAAGAGATAGCTGTGTAGATATTTCCATGTATATGCAGATAGCTTTGTAGATATTTCCATTTTCATGCAGATAGCGGTTTAGATATTTCCATGTTCATAGAGATAGCGGTGTAGATACTTCCATGTTCATACAGATATAGGGGCTGATATTTCCATGTTCATACAGATAGCCGTGCTGATATTTCCATGTTTATACAGAGAGCGGTGTAGATATTTCTATGTTTATTCAGATAGCGGTGTAGATATTTCCATGTTTATACAGATAGCGGTGTAGATATCTCCATCTTAATACAGATTGCGGTGTAGATATTTATATGTTCATACAGATGGCGGTGCAGACATTTCCATGTTCATACTGAAAGCGGTGTAGTTATTTACATGTGTAAAGAGATAGATGTGTAGATATTTCCATGTATATGCAGATAGCTGTGTAGATATTTCCATTTTCATGCTGATAGCGGTTTAGATATTTCCATGTTCAAACAGATAGCGGTGTAGATATTTCCACGTTCATACAGATAGCGGTGTTGATATTTCCATGCTTATACAGATTGCGGTGAAGATGTATGCATGTTTACACAGATAGCCGTGTAGATATTTCCATGTTCATGCAGATGGCTGCGCAGATATATCCATGTTCATGCTGATAGCGGTGTAGATATTTCCATGTTCCTACAGATAGTGGTGTAGATATTTCCATGTTCATACAGATAGCGGTGTAGATATTTCCATGTTCATAGAGATAGCGGTGTAGATATTTCCATGTTCATACCGATAGCTGTGCTGATATTTCCATGTTTATACAGGTAGCGGTGTAGGTATTTCCATTTTTATACAGATAGCGGTGTAGGTATTTCCATGTTTATACAGATAGCAGTGTAGATATTTCCAAGTTTATACAGATAGCGGTGTAGATATCTCCATCTAAATACAGATGGAGGTGCAGATATTTATATGTTTATACAGATGGCGGTGCAGATATTTCCATGTTCATCCAGATGGCTGTATAGAGATTTCCATGTTCATACAGATAGCAGTGCTGATATTTCCATGTTTTTACAGGGAGCGGTGTAGATATTTCCATGTTTATACAGATAGCGGTGTAGATATTTCCATGTTTATACAGATAGCGGTGTAGATATCTCCTTCTTAATACTGATGGCAGTGTAGATATTTATATGTTCATACAGATGGCGGTGCGGATATTTCCATGTTCATACAGATGGCGGTGTAGATATTTCCATGTTTATAGAGATAGCGGTGTAGCTATTTCCATGTGTAAAGAGATAGCTGTGTAGATATTTCCATGTATATGGAGATAGCTGTGTAGATATTTCCATTTTCATGCAGACAGCGGTGTAGATATTTCCATGTTCAAACAGATAGCGGTGTAGATATTTCCATGTACATTCAGATAGCGGTGTAGATATTTCCATGTTCATACAGATAGCGGTGTAGATATTTCCATGTTCATACAGATAGCGGTGTTGATATTTCCATGTTCATACAGACAGCGGTGCTGATAGTTCCATGTTTATACAGGTAGTGGTGTAGATATTTCCATGTTTATACAGATAGCGGTGTAGATATTTCCATGTTTATACAGATAGCGGTGTAGATATTTCCATGTTTATACAGATAGCAGTGGAGATATCTCCATCTTAACACAGATGGCGTTGTAGATATTTTTATGTTCATACAGATGGCGGTGCAGATATTTCCATGTTCATACAGATGGCGGTGTAGATATTTCCATGTTCATACAGTTAGCGGTGTAGTTATTTCCAAGTGTAAAGAGATAGCTGTGTAGATATTTCCATGTATATGCAGATAGCAGTGTAGATATTTCCATTTTCATGCAGAGAGCGGAGTAGATATTTCCATGTTCAAACAGATAGCGGTGTAGATATTTCCATGTTCATACAGATAGCGGTGTAGATAATTCCATGTTTATACAGAAGGCGGTGAATATCTATCCATGTTTACACTGATAGCGGAGTAGATATTTCCATGTTCATCCAGATGGCTGTGTAGATATTTCCATGTTCATACAGATAGCTTTGTAGACATTTCCATGTTCAAACAGATAGAGGTGTTGATATTTCCACGTTCATTCAGATAGCTTTGTAGACATTTCCATGTTCATACAGATAGAGGTGTAGATATTTCCATGTTCATACAGATAGCGGTGTAGGTATTTCCATCTTCATACAGATATCGGTGCTGATATTTCCATGTTTATACAGATAGCGGTGTAGATATTTCCATGTTTATACAGATAGCGGTGTAGATATTTCCATGTTTATACAGATAGCGGTGAAGATGTATGCATGTTTACACAGATAGCGGTGTATATATTTCCATGTTCATACAGATAGCTGTGTAGATATTTCCATGTTCATCCCGATGGCTCTGTAGATATATCCATGTTCATACAGATGGCGGTGAAGGTATTTCCATGTTCATACAGATAGCGGTTTAGATATTTCCATGTTCATACAGATAGCGGTGTAGATATTTCCTTGTTCATACAGATAGCGGTGTAGCTATTTCCATGTTCATAGAGATAGCAGTGAAGATATTTCCATGTTCACCCAGATGGTTGTGTAGATATATCCATGTTCATACAGATGGCGGTGAAGATATTTCCATGTTCATACAGATAGCGGTGTAGATATCTCCATGTTCATACAGATATAGGTGCTGATATTTCCATGTTCAAACAGATAGCGGTGCTGATATTTCCTTGTTTATACAGGTAGCGGTGTAGATATATCCATGTTTATACAGATAGCGTTGTAGATAATTCCATGTTTATACAGATAGCGGTGTTGATATTTCCATGCTTATACAGATTGTGGTGAAGATATCTCCATCTTAATACAGATGGCCGTCTAGATATGTGTATGTTCATACTGATGTCGGTGCAGATATTTCCATGTTCATACAGATGGCGGTGTAGATATTTCCATGTTTATAGATATAGCGGTGTAGTTATTTCCATGTGTAAAGAGATAGCTGTGTAGATATTTCCATGTATATGCAGATAGTGTACATATTTCCATTTTCATGCAGATAGCGGTATAGATATTTCCATGTTCAAACAGATAGCGGTGTAGCTACTTCCATGTTCATAGAGATAGCGGTGTAGATATTTCCATGTTCATACTGATAGCTGTGTAGCTATTTCCATGTTCATCCAGATAGCGGTGTAGATATATCCATGTTCATACAGATGGCTGTGTAGATATATCCATGTTCATACAGATGGCGGTAAAGATATTTCCATGTTCGTACAGATGGCGGTGTAGATATATCCATGTTCATACAGATAGCGGTGTAGATATTTCCATGTTCATACCAATAGCGGTGCTGATATTTCCATGTTTATACAGGTAGCGGTGTAGATATTTCCATGTTTATACAGATAGCTGTGTAGATATTTCCATGTTTATACAGATAGCAGTGTAGATATTTCCATCTTTATACAGATAGCAGTGTAGATATCTCCATCTTAATACAGATGGCGGTGTAGATATTTATATGTTCATACAGATGGCGGTGTAGATGTTTCCATGTTTATACAGATAGCAGTGTAGATATCTCCATCTTAATACAGATGGCGGTGTAGATATTTATATGTTCATACAGATGGCGGTGCAGATATTTCCATGTTCATACAGATGGCGGTGTAGATATTTCCATGTTTATAGAGATAGCGGTGTAGTTATTTCCATGTGTAAAGAGATAGCTGTGTAGATATTTCCTTGTATATGCAGATAGCTGTGTAGATATTTCCATTTTCATGCAGACAGCGGTGTAGATATTTCCATGTTCAAACAGATAGCGGTGTAGATATTTCCATGTTCATACAGATAGCGGTGTAGATATTTCCATGTTCATACAGATAGCGGTGTAGATATTTCCATGTTCATACAGATAGCGGTGAAGATATTTCCATGTTCATACAGATAGCGGTGTTGATATTTCCATGTGTATACAGGTAGTGGTATAGATATTTCCATGTTTATACAGATAGCAGTGGAGATATCTCTATCTTAATACAGATGGCGGTGTAGATATTTATATTTTCATACAGATGGCGATGCAGATATTTCCATGTTCATACAGATGGCGGTGTAGATATTTCCATGTTCATACAGGTAACGGTGTAGTTATTTCCATGTGTAAAGAGATAGCAGTGTACATATTTAAATGTATATGCAGATAGCAGTGTAGATATTTCCATTTTCATGCAGATAGTGGTGTAGATATTTCCATGTTCAAACAGATAGCGGTGTAGATATTTAAATGTTCACACAGATAGCGGTGTAGATATTTCCATGTTCATAAAGATAGCGGTGTAGATATTTCCATGTTTATACAGATAGCGGTGAAGATGTAAGCATGTTTACACACATAGCGGTGTAGATATTTCCATCTTAATATAGATGGCGGAGTAGATATTTATATGTTCATACAGATGGCGGTGCAGATATTTCCGTGTTCATACAGATGGCGGTGTAGATATTTGTATGTTTATAGAGATAGCGCTGTAGTTATTTCCATGTGTAAAGAGATATTTTTGTAGATATTTCCATGTATATGCAGATCGCTGTGTAGATATTTCCATTTTCATGCTGATAGCGGTGTAGATATTTCCATGTTCAAACAGATAGCGGTGTAGATATTTCCACGTTCATACAGAAAGCAGTGTAGATATTTCCATGTTTATATAGATAGCGGTGAAGATGTATGCATGTTTACACAGATAGCATTGTAGATATTTCCATCTTCATACAGATAGCGGTGTAGATATTTCCATGTTCAAACAGAAAGCGGTGTAGATATTTCCATGTTCATACAGATAGCGGTGTAGATATTTCCATGTTCATACAGATAGCGGTGTAGATATTTCCATGTTTATACAGATAGCGGTGAAGATGTATGCATGTTTACACAGATAGCGGTGTAGATATTTCCATGTTCATCCAGATGGCTGTGTAGATATATCCATGTTCATACAGATAGCGGTGTAGATATTTCCATGTTCATACAGATAGCGGTGTAGGTATTTCCATCTTCATACAGATAGCGGTGCTGATATTTCCATGTTTATACAGATAGCGGTGTAGATATTTCCATGTTTATACAGATAGCGGTGTAGATATTTCCATGTTTATACAGATAGCGGTGAAGGTGTATGCATGTTTACACAGATAGCGGTGTATATATTTCCATGTTCATACAGATAGCTGTGTAGATATTTCCATGTTCATCCCGATGGCTCTGTAGATATATCCATGTTCATACAGATGGCGGTGAAGGTATTTCCATGTTCATACAGATAGCGGTTTAGATATTTCCATGTTCATACAGATAGCGGTGTAGATATTTCCTTCTTCATACAGATAGCGGTGTAGCTATTTCCATGTTCATACAGATAGCGGTGAAGATATTTCCATGTTCACCCAGATGGCTGTGTAGATATATCCATGTTCATACAGATGGCGGTGAAGATATTTCCATGTTCATACAAATAGCGGTGTAGATATCTCCATGTTCATACAGATATAGGGGCTGATATTTCCATGTTCAAACAGATAGCGGAGCTGATATTTCCTTGTTTATACAGGTAGCGGTGTAGATATATCCATGTTTATACAGATAGCGTTGTAGATAATTCCATGTTTATACAGATAGCGGTGTTGATATTTACATGCTTATACAGATTGCGGTGAAGATATCTCCATCTTAATACAGATGGCCGTCTAGATATGTGTATGTTCATACTGATGTCGGTGCAGATATTTCCATGTTCATACAGATGGCGGTGTAGATATTTCCATGTTTATAGATATAGCGGTGTAGTTATTTCCATGTGTAAAGAGATAGCTGTGTAGATATTTCCATGTATATGCAGATAGTGTACATATTTCCATTTTCATGCAGATAGCGGTATAGATATTTCCATGTTCAAACAGATAGCGGTGTAGCTACTTCCATGTTCATAGAGATAGCGGTGTAGATATTTCCATGTTCATACTGATAGCTGTGTAGCTATTTCCATGTTCATCCAGATAGCGCTGTAGATATATCCATGTTCATACAGATGGCTGTGTAGATATGTCCATGTTCATACAGATGGCGGTAAAGATATTTCCATGTTCATACAGATGGCGGTGTAGATATATCCATGTTCATACAGATAGCGGTGTAGATATTTCCATGTTCATACCAATAGCGGTGTAGATATTTCCATCTTTATACAGATAGCGGTGTAGATATCTCCATCTTAATACAGATGGCGGTGTAGATATTTATATGTTCATACAGATGGCGGTGCAGATATTTCCATGTTCATACAGATGGCGGTGTAGATATTTCCATGTTTATAGAGATAGCGGTGTAGTTATTTCCATGTGTAAAGAGATAGCTGTGTAGATATTTCCATGTATATGCAGATAGCTGTGTAGATATTTCCATTTTCATGCAGACAGCGGTGTAGATATTTCCATGTTCAAACAGATAGTGGTGTAGATATTTCCATGTTCATACAGATAGCGGTGTAGATATTTCCATGTTCATACAGATAGCGGTGTAGATATTTCCATGTTCATACAGATAGCGGTGAAGATATTTCCATGTTCATACAGATAGCGGTGCTGATATTTCCATGTTTATACAGGTAGTGGTATAGATATTTCCATGTTAATACAGATAGCAGTGGAGATATCTCTATCTTAATACCGATGGCGGTGTAGATATTTATATTTTCATACAGATGGCGATGCAGATATTTCCATGTTCATACAGATGGCGGTGTAGATATTTCCATGTTCATACAGGTAACGGTGTAGTTATTTCCATGTGTAAAGAGATAGCAGTGTACATATTTAAATGTATATGCAGATAGCAGTGTAGATATTTCCATTTTCATGCAGATAGTGGTGTAGATATTTCCATGTTCAAACAGATAGCGGTGTAGATATTTAAATGTTCACACAGATAGCGGTGTAGATATTTCCATGTTCATAAAGATAGCGGTGTAGATATTTCCATGTTTATACAGATAGCGGTGAAGATGTAAGCATGTTTACACACATAGCGGTGTAGATATTTCCATCTTAATATAGATGGCGGAGTAGATATTTATATGTTCATACAGATGGCGGTGCAGATATTTCCGTGTTCATACAGATGGCGGTGTAGATATTTGTATGTTTATAGAGATAGTGCTGTAGTTATTTCCATGTGTAAAGAGATATTTTTGTAGATATTTCCATGTATATGCAGATCGCTGTGTAGATATTTCCATTTTCATGCAGATAGCGGTGTAGATATTTCCATGTTCAAACAGATAGCGGTGTAGATATTTCCACGTTCATACAGAAAGCAGTGTAGATATTTCCATGTTTATATAGATAGCGGTGAAGATGTATGCATGTTTACACAGATAGCATTGTAGATATTTCCATCTTCATACAGATAGCGGTGTAGATATTTCCATGTTCAAACAGAAAGCGGTGTAGATATTTCCATGTTCATACAGATAGCGGTGTAGATATTTCCATGTTCATACAGATAGCGGTGTAGATATTTCCATGTTTATACAGATAGCGGTGAAGATGTATGCATGTTTACAAAGATAGCGGTGTAGATATTTCCATGTTCATCCAGATGGCTGTGTAGATATATCCATGTTCATACAGATAGCGGTGTAGCTATTTCCATGTTCATACAGATAGCGGTGTAGCTATTTCCATGTTCATACAGATAGCGGTGTAGATATTTCCATGTTCATACAGATAGCGGTGCTGATATTTCCATGTTCATACAGGCAGCGGTGTAGATATTTCCATGTTTATACAGATAGCGGTTTAGATATCTCCTTAATACAGATGGCGGTGTAGATATTTATATGTTCGTAGAGATGGCGGTGTAGATATTTCCATGTTTATACAGATAGCAGTGTAGATATCTCCATCTTAATACAGATGGCGGTGTAGATATTGATATGTTCATACAGATGGCGGTGCAGATATTTCCATGTTCATACAGATGGCGGTGTAGATATTTCCATGTTCATACAGATAGCGGTGTAGTTATTTCCATGTGTAAAGAGATAGCTGTGTAGATATTTAAATCTATATGCAGATAGCATTGTAGATATTACCATATTCATGCAGATAGCGGTGTAGATATTTCCATGTTCAAACAGATAGCGGTGTAGATATTTCCATGTTCATACAGATAGCGGTGTAGATGTTTCCATGTTCATACAGATAGCGGTGTATATATTTCCATGTTTATACAGATAGCGGTGAAGTTCTATGCATGTTTACACAGATAGCGGTGTAGACATTTCCATGTTCATCCCGATGGCTGTGAAGATATATCCATGTTCATACAGAGAGTGGTGTAGATATTTCCATGTTCATACAGATAGCGGTGTAGATATTTCCATGTTCATCCAGATGGCTGTGTAGATATATCCATGTTCATACAGATAGCGGTGTAGATATTTCCATGTTCATTCAGATAGCGGTGTAGCTATTTCCATGTTCATACAGATAGCGGTGTAGATATTTCCATGTTGATACAGATAGCGGTGTAGATATTTCCATGTTCATACAGATAACGGTGTAGATATTTCCATGTTTATACAGATAGCAGTTTAGATATTTCCTTCTTAATACAGATGGCGGTGTAGATATTTATATGTTCATACAGATAGCGGTGCAGATATTTCCATCTTCATACAGATGGCGGTGTAGATATTTCCATGTTTATAGATATAGCGGTGTAGTTACCTCCATGTGTAAAGAGATAGCTGTGTAGATATTTCATTGTATATGCAGATAGCTTTGTAGATATTTCCATTTTCATGCAGATAGTGGTGTAGATATGTACATGTTCAAACAGATAGCAGTGTAGATATTTCCATGTTCATTCAGATAGCTTTGTAGATATTTCAATGTTCATACAGATAGCGGTGTAGATATTTCCATGTTCATACAGATAGCGGTGTAGATATTTCCATGTTCATACAGATAGCGGTGCTGATATTTCCATGTTTATACAGGTAGCGGTGTAGTTATTTCCATGTTTATACAGATAGCGGAGTAGACATTTCCATGTTTATATAGATAGCGGTGTAGATATTTCCATGTTTATTCAGATAGCGGTGTAGATATCTCCATCTTAATACAGATGGCGGTGTAGATATTTATATGTTCATACAGATGGCCGTTCAGATATTTCCATGTTCATACAGATAGCGGTGTAGATATTTCCATGTTCATACAGATAGTGGTGTAGTTATTTCCATGTGTAAAGAGATAGCTGTGTAGATATTTCCATGTATATGCAGATAGCTGTGTAGATATTTCCATTTTCATGCAGCTAGCTGTGTATATATTTCCATCTTCAAACAGATAGCGGTGTAGATATTTCCTTTTTCATACAGATAGCGGTGTAGATATTTCCATGTTTCTACAGATAGCGGTGAAGATGTATGCATGTTTACACAGATAGCGGTGTGGATATTTCCTTGCTCATCCAGAGGGCTGTGTAGATATATCCATGTTCATACAGATAGCGGTGTAGATATTCCCATGTTCATACAGATAGCGGTGTAGATATTTCCATGTTCATTCAGATAGCGGTGTAGCTATTTCCATGTTCATACAGATAGCGGTGTAGATATTTCCATGTTCATGCAGATAGCGGTGTAGATATTTCCATGTTTATACAGATAGCAGTTTAGATATTTCCTTCTTAATACAGATGGTGGTGTAGATATTTATATGTTCATACAGATGGCGGTGCAGATATTTCCATGTTCATACAGATGGCGGTGTAGATATTTCCATGTTTATAGATATAGTGGTGTAGTTATTTCCATGTGTAAAGAGATAGCTGTGTAGATATTTCCATGTATATGCAGATAGCTGTGTAGATATTTCCATTTTCATGCAGATAGCGGTGTATATATTTCCATCTTCAAACAGATAGCGGTGTAGATATTTCCATGTTCATACAGATAGCGGTGTAGATATTTCCATGTTTCTACAGATAGCGGTGAAGATGTATGCATGTTTACACAGATAGCGGTGTGGATATTTCCTTGTTCATCCAGAGGGCTGTGTAGATATATCCATGTTCATACAGATAGCGGTGTAGATATTCCCATGTTCATACAGATAGCGGTGTAGATATTTCCATGTTCAAACAGATAGCGGTGTAGAGATTTCCATGTTCATAGAGATAGCGGTGTAGATATTTCCATGTTCATACAGATAGCGGTGCTGATATTTCCATGTTTATACAGGTAGCGGTGTAGATATTTCCATGTTTATACAGATAGCGGTGTAGATATTTGCAAGTTTATACAGATAGCAGTGTAGATATCTCCATCTTAATATAGATGGCGGTGTAGATATTTAAATGTTCATACAGATGGCGGTGCAGATATTTCCATGTTCATACAGATGGCGGTGTAGCTTTTTCCATCTTTATAGAGATAGCGCTGTACTTATTTGCATGTGTAAAGAGATAGCTTTGTAGATATTTCCATGTATATGCAGATCGCTGTGTAGATATTTCCATTTTCATGCAGATAGCGGTGTAGATATTTTCATGTTCAAACAGATAGCGGTGTAGATATTTCCATGTTCATACAGATAGCAGTGTCGATATTTCCATGTTTATACAGGTAGCGGTGAAGATGTATGCATGTTTACACAGATAGGGGTGTAGATATTTCCATGTTCATACAGATAGCGGTGTAGATATTTCCATGTTCATCCAGATGGCTGTGTAGATATATCCATGTTCATACAGATGGCGGTAAAGATATTTACATGTTCAAACAGATAGCGGTTTAGATATTTCCATGTTCATTCAGATAGCTTTGTAGATATTTCCATGTTCATACAGATAGCGGTGTATATATTTCCTTGTTCATATAGATAGCGGTGTAGATATTTCCATGTTCATACAGATAGCGGTGCTGATATTTCCATGTTTATACAGGTAGCGGTGTAGATATTTCCATGTTTATACAGATAGCGGTGTAGATATTTCCATGTTTATACAGATAGCGGTGTAGATATTTCCATGTTTATTCAGATAGCGGTGTAGATATCTCCATCTTAATACAGATGGCGGTGTAGATATTTATATGTTCATACAGATTTCGGTGCAGATATTTCTATGTTCATACAGATGGCGGTGTTGTTATTTCCATGTGTAAAGAGATATCTGTGTAGATATTTCCATGTATATGCAGATAGCTGTGTAGATATTTCCATTTTCATGCAGATAGCTGTGTATATATTCCCATGTTCAAACAGATAGCGTTGTAGATATTTCCATGTTCATACAGATAGCGGTGTAGATATTTCCATGTTCATACAGATAGCGGTGTAGATATTTCCATGTTTATACAGATAGCGGTGAAGTTCTATGCATGTTTACACAGATAGCGGTGTAGATATTTCCATGTTCATCCAGATGGCTGTGTAGTTATATCCATGTTCACACAGATAGCGGTGTAGATATTTCCATGTTCATACAGACAGCGGTGTATATATTTCCATGTTCATCCAGATGGCTGTGTAGATATATCCATGTTCATACAGAAAGCGGTGTAGATACTTCCACGTTCATACAGATAGCGGTGTAGCTATTTCCATGTTGATACAGATAACGGTGTAGCTATTTCCATGTTCATACAGATAGCGGTGTAGATATTTCCATGTTCATACAGATAGCTGTGTAGCTATTTCCATGTTCATACAGATAACGGTGTAGCTATTTCCATG
The DNA here is from genome assembly GCF_029281585.2 of Gorilla gorilla gorilla. Classification (NCBI taxonomy): domain Eukaryota; kingdom Metazoa; phylum Chordata; class Mammalia; order Primates; family Hominidae; genus Gorilla; species Gorilla gorilla. The sequence goes on along the minus strand of NC_073235.2, from coordinate 10,807,246 downwards.
TTCATACAGATAGCTGTGTAGCTATTTCCAAGTTCATACAGATAACGGTGTAGCTATTTCCATGTTCATACAGATAGCAGTGTAGATATTTCCATGTTCATACAGATAGCGGTGTAGATATTTCCATTTTCATACAGAGAGTGGTGCTGATATTTCCATGTTTATTCAGGCAGCGGTGTAGATTTTCCATGTTTATACAGATAGCGGTTTAGATATTTCCTTCTTAATACAGATGGCGTTGTAGATATTTATATGTTCATACAGATGGCGGTGCAGATATTTCCATGTTCATACAGATGGCGGTGTAGATATTTCCATGTTTATAGATATAGCGGTGTAGTTATTTCCATGTGTAAAGAGATAGCTGTGTAGATATTTCCATGAATATGCAGATAGCTTTGTAGATATTTCCATGTTCATGCAGATAGCGGTGTAGATATTTCCATGTTGAAACAGATAGCGGTGTAGATATTTCCATGTTCATTCAGATAGCTTTGTAGATATTTCCATGTTCATACAGATAGCGGTGTATATATTTCCTTGTTCATACAGATAGCGGTGTAGATATTTCCATGTTCATACAGATAGCGGTGCTGATATTTCCATGTTTATACAGGTAGCGGTATAGATATTTCCATGTTTATACTGATAGCAGTGTAGATATTTCCATGTTTATTCAGATAGCGGTGTAGATATATCCATCTTAATACAGATGGCGGTGTAGATATTTATATGTTCATACAGATGGCGGTGCAGATATTTCCATGTTCATACAGATGGCGGTGTAGATATTTCCATGTTTATATAGTTGGCAGTGTAGATATTTCCATGTTCATAAAGATGGTGGGGAAGATATTTCTATGTTTAAACACATGATGGTGTAGATATTTCCAAGTTTAAAGAGATAGCGTTGTAGATATTTTCGTGTTTACACAGACAGCGGTGTAGATATTTCCATGTTTACACAGATAGCGGTGTAGATATTTCCATGTTTATACAGATAGCAGTTTAGATATTTCCTTCTTAATACAAATGGCGGTGTAGATATTTATATGTTCATACAGATGGCGGTGCAGATATTTCCATGTTCATACAGATGGCGGTGTAGATATTTCCATGTTTATAGATATAGTGGTGTAGTTATTTCCACGTGTAAAGAGATAGCTGTGTAGATATTTCCATGTATATGCAGATAGCTGTGTAGATATTTCCATTTTCATGCAGATAGCGGTGTATATATTTCCATCTTCAAACAGATAGCGGTGTAGATATTTCCATGTTCATACAGATAGCGGTGTAGATATTTCCATGTTTCTACAGATAGCGGTGAAGATGTATGCATGTTTACACAGATAGCGGTGTGGATATTTCCTTGTTCATCCAGAGGGCTGTGTAGATATATCCATGTTCATACAGATAGCGGTGTAGATATTCCCATGTTCATACAGATAGCGGTGTAGATATTTCCATGTTCAAACAGATAGCGGTGTAGAGATTTCCATGTTCATAGAGATAGCGGTGTAGATATTTCCATGTTCATACAGATAGCGGTGCTGATATTTCCATGTTTATACAGGTAGCGGTGTAGATATTTCCATGTTCATACAGATAGCGGTGTAGATATTTCCAAGTTTATACAGATAGCGGTGTAGATATCTCCATCTTAATATAGATGGCGGTGTAGATATTTAAATGTTCATACAGATGGCGGTGCAGATATTTCCATGTTCATACAGATGGCGGTGTAGCTTTTTCCATCTTTATAGAGATAGCGCTGTACTTATTTGCATGTGTAAAGAGATAGCTTTGTAGATATTTCCATGTATATGCAGATCGCTGTGTAGATATTTCCATTTTCATGCAGATAGCGGTGTAGATATTTTCATGTTCAAACAGATAGCGGTGTAGATATTTCCATGTTCATACAGATAGCAGTGTCGATATTTCCATGTTTATACAGGTAGCGGTGAAGATGTATGCATGTTTACACAGATAGGGGTGTAGATATTTCCATGTTCATACAGATAGCGGTGTAGATATTTCCATGTTCATCCAGATGGCTGTGTAGATATATCCATGTTCATACAGATGGCGGTTAAGATATTTACATGTTCAAACAGATAGCGGTTTAGATATTTCCATGTTCATTCAGATAGCTTTGTAGATATTTCCATGTTCATACAGATAGCGGTGTATATATTTCCTTGTTCATATAGATAGCGGTGTAGATATTTCCATGTTCATACAGATAGCGGTGCTGATATTTCCATGTTTATACAGGTAGCGGTGTAGATATTTCCATGTTTATACAGATACCGGTGTAGATATTTCCATGTTTATACAGATAGCGGTGTAGATATTTCCATGTTTATTCAGATAGCGGTGTAGATATCTCCATCTTAATACAGATGGCGGTGTAGATATTTATATGTTCATACAGATTTCGGTGCAGATATTTCTATGTTCATACAGATGGCGGTGTTGTTATTTCCATGTGTAAAGAGATATCTGTGTAGATATTTCCATCTATATGCAGATAGCTGTGTAGATATTTCCATTTTCATGCAGATAGCGGTGTATATATTCCCATGTTCAAACAGATAGCGTTGTAGATATTTCCATGTTCATACAGATAGCGGTGTAGATATTTCCATGTTCATACAGATAGCGGTGTAGATATTTCCATGTTTATACAGATAGCGGTGAAGTTCTATGCATGTTTACACAGATAGCGGTGTAGATATTTCCATGTTCATCCAGATGGCTGTGTAGTTATATCCATGTTCACACAGATAGCGGTGTAGATATTTCCATGTTCATACAGACAGCGGTGTATATATTTCCATGTTCATCCAGATGGCTGTGTAGATATATCCATGTTCATACAGAAAGCGGTGTAGATACTTCCACGTTCATACAGATAGCGGTGTAGCTATTTCCATGTTGATACAGATAACGGTGTAGCTATTTCCATGTTCATACAGATAGCGGTGTAGATATTTCCATGTTCATACAGATAGCTGTGTAGCTATTTCCATGTTCATACAGATAACGGTGTAGCTATTTCCATGTTCATTCAGATAGCTTTGTAGCTATTTCCAAGTTCATACAGATAACGGTGTAGCTATTTCCATGTTCATACAGATAGCAGTGTAGATATTTCCATGTTCATACAGATAGCGGTGTAGATATTTCCATTTTCATACAGAGAGCGGTGCTGATATTTCCATGTTTATTCAGGCAGCGGTGTAGATTTTCCATGTTTATACAGATAGCGGTTTAGATATTTCCTTCTTAATACAGATGGCGTTGTAGATATTTATATGTTCATACAGATGGGGGTGCAGATATTTCCATGTTCATACAGATGGCGGTGTAGATATTTCCATGTTCATTCAGATAGCTTTGTAGATATTTCCATGTTCATACAGATAGTGGTGTATATATTTCCTTGTTCATACAGATAGCGGTGTAGATATTTCCATGTTCATACAGATAGCGGTGCTGATATTTCCATGTTTATACAGGTAGCGGTATAGATATTTCCATGTTTATACTGATAGCGGTGTAGATATTTCCATGTTTATTCAGATAGCGGTGTAGATATATCCATCTTAATACAGATGGCGGTGTAGATATTTATATGTTCATACAGATGGCGGTGCAGATATTTCCATGTTCATACAGATGGCGGTGTAGATATTTCCATGTTTATATAGTTGGCAGTGTAGATATTTCCATGTTCATAAAGATGGTGGGGAAGATATTTCTATGTTTAAACACATGATGGTGTAGATATTTCCAAGTTTTAAGAGATAGCGGTGTAGATATTTTCGTGTTTACACAGACAGCGGTGTAGATATTTCCATGTTTACACAGATAGCGGTGTAGATATTTCCATGTTTATACAGATAGCGGTGTAGATATCTCCATCTTAATACAGATGGCGGTGTAGATATTTATATGTTTATACAGATGGCGGTGCAGATATTTCCATGTTCATACAGATAGCGGTGTAGTTATTTAAATGTGTAAAGAGATAGCTGTGTAGATATTTCCATGTATATGCAGATAGCAGTGCAGATATTTCCATTTTCATGCAGATAGCGGTGTAGATATTTCCATGTTCAAACGGATAGCGGTGTAGGTATTTCCATGTTCATACAGATAGCGGTGTAGATATTTCCATGTTCATACAGATAGCGGTGTAGATATTTCCATGTTTATACAGATAGCGGTGTAGATATTTCCATGTTTATACAGATAACGGTGTAGATATGTCCAGATTTACACAGATAGCGGTGTAGATATCTCCATCTTAATACAGATGGGGGTGTAGATATTTATATGTTCATACAGATGGCGGTGCAGATATTTCCATGTTCATACAGATGGCGGTGTAGATATTTCCATGTTTATAGGGATAGCGGTGTAGTTATTTCCATGTTTAAAGAGATAGCTTTGTAGATATTTCCATGTATATGCAGATAGCTGTGTAGGTATTTCCATTTTCATGCAGATAGCTGTGTAGTTATTTCCATTTTCATGCAGATAGCGGTGTAGATATTTCCATGTTCATACAGATAGCGGTGTAGATATTTCCATGTTTATACAGATAGCGGTGAAGGTGTATGCATGTTTACACAGATAGCGGTGTATATATTTCCTTGTTCATACAGATAGCTGTGTAGATATTTCCATGTTCATCCAGATGGCTGTGTAGATATGTCCATGTTCATACAGATGGCGGTTAAGATATTTACATGTTCAAACAGATAGCGGTTTAGATATTTCCATGTTTATTCAGATAGCTTTGTAGATATTTCCATGTTCATACAGATAGCGGTGTATATATTTCCTTGTTCATATAGATAGCGGTGTAGATATTTCCATGTTCATACAGATAGCGGTGCTGATATTTCCATGTTTATACAGGTAGCGGTGTAGGTATTTCCATGTTTATACAGATAGCGGTGTAGATATTTCCATGTTTATACAGATAGCGGTGTAGATATTTCCATGTTTATTCAGATAGCGGTGTAGATATCTCCATCTTAATACAGACGGCGGTGTAGATATTTATATGTTCATACAGATTTCGGTGCAGATATTTCTATGTTCATACAGATGGCGGTGTTGTTATTTCCATGTGTAAAGAGATATCTGTGTAGATATTTCCATGTATATGCAGATAGCTGTGTAGATATTTCCATTTTCATGCAGATAGCGGTGTATATATTCCCATGTTCAAACAGATAGCGTTGTAGATATTTCCATGTTCATACAGATAGCGGTGTAGATATTTCCATGTTCATACAGATAGCGGTGTAGATATTTCCATGTTTATACAGATAGCGGTGAAGTTCTATGCATGTTTACACAGATAGCGGTGTAGATATTTCCATGTTCATCCAGATGGCTGTGTAGTTATATCCATGTTCACACAGATAGCGGTGTAGATATTTCCATGTTCATACAGACAGCGGTGTATATATTTCCATGTTCATCCAGATGGCTGTGTAGATATATCCATGTTCATACAGAAAGCGGTGTAGATACTTCCACGTTCATACAGATAGCGGTGTAGCTATTTCCATGTTGATACAGATAACGGTGTAGCTATTTCCATGTTCATACAGATAGCGGTGTAGATATTTCCATGTTCATACAGATAGCTGTGTAGCTATTTCCATGTTCATACAGATAACGGTGTAGCTATTTCCATGTTCATTCAGATAGCTTTGTAGCTATTTCCAAGTTCATACAGATAACGGTGTAGCTATTTCCATGTTCATACAGATAGCAGTGTAGATATTTCCATGTTCATACAGATAGCGGTGTAGATATTTCCATTTTCATACAGAGAGCGGTGCTGATATTTCCATGTTTATTCAGGCAGCGGTGTAGATTTTCCATGTTTATACAGATAGCGGTTTAGATATTTCCTTCTTAATACAGATGGCGTTGTAGATATTTATATGTTCATACAGATGGGGGTGCAGATATTTCCATGTTCATACAGATGGCGGTGTAGATATTTCCATGTTCATTCAGATAGCTTTGTAGATATTTCCATGTTCATACAGATAGTGGTGTATATATTTCCTTGTTCATACAGATAGCGGTGTAGATATTTCCATGTTCATACAGATAGCGGTGCTGATATTTCCATGTTTATACAGGTAGCGGTATAGATATTTCCATGTTTATACTGATAGCGGTGTAGATATTTCCATGTTTATTCAGATAGCGGTGTAGATATATCCATCTTAATACAGATGGCGGTGTAGATATTTATATGTTCATACAGATGGCGGTGCAGATATTTCCATGTTCATACAGATGGCGGTGTAGATATTTCCATGTTTATATAGTTGGCAGTGTAGATATTTCCATGTTCATAAAGATGGTGGGGAAGATATTTCTATGTTTAAACACATGATGGTGTAGATATTTCCAAGTTTTAAGAGATAGCGGTGTAGATATTTTCGTGTTTACACAGACAGCGGTGTAGATATTTCCATGTTTACACAGATAGCGGTGTAGATATTTCCATGTTTATACAGATAGCGGTGTAGATATCTCCATCTTAATACAGATGGCGGTGTAGATATTTATATGTTTATACAGATGGCGGTGCAGATATTTCCATGTTCATACAGATAGCGGTGTAGTTATTTAAATGTGTAAAGAGATAGCTGTGTAGATATTTCCATGTATATGCAGATAGCAGTGCAGATATTTCCATTTTCATGCAGATAGCGGTGTAGATATTTCCATGTTCAAACGGATAGCGGTGTAGGTATTTCCATGTTCATACAGATAGCGGTGTAGATATTTCCATGTTCATACAGATAGCGGTGTAGATATTTCCATGTTTATACAGATAGCGGTGTAGATATTTCCATGTTTATACAGATAACGGTGTAGATATGTCCAGATTTACACAGATAGCGGTGTAGATATCTCCATCTTAATACAGATGGGGGTGTAGATATTTATATGTTCATACAGATGGCGGTGCAGATATTTCCATGTTCATACAGATGGCGGTGTAGATATTTCCATGTTTATAGGGATAGCGGTGTAGTTATTTCCATGTTTAAAGAGATAGCTTTGTAGATATTTCCATGTATATGCAGATAGCTGTGTAGGTATTTCCATTTTCATGCAGATAGCTGTGTAGTTATTTCCATTTTCATGCAGATAGCGGTGTAGATATTTCCATGTTCATACAGATAGCGGTGTAGATATTTCCATGTTTATACAGATAGCGGTGAAGGTGTATGCATGTTTACACAGATAGCGGTGTATATATTTCCTTGTTCATACAGATAGCTGTGTAGATATTTCCATGTTCATCCAGATGGCTGTGTAGATATGTCCATGTTCATACAGATGGCGGTTAAGATATTTACATGTTCAAACAGATAGCGGTTTAGATATTTCCATGTTTATTCAGATAGCTTTGTAGATATTTCCATGTTCATACAGATAGCGGTGTATATATTTCCTTGTTCATATAGATAGCGGTGTAGATATTTCCATGTTCATACAGATAGCGGTGCTGATATTTCCATGTTTATACAGGTAGCGGTGTAGGTATTTCCATGTTTATACAGATAGCGGTGTAGATATTTCCATGTTTATACAGATAGCGGTGTAGATATTTCCATGTTTATTCAGATAGCGGTGTAGATATCTCCATCTTAATACAGACGGCGGTGTAGATATTTATATGTTCATACAGATTTCGGTGCAGATATTTCTATGTTCATACAGATGGCGGTGTTGTTATTTCCATGTGTAAAGAGATATCTGTGTAGATATTTCCATGTATATGCAGATAGCTGTGTAGATATTTCCATTTTCATGCAGATAGCGGTGTATATATTCCCATGTTCAAACAGATAGCGTTGTAGATATTTCCATGTTCATACAGATAGCGGTGTAGATATTTCCATGTTCATACAGATAGCGGTGTAGATATTTCCATGTTTATACAGATAGCGGTGAAGTTCTATGCATGTTTACACAGATAGCGGTGTAGATATTTCCATGTTCATCCAGATGGCTGTGTAGTTATATCCATGTTCACACAGATAGCGGTGTAGATATTTCCATGTTCATACAGACAGCGGTGTATATATTTCCATGTTCATCCAGATGGCTGTGTAGATATATCCATGTTCATACAGAAAGCGGTGTAGATACTTCCATGTTCATACAGATAGCGGTGTAGCTATTTCCATGTTGATACAGATAACGGTGTAGCTATTTCCATGTTCATACAGATAGCGGTGTAGATATTTCCATGTTCATACAGATAGCTGTGTAGCTATTTCCATGTTCATACAGATAACGGTGTAGCTATTTCCATGTTCATACAGATAGCTGTGTAGCTATTTCCAAGTTCATACAGATAACGGTGTACCTATTTCCATGTTCATACAGATAGCAGTGTAGATATTTCCATGTTCATACAGATAGCGGTGTAGATATTTCCATTTTCATACAGAGAGCGGTGCTGATATTTCCATGTTTATTCAGGCAGCGGTGTAGATTTTCCATGTTTATACAGATAGCGGTTTAGATATTTCCTTCTTAATACAGATGGCGTTGTAGATATTTATATGTTCATACAGATGGCGGTGCAGATATTTCCATGTTCATACAGATGGCGGTGTAGATATTTCCATGTTTATAGATATAGCGGTGTAGTTATTTCCATGTGTAAAGAGATAGCTGTGTAGATATTTCCATGAATATGCAGATAGCTTTGTAGATATTTCCATGTTCATGCAGATAGCGGTGTAGATATTTACATGTTGAAACAGATAGCGGTGTAGATATTTCCATGTTCATTCAGATAGCTTTGTAGATATTTCCATGTTCATACAGATAGCGGTGTATATATTTCCTTGTTCATACAGATAGCGGTGTAGATATTTCCATGTTCATACAGATAACGGTGCTGATATTTCCATGTTTATACAGGTAGCGGTATAGATATTTCCATGTTTATACTGATAGCGGTGTAGATATTTCCATGTTTATTCAGATAGCGGTGTAGATATATCCATCTTAATACAGATGGCGGTGTAGATATTTATATGTTCATACAGATGGCGGTGCAGATATTTCCATGTTCATACAGATGGCGGTGTAGATATTTCCATGTTTATATAGTTGGCAGTGTAGATATTTCCATGTTCATAAAGATGGTGGGGAAGATATTTCTATGTTTAAACACATGATGGTGTAGATATTTCCAAGTTTTAAGAGATAGCGGTGTAGATATTTTCGTGTTTACACAGACAGCGGTGTAGATATTTCCATGTTTACACAGATAGCGGTGTAGATATTTCCATGTTTATACAGATAGCTGTGTATATATCTCCATCTTAATACAGATGGCGGTGTAGATATTTATATGTTTATACAGATGGCGGTGCAGATATTTCCATGTTCATACAGATAGCGGTGTAGTTATTTAAATGTGTAAAGAGATAGCTGTGTAGATATTTCCATGTATATGCAGATAGCAGTGCAGATATTTCCATTTTCATGCAGATAGCGGTGTAGATATTTCCATGTTCAAACGGATAGCGTTGTAGGTATTTCCATGTTCATACAGATAGCGGTGTAGATATTTCCATGTTCATACAGATAGCGGTGTAGATATTTCCATGTTTATACAGATAGCGGTGTAGATATTTCCATGTTTATACAGATAACGGTGTAGATATGTCCAGGTTTACACAGATAGCGGTGTAGATATCTCCATCTTAATACAGATGGGGGTGTAGATATTTATATGTTCATACAGATGGCGGTGCAGATATTTCCATGTTCATACAGATGGCGGTGTAGATATTTCCATGTTTATAGAGATAGCGGTGTAGTTATTTCCATGTTTAAAGAGATAGCTTTGTAGATATTTCCATGTATATGCAGATAGCTGTGTAGGTATTTCCATTTTCATGCAGATAGCGGTGTAGATATTTCCATGTTCATACAGATAGCGGTGTAGATATTTCCATGTTTATACAGATAGCGGTGAAGGTGTATGCATGTTTACACAGATAGCGGTGTATATATTTCCTTGTTCATACAGATAGCTTTGTAGATATTTCCATGTTCATCCAGATGGGTCTGTAGATATATCCATGTTCATACATATGGCGGTGAAGACAATTCCATGTTCATAGAGATAGCGGTGTAAATATTTCCATGTTCATACAGATAGCGGTGTAGATATTTCCATGTTCATACAGATAGCGGTGTAGGTATTTCCATGTTCATACAGATAGCGGTGTAGATATTTCCATGTTCGTCCAGATGGCTGTGTAGATATATCCATGTTCATACAGATAGCGGTGTAGATATTTCCATGTTCATACAGATAGCGGTGTAGATATTTCCATGTTTATACTGATAGTGGTGAAGATGTATGCATGTTTACACAGATAGCGGTGTAGATATTTCCATGTTCATACAGATAGCGGTGTAGATATTTCCATGTTCATCCAGATGGCTGTGTAGATATATCCATGATCATACAGATTGTGGTGTAGATATTTCCATGTTCATACAGAGAGTGGTGCTGATATTTCCATGTTTATACAGGCAGCGGTGTAGATATTTCCATGTTTATACAGATAGCGGTTTAGATATTTCCTTCTTAATACAGATGGCAGTGTAGATATTTATATGTTCATACAGATGGCGGTGTAGATGTTTCCATGTTTATACAGATAGCAGTGTAGATATCTTCATCTTAATACAGATGGCGGTGTAGATATTTATATGTTCATACAGATGGCGGTGCAGATATTTCCATGTTCATACAGATGGCGGTGTAGATATTTCGATGTTCATACAGATATCGGTGTAGTTATTTCCATGTGTAAAGAGATAGCTGTGTAGATATTTAAATGTATATGCAGATAGCAGTGTAGATATTTCAATTTTCATGCACATAGCGGTGTATATATTTCCATGTTCAAACAGATAGCGGTGTAGATATTTCCATGTTCATACAGATAGCGGTGTAGATATTTCCATGTTCATACAGATAGCGGTGTAGATATTTCCATGTTTATACAGATAGTGGTGAAGATGTATGCATGTTTACACAGATAGCGGTGTAGATATTTCCATGTTCATCCAGATGGCTGTGTAGATATATCCATGTTCATACAGATAGCGGTGTAGATATTTCCATGTATATACCGATAGCGGTGTAGATATTTCCATGTACATCCAGATCGCTGTGTAGATATATCCATGTTCATACAGATAGCGGTGTAGATATTTCCATGTTCATACAGATAGCGGTGTAGCTATTTCCATGTTCATACAGATAACGGTGTAGCTATTTCCATGTTCATACAGATAGCAGTGTAGATATTTCCATGTTCATACAGATAGTGGTGTAGATATCTCCATTTTCATACAGAGAGCGGTGCTGATATTTCCATGTTTATTCAGGCAGCGGTGTAGATATTTCCATGTTTATACAGATAGCGGTTTAGATATTTCCTTCTTAATATAGATGGCGTTGTAGATATTTATATGTTCATACAGATGGCGGTGCAGATATTTCCATGTTCATACAGATGGCGGTGTAGATATTTCCATGTTTATAGATATAGCGGTGTAGTTATTTCCATGTGTAAAGAGATAGCTGTGTAGATATTTCCATGAATATGCAGATAGCTTTGTAGATATTTCCATGTTCATGCAGATAGCGGTGTAGATATTTACATGTTGAAACAGATAGCGGTGTAGATATTTCCATGTTCATTCAGATAGCTTTGTAGATATTTAAATGTTCATACAGATAGCGGTGTATATATTTCCTTGTTCATACAGATAGCGGTGTAGATATTTCCATGTTCATACACATAGCGGTGCTGATATTTCCATGTTTATACAGGTAGCGGTGTAGATATTTCCATGTTTATACTGATAGCGGTGTAGATATTTCCATGTTTATTCAGATAGCGGTGTAGATATATCCATCTTAATACAGATGGCGGTGTAGATATTTATATGTTCATACAGATGGCGGTGCAGATATTTCCATGTTCATACAGATGGCGGTGTAGATATTTCCATGTTTATATAGTTGGCAGTGTAGATATTTCCATGTTCATAAAGATGGTGGGGAAGATATTTCTATGTTTAAACACATGATGGTGTAGATATTTCCAAGTTTTAAGAGATAGCAGTGTAGATATTTTCGTGTTTACACAGACAGCAGTGTAGATATTTCCATGTTTACACAGATAGCGGTGTAGATATTTCCATGTTTATACAGATAGCGGTGTAGATATCTCCATCTTAATACAGATGGCGGTGTAGATATTTATATGTTTATACAGATGGCGGTGCAGATATTTCCATGTTCATACAGATAGCGGTGTAGTTATTTAAATGTGTAAAGAGATAGCTGTGTAGATATTTCCATCTATATGCAGATAGCAGTGCAGATATTTCCATTTTCATGCAGATAGCTGTGTAGATATTTCCATGTTCAAACGGATAGCGTTGTAGATATTTCCATGTTCATACAGATAGCGGTGTAGATATTTCCATGTTCATACAGATAGCGGTGTAGATATTTCCATGTTTATACAGATAGCGGTTTAGATATTTCCTTCTTAATACAGATGGCGTTGTAGATATTTATATGTTCATACAGATGGCGGTGCAGATATTTCCATGTTCATACAGATGGCGGTGTAGATATTTCCATGTTTATAGATATAGCGGTGTAGTTATTTCCATGTGTAAAGAGATAGCAGTGTAGATATTTCCATGTTTATACAGATAGCGGTGAAAATGTATTCATGTTTACACAGATAGCGGTGTAGATATTTCCATGTTCATACAGATAGCGGTGTAGATATTTCCATGTTCATCCAGATGGCTGTTTAGATATATCCATGATCATACAGATTGTGGTGTAGATATTTCCATGTTCATACAGAGAGTGGTGCTGATATTTCCATGTTTATACAGGCAGCGGTGTAGATATTTCCATGTTTATACAGATAGCGGTTTAGATATTTCCTTCTTAATACAGATGGCGGTGTAGATATTTATATGTTCATACAGATGGCGGTGTAGATGTTTCCATGTTTATACAGATAGCAGTGTAGATATCTACATCTTAATACAGATGGAGGTGTAGATATTTATATGTTCATACAGATGGCGGTGCAGATATTTCCATGTTCATACAGATGGCGGTGTAGATATTTCGATGTTCATACAGATATCGGTGTAGTTATTTCCATGTGTAAAGAGATAGCTGTGTAGATATTTAAATGTATATGCAGATAGCAGTGTAGATATTTCCATTTTCATACAGATAGCGGTGTATATATTTCCATGTTCAAACAGATAGCGGTGTAGATATTTCCATGTTCATACAGATAGCGGTGTAGATATTTCCATGTTCATACAGATAGCGGTGTAGATATTTCCATGTTTATACAGATAGTGGTGAAGATGTATGCATGTTTACACAGATAGCGGTGTAGATATTTCCATGTTCATCCAGATGGCTGTGTAGATATATCCATGTTCATACAGATAGCGGTGTAGATATTTCCATGTATATACCGATAGCGGTGTAGATATTTCCATGTACATCCAGATCGCTGTATAGATATATACATGTTCATACAGATAGCAGTGTAGATATTTCCATGTTCATACAGATAGTGGTGTAGATATCTCCATTTTCATACAGAGAGCGGTGCTGATATTTCCATGTTTATTCAGGCAGCGGTGTAGATATTTCCATGATTATACAGATAGCGGTTTAGATATTTCCTTCTTAATACAGATGGCGTTGTAGATATTTATATGTTCATACAGATGGCGGTGCAGATATTTCCATGTTCATACAGATGGCGGTGTAGATATTTCCATGTTTATAGATATAGCGGTGTAGTTATTTCCATGTGTAAAGAGATAGCTGTGTAGATATTTCCATGAATATGCAGATAGCTTTGTAGATATTTCCATGTTCATGCAGATAGCGGTGTAGATATTTACATGTTGAAACAGATAGCGGTGTAGATATTTCCATGTTCATTCAGATAGCTTTGTAGATATTTCCATGTTCATACAGATAGCGGTGTATATATTTCCTTGTTCATACAGATAGCGGTGTAGATATTTCCGTGTTCATACAGATAGCGGTGCTGATATTTCCATGTTTATACAGGTAGCGGTATAGATATTTCCATGTTTATACTGATAGCGGTGTAGATATTTCCATGTTTAATCAGATAGCGATGTAGATATATCCATCTTAATACAGATGGCGGTGTAGATATTTATATGTTCATACAGATGGCGGTGCAGATATTTCCATGTTCATACAGATGGCGGTGTAGATATTTCCATGTTTATATAGTTGGCAGTGTTGATATTTCCATGTTCATAAAGATGGTGGGGAAGATATTTCTATGTTTAAACACATGATGGTGTAGATATTTCCAAGTTTTAAGAGATAGCGGTGTAGATATTTTCGTTTTTACACAGACAGCGGTGTAGATATTTCCATGTTTACACAGATAGTGGTGTAGATATTTCCATGTTTATACAGATAGCGGTGTAGATATCTCCATCGTAATACAGATGGCGGTGTAGATATTTATATGTTTATACAGATGGCGGTGCAGATATTTCCATGTTCATACAGATAGCGGTGTAGTTATTTAAATGTGTAAAGAGATAGCTGTGTAGATATTTCCATGTATATGCAGATAGCAGTGCAGATATTTCCATTTTCATGCAGATAGCGGTGTAGATATTTCCATGTTCACACGGATAGCGGTGTAGATATTTCCATGTTCATACAGATAGCAGTGTAGATATTTCCATGTTCATACAGATAGCGGTGTAGATATTTCCATGTTCATACAGATAGCGGTGTAGATATTTCCATGTTTATACAGATAGCGGTGTAGATATTTCCATGTTTATACAGATAACGGTGTAGATATGTCCAGGTTTACACAGATAGCGGTGTAGATATCTCCATCTTAATACAGATGGGGGTGTAGATGTTTATATGTTCATACAGATGGCGGTGCAGATATTTCCATGTTCATACAGATGGCGGTGTAGATATTTCCATGTTTATAGAGATAGCGGTGTAGTTATTTCCATGTGTAAAGAGATAGCTTTGTAGATATTTCCATGTATATGCAGATAGCTGTGTAGGTATTTCCATTTTCATGCAGATAGCGGTGTAGATATTTCCATGTTCATACAGATAGCGGTGTAGATATTTCCATGTTTATACAGATAGCGGTGAAGGTGTATGCATGTTTACACAGATAGCGGTGTATATATTTCCTTGTTCATACAGATAGCTGTGTAGATATTTCCATGTTCATCCAGATGGCTCTGTAGATATATCCATGTTCATACATATGGCGGTGAAGACATTTCCATGTTCATAGAGATAGCGGTGTAAATATTTCCATGTTCATACAGATAGCGGTGTAGATATTTCCATGTTCATACAGATAGCGGTGTAGATATTTCCATGTTTATACTGATAGTGGTGAAGATGTATGCATGTTTACACAGATAGCGGTGTAGATATTTCCATGTTCATCCAGTTGGCTGTGTAGATATATCCATGTTCATACAGATAGCGGTGTAGATATTTCCATGTTCATACAGATAGCGGTGTAGTTATTTCCATGTGTAAAGAGATAGCTGTGTAGATATTTAAATGTATATGCAGATAGCAGTGTAGATATTTCCATTTTCATGCAGATAGCGGTGTAGATATTTCCATGTTCAAACAGATAGCGGTGTAGATATTTCCATGTTCATACAGATAGCGGTGTAGATATTTCCATGTTCATACAGATAGCGGTGTAGATATTTCCATGTTTATACAGATAGCGGTGAAGATCTATGCATGTTTACAGAGATAGCGGTGTAGATATTTCCATGTTCATCCAGATGGCTGTGTAGATATATCCATGTTCATACAGATAGCCGTGTAGCTATTTCCATGTTCATACAGATAGCGGTGTAGATATTTCCTTGTTTATACAGGCAGCGGTGTAGATATTTCCATGTTTATACAGATAGCGGTTTAGATATCTCCATCTTAATACAGATGGCGGTGTAGATATTTATATGTTCATACAGATGGCGGTGCAGATATTTCCGTGTTCACACAGATGGCGGTGTAGATATTTCCATGTTCAAACAGATAGCGGTGTAGTTATTTCCATGTGTAAAGAGATAGCTGTGCAGATATTTAAATGAATATGCAGATAGCAGTGTAGATATTTCCATTTTCATGCAGATAGCGGTGTAGATATTTCCATGTTCAAACAGATAGCTGTGTAGATATTTCCATGCTCATACAGATAGCGGTGTGGATATTTCCATGTTCATACAGATAGCGGTGTAGATATTTCCATGTTTATACAGATAGCGGTGAAGTTCTATGCATGTTTACACAGATAGCGGTGTAGATATTTCCATGTTCATCCAGATGGCAGTGTAGATATATCCATGTTCATACTGATAGCGGTGTAGATATTTCCATGTTCATACAGATAGCGGTGTAGATATTTCCATGTTTATACAGATAGCGGTGAAGATCTATGCATGTTTACAGAGATAGCGGTGTAGATATTTCCATGTTCCTCCAGATGGCTGTGTAGATATATCCATGTTCATACAGATAGCGGTGTAGCTATTTCCATGTTCATACAGATAGCGGTGTAGATATTTCCATGATCATACAGATGGCGGTGTAGATATTTCCATGTTCATACAGATAGCGGTGCTGATATTTCCTTGTTTATACAGGCAGCGGTGTAGTTATTTCCAAGTTTATAAAGATAGCGGTTTAGATATTTCCTTCTTAATACAGATGGCCGTGTAGATATTTATATGTTCATACAGATGGCGGTGTAGATATTTCCATGTTTATACAGATATCTGTGTAGATATCTCCATCTTAATACAGATGGCGGTGTAGATATTTTTATGTTCAAACAGATGGCGGTGCAGATATTTCCGTGTTCATACAGATGGTGGTGTAGATATTTCCATGTTCAAACAGATAGCGGTGTAGTTATTTCCATGTTTAAAGAGATAGCTGTGCAGATATTTAAATGAATATGCAGATAGCAGTGTAGATATTTCCATTTTCATGCAGATAGCGGTGTAGATATTTCCATGTTCAAACAGATAGCAGTGTAGATATTTCCATGCTCATACAGATAGCGGTGTGGATATTTCCATGTTCATACAGATAGCGGTGTAGATATTTCCATGTTTATACAGATAGCGGTGAAGTTCTATGCATGTTTACACAGATAGCGGTGTAGATATTTCCATGTTCATCCAGATGGCTGTGTAGATATATCCATGTTCATACAGATAGCGGTGTAGATATTTCCATGTTCATACAGATAGCCGAGTAGATATTTCCATGTTCATCCAGATGGCTGTGTAGATATATCCATGTTCATACACACAGCGGTGTAGATATTTCCATGTTCAGACAGATAGTGGTGTAGCTATTTCCATGTTCATACAGATAACGGTGTAGATATTTCCATGTTCATACAGAAAGCAGTGTAGATATTTCCATGTTAATACAGATAGCGATGTAGATATTTCCATGTTCATACAGATAGCGGTGCTGATATTTCCATGTTTATAGAGGCAGCGGTGTAGATATTTCCATGTTTATACAGATAGCGGTTTAGATATTTCCTTCTTAATACAGATGGCGGTGTAGATATTTTTATGTTCATAGAGACGGCGGTGCAGATATTTCCATGTTCATACAGATAGCAGTGTAGATATTTCCATGTTCATACAGATTGCGGTGTAGATATTTCCATGGTTATACAAATAGCGTTGTAGATATTTCCATGTTTATACAGATAGCGGTGTAGATATTTCCATGTTTATTCAGATAGCGGTGTAGATATCTCCATCTTAATACAGGTGGCGGTGTAGATATTTATATGTTCATACAGATGGCGGAGTAGATATTTCCATGTTTATACAGATAGCAGTGTAGATATCTCCATCTTAATACAGGTGGCGGTGTAGATATTTATATGTTCATACAGATGGCGGTGCAGATATTTCCATGTTCATACAGATGGCGGTGTAGTTATTTCCATCCTCATACAGATAGTCGTGTAGTTATTTCCATGTGTAAAGAGATAGCTGTGTAGATATTTAAATGTATATGCAGATAGCAGTGTAGATATTTCCATTTTCATGCAGATAGCGGTGTAGTTATTTCCATGTCCAAACAGATAGCGGTGTAGGTATTTCCTTGTTCATACAGATAGCTGTGCAGATATTTCCATGTTCATACCGAGAGCGGTGCGGATATTTCCATGTTTATACAGATAGTGGTGAAGATGTATGCATGTTTACACAGATAGCTGTGCAGATATTTCCATGTTCATACCGAGAGCGGTGCGGATATTTCCATGTTTATACAGATAGTGGTGAAGATGTATGCATGTTTACACAGATAGCGGTGTAGATATTTCCATGTTCATCCAGATGGCTGTGTAGATATATCCATGTTCATACAGATAGCGGTGTAGATATTTCCATGTTCATACAGATAGCGGTGTAGCTATTTCCATTTTCATACACATAACGGTGTAGCTATTTCCATGTTCATACAGATAGCAGTGTAGATATTTCCATGTTCATACAGATAGCGGTGTAGATATTTCCATTTTCATACAGAGAGCGGTGCTGATATTTCCGTGTTTATACAGATAGCGGTTTAGATATTTCCTTCTTAATACAGATGGCGGTGTAGATATTTATATGTTCAAAGAGATGGCGGTGCAGATATTTCCATGTTCATACAGATGGTGGCTTAGATATTTCCATGTTTATAGATATAGCGGTGTAGTTATTTCCATGTGTAAAGAGATAGCTGTGAAGATATTTCCATGTATATGCAGATAGCTTTGTAGATATTTCCATTTTCATGCAGATAGCGGTTTAGATATTTACATGTTCAAACAGATAGCGGTGTAGATATTTCCATGTTCATGCAGATAGCGGTGTAGATATTTCCATGTTCATACAGATAGCGGTGAAGATATTTCCAGGTTCATACAGATAGCGGTGCTGATATTTCCATGTTTATACAGGTAGCGGTGTAGATATTTCCATGTTTATACAGATAGCGGTGTAGATATTTCCATGTTTATACAGATAGCGGTGTAGATATTTCCATGTTTATTCAGATAGCCGTGTAGATATCTCCATCTTAATAGAGATGACGGTGTAGATATTTATATGTTCATACAGATGGCGGTGCAGATATTTCCATGTTCATACAGATGGCGGTGTAGATATTTCCATGTTCATACAGATAGCGGTGTAGTTATTTCCATGTGTAAAGAGATAGCTGTGTAGATATTTCCATCTATATGCAGATAGCTGTGTAGATATTTCCATTTTCATGCAGATAGCGGTGTATATATTTCCATCTTCAAACAGATAGCGGTGTAGATATTTCCAAGTTCATACAGATAGCAGTGTAGATATTTCCATGTTTATATAGATAGCGGTGAAGATGTACGCATGTTTACACAGATAGCGTTGTAGATATTTCCATCTTCATACAGATAGCGGTGTAGATATTTCCATGTTCATCCAGATGGCTGTGTAGATATATCCATGTTCATACAGATGGCGGAGAAGGTATTTCCATGTTCTTACAGATAGCGGTGTAATTATTTCCAAGTGAAAAGAGATAGCTGTGTAGATATTTCCATGTACATGCAGATAGCTGTGTAGGTATTTCCATTTTCATGCAGATAGCGGTTAAGATATTTCCATGTTCAAACAGATAGCGGTGTAGATATTTCCATGTTCATACAGATAGCGGTGTAGATATTTCCATGGTTATACAGATAGCGGTGAAGGTGTATGCATGTTTACACAGATGGCGGTGAAGATATTTCCATGTTCATACAGATAGCGGTGTAGATATTTCCATGTTCATACAGATAGCGGTGTAGATATTTCCATGTTCATACAGATGGCTGTATAGATATATCCATGTTCATACAGATGGCGGTGAAGATATTTCCATGTTCATACAGTTGGCGGTGTAGATATTTCCATGTTCATACAGATAACGGTGTAGTTATTTCCATGTGTAAAGAGATAGCTGTTTAGATATTTAAATGTATATGCAGATAGCAGTGTAGATATTTCCATTTTCATGCAGACAGCGGTGTAGATATCTCCATCTTAATATAGACGGCGGTGTAGATATTTATATGTTCATACAGATGGCATTGCAGATATTTCCATGTTCATACAGATGGCGGTGTAGATATTTGTATGTTTATAGAGATAGCACTGTAGTTATTTCCATGTGTAAAGAGATAGCTTTGTAGATATTTCCATGTATATGCAGATCGCTGTGTAGATATTTCCATTTTCATGCAGATAGCGGTGTAGATATTTCCATGTTCAAACAGATAGCAGTTTAGATATTTCCTTTTTCATACAGATAGCAGTGTAGGTATTTCCACTTTTATACCGATAGCGGTGAAGATGTATGCATATTTACACAGATAGCGGTGTAGATATTTCCATCTTCATACAGATAGCGGTGTAGATATTTCCATGTTCATCCAGATGGCTGTGTAGATATATCCATGTTCATACAGATGGCGGTGAAGATATTTCCATGTTCATACAGATAGCGGTGTAGATATTTCCATGTTTATACAGATAGCGGTGTAGATATTTCCATTTTCATGCAGATAGCGGTGTAGATATTTCCACGTTCAAACAGATAGCGGTGTAGATATTTCCATGTTCATACAGATAGCGGTGTAGATATTTCCATGTTTATACAGATAGCGGTGAAGATGTATGCATGGTTACACAGATAGCGGTGTAGATATTTCCATGTTCATGCAGATAGCGGTGTAGATATTTACATGTTCATCCAGATGGCTGTATAGATATATCCATGTTCATACAGATGGCGGTGAATATATTTCCATGTTCATACAGATTGCAGTGTAGATATTTCCATGTTCCTACAGATAGCGGTGTAGGTATTTCCATGTTCATACAGATAGCGGTGTAGCTATTTCCATGTTCATAGATATAGCGGTGTAGATATTTCCATGTTCATCCAGATGGCTGTGTAGATATCTCCATGTTCATACAGATGGCGGTGAAGATATTTCCATGTTCATACAGATGGCGGTGTAGATATTTCCATGTTCATACAGATAGCGGTGTGGACATTTCCATGTTCATACAGATAGCGGTGTAGCTATTTCCAAGTTCATACAAATAGCGGTGTAGATATTTCTATGTTCATACAGATAGCGGTGTAGATATTTCCATGTTCGTACAGATTGCGGTGCTGATATTTCCATGTTTATTCAGGTAGCGGTGTAGATATTTCCATGTTTATGCAGATAGCGGTGTAGATATTTCCATGTTTATACAGATAGCGGTTTAGATATTTCCATGTTTATACAGATAGCGGTGTAGATATCTTCATCTTAATACAGATGGCGGTGTAGATATTTATATGTTCATACAGACGGCGGTGTAGATATTTCCATGTTCATACAGATGGCGATGTAGAAATTTCCATGTTTATAGAGATAGCGGTGTAGTTATTTCCATGTGTAAAGAGATAGCTGTATAGATATTTCCATGTATATGCAGATAGGTTTGTAGATATTTCCACTTTCATGCTGATACCGGTGTAGATATTTCCATGTTCAAACAGATAGTGGTGTAGAATTTCCATGTTCATACAGATAGCGGTGTAGATATTTCCATGTTCATCCAGATGGCTGTGTAGATATATCCATGTTCACACAGATGGAGGTGAAGATATTTCCATGTTCATACAGATAGCGGTGTAGATATTTCCATGTTCATACAGATAGCGGTGTAGTTATTTCCATGTTCATACAGATAGAGGGGCTGATATTTTCATGTTCATACAGATAGCGGTGCTGATATTTCCATGTTTATACAGGTAGCGGTGTAGATATTTCCATGTTTATAGAGATAGCGGTTTAGATATTTCCATGTTTATACAGATAGCGATGTAGATATTTCCAAGTTTATACAGATACCGGTGTAGATATCTCCATCTTAATACAGATGGCCGTGTAGATATATATATGTTCATGCAGATGGCGGTGCAGATATTTCCGTGTTCATACAGACGGCGGTGTAGATATTTCCATGTTCATACAGTTAGTGGTGTAGTTATTTCCATGTGTAAAGAGATAGCTGTGTAGATATTTCCATGTATATGCAGATAGCTGTGTAGATATTTCCATTTTCATGCAGATAGCGGTGTAGATATTTCCATGTTCAGATAGCGGTGTAGATATTTCCATGTTCATACAGATAGCGGTGTAGATATTTCCATGTTTATACAGATTGCGGTGAAGATGTATGCATATTTACACAGATAGCGGTGTAGATATTTCCATGTTCATACAGATAGCGGTGTAGATATTTCTGTGTTCATCCAGATGGCTGTGTAGATATATCCATGTTCATACAGATAGCGGTGTAGATATTTCCATGTTCATACAGGTAGTGGTGTAGATATTTCCCTGTTCATACAGATAGCGGTGCAGCTATTTCCATGTTCATATAGATAGTGGTGTGGAAATTTCCATGTTCATAGAGATAGCGGTGTAGATATTTCCATGTTCATACAGATAGCGGTGCTGATGTTTCCATGTTTATACAGGTAGCGGTGTAGATATTTCCATGTTTATACAGATTGCAGTGTAGATATTTCCATGTTTATACAGATAGCGGTGTAGATATTTCCAAGTTTATACAGATAGCGGTGTAGATATCTCCGTCTTAATATAGATGGCGGTGTAGATATTTATATGTTCATACAGATGGCGGTGCAGATATTTCCATGTTCATACAGATGGTGGTGCAGATATTTGTATGTTTATAGAGATAGCGCTGTAGATATTTCCATGTGTAAAGAGATAGCTTTGTAGATATTTCCATGTATATGCAGATCGCTGTGTAGATATTTCCATTTTCATGCAGATAGCGGTGTAGATATTTCCTTGTTCAAACAGATAGCGGTGTAGATATTTCCAAGTTCATACAGATAGCAGTGTAGATATTTCCATGTTTATATAGATAGCGGTGAAGATGTACGCATGTTTACACAGATAGCGTTGTAGATATTTCCATCTTCATACAGATAGCGGTGTAGATATTTCCATGTTCATCCAGATGGCTGTGTAGATATATCCATGTTCATACAGATGTCGGCGAAGATATTTCCATGTTCTTACAGATAGCGGTGTAATTATTTCCAAGTGTAAAGAGATAGCTGTGTAGATATTTCCATGTACATGCAGATAGCTGTGTAGATATTTCCATTTTCATGCAGATAGCGGTGTAGATATTTCCATGTTCATACAGATAGCGGTGTAGATATTTCCATGTTCATACAGATAGCGGTGTAGATATTTCCATGGTCATACAGATGGCTGTGTAGATATATCCATGTTCATACAGATGGCGGTGAAGATATTTCCATGTTCATACAGTTGGTGGTGTAGATATTTCCATGTTCATACAGATAGCGGTGTAGTTATTTCCATGTGTAAAGAGATAGCTGTTTAGATATTTAAATGTATATGCAGATAGCAGTGTAGATATTTCCATTTTCATGCAGATAGCGGTGTAGATATCTCCATCTTAATATAGACGGCGGTGTAGATATTTATATGTTCATACAGATGGCATTGCAGATATTTCCATGTTCATACAGATGGCGGTGTAGATATTTGTATGTTTATAGAGATAGCACTGTAGTTATTTCCATGTGTAAAGAGATAGCTTTGTAGATATTTCCATGTATATGCAGATCGCTGTGTAGATATTTCCATTTTCATGCAGATAGCGGTGTAGATATTTCCATGTTCAAACAGATAGCAGTGTAGATATTTCCTTTTTCATACAGATAGCAGTGTAGATATTTCCACGTTTATACAGATAGCGGTGAAGATGTATGCATGTTTACACAGATAGCGGTGTAGATATTTCCATCTTCATACAGATAGCGGTGTAGATATTTCCATGATCATCCAGATGGCTGTGTAGATATATCCATGTTCATACAGATGGCGGTGAAGATATTTCCATGTTCATACAGATAGCGGTGTAGATATTTCCATGTTTATACAGATAGCGGTGTAGATATTTCCATTTTCATGCAGATAGCGGTGTAGATATTTCCATGTTCAAACAGATAGCTGTGTAGATATTTCCATGTTCATACAGATAGCGGTGTAGATATTTCCATGTTTATACAGATAGCGGTGAAGATGTATGCATGGTTACACAGATAGCGGTGTAGATATTTCCATGTTCATGCAGATAGCGGTGTAGATATTTCCATGTTCATCCAGATGGCTGTGTAGATATATCCATGTTCATACAGATGGCGGTGAATATATTTCCATGTTCATACAGATTGCAGTGTAGATATTTCCATGTTCATACAGATAGCGGTGTAGATATTTCCATGTTCATACAGATAGCGGTGTAGCTATTTCCATGTTCATACATATAGCGGTGTAGATATTTCCATGTTCATCCAGATGGCTGTGTAGATATATCCATGTTCATACAGATGGCGGTGAAGATATTTCCATGTTCATACAGATGGCAGTGTAGATATTTCCATGTTCATACAGATAGCGGTGTGGACATTTCCATGTTCATACAGATAGCGGTGTAGCTATTTCCATGTTCATACAAATAGCGGTGTAGATATTTCTATGTTCATACAGATAGCGGTGTAGATATTTCCATGTTCATACAGATTGCGGTGCTGATATTTCCATGTTTATTCAGGTAGCGGTGTAGATATTTCCATGTTTACACAGATAGCGGTGTAGATATTTCCATGTTTATACAGATAGCGGTTTAGATATTTCCATGTTTATACAGATAGCGGTGTAGATATCTTCATCTTAATACAGATGGCGGTGTAGATATTTATATGTTCATACAGACGGCGGTGTACATATTTCCATGTTCATACAGATGGCGGTGTAGAAATTTCCATGTTTATAGAGATAGCGGTGTAGTTATTTCCATGTGTAAAGAGATAGCTGTATAGATATTTCCATGTATATGCAGATAGCTTTGTAGATATTTCCATTTTCATGCTGATACCGGTGTAGATATTTCCATGTTCAAACAGATAGTGGTATAGATATTTCCACGTTCATACAGATAGCGGTGTAGATATTTCCATGTTCATCCAGATGGCTGTGTAGATATATCCATGTTCACACAGATGGCGGTGAAGATATTTCCATGTTCATACAGATAGCGGTGTAGATATTTCCGTGTTCATACAGATAGCGGTGTAGGTATTTCCATGTTCATACAGATAGAGGGGCTGATATTTTCATGTTCATACAGATAGCGGTGCTGATATTTCCATGTTTATACAGGTAGCGGTGTAGATATTTCCATGTTTATAGAGATAGCGGTGTAGATATTTCCATGTTTATACAGATAGCGGTGTAGATATTTCCATGTTTATACAGATACCGGTGTAGATATATCCATCTTTATACAGATGGCCGTGTAGATATTTATATGTTCATACAGATGGCGGTGCAGATATTTCCGTGTTCATACAGATGGCGGTGTAGATATTTCCATGTTCATACAGTTAGTGGTGTAGTTATTTCCATGTGTAAAGAGATAGCTGTGTAGATATTTCGATGTATATGCAGATAGCTGTGTAGATATTTCCATTTTCATGCAGATAGCGGTGTAGATATTTCCATGTTCAGATAGCGGTGTAGATATTTCCATGTTCATACAGATAGCGGTGTAGATATTTCCATGTTTATACAGATTGCGGTGAAGATGTATGCATATTTACACAGATAGCGGTGTAGATATTTCCATGTTCATACAGATAGCAGTGCAGATATTTCTGTGTTCATCCAGATGGCTGTGTAGATATATCCATGTTCATACAGATAGCGGTGTAGATATTTCCATGTTCATACAGGTCGTGGTGTAGATATTTCCCTGTTGATACAGATAGCGGTGCAGCTATTTCCATGTTCATATAGATAGTGGTGTAGAAATTTCCATGTTCATAGAGATAGCGGTGTAGATATTTCCATGTTCATACAGATAGCGGTGCTGATGTTTCCATGTTTATACAGGTAGCGGTGTAGATATTTCCATGTTTATACAGATTGCAGTGTAGATATTTCCATGTTTATACAGATAGCGGTGTAGATATTTCCAAGTTTATACAGATAGTGGTGTAGATATCTCCATCTTAATATAGATGGCGGTGTAGATATTTATATGTTCATACAGATGGCGGTGCAGATATTTCCATGTTCATACAGATGGCGGTGTAGATATTTGTATGTTTATAGA
Organism: Gorilla gorilla gorilla; assembly: GCF_029281585.2. NCBI lineage: Eukaryota > Metazoa > Chordata > Mammalia > Primates > Hominidae > Gorilla > Gorilla gorilla. Next base: position 10,780,723 of record NC_073235.2, on the reverse strand, counting down.
GATAGCGCTGTAGATATTTCCATGTGTCAAGAGATAGCTTTGTAGATATTTCCATGTATATGCAGATCGCTATGTAGATATTTCCATTTTCATGCAGATAGCGGTGTAGATATTTCCTTGTTCAAACAGATATCGGTGTAGATATTTCCAAGTTCATAGAGATAGCAGTGTAGATATTTCCATGTTTATATAGATAGCGGGGAAGATGTACGCATGTTTTCACAGATAGCATTGTAGATATTTCCATCTTCATACAGATAGCGGTGTAGATATTTCCATGTTCATCCAGATGGCTGTGTAGATATATCCATGTTCATATAGATGGCGGTGAAGATATTTCCATGTTCTTACAGATAGCGGTGTAATTATTTCCAAGTGTAAAGAGATAGCTGTGTAGATACTTCCATGTACATGCTGATAGCTGTGTAGATATTTCCATTTTCATGCAGATAGAGGTTAAGATATTTCCATGTTCAAACAGATAGCGGTGTAGATATTTCCATGTTCACACAGATGGTGGTGTAGATATTTCCATGTTCATACAGATAGCTGTGCTGATATTTCCATATTTATACAGGTAGTGGTGTAGATATTTCCATGTTTATACAGATAGCGGTGTAGATATTTCCATGTTTATACAGATAGCGGTGGAGATATTTCCATGTTTATACAGATAGCAGTGTAGATATCTCCATCTTAATACAGATGGCGGTGTAGATATTTATATGTTCATACTGATGGCGGTGCAGATATTTCCATGTTCATACAGATGGCGGTGTAGATATTTCCATGTTCATACAGATAGCGGTGTAGTTATTTCCATGTGTAAAGAGATAGCTGTGTAGATATTTAAATGTATATGCAGATAGCAGTGTAGATATTTCCATTTTCATGCAGATAGCGGTGTAGATATTTCCATGTTCAAACAGATAGCGGTGTAGATATTTCCATGTTCATACAGATAGTGGTGTAGATATTTCCATGTTCATACAGATAGCGGTGTAGATATTTCCATGTTTATACAGATAGCGGTGAAGATCTCTGCATGTTTACAGAGACAGCGGTGTAGATATTTCCATGTTCATCCAGATGGCTGTGTAGATATATCCATGTTCATACAATTAGCGGTGTAGCTATTTCCATGTTCATACAGATAGCGGTGTAGATATTTCCATGATCATACAGATAGCGGTGTAGATATTTCCATGTTCATACAGATAGCGGTGCTGATATTTCCTTGTTTATACAGGCAGCGGTGTAGATATTTCCATGTTTATACAGATAGCGGTTTAGATATTTCCTTCTTAATACAGATGGCGGTGTAGATATTTATATGTTCATACAGATGGCGGTGTAGATATTTCCATATTTATACAGATATCAGTGTAGATATCTCCATCTTAATACAGATGGCGGTATAGATATTTATATGTTCATACAGATGGCGGTGCAGATATTTCCGTGTTCATACAGATGGCGGTGTAGATATTTCCATGTTAAAACAGATAGCGGTGTAGTTATTTCCATGTGTAAAGAGATAGCTGTGCAGATATTTAAATGAATATGAAGATAGCAGTGTAGATATTTCCATTTTCATGCAGATAGCGGTGTAGATATTTCCATGTTCAAACAGATAGCAGTGTAGATATTTCCATGCTCATACAGATAGCGGTGTGGATATTTCCATGTACATACAGATAACGGTGTAGATATTTCCATGTTCATACAGAAAGCAGTGTAGATATTTCCATGTTCATACAGATAGCGATGTAGATATTTCCATGTTCATACAGATAGCGGTGCTGATATTTCCATGTTTATACAGGCAGCGGTGTAGATATTTCCATGTTTATACAGATAGCGGTTTAGATATTTCCTTCTTAATACAGATGGCGGTGTAGATATTTATATGTTCATAGAGACGGCGGTGCAGATATTTCCATGTTCATAGAGATAGCAGTGTAGATATTTCCATGTTCATACAGATGGCGGTGTAGATATTTCCATGTTCATACAGATAGCGGTGTAGTTATTTCCATGTGTAAAGAGATAGCTGTGTAGATATTTCCATGTATATGCAGATAGCTGTGTAGATATTTCCATTTTCATGCAGATAGCGGTGTATGTATTTCCATCTTCAAACAGATAGCGGTGTAGATATTTCCATGTTCATACAGATAGCGGTGTAGATATTTCCATGTTTATACAGATAGCGGTGAAGATATATGTATGTTTACACAGATAGCGGTGTGGATATTTCCATGTTCATCCAGAGGGCTGTGTAGAAATATCCATGTTCATACAGATAGCGGTATAGATATTTCCTTGTTCATACTGATAGCGGTGTAGATATTTCCATGTTCATTCAGATAGCGGTGTAGATATTTCCATGTTCATGCAGATAGCGGTGTAGATATTTCCAAGTTCATACAGATAGCGGTGCTGATATTTCCATGTTTATACAGGTAGCGGTGTAGATATTTCCATGTTTATACAGACAGCGGTGTAGATATTTCCATGTTTACAGATAGCGGTGCAGATATTTCCATGTTTATACAGATAGCGGTGTAGATATCTCCATCTTAATACAGATGGCGGTGTAGATATTTATAGGTTCATACAGATGGTGGTGCAGATATTTCCATGTTCATGCAGATGGCGGTGTGGATATTTCCATGTTCATACAGATAGCGGTGTAGTTATTTCCATGTGTAGTGATATAGCTGTGTAGATATTTCCATGTATATGCAGATAGCAGTGTAGATATTTCCATTTTCATGCAGATAGCGGTGTAGATATTTCCATGTTCAAACAGAGAGCGGTGTAGATATTTCCATGTTCATACAGATAGCGGTGTAGATATTTCCATGTTCATACAGATAGCGGTGTAGATATTTCCATGTTTATACAGATAGCGGTGAAGATGTATGCTTGTTTACACAGATAGCGGTGTAGATATTTCCATGTTCATACAGATAGTGGTGTAGATATTTCCATGTTCCTCCAGATGGCTGTGTAGATATATCCATGTTCATACAGATAGTGGAGTAGATATTTCCATGTTCATACAGATAGCTGTGCTGATATTTCCTTGTTTATACAGGCAGCGGTGTAGCTATTTCCATGTTCCTACAGACAGCGGTGTAGATATTTCCATGTTCATACAGATAGCGGTGCTGATATTTCCATGTTTATACAGGCAGCGGTGTAGATATTTCCATGTTTATACAGATAGCGGTTTAGATATTTCCTTCTTAATACAGATGGCAGTGTATTTATATGTTCATACAGATGGCGGAGTAGATATTTCCATGTTTATACAGATAGCAGTGTAGATATCTCCATCTTAATACAGGTGGCGGTGTAGATATTTATATGTTCATACAGATGGCGGTGCAGATATTTCCATGTTCATACAGATGGCGGTGTAGTTATTTCCATCCTCATACAGATAGTGGTGTAGTTATTTCCATGTGTAAAGAGATAGCTGTGTAGATATTTAAATGTATATGCAGATAGCAGTGTAGATATTTCCATTTCCATGCAGATAGCGGTGTAGTTATTTCCATGTCCAAACAGATAGCGGTGTAGGTATTTCCTTGTTCATACAGATAGCTGTGCAGATATTTCCATGTTCATACCGAGAGCGGTGCGGATATTTCCATGTTTATACAGATAGCAGTGTAGGCATTTCCATGTTTACACAGATAGCGGTGTGGATATTTCCATGTTTATGCAGATAGCAGTGTAGATATTTCCATGTTTATACAGAAAGCGGTGCGGATATTTCCATGTTTATACAGATAGTTGGGCAGATATTTCCATGTTCATCCAGATGCCGGTGTACATATATCCATGTTCATACAGATGGCGGTGAAGATATTTCCATGTTCATACAGATGGTGGTGAAGATATTTCCATGTTCATACAAATGGCGGTGTAGATATATCCATGTTCATTGAGATGGCGGTGTAGATATTTCCATGTTCATACAAATGGCGGTGTAGATATTTCCATGTTCATAGAGATGGCGGTGTAGATATTTCCATATTTATACAGACAGCAGTGTAGTTATTTCCATGTTTATAGGGATAGCAGTGTAGATAATTTCATTGATATACAGATAGCTGTGTAGATATTTGCATGTTCATACAGATAGCGGTGTAGATATTTACATGTTCATACAGATGGCTGTGTAGATATATCCATGTTCATACAGATGGCGTTGAAGATATTTCCATGTTCATACAGATAGTGGTGTAGCTATTTCCATGTTCATACAGATATCGGTGTAGATATTTCCATGTTGTACCGATAGCTGTGCTGATATTTCCACGTTTATACAGGTAGCGGTGTAGATATTTCCATGTTTATACAGATAGCGGTGTAGATATTTCCATGTTTATTCAGATAGCGGTGTAAATATTTCCATGTTTATACAGATAGCGGTGTAGATATCTCCATCTTAATAGAGATGGCGGTGTAGATATTTATATGTTCATACAGATGGCGGTGCAGATATTTCCATGTACATACAGATGGCGGTGTAGATATTTCCATGTTCATACAGATAGCGGTGTAGTTATTTCCATGTGTAAAGAGATAGCTGTGTAGATATTGCCATGTATATGCAGATAGCTGTGTAGATATTTCCATTTTCATGCAGGTAGCGGTGTATATATTTCCATCTTCAAACAGATAGCGGTGTAGATATTTCCATGTTCATACAGATAGCGGTGTAGATATTTCCATGTTTATTCAGATAGCGGTGAAGGTGTATGCATGTTTACACAGATAGCGGTGTGGATATTTCCATGTTCATCCAGAGGGCTGTTTAGATATATCCATGTTCACACAGATGGCGGTGAAGATTTTTCCATGTTCATACAGATAGCGGTGTAGATATTTCCATGTTCATACAGATAGCGTTGTAGATATTTCCATGTTCATACAGATAGCGGTGTAGCTATTTCCATGTTCAAACAGATAGCGGTGTAGATATTTCCATGTTCATCCAGATGGCTGTGTAGATATATCCATGTTCATACAGATGGCGGTGAAGATATTTCCATGTTCATACAGATAGCGATGTAGATATTTCCATGTTTATACAGATAGCGGTGTAGATATTTCCATTTTCATGCAGATAGCGGTGCAGATATTTCCATGTTCATACAGATAGCAGTGTAGATATTTCCATTTTTATACAGATAGCGGTGAAGATGTATGCATGTTTACACAGATAGCGGTGTAGATATTTCCATGTTCATCCAGATGGCTGTGTATATATATCCATCTTCATACAGATAGCGGTGTAGATATTTCCATGTTCTTACAGTTAGCGGTGTAGATATTTCCATGTTCATCCAGATGGCTGTGTAGATATATCCATGTTCATACAGATAGCGGTGTAGATATTTCCATGTTCATCCAGATAGCGGTGTAGCTATTTCCATGTTCATACAGATAACGGTGTAGCTATTTCCATGTTCATACAGATAGCAGTGTAGATATTTCCATGTTCATACAGATAGCGGTGTAGATATTTCCATGTTTATTCAGATAGCGGTGTAGATATCTCCATCTTAATACAGATGGCTGTGTAGATGTTTATATGTTCATACAGATGGCCGTGCAGATATTTCCATGTTCATACAGATGGCGGTGTAGATATGTCCATGTTCATACAGATAGCGGTGTAGTTATTTCCATGTGTAAAGAGATTGCTGTGTAGATATTTCCATCTATATGCAGATAGCTGTGTAGGTATTTCCATTTTCATGCAGATAGCGATGTATATATTTCCATCTTCAAACAGATAGTGTTGTAGATATTTCCATGTTCATACAGATAGCGGTGTAGATATTTCCATGTTCATACAGATAGCGGTGCTGGTATTTCCATGTTCATACAGATAGCGGTGCTGATATTTCCATGCTCATTCAGATAGCGGTGTAGATATTTCAATGTGTAAAGAGATAGCTGTGTAGATATTTCCTTCTATATGCAGATAGCTGTGTAGATATTTCCATTTTCATGCAAATAGCTTTGTATATATTTCCATCTTCAAACAGATAGCGGTGTAGATATTTCCATGTTCATAGAGATAGCGGTGTAGATATTTCCATGTTTATACAGATAGCGGTGAAGATGTATGCATGTTTACACAGATAGCGGTGTAGAGATTTCCATGTTCATCCAGAGGGCTGTGTACGTATATCCATGTTCATACAGATAGCGGTGTAGATATTTCCATGTTCATACAGATAGCGGTGTAGATATTTCCATATTCATACAGATAGCGGTGCTGATATTTCCATGTTTATACAGGTAGCGGTGTAGATATTTCCATGTTTATACAGATAGCGGTGTAGATATTTCCATGTTTATACAGATAGCGGTGTTGATATTTCGATGTTTATACAGATAGCGGTGTAGATATCTCCATCTTAATACAGATGGCGGTGTAGATATTTATATGTTCATACAGATGGCGGTGCAGATATTTCCATGTTCATACAGATGGCGGTGTAGATATTTCCATGTTCATACAGATAGCGGTGTAGATATTTCCGTGTTCATACAGATAGCGGTGTAGATATTTCCATGTTCATACAGATAGCGGTGTAGATACTTCCATGTTCATACAGATAGAGGGGCTGATATTTCCATGTTCATACAGATAGCGGTGCTGATAGTTCCATGTTTATACAGATAGCAGTGTAGATATTTCCATGTTTATACAGATAGCGCTGTAGATATTTCCATGTTTATACAGATAGCGGTGTAGGAATCTCCATCTTAATACAGATGGCCGTGTAGATATTTATGTGTTCATACAGATCGCGGTGAAGATATTTCCATGTTCATACAGATGGCGGTGTAGATATTTCCATGTTCATACAGATAGCGGTGAAGCTATTTCCATGTTCATACAGATAGCGGTGTAGATATTTCCATGTTCATCCAGATGGCTGTGTAGATATATCCATGTTCATACAGATAGCGGTGTAGATATTTCCATGTTCATACAGATAGAGGTGTAGATATTTCCATGTTCATACAGATAGCCTTGTAGACATTTCCATGTTTATACAGATAGCGGTGAAGATGTATGCATGTTTACACAGATAGCGGTGTAGATATTTCCATGTTCATACAGATAGCGGTGTAGATATTTCAATGTTCATACAGATATCGGTTTAGATATTTCCTTCTTAATACAGATGGCGATGTAGATATTTATATGTTCATACAGATGGCGGTGCAGATATTTCCAATTTCATACAGATGGCGGTGTAGATATTTCCATGTTTATAGAGATAGAGGTGTAGTTATTTCCATGTGTTAAGAGATAGCTGTGTAGATATTTCCATGTATATGCAGATAGCTGTGTAGGTATTTACATTTTCATGCAGACAGCGGTGTAGATATTTCCATGTTCAAACAGATAGCGGTGTAGATATTTCCATGTTCATACAGATAGCGGTGTAGATATTTCCATGTTCATACAGATAGCGGTGTAGATATTTCCATGTTCATACAGATGGCGGTGTAGGTATTTCCATGTTCATACAGATAGCGGTGCTGATATTTCCTTGTTTATACAGATAGCGGTGAAGATGTATGCATGTTTACACAGATAGCGGTGTGGATATTTCCATGTTCGTCCAGAGGGCTGTGTAGATATATCCATGTTCATACAGATAGCGGTGTAGATATTTCCATGTTCATACAGATAGCGGTGTAGATATTTCCATGTTCATACAGATAGCGGTGTAGATATTTCCATATTCATACAGATAGCGGTGCTGATATTTCCATGTTTATACAGGTAGCGGTGTAGATATTTCCATGTTTATACAGATAGCGGTGTAGATATTTCCATGTTTATACAGATAGCGGTGTTGATATTTCCATGTTTATACAGATAGCGGTGTAGATATCTCCATCTTAATACAGATGGCGGTGTAGATATTTATATGTTCATACAGATGGCGATGCAGATATTTCCATGTTCATACAGATGGCGGTGTAGATATTTCCATGTTCATACAGATAGCGGTGTAGATATTTCCGTGTTCATACAGATAGCGGTGTAGATATTTCCATGTTCATACAGATAGCGGTGTAGATACTTCCATGTTCATACAGATAGAGGGGCTGATATTTCCATGTTCATACAGATAGCGGTGCTGATAGTTCCATGTTTATACAGATAGCAGTGTAGATATTTCCATGTTTATACAGATAGCGCTGTAGATATTTCCATGTTTATACAGATAGCGGTGTAGGAATCTCCATCTTAATACAGATGGCCGTGTAGATATTTATGTGTTCATACAGATCGCGGTGAAGATATTTCCATGTTCATACAGATGGCGGTGTAGATATTTCCATGTTCATACAGATAGCGGTGAAGCTATTTCCATGTTCATACAGATAGCGGTGTAGATATTTCCATGTTCATCCAGATGGCTGTGTAGATATATCCATGTTCATACAGATAGCGGTGTAGATATTTCCATGTTCATACAGATAGAGGTGTAGATATTTCCATGTTCATACAGATAGCAGTGTAGATATTTCCATTTTTATACAGATAGCGGTGAAGATGTATGCATGTTTACACAGATAGCGGTGTAGATATTTCCATGTTCATCCAGATGGCTGTGTAGATATATCCATGTTCATACAGATAGCGGTGTAGATATTTCCATGTTCTTACAGATAGCGGTGTAGATATTTCCATGTTCATCCAGATGGCTGTGTAGATATATCCATGTTCATACAGATAGCGGTGTAGATATTTCCATGTTCATCGAGATAGCGGTGTAGCTATTTCCATGTTCATACAGATAACGGTGTAGCTATTTCCATGTTCATACAGATAGCAGTGTAGATATTTCCATGTTCATACAGATAGCGGTGTAGATATTTCCATGTTTATTCAGATAGCGGTGTAGATATCTCCATCTTAATACAGATGGCTGTGTAGATGTTTATATGTTCATACAGATGGCCGTGCAGATATTTCCATGTTCATACAGATGGCGGTGTAGATATGTCCATGTTCATACAGATAGCGGTGTAGTTATTTCCATGTGTAAAGAGATTGCTGTGTAGATATTTCCATCTATATGCAGATAGCTGTGTAGGTATTTCCATTTTCATGCAGATAGCGATGTATATATTTCCATCTTCAAACAGATAGTGTTGTAGATATTTCCATGTTCATACAGATAGCGGTGTAGATATTTCCATGTTCATACAGATAGCGGTGCTGGTATTTCCATGTTCATACAGATAGCGGTGCTGATATTTCCATGCTCATTCAGATAGCGGTGTAGATATTTCAATGTGTAAAGAGATAGCTGTGTAGATATTTCCATCTATATGCAGATAGCTGTGTAGATATTTCCATTTTCATGCAGATAGCTTTGTATATATTTCCATCTTCAAACAGATAGCGGTGTAGATATTTCCATGTTCATAGAGATAGCGGTGTAGATATTTCCATGTTTATACAGATAGCGGTGAAGATGTATGCATGTTTACACAGATAGCGGTGTAGAGATTTCCATGTTCATCCAGAGGGCTGTGTACGTATATCCATGTTCATACAGATAGCGGTGTAGATATTTCCATGTTCATACAGATAGCGGTGTAGATATTTCCATATTCATACAGATAGCGGTGCTGATATTTCCATGTTTATACAGGTAGCGGTGTAGATATTTCCATGTTTATACAGATAGCGGTGTAGATATTTCCATGTTTATACAGATAGCGGTGTTGATATTTCGATGTTTATACAGATAGCGGTGTAGATATCTCCATCTTAATACAGATGGCGGTGTAGATATTTATATGTTCATACAGATGGCGGTGCAGATATTTCCATGTTCATACAGATGGCGGTGTAGATATTTCCATGTTCATACAGATAGCGGTGTAGATATTTCCGTGTTCATACAGATAGCGGTGTAGATATTTCCATGTTCATACAGATAGCGGTGTAGATACTTCCATGTTCATACAGATAGAGGGGCTGATATTTCCATGTTCATACAGATAGCGGTGCTGATAGTTCCATGTTTATACAGATAGCAGTGTAGATATTTCCATGTTTATACAGATAGCGCTGTAGATATTTCCATGTTTATACAGATAGCGTTGTAGGAATCTCCATCTTAATACAGATGGCCGTGTAGATATTTATGTGTTCATACAGATCGCGGTGAAGATATTTCCATGTTCATACAGATGGCGGTGTAGATAATTCCATGTTCATACAGATAGCGGTGAAGCTATTTCCATGTTCATACAGATAGCGGTGTAGATATTTCCATGTTCATCCAGATGGCTGTGTAGATATATCCATGTTCATACAGATAGCGGTGTAGATATTTCCATGTTCATACAGATAGAGGTGTAGATATTTCCATGTTCATACAGATAGCCTTGTAGACATTTCCATGTTTATACAGATAGCGGTGAAGATGTATGCATGTTTACACAGATAGCGGTGTAGATATTTCCATGTTCATACAGATAGCGGTGTAGATATTTCAATGTTCATACAGATATCGGTTTAGATATTTCCTTCTTAATACAGATGGCGATGTAGATATTTATATGTTCATACAGATGGCGGTGCAGATATTTCCAATTTCATACAGATGGCGGTGTAGATATTTCCATGTTTATAGAGATAGAGGTGTAGTTATTTCCATGTGTTAAGAGATAGCTGTGTAGATATTTCCATGTATATGCAGATAGCTGTGTAGGTATTTAAATTTTCATGCAGACAGCGGTGTAGATATTTCCATGTTCAAACAGATAGCGGTGTAGATATTTCCATGTTCATACAGATAGCGGTGTAGATATTTCCATGTTCATACAGATAGCGGTGTAGATATTTCCATGTTCATACAGATGGCGGTGTAGATATTTCCATGTTCATACAGATAGCGGTGGTGATATTTCCATGTTTATACAGGTAGTGGTGTAGATATTTCCATGTTTATACAGGCAGCGGTGTAGATATTTCCATGTTCATACAGATAGCGGTGTAGATATTTCCATGTTCATACAGATAGCGGTGCTGATATTTCCTTGTTTATACAGATAGCGGTGAAGATGTATGCATGTTTACACAGATAGCGGTGTGGATATTTCCATGTTCGTCCAGAGGGCTGTGTAGATATATCCATGTTCATACAGATAGCGGTGTAGGTATTTCCATGTTCATACAGATAGCGGTGTAGATATTTCCATGTTCATACAGATAGCGGTGTAGATATTTCCATATTCATACAGATAGCGGTGCTGATATTTCCATGTTTATACAGGTAGCGGTGTAGATATTTCCATGTTTATACAGATAGCGGTGTAGATATTTCCATGTTTATACAGATAGCGGTGTTGATATTTCCATGTTTATACAGATAGCGGTGTAGATATCTCCATCTTAATACAGATGGTGGTGTAGATATTTATATGTTCATACAGATGGCGGTGCAGATATTTCCATGTTCATACAGATGGCGGTGTAGATATTTCCATGTTCATACAGATAGCGGTGTAGATATTTCCGTGTTCATACAGATAGCGGTGTAGATATTTCCATGTTCATACAGATAGCGGTGTAGATACTTCCATGTTCATACAGATAGAGGGGCTGATATTTCCATGTTCATACAGATAGCGGTGCTGATAGTTCCATGTTTATACAGATAGCAGTGTAGATATTTCCATGTTTATACAGATAGCGCTGTAGATATTTCCATGTTTATACAGATAGCGGTGTAGGAATCTCCATCTTAATACAGATGGCCGTGTAGATATTTATGTGTTCATACAGATCGCGGTGAAGATATTTCCATGTTCATACAGATGGCGGTGTAGATATTTCCATGTTCATACAGATAGCGGTGAAGCTATTTCCATGTTCATACAGATAGCGGTGTAGATATTTCCATGTTCATCCAGATGGCTGTGTAGATATATCCATGTTCATACAGATAGCGGTGTAGATATTTCCATGTTCATACAGATAGAGGTGTAGATATTTCCATGTTCATACAGATAGCCTTGTAGACATTTCCATGTTTATACAGATAGCGGTGAAGATGTATGCATGTTTACACAGATAGCGGTGTAGATATTTCCATGTTCATACAGATAGCGGTGTAGATATTTCAATGTTCATACAGATAGCGGTTTAGATATTTCCTTCTTAATACAGATGGCGATGTAGATATTTATATGTTCATACAGATGGCGGTGCAGATATTTCCAATTTCATACAGATGGCGGTGTAGATATTTCCGTGTTTATAGAGATAGAGGTGTAGTTATTTCCATGTGTTAAGAGATAGCTGTGTAGATATTTCCATGTATATGCAGATAGCTGTGTAGGTATTTACATTTTCATGCAGACAGCGGTGTAGATATTTCCATGTTCAAACAGATAGTGGTGTAGATATTTCCATGTTCATACAGATAGCGGTGTAGATATTTCCATGTTTATACAGATAGCGGTGAAGATCTCTGCATGTTTACAGAGACAGCGGTGTAGATATTTCCATGTTCATCCAGATGGCTGTGTAGATATATCCATGTTCATACAATTAGCGGTGTAGCTATTTCCATGTTCATACAGATAGCGGTGTAGATATTTCCATGATCATACAGATAGCGGTGTAGATATTTCCATGTTCATACAGATAGCGGTGCTGATATTTCCTTGTTTATACAGGCAGCGGTGTAGATATTTCCATGTTTATACAGATAGCGGTTTAGATATTTCCTTCTTAATACAGATGGCGGTGTAGATATTTATATGTTCATACAGATGGCGGTGTAGATATTTCCATATTTATACAGATATCAGTGTAGATATCTCCATCTTAATACAGATGGCGGTATAGATATTTATATGTTCATACAGATGGCGGTGCAGATATTTCCGTGTTCATACAGATGGCGGTGTAGATATTTCCATGTTAAAACAGATAGCGGTGTAGTTATTTCCATGTGTAAAGAGATAGCTGTGCAGATATTTAAATGAATATGCAGATAGCAGTGTAGATATTTCCATTTTCATGCAGATAGCGGTGTAGATATTTCCATGTTCAAACAGATAGCAGTGTAGATATTTCCATGCTCATACAGATAGCGGTGTGGATATTTCCATGTACATACAGATAACGGTGTAGATATTTCCATGTTCATACAGAAAGCAGTGTAGATATTTCCATGTTGATACAGATAGCGATGTAGATATTTCCATGTTCATACAGATAGCGGTGCTGATATTTCCATGTTTATACAGGCAGCGGTGTAGATATTTCCATGTTTATACAGATAGCGGTTTAGATATTTCCTTCTTAATACAGATGTCGGTGTAGATATTTATATGTTCATAGAGACGGCGGTGCAGATATTTCCATGTTCATAGAGATAGCAGTGTAGATATTTCCATGTTCATACAGATGGCGGTGTAGATATTTCCATGTTCATACAGATAGCGGTGTAGTTATTTCCATGTGTAAAGAGATAGCTGTGTAGATATTTCCATGTATATGCAGATAGCTGTGTAGATATTTCCATTTTCATGCAGATAGCGGTGTATGTATTTCCATCTTCAAACAGATAGCGGTGTAGATATTTCCATGTTCATACAGATAGCGGTGTAGATATTTCCATGTTTATACAGATAGCGGTGAAGATATATGTATGTTTACACAGATAGCGGTGTGGATATTTCCATGTTCATCCAGAGGGCTGTGTAGAAATATCCATGTTCATACAGATAGCGGTATAGATATTTCCTTGTTCATACTGATAGCGGTGTAGATATTTCCATGTTCATTCAGATAGCGGTGTAGATATTTCCATGTTCATGCAGATAGCGGTGTAGATATTTCCATGTTCATACAGATAGCGGTGCTGATATTTCCATGTTTATACAGGTAGCGGTGTAGATATTTCCATGTTTATACAGACAGCGGTGTAGATATTTCCATGTTTACAGATAGCGGTGCAGATATTTCCATGTTTATACAGATAGCGGTGTAGATATCTCCATCTTAATACAGATGGCGGTGTAGATATTTATAGGTTCATACAGATGGTGGTGCAGATATTTCCATGTTCATGCAGATGGCGGTGTGGATATTTCCATGTTCATACAGATAGCGGTGTAGTTATTTCCATGTGTAGTGATATAGCTGTGTAGATATTTCCATGTATATGCAGATAGCAGTGTAGATATTTCCATTTTCATGCAGATAGCGGTGTAGATATTTCCATGTTCAAACAGAGAGCGGTGTAGATATTTCCATGTTCATACAGATAGCGGTGTAGATATTTCCATGTTCATACAGATAGCGGTGTAGATATTTCCATGTTTATACAGATAGCGGTGAAGATGTATGCTTGTTTACACAGATAGCGGTGTAGATATTTCCATGTTCATACAGATAGTGGTGTAGATATTTCCATGTTCCTCCAGATGGCTGTGTAGATATATCCATGTTCATACAGATAGTGGAGTAGATATTTCCATGTTCATACAGATAGCTGTGCTGATATTTCCTTGTTTATACAGGCAGCGGTGTAGCTATTTCCATGTTCCTACAGACAGCGGTGTAGATATTTCCATGTTCATACAGATAGCGGTGCTGATATTTCCATGTTTATACAGGCAGCGGTGTAGATATTTCCATGTTTATACAGATAGCGGTTTAGATATTTCCTTCTTAATACAGATGGCAGTGTATTTATATGTTCATACAGATGGCGGAGTAGATATTTCCATGTTTATACAGATAGCAGTGTAGATATCTCCATCTTAATACAGGTGGCGGTGTAGATATTTATATGTTCATACAGATGGCGGTGCAGATATTTCCATGTTCATACAGATGGCGGTGTAGTTATTTCCATCCTCATACAGATAGTGGTGTAGTTATTTCCATGTGTAAAGAGATAGCTGTGTAGATATTTAAATGTATATGCAGATAGCAGTGTAGATATTTCCATTTCCATGCAGATAGCGGTGTAGTTATTTCCATGTCCAAACAGATAGCGGTGTAGGTATTTCCTTGTTCATACAGATAGCTGTGCAGATATTTCCATGTTCATACCGAGAGCGGTGCGGATATTTCCATGTTTATACAGATAGCAGTGTAGGCATTTCCATGTTTACACAGATAGCGGTGTGGATATTTCCATGTTTATGCAGATAGCAGTGTAGATATTTCCATGTTTATACAGAAAGCGGTGCGGATATTTCCATGTTTATACAGATAGTTGGGCAGATATTTCCATGTTCATCCAGATGCCGGTGTACATATATCCATGTTCATACAGATGGCGGTGAAGATATTTCCATGTTCATACAGATGGTGGTGAAGATATTTCCATGTTCATACAAATGGCGGTGTAGATATATCCATGTTCATTGAGATGGCGGTGTAGATATTTCCATGTTCATACAAATGGCGGTGTAGATATTTCCATGTTCATAGAGATGGCGGTGTAGATATTTCCATATTTATACAGACAGCAGTGTAGTTATTTCCATGTTTATAGGGATAGCAGTGTAGATAATTTCATTGATATACAGATAGCTGTGTAGATATTTGCATGTTCATACAGATAGCGGTGTAGATATTTACATGTTCATACAGATGGCTGTGTAGATATATCCATGTTCATACAGATGGCGTTGAAGATATTTCCATGTTCATACAGATAGTGGTGTAGCTATTTCCATGTTCATACAGATATCGGTGTAGATATTTCCATGTTGTACCGATAGCTGTGCTGATATTTCCACGTTTATACAGGTAGCGGTGTAGATATTTCCATGTTTATACAGATAGCGGTGTAGATATTTCCATGTTTATTCAGATAGCGGTGTAAATATTTCCATGTTTATACAGATAGCGGTGTAGATATCTCCATCTTAATAGAGATGGCGGTGTAGATATTTATATGTTCATACAGATGGCGGTGCAGATATTTCCATGTACATACAGATGGCGGTGTAGATATTTCCATGTTCATACAGATAGCGGTGTAGTTATTTCCATGTGTAAAGAGATAGCTGTGTAGATATTGCCATGTATATGCAGATAGCTGTGTAGATATTTCCATTTTCATGCAGGTAGCGGTGTATATATTTCCATCTTCAAACAGATAGCGGTGTAGATATTTCCATGTTCATACAGATAGCGGTGTAGATATTTCCATGTTTATTCAGATAGCGGTGAAGGTGTATGCATGTTTACACAGATAGCGGTGTGGATATTTCCATGTTCATCCAGAGGGCTGTTTAGATATATCCATGTTCACACAGATGGCGGTGAAGATTTTTCCATGTTCATACAGATAGCGGTGTAGATATTTCCATGTTCATACAGATAGCGTTGTAGATAATTCCGTGTTCATACAGATAGCGGTGTAGCTATTTCCATGTTCAAACAGATAGCGGTGTAGATATTTCCATGTTCATCCAGATGGCTGTGTAGATATATCCATGTTCATACAGATGGCGGTGAAGATATTTCCATGTTCATACAGATAGCGATGTAGATATTTCCATGTTTATACAGATAGCGGTGTAGATATTTCCATTTTCATGCAGATAGCGGTGCAGATATTTCCATGTTCATACAGATAGCAGTGTAGATATTTCCATTTTTATACAGATAGCGGTGAAGATGTATGCATGTTTACACAGATAGCGGTGTAGATATTTCCATGTTCATCCAGATGGCTGTGTATATATATCCATGTTCATACAGATAGCGGTGTAGATATTTCCATGTTCTTACAGATAGCGGTGTAGATATTTCCATGTTCATCCAGATGGCTGTGTAGATATATCCATGTTCATACAGATAGCGGTGTAGATATTTCCATGTTCATCCAGATAGCGGTGTAGCTATTTCCATGTTCATACAGATAACGGTGTAGCTATTTCCATGTTCATACAGATAGCAGTGTAGATATTTCCATGTTCATACAGATAGCGGTGTAGATATTTCCATGTTTATTCAGATAGCGGTGTAGATATCTCCATCTTAATACAGATGGCTGTGTAGATGTTTATATGTTCATACAGATGGCCGTGCAGATATTTCCATGTTCATACAGATGGCGGTGTAGATATGTCCATGTTCATACAGATAGCGGTGTAGTTATTTCCATGTGTAAAGAGATTGCTGTGTAGATATTTCCATCTATATGCAGATAGCTGTGTAGGTATTTCCATTTTCATGCAGATAGCGATGTATATATTTCCATCTTCAAACAGATAGTGTTGTAGATATTTCCATGTTCATACAGATAGCGGTGTAGATATTTCCATGTTCATACAGATAGCGGTGCTGGTATTTCCATGTTCATACAGATAGCGGTGCTGATATTTCCATGCTCATTCAGATAGCGGTGTAGATATTTCAATGTGTAAAGAGATAGCTGTGTAGATATTTCCTTCTATATGCAGATAGCTGTGTAGATATTTCCATTTTCATGCAAATAGCTTTGTATATATTTCCATCTTCAAACAGATAGCGGTGTAGATATTTCCATGTTCATAGAGATAGCGGTGTAGATATTTCCATGTTTATACAGATAGCGGTGAATATGTATGCATGTTTACACAGATAGCGGTGTAGAGATTTCCATGTTCATCCAGAGGGCTGTGTACGTATATCCATGTTCATACAGATAGCGGTGTAGATATTTCCATGTTCATACAGATAGCGGTGTAGATATTTCCATATTCATACAGATAGCGGTGCTGATATTTCCATGTTTATACAGGTAGCGGTGTAGATATTTCCATGTTTATACAGATAGCGGTGTAGATATTTCCATGTTTATACAGATAGCGGTGTTGATATTTCGATGTTTATACAGATAGCGGTGTAGATATCTCCATCTTAATACAGATGGCGGTGTAGATATTTATATGTTCATACAGATGGCGGTGCAGATATTTCCATGTTCATACAGATGGCGGTGTAGATATTTCCATGTTCATACAGATAGCGGTGTAGATATTTCCGTGTTCATACAGATAGCGGTGTAGATATTTCCATGTTCATACAGATAGCGGTGTAGATACTTCCATGTTCATACAGATAGAGGGGCTGATATTTCCATGTTCATACAGATAGCGGTGCTGATAGTTCCATGTTTATACAGATAGCAGTGTAGATATTTCCATGTTTATACAGATAGCGCTGTAGATATTTCCATGTTTATACAGATAGCGGTGTAGGAATCTCCATCTTAATACAGATGGCCGTGTAGATATTTATGTGTTCATACAGATCGCGGTGAAGATATTTCCATGTTCATACAGATGGCGGTGTAGATATTTCCATGTTCATACAGATAGCGGTGAAGCTATTTCCATGTTCATACAGATAGCGGTGTAGATATTTCCATGTTCATCCAGATGGCTGTGTAGATATATCCATGTTGATACAGATAGCGGTGTAGATATTTCCATGTTCATACAGATAGAGGTGTAGATATTTCCATGTTCATACAGATAGCCTTGTAGACATTTCCATGTTTATACAGATAGCGGTGAAGATGTATGCATGTTTACACAGATAGCGGTGTAGATATTTCCATGTTCATACAGATAGCGGTGTAGATATTTCAATGTTCATACAGATATCGGTTTAGATATTTCCTTCTTAATACAGATGGCGATGTAGATATTTATATGTTCATACAGATGGCGGTGCAGATATTTCCAATTTCATACAGATGGCGGTGTAGATATTTCCATGTTTATAGAGATAGAGGTGTAGTTATTTCCATGTGTTAAGAGATAGCTGTGTAGATATTTCCATGTATATGCAGATAGCTGTGTAGGTATTTACATTTTCATGCAGACAGCGGTGTAGATATTTCCATGTTCAAACAGATAGCGGTGTAGATATTTCCATGTTCATACAGATAGCGGTGTAGATATTTCCATGTTCATACAGATAGCGGTGTAGATATTTCCATGTTCATACAGATGGCGGTGTAGGTATTTCCATGTTCATACAGATAGCGGTGGTGATATTTCCATGTTTATACAGGTAGTGGTGTAGATATTTCCATGTTTAAACAGGCAGCGGTGTAGATATTTCCATGTTCATACAGATAGCGGTGTAGATATTTCCATGTTCATACAGATAGCGGTGCTGATATTTCCTTGTTTATACAGATAGCGGTGAAGATGTATGCATGTTTACACAGATAGCGGTGTGGATATTTCCATGTTCGTCCAGAGGGCTGTGTAGATATATCCATGTTCATACAGATAGCGGTGTAGATATTTCCATGTTCATACAGATAGCGGTGTAGATATTTCCATGTTCATACAGATAGCGGTGTAGATATTTCCATATTCATACAGATAGCGGTGCTGATATTTCCATGTTTATACAGGTAGCGGTGTAGATATTTCCATGTTTATACAGATAGCGGTGTAGATATTTCCATGTTTATACAGATAGCGGTGTTGATATTTCCATGTTTATACAGATAGCGGTGTAGATATCTCCATCTTAATACAGATGGCGGTGTAGATATTTATATGTTCATACAGATGGCGATGCAGATATTTCCATGTTCATACAGATGGCGGTGTAGATATTTCCATGTTCATACAGATAGCGGTGTAGATATTTCCGTGTTCATACAGATAGCGGTGTAGATATTTCCATGTTCATACAGATAGCGGTGTAGATACTTCCATGTTCATACAGATAGAGGGGCTGATATTTCCATGTTCATACAGATAGCGGTGCTGATAGTTCCATGTTTATACAGATAGCAGTGTAGATATTTCCATGTTTATACAGATAGCGCTGTAGATATTTCCATGTTTATACAGATAGCGGTGTAGGAATCTCCATCTTAATACAGATGGCCGTGTAGATATTTATGTGTTCATACAGATCGCGGTGAAGATATTTCCATGTTCATACAGATGGCGGTGTAGATATTTCCATGTTCATACAGATAGCGGTGAAGCTATTTCCATGTTCATACAGATAGCGGTGTAGATATTTCCATGTTCATCCAGATGGCTGTGTAGATATATCCATGTTCATACAGATAGCGGTGTAGATATTTCCATGTTCATACAGATAGAGGTGTAGATATTTCCATGTTCATACAGATAGCAGTGTAGATATTTCCATTTTTATACAGATAGCGGTGAAGATGTATGCATGTTTACACAGATAGCGGTGTAGATATTTCCATGTTCATCCAGATGGCTGTGTAGATATATCCATGTTCATACAGATAGCGGTGTAGATATTTCCATGTTCTTACAGATAGCGGTGTAGATATTTCCATGTTCATCCAGATGGCTGTGTAGATATATCCATGTTCATACAGATAGCGGTGTAGATATTTCCATGTTCATCCAGATAGCGGTGTAGCTATTTCCATGTTCATACAGATAACGGTGTAGCTATTTCCATGTTCATACAGATAGCAGTGTAGATATTTCCATGTTCATACAGATAGCGGTGTAGATATTTCCATGTTTATTCAGATAGCGGTGTAGATATCTCCATCTTAATACAGATGGCTGTGTAGATGTTTATATGTTCATACAGATGGCCGTGCAGATATTTCCATGTTCATACAGATGGCGGTGTAGATATGTCCATGTTCATACAGATAGCGGTGTAGTTATTTCCATGTGTAAAGAGATTGCTGTGTAGATATTTCCATCTATATGCAGATAGCTGTGTAGGTATTTCCATTTTCATGCAGATAGCGATGTATATATTTCCATCTTCAAACAGATAGTGTTGTAAATATTTCCATGTTCATACAGATAGCGGTGTAGATATTTCCATGTTCATACAGATAGCGGTGCTGGTATTTCCATGTTCATACAGATAGCGGTGCTGATATTTCCATGCTCATTCAGATAGCGGTGTAGATATTTCAATGTGTAAAGAGATAGCTGTGTAGATATTTCCATCTATATGCAGATAGCTGTGTAGATATTTCCATTTTCATGCAGATAGCTTTGTATATATTTCCATCTTCAAACAGATAGCGGTGTAGATATTTCCATGTTCATAGAGATAGCGGTGTAGATATTTCCATGTTTATACAGATAGCGGTGAAGATGTATGCATGTTTACACAGATAGCGGTGTAGAGATTTCCATGTTCATCCAGAGGGCTGTGTACGTATATCCATGTTCATACAGATAGCGGTGTAGATATTTCCATGTTCATACAGATAGCGGTGTAGATATTTCCATATTCATACAGATAGCGGTGCTGATATTTCCATGTTTATACAGGTAGCGGTGTAGATATTTCCATGTTTATACAGATAGCGGTGTAGATATTTCCATGTTTATACAGATAGCGGTGTTGATATTTCGATGTTTATACAGATAGCGGTGTAGATATCTCCATCTTAATACAGATGGCGGTGTAGATATTTATATGTTCATACAGATGGCGGTGCAGATATTTCCATGTTCATACAGATGGCGGTGTAGATATTTCCATGTTCATACAGATAGCGGTGTAGATATTTCCGTGTTCATACAGATAGCGGTGTAGATATTTCCATGTTCATACAGATAGCGGTGTAGATACTTCCATGTTCATACAGATAGAGGGGCTGATATTTCCATGTTCATACAGATAGCGGTGCTGATAGTTCCATGTTTATACAGATAGCAGTGTAGATATTTCCATGTTTATACAGATAGCGCTGTAGATATTTCCATGTTTATACAGATAGCGTTGTAGGAATCTCCATCTTAATACAGATGGCCGTGTAGATATTTATGTGTTCATACAGATCACGGTGAAGATATTTCCATGTTCATACAGATGGCGGTGTAGATAATTCCATGTTCATACAGATAGCGGTGAAGCTATTTCCATGTTCATACAGATAGCGGTGTAGATATTTCCATGTTCATCCAGATGGCTGTGTAGATATATCCATGTTCATACAGATAGCGGTGTAGATATTTCCATGTTCATACAGATAGAGGTGTAGATATTTCCATGTTCATACAGATAGCCTTGTAGACATTTCCATGTTTATACAGATAGCGGTGAAGATGTATGCATGTTTACACAGATAGCGGTGTAGATATTTCCATGTTCATACAGATAGCGGTGTAGATATTTCAATGTTCATACAGATATCGGTTTAGATATTTCCTTCTTAATACAGATGGCGATGTAGATATTTATATGTTCATACAGATGGCGGTGCAGATATTTCCAATTTCATACAGATGGCGGTGTAGATATTTCCATGTTTATAGAGATAGAGGTGTAGTTATTTCCATGTGTTAAGAGATAGCTGTGTAGATATTTCCATGTATATGCAGATAGCTGTGTAGGTATTTAAATTTTCATGCAGACAGCGGTGTAGATATTTCCATGTTCAAACAGATAGCGGTGTAGATATTTCCATGTTCATACAGATAGCGGTGTAGATATTTCCATGTTCATACAGATAGCGGTGTAGATATTTCCATGTTCATACAGATGGCGGTGTAGATATTTCCATGTTCATACAGATAGCGGTGGTGATATTTCCATGTTTATACAGGTAGTGGTGTAGATATTTCCATGTTTATACAGGCAGCGGTGTAGATATTTCCATGTTCATACAGATAGCGGTGTAGATATTTCCATGTTCATACAGATAGCGGTGCTGATATTTCCTTGTTTATACAGATAGCGGTGAAGATGTATGCATGTTTACACAGATAGCGGTGTGGATATTTCCATGTTCGTCCAGAGGGCTGTGTAGATATATCCATGTTCATACAGATAGCGGTGTAGGTATTTCCATGTTCATACAGATAGCGGTGTAGATATTTCCATGTTCATACAGATAGCGGTGTAGATATTTCCATATTCATACAGATAGCGGTGCTGATATTTCCATGTTTATACAGGTAGCGGTGTAGATATTTCCATGTTTATACAGATAGCGGTGTAGATATTTCCATGTTTATACAGATAGCGGTGTTGATATTTCCATGTTTATACAGATAGCGGTGTAGATATCTCCATCTTAATACAGATGGTGGTGTAGATATTTATATGTTCATACAGATGGCGGTGCAGATATTTCCATGTTCATACAGATGGCGGTGTAGATATTTCCATGTTCATACAGATAGCGGTGTAGATATTTCCGTGTTCATACAGATAGCGGTGTAGATATTTCCATGTTCATACAGATAGCGGTGTAGATACTTCCATGTTCATACAGATAGAGGGGCTGATATTTCCATGTTCATACAGATAGCGGTGCTGATAGTTCCATGTTTATACAGATAGCAGTGTAGATATTTCCATGTTTATACAGATAGCGCTGTAGATATTTCCATGTTTATACAGATAGCGGTGTAGGAATCTCCATCTTAATACAGATGGCCGTGTAGATATTTATGTGTTCATACAGATCGCGGTGAAGATATTTCCATGTTCATACAGATGGCGGTGTAGATATTTCCATGTTCATACAGATAGCGGTGAAGCTATTTCCATGTTCATACAGATAGCGGTGTAGATATTTCCATGTTCATCCAGATGGCTGTGTAGATATATCCATGTTCATACAGATAGCGGTGTAGATATTTCCATGTTCATACAGATAGAGGTGTAGATATTTCCATGTTCATACAGATAGCCTTGTAGACATTTCCATGTTTATACAGATAGCGGTGAAGATGTATGCATGTTTACACAGATAGCGGTGTAGATATTTCCATGTTCATACAGATAGCGGTGTAGATATTTCAATGTTCATACAGATAGCGGTTTAGATATTTCCTTCTTAATACAGATGGCGATGTAGATATTTATATGTTCATACAGATGGCGGTGCAGATATTTCCAATTTCATACAGATGGCGGTGTAGATATTTCCGTGTTTATAGAGATAGAGGTGTAGTTATTTCCATGTGTTAAGAGATAGCTGTGTAGATATTTCCATGTATATGCAGATAGCTGTGTAGGTATTTACATTTTCATGCAGACAGCGGTGTAGATATTTCCATGTTCAAACAGATAGCGGTGTAGATATTTCCATGTTCATACAGATAGCGGTGTAGATATTTCCATGTTCATACAGATAGCGGTGTAGATATTTCCATGTTCATACAGATGGCGGTGTAGATATTTCCATGTTCATACAGATAGCGGTGCTGATATTTCCATGTTTATACAGGTAGTGGTGTAGATATTTCCATGTTTATACAGGCAGCGGTGTAGATATTTCCATGTTCATACAGATAGCGGTGTAGATATTTCCATGTTCATACAGATAGCGGTGCTGATATTTCCTTGTTTATACAGATAGCAGTGAAGATGTATGCATGTTTACACAGATAGCGGTGTGGATATTTCCATGTTCATCCAGAGGGCTGTGTAGATATATCCATGTTCATACAGATAGCGGTGTAGATATTTCCATGTTCATACAGATAGCGGTGTAGATATTTCCATGTTCATACAGATAGCGGTGCTGATATTTCCATGTTCATCCAGATGGCTGTGTAGTTATTTCCATGTTCATACAGATAGTGGTGTAGTTATTTCCATGTGTAAAGAGATAGCTGTGTAGATATTTTAATGTATATGCAGATAGCAGTGTAGATATTTCCAATTTCATGCAGATAGCGGTGTAGTTATTTCCATGTCCAAACAGATAGCGGTGTAGGTATTTCCATGTTCATACAGATAGCGGTGTAGATATTTCCATGTTCATACCGATAGCGGTGCAGATATTTCCATGTTTATACAGATAGTGGTGAAGATGTATGCATGTTTACACAGATAGCGGTGTAGATATTTCCATGTTCATCCAGATAGCTGTGTAGATATATCCATGTTCATACTGATAGCGGTGAAGATATTTCCATGTTCATACAGATAGCGGTGTAGATATTTCCATGTTCATACAGATGGCTGTGTAGATATATCCATGTTCATACAGATAGCGGTGTAGATATTTCCATGTTCATACAGATAGCGGTGTAGCTATTTCCATTTTCATACACATAACGGTGTAGCTATTTGCATGTTCATACAGATAGCAGTGTAGATATTCCCATGTTCATGCAGATAGCGGTGTAGATATTTCCATTTTCATACAGAGAGCGGTGCTGATATTTCCGTGTTTATACAGATAGCGGTTTAGATATTTCCTTCTTAATACAGATGGAGGTGTAGATATTTATATGTTCAAACAGATGGCGGTGCAGATATTTACATGTTCATACAGATGGTGGTGTAGATATTTCCATGTTTATACATATAGCGGTGTAGTTATTTCCATGTGTAAAGAGATAGCTTTGTAGATATTTCCATGTATATGCAGATAGCTGTGTAGATATTTCCATTTTCATGCAGATAGCGGTGTAGATATTTCCATGTTCAAACATATAGCGGTGTAGATATTTCCATGTTCAAACAGATAGCAGTGTAGATATTTCCTTTTTCATACAGATAGCAGTGTAGATATTTCCACGTTTATACAGATAGCGGTGAAGATGTATGCATGTTTACACAGATAGCGGTGTAGATATTTCCATCTTCATACAGATAGCGGTGTAGATATTTCCATGTTCATCCGTATGGATGTGTAGATATATCCATGTTCATACAGATGGCGGTGAAGATATTTCCATGTTCATACAGATAGCGGTGTAGTTATTTCCATGTGTAAAGAGATAGCTCTGTAGGAATTTCCATGTATATGCAGATAGCTGTTTAGATATTTCCATTTTCATGCAGATAGCGGTTTAGATATTTCCATGTTCAAACAGATAGCGGTTTAGATATTTTCATGTTCATACAGATAGCGGTGTAGATATTTCCATGTTTATACAGATAGCAGTGAAGGTGTATGCATGTTTACACAGATAGCGGTGGAGATATTCCCATGTTCATACAGATCACGGTGTAGATTTTTCCATGTTCATCCAGATGGATGTGTAGACATATGCATGTTCATACAGATGGCTGTGAAGGTATTTCCATGTTCATACAGATAGCGGTGTAGATATTTCCATGTTCATACAGATAGCGGTGTAGATATTTCCATGTTCATACAGATGGCTGTGTAGATATATCCATGTTCATACAGATGGCGTTGAAGATATTTCCATGTTCATACAGATAGTGGTGTAGCTATTTCCATGTTCATACAGATAGCGGGGTAGATATTTCCATGTTCATACCGATAGCTGTGCTGATATTTCCATGTTTATACAGGTAGCGGTGTAGATATTTCCATGTTTTTACAGATAGCGGTGTAGATATTTCCATTTTTATTCAGATAGCGGTGTAAATATTTCCATCTTTATACAGATAGCGGTGTAGATATCTCCATCTTAATACAGATGGCGGTGTAGATATTTATATGTTCATACAGATGGCGGTGCAGATATTTCCATGTACATACAGATGGCGGTGTAGATATTTCCATGTTCATACAGATAGCGGTGTAGTTATTTCCATGTGTAAAGAGATAGCTGTGTAGATATTGCCATGTATATGCAGATAGCTGTGAAGATATTTCCATTTTCATGCAGGTACCGGTGTATATATTTCCATCTTCAAACAGATAGCGGTGTAGATATTTCCATGTTCATACAGATAGCGGTGTAGATATTTCCATGTTTATTCAGATAGCGGTGAAGGTGTATGCATGTTTACACAGATAGCGGTGTGGATATTTCCATGTTCATCCAGAGGGCTGTTTAGATATATCCATGTTCATACAGATGGCGGTGAAGGTTTTTCCATGTTCATACAGATAGCGGTGTAGATATTTCCATGTTCATACAGATAGCGGTGTAGATATTTCCATGTTCATACAGATAGCGGTGTAGCTATTTCCATGTTCAAACAGATAGCGGTGTAGATATTTCCATGTTCATCCAGATGGCTGTGTAGATATATCCATGTTCATACAGATGGCGGTGAAGATATTTCCATGTTCATACAGATAGCGGTGTAGATATTTCCATGTTTATACAGATAGCGGTGTAGATATTTCCATTTTCATGCAGATAGCGGTGTAGATATTTCCATGTTCAAACAGATAGCGGTGTAGATATTTCCATGTTCATACAGATAGTGGTGTAGATATTTCCATGTTTATACAGATAGCGGTGAAGATGTATGCATGGTTACACAGATAGCGTTGTAGGTATTTCCATGTTCATACAGATAGCGGTGTAGATAATTCCATGTTCATCCAGATGGCTGTGTAGATATATCCATGTTCATACAGATGGCGGTGAATATATTTCCAAGTTCATACAGATAGCAGTGTAGATATTTCCATGTTCATACAGATAACGGTGTAGATATTTCCATGTTCATACAGATAGCGGTGTAGCTATTTCCATGTTCATACATATAGCGGTGTAGATATTACCATGTTCATCCAGATGGCTGTGTAGATATATGCATGTTCATACAGATGGCGGTGAAGATATTTCCATGTTCATACAGATGGCCGTGTAGATATTTCCATGTTCATACAGATAGCGGTTTGGACATTTCCATGTTCATACAGATAGCGGTGTAGCTATTTCCATGTTCATACAAATAGCGGTGTAGATATTCGTATGTTCATACAGATAGCGGTGTAGATATTTCCATGTTCGTACAGATTGCGGTGCTGATATTTCGATGTTTATACAGGTAGCGGTGTAGATATTTCCATGTTAATACAGATAGCTGTGTAGATATTTCCATGTTTATACAGATAGCGGTTTAGATATTTCCATGTTTATACAGATAGCGGAGTAGATATCTTCATCTTAATACAGATGGCGGTGTAGATATTTATATGTTCATACAGACGGCGGTGTAGATATTTCCATGTTCATACAGATGGCGGTGTAGAAATTTCCATGTTTATAGAGATAGCGGTGTAGTTATTTCCATGTGTAAAGAGATAGCTGTATAGATATTTCCATGTATATGCAGATAGCTTTGTAGATATTTCCATTTTCATGCTGATACCGGTGTAGATATTTCCATGTTCAAACAGATAGTGGTGTAGATATTTCCATGTTCATACAGATAGCGGTGTAGATATTTCCATGTTCATCCAGATGGCTGTGTAGATATATCCATGTTCATACAGATGGCGGTGAAGATATTTCCATGTTCATACAGATAGCGGTGTAGATATTTCCATGTTCATACAGATAGCGGTGTAGGTATTTCCATGTTCATACAGACAGAGGGGCTGATATTTTCATGTTCATACAGATAACGGTGCTGATATTTCCATGTTTATACAGGTAGCGGTGTAGATATTTCCATGTTTATAGAGATAGCGGTGTAGATATTTCCATGTTTATACAGATAGCGGTGTAGATATTTCCATGTTTATACAGATACCAGTGTAGATATCTCCATCTTAATACAGATGGCCGTGTAGATATTTATATGTTCATACAGAGGGCGGTGCAGATATTTCCGTGTTCATACAGATGGCGGTGTAGATATTTCCATGTTCATACAGTTAGCGGTGTAGTTATTTCCATGTGTAAAGAGATAGCTGTGTAGATATTTCCATGTATATACAGATAGCTGTGTAGGTATTTCCATTTTCATGCAGATAGCGGTGTAGATATTTCCATGTTCATACAGATAGCGGTGTAGATATTTCCATGTTTATACAGATTGCGGTGAAGATGTATGCATATTTACACAGATAGCGGTGTAGATATTTCCAATGTTCATACAGATAGCGGTGTAGATATTTCTGTGTTCATCCAGATGGCTGTGTAGATATATCCATGTTCATACAGATAGCGGTGTAGATATTTCCATGTTCATACAGGTAGTGGTGTAGATATTTCCCTGTTCATACAGATAGCGGTGCAGCTATTTCCATGTTCATATAGATAGTGGTGTAGAAATTTCCATGTTCATAGAGATAGCGGTGTAGATATTTCCATGTTCATACAGATAGCGGTGCTGATGTTTCCATGTTTATACAGGTAGCGGTGTAGATATTTCCATGTTTATACATATTGCAGTGTAGATATTTCCATGTTTATACAGATAGCGGTGTAGATATTTCCAAGTTTATACGGATAGCGGTGTAGATATCTCCGTCTTAATATAGATGGCGGTGTAGATATTTATATGTTCATACTGATGGCGGTGCAGATATTTCCATGTTCATACAGATGGCGGTGTAGATATTTGTATGTTTATAGAGATAGCGCTGTAGATATTTCCATGTGTAAAGAGATAGCTTTGTAGATATTTCCATGTATATGCAGATCGCTGTGTAGATATTTCCATTTTCATGCAGATAGCCGTGTAGATATTTCCTTGTTCAAACAGATAGCGGTGTAGATATTTCCAAGTTCATACAGATAGCAGTGTAGATATTTCCAGGTTTATATAGATAGCGGTGAATATGTACGCATGTTTACACAGATAGCGTTGTAGATATTTCCATCTTCATACAGATAGCGGTGTAGATATTTCCATGTTCATCCAGATGGCTGTGTAGATATATCCATGTTCATACAGATGGCGGTGAAGATATTTCCATGTTCTTACAGATAGCGGTGTAATTATTTCCAAGTGTAAAGAGATAGCTGTGTAGATATTTCCATGTACATGCAGATAGCTGTGTAGATATTTCCATTTTCATGCAGATATCGGTTAAGATATTTCCATGTTCAAACAGATAGCGGTGTAGATATTTCCATGTTCATACAGATAGCGGTGTAGATATTTCCATGTTCATACAGATAGCGGTGTAGATATTTCCATGTTCATCCAGATGGCTGTGCAGATATATCCATGTTCATACAGATGGATGTGAAGATATTTCCATGTTCATACAGATGGCGGTGTAGATATTTCCATGTTCATACAGATAGCGGTGTGGACATTTCCATGTTCATACAGATAGCGGTGTAGCTATTTCCATGTTCATACAAATAGCGGTGTAGATATTTCTACGTTCATACAGATAGCGGTGTAGATATTTCCATGTTCGTACAGATTGCGGTGCTGATATTTCCATGTTTATTCAGGTAGCGGTGTAGATATTTCCATGTTTATACAGATAGCGGTGTAGATATTTCCATGTTTATACAGATAGCGGTGTAGATATTTCCATGTTTATACAGATAGCGGTTTAGATATTTCCATGTTTATACAGATAGCGGTGTAGATATCTTCATCTTAATACAGATGGCGGTGTAGATATTTATATGTTCATACAGACGGCGGTGTAGATATTTCCATGTTCATACAGATGGCGGTGTAGAAATTTCCATGTTTATAGAGATAGCGGTGTAGTTCTTTCCATGTGTAAAGAGATAGCTGTATAGATATTTCCATGTATATGCAGATAGCTTTGTAGATATTTCCATTTTCATGCTGATACCGGTGTAGATATTTCCATGTTCAAACAGATAGTGGTGTAGATATTTCCATGTTCATACAGATAGCGGTGTAGATATTTCCATGTTTATACAGATTGCAGTGAAGATGTATGCATATTTACACAGATACCGGTGTAGATATTTCCATGTTTATACAGATAGCGGTGTAGATATTTCCATGTTTATACAGATACCGGTGTAGATATCTCCATCTTAATACAGATGGCCGTGTAGATATTTATATGTTCATACAGATGGCGGTGCAGATATTTCCGTGTTCATACAGATGGCGGTGTAGATATTTCCATGTTCATACAGTTAGTGGTGTAGTTATTTCCATGTGTAAAGAGATAGATGTGTAGATATTTCCATGTATATGCAGATAGCTGTGTAGATATTTCCATTTTCATGCAGATAGCGGTGTAGATATTTCCAGGTTCAGATAGCGGTGTAGATATTTCCATGTTCATACAGATAGCGGTGTAGATATTTCCATGTTTATACAGATTGCAGTGAAGATGTATGCATATTTACACAGATAGCGGTGTAGATATTTCCATGTTCATACAGATAGCAGTGTAGATATTTCTGTGTTCATCTAGATGGCTGTGTAGATATATCCATGTTCATACAGATAGCGGTGTAGATATTTCCATGTTCATACAGGTAGTGTTGTAGATATTTCCGTGTTCATAGAGATAGCGGTGCAGCTATTTCCATGTTCATATAGATAGTGGTGTAGAAATTTCCATGTTCATAGATATAGCGGTGTAGATATTTCCATGTTCATACAGATAGCAGTGCTGATGTTTCCATGTTTATACAGGTAGCGGTGTAGATATTTCCATGTTTATACAGATTGCAGTGTAGATATTTCCATGTTTATACAGATAGCGGTGTAGATATTTCCAAGTTTATACAGATAGCGGTGTAGATATTTCCATGTTTATACAGATAGCACTTTAGATATTTCCTTCTTAATACAGATGGCAGTGTAGATATTTATATGTTCATACAGATGGCGGTGTAGATATTTCCATGTTTATACAGATATCAGTGTAGATATCTCCATCTTAATACAGATGGCGGTGTAGATATTTATATGTTCATACAGATGGCGGTGCAGATATTTCCGTGTTAATACAGATGGCGGTGTAGATATTTCCATGTTCAAACAGATAGCGGTGTAGTTATTTCCATGTGTAAAGAGATAGCTGTGCAGATATTAAAATGAATATGCAGATAGCAGTGTAGATATTTCCATTTTTATGCAGATAGCGGTGTAGATATTTCCATGTTCAAACAGATAGCAGTGTAGATATTTCCATGCTCATACAGATAGCGGTGTGGATATTTCCATGTTCATACAGATAGCGGTGAAGTTCTATGCATGTTTACACAGATAGCGGTGTAGATATTTCCATGTTCATCCAGATGGCTGTGTAGATATATCCATGTTCATACAGATAGCGGTGTAGATATTTCCATGTTCATACAGATAGCGGTGTAGGTATTTCCATGTTCATCCAGATGGCTGTGTAGATATATCCATGTTCATACAGATAGCGGTGTAGATATTTCCATGTTCAGACAGATAGTGGTGTAGCTATTTCCATGTTCATACAGATAACGGTGTAGATATTTCCATGTTCATACAGAAAGCAGTGTAGATATTTCCATGTTCATACAGATAGCGATGTAGATATTTCCATGTTCATACAGATAGTGGTGCTGATATTTCCATGTTTATACAGGCAGCGGTGTAGATATCTCCATCTTAATATAGATGGCCGTGTAGATATTTATATGTTCATACAGATGGCGGTGCAGATATTTCCATGTTCATACAGATGGCGGTGTAGATATTTCCATGTTCATACAGATAGCGGTGTAGTTATTTCCATGTGTAAAGGGATAGCTGTGTAGATATTTCCATGTATATGCAGATAGCTGTGTAGATATTTCCATTTTCATGCAGATAGCGGTGTATGTATTTCCATCTTCAAACAGATAGCGGTGTAGATATTTCCATGTTCAAACAGATAGCGGTGTAGATATTTCCATGTTCATACAGATAGCGGTGTAGATATTTCCATGTTCATACAGATAGCGGTGTAGCTATTTCCATGTTCAAACAGATAGCGGTGTAGATATTTCCATGTTCATCCAGATGGCTGTGTAGATATATCCATGTTCATACAGATGGCGGTGAAGATATTTCCATGTTCATACAGATAGCGGTGTAGATATTTCCATGTTTATACAGATAGCGGTGTAGATATTTCCATTTTCATGCAGATAGCGGTGTAGATATTTCCATGTTCAAACAGATAGCGGTGTAGATATTTCCATGTTCATACAGATAGTGGTGTAGATATTTCCATGTTTATACAGATAGCGGTGAAGATGTATGCATGGTTACACAGATAGCGTTGTAGGTATTTCCATGTTCATACAGATAGCGGTGTAGATAATTCCATGTTCATCCAGATGGCTGTGTAGATATATCCATGTTCATACAGATGGCGGTGAATATATTTCCAAGTTCATACAGATAGCAGTGTAGATATTTCCAAGTTCATACAGATAACGGTGTAGATATTTCCATGTTCATACAGATAGCGGTGTAGCTATTTCCATGTTCATACATATAGCGGTGTAGATATTACCATGTTCATCCAGATGGCTGTGTAGATATATGCATGTTCATACAGATGGCGGTGAAGATATTTCCATGTTCATACAGATGGCCGTGTAGATATTTCCATGTTCATACAGATAGCGGTTTGGACATTTCCATGTTCATACAGATAGCGGTGTAGCTATTTCCATGTTCATACAAATAGCGGTGTAGATATTCGTATGTTCATACAGATAGCGGTGTAGATATTTCCATGTTCGTACAGATTGCGGTGCTGATATTTCGATGTTTATACAGGTAGCGGTGTAGATATTTCCATGTTAATACAGATAGCCGTGTAGATATTTCCATGTTTATACAGATAGCGGTTTAGATATTTCCATGTTTATACAGATAGCGGAGTAGATATCTTCATCTTAATACAGATGGCGGTGTAGATATTTATATGTTCATACAGACGGCGGTGTAGATATTTCCATGTTCATACAGATGGCGGTGTAGAAATTTCCATGTTTATAGAGATAGCGGTGTAGTTATTTCCATGTGTAAAGAGTTAGCTGTATAGATATTTCCATGTATATGCAGATAGCTTTGTAGATATTTCCATTTTCATGCTGATACCGGTGTAGATATTTCCATGTTCAAACAGATAGTGGTGTAGATATTTCCATGTTCATACAGATAGCGGTGTAGATATTTCCATGTTCATCCAGATGGCTGTGTAGATATATCCATGTTCATACAGATGGCGGTGAAGATATTTCCATGTTCATACAGATAGCGGTGTAGATATTTCCATGTTCATACAGATAGCGGTGTAGGTATTTCCATGTTCATACAGACAGAGGGGCTGATATTTTCATGTTCATACAGATAGCGGTGCTGATATTTCCATGTTTATACAGGTAGCGGTGTAGATATTTCCATGTTTATAGAGATAGCGGTGTAGATATTTCCATGTTTATACAGATAGCGGTGTAGATATTTCCATGTTTATACAGATACCAGTGTAGATATCTCCATCTTAATACAGATGGCCGTGTAGATATTTATATGTTCATACAGAGGGCGGTGCAGATATTTCCGTGTTCATACAGATGGCGGTGTAGATATTTCCATGTTCATACAGTTAGCGGTGTAGTTATTTCCATGTGTAAAGAGATAGCTGTGTAGATATTTCCATGTATATACAGATAGCTGTGTAGGTATTTCCATTTTCATGCAGATAGCGGTGTAGATATTTCCATGTTCATACAGATAGCGGTGTAGATATTTCCATGTTTATACAGATTGCGGTGAAGATGTATGCATATTTACACAGATAGCGGTGTAGATATTTCCAATGTTCATACAGATAGCGGTGTAGATATTTCTGTGTTCATCCAGATGGCTGTGTAGATATATCCATGTTCATACAGATAGCGGTGTAGATATTTCCATGTTCATACAGGTAGTGGTGTAGATATTTCCCTGTTCATACAGATAGCGGTGCAGCTATTTCCATGTTCATATAGATAGTGGTGTAGAAATTTCCATGTTCATAGAGATAGCGGTGTAGATATTTCCATGTTCATACAGATAGCGGTGCTGATGTTTCCATGTTTATACAGGTAGCGGTGTAGATATTTCCATGTTTATACATATTGCAGTGTAGATATTTCCATGTTTATACAGATAGCGGTGTAGATATTTCCAAGTTTATACGGATAGCGGTGTAGATATCTCCGTCTTAATATAGATGGCGGTGTAGATATTTATATGTTCATACTGATGGCGGTGCAGATATTTCCATGTTCATACAGATGGCGGTGTAGATATTTGTATGTTTATAGAGATAGCGCTGTAGATATTTCCATGTGTAAAGAGATAGCTTTGTAGATATTTCCATGTATATGCAGATCGCTGTGTAGATATTTCCATTTTCATGCAGATAGCCGTGTAGATATTTCCTTGTTCAAACAGATAGCGGTGTAGATATTTCCAAGTTCATACAGATAGCAGTGTAGATATTTCCAGGTTTATATAGATAGCGGTGAATATGTACGCATGTTTACACAGATAGCGTTGTAGATATTTCCATCTTCATACAGATAGCGGTGTAGATATTTCCATGTTCATCCAGATGGCTGTGTAGATATATCCATGTTCATACAGATGGCGGTGAAGATATTTCCATGTTCTTACAGATAGCGGTGTAATTATTTCCAAGTGTAAAGAGATAGCTGTGTAGATATTTCCATGTACATGCAGATAGCTGTGTAGATATTTCCATTTTCATGCAGATATCGGTTAAGATATTTCCATGTTCAAACAGATAGCGGTGTAGATATTTCCATGTTCATACAGATAGCGGTGTAGATATTTCCATGTTCATACAGATAGCGGTGTAGATATTTCCATGTTCATCCAGATGGCTGTGCAGATATATCCATGTTCATACAGATGGATGTGAAGATATTTCCATGTTCATACAGATGGCGGTGTAGATATTTCCATGTTCATACAGATAGCGGTGTGGACATTTCCATGTTCATACAGATAGCGGTGTAGCTATTTCCATGTTCATACAAATAGCGGTGTAGATATTTCTACGTTCATACAGATAGCGGTGTAGATATTTCCATGTTCGTACAGATTGCGGTGCTGATATTTCCATGTTTATTCAGGTAGCGGTGTAGATATTTCCATGTTTATACAGATAGCGGTGTAGATATTTCCATGTTTATACAGATAGCGGTGTAGATATTTCCATGTTTATACAGATAGCGGTTTAGATATTTCCATGTTTATACAGATAGCGGTGTAGATATCTTCATCTTAATACAGATGGCGGTGTAGATATTTATATGTTCATACAGACGGCGGTGTAGATATTTCCATGTTCATACAGATGGCGGTGTAGAAATTTCCATGTTTATAGAGATAGCGGTGTAGTTCTTTCCATGTGTAAAGAGATAGCTGTATAGATATTTCCATGTATATGCAGATAGCTTTGTAGATATTTCCATTTTCATGCTGATACCGGTGTAGATATTTCCATGTTCAAACAGATAGTGGTGTAGATATTTCCATGTTCATGCAGATAGCGGTGTAGATATTTCCATGTTTATACAGATTGCAGTGAAGATGTATGCATATTTACACAGATACCGGTGTAGATATTTCCATGTTTATACAGATAGCGGTGTAGATATTTCCATGTTTATACAGATACCGGTGTAGATATCTCCATCTTAATACAGATGGCCGTGTAGATATTTATATGTTCATACAGATGGCGGTGCAGATATTTCCGTGTTCATACAGATGGCGGTGTAGATATTTCCATGTTCATACAGTTAGTGGTGTAGTTATTTCCATGTGTAAAGAGATAGATGTGTAGATATTTCCATGTATATGCAGATAGCTGTGTAGATATTTCCATTTTCATGCAGATAGCGGTGTAGATATTTCCAGGTTCAGATAGCGGTGTAGATATTTCCATGTTCATACAGATAGCGGTGTAGATATTTCCATGTTTATACAGATTGCAGTGAAGATGTATGCATATTTACACAGATAGCGGTGTAGATATTTCCATGTTCATACAGATAGCAGTGTAGATATTTCTGTGTTCATCTAGATGGCTGTGTAGATATATCCATGTTCATACAGATAGCGGTGTAGATATTTCCATGTTCATACAGGTAGTGTTGTAGATATTTCCGTGTTCATAGAGATAGCGGTGCAGCTATTTCCATGTTCATATAGATAGTGGTGTAGAAATTTCCATGTTCATAGATATAGCGGTGTAGATATTTCCATGTTCATACAGATAGCAGTGCTGATGTTTCCATGTTTATACAGGTAGCGGTGTAGATATTTCCATGTTTATACAGATTGCAGTGTAGATATTTCCATGTTTATACAGATAGCGGTGCTGATATTTCCAAGTTTATACAGATAGCGGTGTAGATATTTCCATGTTTATACAGATAGCAGTTTAGATATTTCCTTCTTAATACAGATGGCAGTGTAGATATTTATATGTTCATACAGATGGCAGTGTAGATATTTCCATGTTTATACAGATATCAGTGTAGATATCTCCATCTTAATACAGATGGCGGTGTAGATATTTATATGTTCATACAGATGGCGGTGCAGATATTTCCGTGTTAATACAGATGGCGGTGTAGATATTTCCATGTTCAAACAGATAGCGGTGTAGTTATTTCCATGTGTAAAGAGATAGCTGTGCAGATATTAAAATGAATATGCAGATAGCAGTGTAGATATTTCCATTTTTATGCAGATAGCGGTGTAGATATTTCCATGTTCAAACAGATAGCAGTGTAGATATTTCCATGCTCATACAGATAGCGGTGTGGATATTTCCATGTTCATACAGATAGCGGTGAAGTTCTATGCATGTTTACACAGATAGCGGTGTAGATATTTCCATGTTCATCCAGATGGCTGTGTAGATATATCCATGTTCATACAGATAGCGGTGTAGATATTTCCATGTTCATACAGATAGCGGTGTAGGTATTTCCATGTTCATCCAGATGGCTGTGTAGATATATCCATGTTCATACAGATAGCGGTGTAGATATTTCCATGTTCAGACAGATAGTGGTGTAGCTATTTCCATGTTCATACAGATAACGGTGTAGATATTTCCATGTTCATACAGAAAGCAGTGTAGATATTTCCATGTTCATACAGATAGCGATGTAGATATTTCCATGTTCATACAGATAGTGGTGCTGATATTTCCATGTTTATACAGGCAGCGGTGTAGATATCTCCATCTTAATATAGATGGCCGTGTAGATATTTATATGTTCATACAGATGGCGGTGCAGATATTTCCATGTTCATACAGATGGCGGTGTAGATATTTCCATGTTCATACAGATAGCGGTGTAGTTATTTCCATGTGTAAAGGGATAGCTGTGTAGATATTTCCATGTATATGCAGATAGCTGTGTAGATATTTCCATTTTCATGCAGATAGCGGTGTATGTATTTCCATCTTCAAACAGATAGCGGTGTAGATATTTCCATGCTCATACAGATAGCGGTGTAGATATTTCGATGTTTATACAGATAGCGGTGAAGATGTATGTATGTTTACACAGATAGCGGTGTGAATATTTCCATGTTCATCCATAGGGCTGTGTAGATATATCCATGTTCATACAGATAGCGGTGTAGATATTTACTTGTTCATACTGATAGCGGTGTAGATATTTCCATGTACATTCAGATAGCGGTGTAGATATTTCCATGTTCATACAGATAGCGGTGCTGATATTTCCATGTTTATACAGGTAGCGGTGTAGATATTTCCATGTTTATACAGATAGCGGTGCTGATATTTCCATGTTTATACAGGCAGCGATGTAGATATTTCCATGTTTATACAGATAGTGGTTTAGATATTTCCTTCTTAATACAGATGGCGGTGTATTTATATGTTCGTACATATGGCGGTGTAGATATTTCCATGTTTATACAGATAGCAGTGTAGATATCTCCATCTTAATACAGGTGGCGGTGTAGATATTTATATGTTCATACAGATGGCGGTGCAGATATTTCCATGTTCATACAGATGGAGGTGTAGTTATTTCCATGTTCATACAGATAGTGGTGTAGTAATTTCCATGTGTAAAGAGATAGCTGTGTAGATATTTAAATGTATATGCAGATAGCAGTGTAGATATTTCCATTTTCATGCAGATAGCAGTGTAGTTATTTCCATGTCCAAACAGATAGCGGTGTAAGTATTTCCATGTTCATACAGATAGCGGTGCAGATATTTCCATGTTCATACCGATAGCGGTGCAGATATTTCCATGTTTATACAGATAGTGGTGAAGATGTATGCATGTTTACACAGATAGCGGTGTAGATATTTCCATGTTCATCCAGATGGCTGTGTAGATATATCCATGTTCATACAGATAGCGGTGTAGATATTTCCATGTTCATACAGATAGCGGTGTAGATATTTCCATGTTCATCCAGATGGCTGTGTAGATATATCCATGTTGATACAGATAGCGGTGTAGATATTTCCATGTTCATACAGATAGCGGTGTAGCTATTTCCATTTTCATACACATAACGGTGTAGCTATTTCCATGTTCATACAGATAGCAGTGTAGATATTTCCATGTTCATACAGATAGCGGTGTAGATATTTCCATTTTCATACAGAGAGCGGTGCTGATATTTCCGTGTTTATACAGATAGCGGTTTAGATATTTCCTTCTTAATACAGAATGCGGTGTAGATATTTATATGTTCAAACAGATGGCGGTGCAGATATTTCCATGTTCATACAGATGGTGGTGTAGATATTTCCATGTTTATAGATATAGCGGTGTAGTTATTTCCATGTGTAAAGAGATAGCTTTGTAGATATTTCCATGTATATGCAGATCGCTGTGTAGATATTTCCATTTTCATGCAGATAGCGGTGTAGATATTTCCATGTTCAAATAGATAGCAGTGTAGATATTTCTTTTTTCATACAGATAGCAGTGTAGATATTTCCACGTTTATACAGATAGCGGTGAAGATGTATGCATGTTTACACAGATAGCGGTGTAGATATTTCCATCTTCATACAGATAGCGGTGTAGATATTTCCATGTTCATCCAGATGGCTGTGTAGATATATCCATGTTCTTACAGATGGCGGTGAAGATATTTCCATGCTCATACAGATAGCGGTGTAGTTATTTCCATGTGTAAAGAGATAGCTGTGTAGATATTTCCATGTATATGCAGATAGCTGTGTAGATATTTCCATTTTCATGCAGATAGCTGTTAAGATATTTCCATGTTCAAACAGATAGCGGTGTAGATATTTCCATGTTCACACAGACGGTGGTGTAGATATTTCCATGTTCATACAGATAGCGGTGCTGATATTTCCATGTTTATACAGGTAGTGGTGTAGATATTTCCATGTTTATACAGATAGCGGTGTAGATATTTCCATGTTTATACAGATAGCGGTGGAGATATTTCCATGTTTATACAGATAGCAGTGTAGATATCTCCATCTTAATACAGATGGCGGTGTAGATATTTATATGTTCATACAGATGGCGGTGCAGATATTTCCATGTTCATACAGATGGCGGTGTAGATATTTCCATGTTCATACAGATAGCGGTGTAGTTATTTCCATGTGTAAAGAGATAGCTGTGTAGATATTTAAATGTATATGCAGATAGCAGTGTAGATATTTCCATTTTCATGCAGATAGCGGTGTAGATATTTCCATGTTCAAACAGATAGCGGTGTAGATATTTCCATGTTCATACAGATAGCGGTGTAGATATTTCCATGTTCATACAGATAGCGGTATAGATATTTCCATGTTTATACAGATAGCGGTGAAGATCTATGCATGTTTACAGAGATAGCGTTGTAGATATTTCCATGTTCATCCAGATGGCTGTGTAGATATATCCATGTTCATACAGATAGCGGTGTAGCTATTTCCATGTTCATACAGATAGCGGTGTAGATATTTCCATGATCATACAGATAGCGGTGTAGATATTTCCATGTTCATACAGATAGCGGTGCTGATATTTCCTTGTTTATACAGGCAGCGGTGTAGATATTTCCATGTTTATACAGATAGCGGTTTAGATATTTCCTTCTTAATACAGATGGCGGTGTAGATATTTATATTTTCATACAGATTTCGGTGTAGATATTTCCATGTTTATACAGATATCAGTGTAGATATCTCCATCTTAATACAGATGGCGGTGTAGATATTTATATGTTCATACAGATGGCGGTGCAGATATTTCCGTGTTCATACAGATGGCGGTGTAGATATTTCCATGTTCAAACAGATAGCGGTGTAGTTATTTCCATGTGTAAAGAGATAGCTGTGCAGATATTTAAATGAATATGCAGACAGCAGTGTAGATATTTCCATTTTCATGCAGATAGCGGTGTAGATATTTCCATGTTCAAACAGATAGCAGTGTAGATATTTCCATGCTCATACAGATAGCGGTGTGGATATTTCCATGTTCATACAGATAGCGGTGTAGATATTTCCATGTTTATACAGATAGCGGTGAAGTTCTATGCATGTTTACACAGATAGCGGTGTAGATATTTCCATGTTCATCCAGATGGCTGTGTAGATATATCCATGTTCATACAGATAGCGGTGTAGATATTTCCATGTTCATACAGATAGCGGTGTAGATATTTCCATGTTCATCCAGATGGCTGTGTAGATATATCCATGTTCATACAGATAGCGTTGTAGATATTTCCATGTTCAGACAGATAGTGGTGTAGCTATTTCCATGTTCATACAGATAACG
This sequence comes from Gorilla gorilla gorilla, assembly GCF_029281585.2. Lineage (NCBI taxonomy): Eukaryota > Metazoa > Chordata > Mammalia > Primates > Hominidae > Gorilla > Gorilla gorilla. The sequence goes on along the minus strand of NC_073235.2, from coordinate 10,739,236 downwards.
GTGTAGATATTTCCATGTTCATACAGAAAGCAGTGTAGATATTTCCATGTTCATACAGATAGCGATGTAGATATTTCCATGTTCATACAGATAGCGGTGCTGATATTTCCATGTTTATACAGGCAGCGGTGTAGATATTTCCATGTTTATACAGATAGCGGTTTAGATATTTCCTTCTTAATACAGATGGCGGTGTAGATATTTATATGTTCATAGAGACGGCGGTGCAGATATTTCCATGTTCATACAGATAGCAGTGTAGATATTTCCATGTTCATACAGATAGCGGTGTAGATATTTCCATGGTTATACAGATAGCGTTGTAGATATTTCCATGTTTATACAGATAGCGGTGTAGATATTTCCATGTTTATTCAGATAGCGGTGTAGATATCTCCATCTTAATACAGATGGCGGTGTAGATATTTATATGTTCATACAGATGGCGGTGCAGATATTTCCATGTTCATACAGATGGCGGTGTAGATATTTCCATGTTCATACAGATAGCGGTGTAGTTATTTCCATGTGTAAAGGGATAGCTGTGTAGATATTTCCAAGTATATGCAGATAGCTGTGTAGATATTTCCATTTTCATGCAGATAGCGGTGTATGTATTTCCATCTTCAAACAGATAGCGGTGTAGATATTTCCATGCTCATACAGATAGCGGTGTAGATATTTCCATGTTTATACAGATAGCGGTGAAGACGTATGTATGTTTACACAGATAGCGGTGTGGATATTTCCATGTTCATCCATAGGGCTGTATAGATATATCCATCTTCATAAGATAGCGGTGTAGATATTTACTTGTTCATACTGATAGCGGTGTAGATATTTCCATGTTCATTCAGATAGCAGTGTAGATATTTCCATGTTCATACAGATAGCGGTGTAGATATTTCCATGTTCATAGAGATAGCGGTGCTGATATTTCCATGTTTATACAGGTAGCGGTGTAGATATTTCCATGTTTATACAGATAGCGGTGTAGATGTTTCCTTGTTTATACAGATATCGGTGTAGATATTTCCATCTTCATACAGATGGCGGTGTAGATATTTATATGTTCATACAGATGGCGGTGCAGATATTTCCATGTTCATACAGATGGCGGTGTGGATATTTCCATGTTCACACAGATAGTGGTGTAGTTATTTCCATGTGTAGTGATATAGCTGTGTAGATATTTCCATGTATATGCAGATAGCAGTGTAGATATTTCCATTTTCATGCAGATAGCGGCGTAGATATTTCCATGTTCAAACAGATAGCGGTGTAGATATTTCCATGTTCATACAGATAGCGGTGTAGATATTTCCATGTTCATACAGATAGCGGTGTAGATATTTCCATGTTTATACAGATAGCAGTGAAGATGTATGCTTGTTTACACAGATAGCTGTGTAGATATTTCCATGTTCATACAGATAGTGGTGTAGATATTTCCATGTTCATCCAGATGGCTGTGTTGATATATCCATGTTCATACAGATAGAGGTGTAGATATTTCCATGTTCATACAGATAGCGGTGCTGATATTTCCATGTTTATACAGGCAGCGGTGTAGCTATTTCCATGTTCCTACAGATAGCGGTGTAGATATTTCCATGTTCATACAGATAGCGGTGCTGATATTTCCATGTTTATACAGGCAGCGGTGTAGATATTTCCATGTTTATACAGATAGCGGTTTAGATATTTCCTTCTTAATACAGATGGCGGTGTATTTATATGTTCGTACATATGGCGGTGTAGATATTTCCATGTTTATACAGATTGCAGTGTAGATATCTCCATCTTAATACAGGTGGCGGTGTAGATATTTATATGTTCATACAGATGGCGGTGCAGATATTTCCATGTTCATACAGATGGCGGTGTAGTTATTTCCATGTTCATACAGATAGTGGTGTAGTAATTTCCATGTGTAAAGAGATAGCTGTGTAGATATTTAAATGTATATGCAGATAGCAGTGTAGATATTTCCATTTTCATGCAGATAGCGGTGTAGTTATTTCCATGTCCAAACAGATAGCGGTGTAGGTATTTCCATGTTCATACAGATAGCGGTGCAGATATTTCCATGTTCATACCGATAGCGGTGCAGATATTTCCATGTTTATACAGATAGTGGTGAAGATGTATGCATGTTTACACAGATAGCGGTGTAGATATTTCCATGTTCATCCAGATGGCTGTGTAGATATATCCATGTTCATACAGATAGCGGTTTAGATATTTCCATGTTCATACAGATAGCGGTGTAGATATTTCCATGTTCATCCAGATGGCTGTGTAGATATATCCATGTTGATACAGATAGCGGTGTAGATATTTCCATGTTCATACAGATAGCGGTGTAGCTATTTCCATTTTCATACACAAAACGGTGTAGCTATTTCCATGTTCATACAGATAGCAGTGTAGATATTTCCATGTTCATACAGATAGCGGTGTAGATATTTCCATTTTCATACAGAGAGCGGTGCTGATATTTCCGTGTTTATACAGATAGCGGTTTAGATATTTCCTTCTTAATACAGAATGCGGTGTAGATATTTATATGTTCAAACAGATGGCGGTGCAGATATTTCCATGTTCATACAGATGGTGGTGTAGATATTTCCATGTTTATAGTTATAGCGGTGTAGTTATTTCCATGTGTAAAGAGATAGCTTTGTAGATATTTCCATGTATATGCAGATCGCTGTGTAGATATTTACATTTTCATGCAGATACCGGTGTAGATATTTCCATGTTCAAATAGATAGCAGTGTAGATATTTCTTTTTTCATACAGATAGCAGTGTAGATATTTCCACGTTTATACAGATAGCGGTGAAGATGTATGCATGTTTACACAGATAGCGGTGTAGATGTTTCCATCTTCATACAGATAGCGGTGTAGATATTTCCATGTTCATCCAGATGGCTGTGTAGATATATCCATGTTCATACAGATGGCGGTGAAGATATTTCCATGCTCATACAGATAGCGGTGTAGTTATTTCCATGTGTAAAGAGATAGCTGTGTAGATATTTCCATGTATATGCAGATAGCTGTGTAGATATTTCCATTTTCATGCAGATAGCGGTTAAGATATTTCCATGTTCAAACAGATAGCGGTGTAGATATTTCCATGTTCACACAGACGGTGGTGTAGATATTTCCATGTTCATACAGATAGCGGTGCTGATATTTCCATGTTTATACAGGTAGTGGTGTAGATATTTCCATGTTTATACAGATAGTGGTGTAGATATTTCCATGTTTATACAGATAGCGGTGGAGATATTTCCATGTTTATACACATAGCAGTGTAGATATCTCCATCTTAATACAGATGGCGGTGTAGATATTTATATGTTCATACAGATGGCGGTGCAGATATTTCCATGTTCATACAAATGGCGGTGTAGATATTTCCATGTTCATACAGATAGCGGTGTAGTTATTTCCATGTGTAAAGAGATAGCTGTGTAGATATTTCCATGTATATGCAGATAGCAGTGTAGATATTTCCATTTTCATGCAGATAGCGGTGTAGATATTTCCATGTTCAAACAGATAGCGGTGTAGATATTTCCATGTTCATACAGATAGCGGTGTAGATATTTCCATGTTCATACAGATAGCGGTGTAGATATTTCCATGTTTATACAGATAGCGGTGAAGATCTATGCATGTTTACAGAGATAGCGTTGTAGATATTTCCATGTTCATCCAGATGGCTGTGTAGATATATCCATGTTCATACAGATAGCGGTGTAGCTATTTCCATGTTCATACAGATAGCGGTGTAGATATTTCCATGATCATACAGATAGCGGTGTAGATATTTCCATGTTCATACAGATAGCGGTGCTGATATTTCCTTGTTTATACAGGCAGCGGTGTAGATATTTCCATGTTTATACAGATAGCGGTTTAGATATTTCCTTCTTAATACAGATGGCGGTGTAGATATTTATATGTTCATACAGATTTCGGTGTAGATATTTCCATGTTTATACGGATATCAGTGTAGATATCTCCATCTTAATACAGATGGCGGTGTAGATATTTATATGTTCATACAGATGGCGGTGCAGATATTTCCGTGTTCATACAGATGGCGGTGTAGATATTTCCATGTTCAAACAGATAGCGGTGTAGTTATTTCCATGTGTAAAGAGATAGCTGTGCTGATATTTAAATGAATATGCAGATAGCAGTGTTGATATTTCCATTTTCATGCAGATAGCGGTGTAGATATTTCCATGTTCAAACAGATAGCAGTGTAGATATTTCCATGCTCATACAGATAGCGGTGTGGATATTTCCAGGTTCATACAGATAGCGGTGCTGATATTTCCATGTTTATACATGTAGCGGTGTAGATATTTCCATGTTTATGCAGATAGCGGTGTAGATATTTCCATGTTTATACAGATAGTGGTGTAGATATTTCCATGTTTATTCAGATAGCGGTGTAGATATCTCCATCTTAATAGAGATGGCGGTGTAGATATTTATATGTTCATACAGATGGCGGTGCAGATATTTCCATGTTCATGCAGATGGCGGTGTAGATATTTCCATGTTCATACAGATTGCGGTGTAGTTATTTCATGTGTAAAGAGATAGCTGTGTAGATATTTCCATCTATAGGCAGATAGCTGTGTAGATATTTCCATTTTCATGCAGATAGCGGTGTATATATTTCCATCTTCAAACAGATAGCGGTGTAGGTATTTCCATGTTCATAGAGATAGCGGTATAGATATTTCCATGTTTCTACAGATAGCGGTGAAGATGTATGCATGTTTACACAGATAGCGGTGTGGATATTTCCATGTTCATCCAGAGGGCTGTGTAGATATATCCATGTTTATACAGATAGCGGTGTAGATATTTCCATGTTCATACAGATAGCAGTGTAGATATTTCCATGTTCATACAGACAGCGGTGCTGATATTTCCATGTTTATAAAGGTAGCGGTGTAGATATTTCCATGTTTATACAGATAGCGGTGTAGATATTTCCATGTTTATACAGATAGCGGTGTAGATATTTCCATGTTTATACAGATAGCGGTGTAGATATCTCCATCTTAATACAGATGGCGGTGTAGATATATATATGTTCATACAGATGGCGGTGCAGATATTTCCATGTTCATACAGATGGCGGTGTAGATATTTCCATGTTCATACAGATAGCGGTGTAGTTATTTCCATGTGTAAAGAGATAGCTGTGTAGATATTTCCATGTATATGCAGATAGCAGTGTAGATATTTCCATTTTCATTCAGATAGCGGTGTAGATATTTCCATGTTCAAACAGATAGCGGTGTAGATATTTCCATGTTCATACAGAAAGCGGTGCAGATATTTCCATGTTCATACAGATAGCAGTGTAGATATTTCCATGTTTATACACATAGCGGTGAAGATGTATGCATGTTTACACAGATAGCGGTGTAGATATTTCCATGTTCATCCAGATGGCTGTGTAGATATATCCATGTTCATACAGATAGCGGTGTAGATATTTCCATGTTCATACAGATAGCGGTGTAGTTATTTCCATGTGTAAAGATATTGCTGTGTAGATATTTCCATCTATATGCAGATAGCTGTGTAGATATTTCCATTTTCATGCAGATAGCGATGTATATATTTCCATCTTCAAACAGATAGCGGTGTAGATATTTCCATGTACATACAGATAGCGGTGTAGATATTTCCATGTTTATACAGGTAGCGGTGAATATGTATGCATGTTTACACAGATAGCGGTGTGGATATTTCCGTGTTCATTCAGAGGGCTGTGTAGATATATCCATGTTCATACACATAGCGGTGTATATATTTCCATGTTCATACAGATAGCGGTGTAGGTATTTCCATGTTCATACAGATAGCGGTGCTGATATTTCCATGTTCATTCAGATAGCGGTGTAGGTATTTCAATGTGTAAAGAGATAGCTGTGTAGATATTTCCATATATATGCAGATAGCTGTGTAGATATTTCCCTTTTCATGCAGATAGCTGTGTATATATTTCCATCTTCAAACAGATAGCGGTGTAGATATTTCCATGTTCATAGAGATAGCGGTGTAGATATTTCCATGTTTATACAGATAGCGGTGAAGATGTATGCATGTTTACACAGATAGCGGTTTAGAGATTTCCATGTTCATCCAGAGGGCTGTGTACGTATATCCATGTTCATACAGATAGCGGTGTAGATATTTCCATGTCCATACAGATAGCGGTGTAGATATTTCCATGTTCATACAGATAGCGGTGCTGATATTTCCATGTTTATACTGGTAGTGGTGTAGATATTTTCATGTTTATACAGATAGCGGTGTAGGTATTTCCATGTTTATACAGATAGCGGTGTTGATATTTCCATGTTTATGCAGATAGCGGTGTAGATATCTCCATCTTAATACAGATGGCGGTGTAGATATTTATATGTTCATACAGATGGCGGTGCAGATATTTCCATGTTCATACAGATGGCGGTGTAGATATTTCCATGTTTATAGAGATAGCGGTGTAGTTATTTCCATGTGTAAAGAGATAGCTGTGTAGATATTTCCATCTATATGCAGATAGCTGTGTAGATATTTCCATTTTCATGCAGCTAGCGGTGTATATATTTCCATCTTGAAACAGACAGCGGTGTAGATATTTCCATATTCATAAGGATAGCAGTGTAGATATTTCCATGTTTATACAGATAGCGGTGAAGATGTATGCATGTTTACACAGATAGCGGTGTGGATATTTCCATGTTCATCCAGAGGGCTGTGTAGATATATCCATGTTCATACAGATAGCGGTGTAGATATTTCCATGTTCATACAGATAACGGTGTAGATATTTCCATGTTCATACAGATAGCGGTGCTGATATTTCCATGTTTATACAGGTAGCGGTGTAGATATTTCCATGTTTATACAGATAGCGGTGTAGATATTTCCATGTTTACACAGATAGCGGTGTAGATATTTCCATGTTTATACAAATAGCGGTGTACATATCTCCATCTTAATACAGATGGCGGTGTAGATATTTATATGTTCATACAGATGGCGGTGCAGATATTTCCATGTTCATACAGATGGCGGTGTAGATATTTCCATGTTCATACAGATGGAGGTGTAGATATTTCCATGTTTATACAGATAGCGGTTTAGATATTTCCTTCTTAATACAGATGGCGGTGTAGATATTTATATGTTCATACAGATGGCGGTGAAGGTATTTCCATGTTCATAAAGATGGCGGTGTAGATATTTCCATGTTTATAGATATAGCGGTGTAGTTATTTCCATGTGTAAAGAGATAGCTGTGTAGATATTTCCATGTATATGCAGATAGCTTTGAAGATATTTCCATTTTCATGCAGATAGCGGTGTAGATATTTCCATGTTCAAACAGATAGCGGTGTAGATATTTCCAGGTTCATACAGATAGCGGTGCTGATACTTCCATGTTTATACAGGCAGCGGTGTAGATATTTCCATGTTTATACAGATAGCGGTTTAGATATTTCCTTCTTAATACAGATGGCGGTGTATTTATATGTTCATACAGATGGCGGTGTAGATATTTCCATGTTTATACAGATAGCAGTGTAGATATCTCCATCTTAATACAGATGGCTGTGTAGATATTTATATGTTCATACAGATGGCGGTGCAGATATTTCCATGTTCATACAGATGGCGGTGTAGTTATTTCCATGTTCATACAGATAGTGGTGTAGTTATTTCCATGTGTAAAGAGATAGCTGTGTAGATATTTAAATGTATATGCAGATAGCAGTGTAGATATTTCCATTTTCATGCAGATGGCGGTGTAGATATTTCCATGTCCAAACAGATAGCGGTGTAGGTATTTCCATGTTCATACAGATAGCGGTGTTGATATTTCCATCTTCATACCGATAGCGGTGCAGATATTTCCATGTTTATACAGATAGTGGTGAAGATGTATGCATGTTAACACAGATAGCGGTGTAGATATTTCCATGTTCATCCAGATGGCTGTGTAGATATATCCATATTCATACAGATAGAGGTGTAGATATTTCCATGTTCATACAGATAGCGGTGTAGATATTTCCATGTTCATCCAGAAGGCTGTGTAGATATATCCATGTCCATACAGATAGAGGTGTAGATATTTCCATGTTCATACAGATAGCGGTGTAGATATTTCCATGTTCATCCAGAAGGCTGTGTAGATATATCCATGTTCATACAGATAGCGGTGTAGATATTTCCATGTTCATACAGATAGCGGTGTAGCTATTTCCATTTTCATACACATAACGGTGTAGCTATTTCCATGTTCATACAGATAGCAGTGTAGATAATTCCATGTTCATACAGATAGCGGTGTAGATATTTCCATTTTCATACAGAGTGCGGTGCTGATATATCCGTGTTTATACAGATAGCAGTTTAGATATTTCCTTTTTAATACAGATGGCGGTGTAGATATTTATATGTTCAAACAGATGGCGGAGCAGATATTTCCATGTTCATACAGATGGTGGTGTAGATATTTCCATGTTTATTGATATAGTGGTGTAGTTATTTCCATGTGTAAAGAGATAGCTGTGTAGATATTTCCATGTATATGCAGATAGCTTTGTAGATATTTCCATTTTCATGCAGATAGCGGTGTAGATATTTCCATGTTCAAACAGATAGTGGTGTAGATATTTCCATGTTCATTCAGATAGCTTTGTAGATATTTCCATGTTCATACAGATAGCGGTGTAGATATTTCCATGTTCATACTGATAGCGGTGTAGAAATTTCCAGGTTCATACAGATAGCGGTGCTGATATTTCCATGTTTATACAGGTAGCGGTGTAGATATTTCCATGTTTATACAGATAGCGGTTTAGATATTTCCATGTTTATACAGATAGCGGTGTAGATATTTCCATGTTTATTCAGATAGCGGTGTAGATATCTCCATCTTAATAGAGATGGCGGTGTAGATATTTATATGTTCATACAGATGGCGGTGCAGATATTTCCATGTTCATACAGATGGTGGTGTAGATATTTCCATGTTCATACAGATAGCGGTGTAGTTATTTCCATGTGTAAAGAGATAGCTGTGTAGATATTTCCATCTATATGCAGATAGCTGTGTAGATATTTCCATTTTCATGCAGATAGCGGTGTATATATTTCCATCTTCAAACAGATAGCGGTGTAGATATTTCCATGTTCACAGAGATAGCGGTGTAGATATTTCCATGTTTATACAGATAGTGGTGAAGATGTATGCATGTTTACACAGATAGCGCTGTGGATATTTCCATGTTCATCCAGAGGGCTGTGTAGATATATCCATGTTCATACAGATAGCGGTGTAGATATTTCCATGTTCATACAGATAGCAGTGTAGATATTTCCATGTTCATACAGATAGCGGTGCTGATATTTCCATGTTTATACAGGTAGCGGTGTAGATATTTCCATGTTTATATAGATAGCGGTGTAGATATTTCCATGTTTATACAGATAGCGGTGTAGATATTTCCATGTTTATACAGATAGCCGTGTAGATATCTCCATCTTAATACAGATGGCGGTGTAGATATTTATATGTTCATACAGATGGCGGTGCAGATATTTCCATGTTCATACAGATGGCGGTGTAGATATTTCCATGTTCATACAGATAGCGGTGTAGTTATTTCCATGTGTAATGAGATAGCTGTGTAGATATTTCCATGTATATGCAGATAGCAGTGTAGATATTTCCATCTATATGCAGATAGCGGTGTAGATATTTCCATGTTCATACAGATAGCGGTGTAGATATTTCCATGTTCATACAGATAGCGGTGCAGATATTTCCATGTTCATACAGATAGCAGTGTAGATATTTCCATGTTTATACAGATAGCGGTGAAGATGTATGCATGTTTACACAGATAGCGGTGTAGATATTTCCATGTTCATCCAGATGGCTGTGTAGATATATCCATGTTCATACAGATAGCGGTGTAGATATTTCCATGTTCATACAGATAGCGGTGTAGATATTTCCATGTTCATGCAGATGGCTGTGTAGATATATCCATGTTCATACAGATCGCGGTGTAGATATTTCCATGTTCATACAGATAACGGTGTAGCTATTTCCATGTTCATACAGATAGCAGTGTAGATATTTCCATGTTCATACAGATATCGGTGTAGATATTTCCATGTTTATTCAGATAGCGGTGTAGATATCTCCATCTTAATACAGATGGCGGTGTAGATACTTTTATGTTCATACAGATGGCCGTGCAGTTATTTCCATGTTCATACACATGGCGGTGTAGATATGTCCATGTTCATACAAATAGCTGTGTAGTTATTTCAAGTGTAAAGAGATTGCTGTGTAGATATTTCCATCTATATGCAGAGAGCTGTGTAGATATTTCCATTTTCATGCAGATAGCGATGTATATATTTCCATCTTCAAACAGATAGTGTTGTAGATATTTCCATGTTCATACAGATAGCGGTGTAGATATTTCCATGTTTACACAGATAGCGGTGAAGATGTATGCATGTTTACACAGATAGCGGTGTGGATATTTCCATGTTCATCCAGAGGGCTGTGTAGATATATCCATGTTCATACAGATAGCGGTGTAGATATTTCCATGTTCATACAGATAGCGGTGTAGATATTTCCATGTTCATACAGATAGCGGTGCTGGTATTTCCATGTTCATCCAGATGGCTGTGTAGTTATTTCCATGTTCATACAGATAGTGGTGTAGTTATTTCCATGTGTAAAGAGATAGCTGTGTAGATATTTAAATGTATATGCAGATAGCAGTGTAGATATTTCCATTTTCATGCAGATAGCGGTGTAGTTATTTCCATGTCCAAACAGATAGCGGTGTCGGCATTTCCATGTTCATACAGATAGCGGTGTAGATATTTCCATGTTCATACCGATAGCGGTGCAGATATTTCCATGTTTATACAGATAGTGGTGAAGATGTATGCATGTTTACACAGATAGCGGTGTAGATATTTCCATGTTCATTAAGATGGCTGTGTAGATATATCCATGTTCCTACAGATAGCGGTGTAGATATTTCCATGTTCATACAGATAGCGGTGTAGATATTTCCATGTTCATCCAGATGGCTGTGTAGATATATCCATGTTCATACAGATAGCGGTGTAGATATTTCCATGTTCATACAGATAGCTGTGTAGCTATTTCCATTTTCATACACAAAACGGTGTAGCTATTTCCATGTTCATACAGATAGCAGTGTAGATATTTCCATGTTCATACAGATAGCGGTGTAGATATTTCCATTTTCATACAGAGAGCGGTGCTGATATTTCCATGTTTATACAGATAGCGGTTTAGATATTTCCTTCTTAATACAGATGGCGGTGTAGATATTTATATGTTCAAACAGATGGCGGTGCAGATATTTCCATGTTTATTCAGATAGAGGTGTAGATATCTCCATCTTAATAGAGATGGCGGTGTAGATATTTATATGTTCATACAGATGGCGGTGCAGATATTTCCGTGTTCATACAGATGGCGGTGTCGGTATTTCCATGTTCATACAGATAGCGGTGTAGTTATTTCCATGTGTAAAGAGATAGCTGTGTAGATATTTCCATCTATATGCAGCTAGCTGTGTAGATATTTCCATTTTCATGCAGATAGCGGTGTATATATTTCCATCTTCAAACAGATAGCGGTGTAGATATTTCCATGTTCATAGAGATAACGGTGTAGGTATTTCCATGTTTTTACAGATAGCGGTGAAGGTGTATGCATGTTTACACAGATAGCGGTGTGGATATTTCCATGTTCATCCAGAGGGCTGTGTAGATATATCCATGTTCATACAGATAGCGGTGTAGATATTTCCATGTTCATACAGATAGCAGTGTAGATATTTCCATGTTCATACAGATAGAGGTGCTGACATTTCCATGTTTATACAGGTAGCGGTGTAGATATTTCCATGTTTATACAGATAGCGGTGTAGATATTTCCATGTTTATACAGATAGCGGTGTAGATATTTCCATGTTTATACAGATAGCCGTGTAGATATCTCCATCTTAATCCAGATGGCGGTGTAGATATTTATATGTTCATACAGATGGCGGTGCAGATATTTCCATGTTCATACAGATGGCGGTGTAGATATTTCCATGTTCATACAGATAGCGGTGTAGTTATTTCCATGTGTAAAGAGATAGCTGTGTAGATATTTCCATGTATATGCAGATAGCAGTGTAGATATTTCCATTTTCATGCAGATAGCGGTGTAGATATTTCCATGTTCAAACAGATAACGGTGTAGATATTTCCATGTTCATACAGATAGCGGTGCAGATATTTCCATGTTCATACAGATAGCAGTGTAGATGTTTCCATGTTTATACAGATAGCGGTGAAGATGTATGCATGTTTACACAGATAGCGGTGTAGATATTTCCATGTTCATCCAGATGGCTGTGTAGATATATCCATGTTCATACAGATAGCGGTGTAGATATTTCCATGTTCATACAGATAGCGGTGTAGATATTTCCATGTTCATCCAGATGGCTGTGTAGATATATCCATGTTCATACAGATAGCGGTGTAGATATTTCCATGTTCATCCAGATGGCTGTGTAGATATATCCATGTTCATACAGATAGCGGTGTAGATATTTCCATGTTCATACAGATAGCGGTGTAGCTATTTCCATGTTCATACAGATAACGGTGTAGCTATTTCCATGTTCATACAGATAGCAGTGTAGATATTTCCATGTTCATACAGATAGCGGTGTAGATATTTCCATGTTTATTCAGATAGCGGTGTAGATATCTCCATCTTAATAGAGATGGCGGTGTAGATATTTATATGTTCATACAGATGGCGGTGCAGATATTTCCATGTTCATACAGATGGCGGAGTAGATATTTCGATGTTCATACAGATAGCGGTGTAGATATTTCCATGTGTAAAGAGATAGCTGTGTAGATATTTCCATCTATATGCAAATAGCTGTGTAGATATTTCCATTTTCATGCAGATAGCGGTGTATATATTTCCATCTTCAAACAGATAGCGGTGTAGATATTCCCATGTTCATAGAGATAGCGGTGTAGATATTTCCATGTGTATACAGATAGCGGTGAAGATGTATGCATGTTTACACAGATAGCGGTGTGGATATTTCCATGTTCATCCAGAGGGCTGTGTAGATATATCCATGTTCATACAGATAGCGGTGTAGCTATTTCCATGTTCATACAGATAGCGGTGTAGATATTTCCATGATCATACAGATAGCGGTGTAGATATTTCCATGTTCATACAGATAGCGGTGCTGATATTTCCTTGTTTATACAGGCAGCGGTGTAGATATTTCCATGTTTATACAGATAGCGGTTTAGATATTTCCTTCTTAATACAGATGGCGGTGTAGATATTTATATGTTCATACAGATGGCGGTGTAGAGATTTCCATGTTTATACAGATATCAGTGTAGATATCTCCATCTTAATACAGATGGCGGTGTAGATATTTTAATGTTCATACAGATGGCGGTGCAGATATTTCCGTGTTCATACAGATGGCGGTGTAGATATTTCCATGTTCAAACAGATAGCGGTGTAGTTATTTCCATGTGTAAAGAGATAGCTGTGCAGATATTTAAATGAATATGCAGATAGCAGTGTAGATATTTCCATTTTCATGCAGATAGCGGTGTAGATATTTCCATGTTCAAACAGATAGCAGTGTAGATATTTCCATGCTCATACAGATAGCGGTGTGGATATTTCCATGTTCATACAGATAGCGGTGTAGATATTTCCATGTTTATACAGATAGCGGTGAAGTTCTATGCATGTTTACACAGATAGCGGTGTAGATATTTCCATGTTCATCCAGATGGCTGTGTAGATATATCCATGTTCATACAGATAGCGGTGTAGATATTTCCATGTTCATACAGATAGCGGTGTAGATATTTCCATGTTCATCCAGATGGCTGTGTAGATATATCCATGTTCATACAGACAGCGGTGTAGATATTTCCATGTTCAGACAGATAGTGGTGTAGCTATTTCCATGTTCATACAGATAACGGTGTAGATATTTCCATGTTCATACAGAAAGCAGTGTAGATATTTCCATGTTCATACAGATAGCGATGTAGATATTTCCATGTTCATACTGATAGCGGTGCTGATATTTCCATGTTTATACAGGCAGCGGTGTAGATATTTCCATGTTTATACAGATAGCGGTTTAGATATTTCCTTCTTAATACAGATGGCGGTGTAGATATTTATATGTTCATAGAGACGGCAGTGCAGATATTTCCATGTTCATACAGATAGCAGTGTAGATATTTCCATGTTCATACAGATTGCGGTGTAGATATTTCCATGGTTATACAGATAGCGTTGTAGATATTTCCATGTTTATACAGATAGCGGTGTAGATATTTCCATGTTTATTCAGATAGCGGTGTAGATATCTCCATCTTAATACAGATGGCGGTGTAGATATTTATATGTTCATACAGATGGCGGTGCAGATATTTCCATGTTCCTACAGATGGCGGTGTAGATATTTCCATGTTCATACAGATAGCGGTGTAGTTATTTCCATGTGTAAAGAGATAGCTGTGTAGATATTTCCATGTATATGCAGATAGCTGTGTAGATATTTCCATTTTCATGCAGATAGCGGTGTATGTATTTCCATCTTCAAACAGATAGCGGTGTAGATATTTCCATGTTCATACAGATAGCGGTGTAGATATTTCCATGTTTATACAGATAGCGGTGAAGATATATGTATGTTTACACAGATAGCGGTGTGGATATTTCCATGTTCATCCAGAGGGCTGTGTAGAAATATCCATGTTCATACAGATAGCAGTGTAGATATTTCCTTGTTCATACTGATAGCGGTGTAGATATTTCCATGCTCATTCAGAAAGCGGTGTAGATATTTCCATGTTCATGCAGATAGCGGTGTAGATATTTCCATGTTCATACAGATAGCGGTGCTGATATTTCCATGTTTATACAGGTAGCAGTGTAGATATTTCCATGTTTATACAGACAGCGGTGTAGATATTTCCATGTTTACAGATAGCGGTGCAGATATTTCCATGTTTATACAGATAGCGGTGTAGATATCTCCATCTTAATACAGATGGCGGTGTAGATATTTATATGTTCATACAGATGGTGGTGCAGATATTTCCATGTTCATGCAGATGGCGGTGTGGATATTTCCATGTTCATTCAGATAGCGGTGTAGTTATTTCCATGTGTAGTGATATAGCTGTGTAGATATTTCCATGTATATGCAGATAGCAGTGCAGATATTTCCATGTATATGCAGATAGCAGTGTAGATATTACCATTTTCATGCAGATAGCGGTGTAGGTATTTCCATGTTCAAACAGAGAGCGGTGTAGATATTTCCATGTTCATACAGATAGCGGTGTAGATATTTCCATGTTCATACAGATAGCGGTGTAGATATTTCCATGTTTATACAGATAGCGGTGAAGATGTATGCTTGTTTACACAGATAGCGGTGTAGATATTTCCATGTTCATACAGATAGTGGTGTAGATATTTCCATGTTCCTCCAGATGGCTGTGTACATATATCCATGTTCATACAGATAGTGGAGTAGATATTTCCATGTTCATACAGATAGCGGTGCTGATATTTCCTTGTTTTTACAGGCAGCGGTGTAGCTATTTCCATGTTCCTACAGATAGCGGTGTAGATATTTCCATGTTCATCCAGATGGCTGTGTAGATATATCCATGTTCATACAGATAGCGGTGTAGATATTTCCATGTTCATACAGATAGCGGTGTAGATATTTCCATGTTCATCCAGATGGCTGTGTAGATATATCCATGTTCATACAGACAGCGGTGTAGATATTTCCATGTTCAGACAGATAGTGGTGTAGCTATTTCCATGTTCATACAGATAACGGTGTAGATATTTCCATGTTCATACAGAAAGCAGTGTAGATATTTCCATGTTCATACAGATAGCGATGTAGATATTTCCATGTTCATACAGATAGCGGTGCTGATATTTCCATGTTTATACAGGCAGCGGTGTAGATATTTCCATGTTTATACAGATAGCGGTTTAGATATTTCCTTCCTAATACAGATGGCGGTGTAGATATTTATATGTTCATAGAGACGGCAGTGCAGATATTTCCATGTTCATACAGATAGCAGTGTAGATATTTCCATGTTCATACAGATTGCGGTGTAGATATTTCCATGGTTATACAGATAGCGTTGTAGATATTTCCATGTTTATACAGATAGCGGTGTAGATATTTCCATGTTTATTCAGATAGCGGTGTAGATATCTCCATCTTAATACAGATGGCGGTGTAGATATTTATATGTTCATACAGATGGCGGTGCAGATATTTCCATGTTCCTACAGATGGCGGTGTAGATATTTCCATGTTCATACAGATAGCAGTGTAGTTATTTCCATGTGTAAAGAGATAGCTGTGTAGATATTTCCATGTATATGCAGATAGCTGTGTAGATATTTCCATTTTCATGCAGATAGCGGTGTATGTATTTCCATCTTCAAACAGATAGCGGTGTAGATATTTCCATGTTCATACAGATAGCGGTGTAGATATTTCCATGTTTATACAGATAGCGGTGAAGATATATGTATGTTTACACAGATAGCGGTGTGGATATTTCCATGTTCATCCAGAGGGCTGTGTAGAAATATCCATGTTCATACAGATAGCGGTGTAGATATTTCCTTGTTCATACTGATAGCGGTGTAGATATTTCCATGCTCATTCAGATAGCGGTGTAGATATTTCCATGTTCATGCAGATAGCGGTGTAGATATTTCCATGTTCATACAGATAGCGGTGCTGATATTTCCATGTTTATACAGGTAGCGGTGTAGATATTTCCATGTTTATACAGACAGCGGTGTAGATATTTCCATGTTTACAGATAGCGGTGCAGATATTTCCATGTTTATACAGATAGCGGTGTAGATATCTCCATCTTAATACAGATGGCGGTGTAGATATTTATATGTTCATACAGATGGTGGTGCAGATATTTCCATGTTCATGCAGATGGCGGTGTGGATATTTCCATGTTCATTCAGATAGCGGTGTAGTTATTTCCATGTGTAGTGATATAGCTGTGTAGATATTTCCATGTATATGCAGATAGCAGTGCAGATATTTCCATGTATATGCAGATAGCAGTGTAGATATTACCATTTTCATGCAGATAGCGGTGTAGGTATTTCCATGTTCAAACAGAGAGCGGTGTAGATATTTCCATGTTCATACAGATAGCGGTGTAGATATTTCCATGTTCATACAGATAGCGGTGTAGATATTTCCATGTTTATACAGATAGCGGTGAAGATGTATGCTTGTTTACACAGATAGCGGTGTAGATATTTCCATGTTCATACAGATAGTGGTGTAGATATTTCCATGTTCCTCCAGATGGCTGTGTACATATATCCATGTTCATACAGATAGTGGAGTAGATATTTCCATGTTCATACAGATAGCGGTGCTGATATTTCCTTGTTTTTACAGGCAGCGGTGTAGCTATTTCCATGTTCCTACAGATAGCGGTGTAGATATTTCCATGTTCATACAGATAGCGGTGCTGATATTTCCATGTTTATACAGGCAGCGGTGTAGATATTTCCATGTTTATACAGATAGCGGTTTAGATATTTCCTTCTTAATACAGATGGCAGTGTATTTATATGTTCATACAGATGGCGGAGTAGATATTTCCATGTTTATACAGATAGCAGTGTAGATATCTCCATCTTAATACAGGTGGCGGTGTAGATATTTATATGTTCATACAGATGGCGGTGCAGATATTTCCATGTTCATACAGATGGCGGTGTAGTTATTTCCATGCTCATACAGATAGTGGTGTAGTTATTTCCATGTGTAAAGAGATAGCTGTGTAGATATTTAAATGTATATGCAGATAGCAGTGTAGATATTTCCATTTTCATGCAGATAGCGGTGTAGTTATTTCCATGTCCAAACAGATAGCGGTGTAGTTATTTCCTTGTTCATACAGATAGCTGTGCAGATATTTCCATGTTCATACCGAGAGCGGTGCAGATATTTCCATGTTTATACAGATAGTGGTGAAGATGTATGCATGTTTACACAGATAGCGGTGTAGATATTTCCATGTTCATCCAGATGGCTGTGTAGATATATCCATGTTCATACAGATAGCATTGTAGATATTTCCATGTTCATACAGATAGCGGTGTAGCTATTTCCATTTTCATACACATAACGGTGTAGCTATTTCCATGTTCATACAGATAGCAGTGTAGATATTTCCATGTTCATACAGATAGCCGTGTAGATACTTCCATTTTCATACAGAGAGCGGTGCTGATATTTCCGTGTTTATACAGATAGCGGTTTAGATATTTCCTTCTTAATACAGATGGCGGTGTAGATATTTATATGTTCAAAGAGATGGCGGTGCAGATATTTCCATGTTCATACAGATGGTGGTGTAGATATTTCCATTTTTATAGATATAGCGGTGTAGTTATTTCCATGTGTAAAGAGATAGCTGTGAAGATATTTCCATGTATATGCAGATAGCTTTGTAGATATTTCCATTTTCATGCAGATAGCGGTGTAGATATTTCCATGTATATGCAGATAGCTGTGTAGATATTTCCATTTTCATGCAGATAGCGGTGTAGATATTTCCATGTTCATACAGATAGCGGTGTAGATATTTCCAGGTTCATACAGATAGCGGTGCTGATATTTCCATGTTTATACAGGTAGCGGTGTAGATATTTCCATGTTTATACAGATAGCGGTGTAGATATTTCCATGTTTATACAGATAGCGGTGGAGATATTTCCATGTTTATTCAGATAGCCGTGTAGATATCTCCATCTTAATAGAGATGACGGTGTAGATATTTATATGCTCATACAGATGGCGGTGCAGAAATTTTCATGTTCATACAGATGGCGGTGTAGATATTTCCATGTTCATACAGATAGCGGTGTAGCTATTTCCATGTGTAAAGAGAAAGCTGTGTAGATATTTCCATCTATATGCAGATAGCTGTTTAGATATTTCCATTTTCATGCAGATAGCGGTGTATATATTTCCATCTTCAAACAGATAGCGGTGTAGATATTTCCATGTTCATAGAGATAGCGGTGTAGATATTTCCATGTTTATACAGATAGCGGTGAAGATGTTTGCATGTTTACACAGATAGCGGTGTGGATATTTCCATGTTCATCCAGAGGGCTGTGTAGATATATCCATGTTCATACAGATAGCGGTGTAGATATTTCCATGTTCATACAGATAGCAGTGTATATATTTCCATGTTCATACAGATAGCGGTGCTGATATTTCCATGTTTATACAGGTAGCGGTGTAGATATTTCCATGTTTATACAGATAGCGGTGTAGATATTTCCATGTTTATACAGATAGCGGTGTAGATATTTCCATGTTTATACAGATAGCGGTGTAGATATCTCCATCTTAATACAGATGGCGGTGTAGATATTTATATGTTCATACAGATGGCGGTGCAGATATTTCCATGTTCATACAGATGGCGGTGTAGATATTTCCATGTTCATACAGATAGCGGTTTAGTTATTTCCATGTGTAAAGAGATAGCTGTGTAGATATTTCCATGTATATGCAGATAGCAGTGTAGATATTTCCATCTATATGCAGATAGCTGTGTAGATATTTCCATGTTCAAACAGATAGCGGTGTAGATATTTCCATGTTCATACAGATAGCGGTGCAGATATTTCCATGTTCATACAGATAGCAGTGTAGATATTTCCATGTTTATACAGATTGCGGTGAAGATGTATGCATGTTTACACAAATAGCGGTGTATATATTTCCATGTTCATCCAGGTGGCTGTGTAGATATATCCATGTTCATACAGATAGCGGTGTAGGTATTTCCATGTTCATACAGATAGCGGTGTAGATATTTCCATGTTCATGCAGATGGCTGTGTAGATATATCCATGTGCATTCAGATAGCGGTGTAGATATTTCCATGTTCATACAGATAGCGGTGTAGCTATTTCCATGTTCATACAGATAACGGTGTAGCTATTTCCATGTTCATACAGATAGCAGTGCAGATATTTCCATGTTCATACAGATATCGGTGTAGATATTTCCATGTTTATTCAGATAGCGGTGTAGATATCTCCATCTTAATACAGATGGCGGTGTAGATATTTATATGTTCATACAGATGGCCGTGCAGATATTTCCATGTTCATACACATGGCGGTGTAGATATGTCCATGTTCATACAAATAGCGGTGTAGTTATTTCCATGTGTAAAGAGATTGCTGTGTAGATATTTCCATCTATATGCAGAGAGCTGTGTAGATATTTCCATTTTCATGCAGATAGCGATGTGTATATTTCCATGTTAAAACAGATAGTGTTGTAGATATTTCCATGTTCATACAGATAGCGGTGTAGATATTTCCATGTTTATACAGATAGCGGTGAAGATGAATGCATGTTTACACAGATAGCGGTGTGGATATTTCCATGTTCATCCAGAGGACTGTGTAGATATATCCATGTTCATACAGATAGCGGTGTAGATATTTCCATGTTCATACATATAGCGGTATAGATATTTCCATGTTCATACAGATAGCGGTGCTGATATTTCCATGTTCATCCAGATGGCTGTGTAGTTATTTCCATGTTCATACAGATAGTGGTGTAGTTATTTCCGTGTGTAAAGGGATAGCTGTGTAGATATTTTAATGTATATGCAGATAGCAGTGTAGATATTTCCATTTTCATGCAGATAGCGGTGTAGTTATTTCCATGTCCAAACAGATAGCGGTGTAGGTATTTCCATGTTCATACAGATAGCGGTGAAGATATTTCCATGTTCATACCGATAGCGGTGCAGATATTTCCATGTTTATACAGATAGTGGTGAAGATGTATGCATGTTTACACAGATAGCGGTGTAGATATTTCCATGTTCATCCAGATGGCTGTGTAGATATATCCATGTTCATACAGATAGCGGTGTAGATATTTCCATGTTCATACAGATAGCGGTGTAGCTATTTCCATTTTCATACACATAACGGTGTAGCAATTTCCATGTTCATACAGATAGCAGTGTAGATATTTCCATGTTCATACAGATAGCGGTTTAGATATTTCCATTTTCATACAGAGAGCGGTGCTGATATTTCCGTGTTTATACAGATAGCGGTTTAGATATTTCCTTCTTAATACAGATGGCGGTGTAGATATTTATATGTTCAAACAGATGGCGGTGCAGATATTTCCATGTTCATACATATGGTGGTGTAGATATTTCCATGTTTATAGATATAGCGGTGTCGTTATTTCCATGTGTAAAGAGATAGCTGTGTAGATATTTCCATGTATATGCAGATAGCTTTGTAGATATTTCCATTTTCATGCAGATAGCGGTGTAGATATTTACATGTTCAAACAGATAGCGGTGTAGATATTTCCATGTTCATTCAGATAGCTTTGTAGATATTTCCATGTTCATGCAGATAGCGGTGTAGATATTTCCATGTTCATGCAGATAGCGGTGTAGATATTTCCAGGTTCATACAGATAGCAGTGCTGATATTTCCATGTTTATACAGGTAGCGGTGTAGATATTTCCATGTTTATACAGATAGCGGAGTAGATATTTCCATGTTTATACAGATAGCGGTGTAGTTATTTCCATGTGTAAAGAGATAGCTGTGTAGATATTTCCATCTATATGCAGATAGCTGTGTTGATATTTCCATTTTCATGCAGATAGCGGTGTATATATTTCCATCTTCAAACAGATAGCGGTGTAGATATTTTCATGTTCATAGAGATAGCGGTGTAGATATTTCCATGTTTATACAGATAGCGGTGAAGATGTATGCATGTTTACACAGATAGCTGTGTGGATATTTCCATGTTCATCCAGAGGGCTGTGTAGATATATCCATGTTCATACAGATAGCGGTGTAGATATTTCCATGTTCATACAGATAGCAGTGTAGATATTTCCATGTTCATACAGATAGCGGTGCTGATATTTCCATGTTTATACAGGTAGCGGTGTAGATATTTCCATGTTTATACAGATAGCGGTGTAGATATTTCCATGTTTATACAGATAGCAGTGTAGATATTTCCATGTTTATACAGATAGCGGTGTAGATATCTCCATCTTAATACAGATGGCGGTGTAGATATTTATATGTTCATACAGATGGCGGTGCAGATATTTCCATGTTCATACAGACGGCGGTGTAGATATTTCCATGTTCATACAGATAGCGGTGTAGTTATTTCCATGTGTAAAGAGATAGTTGTGTAGATATTTCATGTATATGCAGATAGCGGTGTAGATATTTCCATGTTCAAACAGATAGCAGTGTAGATATTTCCATGTTCATACAGATAGCGGTGCAGATATTTCCATGTTCATACAGATAGCAGTGTAGATATTTCCATGTTTATACAGATAGCGGTGAAGATGTATGCATGTTTACACAGATAGCGGTGTAGGTATTTCCATGTTCATCCAGATGGCTGTGTAGATATATCCATGTTCATACAGATAGCGGTTTAGATATTTCCATGTTCATACAGATAGCGGTGTAGTTATTTCCATGTGTAAAGAGATTGCTGTGTAGATATTTCCATCTATATGCAGATAGCTGTGTAGATATTTCCATTTCCATGCAGATTGCGATGTATATAATTCCATCTTCAAACAGATAGCGGTGTAGATATTTCCATGTTCATACAGATAGCGGTGTAGATATTTCCATGTTTATACAGATAGCGGTGAAGATGTATGCATGTTTACACAGATAGCGGTGTGGATATTTCCATGTTCATCCAGAGGGCTGTGTAGATATATCCATGTTCATACAGATAGCGGTGTAGATATTTCCATGTTCATACAGATAGCGGTGTAGGTATTTCCATGTTCATACAGATAGCGGTGCTGATATTTCCATGTTCATTCAGATAGCGGTGTAGATATTTCAATGTGTGAAGAGATAGCTGTGTAGATATTTCCATCTATATGCAGATAGCTGTGTAGATATTTCCATTTTCATGCAGATAGCTGTGTATATATTTCCATCTTCAAACAGACAGCGGTGTAGATATTTCCATGTTCATAGAGATAGCGGTGTAGATATTTCCATGTTTATACAGATAGCGGTGAAGATGTATGCATGTTTACACAGACAGCGGTGTAGAGATTTCCATGTTCATCCAGAGGGCTGTGTACGTATATCCATGTTCATACAGATAGCGGTGTAGATATTTCCATGTTCATACAGATAGCGGTGTAGATATTTCCATGTTCATACAGATAGCGGTGCTGATATTTCCATGTTTATACAGGTAGCGGTGTAGATATTTCCATGTTTATACAGATAGCGGTGTAGATATTTCCATGTTTATACAGATAGCGGTGTTGATATTTCCATGTTTATACAGATAGCGGTGTAGATATCTCCATCTTAATACAGATGGCGGTGTAGATATTTATATGTTCATACAGATGGCGGTGCAGATATTTCCATGTTCATACAGATGGCAGCGTAGATATTTCCATGTTCATACAGATAGCGGTGTGGTTATTTCCATGTGTAAAGAGATAGCTGTGTAGATATTTCCATCTATATGCAGATAGCTGTGTAGATATTTCCATTTTCATGCAGATAGCGGTGTATATATTTCCATCTTCAAACAGATGGCGGTGTAGATATTTATATGTTCATACAGATGGCGGTGCAGTTATTTCCATGTTCATACAGATGACGGTGTAGATATTTCCATGTTCATACAGATAGCGGTGTAGATATTTCCGTGTTCATACAGATAGCGGTGTAGATATTTCCATGTTCATACAGATAGCGGTGTAGATACTTCCATGTTCATACAGATAGAGGGGCTGATATTTCCAATTTCATACAGATAGCGGTGCTGATATTTCCATGTTTATACAGATAGCGGTGTAGATATTTCCATGTTTATACAGATAGCGGTGTAGATATTTCCATGTTCATACAGATAGCGGTGTAGGAATCTCCATCTTAATACAGATGGCGGTGTAGATATTTATGTGTTCATACAGATGGCGGTGAAGATATTTCCATGTTCATACAGATGGCGGTGTAGATATTTCCATGTTCATACAGATAGCGGTGAAGCTATTTCCATGTTCATACAGATAGCGGTATAGATATTTCCATGTTCATCCAGATGGCTGTGTAGATATATCCATGTTCATACAGATAGCGGTGTAGATATTTCCATGTTCGTACAGATTGCGGTGTAGATATTTCCATGTTCATACAGATAGCCTTGTAGACATTTCCATGTTTATACAGATAGCGGTGAAGATGTATGCATGTTTACACAGATAGCGGTGTAGATATTTCCATGTTCATACAGATAGCGGTGTAGATATTTCAATGTTCATACAGATAGCGGTTTAGATATTTCCTTCTTAATACAGATGGCGGTGTAGATATTTATATGTTCATACAGATGGCGGTGCAGATATTTCCAATTTCATACAGATGGCGTTGTAGATATTTCCATGTTTATAGAGATAGAGGTGTAGTTATTTCCATATGTTAAGAGACAGCTGTGTAGATATTTCCATGTATATGCAGATAGCTGTGTAGGTATTTCCATTTTCATGCAGACAGGGGTGTAGTTATTTCCATGTTCAAACAGATAGCGGTGTAGATATTTCCATGTTCATACAGATAGCGGTGTAGATATTTCCATGTTCATACAGATAGCGGTGTAGATATTTCCATGTTCATACAGATGGCGGTGTAGATATTTCCATGTTCATTCAGATAGCGGTGCTGATATTTCCATGTTTATACAGGTAGTGGTGTAGATATTTCCATGTTTATACAGATAGCGGTGTAGATATTTCCATGTTTATACAGATAGCGGTGCAGATATTTCCATGTTTATACAGATAGCAGTGTAGATATCTCCATCTTAATACAG
Organism: Gorilla gorilla gorilla; assembly: GCF_029281585.2. Classification (NCBI taxonomy): domain Eukaryota; kingdom Metazoa; phylum Chordata; class Mammalia; order Primates; family Hominidae; genus Gorilla; species Gorilla gorilla. The sequence continues at coordinate 10,714,046 of NC_073235.2, read as the reverse complement.
ATGGCGGTGTAGATATTTATATGTTCATACAGATGGCGGTGCAGATATTTCCATGTTCATACAGATGGCGGTGTAGATATTTCCATGTTCATACAGATAACGGTGTAGCTATTTCCATGTTCATACAGATAGCAGTGCAGATATTTCCATGTTCATACAGATATAGGTGTAGATATTTCCATGTTTATTCAGATAGCGGTGTAGATATCTCCATCTTAATACAGATGGCGGTGTAGTTATTTATATGTTCATACAGATGGCCGTGCAGATATTTCCATGTTCATACACATGGCGGTGTAGATATGTCCATGTTCATACAAATAGCGGTGTAGTTATTTCCATGTGTAAAGAGATTGCTGTGTAGATATTTCCATCTATATGCAGAGAGCTGTGTAGATATTTCCATTTTCATGCAGATAGCGATGTATATATTTCCATGTTAAAACAGATAGTGTTGTAGATATTTCCATGTTCATACAGATAGCGGTGTAGATATTTCCATGATTATACAGATAGCGGTGAAGATGAATGCATGTTTACACAGATAGCGGTGTGGATATTTCCATGTTCATCCAGAGGGCTGTGTAGATATATCCATGTTCATACAGATAGCGGTGTAGATATTTCCATGTTCATACAGATAGCGGTATAGATATTTCCATGTTCATACAGATAGCGGTGCTGATATTTCCATGTTCATCCAGATGGCTGTGTAGTTATTTCCATGTTCATACAGATAGTGGTGTAGTTATTTCCGTGTGTAAAGAGATATCTGTGTAGATATTTTAATGTATATGCAGATAGCAGTGTAGATATTTCCATTTTCATGCAGATAGCGGTGTAGTTATTTCCATGTCCAAACAGATAGCGGTGTAGGTATTTCCATGTTCATACAGATAGCGGTGAAGATATTTCCATGTTCATACCGATAGCGGTGCAGATATTTCCATGTTTATACAGATAGTGGTGAAGATGTATGCATGTTTACACAGATATCGGTGTAGATATTTCCATGTTCATCCAGATGGCTGTGTAGATATATCCATGTTCATACAGATAGCGGTGTAGATATTTCCATGTTCATACAGATAGCGGTGTAGCTATTTCTATTTTCATACACATAACGGTGTAGCAATTTCCATGTTCATACAGATAGCAGTGTAGATATTTCCATGTTCATACAGATAGCGGTTTAGATATTTCCATTTTCATACAGAGAGCGGTGCTGATATTTCCGTGTTTATACAGATAGCGGTTTAGATATTTCCTTCTTAATACAGATGGCGGTGTAGATATTTATATGTTCAAACAGATGGCGGTGCAGATATTTCCATGTTCATACATATGGTGGTGTAGATATTTCCATGTTTATAGATATAGCGGTGTCGTTATTTCCATGTGTAAAGAGATAGCTGTGTAGATATTTCCATGTATATGCAGATAGCTTTGTAGATATTTCCATTTTCATGCAGATAGCGGTGTAGATATTTACATGATCAAACAGATAGCGGTGTAGATATTTCCATGTTCATTCAGATAGCTTTGTAGATATTTCCATGTTCATGCAGATAGCGGTGTAGATATTTCCATGTTCATGCAGATAGCGGTGTAGATATTTCCAGGTTCATACAGATAGCGGTGCTGATATTACCATGTTTATACTGGTAGCGGTGTAGATATTTCCATGTTTATACAGATAGCGGTGTAGATATTTCCATGTTTATACAGATAGCGGTGTAGTTATTTCCATGTGTAAAGAGATAGCTGTGTAGATATTTCCATCTATATGCAGATAGCTGTGTAGATATTTCCATTTTCATGCAGATAGCGGTGTATATATTTCCATCTTCAAACAGATAGCGGTGTAGATATTTTCATGTTCATAGAGATAGCGGTGTAGATATTTCCATGTTTATACAGATAGCGGTGAAGATGTATGCATGTTTACACAGATAGCTGTGTGGATATTTCCATGTTCATCCAGAGGGCTGTGTAGATATATCCATGTTCATACAGATAGCGGTGTAGATATTTCCATGTTCATACAGATAGCAGTGTAGATATTTCCATGTTCATACAGATAGCGGTGCTGATATTTCCATGTTTATACAGGTAGCGGTGTAGATATTTCCATGTTTATACAGATAGCGGTGTAGATATTTCCATGTTTATACAGATAGCAGTGTAGATATTTCCATGTTTATACAGATAGCGGTGTAGATATCTCTATCTTAATACAGATGGCGGTGTAGATATTTATATGTTCATACAGATGGCGGTGCAGATATTTCCAAGTTCATACAGACGGCGGTGTAGATATTTCCATGTTCATACAGATAGCGGTGTAGTTATTTCCATGTGTAAAGAGATAGCTGTGTAGATATTTCATGTATATGCAGATAGCAGTGTAGATATTTCCATTTTCATGCAGATAGCGGTGTAGATATTTCCATGTTCAAACAGATATCAGTGTAGATATTTCCATGTTCATACAGATAGCGGTGCAGATATTTCCATGTTCATACAGATAGCAGTGTAGATATTTCCATGTTTATACAGATAGCGGTGAAGATGTATGCATGTTTACACAGATAGTGGTGTAGGTATTTCCATGTTCATCCAGATGGCTGTGTAGATATATCCATGTTCATACAGATAGCGGTTTAGATATTTCCATGTTCATACAGATAGCGGTGTAGTTATTTCCATGTGTAAAGAGATTGCTGTGTAGATATTTCCATCTATATGCAGATAGCTGTGTAGATATTTCCATTTTCATGCAGATAGCGATGTATATAATTCCATCTTCAAACAGATAGCGGTGTAGATATTTCCATGTTCATACAGATAGCGGTGTAGATATTTCCATGTTTATACAGATAGCGGTGAAGATGTATGCATGTTTACACAGATAGTGGTGTAGGTATTTCCATGTTCATCCAGAGGGCTGTGTAGATATATCCATGTTCATACAGATAGCGGTGTAGATATTTCCATGTTCATACAGATAGCGGTGTAGGTATTTCCATGTTCATACAGATAGCGGTGCTGATATTTCCATGTTCATTCAGATAGCGGTGTTGATATTTCAATGTGTAAAGAGATAGCTGTGTAGATATTTCCATCTATATGCAGATAGCTGTGTAGATATTTCCATTTTCATGCAGATAGCTGTGTATATATTTCCATCTTCAAACAGATAGCGGTGTAGATATTTCCATGTTCATAGAGATAGCGGTGTAGATATTTCCATGTTTATACAGATAGCGGTGAAGATGTATGCATGTTTACACAGACAGCGGTGTAGAGATTTCCATGTTCATCTAGAGGGCTGTGTACTTATATCCATGTTCATACAGATAGCGGTGTAGATATTTCCATGTTCATACAGATAGCGGTGTAGATATTTCCATGTTCATACAGATAGCGGTGCTGATATTTCCATGTTTATACAGGTAGCGGTGTGGATATTTCCATGTTTATACAGATAGCGGTGTAGATATTTCCATGTTTATACAGATAGCGGTGTTGATATTTCCATGTTTATACAGATAGCGGTGTAGATATCTCCATCTTAATACAGATGGCGGTGTAGATATTTATATGTTCATACAGATGGCGGTGCAGATGTTTCCATGTTCATACAGATGGCGGCGTAGATATTTCCATGTTCATACAGATAGCGGTGTGGTTATTTCCATGTGTAAAGAGATAGCTGTGTAGATATTTCCATCTATATGCAGATAGCTGTGTAGATATTTCCATTTTCATGCAGATAGTGGTGTATATATTTCCATCTTCAAACAGATGGCGGTGTAGATATTTATATGTTCATACAGATGGCGGTGCAGGTATTTCCATGTTCATACAGATGGCGGTGTAGATATTTCCATGTTCATACAGATAGCGGTGTAGATATTTCCGTGTTCATACAGATAGCGGTGTAGATATTTCCATGTTCATACAGATAGCGGTGTAGATACTTCCATGTTCATACAGATAGAGGGGCTGATATTTCCAAGTTCATACAGATAGCGGTGCTGATATTTCCATGTTTATACAGATAGCGGTGTAGATATTTCCATGTTTATACAGATAGCGGTGTAGATATTTCCATGTTCATACAGATAGCGGTGCAGGAATCTCCATCTTAATACAGATGGCGGTGTAGATATTTATGTGTTCATACAGATGGCGGTGAAGATATTTCCATGTTCATACAGATGGCGGTGTAGATATTTCCATGTTCATACAGATAGCGGTGAAGCTATTTCCATGTTCATACTGATAGCGGTGTAGATATTTCCATGTTCATCCAGATGGCTGTGTAGATATATCCATGTTCATACAGATAGCGGTTTAGATATTTCCATGTTCATACAGATAGCGGTGTAGTTATTTCCATGTGTAAAGAGATAGCTGTGTAGATATTTCATGTATATGCAGATAGCAGTGTAGATATTTCCATTTTCATGCAGATAGCGGTGTAGATATTTCCATGTTCAAACAGATAGCAGTGTAGATATTTCCATGTTCATACAGATAGCGGTGCAGATATTTCCATGTTTATACAGATAGCGGTGAAGATGTATGCATGTTTACACAGACAGCGGTGTAGAGATTTCCATGTTCATCCAGAGGGCTGTGTACTTATATCCATGTTCATACAGATAGCAGTGTAGATATTTCCATGTTCATACAGATAGCGGTGTAGATATTTCCATGTTCATACAGATAGCGGTGCTGATATTTCCATGTTTATACAGGTAGCGGTGTAGATATTTCCATGTTTATACAGATAGCGGTGTAGATATTTCCATGTTTATACAGATAGCGGTGTTGATATTTCCATGTTTATACAGATAGCGGTGTAGATATCTCCATCTTAATACAGATGGCGGTGTAGATATTTATATGTTCATACAGATGGCGGTGCAGATGTTTCCATGTTCATACAGATGGCGGCGTAGATATTTCCATGTTCATACAGATAGCGGTGTGGTTATTTCCATGTGTAAAGAGATAGCTGTGTAGATATTTCCATCTATATGCAGATAGCTGTGTAGATATTTCCATTTTCATGCAGATAGTGGTGTATATATTTCCATCTTCAAACAGATGGCGGTGTAGATATTTATATGTTCATACAGATGGCGGTGCAGGTATTTCCATGTTCATACAGATGGCGGTGTAGATATTTCCATGTTCATACAGATAGCGGTGTAGATATTTCCGTGTTCATACAGATAGCGGTGTAGATATTTCCATGTTCATACAGATAGCGGTGTAGATACTTCCATGTTCATACAGATAGAGGGGCTGATATTTCCAAGTTCATACAGATAGCGGTGCTGATATTTCCATGTTTATACAGATAGCGGTGTAGATATTTCCATGTTTATACAGATAGCGGTGTAGATATTTCCATGTTCATACAGATAGCGGTGTAGGAATCTCCATCGTAATACAGATGGCGGTGTAGATATTTATGTGTTCATACAGATGGCGGTGAAGATATTTCCATGTTCATACAGATGGCGGTGTAGATATTTCCATGTTCATACAGATAGCGGTGAAGCTATTTCCATGTTCATACTGATAGCGGTGTAGATATTTCCATGTTCATCCAGATGGCTGTGTAGATATATCCATGTTCATACAGATAGCGGTGTAGATATTTCCATGTTCGTACAGATTGCGGTGTAGATATTTCCATGTTCATACAGATAGCCTTGTAGACATTTCCATGTTTATACAGATAGCGGTGAAGATGTATGCATGTTTACACAGATAGCGGTGTAGATATTTCCATGTTCATACAGATAGCGGTGTAGATATTTCAATGTTCATACACATAGCAGTTTAGATATTTCCTTCTTAATACAGATGGCGGTGTAGATATTTATATGTTCATACAGATGGCGGTGCAGATATTTCCAATTTCATACAGATGGCGTTGTAGATATTTCCATGTTTATAGAGATAGAGGTGTAGTTATTACCATGTGTTAAGAGACAGCTGTGTAGATATTTCCATGTATATGCAGATAGCTGTGTAGGTATTTCCATTTTCATGCAGACAGGGGTGTAGATATTTCCATGTTCAAACAGATAGCGGTGTAGATATTTCCATGTTCATACAGATAGCGGTGTAGATATTTCCATGTTCATACAGATAGCGGTGTAGATATTTCCATGTTCATACAGATGGCGGTGTAGATATTTCCATGTTCATTCAGATAGCGGTGCTGATATTTCCATGTTTATACAGGTAGTGGTGTAGATATTTCCATGTTTATACAGATAGCGGTGTAGATATTTCCGTGTTTATACAGATAGCGGTGCAGATATTTCCATGTTTATGCAGATAGCAGTGTAGATATCTCCATCTTAATACAGATGGCGGTGTAGATATTTATATGTTCATACAGATGGCGGTGCAGATATTTCCATGTTCATACAGATGGCGGTGTAGATATTTCCATGTTCATACAGATAGCGGTGTAGTTATTTCCAAGTGTAAAGAGGTAGCTGTGTATATATTTAAATGTATATGCAGATAGCAGTGTAGATATTTCCATTTTCATGCAGATAGCGGTGTAGATATTTCCATGTTCATACAGATAGCGGTGTAGATATTTCCATGTTCATACAGATAGCGGTGTAGATATTTCCATGTTTATACAGATAGCGGCGAAGATCTATGCATGTTTACAGAGATAGCGGTGTAGATATTTACATGTTCATCCAGATGGCTGTATAGATATATCCATGTTCATACAGATAGCGGTGTAGCTATTTGCATGTTCATACAGATAGCGGTGTAGATATTTCCATGTTCATACAGATAGCGGTGCTGATATTTCCTTGTTTATACAGGCAGCGGTGTAGATATTTCCATGTTTATACAGATAGCGGTTTAGATATTTCCTTCTTAATACAGATTGCGGTGTAGATATTTATATGTTCATACAGATGGCGGTGTAGATATTTCCATGTTTATACAGATATCAGTGTAGATATCTCCATCTTAATACAGATGGTGGTGTAGATATTTATATGTTCATACAGATGGCGGTGCAGATATTTCCGTGTTCATTCAGATGGCGGTGTAGATATTTCCATGTTCAAACAGATAGCGGTGTAGTTATTTCCATGTGTAAAGTGATAGCAGTGCAGATATTTAAATGAATATGCAGATAGCAGTGTAGATATTTCCATTTTCATGCAGATAGCGGTGTAGATATTTCCATGTTCAAACAGATAGCGGTGTAGATATTTCCATGCTCATACAGATAGCGGTGTGGATATTTCCATGTTCATTCAGATAGCGGTGTAGATATTTCCATGTTTATACAGATAGCTGTGAAGATCTATGCATGTTTACACAGATAGCGGTGTAGATATTTCCATGTTCATCCAGATGGCTGTGTAGATATATCCATGTTCATACAGACAGCGGTGTAGATATTTCCAGGTTCATACAGATAGCGGTGTAGATATTTCCATGTTCATCCAGAAGGCTGTGTAGATCTATCCATGTTCATACAGATAGCGGTGTAGATATTTCCATGTTCATACAGATGGTGGTGTAGCTATTTCCATGTTCATACAGATAACGGTGTAGCTATTTCCATGTTCATACAGACAGCAGTGTAGATATTTCCATGTTCATACAGATAGTGATGTAGATATTTCCATGTTCATACAGATAGCGGTGCTGATATTTCCTTGTTTATACAGGCAGCGGTGTATATATTTCCATGGTTATACGTATAGCGGTTTAGATATTTCCTTCTTAATACAGATGGCGGTGTAGATATTTATATGTTCATACAGATGGCGGTGCAGATATTTCCATGTTCATACAGATGGCGGTGTAGATATTTCCATGTTCATACAGATAGCGGTGTAGTTATTTCCATGTGTAAAGAGATAGCTGTGTAGATATCTCCATCTATATGCAGATAGCTGTGTAGATATTTCCATTTCCATGCAGATAGTGGTGTATATATTTCCATCTTCAAACAGACAGCGGTGTAGATATTTCCATGTTCATAGAGATAGCGGTGTAGATATTTCCATGTTTATACAGATAGCGGTGAAGATGTATGCATGTTTACACAGATAGCGGTGTGGATATTTCCATGTTCATCCAGAGGGCTGTGTAGATATATCCATGTTCATACAGATAGCGGTGTAGTTATTTCCATGTTCATACAGATAGCAGTGTAGATATTTCCATGTTCATACAGATAGAGGTGCTGATATTTCCATGTTTATACAGGTAGCGGTGTACATATTTCCATGCTTATACAGATAGCGGTGTAGATATTTCCATGTTTATACAGATAGCGGTGTAGATATCTCCTTGTTAATACAGATGGCGGTGTAGATATTTATATGTTCATACAGATGGCGGTGCAGATATTTCCATGTTCATACAGATGGCGGTGTAGATATTTCCATATTCATACAGATAGCGGTGTAGTTATTTCCATGTGTAAAGAGATAGCTGTGTAGATATTTCCATGTATATGCAGATAGCAGTGTATATATTTCCATCTATATGCAGATAGCGGTGTAGATATTTCCATGTTCAAACAGATAGCGGTGTAGTTATTTCCATGTTCATACAGATAGCGGTGCAGATATTTCCATGTTCATACTGATAGCAGTGTGGATATTTCCATGTTTATACAAATAGCGGTGAAGATGTATGCATGTTTACACAGATAGCGGTGTGGATATTTCCATGTTCATCCAGAGGGCTGTGTAGATATATCCATGTTCATACAGATAGCGGTGTAGATATTTCCATGTTCATACAGATCACGGTGTAGATTTTTCCATGTTCAACCAGATGGATGTGTAGACATATCCATGTTCATACAGATGGCTGTGAAGGTATTTCCATGTTCATATAGATAGCGGTGTAGATATTTCCATGTTCATACAGATAGCGGTGTAGATATTTCCATGTTCATACAGATGGCTGTGTAGATATATCCATGTTCATACAGATGGCGTTGAAGATATTTCCATGTTCATACAGATAGTGTTGAAGCTATTTCCATGTTCATACAGATATCGGTGTAGATATTTCCATGTTGTACCTATAGCTGTGCTGATATTTCCACGTTTATACAGGTAGCGGTGTAGATATTTCCATGTTTATACAGATAGCGGTGTAGATATTTCCATGTTTATTCAGAAAGCGGTGTAAATATTTCCATGTTTATACAGATAGCGGTGTAGATATCTCCATCTTAATACAGATGGCGGTGTAGATATTTATATGTTCATACAGATGGCGGTGCAGATATTTCCATGTACATACAGATGGCGGTGTAGATATTTCCATGTTCATACAGATAGCGGTGTAGTTATTTCCATGTGTAAAGAGATAGCTGTGTAGATATTGCCATGTATATGCAGATAGCTGTGTAGATATTTCCATTTTCATGCAGGTAGCGGTGTATATATTTCCATCTTCAAACAGATAGCGGTGTAGATATTTCCATGTTCATACAGATAGCGGTGTAGATATTTCCATGTTTATTCAGATAGCGGTGAAGGTGTATGCATGTTTACACAGATAGCGGTGTGGATATTTCCATGTTCATCCAGAGGGCTGTTTAGATATATCCATGTTCACACAGATGGCTGTGAAGATTTTTCCATGTTCATCCAGATGGCTGTGTAGATATATCCATGTTCATACAGATGGCGGTGAAGATATTTCCATGTTCATACAGATAGCGGTGTAGATATTTCCATGTTTATTCAGATAGCGGTGTAGATATTTCCATTTTCATGCAGATAGCGGTGCAGATATTTCCATGTTCATACAGATAGCAGTGTAGATATTTCCATGTTTATACAGATAGCGGTGAAGATGTATGCATGTTTACACAGATAGCGGTGTAGATATTTCCATGTTCATCCAGATGGCTGTGTAGATATATCCATGTTCATACAGATAGCGGTGTAGATATTTCCATGTTCTTACAGATAGCGGTGTAGGTAATTCCATGTTCATCCAGATGGCTGTGTAGATATATCCATGTTCATACAGATAGCGGTGTAGATATTTCCATGTTCATCCAGATAGCGGTGTAGCTATTTCCATGATCATACAGATAACGGTGTAGCTATTTCCATGTTCATACAGATAGCAGTGTAGATATTTCCATGTTCATACAGATAGCGGTGTAGATATTTCCATGTTTATTCAGATAGCGGTGTAGATATCTCCATCTTAATACAGATGGTTGTGTAGATGTTTATATGTTCATACAGATGGCCGTGCAGATATTTCCAATTTCATACAGATGGCGGTGTAGATATTTCCATGTTTATAGAGATAGAGGTGTAGTTATTTCCATGTGTTAAGAGATAGCTGTGTAGATATTTCCATGTATATGCAGATAGCTGTGTAGGTATTTCCATTTTCATGCAGACAGCGGTGTAGATATTTCCATGTTCAAACAGATATCGGTGTAGATATTTCCATGTTCATACAGATAGCGGTGTAGATATTTCCATGTTCATACAGATAGCGGTGTAGATATTTCCATGTTCATACAGATGGCGGTGTAGATATTTCCATGTTCATACAGATAGCGGTGCTGATATTTCCATGTTTATACAGGTAGTGGTGTAGATATTTCCATGTTTATACAGGCAGCGGTGTAGATATTTCCATGTTCATACAGATAGCGCTGTAGATATTTCCATGTTCATACAGATAGCAGTGCTGATATTTCCTTGTTTATACAGATAGCGGTGAAGATGTATGCATGTTTACACAGATAGCGGTGTGGATATTTCCATGTTCATCCAGAGGTCTGTGTAGATATATCCATGTTCATACAGATAGCGGTGTAGATATTTCCATGTTCATACAGATAGCGGTGTAGATATTTCCATGTTCATTCAGATAGCGGTGCTGATATTTCCATGTTCATCCAGATGGCTGTGTAGTTATTTCCATGTTCATACAGATAGTGGTGTAGTTATTTCCATGTTTAAAGAGATAGCTGTGTAGATATTTTAATGTATATGCAGATAGCAGTGTAGATATTTCCATTTTCATGCAGATAGCGGTGTAGTTATTTCCATGTCCAAACAGATAGCGGTGTAGGTATTTCCATGTTCATACAGATAGCGGTGTAGATATTTCCATGTTCATACCGATAGCGGTGCAGATATTTCCATGTTTATACAGATAGTGGTGAAGATGTATGCATGTTTACACAGATAGCTGTGTAGATATTTTAATGTATATGCAGATAGCAGTGTAGATATTTCCATTTTCATGCAGATAGCGGTGTAGTTATTTCCATGTCCAAACAGATAGCGGTGTAGGTATTTCCATGTTCATCCAGATGGCTGTGTAGATATATCCATGTTCATACAGATAGCGGTGTAGATATTTCCATGTTCATACAGATAGCGGTGTAGATATTTCCATGTTCATCCAGATGGCTGTGTAGATATATCCATGTTCATACAGATAGCGGTGTAGATATTTCCATGTTCATACAGATAGCGGTGTAGATATTTCCTTGTTCATACTGATAGCGGTGTAGATATTTCCGTGTTCATTCAGATAGCGTTGTAGATATTTCCATTTTCATACAGATAGCGGTGTAGATATTTCCATGTTCATACAGATAGCGGTGCTGATATTTCCATGTTTATACAGGTAGTGGTGTAGATATTTCCATGTTTATACAGATAGCGGTGTAGATGTTTCCATGTTTATACAGATCGCGGTGTAGATATTTCCATGTTTATACAGATATCGGTGTAGATATCTCCATCTTAATACAGATGGCGGTGTGGATATTTCCATGTTCATACAGATAGCGGTGTAGTTATTTCCATGTGTAGTGATATAGCTGTGTAGAAATTTCCATGTATATGCAGATAGCAGTGTAGATATTTCCATTTTCATGCAGATAGCGGTGTAGATATTTCCATGTTCAAACAGATAGCGGTGTAGATATTTCCAAGTTCATACAGATAGCGGTGTAGATATTTCCATGTTCATACAGATAGTGGTGTAGATATTTCCATGTTTATACAGATAGCGGTGAAGATGTATGCTTGTTTACACAGATAGCGGTGTAGATATTTCCATGTTCATACAGATAGTGGTGTAGATATTTCCATGTTCATCCGGATGGCTGTGTAGATATATCCATGTTCACACAGATAGAGGTGTAGATATTTCCATGTTCATACAGATAGCGGTGCTGATATTTCCATGTTTATACAGGCAGCGGTGTAGCTATTTCCATGTTCCTACAGATAGCGGTGTAGATATTTCCATGTTCATACAGATAGCGGTGCTGATATTTCCATGTTTATACAGGCAGCGGTGTAGATATTTCCATGTTTATACAGATAGCGGTTTAGATATTTCCTTCTTAATACAGATGGCGGTGTATTTATATGTTCGTACATATGGCGGTGTAGATATTTCCATGTTTATACAGATTTCAGTGTAGATATCTCCATCTTAATACAGGTGGCGGTGTAGATATTTATATGTTCATACAGATGGCGGTGCAGATATTTCCATGTTCATACAGATGGCGGTGTAGTTATTTCCATGTTCATACAGATAGTGGTGTAGTTATTTCCATGTGTAAAGAGATAGCAGTGTAGATATTTAAATGTATATGCAGATAGCAGTGTAGATATTTCCATTTTCATGCAGATAGCGTTGTAGTTATTTCCATGTCCAAACAGATAGTGGTGTAGGTATTTCCATGTTCATACAGATACCGGTGCAGATATTTCCATGTTTATACAGGTAGTGGTGAAGTTGTATGCATGTTTACACAGATAGCGGTGTAGATATTTCCATGTTCATCCAGATGGCTGTGTAGATATATCCATGTTCATACAGATAGCGGTGTAGATATTTCCATGTTCATACAGATAGCGGTGTTGATATTTCCATGTTCATCCAGATGGCTGTGTAGATATATCCATGTTGATACAGATAGCGGTGTAGATATTTCCATGTTCATACTGATAGCGGTGTAGATATTTCCGTGTTCATTCAGATAGCGGTGTAGATATTTCCATTTTCATACAGATAGCGGTGTAGATATTTCCATGTTCATACAGATAGCGGTGCTGATATTTCCATGTTTATACAGGTAGCGGTGTAGATATTTCCATGTTTATACAGATAGCGGTGTAGATGTTTCCATGTTTATACAGATAGCGGTGTAGATATTTCCATGTTTATACAGATATCGGTGTAGATATCTCCATCTTAATACAGATGGCGGTGTGGATATTTCCATGTTCATACAGATAGCGGTGTAGTTATTTCCATGTGTAGTGATATAGCTGTGTAGATATTTCCATGTATATGCAGATAGCAGTGTAGATATTTCCATTTTCATGCAGATAGCGGTGTAGATATTTCCATGTTCAAACAGATAGCGGTGTAGATATTTCCAAGTTCATACAGATAGCGGTGTAGATATTTCCATGTTCATACAGATAGTGGTGTAGATATTTCCATGTTTATACAGATAGCGGTGAAGATGTATGCTTGTTTACACAGATAGCGGTGTAGATATTTCCATGTTCATACAGATAGTGGTGTAGATATTTCCATGTTCATCCGGATGGCTGTGTAGATATATCCATGTTCACACAGATAGAGGTGTAGATATTTCCATGTTCATACAGATAGCGGTGCTGATATTCCCATGTTTATACAGGCAGCGGTGTAGCTATTTCCATGTTCCTACAGATAGCGGTGTAGATATTTCCATGTTCATACAGATAGCGGTGCTGATATTTCCATGTTTATACAGGCAGCGGTGTAGATATTTCCATGTTTATACAGATAGCGGTTTAGATATTTCCTTCTTAATACAGATGGTGGTGTATTTATATGTTCGTACATATGGCGGTGTAGATATTTCCATGTTTATACAGATTGCAGTGTAGATATCTCCATCTTAATACAGGTGGCGGTGTAGATATTTATATGTTCATACAGATGGCGGTGCAGATATTTCCATGTTCATACAGATGGCGGTGTAGTTATTTCCATGTTCATACAGATAGTGGTGTAGTTATTTCCATGTGTAAAGAGATAGCTGTGTAGATATTTAAATGTATATGCAGATAGCAGTGTAGATATTTCCATTTTCATGCAGATAGCGGTGTAGTTATTTCCATGTCCAAACAGATAGCGGTGTAGGTATTTCCATGTTCATAGAGATAGCGGTGCAGATATTTCCTTGTTCATACCGATAGCGGTGCAGATATTTCCATGTTTATACAGGTAGTGGTGAAGTTGTATGCATGTTTACACAGATAGCGGTGTAGATATTTCCATGTTCATCCAGATGGCTGTATAGATATATCCATGTTCATACAGATAGCGGTGTAGATATTTCCATGTTCATACAGATAGCGGTGTTGATATTTCCATGTTCATCCAGATGGCTGTGTAGATATATCCATGTTGATACAGATAGCGGTGTAGATATTTCCATGTTCATACAGATAGCGGTGTATCTATTTCCATTTTCATACACATAACGGTGTAGCTATTTCCATGTTCATACAGATAGCAGTGTAGATATTTCCATGTTCATACAGATAGCGGTGTAGATATTTCCATTTTCATACAGAGAGCGGTGCTGATATTTCCGTGTTTATACAGATAGCGGTTTAGATATTTCCTTCTTAATACAGAATGCGGTGTAGATATTTATATGTTCAAACAGATGGCGGTGCAGATATTTCCATGTTCATACAGATGGTGGTGTAGTTATTTCCATGTTTATAGATATAGCGGTGTAGTTATTTCCATGTGTAAAGAGATAGCTTTGTAGATATTTCCATGTATATGCAGATCGCTGTGTAGATATTTCCATTTCCATGCAGATAGCGGTGTAGATATTTCCATGTTCAAACAGATAGCAGTGTAGATATTTCCTTTTTCATACAGATAGCAGTGTAGATATTTCCACGTTTATACAGATAGCGGTGAAGATGTATGAATGTTTACACAGATAGCGGTGTAGATATTTCCATCTTCATACAGATAGTGGTGTAGATATTTCCATGTTCATCCAGATGGCTGTGTAGATATATCCATGTTCATACAGATGGCGGTGAAGATATTTCCATGCTCATACAGATAGCGGTGTAGTTATTTCCATGTGTAAAGAGATAGCTGTGTAGATATTTCCATGTATATGCATATAGCTGTGTAGATATTTCCATTTTCATGCAGATAGTGGTTAAGATATTTCCATGTTCAAACAGATAGCGGTGTAAATATTTCCATGTTCACACAGACGGTGGTGTAGATATTTCCATGTTCAAACAGATAGCGGTGTAGATATTTCCATGTTCATACAGATAGCGGTGTAGATATTTCCATGTTCATACAGATAGCGGTGTAGATATTTCCATGTTTATACAGATAGCAGTGAAGATCTATGCATGTTTACAGAGATAGCGGTGTAGATATTTCCATGTTCATCCAGATGGCTGTGTAGATATATCCATGTTCATACAGATAGCGGTGTAGCTATTTCCATGTTCATACAGATAGCGGTGTAGATATTTCCATGATCATACAGATAGCGGTGTAGATATTTCCATGTTCATACAGATAGCGGTGCTGATATTTCCTTGTTTATACAGGCAGCGGTGTAGATATTTCCATGTTTATACAGATAGCGGTTTAGATATTTCCTTCTTAATACAGATGGCGGTGTAGGTATTTATATGTTCATACAGATTTCGGTGTAGATATTTCCATGTTTATACAGATATCAGTGTAGATATCTCCATCTTAATACAGATGGCGGTGTAGATATTTATATGTTCATAAAGATGGCGGTGCAGATATTTCCGTGTTCATACAGATGGCGGTGTAGATATTTCCATGTTCAAACAGATAGCGGTGTAGTTATTTCCATGTGTAAAGAGATAGCTGTGCAGATATTTAAATGAATATGCAGACAGCAGTGTAGATATTTCCATTTTCATGCAGATAGCGGTGTAGATATTTCCATGTTCAAACAGATAGCAGTGTAGATATTTCCATGCTCATACAGATAGCGGTGTGGATATTTCCATGTTCATACAGATAGTGGTGTAGATATTTCCATGTTTATACAGATAGCGGTGAAGTTCTATGCATGTTTACACAGATAGCGGTGTAGATATTTCCATGTTCATCCAGAGGGCTGTGTAGATATATCCATGTTCATACAGATAGCGGTGTAGATATTTCCATGTTCATACAGATAGCGGTGTAGATATTTCCATGTTCATCCAGATGGCTGTGTAGATATATCCATGTTCATACAGATAGCGTTGTAGATATTTCCATGTTCAGACAGATAGTGGTGTAGCTATTTCCATGTTCATACAGATAACGGTGTAGATATTTCCATGTTCATACAGAAAGCAGTGTAGATATTTCCATGTTCATACAGATAGCGATGTAGATATTTCCATGTTCATACAGATAGCGGTGCTGATATTTCCATGTTTATACAGGCAGCGGTGTAGCTATTTCCATGTTTATACAGATAGCGGTTTAGATATTTCCTTCTTAATACAGATGGCGGTGTAGATATTTATATGTTCATAGAGACGGCGGTGCAGATATTTCCATGTTCATACAGATAGCAGTGTAGATATTTCCATGTTCATACAGATAGCGGTGTAGATATTTCCATGGTTATACAGATAGCGTTGTAGATATTTCCATGTTTATACAGATAGCGGTGTAGATATTTCCATGTTTATTCAGATAGCGGTGTAGATATCTCCATCTTAATACAGATGGCGGTGTAGATATTTATATGTTCATACAGATGGCGGTGCAGATATTTCCATGTTCATACAGATGGCGGTTTAGATATTTCCATGTTCATACAGATAGCGGTGTAGTTATTTCCATGTGTAAAGGGATAGCTGTGTAGATATTTCCATGTATATGCAGATAGCTGTGTAGATATTTCCATTTTCATGCAGATAGCGGTGTATGTATTTCCATCTTCAAACAGATAGCGGTGTAGATATTTCCATGCTCATACAGATAGCGGTGTAGATATTTCCATGTTTATACAGATAGCGGTGAAGATGTATGTATGTTTACACAGATAGCGGTGTGGATATTTCCATGTTCATCCATAGGGCTGTGTGGATATATCCATGTTCATACAGATAGCGGTGTAGATATTTACTTGTTCATACTGATAGCGGTGTAGATATTTCCATGTTCATTCAGATAGCGGTGTAGATATTTCCATGTTCATACAGATAGCGGTGTAGATATTTCCATGTTCATACAGATAGCGGTGCTGATATTTCCATGTTTATACAGGTAGCGGTGTAGATGTTTCCTTGTTTATACAGATAGCGGTGTAGATATTTCCATGTTTATACATATATCGGTGTAGATATCTCCATCTTCATACAGATGGCGGTGTAGATATTTATATGTTCATACAGATGGCGGTGCAGATATTTCCATGTTCATACAGATGGCGGTGTGGATATTTCCATGTTCATACAGATAGTGGTGTAGTTATTTCCATGTGTAGTGATATAGCTGTGTAGATATTTCCATGTATATGCAGATAGCAGTGTAGATATTTCCATTTTCATGCAGATAGCGGTGTAGATATTTCCATGTTCAAACAGATAGCGGTGTAGATATTTCCATGTTCATACAGATAGCGGTGTAGATATTTCCATGTTCATACAGATAGCGGTGTAGATATTTCCATGTTTATACAGATAGCGGTGAAGATGTATGCTTGTTTACACAGATAGCTGTGAAGATATTTCCATGTTCATACAGATAGTGGTGTAGATATTTCCATGTTCATCCAGATGGCTGTGTTGATATATCCATGTTCATACAGATAGAGGTGTAGATATTTCCATGTTCATACAGATAGCGGTGCTGATATTTCCATGTTTATACAGGCAGCGGTGTAGCTATTTCCATGTTCCTACAGATAGCGGTGTAGATATTTCCATGTTCATACAGATAGCGGTGCTGATATTTCCATGTTTATACAGGCAGCGGTGTAGATATTTCCATGTTTATACAGATAGTGGTTTAGATATTTCCTTCTTAATACAGATGGCGGTGTATTTATATGTTCGTACATATGGCGGTGTAGATATTTCCATGTTTATACAGATTGCAGTGTAGATATCTCCATCTTAATACAGGTGGCGGTGTAGATATTTATATGTTCATACAGATGGCGGTGCAGATATTTCCATGTTCATACAGATGGCGGTGTAGTTATTTCCATGTTCATACAGATAGTGGTGTAGTAATTTCCATGTGTAAAGAGATAGCTGTGTAGATATTTAAATGTATATGCAGATAGCAGTGTAGATATTTCCATTTTCATGCAGATAGCGGTGTAGTTATTTCCATGTCCAAACAGATAGCGGTGTAGGTATTTCCATGTTCATACAGATAGCGGTGCAGATATTTCCATGTTCATACCGATAGCAGTGCAGATATTTCCATGTTTATACAGATAGTGGTGAAGATGTATGCATGTTTACACAGATAGCGGTGTAGATATTTCCATGTTCATCCAGATGGCTGTGTAGATATATCCATGTTCATACAGATAGCGGTGTAGATATTTCCATGTTCATACAGATAGCGGTGTAGATATTTCCATGTTCATCCAGATGGCTGTGTAGATATATCCATGTTGATACAGATAGCGGTGTAGATATTTCCATGTTCATACAGATAGCGGTGTAGCTATTTCCATTTTCATACACATAACGGTGTAGCTATTTCCATGTTCATACAGATAGCAGTGTAGATATTTCCATGTTCATACAGATAGCGGTGTAGATATTTCCATTTTCATACAGAGAGCGGTGCTGATATTTCCGTGTTTATACAGATAGCGGTTTAGATATTTCCTTCTTAATACAGAATGCGGTGTAGATATTTATATGTTCAAACAGATGGCGGTGCAGATATTTCCATGTTCATACAGATGGTGGTGTAGATATTTCCATGTTTATAGATATAGCGGTGTAGTTATTTCCATGTGTAAAGAGATAGCTTTGTAGATATTTCCATGTATATGCAGATCGCTGTGTAGATATTTCCATTTTCATGCAGATAGCGGTGTAGATATTTCCATGTTCAAATAGATAGAAGTGTAGATATTTCTTTTTTCATACAGATAGCAGTGTAGATATTTCCACGTTTATACAGATAGCGGTGAAGATGTACGCATGTTTACACAGATAGCGGTGTAGATGTTTCCATCTTCATACAGATAGCGGTGTAGATATTTCCATGTTCATCCAGATGGCTGTGTAGATATATCCATGTTCATACAGATGGCGGTGAAGATATTTCCATGCTCATACAGATAGCGGTGTAGTTATTTCCATGTGTAAAGAGATAGCTGTGTAGATATTTCCATGTATATGCAGATAGCTGTGTAGATATTTCCATTTTCATGCAGATAGCGGTTAAGATATTTCCATGTTCAAACAGATAGCGGTGTAGATATTTCCATGTTCACACAGACGGTGGTGTAGATATTTCCATGTTCATACAGATAGCGGTGCTGATATTTCCATGTTTATACAGGTAGTGGTGTAGATATTTCCATGTTTATACAGATAGCGGTGTAGATATTTCCATGTTTATACAGATAGCGGAGGAGATATTTCCATGTTTATACAGATAGCAGTGTAGATATCTCCATCTTAATACAGATGGCGGTGTAGATATTTATATGTTCATACAGATGGCGGTGCAGATATTTCCATGTTCATACAGATGGCGGTGTAGATATTTCCATGTTCATACAGATAGCGGTGTAGTTATTTCCATGTGTAAAGAGATAGCTGTGTAGATATTTAAATGTATATGCAGATAGCAGTGTAGATATTTCCATTTTCATGCAGATAGCGGTGTAGATATTTCCATGTTCAAACAGATAGCGGTGTAGATATTTCCATGTTCATACAGATAGCGGTGTAGATATTTCCATGTTCATACAGATAGCGGTGTATATATTTCCATGTTTATACAGATAGCGGTGAAGATCTATGCATGTTTACAGAGATAGCGGTGTAGATATTTCCATGTTCATCCAGATGGCTGTGTAGATATATCCATGTTCATACAGATAGCGGTGTAGCTATTTCCATGTTCATACAGATAGCGGTGTAGATATTTCCATGATCATACAGATAGCGGTGTAGATATTTCCATGTTCATACAGATAGCGGTGCTGATATTTCCTTGTTTATACAGGCAGCGGTGTAGATATTTCCATGTTTATACAGATAGCGGTTTAGATATTTCCTTCTTAATACAGATGGCGGTGTAGATATTTATATGTTCATACAGATTTCGGTGTAGATATTTCCATGTTTATACGGATATCAGTGTAGATATCTCCATCTTAATACAGATGGCGGTGTAGATATTTATATGTTCATACAGATGGCGGTGCAGATATTTCCGTGTTCATACAGATGGCGGTGTAGATATTTCCATGTTCAAACAGATAGCGGTGTAGTTATTTCCATGTGTAAAGAGATAGCTGTGCAGATATTTAAATGAATATGCAGATAGCAGTGTAGATATTTCCATTTTCATGCAGATAGCGGTGTAGATATTTCCATGTTCAAACAGATAGCAGTGTAGATATTTCCATGCTCATACAGATAGCGGTGTGGATATTTCCAGGTTCATACAGATAGCGGTGCTGATATTTCCATGTTTATACATGTAGCGGTGTAGATATTTCCATGTTTATGCAGATAGCGGTGTAGATATTTCCATGTTTATACAGATAGCGGTGTAGATATTTCCATGTTTATTCAGATAGCGGTGTAGATATCTCCATCTTAATAGAGATGGCGGTGTAGATATTTATATGTTCATACAGATGGCGGTGCAGATATTTCCATGTTCATGCAGATGGCGGTGTAGATATTTCCATGTTCATACAGATAGCGGTGTAGTTATTTCATGTGTAAAGAGATAGCTGTGTAGATATTTCCATCTATAGGCAGATAGCTGTGTAGATATTTCCATTTTCATGCAGATAGCGGTGTATATATTTCCATCTTCAAACAGATAGCGGTGTAGGTATTTCCATGTTCATAGAGATAGCGGTATAGATATTTACATGTTTCCACAGATAGCGGTGAAGATGTATGCATGTTTACACAGATAGCGGTGTGGATATTTCCATGTTCATCCAGAGGGCTGTGTAGATATATCCATGTTTATACAGATAGCGGTGTAGATATTTCCATGTTCATAAAGATAGCAGTGTAGATATTTCCATGTTCATACAGACAGCGGTGCTGATATTTCCATGTTTATACAGGTAGCGGTGTAGATATTTCCATGTTTATACAGATAGCGGTGTAGATATTTCCATGTTTATACAGATAGCGGTGTAGATATTTCCATGTTTATACAGATAGCGGTGTAGATATCTCCATCTTAATACAGATGGCGGTGTAGATATTTATATGTTCATACAGATGGCGGTGCAGATATTTCCATGTTCATACAGATGGCGGTGTAGATATTTCCATGTTCATACAGATAGCGGTGTAGTTATTTCCATGTGTAAAGAGATAGCTGTGTAGATATTTACATGTATATGCAGATAGCAGTGTAGATATTTCCATTTTCATGCAGATAGCGGTGTAGATATTTCCATGTTCAAACAGATAGCGGTGTAGATATTTCCATGTTCATACAGATAGCGGTGCAGATATTTCCATGTTCATACAGATAGCAGTGTAGATATTTCCATGTTTATACACATAGCGGTGAAGATGTATGCATGTTTACACAGATAGCGGTGTAGATATTTCCATGTTCATCCAGATGGCTGTGTAGATATATCCATGTTCATACAGATAGCGGTGTAGATATTTCCATGCTCATACAGATAGCGGTGTAGTTATTTCCATGTGTAAAGAGATAGCTGTGTAGATATTTCCATGTATATGCAGATAGCTGTGTAGATATTTCCATTTTCATGCAGATAGCGGTTAAGATATTTCCATGTTCAAACAGATAGCGGTGTAGATATTTCCATGTTCACACAGACGGTGGTGTAGATATTTCCATGTTCATACAGATAGCGGTGCTGATATTTCCATGTTTATACAGGTAGTGGTGTAGTATTTCCATGTTTATACAGATAGCGGTGTAGATATTTCCATGTTTATACAGATAGCGGTGGAGATATTTCCATGTTTATACAGATAGCAGTGTAGATATCTCCATCTTAATGCAGATGGCGGTGTAGATATTTATATGTTCATACAGATGGCGGTGCAGATATTTCCATGTTCATACAGATGGCGGTGTAGATATTTCCATGTTCATACAGATAGCGGTGTAGTTATTTCCATGTGTAAAGAGATAGCTGTGTAGATATTTAAATGTATATGCAGATAGCAGTGTAGATATTTCCATTTTCATGCAGATAGCGGTGTAGATATTTCCATGTTCAAACAGATAGCGGTGTAGATATTTCCATGTTCATACAGATAGCGGTGTAGATATTTCCATGTTCATACAGATAGCGGTGTAGATATTTCCATGTTTATACAGATAGCGGTGAAGATCTATGCATGTTTACAGAGATAGCGGTGTAGATATTTCCATGTTCATCCAGATGGCTGTGTAGATATATCCATGTTCATACAGATAGCGGTGTAGCTATTTCCATGTTCATACAGATAGCGGTGTAGATATTTCCATGATCATACAGATAGCGGTGTAGATATTTCCATGTTCATACAGATAGCGGTGCTGATATTTCCTTGTTTATACAGGCAGCGGTGTAGATATTTCCATGTTTATACAGATAGCGGTTTAGATATTTCCTTCTTAATACAGATGGCGGTGTAGATATTTATATGTTCATACAGATTTCGGTGTAGATATTTCCATGTTTATACGGATATAAGTGTAGATATCTCCATCTTAATACAGATGGCGGTGTAGATATTTATATGTTCATACAGATGGCGGTGCAGATATTTCCGTGTTCATACAGATGGCGGTGTAGATATTTCCATGTTCAAACAGATAGCGGTGTAGTTATTTCCATGTGTAAAGAGATAGCTGTGCAGATATTTAAATGAATATGCAGATAGCAGTGTAGATATTTCCATTTTCATGCAGATAGCGGTGTAGATATTTCCATGTTCAAACAGATAGCAGTGTAGATATTTCCATGCTCATACAGATAGCGGTGTGGATATTTCCAGGTTCATACAGATAGCGGTGCTGATATTTCCATGTTTATACATGTAGCGGTGTAGATATTTCCATGTTTATGCAGATAGCGGTGTAGATATTTCCATGTTTATACAGATAGCGGTGTAGATATTTCCATGTTTATTCAGATAGCGGTGTAGATATCTCCATCTTAATAGAGATGGCGGTGTAGATATTTATATGTTCATACAGATGGCGGTGCAGATATTTCCATGTTCATGAAGATGGCGGTGTAGATATTTCCATGTTCATACAGATAGCGGTGTAGTTATTTCATGTGTAAAGAGATAGCTGTGTAGATATTTCCATCTATAGGCAGATAGCTGTGTAGATATTTCCATTTTCATGCAGATAGCGGTGTATATATTTCCATCTTCAAACAGATAGCGGTGTAGGTATTTCCATGTTCATAGAGATAGCGGTATAGATATTTACATGTTTCTACAGATAGCGGTGAAGATGTATGCATGTTTACACAGATAGCGGTGTGGATATTTCCATGTTCATCCAGAGGGCTGTGTAGATATATCCATGTTTATACAGATAGCGGTGTAGATATTTCCATGTTCATAAAGATAGCAGTGTAGATATTTCCATGTTCATACAGACAGCGGTGCTGATATTTCCATGTTTATACAGGTAGCGGTGTAGATATTTCCATGTTTATACAGATAGCGGTGTAGATATTTCCATGTTTATACAGATAGCGGTGTAGATATTTCCATGTTTATACAGATAGCGGTGTAGATATCTCCATCTTAATACAGATGGCGGTGTAGATATTTATATGTTCATACAGATGGCGGTGCAGATATTTCCATGTTCATACAGATGGCGGTGTAGATATTTCCATGTTCATACAGATAGCGGTGTAGTTATTTCCATGTGTAAAGAGATAGCTGTGTAGATATTTCCATGTATATGCAGATAGCAGTGTAGATATTTCCATTTTCATGCAGATAGCGGTGTAGATATTTCCATGTTCAAACAGATAGCGGTGTAGATATTTCCATGTTCATACAGATAGCGGTGCAGATATTTCCATGTTCATACAGATAGCAGTGTAGATATTTCCATGTTTATACACATAGCGGTGAAGATGTATGCATGTTTACACAGATAGCGGTGTAGATATTTCCATGTTCATCCAGATGGCTGTGTAGATATATCCATGTTCATACAGATAGCGGTGTAGATATTTCCATGTTCATACAGATAGCGGTGTAGTTATTTCCATGTGTAAAGAGATAGCTGTGTAGATATTTCCATCTATATGCAGATAGCTGTGTAGATATTTCCCTTTTCATGCAGATAGCTGTGTATATATTTCCATCTTCAATCAGATAGCGGTGTAGATATTTCCATGTTCATAGAGATAGCGGTGTAGATATTTCCATGTTTATACAGATAGCGGTGAAGATGTATGCATGTTTACACAGATAGCGGTGTAGAGATTTCCATGTTCATCCAGAGGGCTGTGTACGTATATCCATGTTCATACAGATAGCGGTGTAGATATTTCCATGTTCATACAGATAGCGGTGTAGATATTTCCATGTTCATACAGATAGCGGTGCTGATATTTCCATGTTTATACAGGTAGTGGTGTAGATATTTCCATGTTTATACAGATAGCGGTGTTGATATTTCCATGTTTATACAGATAGCGGTGTTGATATTTCCATGTTTATGCAGATAGCGGTGTAGATATCTCCATCTTAATACAGATGGCGGTGTAGATATTTATATGTTCATACAGATGGCGGTGCAGATATTTCCATGTTCATACAGATGGCGGTGAAGATATTTCCATGTTTATAGAGATAGCGGTGTAGTTATTTCCATGTGTAAAGAGATAGCTGTGTAGATATTTCCATCTATATGCAGATAGCTGTGTAGATATTTCCATTTTCATGCAGATAGCGGTGTATATATTTCCATCTTGAAACAGATAGCGGTGTAGATATTTCCATATTCATAAGGATAGCAGTGTAGATATTTCCATGTTTATACAGATAGCGGTGAAGATGTATGCATGTTTACACAGATAGCGGTGTGGATATTTCCATGTTCATCCAGAGGGCTGTGTAGATATATCCATGTTCATACAGATAGCGGTGTAGATATTTCCATGTTCATACAGATAACGGTGTAGATATTTCCATGTTCATACAGATAGTGGTGCTGATATTTCCATGTTTATACAGGTAGCGGTGTAGATATTTCCATGTTTATACAGATAGCGGTGTAGATATTTCCATGTTTACACAGATAGCGGTGTAGATATTTCCATGTTTATACAAATAGCGGTGTACATATCTCCATCTTAATACAGATGGCGGTGTAGATATTTATATGTTCATACAGATGGCGGTGCAGATATTTCCATGTTCATACAGATGGCGGTGTAGATATTTCCATGTTCATACAGATGGCGGTGTAGATATTTCCATGTTTATACAGATAGCGGTTTAGATATTTCCTTCTTAATACAGATGGCGGTGTAGATATTTATATGTTCATACAGATGGCGGTGCAGATATTTCCATGTTCATAAAGATGGCGGTGTAGATATTTCCATGTTTATAGATATAGCGGTGTAGTTATTTCCATGTGTAAAGAGATAGCTGTGTAGATATTTCCATGTATATGCAGATAGCTTTGAAGATATTTCCATTTTCATGCAGATAGCGGTGTAGATATTTCCATGTTCAAACAGATAGCGGTGTAGATATTTCCAGGTTCATACAGATAGCGGTGCTGATACTTCCATGTTTATACAGGCAGCGGTGTAGATATTTCCATGTTTATACAGATAGCGGTTTAGATATTTCCTTCTTAATACAGATGGCGGTGTATTTATATGTTCATACAGATGGCGGTGTAGATATTTCCATGTTTATACAGATAGCAGTGTAGATATCTCCATCTTAATACAGATGGCTGTGTAGATATTTATATGTTCATACAGATGGCGGTGCAGATATTTCCATGTTCATACAGATGGCGGTGTAGTTATTTCCATGTTCATACAGATAGTGGTGTAGTTATTTCCATGTGTAAAGAGATAGCTGTGTAGATATTTAAATGTATATGCAGATAGCAGTGTAGATATTTCCATTTTCATGCAGATAGCGGTGTAGATATTTCCATGTCCAAACAGATAGCGGTGTAGGTATTTCCATGTTCATACAGATAGCGGTGTTGATATTTCCATCTTCATACCGATAGCGGTGCAGATATTTCCATGTTTATACAGATAGTGGTGAAGATGTATGCATGTTTACACAGATAGCGGTGTAGAATTTTCCATGTTCATCCAGATGGCTGTGTAGATATATCCATGTTCATACAGATAGAGGTGTAGATATTTCCATGTTCATACAGATAGCGGTGTAGATATTTCCATGTTCATCCAGAAGGCTGTGTAGATATATCCATGTTCATACAGATAGCGGTGTAGATATTTCCAAGTTCATACAGATAGCGGTGTAGCTATTTCCACTTTCATACACATAACGGTGTAGCTATTTCCATGTTCATACAGATAGCAGTGTAGATAATTCCATGTTCATACAGATAGCGGTGTAGATATTTCCATTTTCATACAGAGAGCGGTGCTGATATATCCGTGTTTATACAGATAGCAGTTTAGATATTTCCTTTTTAATACAGATGGCAGTGTAGATATTTATATGTTCAAACAGATGGCGGTGCAGATATTTCCATGTTCATACAAATGGTGGTGTAGATATTTCCATGTTTATAGATATAGCGGTGTAGTTATTTCCATGTGTAAAGAGATAGCTGTGTAGATATTTCCATGTATATGCAGATAGCTTTGTAGATATTTCCATTTTCATGCAGATAGCGGTGTAGATATTTCCATGTTCAAACAGATAGTGGTGTAGATATTTCCATGTTCATTCAGATAGCTTTGTAGATATTTCCATGTTCATACAGATAGCGGTGTAGATATTTCAATGTTCATACAGATAGCGGTGTAGAAATTTCCAGGTTCATACAGATAGCGGTGCTGATATTTCCATGTTTATACAGGTAGTGGTGTAGATATTTCCATGTTTATACAGATAGCGGTTTAGTTATTTCCATGTTTATACAGATAGCGGTGTAGATATTTCCATGTTTATTCAGATAGCGGTGTAGATATCTCCATCTTAATAGAGATGGCGGTGTAGATATTTATATGTTCATACAGATGGCGGTGCAGATATTTCCATGTTCATACAGATGGCGGTGTAGATATTTCCATGTTCATACAGATAGCGGTGTAGTTATTTCCATGTGTAAAGAGATAGCTGTGTAGATATTTCCATATATATGCAGATAGCTGTGTAGATATTTCCATTTTCATGCAGATAGCGGTGTATATATTTCCATCTTCAAACAGATAGCGGTGTAGATATTTCCATGTTCACAGAGATAGCGGTGTAGATATTTCCATGTTTATACAGATAGTGGTGAAGATGTATGCATGTTTACACAGATAGCGATGTGGATATTTCCATGTTCATCCAGAGGGCTGTGTAGATATATCCATGTTCATACAGATAGCGGTGTAGATATTTCCATGTTCATACAGATAGCAGTGTAGATATTTCCATGTTCATACAGATAGCGGTGCTGATATTTCCATGTTTATACAGGTAGCGGTGTAGATATTTCCATGTTTATACAGATAGCGGTGTAGATATTTCCATGTTTATACAGATAGCGGTGTAGATATTTCCATGTTTATACAGATAGCCGTGTAGATATCTCCATCTTAATACAGATGGCGGTGTAGATATTTATATGTTCATACAGATGGCGGTGCAGATATTTCCATGTTCATACAGATGGCGGTGTAGATATTTCCATGTTCATACAGATAGCGGTGTAGTTATTTCCATGTGTAATGAGATAGCTGTGTAGATATTTCCATGTGTATGCAGATAGCAGTGTAGATATTTCCATCTATATGCAGATAGCGGTGTAGATATTTCCATGTTCATACAGATAGCGGTGTAGATATTTTCATGTTCATACAGAAAGCGGTGCAGATATTTCCATGTTCATACAGATAGCAGTGTAGATATTTCCATGTTTATACAGATAGCGGTGAAGATGTATGCATGTTTACACAGATAGCGGTGTAGATATTTCCATGTTCATCCAGATGGCTGTGTAGATATATCCATGTTCATACAGATAGCGGTGTAGATATTTCCATGTTCATACAGATAGCGGTGCTGGTATTTCCATGTTCATCCAGATGGCTGTGTAGTTATTTCCATGTTCATACAGATAGTGGTGTAGTTATTTCCATGTGTAAAGAGATAGCTGTGTAGATATTTAAATGTATATGCAGATAGCAGTGTAGATATTTCCATTTTCATGCAGATAGCGGTGTAGTTATTTCCATGTCCAAACAGATAGCGGTGTCGGTATTTCCATGTTCATACAGATAGCGGTGTAGGTATTTCCATGTTCATACCGATAGCGGTGCAGATATTTCCATGTTTATACAGATAGTGGTGAAGATGTATGCATGTTTACACAGATAGCGGTGTAGATATTTCCATGTTCATTCAGATGGCTGTGTAGATATATCCATGCTCCTACAGATAGCGGTTTAGATATTTAGATGTTCATACAGATGGCGGAGTAGATATTTCCATGTTCATCCAGATGGCTGTGTAGATATATCTATGTTCATACAGATAGCGGTGTAGATATTTCCATGTTCATACAGATAGCTGTGTAGCTATTTCCATTTTCATACACAAAACGGTGTAGCTATTTCCATGTTCATACAGATAGCAGTGTAGATATTTCCATGTTCATACAGATAGCGGTGTAGATATTTCCATTTTCATACAGAGAGCGGTGCTGATATTTCCGTGTTTATACAGATAGCGGTTTAGATATTTCCTTCTTAATACAGATGGCGGTGTAGATATTTATATGTTCATCCAGATGGCTGTGTAGATATATCCATGTTCATACAGATAGCGGTGTAGATATTTCCATGTTCATACAGATAGCGGTGTAGATATTTCCATGTTCATCCAGATGGCTGTGTAGATATATCCATGTTCATACAGACAGCGGTGTAGATATTTCCATGTTCAGACAGATAGTGGTGTAGCTATTTCCATGTTCATACAGATAACGGTGTAGATATTTCCATGTTCATACAGAAAGCAGTGTAGATATTTCCATGTTCATACAGATAGCGATGTAGATATTTCCATGTTCATACAGATAGCGGTGCTGATATTTCCATGTTTATACAGGCAGCGGTGTAGATATTTCCATGTTTATACAGATAGCGGTTTAGATATTTCCTTCTTAATACAGATGGCGGTGTAGATATTTATATGTTCATAGAGACGGCGGTGCAGATATTTCCATGTTCATACAGATAGCAGTGTAGATATTTCCATGTTCATACAGATTGCGGTGTAGATATTTCCATGGTTATACAGATAGCGTTGTAGATATTTCCATGTTTATACAGATAGCGGTGTAGATATTTCCATGTTTATCCAGATAGCGGTGTAGATATCTACATCTTAATACAGATGGCGGTGTAGATATTTATATGTTCATACAGATGGCGGTGCAGATATTTCCATGTTCATACAGATGGCGGTGTAGATATTTCCATGTTCATACAGATAGCGGTGTAGTTATTTCCATGTGTAAAGAGATAGCTGTGTAGATATTTCCATGTATATGCAGATAGCTGTGTAGATATTTCCATTTTCATGCAGATAGCGGTGTATGTATTTCCATCTTCAAACAGATAGCGGTGTAGATATTTCCATGTTCATACAGATAGCGGTGTAGATATTTCCATGTTTATACAGATAGCGGTGAAGATATATGTATGTTTACACAGATAGCGGTGTGGATATTTCCATGTTCATCCAGAGGGCTGTGTAGAAATATCCATGTTCATACAGATAGCGGTGTAGATATTTCCTTGTTCATACTGATAGCGGTGTAGATATTTCCATGTTCATTCAGATAGCGGTGTAGATATTTCCATGTTCATGCAGATAGCGGTGTAGATATTTCCATGTTCATACAGATAGCGGTGCTGATATTTCCATGTTTATACAGGTAGCGGTGTAGATATTTCCATGTTTATACAGACAGCGGTGTAGATATTTCCATGTTTACAGATAGCGGTGCAGATATTTCCATGTTTATACAGATAGCGGTGTAGATATCTCCATCTTAATACAGATGGCGGTGTAGATATTTATATGTTCATACAGATGGTGGTGCAGATATTTCCATGTTCATGCAGATGGCGGTGTGGATATTTCCATGTTCATACAGATACCGGTGTAGTTATTTCCATGTGTAGTGATATAGCTGTGTAGATATTTCCATGTATATGCAGATAGCAGTGCAGATATTTCCATGTATATGCAGATAGCAGTGTAGATATTTCCATTTTCATGCAGATAGCGGTGTAGATATTTCCATGTTCAAACAGATAGCGGTGTAGATATTTCCATGTTCATACAGATAGCGGTGTAGATATTTCCATGTTCATACAGATAGCGGTGTAGATATTTCCATGTTTATACAGATAGCGGTGAAGATGTATGCTTGTTTACACAGATAGCGGTGTAGATATTTCCATGTTCATACAGATAGTGGTGTAGATATTTCCATGTTCCTCCAGATGGCTGTGTAGATATATCCATGTTCATACAGATAGTGGAGTAGATATTTCCTTGTTCATACAGATAGCGGTGCTGATATTTCCTTGTTTATACAGGCAGCGGTGTAGCTATTTCCATGTTCCTACAGATAGCGGTGTAGATATTTCCATGTTCATACAGATAGCGGTGCTGATATTTCCATGTTTATACAGGCAGCGGTGTAGATATTTCCATGATTATACAGATAGCGGTTTAGATATTTCCTTCTTAATACAGATGGCAGTGTATTTATATGTTCATACAGATGGCGGAGTAGATATTTCCATGTTTATACAGATAGCAGTGTAGATATCTCCATCTTAATACAGGTGGCGGTGTAGATATTTATATGTTCATACAGATGGCGGTTCAGATATTTCCATGTTCATACAGATGGCGGTGTAGTTATTTCCATGCTCATACAGATAGTGGTGTAGTTATTTCCATGTGTAAAGACATAGCTGTGTAGATATTTAAATGTATATGCAGATAGCAGTGTAGATATTTCCATTTTCATGCAGATAGCGGTGTAGTTATTTCAATGTCCAAACAGATAGCGGTGTAGGTATTTCCTTGTTCATACAGATAGCTGTGCAGATATTTCCATGTTCATACCGAGAGCGGTGCAGATATTTCCATGTTTATACAGATAGTGGTGAAGATGTATGCATGTTTACACAGATAGCGGTGTAGATATTTCCATGTTCATCCAGATGGCTGTGTAGATATATCCATGTTCATACAGATAGCGGTGTAGATATTTCCATGTTCATACAGATAGCGGTGTAGCTATTTCCATTTTCATACACATAACGGTGTAGCTATTTCCATGTTCATACAGATAGCAGTGTAGATATTTCCATGTTCATACAGATAGCCGTGTAGATACTTCCATTTTCATACAGAGAGCGGTGCTGATATTTCCGTGTTCATACAGATAGCGGTTTAGATATGTCCTTCTTTATACAGATGGCGGTGTAGATATTTATATGTTCAAAGAGATGGCGGTGCAGATATTTCCATGTTCATACAGATGGTGGTGTAGATATTTCCATGTTTATAGATATAGCGGTGTAGTTATTTCCATGTGTAAAGAGATAGCTGTGAAGATATTTCCATGTATATGCAGATAGCTTTGTAGATATTTCCATTTTCATGCAGATAGCGGTGTAGATATTTACATGTTCAAACAGATAGCGGTGTGGATATTTCCATGTTCATGCAGATAGCGGTGTAGATATTTCCATGTTCATACAGATAGCGGTGTAGATATTTCCAGGTTCATACAGATAGCGGTGCTGATATTTCCATGTTTATACAGGTAGCGGTGTAGATATTTCCATGTTTATACAGATAGCGGTGTAGATATTTCCATGTTTATACAGATAGCGGTGTAGATATTTCCATGTTTATTCAGATAGCCGTGTAGATATCTCCATCTTAATAGAGATGACGGTGTAGATATTTATATGTTCATACAGATGGCGGTGCAGAAATTTTCATGTTCATACAGATGGCGGTGTAGATATTTCCATGTTCATACAGATAGCGGTGTAGTTATTTCCATGTGTAAAGAGAAATCTGTGTAGATATTTCCATCTATATGCAGATAGCTGTGTAGATATTTCCATTTTCATGCAGATAGCGGTGTATATATTTCCATCTTCAAACAGATAGCGGTGTAGATATTTCCATGTTCATAGAGATAGCGGTGTAGATATTTCCATGTTTATACAGATAGCGGTGAAGATGTTTGCATGTTTACACAGATAGCGGTGTGGATATTTCCATGTTCATCCAGAGGGCTGTGTAGATATATCCATGTTCATACAGATAGCGGTGTAGATATTTCCATGTTCATACAGATAGCAGTGTATATATTTCCATGTTCATACAGATAGCGGTGCTGATATTTCCATGTTTATACAGGTAGCGGTGTAGATATTTCCATGTTTATACAGATAGCGGTGTAGATATTTCCATGTTTATACAGATAGCGGTGTAGATATTTCCATGTTTATACAGATAGCGGTGTAGATATCTCCATCTTAATACAGATGGCGGTGTAGATATTTATATGTTCATACAGATGGCGGTGCAGATATTTCCATGTTCATACAGATGGCGGTGTAGATATTTCCATGTTCATACAGACAGCGGTGTAGTTATTTCCATGTGTAAAGAGATAGCTGTGTAGATATTTCAAGTATATGCAGATAGCAGTGTAGATATTTCCATTTTCATGCAGATAGCGGTGTAGATATTTCCATGTTCAAACAGATAGCAGTGTAGATATTTCCATGTTCATACAGATAGCGGTGCAGATATTTCCATGTTCATACAGATAGCAGTGTAGATATTTCCATGTTTATACAGATAGCGGTGAAGATGTATGCATGTTTACACAGATAGCGGTGTAGGTATTTCCATGTTCATCCAGATGGCTGTGTAGATATATCCATGTTCATACAGATAGCGGTTTAGATATTTCCATGTTCATACAGATAGCGGTGTAGTTATTTCCATGTGTAAAGAGATTGCTGTGTAGATATTTCCATCTATATGCAGATAGCTGTGTAGATATTTCCATTTTCATGCAGATAGCGATGTATATAATTCCATCTTCAAACAGATAGCGGTGTAGATATTTCCATGTTCATACAGATAGCGGTGTAGATATTTCCATGTTTATACAGATAGCGGTGAAGATGTATGCATGTTTACACAGATTGCGGTGTGGATGTTTCCATGTTCATCCAGAGGGCTGTGTAGATATATCCATGTTCATACAGATAGCGGTGTAGATATTTCCATGTTCATACAGATAGCGGTGTAGGTATTTCCATGTTCATACCGATAGCGGTGCTGATATTTCCATGTTCATTCAGATAGCGGTGTAGATATTTCAATGTGTAAAGAGATAGCTGTGTAGATATTTCCATCTATATGCAGATAGCTGTGTAGATATTTCCATTTTCATGCAGATAGCTGTGTATATATTTCCATCTTCAAACAGATAGCGGTGTAGATATTTCCATGTTCATAGAGATAGCGGTGTAGATATTTCCATGTTTATACAGATAGCGGTGAAGATGTATGCATGTTTACACAGACAGCGGTGTAGAGATTTCCATGTTCATCCAGAGGGCTGTGTACGTATATCCATGTTCATACAGATAGCGGTGTAGATATTTCCATGTTCATACAGATAGCGTTGTAGATATTTCCATGTTCATACAGATAGCGGTGCTGATATTTCCATGTTTATACAGGTAGCGGTGTAGATATTTCCATGTTTATACAGATAGCGGTGTTGATATTTCCATGTTTATACAGATAGCGGTGTAGATATCTCCATCTTAATACAGATGGCGGTGTAGATATTTATATGTTCATATAGATGGCGGTGCAGATATTTCCATGTTCATACAGATGGCGGCGTAGATATTTCCATGTTCATACAGATAGCGGAGTGGTTATTTCCATGTGTAAAGAGATAGCTGTGAAGATATTTCCATCTATATGCAGATAGCTGTGTAGATATTTCCATTTTCATGCAGATAGCGGTGTATATATTTCCATCTTCAAACAGATGGCGGTGTAGGTATTTCCATGTTCATACAGATGGCGGTGTAGATATTTCCATGTTCATACAGATAGCGGTGTAGATATTTCCGTGTTCATACAGATAGCGGTGTAGATATTTCCATGTTCATACAGATAGCGGTGTAGATACTTCCATGTTCATACAGATAGAGGGGCTGATATTTCCAAGTTCATACAGATAGCGGTGCTGATATTTCCATGTTTATACAGATAGCGGTGTAGATATTTCCATGTTTATACAGATAGCGGTGTAGATATTTCCATGTTCATACAGATAGCGGTGTAGGAATCTCCATCTTAATAAAGATGGCGGTGTAGATATTTATGTGTTCATACAGATGGCGGTGAAGATATTTCCATGTTCATACAGATGGCGGTGTAGATATTTCCATGTTCATACAGATAGCGGTGAAGCTATTTCCATGTTCATACAGATAGCGGTGTAGATATTTCCATGTTCATCCAGATGGCTGTGTAGATATATCCATGTTCATACAGATAGCGGTGTAGATATTTCCATGTTCGTACAGATTGCGGTGTAGGTATTTCCATGTTCATACAGATAGCCTTGTAGACATTTCCATGTTTATACAGATAGCGGTGAAGATGTATGCATGTTTAAACAGATAGCGGTGTAGATATTTCCATGTTCATACAGATAGCGGTGTAGATATTTCAATGTTCATACAGATAGCGGTTTAGATATTTCCTTCTTAATACAGATGGCGGTGTAGATATTTATATGTTCATACAGATGGCGGTGCAGATATTTCCAATTTCATACAGATGGCGGTGTAGATATTTCCATGTTTATAGAGATAGAGGTGTAGTTATTTCCATGTGTTAAGAGACAGCTGTGTAGATATTTCCATGTATATGCAGATAGCTGTGTAGGTATTTCCATTTTCATGCAGACAGGGGTGTAGATATTTCCATGTTCAAACAGATAGCGGTGTAGATATTTCCATGTTCATACAGATAGCGGTGTAGATATTTCCATGTTCATACAGATAGCGGTGTAGATATTTCCATGTTCATACAGATGGCGGTGTAGATATTTCCATGTTCATTCAGATAGCGGTGCTGATATTTCCATGTTTATACAGGTAGTGGTGTAGATATTTCCATGTTTATACAGATAGCGGTGTAGATATTTCCATGTTTATACAGATAGCGGTGCAGATATTTCCATGTTTATACAGATAGCAGTGTAGATATCTCCATCTTAATACAGATGGCGGTGTAGATATTTATATGTTCATACAGATGGCGGTGCAGATATTTCCATGTTCAGATGGCGGTGTAGATATTTCCATGTTCATACAGATAGCGGTGTAGTTATTTCCAAGTGTAAAGAGGTAGCTGTGTAGATATTTAAATGTATATGCAGATAGCAGTGTAGATATTTCCATTTTCATGCAGATAGCGGTGTAGATATTTCCATGTTCATACAGATAGCGGTGTAGATATTTCCATGTTCATACAGATAGCGGTGTAGATATTTCCATGTTTATACAGATAGCGGTGAAGATCTATGCATGTTTACAGAGATAGCGGTGTCGATATTTACATGTTCATCCAGATGGCTGTATAGATATATCCATGTTCATACAGATAGCGGTGTAGCTATTTGCATGTTCATACAGATAGCGGTGTAGATATTTCCATGTTCATACAGATAGCGGTGTAGATATTTCCATGTTCATACAGATAGCGGTGCTGATATTTCCTTGTTTATACAGGCAGCGGTGTAGATATTTCCATGTTTATACAGATAGCGGTTTAGATATTTCCTTCTTAATACAGATGGCGGTGTAGATATTTATATGTTCATACAGATGGCGGTGTAGATATTTCCATGTTTATACAGATATCAGTGTAGATATCTCCATCTTAATACAGATGGTGGTGTAGATATTTATATGTTGATACAGATGGCGGTGCAGATATTTCCGTGTTCATTCAGATGGCGGTGTAGATATTTCCATGTTCAAACAGATAGCGGTGTAGTTATTTCCATGTGTAAAGTGATAGCTGTGCAGATATTTAAATGAATATGCATATAGCAGTGTAGATATTTCCATTTTCATGCAGATAGCGGTGTAGATATTTCCATGTTCAAACAGATAGCGGTGTAGATATTTCCATGCTCTTACAGATAGCGGTGTGGATATTTCCATGTTCATAGAGATAGCGGTGTAGATATTTCCATGTTTATACAGATAGCGGTGAAGATCTATGCATGTTTACACAGATAGCGGTGTAGATATTTCCATGTTCATCCAGATGGCTGTGTAGATATATCCATGTTCATACAGATAGCGGTGTAGATATTTCCATGTTCATACAGATAGCGGTGTAGATATTTCCATGCTCATCCAGAAGGCTGTGTAGATCTATCCATGTTCATACAGATAGCGGTGTAGATATTTCCATGTTCATACAGATGGTGGTGTAGCTATTTCCATGTTCATACAGATATCGGTGTAGCTATTTCCATGTTCATACAGACAGCAGTGTAGATATTTCCATGTTCATACAGATAGTGATGTAGATATTTCCATGTTCATACAGATAGCGGTGCTGATATTTCCATGTTTATACAGGCAGCGGTGTATATATTTCCATGGTTATACGGATAGCGGTTTAGATATTTCCTTCTTAATACAGATGGCGGTGTAGATATTTATATGTTCATACAGATGGCGGTGCAGATATTTCCATGTTCATACAGATGGCGGTGTAGATATTTCCATGTTCATACAGATAGCGGTGTAGTTATTTCCATGTGTAAAGAGATAGCTGTGTAGATATTTCCATCTATATGCAGATAGCTGTGTAGATATTTCCATTTCCATGCAGATAGTGGTGTATATATTTCCATCTTCAAACAGACAGCGGTGTAGATATTTCCATGTTCATAGAGATAGCGGTGTAGATATTTCCATGTTTATACAGATAGCGGTGAAGATGTATGCATGTTTACACAGATAGCGGTGTGGATATTTCCATGTTCATCCAGAGGGCTGTGTAGATATATCCATGTTCATACAGATAGCGGTGTAGTTATTTCCATGTTCATACAGATAGCAGTGTAGATATTTCCATGTTCATACAGATAGCGGTGCTGATATTTCCATGTTTATACAGGTAGCGGTGTAGATATTTCCATGCTTATACAGATAGCGGTGTAGATATTTCCATGTTTATACAGATAGCGGTGTAGATATCTCCATGTTAATACAGATGGCGGTGTAGATATTTATATGTTCATACAGATGGCGGTGCAGATATTTCCATGTTCATACAGATGGCGGTGTAGATATTTCCATATTCATACAGATAGCGGTGTAGTTATTTCCATGTGTAAAGAGATAGCTGTGTAGATATTTCCATGTATATGCAGATAGCAGTGTAGATATTTCCATCTATATGCAGATAGCGGTGTAGATATTTCCATGTTCAAACAGATAGCGGTGTAGTTATTTCCATGTTCATACAGATAGCGGTGCAGATATTTCCATGTTCATACAGATAGCAGTGTGGATATTTCCAAGTTTATACAGATAGCGGTGAAGATGTATGCATGTTTACACAGATAGCGGTGTGGATATTTCCATGTTCATCCAGAGGGCTGTGTAGATATATCCATGTTCATACAGATAGCTGTGTAGATATTTCCATGTTCATACAGATAGTGGTGTAGATATTTCCATGTTCATAGAGATAGCGGTGCTGATATTTCCATGTTCATCCAGATGGCTGTGTAGTTATTTCCATGTTCATACAGATAGTGGTGTAGTTATTTCCATGTGTAAAGAGATAGCTGTGTAGATATTTTAATGTATATGCAGATAGCAGTGTAGATATTTCCATTTTCATGCAGATAGCGGTGTAGTTATTTCCATGTCCAAACAGATAGCGGTGTAGGTATTTCCATGTTCATACAGATAGCGGTGTGGATATTTCCATGTTCATACCGATAGCGGTGCAGATATTTCCATGTTTATACAGATAGTGGTGAAGATGTATGCATGTTTACACAGATAGCGGTGTAGATATTTCCATGTTCATCCAGATGGCTGTGTAGATATATCCATGTTCATACAGATAGCGGTGTAGATATTTCCATGTTCATACAGATAGCGGTGTAGATATTTCCATGTTCATCCAGATGGCTGTGTAGATATATCCATGTTCATACAGATATCGGTGTAGATAATTCCATGTTCATACAGATAGCGGTGTAGCTATTTCCATTTTCATACACATAACGGTGTAGCTATTTCCATGTTCATACAGATAGCAGTGTAGATATTTCCATGTTCATGCAGATAGCGGTGTAGATATTTCCATTTTCATACAGAGAGCGGTGCTGATATTTCCGTGTTTATACAGATAGCGGTTTAGATATTTCCTTCTTAATACAGATGGAGGTGTAGATATTTATATGTTCAAACAGATGGCGGTGCAGATATTTCCATGTTCACACAGATGGTGGTGTAGATATTTCCATGT
This sequence comes from Gorilla gorilla gorilla, assembly GCF_029281585.2. Lineage (NCBI taxonomy): Eukaryota > Metazoa > Chordata > Mammalia > Primates > Hominidae > Gorilla > Gorilla gorilla. The sequence goes on along the minus strand of NC_073235.2, from coordinate 10,674,855 downwards.
TTATAGATATAGCAGTGTAGTTATTTCCATGTGTAAAGAGATAGCTTTGTAGATATTTCCATGTATATGCAGATAGCTGTGTAGATATTTCCATTTTCATGCAGATAGCGGTGTAGATATTTCTATGTTCAAACAGATAGCGGTGTAGATATTTCCATGTTCAAACAGATAGCAGTTTAGATATTTCCTTTTTCATACAGATAGCAGTGTAGATATTTCCACGTTTATACAGATAGCGGTGAAGGTGTATGCATGTTTACACAGATAGCGGTGTAGATATTTCCATCTTCATACAGATAGCGGTGTAGATATTTCCATGTTCATCCAGATGGCTGTGTAGATATATCCATGTTCATACAGATGGCGGTGAAGATATTTCCATGTTCATACAGATAGCGGTGTAGTTATTTCCATGTGTAAAGAGATAGATCTGTAGGTATTTCCATGTATATTCAGATAGCTGTGTAGATATTTCCATTTTCATGCAGATAGCGGTTTAGATATTTCCATGTTCAAACAGATAGCGGTGTAGATATTTCCATGTTCATTCAGATAGCGGTGTAGATATTTCCATGTTTATACAGATAGAGGTGAAGTTGTATGCATGTTTACACAGATAGCGGTGTAGATATTCCCATGTTCATACAGATCACGGTGTAGATTTTTCCATGTTCATCCAGATGGATGTGTAGACATATCCATGTTCATACAGATGGCTGTGAAGGTATTTCCATGTTCATACAGATAGCGGTGTAGATATTTCCATGTTCATACAGATAGCGGTGTAGATATTTCCATGTTCATACAGATGGCTGTGTAGATATATCCATGTTCATACAGATGGCGTTGAAGATATTTCCATGTTCATACAGATAGTGGTGTAGCTATTTCCATGTTCATACAGATATCGGTGTAGATATCTCCATCTTAATACAGATGGCGGTGTAGATATTTATATGTTCATACAGATGGCGGTGCAGATATTTCCATGTACATACAGATGGCGGTGTAGATATTTCCATGTTCATACAGATAGCGGTGTAGTTATTTCCATGTGTAAAGAGATAGCTGTGTAGATATTGCCATGTATATGCAGATAGCTGTGTAGATATTTCCATTTTCATGCAGGTAGCGGTGTATATATTTCCATCTTCAAACAGATAGCGGTGTAGATATTTCCATGTTCATACAGATAGCGGTGTAGATATTTCCATGTTTATTCAGATAGCGGTGAAGGTGTATGCATGTTTACACAGATAGCGGTGTGGATATTTCCATGTTCATCCAGAGGGCTGTTTAGATATATCCATGTTCACACAGATGGCGGTGAAGATTTTTCCATGTTCATACAGATAGCGGTGTAGATATTTCCATGTTCATACAGATAGCGGTGTAGATATTTCCATGTTCATACAGATAGCGGTGTAGCTATTTCCATGTTCAAACAGATAGCGGTGTAGATATTTCCATGTTCATCCAGATGGCTGTGTAGATATATCCATGTTCAAACAGATGGCGGTGAAGATATTTCCATGTTCATACAGATAGCGGTGTAGATATTTCCATGTTTATACAGATAGCGGTGTAGATATTTCCATTTTCATGCAGATAGCGGTGCAGATATTTCCATGTTCATACAGATAGCAGTGTAGATATTTCCATGTTTATACAGATAGCGGTGAAGATGTATGCATGTTTACACAGATAGCGGTGTAGATATTTCCATGTTCATCCGGATGGCTGTGTAGATATATCCATGTTCATACAGATAGCGGTGTAGATATTTCCATGTTCTTACAGATAGCGGTGTAGGTAATTCCATGTTCATCCAGATGGCTGTGTAGATATATCCATGTTCATACAGATAGCGGTGTAGATATCTCCATCTTAATACAGATGGCGGTGCGGATATTTCCATGTTCATACAGATGGCGGTGTAGATATTTCCATGTTCATACAGATAGCGGTGTAGTTATTTCCATGTGTAAAGAGATTGCTGTGTAGATATTTCCATCTATATGCAGATAGCTGGGTAGATATATCCATTTTCATGCAGATAGCGATGTATATATTTCCATCTTCAAACAGATAGCGGTGTAGATATTTCCATGTTCATACAGATAGCGGTGTAGATATTTCCATGTTTATACAGATAGCGGTGAAGATGTATGCATGTTTACACAGATAGCGGTGTGGATATTTCCATGTTCATCCAGAGGGCTGTGTAGATATATCCATGTTCATACAGATAGCGGTGTAGATCTTTCCATGTTCATACAGATAGCGGTGTAGGTATTTCCATGTTCATATAGATAGCGGTGCTGATATTTCCATGTTCATTCAGATAGCGGTGTAGATATTTCAATGTGTAAAGAGATAGCTGTGTAGATATTTCCATCTATATGCAGATAGCTGTGTAGATATTTCCATTTTCATGCAGATAGCTGTGTATATATTTCCATCTTCAAACAGATAGCGTTGTAGATATTTCCATGTTCATAGAGATAGCGGTGTAGATATTTCCATGTTTATACAGATAGCGGTGAAGATGTATGCATGTTTACACAGATAGCGGTGTAGAGATTTCCATGTTCATCCAGAGGGCTGTGTACGTATATCAATGTTCATACAGATAGCGGTGTAGATATTTCCATGTTCATACAGATAGCGGTGTAGATATTTCCATGTTCATACAGATAGCGTTGCTGATATTTCCATGTTTATACAGGTAGCGGTGCAGATATTTCCATGTTTATACAGATAGCGGTGTAGATATTTCCATGTTTATACAGATAGCGGTGTTGATATTTCCATGTTTATACAGATAGCGGTGTAGATATCTCCATCTTAATACAGATGGCGGTGTAGATATTTATATGTTCATACAGATGGCGGTGCAGATATTTCCATGTTCATACAGATGGAGGCGTAGATATTTCCATGTTCATACAGATAGCGGTGTAGTTATTTCCATGTGTAAAGAGATAGCTGTGTAGATATTTCCATCTAAATGCAGATAGCTGTGTAGATATTTCCATTTTCATGCAGATAGCGGTGTATATATTTCCATCTTCAAACAGATAGCGGTGTAGATATTTCCATGTTCATAGAGATAGCGGTGTAGATATTTCCATGTTTATACAGATAGCGGTGAAGATTTATGCATGTTTACACAGATAGCGGTGTGGATATTTCCATGTTCATCCAGAGGGCTGTGTAGATATATCCATGTTCATACAGATAGCGGTGTAGATATTTCCATGTTCATACAGATAGCGGTGTAGATATTTCCATGTTCATACAGATAGCGGTGCTGATATTTCCATGTTTATACAGGTAGCGGTGTAGATATTTCCATGTTTATACAGATAGCCGTGTAGATATTTCCATGTTTATACAGATAGCGGTGTAGATATTTCCATGTTTATACAGATAGCGGTGTAGATATCTCCATCTTAATACAGATGGCGATGTAGATATTTATATGTTCATACAGATGGCGGTGCAGATATTTCCATGTTCATACAGATGGCGGTGTAGATATTTCCATGTTCATACAGATGGCGGTGTAGATATTTCCATGTTTATAGATATAGCGGTGTAGTTATTTCCATGTGTAAAGAGATAGCTGTGTAGATATTTCCATGTATATGCAGATATCTTTGTAGATATTTACATTTTCATGCAGAAAGCGGTGTAGATATTTCCATGTTCAAACAGATAGCGGTGTAGATATTTCCATGTTCATACAGATAGCGGTGCTGATATTTCCATGTTTATACAGGCAGCGGTGTAGATATTTCCATGTTTATACAGATAGCGGTTTAGATATTTCCTTCTTAATACAGATGGCGGTGTATTTATATGTTCATACAGATGGCGGTGTAGATATTTCCATGTTTATACAGATAGCAGTGTAGATATCTCCATCTTAATACAGATGGCGGTGTAGATATTTATATGTTCATACAGATGGCGGTGCAGATATTTCCATGTTCATCCAGATGGCGGTGTAGTTATTTCCATGTTCATACAGATAGTGGTGTAGTTATTTCCATGTGTAAAGAGATAGCTGTGTAGATATTTAAATGTATATGCAGATAGCAGTGTAGATATTTCCATTTTCATGCAGATAGCGGTGTAGATATTTCCATGTCCAAACAGATAGCAGTGTAGGTATTTCCATGTTCATACAGATAGCGGTGTAGATATTTCCATGTTCATACCGATAGCGGTGCAGATATTTCCATGTTTATACAGATAGTGGTGAAGATGTATGCATGTTTACACAGATAGCGGTGTAGATATTTCCATGTTCATCCAGATGGCTGTGTAGATATATCCATGTTCATACTGATAGCGGTGTAGATATTTCCATCTTCATACAGATAGCGGTGTAGATATTTCCATGTTCATCCAGATGGCTGTGTAGATATATCCATGTTCATACAGATAGCCGTGTAGATATTTCCATGTTCATAAAGATAGCGGTGTAGCTATTTCCATTTTCATACACATAACGGTGTAGCTATTTCCATGTTCATACAGATAGCAGTGTAGATATTTCCATGTTCATACAGATAGCGGTGTAGATATTTCCATTTTTAAAACAGAGTGCGGTGCTGATATTTCCGTGTTTATACAGATAGCGGTTTAGATATTTCCTTCTTAATACAGATGGCGGTGTAGATATTTATATGTTCAAACAGATGGCGGTACAGATATTTCCATGTTCATACAGATGGTGGTGTAGATATTTCCATGTTTATAGATATAGCTGTGTAGTTATTTCCATGTGTAAAGAGATAGCTGTGTAGATATTTCCATGTATATGCAGATAGCTTTGTAGATATTTCCATTTTCATGCAGATAGCGGTGTAGATACTTACATGTTCAAACAGATAGCGGTGTAGATATTTCCATGTTCATTCAGATATCTTTGTAGATATTTCCATGTTCATGCAGATAGCGGTGTAGATATTTCCATGTTCATAATGATTGCGGTGTAGATATTTCCAGGTTCATACAGATAGCGGTGCTGATATTTCCATGTTTATACATGTAGCGGTGTAGATATTTCCATGTTCATCCAGAGGGCTGTGTAGATATATCCATGTTCATACAGATAGCGGTGTAGATACTTCCATGTTCATACAGATAGCCGTGTAGATATTTTCGTGTTCATGCAGATAGCGATGTATATATTTCCATCTTCAAACAGATAGCGGTGTAGATATTTCCTTGTTCATACAGATAGCGGTGTAGATATTTCCATGTTTATACAGATAGCGGTGAAGATGTATGCATGTTTACACAGATAGCAGTGTGGATATTTCCATGTTCATCCAGAGGGCTGTGTAGATATATCCATGTTCATCCAGATGGCTGTGTAGATATATCCATGTTCATACAGATGGCGGTGAAGTTATTTCCATGTTCATTCAGATAGCTGTGTAGATATTTCCATGTTCATACAGATAGTGGTGTAGATGTCTCCATGTTCATACAGATAGAGGGGCTGATATTTCCATGTTCATACAGACAGCGGTGCTGATATTTCCATGTTTATACAGGTAGCGGTGTAGATATTTCCATGTTTATACAGATAGTGGTGTAGATATTGCCATGTTTATACAGATAGCGGTGTAGATATTTCCATGTTTATACAGATATCGGTGTAGATATCTCCATCTTAATAGAGATGGCCGTGTAGATATGTATATGTTCATACAGATGTCGGTGCAGCTATTTCCATGTTCATACAGATGGCGGTGAAGATATTTCCATGTTCATACAGATAGCGGTGTAGTTATTTCCATGTGTAAAGAGATAGCTGTGTAGATATTTCCATGTATATGCAGATAGCTGTGTAGATATTTCCATTTTCATGCAGATAGCTGTGTAGATATTTCCATGTTCAAACAGATAGCGGTGTAGATATTTCCATGTTCATACAGATAGCGGTGTAGATATTTCCATGTTTATACATTTTGCGGTGAAGATGTATGCATATTTACACAGATAGTGGTGTAGATATTTCCATGTTCATACAGATAGCAGTGTAGATATTTCCGTGTTCATCCAGATGGCTGTGTAGATATATCCATGTTCATACAGATAGCGGTGTAGATATTTCCATGTTCATACAGGTATTGGTGTTGATATTTCCATCTTCATACTGATAGCGGTGTAGCAATATCCATGTTCATACAGATAGCGGTGTAGAAATTTCCATGTTCATAGAGATAGCAGTGTAGATATTTCCAAGTTTATACAGATAGCGGTGTAGATATCTCCATTTTAATATAGATGGCGGTGTAGATATTTATATGTTCATACAGATGGCGGTGCAGATATCTCCATGTTCATACAGATAGCGGTGTAGCTATTTCCATGTTTATAGAGATAGCGCTGTACTTATTTCCACGTGTAAAGAGATAGCTTTGTAGATATTTCCATGTATATGCAGATCGCTGTGTAGATAATTCCATTTTCATGCAGATAGCGGTGTAGATATTTCCATGTTCAAGCAGATAGCGGTGTAGATATTTCCATGTTCATACAGATAGCAGTGTAGATATTTCCATGTTTATACAGATAGCGGTGAAGATGTATGCATGTTTACACAGATAGCGGTGTAGATATTTCCATGTTCATACAGATAGCGGTGTAGATATTTCCGTGTTCATCCAGATGGCTGTGTAGATATATCCATGTTCCTACAGATGGCGGTGAAGATATTTCCATGTTCATACAGATAGCGGTGTAGTTATTTCCATGTGTAAAGAGATAGCTGTGTAGATATTTCCATGTATATGCAGATAGCTGTGTATATATTTCCTTTTTCATGCAGATAGCGGTTTAGATATTTCCATGTTCATAGAGATAGCGGTGTAGATACTTCCATGTTCATACAGATATAGGGGCTGATATTTCCATGTTCATACAGATAGCCGTGCTGATATTTCCATGTTTATACAGAGAGCGGTGTAGATATTTCTATGTTTATACAGATAGCGGTGTAGATATTTCCATGTTTATACAGATAGCGGTGTAGATATCTCCATCTTAATACAGATGGCGGTGTAGATATTTATATGTTCATACAGATGGCGGTGCAGACATTTCCATGTTCATACTGATAGCGGTGTAGTTATTTACATGTGTAAAGAGATAGATGTGTAGATATTTCCATGTATATGCAGATAGCTGTGTAGATATTTCCATTTTCATGCTGATAGCGGTTTAGATATTTCCATGTTCAAACAGATAGCGGTGTAGATATATCCACGTTCATACAGATAGCGGTGTTGATATTTCCATGCTTATACAGATTGCGGTGAAGATGTATGCATGTTTACACAGATAGCCGTGTAGATATTTCCATGTTCATGCTGATAGCGGTGTAGATATTTCCATGTTCCTGCAGATAGTGGTGTAGATATTTCCATGTTCATACAGATAGCGGTGTAGATATTTCCATGTTCATAGAGATAGCGGTGTAGATATTTCCATGTTCATACCGATAGCTGTGCTGATACTTCCATGTTTATACAGGTAGCGGTGCAGGTATTTCCATGTTTATACAGATAGCGGTGTAGGTATTTCCATGTTTATACAGATAGCGGTGTAGATATTTCCAAGTTTATACAGATAGCGGTGTAGATATCTCCATGTAAATACAGATGGAAGTTCAGATATTTATATGTTTATACAGATGGCGGTGCAGATATTTCCATGTTCATCCAGATGGCTGTGTAGATATTTCCATGTTCATACAGATAGCAGTGGTGATATTTCCATGTTTTTACAGGGAGCGGTGTAGATATTTCCATGTTTATACAGATAGCGGTGTAGATATTTCCATGTTTATACAGATAGCGGTGTAGATATCTCCTTCTTAATACAGATGGCAGTGTAGATATTTATATGTTCATACAGATGGCGGTGCGGATATTTCCATGTTCATACAGATGGCGGTGTAGATATTTCCATGTTTATAGAGATAGCGGTGTAGTTATTTCCATGTGTAAAGAGATAGCTGTGTAGATATTTCCATGTATATGCAGATAGCTGTGTAGATATTTCCATTTTCATGCAGACAGCGGTGTAGATATTTCCATGTTCAAACAGATAGCGGTGTAGATATTTCCATGTTCATTCAGATAGCGGTGTAGATATTTCCATGTTCATACAGATAGCGGTGTAGATATTTCCATGTTCATACAGATAGCGGTGTTGATATTTCCATGTTCATACAGACAGCGGTGCTGATAGTTCCATGTTTATACAGGTAGTGGTGTAGATATTTCCATGTTTATACAGATAGCGGTGTAGATATTTCCATGTTTATACAGATAGCGGTGTAGATATTTCCATGTTTATACAGATAGCAGTGGAGATATCTCCATCTTAACACAGATGGCGTTGTAGATATTTATATGTTCATACAGATGGCGGTGCAGATATTTCCATGTTCATACAGATGGCGGTGTAGATATTTCCATGTTCATACAGATAGCGGTGTAGTTATTTCCAAGTGTAAAGAGATAGCTGTGTAGATATTTCCATGTATATGCAGATAGCAGTGTAGATATTTCCATTTTCATGCAGATAGCGGAGTAGATATTTCCATGTTCAAACAGATAGCGGTGTAGATATTTCCATGTTCATACAGATAGCGGTGTAGATATTTCCATGTTTATACAGAAGGCGGTGAATATCTATCCATGTTTACACTGATAGCGGAGTAGATATTTCCATGTTCATCCAGATGGCTGTGTAGATATTTCCATGTTCATACAAATAGCGGTGTAGCTATTTCCATGTTCATGCAGATAGCGGTGTAGATATTTCCATGTTCATACAGATAGCGGTGTAGATATTTCCATGTTCATACAGATAGCGGTGCTGATATTTCCATGTTTATACAGGCAGCGCTGTAGATATTTCCATGTTCATACAGATAGCGGTGTAGGTATTTCCATGTTTATACAGATAGCGGTGTAGATATTTCCATGTTTATTCAGATAGCGGTGTAGATATCTCCATCTTAATACAGATGGCGGAGTAGATATTTATATGTTCATACAGATGGCGGTGTAGATATTTCCATGTTCATACAGATAGCGGTGTAGTTATTTCCATGTGTAAAGAGATAGCTGTGTAGGTATTTCCATGTATATGCAGATAGCTGTGCAGATATTTCCATTTTCATGCAGGTAGCGGTGTAGATATTTCGATGTTCAAACAGATAGCGGTGTAGATATTTCCATGTTCATACAGATAGCGGTGTAGATATTTCCTTGTTCGTACAGATAGCAGTGTAGATATTTCCATGTTCCTACAGATAGTGGTGTAGATATTTCCATGTTCATACAGATAGCGGTGTAGATATTTCCATGTTCATACAGATAGCGGTGCTGATATTTCCATGTTTTTACAGGTAGCGGTGTAGTTATTTCCATGTTTATACAGATAGCGGTGTAGATATTTCCATGTTTATACAGATAGCGGTGTAGATATTTCCATGTTTATACAGATAGCGGTGTAGATATCTCCATCTTAATACAGATAGCGGTGAGGTTGTTTCCATGTTTATACAGATAGCAGTGAAGATGTATGCATGTTTACACAGATAGCGGTGTATATATTTCCATGTTCATACAGATAGCTGAGTAGATATTTCCGTGTCCATCCCGATTGCTCTGTATATATATCCATGTTCATACAGATGGCGGTGAAGATATTTCCATGTTCATACAGATAGTGGTGTAGATATTTCCATGTACATACAGATTGCGGTGTAGATATTTCCATGTTCATACAGATAGCGGTGTAACTATTTCCATGTTCATACAGATAGCGGTGTAGATATTTCCATGTTCATCCAGATGGCTGTGTAGATATATCCATGTTCATACAGATGGCGGTGAAGATATTTCCATGTTCATACAGATAGCGGTGTAGCTATATCCATGTTCATACAGATAGGAGTGAAGATATTTCCATGTTCTTCCTGATGGCTGTGTAGATATATCCATGTTCATACAGATGGCAGTGAAGATATTTCCATGTTCATACAGATAGCGGTGTAGATATCTCCATGCTCATTCAGATAGCTTTGTATATATTTCCATCTTCAAACAGATAGCGGTGTAGATATTTCCATGTTCATAGAGATAGCGGTGTAGATATTTCCATGTTTATACAGATAGCGGTGAAGATGTATGCATGTTTACACAGATAGCGGTGTAGAGATTTCCATGTTCATCCAGAGGGCTGTGTACGTATATCCATGTTCATACAGATAGCGGTGTAGATATTTCCATGTTCATACAGATAGCGGGGTAGATATTTCCATATTCATACAGATAGCGGTGCTGATATTTCCATGTTTATACAGGTAGCGGTGTAGATATTTCCATGTTTATACAGATAGCGGTGTAGATATTTCCATGTTTATACAGATAGCGGTGTTGATATTTCCATGTTTATACAGATAGCGGTGTAGATATCTCCATCTTAATACAGATGGCGGTGTAGATATTTATATGTTCATACAGATGGCGGTGCAGATATTTCCATGTTCATACAGATGGCGGTGTAGATATTTCCATGTTCATACAGATAGCGGTGTAGATATTTCCGTGTTCATACAGATAGCGGTGTAGATATTTCCATGTTCATACAGATAGCGGTGTAGATACTTCAATGTTCATACAGATAGCGGTGCTGATATTTCCATGTTTATACAGGTAGTGGTGTAGATATTTCCATGTTTATACAGGCAGCGGTGTAGATATTTCCATGTTCATACAGATAGCGGTGTAGATATTTCCATGTTCATACAGATAGCGGTGCTGATATTTCCTTGTTTATACAGATAGCGGTGAAGATGTATGCATGTTTACACAGATAGCGGTGTGGATATTTCCATGTTCATCCAGAGGGCTGTGTAGTTATATCCATGTTCATACAGATAGCGGTGTAGATATTTCCATGTTCATACAGATAGCGGTGTAGATATTTCCATGTTCATACAGATAGCGGTGCTGATATTTCCATGTTCATCCAGATGGCTGTGTAGTTATTTCCATGTTCATACAGATAGTGGTGTAGTTATTTCCATGTGTAAAGAGATAGCTGTGTAGATATTTTAATGTATATGCAGATAGCAGTGTAGATATTTCCATTTTCATGCAGATAGCGGTGTAGTTATTTCCATGTCCAAACAGATACCGGTGTAGGTATTTCCATGTTCATACAGATAGCGGTGTAGATATTTCCATGTTCATACCGATAGCGGTGCAGATATTTCCATGTTTATACAGATAGTGGTGAAGATGTATGCATGTTTACACAGGTAGCGGTGTAGATATTTCCATGTTCATCCAGATGGCTGTGTAGATATATCCATGTTCATACAGATAGCGGTGTAGATATTTCCCTGTTCATACTGATAGCGGTGTAGATATTTCCATGTTCATCCAGATGGCTGTGTAGATATATCCATGTTCATACAGATAGCGGTGTAGATATTTCCATGTTCATACAGATAGCGGTGTAGCTATTTCCATTTTCATACACATAACGGTGTAGCTATTTCCATGTTCATACAGATAGCAGTGTAGATATTTCCATGTTCATGCAGATAGCGGTGTAGATATTTCCATTTTAATACAGAGAGCGGTGCTGATATTTCCGTGTTTATACAGATAGCGGTTTAGATATTTCCTTCTTTATACAGATGGAGGTGTAGATATTTATATGTTCAAACAGATGGCGGTGCAGATATTTACATGTTCATACAGATGGTGGTGTAGATATTTCCATCTTTATACATATAGCGGTGTGGTTATTTCCATGTGTAAAGAGATAGCTTTGTAGATATTTCCATGTATATGCAGATAGCTGTGTAGATATTTCCATTTTCATGCAGATAGCGGTGTAGATATTTCCATGTTCAAACAGATAGCGGTGTAGATATTTCCATGTTCAAACAGATAGCAGTGTAGATATTTCCAAGTTTATACAGATAGCGGTGTAGATATCTCCATTTTAATATAGATGGCGGTGTAGATATTTATATGTTCATACAGATGGCGGTGAAGATATTTCCATGTTCATACAGATAGCGGTGTAGCTATATCCATGTTCATACAGATAGGAGTGAAGATATTTCCATGTTCTTCCTGATGGCTGTGTAGATATATCCATGTTCATACAGATGGCAGTGAAGATATTTCCATGTTCATACAGATAGCGGTGTAGATATCTCCATGCTCATTCAGATAGCTTTGTATATATTTCCATCTTCAAACAGATAGCGGTGTAGATATTTCCATGTTCATAGAGATAGCGGTGTAGATATTTCCATGTTTATACAGATAGCGGTGAAGATGTATGCATGTTTACACAGATAGCGGTGTAGAGATTTCCATGTTCATCCAGAGGGCTGTGTACGTATATCCATGTTCATACAGATAGCGGTGTAGATATTTCCATGTTCATACAGATAGCGGTGTAGATATTTCCATGTTCATACAGATAGCGGGGTAGATATTTCCATGTTCATACCGATAGCTGTGCTGATATTTCCATGTTTATACAGGTAGCGGTGTAGATATTTCCATGTTTTTACAGATAGCGGTGTAGATATTTCCATGTTTATTCAGATAGCGGTGTAAATATTTCCATCTTTATACAGATAGCGGTGTAGATATCTCCATCTTAATACAGATGGCGGTGTAGATATTTATATGTTCATACAGATGGCGGTGCAGATATTTCCCTGTACATACAGATGGCGTTGTAGATATTTCCATGTTCATACAGATAGCGGTGTAGTTATTTCCATGTGTAAAGAGATAGCTGTGTATATATTGCCATGTATATGCAGATAGCTGTGAAGATATTTCCATTTTCATGCAGGTACCGGTGTATATATTTCCATCTTCAAACAGATAGCGGTGTAGATATTTCCATGTTCATACAGATAGCGGTGTAGATATTTCCATGTTTATTCAGATAGCGGTGAAGGTGTATGCGTGTTTACACAGATAGCGGTGTGGATATTTCCATGTTCATCCAGAGGGCTGTTTAGATATATCCATGTTCATACAGATGGCGGTGAAGGTTTTTCCATGTTCATACAGATAGCGGTGTAGATATTTCCATGTTCATACAGATAGCGGTGTAGATATTTCCATGTTCATACAGATAGCGGTGTAGCTATTTCCATGTTCAAACAGATAGCGGTGTAGATATTTCCATGTTCATCCAGATGGCTGTGTAGATATATCCATGTTCATACAGATGGCGGTGAAGATATTTCCATGTTCATACAGATAGCGGTGTAGATATTTCCATGTTTATACAGATAGCGGTGTAGATATTTCCATTTTCATGCAGATAGCGTTGTAGATATTTCCATGTTCAAACAGATAGCGGTGTAGATATTTCCATGTTCATACAGATAGTGGTGTAGATATTTCCATGTTTATACAGATAGCGGTGAAGATGTATGCATGGTTACACAGATAGCGTTGTAGGTATTTCCATGTTCATACAGATAGCGGTGTAGATAATTCCATGTTCATCCAGATGGCTGTGTAGATATATCCATGTTCATACAGATGGCGGTGAATATATTTCCATGTTCATACAGATAGCAGTGTAGATATTTCCATGTTCATACAGATAGCGGTGTAGATATTTCCATGTTCATACAGATAGCGGTGTAGCTATTTCCATGTTCATACATATAGCGGTGTAGATATTTCCATGTTCATCCAGATGGCTGTGTAGATATATGCTTGTTCATACAGATGGCGGTGAAGATATTTCCATGTTCATACAGATGGCCGTGTAGATATTTCCATGTTCATACAGATAGCGGTTTGGACATTTCCATGTTCATACAGATAGCGGTGTAGCTATTTCCATGTTCATACAAATAGCGGTGTAGATATTCCTATGTTCATACAGATAGCGGTGTAGATATTTCCATGTTCGTACACATTGCGGTGCTGATATTTCGATGTTTATACAGGTAGAGGTGTAGATATTTCCATGTTAATACAGATAGCGGTGTAGATATTTCCATGTTTATACAGATAGCGGTTTAGATATTTCCATGTTTATACAGATAGCGGAGTAGATATCTTCATCTTAATACAGATGGCGGTGTAGATATTTATAGGTTCATACAGACGGCGGTGTAGATATTTCCATGTTCATACAGATGGCGGTGTAGAAATTTCCATGTTTATAGAGATAGCGGTGTAGTTATTTCCATGTGTAAAGAGATAGCTGTATAGATATTTCCATGTATATGCAGATAGCTTTGTAGATATTTCCATTTTCATGCTGATACCGGTGTAGATATTTCCATGTTCAAACAGATAGAGGTGTAGATATTTCCATGTTCATACAGATAGCGGTGTAGATATTTCCATGTTCATCCAGATGGCTGTGTAGATATATCCATGTTCATACAGATGGCGGTGAAGATATTTCCATGTTCATACAGATAGCGGTGTAGATATTTCCATGTTCATACAGATAGCGGTGTAGGTATTTCCATGTTCATACAGACAGAGGGGCTGATATTTTCATGTTCATACAGATAGCGGTGCTGATATTTCCATGTTTATACAGGTAGCGGTGTAGATATTTCCATGTTTATAGAGATAGCGGTGTAGATATTTCCATGTTTATACAGATAGCGGTGTAGATATTTCCATGTTTATACAGATACCAGTGTAGATATCTCCATCTTAATACAGATGGCCGTGTAGATATTTATATGTTCATACAGAGGGCGGTGCAGATATTTCCGTGTTCATACAGATGGCGGTGTAGATATTTCCATGTTCATACAGTTAGCGGTGTAGTTATTTCCATGTGTAAAGAGATAGCTGTGTAGATATTTCCATGTATATACAGATAGCTGTGTAGGTATTTCCATTTTCATGCAGATAGTGGTGTAGATATTTCCATGTTCATACAGATAGCGGTGTAGATATTTCCATGTTTATACAGATTGCGGTGAAGATGTGTGCATATTTACACAGATAGCGGTGTAGATATTTCCAATGTTCACACAGATAGCGGTGTAGATATTTCTGTGTTCATCCAGATGGCTGTGTAGATATATCCATGTTCATACAGATAGCGGTGTAGATATTTCCATGTTCATACAGGTAGTGGTGTAGATATTTCCCTGTTCATACAGATAGCGGTGCAGCTATTTCCATGTTCATATAGATAGTGGTGTAGAAATTTCCATGTTCATAGAGATAGCGGTGTAGATATTTCCATGTTCATACAGATAGCGGTGCTGATGTTTCCATGTTTATACAGGTAGCGGTGTAGATATTTCCATGTTTATACAGATTGCAGTGTAGATATTTCCATGTTTACACAGATAGCGGTGTAGATATTTCCAAGTTTATACGGATAGCGGTGTAGATATCTCCGTCTTAATATAGATGGCGGTCTAGATATTTATATGTTCATACTGATGGCGGTGCAGATATTTCCATGTTCATACAGATGGCGGTGTAGATATTTGTATGTTTATGGAGATAGCGCTGTAGATATTTCCATGTGTAAAGAGATAGCTTTGTAGATATTTCCATGTATATGCAGATCGCTGTGTAGATATTTCCATTTTCATGCAGATAGCGGTGTAGATATTTCCTTGTTCAAACAGATAGCGGTGTAGATATTTCCAAGTTCATACAGATAGCAGTGTAGATATTTCCAGGTTTATATAGATAGCGGTGAATATGTACGCATGTTTACACAGATAGCGTTGTAGATATTTCCATCTTCATACAGATAACGGTGTAGATATTTCCATGTTCATCCAGATGGCTGTGTAGATATATCCATGTTCATACAGATGGCGGTGAAGATATTTCCATGTTATTACAGATAGCGGTGTAATTATTTCCAAGTGTAAAGAGATAGCTGTGTAGATATTTCCATGTACATGCAGATAGCTGTGTAGATATTTCCATTTTCATGCAGATAGCGGTTAAGATATTTCCATGTTCAAACAGATAGCGGTGTAGATATTTCCATGTTCATACAGATAGCGGTGTAGAAATTTCCATGGTTATACATATAGCGGTGAAGGTGTATGCATGTTTACACAGATGGCGGTGAAGATATTTCCATGTTCATACAGATAGCGGTGTAGATATTTCCATGTTCATACAGACAGCGGTGTAGATATTTCCATGTTCATCCAGATGGCTGTGTAGATATATCCATGTTCATACAGATGGCGGTGAAGATATTTCCATGTTCATACAGATGGCGGTGTAGATATTTCCATGTTCATACAGATAGCGGTGTGGACATATCCATGTTCATACAGATAGCGGTGTAGCTATTTCCATGTTCATACAAATAGCGGTGTAGATATTTCTATGTTCATACAGATAGCGGTGTAGATATTTCCATGTTCGTACAGATTGCGGTGCTGATATTTCCATGTTTATTCAGGTAGCGGTGAAGATATTTCCATGTTTATACAGATAGCGGTGTAGATATTTCCATGTATATACAGATAGCGGTTTAGATATTTCCATGTTTATACAGATAGCGGTGAAGATATCTTCATCTTAATACAGATGGCGGTGTAGATATTTATATGTTCATACAGACGGAGGTGTAGATATTTCCATGTTCATACAGATGGCGGTGTAGAAATTTCCATGTTTATAGAGATAGCGGTGTAGTTCTTTCCATGTGTAAAGAGATAGCTGTATAGATATTTCCATGTATATGCAGATAGCTTTGTAGATATTTCCATTTTCATGCTGATACCGATGTAGATATTTCCATGTTCAAACAGATAGTGGTGTAGATATTTCCATGTTCATACAGATAGCGGTGTAGATATTTCCATGTTTATACAGATTGCAGTGAAGATGTATGCATATTTACACAGATACCGGTGTAGATATTTCCATGTTTATACAGATAGCGGTGTAGATATTTCCATGTTTATACAGATACCTGTGTAGATATCTCCATCTTAATACAGATGGCCGTGTAGATATTTATATGTTCATACAGATGGCGGTGCAGATATTTCCGTGTTCATACAGATGGCGGTGTAGATATTTCCATGTTCATACAGTTAGTGGTGTAGTTATTTCCATGTGTAAAGAGATAGATGTGTAGATATTTCCATGTATATGCAGATAGCTGTGTAGATATTTCCATTTTCATGCAGATAGCGGTGTAGATATTTCCAGGTTCAGATAGCGGTGTAGATATTTCCATGTTCATACAGATAGCGGTGTAGATATTTCCATGTTTATACAGATTGCAGTGAAGATGTATGCATATTTACACAGATAGCGGTGTAGATATTTCCATGTTCATACAGATAGCAGTGTAGATATTTCTGTGTTCATCCAGATGGCTGTGTAGATATATCCATGTTCATACAGATAGCGGTGTAGATATTTCCATGTTCATACAGGTAGTGGTGTAGATATTTCCCTGTTCATAGAGATAGCGGTGCAGATATTTCCATGTTCATATAGATAGTGGTGTAGAAATTTCCATGTTCATAGAGATAGCGGTGTAGATATTTCCCTGTTCATACAGATAGCGGTGCTGATGTTTCCATGTTTATGCAGGTAGCGGTGTAGATATTTCCATGTTTATACAGATTGCAGTGTAGATATTTCCATGTTTATACAGATAGCGGTGTAGCTATTTCCATGTTCATACAGATAGCAGTGTAGATATTTCCATGTTCATACAGATAGCGGTGTAGATATCTCCATTTTCATACAGAGAGCGGTGCTGATATTTCCGTGTTTATACAGATAGCGGTTTAGATATTTCCTTCTTAATACAGAATGCGGTGTAGATATTTATATGTTCAAACAGATGGCGGTGCAGATATTTCCATGTTCATACAGATGGTGGTGTAGATATTTCCATGTTTATAGATATAGCGGTGTAGTTATTTCCATGTGTAAAGAGATAGCTTTGTAGATATTTCCATGTATATGCAGATCGCTGTGTAGATATTTCCATTTTCATGCAGATAGCGGTGTAGATATTTCCATGTTCAAACAGATAGCAGTGTAGATATTTCCTTTTTCATACAGATAGCAGTGTAGATATTTCCACGTTTATACAGATAGCGGTGAAGATGTATGGATGTTTACACAGATAGCGGTGTAGATATTTCCATCTTCATACAGATAGTGGTGTAGATATTTCCATGTTCATCCAGATGGCTGTGTAGATATATCCATGTTCATACAGATGGCGGTGAAGATATTTCCATGTTCATACAGATAGCGGTGTAGTTATTTCCATGTGTAAAGAGATAGCTGTGTAGATATTTCCATGTATATGCATATAGCTGTGTAGATATTTTCATTTTCATGCAGATAGCGGTTAAGATATTTCCATGTTCAAACAGATAGCGGTGTAAATATTTCCATGTTCACACAGACGGTGGTGTAGATATTTCCATGTTCAAACAGATAGCGGTGTAGATATTTCCATGTTCATACAGATAGCGGTGTAGATATTTCCATGTTCATACAGATAGCGGTGTAGATATTTCCATGTTTATACAGATAGCGGTGAAGATCTATGCATGTTTACAGAGATAGCGGTGTAGATATTTCCATGTTCATCCAGATGGCTGTGTAGATATATCCATGTTCATACAGATAGCGGTGTAGCTATTTCCATGTTCATACAGATAGCGGTGTAGATATTTCCATGATCATACAGATAGCGGTGTAGATATTTCCATGTTCATACAGATAGCGGTGCTGATATTTCCTTGTTTATACTGGCAGCGGTGTAGATATTTCCATGTTTATACAGATAGCAGTTTAGATATTTCCTTCTTAATACAGATGGCGGTGTAGATATTTATATGTTCATACAGATTTCGGTGTAGATATTTCCATGTTTATACAGATATCAGTGTAGATATCTCCATCTTAATACAGATGGCGGTGTAGAGATTTATATGTTCATACAGATGGCGGTGCAGATATTTCCGTGTTCATACAGATGGCGGTGTAGATATTTCCATGTTCAAACAGATAGCGGTGTAGCTATTTCCATGTGTAAAGAGATAGCTGTGCAGATATTTAAATGAATATGCAGACAGCAGTGTAGATATTTCCATTTTCATGCAGATAGCGGTGTAGATATTTCCATGTTCAAACAGATAGCAGTGTAGATATTTCCATGCTCATACAGATAGCGGTGTGGATATTTCCATGTTCATACAGATAGCGGTGTAGATATTTCCATGTTTATACAGATAGCGGTGAAGTTCTATGCATGTTTACACAGATAGCGGTGTAGATATTTCCATGTTCATCCAGATGGCTGTGTAGATATATCCATGTTCATACAGATAGCGGTGTAGATATTTCCATGTTCATACAGATAGCGGTGTAGATATTTCCATGTTCATCCAGATGGCTGTGTAGATATATCCATGTTCATACAGTTAGCGTTGTAGATATTTCCATGTTCAGACAGATAGTGGTGTAGCTATTTCCATGTTCATACAGATAACGGTGTAGATATTTCCATGTTCATACAGAAAGCAGTGTAGATATTTCCATGTTCATACAGATAGCGATGTAGATATTTCCATGTTCATACAGATAGCGGTGCTGATATTTCCATGTTTATACAGGCAGCGGTGTAGATATTTCCATGTTTATACAGATAGCGGTTTAGATATTTCCTTCTTAATACAGATGGCGGTGTAGATATTTATATGTTCATAGAGACGGCGATGCAGATATTTCCATGTTCATACAGATAGCAGTGTAGATATTTCCACGTTCATACAGATAGCGGTGTAGATATTTCCATGGTTATACAGATAGCGTTGTAGATATTTCCATGTTTATACAGATAGCGGTGTAGATATTTCCATGTTTATTCAGATAGCGGTGTAGATATCTCCATCTTAATACAGATGGCGGTGTAGATATTTATATGTTCATACAGATGGCGGTGCAGATATTTCCATGTTCATACAGATGGCGGTGTAGATATTTCCATGTTCATACAGATAGCGGTGTAGTTATTTCCATGTGTAAAGGGATAGCTGTGTAGATATTTCCATGTATATGCAGATAGCTGTGTAGATATTTCCATTTTCATGCAGATAGCGGTGTATGTATTTCCATCTTCAAACAGATAGCGGTGTAGATATTTACATGCTCATACAGATAGCGGTGTAGATATTTCCATGTTTATACAGATAGCGGTGAAGATGTATGTATGTTTACACAGATAGCGGTGTGGATATTTCCATGTTCATCCATAGGGCTGTGTAGATATATCCATGTTCATACAGATAGCGGTGTAGATATTTACTTGTTCATACTGATAGCGGTGTAGATATTTCCATGTTCATTCAGATAGCGGTGTAGATATTTCCATGTTCATACAGATAGCGGTGCTGATATTTCCATGTTTATACAGGCAGCGGTGTAGCTATTTCCATGTTCCTACAGATAGCGGTGTAGATATTTCCATGTTCATACAGATAGCGGTGCTGATATTTCCATGTTTATACAGGCAGCGGTGTAGATATTTCCATGTTTATACAGATAGTGGTTTAGATATTTCCTTCTTAATACAGATGGCGGTGTATTTATATGTTCGTACATATGGCGGTGTAGATATTTCCATGTTTATACAGATTGCAGTGTAGATATCTCCATCTTAATACAGGTGGCGGTGTAGATATTTATATGTTCATACAGATGGCGGTGCAGATATTTCCATGTTCATACAGATGGCGGTGTAGTTATTTCCATGTTCATACAGATAGTGGTGTAGTAATTTCCATGTGTAAAGAGATAGCTGTGTAGATATTTAAATGTATATGCAGATAGCAGTGTAGATATTTCCATTTTCATGCAGATAGCGGTGTAGTTATTTCCATGTCCAAACAGATAGCGGTGTAGGTATTTCCATGTTCATACAGATAGCGGTGCAGATATTTCCATGTTCATACCGATAGCGGTGCAGATATTTCCATGTTTATACAGATAGTGGTGAAGATATATGCATGTTTACACAGATAGCGGTGAAGATATTTCCATGTTCATCCAGATGGCTGTGTAGATATATCCATGTTCATACAGATAGCGGTGTAGATATTTCCATGTTCATACAGATAGCGGTGTAGATATTTCCATGTTCATCCAGATGGCTGTGTAGATATATCCATGTTGATACAGATAGCGGTGTAGATATTTCCATGTTCATACAGATAGCGGTGTAGCTATTTCCATTTTCATACACATAACGGTGTAGCTATTTCCATTTTCATACAGATAGCAGTGTAGATATTTCCTTGTTCATACAGATAGCGGTGTAGATATTTCCATTTTCATACAGAGAGCGGTGCTGATATTTCCGTGTTTATACAGATAGCGGTTTAGATATTTCCTTCTTAATACAGAATGCGGTGTAGATATTTATATGTTCAAACAGATGGCGGTGCAGATATTTCCATGTTCATACAGATGGTGGTGTAGATATTTCCATGTTTATAGATATAGCGGTGTAGTTATTTCCATGTGTAAAGAGATAGCTTTGTTGATATTTCCATGTATATGCAGATCGCTGTGTAGATATTTCCATTTTCATGCAGATAGCGGTGTAGATATTTCCATGTTCAAATAGATAGCAGTGTAGATATTTCTTTTTTCATACAGATAGCAGTGTAGATATTTCCACGTTCATACAGATAGCGGTGAAGATGTATGCATGTTTACACAGATAGCGGTGTAGATGTTTCCATCTTCATACAGATAGCGGTGTAGATATTTCCATGTTCATCCAGATGGCTGTGTAGATATATCCATGTTCATACAGATGGCGGTGAAGATATTTCCATGCTCATACAGATAGCGGTGTAGTTATTTCCATGTGTAAAGAGATAGCTGTGTAGATATTTCCATGTATATGCAGATAGCTGTGTAGATATTTCCATTTTCATGCAGATAGCGGTTAAGATATTTCCATGTTCAAACAGATAGCGGTGTAGATATTTCCATGTTCACACAGACGGTGGTGCAGATATTTCCATGTTCATACAGATAGCGGTGCTGATATTTCCATGTTTATACAGGTAGTGGTGTAGATATTTCCATGTTTATACAGATAGCGGTGTAGATATTTCCATGTTTATACAGATAGCGGTGGAGATATTTCCATGTTTATACAGATAGCAGTGTAGATATCTCCATCTTAATACAGATGGCGGTGTAGATATTTATATGTTCATACAGATGGCGGTGCAGATATTTCCATGTTCATACAGATGGCGGTGTAGATATTTCCATGTTTATACAGATAGCGGTGTAGTTATTTCCATGTGTAAAGAGATAGCTGTGTAGATATTTAAATGTATATGCAGATAGCAGTGTAGGTATTTCCATTTTCATGCAGATAGCGGTGTAGATATTTCCATGTTCAAACAGATAGCGGTGTAGATATTTCCATGTTCATACAGATAGCGGTGTAGATATTTCCATGTTCATACAGATAGCGGTGTAGATATTTCCATGTTTATACAGATAGCGGTGAAGATCTATGCATGTTTACAGAGATAGCGGTGTAGATATTTCCATGTTCATCCAGATGGCTGTGTAGATATATCCATGTTCATACAGATAGCGGTGTAGCTATTTCCATGTTCATGCAGATAGCGGTGTAGATATTTCCATGATCATACAGATAGCGGTGTAGATATTTCCTTGTTCATACAGATAGCGGTGCTGATATTTCCTTGTTTATACAGGCAGCGGTGTAGATATTTCCATGTTTATACAGATAGCGGTTTAGATATTTCCTTCTTCATACAGATGGCGGTGTAGATATTTATATGTTCATACAGATCTCGGTGTAGATATTTCCATGTTTATACGGATATCAGTGTAGATATCTCCATCTTAATACAGATGGCGGTGTAGATATTTATATGTTCATACAGATGGCGGTGCAGATATTTCCGTGTTCATACAGATGGCGGTGTAGATATTTCCATGTTCAAACAGATAGCGGTGTAGTTATTTCCATGTGTAAAGAGATAGCTGTGCCAATATTTAAATGAATATGCAGATAGCAGTGTAGATATTTCCATTTTCATACAGATAGCGGTGTGGATATTTCCAGGTTCATACAGATAGCGGTGATGATATTTCCATGTTTATACATGTAGCGGTGTAGATATTTCCATGTTTATGCAGATAGCGGTGTAGATATTTCCATGTTTATACAGATAGCGGTGTAGATATTTCCATGTTTATTCAGATAGCGGTGTAGATATCTCCATCTTAATAGAGATGGCGGTGTAGATATTTATATGTTCATACAGATGGCGGTGCAGATATTTCCATGTTCATGCAGATGGCGGTGTAGATATTTCCATGTTCATACAGATAGCGGTGTAGTTATTTCATGTGTAAAGAGATAGCAGTGTAGATATTTCCATCTGTAGGCAGATAGCTGTGTAGATATTTCCATTTTCATGCAGATAGCGGTGTATATATTTCCATCTTCAAACAGATAGCGGTGTAGGTATTTCCATGTTCATAGAGATAGCGGTATAGATATTTCCATGTTTCTACAGATAGCGGTGAAGATGTATGCATGTTTACACAGATAGCGGTGTGGATATTCCCATGTTCATCCAGAGGGCTGTGTAGATATATCCATGTTTATACAGATAGCGGTGTAGATATTTCCATGTTCATACAGATAGCAGTGTAGATATTTCCATGTTCATACAGACAGCGGTGCTGATATTTCCATGTTTATACAGGTAGCGGTGTAGATATTTCCATGTTTATACAGATAGCGGTGTAGATATTTCCATGTTTATACAGATAGCGGTGTAGATATTTCCATGTTTATACAGATAGCGGTGTAGATATCTCCATCTTAATACAGATGGCGGTGTAGATATTTATATGTTCATACAGATGGCGGTGCAGATATTTCCATGTTCATACAGATGGCGGTGTAGATATTTCCATGTTCATACAGATAGCGGTGTAGTTATTTCCATGTGTAAAGAGATAGCTGTGTAGATATTTCCATGTATATGCAGATAGCAGTGTAGATATTTCCATTTTCATGCAGATAGCGGTGTAGATATTTCCATGTTCAAACAGATAGCTGTGTAGATATTTCCATGTTCATACAGATAGCGGTGCAGATATTTCCATGTTCATACAGATAGCAGTGTAGATATTTCCATGTTTATACACATAGCGGTGAAGGTGTATGCATGTTTACAGAGATAGCGGTGTAGATATTTCCATGTTCATCCAGATGGCTGTGTAGATATATCCATGTTCATACAGATAGCGGTGTAGCTATTTGCATGTTCATACAGATAGCGGTGTAGATATTTCCATGTTCATACAGATAGCGGTGTAGATATTTCCATGTTCATACAGATAGCGGTGTAGTTATTTCCATGTGTAAAGAGATTGCTGTGTAGATATTTCCATCTATATGCAGATAGCTGTGTAGATATTTCCATTTTCATGCAGATAGCGATGTATATATTTCCATCTTCAAACAGATAGCGGTGTAGATATTTCCATGTTCATACAGATAGCGGTGTAGATATTTCCATGTTTATACAGATAGCGGTGAATATGTATGCATGTTTACACAGATAGCGGTGTGGATATTTCCGTGTTCATTCAGAGGGCTGTGTAGATATATCCATGTTCATACACATAGCGGTGTATATATTTCCATGTTCATACAGATAGCGGTGTAGGTATTTCCATGTTCATATAGATAGCGGTGCTGATATTTCCATGTTCATTCAGATAGCGGTGTAGGTATTTCAATGTGTAAAGAGATAGCTGTGTAGATATTTCCATCTATATGCAGATAACTGTGTAGATATTTCCCTTTTCCTGCAGATAGCTGTGTATATATTTCCGTCTTCAAACAGATAGCGGTGTAGATATTTCCATGTTCATAGAGATAGCGGTGTAGATATTTCCATGTTTATACAGATAGCGGTGAAGATGTATGCATGTTTACACAGATAGCGGTGTAGAGATTTCCATGTTCATCCAGAGGGCTGTGTACGTATATCCATGTTCATACAGATAGCGGTGTAGATATTTGCATGTTCATACAGATAGCGGTGTAGATATTTCCATGTTCATACAGATAGCGTTGCTGATATTTCCATGTTTATACAGGTAGTGGTGTAGATATTTCCATGTTTATACAGATAGCGGTGTAGATATTTCCATGTTTATACAGATAGCGGTGTTGATATTTCCATGTTTATGCAGATAGCGGTGTAGATATCTCCATCTTAATACAGATGGTGGTGTAGATATTTATATGTTCATACAGATGGCGGTGCAGATATTTCCATGTTCATACAGATGGCGGTGTAGATATTTCCATGTTTATAGAGATAGCGGTGTAGTTATTTCCATGTGTAAAGAGATAGCTGTGTAGATATTTCCATCTATATGCAGATAGCTGTGTAGATATTTCCATTTTCATGCAGATAGCGGTGTATATATTTCCATCTTGAAACAGATAGCGGTGTAGATATTTCCATATTCATAAGGATAGCAGTGTAGATATTTCCATGTTTATACAGATAGCGGTGAAGATGTATGCATGTTTACACAGATAGTGGTGTGGATATTTCCATGTTCATCCAGAGGGCTGTGTAGATATATCCATGTTCATACAGATAGCGGTGTAGATATTTCCATGTTCATACAGATAACGGTGTAGATATTTCCATGTTCATACAGATAGCGGTGCTGATATTTCCATGTTTATACAGGTAGCGGTGTAGATATTTCCATGTTTATACAGATAGCGGTGTAGATATTTCCATGTTTACACAGATAGCGGTGTAGATATTTCCATGTTTATACAAATAGCGGTGTACATATCTCCATCTTAATACAGATGGCGGTGTAGATATTTATATGTTCATACAGATGGCGGTGCAGATATTTCCATGTTCATACAGATGGCGGTGTAGATATTTCCATGTTCATACAGATGGCGGTGTAGATATTTCCATGTTTATACAGATAGCGGTTTAGATATTTCCTTCTTAATACAGATGGCGGTGTAGATATTTATATGTTCATACAGATGGCGGTGCAGATATTTCCATGTTCATAAAGATGGCGGTGTAGATATTTCCATGTTTATAGATATAGCGGTGTAGTTATTTCCATGTGTAAAGAGATAGCTGTGTAGATATTTCCATGTATATGCAGATAGCTTTGAAGATATTTCCATTTTCATGCAGATAGCGGTGTAGATATTTCCATGTTCAAACAGATAGCGGTGTAGATATTTCCAGGTTCATACAGATAGCGGTGCTGATACTTCCATGTTTATACAGGCAGCGGTGTAGATATTTCCATGTTTATACAGATAGCGGTTTAGATATTTCCTTCTTAATACAGATGGCGGTGTATTTATATGTTCATACAGATTGCGGTGTAGATATTTCCATGTTTATACAGATAGCAGTGTAGATATCTGCATCTTAATACAGATGGCTGTGTAGATATTTATATGTTCATACAGATGGCGGTGCAGATATTTCCATGTTCATACAGATGGCGGTGTAGTTATTTCCATGTTCATACAGATAGTGGTGTAGTTATTTCCATGTGTAAAGAGATAGTTGTGTAGATATTTAAATGTATTTGCAGATAGCAGTGTAGATATTTCCATTTTCATGCAGATAGCGGTGTAGATATTTCCATGTCCAAACAGATAGCGGTGTAGGTATTTCCATGTTCATACAGATAGCGGTGTTGATATTTCCATCTTCATACCGATAGCGGTGCAGATATTTCCACGTTTATACAGATAGTGGTGAAGATGTATGCATGTTTACACAGATAGCGGTGTAGATATTTCCATGTTCATCCAAATGGCTGTGTAGATATATCCATGTTCATACAGATAGAGGTGTAGTTATTTCCATGTTCATACAGATAGCGGTGTAGATATTTCCATGTTCATCCAGAAGGCTGTGTAGATATATCCATGTTCATACAGATAAAGGTGTAGATATTTCCATGTTCATACAGATAGCGGTGTAGATATTTCCATGTTCATCCAGAAGGCTGTGTAGATATATCCATGTTCATACAGATAGCGGTGTAGATATTTCCATGTTCATACAGATAGCGGTGTAGCTATTTCCATTTTCATACACATAACGGTGTAGCTATTTCCATGTTCATACAGATAGCAGTGTAGATAATTCCATGTTCATACAGATAGCGGTGTAGATATTTCCATTTTCATACAGAGTGCGGTGCTGATATATCCGTGTTTATACAGATAGCAGTTTAGATATTTCCTTTTTAATACAGATGGCAGTGTAGATATTTATATGTTCAAACAGATGGCGGTGCAGATATTTCCATGTTCATACAGATGGTGGTGTAGATATTTCCATGTTTATAGATATAGCGGTGTAGTTATTTCCATGTGTAAAGAGATAGCTGTGTAGATATTTCCATGTATATGCAGATAGCTTTGTAGATATTTCCATTTTCATGCAGATAGCGGTGTAGATATTTCCATGTTCAAATAGATAGTGGTGTAGATATTTCCATGTTCATTCAGATAGCTTTGTAGATATTTCCATGTTCATACAGATAGCGGTGTAGATATTTCCATGTTCATACAGATAGCGGTGTAGAAATTTCCAGGTTCATACAGATAGCGGTGCTGATATTTCCATGTTTATACAGGTAGCGGTGTAGATATTTCCATGTTTATACAGATAGCGGTTTAGATATTTCCATGTTTATACAGATAGCGGTGTAGATATTTCCATGTTTATTCAGATAGCGGTGTAGATATCTCTATCTTAATAGAGATGGCGGTGTAGATATTTATATGTTCATACAGATGGCGGTGCAGATATTTCCATGTTCATACAGATGGCGGTGTAGATATTTCCATGTTCATACAGATAGCGGTGTAGTTATTTCCATGTGTAAAGAGATAGCTGTGTAGATATTTCCATCTATATGCAGATAGCTGTGTAGATATTTCCATTTTCATGCAGATAGCGGTGTATATATTTCCATCTTCAAACAGATAGCGGTGTAGATATTTCCATGTTCACAGAGATAGCGGTGTAGATATTTCCATGTTTATACAGATAGTGGTGAAGATGTATGCATGTTTACACAGATAGCGATGTGGATATTTCCATGTTCATCCAGAGGGCTGTGTAGATATATCCATGTTCATACAGTTAGCGGTGTAGATATTTCCATGTTTATACAGATAGCGGTGTAGATATTTCCATGTTTATACAGATAGCAGTGTAGATATTTCCATGTTTATACAGATAGCCGTGTAGATATCTCCATCTTAATACAGATGGCGGTGTAGATATTTATATGTTCATACAGATGGCGGTGCAGATATTTCCATGTTCATACAGATGGCGGTGTAGATATTTCAATGTTCATACAGATAGCGGTGTAGTTATTTCCATGTGTAATGAGATAGCTGTGTAGATATTTCCATGTATATGCAGATAGCAGTGTAGATATTTCCATCTATATGTAGATAGCGGTGTAGATATTTCCATGTTCATACAGATAGCGGTGTAGATATTTCCATGTTCATACAGATAGCGGTGCAGTTATTTCCATGTTCATACAGATAGCAGTGTAGATATTTCCATGTTTATACAGATAGCGGTGAAGATGTATGCATGTTTACACAGATAGCGGTGTAGATATTTCCATGTTCATCCAGATGGCTGTGTAGATATATCCATGTTCATACAGATAGCGGTTTAGATATTTCCATGTTCATACAGATAGCGGTGTAGATATTTCCATGTTCATGCAGATGGCTGTGTAGATATATCCATGTTCATACAGATCGCGGTGTAGATATTTCCATGTTCATACAGATAGCGGTGTAGCTATTTCCATGTTCATACAGATAACGGTGTAGCTATTTCCATGTTCATACAGATAGCAGTGTAGATATTTCCATGTTCATACAGATATCGGTGGAGATATTTCCATGTTTATTCAGATAGCGGTGTAGATATCTCCATCTTAATACAGATGGCGGTGTAGATATTTATATGTTCATACAGATGGCCGTGCAGTTATTTCCATGTTCATACACATGGCGGTGTAGATATGTCCATGTTCATACAAATTGCGGTGTAGTTATTTCAAGTGTAAAGAGATTGCTGTGTAGATATTTCCATCTATATGCAGAGAGCTGTGTAGATATTTCCATTTTCATGCAGATAGCGATGTATATATTTCCATCTTAAAACAGATAGCGTTGTAAATATTTCCATGTTCATACAGATAGCGGTGTAGATATTTCCATGTTTACACAGATAGCGGTGAAGATGTATGCATGTTTACACAGATAGCGGTGTGGATATTTCCATGTTCATCCAGAGGGCTGTGTAGATATATCCATGTTCATACAGATAGCGGTGTAGACATTTCCATGTTCATACAGATAGCGGTGTAGATATTTCCATGTTCATACAGATAGCGGTGCTGGTATTTCCATGTTCATCCAGATGGCTGTGTAGTTATTTCCATGTTCATACAGATAGTGGTGTAGTTATTTCCATGTGTAAAGAGATAGCTGTGTAGATATTTAAATGTATATGCAGATAGCAGTGTAGATATTTCCATTTTCATGCAGATAGCGGTGTAGTTATTTCCATGTCCAAACAGATAGCGGTGTCGGTATTTCCATGTTCATACAGATAGCGGTGTAGATATTTCCATGTTCATACCGATAGCGGTGCAGATATTTCCATGTTTATACAGATAGTGGTGAAGATGTATGCATGTTTACACAGATAGCGGTGTAGATATTTCCATGTTCATCCAGAGGGCTGTGTACGTATATCCATGTTCATACAGATAGCGGTGTAGATATTTGCATGTTCATACAGATAGCGGTGTAGATATTTCCATGTTCATACAGATAGCGTTGCTGATATTTCCATGTTTATACAGGTAGTGGTGTAGATATTTCCATGTTTATACAGATAGCGGTGTAGATATTTCCATGTTTATACAGATAGCGGTGTTGATATTTCCACGTTTATGCAGATAGCGGTGTAGATATCTCCATCTTAATACAGATGGTGGTGTAGATATTTATATGTTCATACAGATGGCGGTGCAGATATTTCCATGTTCATACAGATGGCGGTGTAGATATTTCCATGTTTATAGAGATAGCGGTGTAGTTATTTCCATGTGTAAAGAGATAGCTGTGTAGATATTTCCATCTATATGCAGATAGCTGTGTAGATATTTCCATTTTCATGCAGATAGCGGTGTATATATTTCCATCTTGAAACAGATAGCGGTGTAGATATTTCCATATTCATAAGGATAGCAGTGTAGATATTTCCATGTTTATACAGATAGCGGTGAAGATGTATGCATGTTTACACAGATAGCGGTGTGGATATTTCCATGTTCATCCAGAGGGCTGTGTAGATATATCCATGTTCATACAGACAGCGGTGTAGATATTTCCATGTTCATACAGATAACGGTGTAGATATTTCCATGTTCATACAGATAGCGGTGCTGATATTTCCATGTTTATACAGGTAGCGGTGTAGATATTTCCATGTTTATACAGATAGCGGTGTAGATATTTCCATGTTTACACAGATAGCGGTGTAGATATTTCCATGTTTATACAAATAGCGGTGTACATATCTCCATCTTAATACAGATGGCGATGTAGATATTTATATGTTCATACAGATGGCGGTGCAGATATTTCCATGTTCATACAGATGGCGGTGTAGATATTTCCATGTTCATACAGATGGCGGTGTAGATATTTCCATGTTTATACAGATAGCGGTTTAGATATTTCCTTCTTAATACAGATGGCGGTGTAGATATTTATATGTTCATACAGATGGCGGTGCAGATATTTCCATGTTCATAAAGATGGCGGTGTAGATATTTCCATGTTTATAGATATAGCGGTGTAGTTATTTCCATGTGTAAAGAGATAGCTGTGTAGATATTTCCATGTATATGCAGATAGATTTGAAGATATTTCCATTTTCATGCAGATAGCGGTGTAGATATTTCCATGTTCAAACAGATAGCAGTGTAGATATTTCCAGGTTCATACAGATAGCGGTGCTGGTACTTCCATGTTTATACAGGCAGCGGTGTAGATATTTCCATGTTTATACAGATAGCGGTTTAGATATTTCCTTCTTAATACAGATGGCGGTGTATTTATATGTTCATACAGATTGCGATGTAGATATTTCCATGTTTATACAGATAGCAGTGTAGATATCCCCATCTTAATACAGATGGCTGTGTAGATATTTATATGTTCATACAGATGGCGGTGCAGATATTTCCATGTTCATACAGATGGCGGTGTAGTTATTTCCATGTTCATACAGATAGTGGTGTAGTTATTTCCATGTGTAAAGAGATAGCTGTGTAGATATTTAAATGTATATGCAGATAGCAGTGTAGATATTTCCATTTTCATGCAGATAGCGGTGTAGATATTTCCATGTCCAAACAGATAGCGGTGTAGGTATTTCCATGTTCATACAGATAGCGGTGTTGATATTTCCATCTTCATTCCGATAGCGGTGCAGATATTTCCACGTTTATACAGATAGTGGTGAAGATGTATGCATGTTTACACAGATAGCGGTGTAGATATTTCCATGTTCATCCAAATGGCTGTGTAGATATATCCATGTTCATACAGATAGAGGTGTCGTTATTTCCATGTTCATACAGATAGCGGTGTAGATATTTCCATGTTCATCCAGAAGGCTGTGTAGATATATCCATGTTCATACAGATAGCTGTGTAGATATTTCCATGTTCATACAGATAGCGGTGTAGCTATTTCCATTTTCATACACATAACGGTGTAGCTATTTCCATGTTCATACAGATAGCAGTGTAGATAATTCCATGTTCATACAGATAGCGGTGTAGATATTTCCATTTTCATACAGAGTGCGGTGCTGATATATCCGTGTTTATACAGATAGCAGTTTAGATATTTCCTTTTTAATACAGATGGCAGTGTAGATATTTATATGTTCAAACAGATGGCGGTGCAGATATTTCCATGTTCATACAGATGGTGGTGTAGATATTTCCATGTTTATAGATATAGCGGTGTAGTTATTTCCATGTGTAAAGAGATAGCTGTGTAGATATTTCCATGTATATGCAGATAGCTTTGTAGATATTTCCATTTTCATGCAGATAGCGGTGTAGATATTTCCATGTTGAAATAGATAGTGGTGTAGATATTTCCATGTTCATTCAGATAGCTTTGTAGATATTTCCATGTTCATACAGATAGCGGTGTAGATATTTCCATGTTCATACAGATAGCGGTGTAGAAATTTCCAGGTTCATACAGATAGCGGTGCTGATATTTCCATGTTCATACAGGTAGCGGTGTAGATATTTCCATGTTTATACAGATAGCGGTTTAGATATTTCCATGTTTATACAGATAGCGGTGTAGATATTTCCATGTTTATTCAGATAGCGGTGTAGATATCTCCATCTTAATAGAGATGGCGGTGTAGATATTTATATGTTCATACAGATGGCGGTGCAGATATTTCCATGTTCATACAGATGGCGGTGTAGATATTTCCATGTTCATACAGATAGCGGTGTAGTTATTTCCATGTGTAAAGAGATAGCTGTGTAGATATTTCCATCTATATGCAGATAGCTGTGTAGATATTTCCATTTTCATGCAGATAGCGGTGTATATATTTCCATCTTCAAACAGATAGCGGTGTAGATATTTCCATGTTCACAGAGATAGCGGTGTAGATATTTCCATGTTTATACAGATAGTGGTGAAGATGTATGCATGTTTACACAGATAGCGATGTGGATATTTCCATGTTCATCCAGAGGGCTGTGTAGATATATCCATGTTCATACAGTTAGCGGTGTAGATATTTCCATGTTTATACAGATAGCGGTGTTGATATTTCCATGTTTATACAGATAGCAGTGTAGATATTTCCATGTTTATACAGATAGCCGTGTAGATATCTCCATCTTAATACAGATGGCGGTGTAGATATTTATATGTTCATACAGATGGCGGTGCAGATATTTCCATGTTCATACAGATGGCGGTGTAGATATTTCCATGTTCATACAGATAGCGGTGTAGTTATTTCCATGTGTAATGAGATAGCTGTGTAGATATTTCCATGTATATGCAGATAGCAGTGTAGATATTTCCATCTATATGCAGATAGCGGTGTAGATATTTCCATGTTCATACAGATAGCGGTGTAGATATTTCCATGTTCATACAGATAGCGGTGCAGTTATTTCCATGTTCATACAGATAGCAGTGTAGATATTTCCATGTTTATACAGATAGCGGTGAAGATGTATGCATGTTTACACAGATAGCGGTGTAGATATTTCCATGTTCATCCAGATGGCTGTGTAGATATATCCATGTTCATACAGATAGCGGTGTAGATATTTCCATGTTCATACAGATAGCGGTGTAGATATTTCCATGTTCATGCAGATGGCTGTGTAGATATATCCATGTTCATACAGATCGCGGTGTAGATATTTCCATGTTCATACAGATAGCGGTGTAGCTATTTCCATGTTCATACAGATAACGGTGTAGCTATTTCCATGTTCATACAGATAGCAGTGTAGATATTTCCATGTTCATACAGATATCGGTGGAGATATTTCCATGTTTATTCAGATAGCGGTGTAGATATCTCCATCTTAATACAGATGGCGGTGTAGACATTTCCATGTTCATACAGATAGCGGTGTAGATATTTCCATGTTCATACAGATAGCGGTGCTGGTATTTCCATGTTCATCCAGATGGCTGTGTAGTTATTTCCATGTTCATACAGATAGTGGTGTAGTTATTTCCATGTGTAAAGAGATAGCTGTGTAGATATTTAAATGTATATGCAGAGAGCAGTGTAGATATTTCCATTTTCATGCAGATAGCGGTGTAGTTATTTCCATGTCCAAACAGATAGCGGTGTCGGTATTTCCATGTTCATACAGATAGCGGTGTAGATATTTCCATGTTCATACCGATAGCGGTGCAGATATTTCCATGTTTATACAGATAGTGGTGAAGATGTATGCATGTTTACACAGATAGCGGTGTAGATATTTCCATGTTCATTCAGATGGCTGTGTAGATATATCCATGTT
Source organism: Gorilla gorilla gorilla (assembly GCF_029281585.2). NCBI lineage: Eukaryota > Metazoa > Chordata > Mammalia > Primates > Hominidae > Gorilla > Gorilla gorilla. Next base: position 10,640,506 of record NC_073235.2, on the reverse strand, counting down.
CCTACAGATAGCGGTGTAGATATTTCCATGTTCATACAGATAGCGGTGTAGATATTTCCATGTTCATCCAGAAGGCTGTGTAGATATATCCATGTTCATACAGATAGCGGTGTAGATATTTCCATGTTCATACAGATAGCTGTGTAGCTATTTCCATTTTCATACACAAAACGGTGTAGCTATTTCCATGTTCATACAGATAGCAGTGTAGATATTTCCATGTTCATACAGATAGCGGTGTAGATATTTCCATTTTCATACAGAGAGCGGTGCTGATATTTCCGTGTTTATACAGATAGCGGTTTAGATATTTCCTTCTTAATACAGATGGCGCTGTAGATATTTATATGTTCAAACAGATGGCGGTGCAGATATTTCCATGTTTATTCAGATAGCGGTGTAGATATCTCCATCTTAATAGAGATGGCGGTGTAGATATTTATATGTTCATACAGATGGCGGTGCAGATATTTCCATGTTCATACAGATGGCGGTGTAGGTATTTCCATGTTCATACAGATAGCGGTGTAGTTATTTCCATGTGTAAAGAGATAGCTGTGTAGATATTTCCATCTATATGCAGATAGCTGTGTAGATATTTCCATTTTCATGCAGATAGCGGTGTATATATTTCCATCTTCAAACAGATAGCGGTGTACATATTTCCATGTTCATAGAGATAGCGGTGTAGATATTTCCGTGTTTTTACAGATAGCGGTGAAGATGTATGCATGTTTACACAGATAGCGGTGTGGATATTTCCATGTTCATCCAGAGGGCTGTGTAGATATATCCATGTTCATACAGATAGCGGTGTAGATATTTCCATGTTCATACAGATAGCAGTGTAGATATTTCCATGTTCATACAGATAGCGGTGCTGATATTTCCATGTTTATACAGGTAGCGGTGTAGATATTTCCATGTTTATACAGATAGCGGTGTAGATATTTCCATGTTTATACAGATAGCGGTGTAGATATTTCCATGTTTATACAGATAGCCGTGTAGATATCTCCATCTTAATCCAGATGGCGTTGTAGATATTTATATGTTCATACAGATGGCGGTGCAGATATTTCCATGTTCATACAGATGGCGGTGTAGATATTTCCATGTTCATACAGATAGCGGTGTAGTTATTTCCATGTGTAAAGAGATAGCTGTGTAGATATTTCCATGTATATGCAGATAGCAGTGTAGATATTTCCATTTTCATGCAGATAGCGGTGTAGATATTTCCATGTTCATACAGATAGCGGTGCAGATATTTCCATTTTCATACAGATAGCAGTGTAGATGTTTCCATGTTTATACAGATAGCGGTGAAGATGTATGCATGTTTACACAGATAGCGGTGTAGATATTTCCATGTTCATCCAGATGGCTGTGTAGATATATCCATGTTCATACAGATAGCGGTGTAGATATTTCCATGTTCATACAGATAGCGGTGTAGATATTTCCATGTTCATCCAGATGGCTGTGTAGATATATCCATGTTCATACAGATAGCGGTGTAGATATTTCCATGTTCATCCAGATGGCTGTGTAGATATATCCATGTTCATACACATAGCGGTGTAGATATTTCCATGTTCATACAGATAGCGGTGTAGCTATTTCCATGGTCATACAGATAACGGTGTAGCTATTTCCATGTTCATACAGATAGCAGTGTAGATATTTCCATGTTCATACAGATAGCGGTGTAGATATTTCCATGTTTATTCAGATAGCGGTGTAGATATCTCCATCTTAATAGAGATGGCGGTGTAGATATTTATATGTTCATACAGATGGCGGTGCAGATATTTCCATGTTCATACAGATGGCGGAGTAGATATTTCCATGTTCATACAGATAGCGGTGTAGATATTTCCATGTGTAAAGAGATAGCTGTGTAGATATTTCCATCTATATGCAAATAGCTGTGTAGATATTTCCATTTTCATGCAGATAGCGGTGTATATATTTCCATCTTCAAACAGATAGCGGTGTAGATATTCCCATGTTCATAGAGATAGCGGTGTAGATATTTCCATGTGTATACAGATAGCGGTGAAGATGTATGTATGTTTACACAGATAGCGGTGTGGATATTTCCATGTTCATCCAGAGGGCTGTGTAGATATATCCATGTTCATACAGATAGCGGTGTAGCTATTTCCATGTTTATACAGATATCAGTGTAGATATCTCCATCTTAATACAGATGGCGGTGTAGATATTTTTATGTTCATACAGATGGCGGTGCAGATATTTCCGTGTTCATACAGATGGCGGTGTAGATATTTCCATGTTCAAACAGATAGCGGTGTAGTTATTTCCATGTGTAAAGAGATAGCTGTGCAGATATTTAAATGAATATGCAGATAGCAGTGTAGATATTTCCATTTTCATGCAGATAGCGGTGTAGATATTTCCATGTTCAAACAGATAGCAGTGTAGATATTTCCATGCTCATACAGATAGCGGTGTAGATATTTCCATGTTCATACAGATAGCGGTGCTGATATTTCCATGTTTATACAGGCAGCGGTGTAGATATTTCCATGTTTATACAGATAGCGGTTTAGATATTTCCTTATTAATACAGATGGCGGTGTAGATATTTATATGTTCATAGAGACGGCGGTGCAGATATTTCCATGTTCATCCAGATTGCTGAGTAGATATTTCCATGTTCATACAGAATGCGGTGTAGATATTTCCATGGTTATACAGATAGCGTTGTAGATATTTCCATGTTTATTCAGATAGCGGTGTAGATATTTCCATGTTTATTCAGATAGCGGTGTTGATATCTCCATCTTATTACAGATGGCGGTGTAGATATTTATATGTTCATACAGATGGCGGTGCAGATATTTCCATGTTCATACAGATGGCGGTGTAGATATTTCCATGTTCATACAGATAGCGGTGTAGTTATTTCCATGTGTAAAGAGATAGCTGTGTAGATATTTCCATGTATATGCAGATAGCTGTGTAGATATTTCCATTTTCATGCAGATAGCGGTGTATGTATTTCCATCTTCAAACAGATAGCGGTGTAGATATTTCCATGTTCATACAGATAGCGGTGTAGATATTTCCATGTTTATACAGATAGCGGTGAAGATATATGTATGTTTACACAGATAGCGGTGTGGATATTTCCATGTTCATCCAGAGGGCTGTGAAGAAATATCCATGTTCATACAGATAGCGGTGTAGATATTTCCTTGTTCATACTGATAGCGGTGTAGATATTTCCATGTTCATTCAGATAGCGGTGTAGATATTTCCATGTTCATGCAGATAGCGGTGTAGATATTTCCATGTTCATACAGATAGCGGTGCTGATATTTCCATGTTTATACAGGTATCGGTGTAGATATTTCCATGTTTATACAGACAGCGGTGTAGATATTTCCATGTTTACAGATAGCGGTGCAGATATTTCCATGTTTATACAGATAGCGGTGTAGATATCTCCATCTTAATACAGATGGCGGTGTAGATATTTATATGTTCATACAGATGGTGGTGCAGATATTTCCATGTTCATGCAGATGGCGGTGTGGATATTTCCATGTTCATACAGATAGCGGTGTAGTTATTTCCATGTGTAGTGATATAGCTGTGTAGATATTTCCATGTATATGCAGATAGCAGTGCAGATATTTCCATGTATATGCAGATAGCAGTGTAGATATTTCCATTTTCATGCATATAGCGGTGTAGATATTTCCATGTTCAAACAGAGAGCGGTGTAGATATTTCCATGTTCATACAGATAGCGGTGTAGATATTTCCATGTTCATACAGATAGCGGTGTAGATATTTCCATGTTTATACAGATAGCGGTGAAGATGTATGCTTGTTTACACAGATAGCGGTGTAGATATTTCCATGTTCATACAGATAGTGGTGTAGATATTTCCATGTTCCTCCAGATGGCTGTGTAGATATATCCATGTTCATACAGATAGTGGAGTAGATATTTCCATGTTCATACAGATAGCGGTGCTGCTATTTCCTTGTTTATACAGGCAGCGGTGTAGCTATTTCCAATTTCCTACAGATAGTGGTGTAGATATTTCCATGTTCATACAGATAGCGGTGCTGATATTTCCATGTTTATACAGGCAGAGGTGTAGATATTTCCATGTTTATACAGATAGCGGTTTAGATATTTCCTTCTTAATACAGATGGCAGTGTATTTATATGTTCATACAGATGGCGGAGTAGATATTTCCATGTTTATACAGATAGCAGTGTAGATATCTCCATTTTAATACAGGTGGCGGTGTAGATATTTATATGTTCATACAGATGGCGGTGCAGATATTTCCATGTTCATACAGATGGCGGTGTAGTTATTTCCATGCTCATACAGATAGTGGTGTAGTTATTTCCATGTGTAAAGAGATAGCTGTGTAGATATTTAAATGTATATGCAGATAGCAGTGTAGATATTTCCATTTTCATGCAGATAGCGGTGTAGTTATTTCCATGTCCAAACAGATAGCGGTGTAGGTATTTCCTTGTTCATACCGATAGCTGTGCAGATATTTCCATGTTCATACCGAGATCGGTGCAGATATTTCCATGTTTATACAGATAGTGGTGAAGATGTATGCATGTTTACACAGATAGCGGTGTAGATATTTCCATGTTCATCCAGATGGCTGTGTAGATATATCCATGTTCATACAGATAGCGGTGTAGATATTTCCATGTTCATACAGATAGCGGTGTAGCTATTTCCATTTTCATACACATAACGGTGTAGCTATTTCCATGTTCATACAGATAGCAGTGTAGATATTTCCATGTTCATACAGATAGCCGTGTAGATACTTCCATTTTCATACAGAGAGCGGTGCTGATATTTCCGTGTTTATACAGATAGCGGTTTAGATATTTCCTTCTTAATACAGATGGCGGTGTAGATATTTATATGTTCAAAGTGATGGCGGTGCAGATAATTCCATGTTCATACAGATGGTTGTGTAGATATTTCCATATTTATAGATATAGCGGTGTTGTTATTTCCATGTGTAAAGAGATAGCTGTGAAGATATTTCCATGTATATGCAGATAGCTTTGTAGATATTTCCATTTTCATGCAGATAGCGGTGTAGATATTTACATGTTCAAACAGATAGCGGTGTAGATATTTCCTTGTTCATGCAGATAGTGGTGTAGATATTTCCATATTCATAAAGATAGCGGTGTAGATATTTCCAGGTTCATACAGATAGCGGTGCTGATATTTCCATGTTTATACAGGTAGCGGTGTAGATATTTCCATGTTTATACAGATAGCGGTGTAGATATTTCCATGTTTATACAGATAGCGGTGTAGATATTTCCATGTTTATTCAGATAGCCGTGTAGATATCTCCATCTTAATAGAGATGACGGTGTAGATATTTATATGTTCATACAGATGGCGGTGCAGAAATTTTCATGTTCATACAGATGGCGGTGTAGATATTTCCATGTTCATACAGATAGCGGTGTAGTTATTTCCATGTGTAAAGAGAAAGCTGTGTAGATATTTCCATCTATATGCAGATAGCTGTGTAGATATTTCCATTTTCATGCAGATAGCGGTGTATATATTTCCATCTTCAAACAGATAGCGGTGTAGATATTTCCATGTTCATAGAGATAGCGGTGTAGATATTTCCATGTTTATACAGATAGCGGTGAAGATGTTTGCATGTTTACACAGATAGCGGTGTGGATATTTCCATGTTCATCCAGAGGGCTGTGTAGATATATCCATGTTCATACAGATAGCGGTGTAGATATTTCCATGTTCATACAGATAGCAGTGTATATATTTCCATGTTCATACAGATAGCGGTGCGATATTTCCATGTTTATACAGGTAGCGGTGTAGATATTTCCATGTTTATACAGATAGCGGTGTAGATATTTCCATGTTTATACAGATAGCGGTGTAGATATTTCCATGTTTATACAGATAGCGGTGTAGATATCTCCATCTTAATACAGATGGCGGTGTAGATATTTATATGTTCATACAGATGGCGGTGCAGATATTTCCATGTTCATACAGATGGCGGTGTAGATATTTCCATGTTCATACAGATAGCGGTTTAGTTATTTCCATGTGTAAAGAGATAGCTGTGTAGATATTTCCATGTATATGCAGATAGCAGTGTAGATATTTCCATCTATATGCAGATAGCGGTGTAGATATTTCCATGTTCAAACAGATAGCGGTGTAGATATTTCCATGTTCATACAGATAGCGGTGCAGATATTTCCATGTTCATACAGATAGCAGTGTAGATATTTCCATGTTTATACAGATAGCGGTGAAGATGTATGCATGTTTACACAGATAGCGGTGTATATATTTCCATGTTCATCCAGATGGCTGTGTAGATATATCCATGTGCATTCAGATAGCGGTGTAGATATTTCCATGTTCATACAGATAGCGGTGTAGCTATTTCCATGTTCATACAGATAACGGTGTAGCTATTTCCATGTTCATACAGATAGCAGTGCAGATATTTCCATGTTCATACAGATATCGGTGTAGATATTTCCATGTTTATTCAGATAGCGGTGTAGATATCTCCATCTTAATACAGATGGCGGTGTGGATATTTATATGTTCATACAGATGGCCGTGCAGATATTTCCATGTTCATACACATGGCGGTGTAGATATGTCCATGTTCATACAAATAGCGGTGTAGTTATTTCCATGTGTAAAGAGATTGCTGTGTAGATATTTCCATCTATATGCAGAGAGCTGTGTAGATATTTCCATTTTCATGCAGATAGCGATGTATATATTTCCATGTTAAAACAGATAGTGTTGTAGATATTTCCATGTTCATACAGATAGCGGTGTAGATATTTCCATGTTTATACAGATAGCGGTGAAGATGAATGCATTTTTACACAGATAGCGGTGTGGATATTTCCATGTTCATCCAGAGGGCTGTGTAGATATATCCATGTTCATACAGATAGCGGTGTAGATATTTCCATGTTCATACAGATAGCGGTATAGATATTTCCATGTTCATACAGATAGCGGTGCTGATATTTCCATGTTCATCCAGATGGCTGTGTAGTTATTTCCATGTTCATACAGATAGTGGTGTAGTTATTTCCGTGTGTAAAGAGATAGCTGTGTAGATATTTTAATGTATATGCAGATAGCAGTGTAGGTATTTCCATTTTCATGCAGATAGCGGTGTAGTTATTTCCATGTCCAAACAGATAGCGGTGTAGGTATTTCCATGTTCATACAGATAGCGGTGAAGATATTTCCATGTTCATACCGATAGCGGTGCAGATATTTCCATGTTTATACAGATAGTGGTGAAGATGTATGCATGTTTACACAGATAGCGGTGTAGATATTTCCATGTTCATCCAGATGGCTGTGTAGATATATCCATGTTCATACAGATAGCGGTGTAGATATTTCCATGTTCATACAGATAGCGGTGTAGCTATTTCCATTTTCATACACATAATGGTGTAGCAATTTCCATGTTCATACAGATAGCAGTGTAGATATTTCCATGTTCATACAGATAGCGGTTTAGATATTTCCATTTTCATACAGAGAGCGGTGCTGATATTTCCGTGTTTATACAGATAGCGGTTTAGATATTTCCTTCTTAATACAGATGGCGGTGTAGATATTTATATGTTCAAACAGATGGCGGTGCAGATATTTCCATGTTCATACATATGGTGGTGTAGATATTTCCATGTTTATAGATATAGCGGTGTCGTTATTTCCATGTGTAAAGAGATAGCTGTGTAGATATTTCCATGTATATGCAGATAGCTTTGTAGATATTTCCATTTTCATGCAGATAGCGGTGTAGATATTTACATGTTCAAACAGATAGCGGTGTAGATATTTCCATGTTCATTCAGATAGCTTTGTAGATATTTCCATGTTCATGCAGATAGCGGTGTAGATATTTCCATGTTCATGCAGATAGCGGTGTAGATATTTCCAGGTTCATACAGATAGCGGTGCTGATATTTCCATGTTTATACAGGTAGCGGTGTAGATATTTCCATGTTTATACAGATAGCGGTGTAGATATTTCCATGTTTATACAGATAGCGGTGTAGTTATTTCCATGTGTAAAGAGATAGCTGTGTAGATATTTCCATCTATATGCAGATAGCTGTGTAGATATTTCCATTTTCATGCAGATAGCGGTGTATATATTTCCATCTTCAAACAGATAGCGGTGTAGATATTTTCATGTTCATAGAGATAGCGGTGTAGATATTTCCATGTTTATACAGATAGCGGTGAAGATGTATGCATGTTTACACAGATAGCTGTGTGGATATTTCCATGTTCATCCAGAGGGCTGTGTAGATATATCCATGTTCATACAGATAGCGGTGTAGATATTTCCATGTTCATACAGATAGCAGTGTAGATATTTCCATGTTCATACAGATAGCGGTGCTGATATTTCCATGTTTATACAGGTAGCGGTGTAGATATTTCCATGTTCATACAGATAGCAGTGTAGATATTTCCATGTTCATACAGATAGCGGTGCTGATATTTCCATGTTTATACAGATAGCAGTGTAGATATTTCCATGTTTATACAGATAGCGGTGTAGATATCTCCATCTTAATACAGATGGCGGTGTAGATATTTATATGTTCATACAGATGGCGGTGCAGATATTTCCATGTTCATACAGATGGCGGTGTAGATATTTCCATGTTCATACAGATAGCGGTGTAGTTATTTCCATGTGTAAAGAGATAGCTGTGTAGATATTTCATGTATATGCATATAGCAGTGTAGATATTTCCATTTTCATGCAGATAGCGGTGTAGATATTTCCATGTTCAAACAGATAGCAGTGTAGATATTTCCATGTTCATACAGATAGCGGTGCAGATATTTCCATGTTCATACAGATAGCAGTGTAGATATTTCCATGTTTATACAGATAGCAGTGAAGATGTATGCATGTTTACACAGATAGCGGTGTAGGTATTTCCATGTTCATCCAGATGGCTGTGTTGATATATCCATGTTCATACAGATAGCGGTTTAGATATTTCCATGTTCATACAGATAGCGGTGTAGTTATTTCCATGTGTAAAGAGATTGCTCTGTAGATATTTCCATCTATATGCAGATAGCTGTGTAGATATTTCCATTTTCATGCAGATAGCGATGTATATAATTCCATCTTCAAACAGATAGCGGTGTAGATATTTCCATGTTCATACAGATAGCGGTGTAGATATTTCCATGTTTATACAGATAGCGGTGAAGATGTATGCATGTTTACACAGATAGCGGTGTGGATATTTCCATGTTCATCCAGAGGGCTGTGTAGATATATCCATGTTCATACAGATAGCGGTGTAGATATTTCCATGTTCATACAGATAGCGGTGTAGGTATTTCCATGTTCATACAGATAGCGGTGCTGATATTTCCATGTTCATTCAGATAGCGGTGTAGATATTTCAATGTGTAAAGAGATAGCTGTGTAGATATTTCCATCTATATGCAGATAGCTGTGTAGATATTTCCATTTTCATGCAGATAGCTGTGTATATATTTCCATCTTCAAACAGATAGCGGTGTAGATATTTCCATGTTCATAGAGATAGCGGTGTAGATATTTCCATGTTTATTCAGATAGCGGTGAAGATGTATGCATGTTTACACAGACAGCGGTGTAGAGATTTCCATGTTCCCCCAGAGGGCTGTGTACGTATATCCATGTTCATACAGATAGCAGTGTAGATATTTCCATGTTCATACAGATAGCGGTGTAGATATTTCCATGTTCATACAGATAGCGGTGCTGATATTTCCATGTTTATACAGGTAGCGGTGTAGATATTTCCATGTTTATACAGATAGCGGTGTAGATATTTCCATGTTTATACAGATAGCGGTGTTGATATTTCCATGTTTATACAGATAGCGGTGTAGATATCTCCATCTTAATACAGATGGCGGTGTAGATATTTATATGTTCATACAGATGGCGGTGCAGATATTTCCATGTTCATACAGTTGGCGGCGTAGATATTTCCATGTTCATACAGATAGCGGTGTGGTTATTTCCATGTGTAAAGAGATAGCTGTGTAGATATTTCCATCTATATGCAGATAGCTGTGTAGATATTTCCATTTTCATGCAGATAGCGGTGTATATATTTCCATCTTCAAACAGATGGCGGTGTAGATATTTATATGTTCATACAGATGGCGGTGCAGGTATTTCCATGTTCATACAGATGGCGGTGTAGATATTTCCATGTAAATACAGATAGCGGTGTAGATATTTCCGTGTTCATACAGATAGCGGTGTAGATATTTCCATGTTCATACTGATAGCGGTGTAGATACTTCCATGTTCATACAGATAGAGGGGCTGATATTTCCAAGTTCATACAGATAGCGGTGCTGATATTTCCATGTTTATACAGATAGCGGTGTAGATATTTCCATGTTTATACAGATAGCGGTGTAGATATTTCCATGTTCATACAGATAGCGGTGTAGGAATCTCCATCTTAATACAGATGGCGGTGTAGATATTTATGTGTTCATACAGATGGTGGTGAAGATATTTCCATGTTCATACAGACGGCGGTGTAGATATTTCCATGTTCATACAGATAGCGGTGAAGCTATTTCCATGTTCATACAGATAGCGGTGTAGATATTTCCATGTTCATCCAGATGGCTGTGTAGATATATCCATGTTCATACAGATAGCGGTGTAGATATTTCCATGTTCGTACAGATTGCGGTGAAGATATTTCCATGTTCATACAGATAGCCTTGTAGACATTTCCATGTTTATACAGATAGCGGTGAAGATGTATGCATGTTTACACAGATACCGGTGTAGATATTTCCATGTTCATACAGATAGCGGTGTAAATATTTCAATGTTCATACAGATAGCGGTTTAGATATTTCCTTCTTAATACAGATGGCGGTGAAGATATTTATATGTTCATACAGATGGCGGTGCAGATATTTCCAATTTCATACAGATGGCGGTGTAGATATTTCCATGTTTGTAGAGATAGAGGTGTAGTTATTTCCATGTGTTAAGAGACAGCTGTGTAGATATTTCCATTTATATGCAGATAGCTGTGTAGGTATTTCCATTTTCATGCAGACAGGGGTGTAGATATTTCCATGTTCATACAGATAGCGGTGTAGATATTTCCATGTTCATACAGATGGCGGTGTAGATATTTCCATGTTCATTCAGATAGCGGTGCTGATATTTCCATGTTTATACAGGTAGTGGTGTAGATATTTCCATGTTTATACAGATAGCGGTGTAGATATTTCCATGTTTATACAGATAGCGGTGCAGATATTTCCATGTTTATACAGATAGCAGTGTAGATATCTCCATCTTAATACAGATGGCGGTGTAGATATTTATATGTTCATACAGGTGGCGGTGCAGATATTTCCATGTTCATACAGATGGCGGTGTAGATATTTCCATGTTCATACAGATAGCGGTGTAGTTATTTCCAAGTGTAAAGAGGTAGCTGTGTAGATATTTAAATGTATATGCAGATAGCAGTGTAGATATTTCCATTTTCATACAGATAGCGGTGTAGATATTTCCATGTTCATACAGATAGCGGTGTAGATATTTCCATGTTCATACAGATAGCGGTGTAGATATTTCCATGTTTATACAGATAGCGGTGAAGATCTATGCATGTTTACAGAGATAGCGGTGTAGATATTTACATGTTCATCCAGATGGCTGTATAGATATATCCATGTTCATACAGATAGCGGTGTAGCTATTTGCATGTTCATACAGATAGCGGTGTAGATATTTCCATGTTCATACAGATAGCGGTGTAGATATTTCCATGTTCATACAGATAGCGGTGCTGATATTTCCTTGTTTATACAGGCAGTGGTGTAGATATTTCCATGTTTATACAGATAGCGGTTTAGATATTTCCTTCTTAATACAGATGGCGGTGTAGATATTTATATGTTCATACAGATGGCGGTGTAGATATTTCCATGTTTATACAGATATCAGTGTAGATATCTCCATCTTAATACAGATGGTGGTGTAGATATTTATATGTTCATACAGATGGCGGTGCAGATATTTCCGTGTTCATTCAGATGGCGGTGTAGATATTTCCATGTTCAAACAGATAGCGGTGTAGTTATTTCCATGTGTAAAGTGATAGCTGTGCAGATATTTAAATGAATATGCAGATAGCAGTGTAGATATTTCCATTTTCATGCAGATAGCGGTGTAGATATTTCCATGTTCAAACAGATAGCGGTGTAGATATTTCCATGCTCATACAGATAGCGGTGTGGATATTTCCATGTTCATACAGATAGCGGTGTAGATATTTCCATGTTTATACAGATAGCGGTGAAGATCTATGCATGTTTACACAGATAGCGGTGTAGATATTTCCATGTTCATCCAGATGGCTGTGTAGATATATCCATGTTCATACAGATAGCGGTGTAGATATTTCCATGTTCATACAGATAGCGGTGTAGATATTTCCATGTTCATCCAGAAGGCTGTGTAGATCTATCCATGTTCATACAGATAGCGGTGTAGATATTTCCATGTTCATACAGATGGTGGTGTAGCTATTTCCATGTTCATACAGATAACGGTGTAGCTATTTCCATGTTCATACAGACGGCAGTGTAGATATTTCCATGTTCATACAGATAGTGATGTAGATATTTCCATGTTCATACAGATAGCGGTGCTGATATTTCCATGTTTATACAGGCAGCGGTGTATATATTTCCATGGTTATACGGATAGCGGTTTAGATATTTCCTTCTTAATACAGATGGCGGTGTAGATATTTATATGTTCATACAGATGGCGGTGCAGATATTTCCATGTTCATACAGATGGCGGTGTAGATATTTCCATGTTCATACAGATAGCGGTGTAGTTATTTCCATGTGTAAAGAGATAGCTGTGTAGATATTTCCATCTATATGCAGATAGCTGTGTAGATATTTCCATTTCCATGCAGATAGTGGTGTATAAATTTCCATCTTCAAACAGACAGCGGTGTAGATATTTCCATGTTCATAGAGATAGCGGTGTAGATATTTCCATGTTTATACAGATAGCGGTGAAGATGTATGCATGTTTCCACAGATAGCGGTGTGGATATTTCCATGTTCATCCAGAGGGCTGTGTAGATATATCCATGTTCATACAGATAGCGGTGTAGTTATTTCCATGTTCATACAGATAGCAGTGTAGATATTTCCATGTTCATATAGATAGCGGTGCTCATATTTCCATGTTTATACAGGTAGCGGTGTAGATATTTCCATGCTTATACAGATAGCGGTGTAGATATTTCCATGTTTATACAGATAGCGGTTTAGATATCTCCATGTTAATACAGATGGCGGTGTAGATATTTATATGTTCATACAGATGGCGGTGCAGATATTTCCATGTTCATACAGATGGCGGTGTAGATATTTCCATATTCATACAGATAGCGGTGTAGTTATTTCCATGTGTAAAGAGATAGCTGTGTAGATATTTCCATGTATATGCAGATAGCAGTGTAGATATTTCCATCTATATGCAGATAGCGGTGTAGATATTTCCATGTTCAAACAGATAGCGGTGTGAATATTTCCATGTTCATACAGATAGCGGTGCAGATATTTCCATGTTCATACAGATAGCAGTGTGGATATTTCCATGTTTATACAGATAGCGGTGAAGATGTATGCATGTTTACACAGATAGCGGTGTGGATATTTCCATGTTCATCCAGAGGGCTGTGTAGATATATCCATGTTCATACAGATAGCGGTGTAGATATTTCCATGTTCATACAGATAGCGGTGTAGATATTTCCATGTTCATAGAGATAGCGGTGCTGATATTTCCATGTTCATCCAGATGGCTGTGTAGTTATTTCCATGTTCATACAGATAGTGGTGTAGTTATTTCCATGTGTAAAGAGATAGCTGTGTAGATATTTTAATGTATATGCAGATAGCAGTGTAGATATTTCCATTTTCATGCAGATAGCGGTGTAGTTATTTCCATGTCCAAACAGATAGCGGTGTAGGTATTTCCATGTTCATACAGATAGCTGTGTAGATATTTCCATGTTCATACCGATAGCGGTGCAGATATTTCCATGTTTATACAGATAGCGGTGAAGATGTATGCATGTTTACACAGAAAGCGGTGTAGATATTTCCATGTTCATCCAGATGGCTGTGTAGATATATCCATGTTCATACAGATAGCGGTGTAGATATTTCCATGTTCATACAGATAGCGGTGTAGATATTTCCATGTTCATCCAGATGGCTGTGTAGATATATCCATGTTCATACAGATATCGGTGTAGATAATTCCATGTTCATACACATAGCGGTGTAGCTATTTCCATTTTCATACACATAACGGTGTAGCTATTTCCATGTTCATACAGATAGCAGTGTAGATATTTCCATGTTCATGCAGATAGCGGTGTAGATATTTCCATTTTCATACAGAGAGCGGTGCTGATATTTCCGTGTTTATACAGATAGCGGTTTAGATATTTCCTTCTTAATACAGATGGAGGTGTAGATATTTATATGTTCAAACAGATGGCGGTGCAGATATTTCCATGTTCATACAGATGGTGGTGTAGATATTTCCATGTTTATAGATATAGCAGTGTAGTTATTTCCATGTGTAAAGAGATAGCTTTGTAGATATTTCCATGTATATGCAGATAGCTGTGTAGATATTTCCATTTTCATGCAGATAGCGGTGTAGATATTTCTATGTTCAAACAGATAGCGGTGTAGATATTTCCATGTTCAAACAGATAGCAGTTTAGATATTTCCTTTTTCATACAGATAGCAGTGTAGATATTTCCACGTTTATACAGATAGCGGTGAAGGTGTATGCATGTTTACACAGATAGCGGTGTAGATATTTCCATCTTCATACAGATAGCGGTGTAGATATTTCCATGTTCATCCAGATGGCTGTGTAGATATATCCATGTTCATACAGATGGCGGTGAAGATATTTCCATGTTCATACAGATAGCGGTGTAGTTATTTCCATGTGTAAAGAGATAGATCTGTAGGTATTTCCATGTATATTCAGATATCTGTGTAGATATTTCCATTTTCATGCAGATAGCGGTTTACATATTTCCATGTTCAAACAGATAGCGGTGTAGATATTTCCATGTTCATTCAGATAGCGGTGTAGATATTTCCATGTTTATACAGATAGAGGTGAAGTTGTATGCATGTTTACACAGATAGCGGTGTAGATATTCCCATGTTCATACAGATCACGGTGTAGATTTTTCCATGTTCATCCATATGGATGTGTAGACATATCCATGTTCATACAGATGGCTGTGAAGGTATTTCCATGTTCATACAGATAGCGGTGTAGATATTTCCATGTTCATACAGATAGCGGTGTAGATATTTCCATGTTCATACAGATGGCTGTGTAGATATATCCATGTTCATACAGATGGCGTTGAAGATATTTCCATGTTCATACAGATAGTGGTGTAGCTATTTCCATGTTCATACAGATATCGGTGTAGATATTTCCATGTTGTACCGATAGCTGTGCTGATATTTCCACGTTTATACAGGTAGCGGTGTAGATATTTCCATGTTTATACAGATAGCGGTGTAGATATTTCCATGTTTATTCAGATAGCGGTGTAAATATTTCCATGTTTATACAGATAGCGGTGTAGATATCTCCATCTTAATACAGATGGCGGTGTAGATATTTATATGTTCATACAGATGGCGGTGCAGATATTTCCATGTACATACAGATGGCGGTGTAGATATTTCCATGTTCATACAGATAGCGGTGTAGTTATTTCCATGTGTAAAGAGATAGCTGTGTAGATATTGCCATGTATATGCAGATAGCTGTGTAGATATTTCCATTTTCATGCAGGTAGCGGTGTATATATTTCCATCTTCAAACAGATAGCGGTGTAGATATTTCCATGTTCATACAGATAGCGGTGTAGATATTTCCATGTTTATTCAGATAGCGGTGAAGGTGTATGCATGTTTAAACAGATAGCGGTGTGGATATTTCCATGTTCATCCAGAGGGCTGTTTAGATATATCCATGTTCACACAGATGGCGGTGAAGATTTTTCCATGTTCATACACATAGCGGTGTAGATATTTCCATGTTCATACAGATAGCGGTGTAGATATTTCCATGTTCATACAGATAGCGGTGTAGCTGTTTCCATGTTCAAACAGATAGCGGTGTAGTTATTTCCATGTTCCTCCAGATGGCTGTGTAGATATATCCATGTTCATACAGATGGCGGTGAAGATATTTCCATGTTCATACAGATAGCAGTGTAGATATTTCCATTTTCATGCAGATAGCGGTGCAGATATTTCCATGTTCATACAGATAGCAGTGTAGATATTTCCATGTTTATACAGATAGCGGTGAAGATGTATGCATGTTTACACAGATAGCGGTGTAGATATTTCCATGTTCATCCAGATGGCTGTGTAGATATATCCATGTTCATACAGATAGCGGTGTAGATATTTCCATGTTCATTCAGATAGCTTTGTAGATATTTCCATGTTCATGCAGATAGCGGTGAAGATATTTCCATGTTCATGCAGATAGCGGTGTAGATATTTCCAGGTTCATACAGATAGCGGTGCTGATATTTCCATGTTTATACAGGTAGCGGTGCAGATATTTCCATGTTTATACAGATAGCGGTGTAGATATTTCCATGTTTATACAGATAGCGGTGTAGTTATTTCCATGTGTAAAGAGATAGCTGTGTAGATATTTCCATCTATATGCAGATAGCTGTGTAGATATTTCCATTTTCATGCAGATAGCGGTGTATATATTTCCATCTTCAAACAGATAGCGGTGTAGATATTTTCATGTTCATAGAGATAGCGGTGTAGATATTTCCATGTTTATACAGATAGCGGTGAAGATGTATGCATGTTTACACAGATAGCTGTGTGGATATTTCCATGTTCATCCAGAGGGCTGTGTAGATATATCCATGTTCATACAGATAGCGGTGTAGATATTTCCATGTTCATACAGATAGCAGTGTAGATATTTCCATGTTCATACAGATAGCGGTGCTGATATTTCCATGTTTATACAGATAGCAGTGTAGATATTTCCATGTTTATACAGATAGCGGTGTAGATATCTCCATCTTAATACAGATGGCGGTGTAGATATTTATATGTTCATACAGATGGCGGTGCAGATATTTCCATGTTCATACAGATGGCGGTGTAGATATTTCCATGTTCATACAGATAGCGGTGTAGTTATTTCCATGTGTAAAGAGATAGCTGTGTAGATATTTCATGTATATGCATATAGCAGTGTAGATATTTCCATTTTCATGCAGATAGCGGTGTAGATATTTCCATGTTCAAACAGATAGCAGTGTAGATATTTCCATGTTCATACAGATAGCGGTGCAGATATTTCCATGTTCATACAGATAGCAGTGTAGATATTTCCATGTTTATACAGATAGCGGTGAAGATGTATGCATGTTTACACAGATAGCGGTGTAGGTATTTCCATGTTCATCCAGATGGCTGTGTTGATATATCCATGTTCATACAGATAGCGGTTTAGATATTTCCATGTTCATACAGATAGCGGTGTAGTTATTTCCATGTGTAAAGAGATTGCTCTGTAGATATTTCCATCTATATGCAGATAGCTGTGTAGATATTTCCATTTTCATGCAGATAGCGATGTATATAATTCCATCTTCAAACAGATAGCGGTGTAGATATTTCCATGTTCATACAGATAGCGGTGTAGATATTTCCATGTTTATACAGATAGCGGTGAAGATGTATGCATGTTTACACAGATAGCGGTGTGGATATTTCCATGTTCATCCAGAGGGCTGTGTAGATATATCCATGTTCATACAGATAGCGGTGTAGATATTTCCATGTTCATACAGATAGCGGTGTAGGTATTTCCATGTTCATACAGATAGCGGTGCTGATATTTCCATGTTCATTCAGATAGCGGTGTAGATATTTCAATGTGTAAAGAGATAGCTGTGTAGATATTTCCATCTATATGCAGATAGCTGTGTAGATATTTCCATTTTCATGCAGATAGCTGTGTATATATTTCCATCTTCAAACAGATAGCGGTGTAGATATTTCCATGTTCATAGAGATAGCGGTGTAGATATTTCCATGTTTATACAGATAGCGGTGAAGATGTATGCATGTTTACACAGACAGCGGTGTAGAGATTTCCATGTTCCTCCAGAGGGCTGTGTACGTATATCCATGTTCATACAGATAGCGGTGTAGATATTTCCATGTTCATACAGATAGCGGTGTAGATATTTCCATGTTCATACAGATAGCGGTGCTGATATTTCCATGTTTATACAGGTAGCGGTGTAGATATTTCCATGTTTATACAGATAGCGGTGTAGATATTTCCATGTTTATACAGATAGCGGTGTTGATATTTCCATGTTTATACAGATAGCGGTGTAGATATCTCCATCTTAATACAGATGGCGGTGTAGATATTTATATGTTCATACAGATGGCGGTGCAGATATTTCCATGTTCATACAGTTGGCGGCGTAGATATTTCCATGTTCATACAGATAGCGGTGTGGTTATTTCCATGTGTAAAGAGATAGCTGTGTAGATATTTCCATCTATATGCAGATAGCTGTGTAGATATTTCCATTTTCATGCAGATAGCGGTGTATGTATTTCCATCTTCAAACAGATAGCGGTGTAGATATTTCCATGCTCATACAGATAGCGGTGTAGATATTTCCATGTTCATACAGATAGCGGTGTAGGAATCTCCATCTTAATACAGATGGCGGTGTAGATATTTATGTGTTCATACAGATGGCGGTGAAGATATTTCCATGTTCATACAGACGGCGGTGTAGATATTTCCATGTTCATACAGATAGCGGTGAAGCTATTTCCATGTTCATACAGATAGCGGTGTAGATATTTCCATGATCATCCAGATGGCTCTGTAGATATATCCATGTTCATACAGATAGCGGTGTAGATATTTCCATGTTCGTACAGATTGCGGTGTAGATATTTCCATGTTCATACAGATAGCCTTGTAGACATTTCCATGTTTATACAGATAGCGGTGAAGATGTATGCATGTTTACACAGATACCGGTGTAGATATTTCCATGTTCATACAGATAGCGGTGTAGATATTTCAATGTTCATACAGATAGCGGTTTAGCTATTTCCTTCTTAATACAGATGGCGGTGTAGATATTTATATGTTCATACAGATGGTGGTGCAGATATTTCCAATTTCATACAGATGGCGGTGTAGATATTTCCATGTTTATAGAGATAGAGGTGTAGTTATTTCCATGTGTTAAGAGACAGCTGTGTAGATATTTCCATTTATATGCAGATAGCTGTGTAGGTATTTCCATTTTCATGCAGACAGGGGTGTAGATATTTCCATGTTCAAACAGATAGCGGTGTAGATATTTCCATGTTCATACAGATAGCGGTGTAGATATTTCCATGTTCATACAGATAGCGGTGTAGATATTTCCATGTTCATACAGATGGCGGTGAAGATATTTCCATGTTCATTCAGATAGCGGTGCTGATATTTCCATGTTTATACAGGTAGTGGTGTAGATATTTCCATGTTTATACAGATAGCGGTGTAGATATTTCCATGTTTATACAGATAGCGGTGCAGATATTTCCATGTTTATACAGATAGCAGTGTAGATATCTCCATCTTAATACAGATGGTGGTGTAGATATTTATATGTTCATACAGATGGCGGTGCAGATATTTCCATGTTCATACAGATGGCGGTGTAGATATTTCCATGTTCATACAGATAGCGGTGTAGTTATTTCCAAGTGTAAAGAGGTATCTGTGTAGATATTTAAATGTATATGCAGATAGCAGTGTAGATATTTCCATTTTCATACAGATAGCGGTGTAGATATTTCCATGTTCATACAGATAGCGGTGTAGATATTTCCATGTTCATACAGATAGCGGTGTAGATATTTCCATGTTTATACAGATAGCGGTGAAGATCTATGCATGTTTACAGAGATAGCGGTGTAGATATTTACATGTTCATCCAGATGGCTGTATAGATATATCCATGTTCATACAGATAGCGGTGTAGCTATTTGCATGTTCATACAGATAGCGGTGTAGATATTTCCATGTTCATACAGATAGCGGTGTAGATATTTCCATGTTCATACAGATAGCGGTGCTGATATTTCCTTGTTTATACAGGCAGCGGTGTAGATATTTCCATGTTTATACAGATAGCGGTTTAGATATTTCCTTCTTAATACAGATGGCGGTGTAGATATTTATATGTTCATACAGATGGCGGTGTAGATATTTCCATGTTTATACAGATATCAGTGTAGATATCTCCATCTTAATACAGATGGTGGTGTAGATATTTATATGTTCATACAGATGGCGATGCAGATATTTCCGTGTTCATTCAGATGGCGGTGTAGATATTTCCATGTTCAAACAGATAGCGGTGTAGTTATTTCCATGTGTAAAGTGATAGCTGTGCAGATATTTAAATGAATATGCAGATAGCAGTGTAGATATTTCCATTTTCATGCAGATAGCGGTGTAGATATTTCCATGTTCAAACAGATAGCGGTGTAGATATTTCCATGCTCATACAGATAGCGGTGTGGATATTTCCATGTTCATACAGATAGCGGTGTAGATATTTCCATGTTTATACAGATAGCGGTGAAGGTCTATGCATGTTTACACAGATAGCGGTGTAGATATTTCCATGTTCATCCAGATGGCTGTGTAGATATATCCATGTTCATACAGATAGCGGTGTAGATATTTCCATGTTCATACAGATAGCGGTGTAGATATTTCCATGTTCATCCAGAAGGCTGTGTAGATCTATCCATGTTCATACAGATAGCGGTGTAGATATTTCCATGTTCATACAGATGGTGCTGTAGCTATTTCCATGTTCATACAGATAACGGTGTAGCTATTTCCATGTTCATACAGACAGCAGTGTAGATATTTCCATGTTCATACAGATAGTGATGTAGATATTTCCATGTTCATACAGATAGCGGTGCTGATATTTCCATGTTTATACAGGCAGCGGTGTATATATTTCCATGGTTATACGGATAGCGGTTTAGATATTTCCTTCTTAATACAGATGGCGGTGTAGATATTTATATGTTCATACAGATGGCGGTGCAGATATTTCCATGTTCATACAGATGGCGGTGTAGATATTTCCATGTTCATACAGATAGCGGTGTAGTTATTTCCATGTGTAAAGAGATAGCTGTGTAGATATTTCCATCTATATGCAGATAGCTGTGTAGATATTTCCATTTCCATGCAGATAGTGGTGTATAAATTTCCATCTTCAAACAGACAGCGGTGTAGATATTTCCATGTTCATAGAGATAGCGGTGTAGATATTTCCATGTTTATACAGATAGCGGTGAAGATGTATGCATGTTTCCACAGATAGCGGTGTGGATATTTCCATGTTCATCCAGAGGGCTGTGTAGATATATCCATGTTCATACAGATAGCGGTGTAGTTATTTCCATGTTCATACAGATAGCAGTGTAGATATTTCCATGTTCATACAGATAGCGGTGCTCATATTTCCATGTTTATACAGGTAGCGGTGTAGATATTTCCATGCTTATACAGATAGCGGTGTAGATATTTCCATGTTTATACAGATAGCGGTGTAGATATCTCCATGTTAATACAGATGGCGGTGTAGATATTTATACGTTCATACAGATGGCGGTGCAGATATTTCCATGTTCATACAGATGGCGGTGTAGATATTTCCATATTCATACAGATAGCGGTGTAGTTATTTCCATGTGTAAAGAGATAGCTGTGTAGATATTTCCATGTATATGCAGATAGCAGTGTAGATATTTCCATCTATATGCAGATAGCGGTGTAGATATTTCCATGTTCAAACAGATAGCGGTGTAGTTATTTCCATGTTCATACAGATAGCGGTGCAGATATTTCCATGTTCATACAGATAGCAGTGTGGATATTTCCATGTTTATACAGATAGCGGTGAAGATGTATGCATGTTTACACAGATAGCGGTGTGGATATTTCCATGTTCATCCAGAGGGCTGTGTAGATATATCCATGTTCATACAGATAGCGGTGTAGATATTTCCATGTTCATACAGATAGCGGTGTAGATATTTCCATGTTCATAGAGATAGCGGTGCTGATATTTCCATGTTCATCCAGATGGCTGTGTAGTTATTTCCATGTTCATACAGATAGTGGTGTAGTTATTTCCATGTGTAAAGAGATAGCTGTGTAGATATTTTAATGTATATGCAGATAGCAGTGTAGATATTTCCATTTTCATGCAGATAGCGGTGTAGTTATTTCCATGTCCAAACAGATAGCGGTGTAGGTATTTCCATGTTCATACAGATAGCTGTGTAGATATTTCCATGTTCATACCGATAGCGGTGCAGATATTTCCATGTTTATACAGATAGCGGTGAAGATGTATGCATGTTTACACAGATAGCGGTGTAGATATTTCCATGTTCATCCAGATGGCTGTGTAGATATATCCATGTTCATACAGATAGCGGTGTAGATATTTCCATGTTCATACAGATAGCGGTGTAGATATTTCCATGTTCATCCAGATGGCTGTGTAGATATATCCATGTTCATACAGATATCGGTGTAGATAATTCCATGTTCATACACATAGCGGTTTAGCTATTTCCATTTTCATACACATAACGGTGTAGCTATTTCCATGTTCATACAGATAGCAGTGTAGATATTTCCATGTTCATGCAGATAGCGGTGTAGGTATTTCCATTTTCATACAGAGAGCGGTGCTGATATTTCCGTGTTTATACAGATAGCGGTTTAGATATTTCCTTCTTAATACAGATGGAGGTGTAGATATTTATATGTTCAAACAGATGGCGGTGCAGATATTTCCATGTTCATACAGATGGTGGTGTAGATATTTCCATGTTTATAGATATAGCAGTGTAGTTATTTCCATGTGTAAAGAGATAGCTTTGTAGATATTTCCATGTATATGCAGATAGCTGTGTAGATATTTCCATTTTCATGCAGATAGCGGTGTAGATATTTCTATTTTCAAACAGATAGCGGTGTAGATATTTCCATGTTCAAACAGATAGCAGTTTAGATATTTCCTTTTTCATACAGATAGCAGTGTAGATATTTCCACGTTTATACAGATAGCGGTGAAGGTGTATGCATGTTTACACAGATAGCGGTGTAGATATTTCCATCTTCATACAGATAGCGGTGTAGATATTTCCATGTTCATCCAGATGGCTGTGTAGATATATCCATGTTCATACAGATGGCGGTGAAGATATTTCCATGTTCATACAGATAGCGGTGTAGTTATTTCCATGTGTAAAGAGATAGATCTGTAGGTATTTCCATGTATATTCAGATATCTGTGTAGATATTTCCATTTTCATGCAGATAGCGGTTTACATATTTCCATGTTCAAACAGATAGCGGTGTAGATATTTCCATGTTCATTCAGATAGCGGTGTAGATATTTCCATGTTTATACAGATAGAGGTGAAGTTGTATGCATGTTTACACAGATAGCGGTGTAGATATTCCCATGTTCATACAGATCACGGTGTAGATTTTTCCATGTTCATCCAGATGGATGTGTAGACAAATCCATGTTCATACAGATGGCTGTGAAGGTATTTCCATGTTCATACAGATAGCGGTGTAGATATTTCCATGTTCATACAGATAGCGGTGTAGATATTTCCATGTTCATACAGATGGCTGTGTAGATATATCCATGTTCATACAGATGGCGTTGAAGATATTTCCATGTTCATACAGATAGTGGTGTAGCTATTTCCATGTTCATACAGATATCGGTGTAGATATTTCCATGTTGTACCGATAGCTGTGCTGATATTTCCACGTTTATACAGGTAGCGGTGTAGATATTTCCATGTTTATACAGATAGCGGTGTAGATATTTCCATGTTTATTCAGATAGCGGTGTAAATATTTCCATGTTTATACAGATAGCGGTGTAGATATCTCCATCTTAATACAGATGGCGGTGTAGATATTTATATGTTCATACAGATGGCGGTGCAGATATTTCCATGTACATACAGATGGCGGTGTAGATATTTCCATGTTCATACAGATAGCGGTGTAGTTATTTCCATGTGTAAAGAGATAGCTGTGTAGATATTGCCATGTATATGCAGATAGCTGTGTAGATATTTCCATTTTCATGCAGGTAGCGGTGTATATATTTCCATCTTCAAACAGATAGCGGTGTAGATATTTCCATGTTCATACAGATAGCGGTGTAGATATTTCCATGTTTATTCAGATAGCGGTGAAGGTGTATGCATGTTTAAACAGATAGCGGTGTGGATATTTCCATGTTCATCCAGAGGGCTGTTTAGATATATCCATGTTCACACAGATGGCGGTGAAGATTTTTCCATGTTCATACACATAGCGGTGTAGATATTTCCATGTTCATACAGATAGCGGTGTAGATATTTCCATGTTCATACAGATAGCGGTGTAGCTGTTTCCATGTTCAAACAGATAGCGGTGTAGATATTTCCATGTTCCTCCAGATGGCTGTGTAGATATATCCATGTTCATACAGATGGCGGTGAAGATATTTCCATGTTCATACAGATAGCAGTGTAGATATTTCCATTTTCATGCAGATAGCGGTGCAGATATTTCCATGTTCATACAGATAGCAGTGTAGATATTTCCATGTTTATACAGATAGCGGTGAAGATGTATGCATGTTTACACAGATAGCGGTGTAGATATTTCCATGTTCATCCAGATGGCTGTGTAGATATATCCATGTTCATACAGATAGCGGTGTAGATATTTCCATGTTCTTACAGATAGCGGTGTAGGTAATTCCATGTTCATCCAGATGGCTGTGTAGATATATCCATGTTCATACAGATAGCGGTGTAGATATTTCCATGTTCATCCAGATAGCGGTGTAGCTATTTCCATGTTCATACAGATAGCGGTGTAGCTATTTCCATGTTCATACAGATAGCAGTGTAGATATTTCCATGTTCATACAGATAGCGGTGTAGATATTTCCATGTTTATTCAGATAGCGGTGTAGATATCTCCATCTTAATACAGATGGTTGTGTAGATGTTTATATGTTCATACAGATGGCCGTGCAGATATTTCCATGTTCATACAGATGGCGGTGTAGATATGTCCATGTTCATACAGAGAGCGGTGTAGTTATTTCCATGTGAAAAGAGATTGCTGTGTAGATATTTCCATCTATATGCAGATAACTGTGTAGGTATTTCCATTTTCATGCAGATAGCGATGTATATATTTCCATCTTCAAACAGATAGTGTTGTAGATATTTCCATGTTCATACAGATGGCGGTGTAGATATTTCCATGTTCATACAGATAGCGGTGAAGCTATTTCCATGTTCATACAGATAGCGGTGTAGATATTTCCATGTTCATCCAGATGGCTGTGTAGATATATCCATGTTCATACAGATAGCGGTGTAGATATTTCCATGTTCATACAGATAGAGGTGTAGATACTTCCATGTTCATACAGACAGCCTTGTAGACATTTCCATGTTTATACAGATAGCGGTGAAGATGTATGCATGTTTACACAGATAGCGGTGTAGATATTTCCATTTTCATACAGATAGCGGTGTAGATATTTCAATGTTCATACAGATAGCGGTTTAGATATTTCCTTCTTAATACAGATGGCGATGTAGATATTTATATGTTCATACAGATGGCGGTGCAGATATTTCCAATTTCATACAGATGGCGGTGTAGATATTTCCATGTTTATAGAGATAGAGGTGTAGTTATTTCCATGTGTTAAGAGATAGCTGTGTAGATATTTCCATGTATATGCAGATAGCTGTGTAGGTATTTCCATTTTCATGCAGACAGCGGTGTAGATATTTCCATGTTCAAACAGATATCGGTGTAGATATTTCCATGTTCATACAGATAGCGGTGTA
Organism: Gorilla gorilla gorilla; assembly: GCF_029281585.2. Lineage (NCBI taxonomy): Eukaryota > Metazoa > Chordata > Mammalia > Primates > Hominidae > Gorilla > Gorilla gorilla. The sequence continues at coordinate 10,614,259 of NC_073235.2, read as the reverse complement.
GATATTTCCATGTTCATACAGATAGCGGTGTAGATATTTCCATGTTCATACAGATGGCGGTGTAGATATTTCCATGTTCATACAGATAGCGGTGCTGATATTTCCATGTTTATACAGGTAGTGGTGTAGATATTTCCATGTTTATACAGGCAGCAGTGTAGATATTTCCATGTTCATACAGATAGCGGTGTAGATATTTCCATGTTCATACAGATAGCGGTGCTGATATTTCCTTGTTTATACAGATAGCGGTGAAGATGTATGCATGTTTACACAGATAGCGGTGTGGATATTTCCATGTTCATCCAGAGGGCTGTGTAGATATATCCATGTTCATACAGATAGCGGTGAAGATATTTCCATGTTCATACAGATAGCGGTGTAGATATTTCCATGTTCATTCAGATAGCGGTGCTGATATTTCCATGTTCATCCAGATGGCTGTGTAGTTATTTCCATGTTCATACAGATAGTGGTGTAGTTATTTCCATGTGTAAAGAGATAGCTGTGTAGATATTTTAATGTATATGCAGATAGCAGTGTAGATATTTCCATTTTCATGCAGATAGCGGTGTAGTTATTTCCATGTCCAAACAGATAGCGGTGTAGGTATTTCCATGTTCATACAGATAGCGGTGTAGATATTTCCATGTTCATACCGATAGCGGTGCAGATATTTCCATGTTTATACAGATAGTGGTGAAGATGTATGCATGTTTACACAGATAGCGGTGTAGATATTTCCATGTTCATCCAGATGGCTGTGTAGATATATCCATGTTCATACAGATAGCGGTGTAGATATTTCCATGTTCATACAGATAGCGGTGTAGATATTTCCATGTTCATCCAGATGGCTGTGTAGATATATCCATGTTCATACAGATAGCGGTGTAGATATTTCCATGTTCATACAGATAGCGGTGTAGATATTTCCTTGTTCATACTGATAGCGGTGTAGATATTTCCATGTTCATTCAGATAGCGGTGTAGATATTTCCATTTTCATACAGATAGCGGTGTAGATATTTCCATGTTCATACAGATAGCGGTGCTGATATTTCCATGTTTATACAGGTAGCGGTGTAGATATTTCCATGTTTATACAGATAGCGGTGTAGATGTTTCCATGTTTATACAGATAGCGGTGTAGATATTTCCATGTTTATACAGATATCGGTGTAGATATCTCCATCTTAATAAAGATGGCGGTGTGGATATTTCCATGTTCATACAGATAGCGGTGTAGTTATTTCCATGTGTAGTGATATAGCTGTGTAGATATTTCCATGTATATGCAGATAGCAGTGTAGATATTTCCATTTTCATGCAGATAGCGGTGTAGATATTTCCATGTTCAAACAGATAGCGGTGTAGATATTTCCAAGTTCATACAGATAGCGGTGTAGATATTTCCATGTTCATACAGATAGTGGTGTAGATATTTCCATGTTTATACAGATAGCGGTGAAGGTGTATGCTTGTTTACACAGATAGCGGTGTAGATATTTCTATGTTCATACAGATAGTGGTGTAGATATTTCCATGTTCATCCGGATGGCTGTGTAGATATATCCATGTTCACACAGATAGAGGTGTAGATATTTCCATGTTCATACAGATAGCGGTGCTGATATTTCCATGTTTATACAGGCAGCGGTGTAGCTATTTCCATGTTCCTACAGATAGCGGTGTAGATATTTCCATGTTCATACAGAGAGCGGTGCTGATATTTCCATGTTTATACAGGCAGCGGTGTAGATATTTCCATGTTTATACAGATAGCGGTTTAGATATTTCCTTCTTAATACAGATGGCGGTGTATTTATATGTTCGTACATATGGCGGTGTAGATATTTCCATGTTTATACAGATTTCAGTGTAGATATCTCCATCTTAATACAGGTGGCGGTGTAGATATTTATATGTTCATACAGATGGCGGTGCAGATATTTCCATGTTCATACAGATGGCGGTGTAGTTATTTCCATGTTCATACAGATAGTGGTGTAGTTATTTCCATGTGTAAAGAGATAGCTGTGTAGATATTTAAATGTATATGCAGATAGCAGTGTAGATATTTCCATTTTCATGCAGATAGCGGTGTAGTTATTTCCATGTCCAAACAGATAGCGGTGTAGGTATTTCCATGTTCATACAGATAGCGGTGCAGATATTTCCATGTTCATACCGATAGCGGTGCAGATATTTCCATGTTTATACAGGTAGTGGTGAAGATGTATGCATGTTTACACAGATAGCGGTGTAGATATTTCCATGTTCATCCAGATGGCTGTGTAGATATATCCATGTTCATACAGATAGCGGTGTAGATATTTCCATGTTCATACAGATAGCGGTGTTGATATTTCCATGTTCATCCAGATGGCTGTGTAGATATATCCATGTTGATACAGATAGCGGTGTAGATATTTCCATGTTCATACAGATAGCGGTGTTGCTATTTCCATTTTCATACACATAACGGTGTAGCTATTTCCATGTTCATACAGATAGCAGTGTAGATATTTCCATGTTCATACAGATAGCGGTGTAGATATTTCCATTTTCATACAGAGAGCGGTGCTGATATTTCCGTGTTTATACAGATAGCGGTTTAGATATTTCCTTCTTAATACAGAATGCGGTGTAGATATTTATATGTTCAAACAGATGGCGGTGCAGTTATTTCCATGTTCATACAGATGGTGGTGTAGATATTTACATGTTTATAGATATAGCGGTGTAGTTATTTCCATGTGTAAAGAGATAGCTTTGTAGATATTTCCATGTATATGCAGATCGCTGTGTAGATATTTCCATTTCCATGCAGATAGCGGTGTAGATATTTCCATGTTCAAACAGATTGCAGTGTAGATATTTCCTTTTTCATACAGATAGCAGTGTAGATATTTCCACGTTTATACAGATAGCGGTGAAGATGTATGAATGTTTACACAGATAGCGGTGTAGATATTTCCATCTTCATACAGATAGTGGTGTAGATATTTCCATGTTCATCCAGATGGCTGTGTAGATATATCCATGTTCATACAGATGGCAGTGAAGATATTTCCATGCTCATACAGATAGCGGTGTAGTTATTTCCATGTGTAAAGATATAGCTGTGTAGATATTTCCATGTATATGCATATAGCTGTGTAGATATTTCCATTTTCATGCAGATAGCGGTTAAGATATTTCCATGTTCAAACAGATAGCGGTGTAAATATTTCCATGTTCACACAGACGGTGGTGTAGATATTTCCATGTTCAAACAGATAGCGGTGTAGATATTTCCATGTTCATACAGATAGCGGTGTAGATATTTCCATGTATTTACAGATAGCGGTGTAGATATTTCCATGTTTATACAGATAGCGGTGAAGATCTATGCATGTTTACAGAGATAGCGGTGTAGATATTTCCATGTTCATCCAGATGGCTGTGTAGATATATCCATGTTCATACAGATAGCGGTGTAGCTATTTCCATGTTCATACAGATAGCGGTGTAGATATTTCCATGATCATACAGATAGCGGTGTAGATATTTCCATGTTCATACAGATAGCGGTGCTGATATTTCCTTGTTTATACAGGCAGCGGTGTAGATATTTCCATGTTTATACAGATAGCGGTTTAGATATTTCCTTCTTAATACAGATGGCGGTGTAGATATTTATATGTTCATACAGATTTCAGTGTAGATATTTCCATGTTTATACAGATATCAGTGTAGATATCTCCATCTTAATACAGATGGCGGTGTAGATATTTATATGTTCATACAGATGGCGGTGCAGATATTTCCGTGTTCATACAGATGGCGGTGTAGATATTTCCATGTTCAAACAGATAGCGGTGTAGTTATTTCCATGTGTAAAGAGATAGCTGTGCAGATATTTAAATGAATATGCAGACAGCAGTGTAGATATTTCCATTTTCATGCAGATAGCGGTGTAGATATTTCCATGTTCAAACAGATAGCAGTGTAGATATTTCCATGCTCATACAGATAGCGGTGTGGATATTTCCATGTTCATACAGATAGCGGTGTAGATATTTCCATGTTTATACAGATAGCGGTGAAGTTCTATGCATGTTTACACAGATAGCGGTGTAGATATTTCCATGTTCATCCAGATGGCTGTGTAGATATATCCATGTTCATACAGATAGCGGTGTAGATATTTCCATGTTCATACAGATAGCGGTGTAGATATTTCCATGTTCATCCAGATGGCTGTGTAGATATATCCATGTTCATACAGATAGCGTTGAAGATATTTCCATGTTCAGACAGATAGTGGTGTAGCTATTTCCATGTTCATACAGATAATGGTGTAGATATTTCCATGTTCATACAGAAAGCAGTGTAGATATTTCCATGTTCATACAGATAGCGATGTAGATATTTCCATGTTCATACAGATAGCGGTGCTGATATTTCCATGTTTATACAGGCAGCGGTGTAGATATTTCCATGTTTATACAGATAGCGGTTTAGATATTTCCTTCTTAATACAGATGGCGGTGTAGATATTTATATGTTCATAGAGACGGCGGTGCAGATATTTCCATGTTCATACAGACAGCAGTGTAGATATTTCCATGTTCATACAGATAGCGGTGTAGATATTTCCATGGTTATACAGATAGCGTTGTAGATATTTCCATGTTTATACAGATAGCGGTGTAGATATTTCCATGTTTATTCAGATAGCGGTGTAGATATCTCCATCTTAATACAGATGGCGGTGTAGATATTTATATGTTCATACAGATGGCGGTGCAGATATTTCCATGTTCATACAGATGGCGGTGTAGATATTTCCATGTTCATACAGATAGCGGTGTAGTTATTTCCATGTGTAAAGGGATAGCTGTGTAGATATTTCCATGTATATGCAGAGAGCTGTGTAGATATTTCCATTTTCATGCAGATAGCGGTGTATGTATTTCCATCTTCAAACAGATAGCGGTGTAGATATTTCCATGCTCATACAGATAGCGGTGTAGATATTTCCATGTTTATACAGATAGCGGTGAAGATGTATGTATGTTTACACAGATAGCGGTGTGGATATTTCCATGTTCATCCATAGGGCTGTGTAGATATATCCATGTTCATACAGATTGCGGTGTAGATATTTACTTGTTCATACTGATAGCGGTGTAGATATTTCCATGTTCATTCAGATAGCGGTGTAGATATTTCCATGTTCATACAGATAGCGGTGTAGATATTTCCATGTTCATACAGATAGCGGTGCTGATATTTCCATGTTTATACAGGTAGCGGTGTAGATATTTCCATGTTTATACAGATAGCGGTGTAGATGTTTCCTTGTTTATACAGATAGCGGTGTAGATATTTCCATGTTTATACAGATATCGGTGTAGATATCTCCATCTTAATACAGATGGCGGTGTAGATATTTATATGTTCATACAGATGGCGGTGCAGATATTTCCATGTTCATACAGATGGCGGTGTGGATATTTCCATGTTCATACAGATAGTGGTGTAGTTATTTCCATGTGTAGTGATATAGCTGTGTAGATATTTCCATGTATATGCAGATAGCAGTGTAGATATTTCCATTTTCATGCAGATAGCGGTGTAGATATTTCAATGTTCAAACAGATAGCGGTGTAGATATTTCCATGTTCATACAGATAGCGGTGTAGATATTTCCATGTTCATACAGATAGCGGTGTATATATTTCCATGTTTATACAGATAGCGGTGAAGATGTATGCTTGTTTACACAGATAGCTGTGTAGATATTTCCATGTTCATACAGATAGTGCTGTAGATATTTCCATGTTCATCCAGATGGCTGTGTTGATATATCCATGTTCATACAGATAGCGGTGTAGATATTTCCATGTTCATACAGATAGCGGTGCTGATATTTCCATGTTTATACAGGCAGCGGTGTAGATATTTCCATGTTTATACAGATAGTGGTTTAGATATTTCCTTCTTAATACAGATGGCGGTGTATTTATATGTTCGTACAGATGGCGGTGTAAATATTTCCATGTTTATACAGATTGCAGTGTAGATATCTCCATCTTAATACAGGTGGCGGTGTAGATATTTATATTTTCATACAGATGGCGGTGCAGATATTTCCATGTTCATACAGATGGCGGTGTAGTTATTTCCATGTTCATACAGATAGTGGTGTAGTAATTTCCATGTGTAAAGAGATAGCTGTGTAGATATTTAAATGTATATGCAGATAGCAGTGTAGATATTTCCATTTTCATGCAGATAGCGGTGTAGTTATTTCCATGTCCAAACAGATAGCGGTGTAGGTATTTCCATATTCATACAGATAGCGGTGCAGATATTTCCATGTTCATACCGATAGCGGTGCAGATATTTCCATGTTTATACAGATAGTGGTGAAGATGTATGCATGTTTACACAGATAGCGGTGTAGATATTTCCATGTTCATCCAGATGACTGTGTAGATATATCCATGTTCATACAGATAGCGGTGTAGATATTTTCATGTTCATACAGATAGCGGTGTAGATATTTCCATGTTCATCCAGATGGCTGTGTAGATATATCCATGTTGATACAGATAGCGGTGTAGATATTTCCATGTTCATACAGATAGCGGTGTAGCTATTTCCATTTTCATACACATAACGGTGTAGCTATTTCCATGTTCATACAGATAGCAGTGTAGATATTTCCATGTTCATACAGATAGCGGTGTAGATATTTCCATTTTCATACAGAGAGCGGTGCTGATATTTCCGTGTTTATACAGATAGCGGTTTAGATATTTCCTTCTTAATACAGAATGCGGTGTAGATATTTATATGTTCAAACAGATGGCGGTGCAGATATTTCCATGTTCATACAGATGGTGGTGTAGATATTTCCATGTTTATAGATATAGCGGTGTAGTTATTTCCATGTGTAAAGAGATAGCTTTGTAGATATTTCCATGTATATGCAGATCGCTGTGTAGATATTTCCATTTTCATGCAGATAGCGGTGTAGATATTTCCATGTTCAAATAGAGAGCAGTGTAGATATTTCTTTTTTCATACAGATAGCAGTGTAGATATTTCCACGTTTATACAGATAGCGGTGAAGATGTATGCATGTTTACACAGATAGCGGCGTAGATGTTTCCATCTTCATACCGATAGCGGTGTAGATATTTCCATGTTCATCCAGATGGCTGTGTAGATATATCCATGTTCATACAGATGGCGGTGAAGATATTTCCATGCTCATACAGATAGCGGTGTAGTTATTTCCATGTGTAAAGAGATAGCTGTGTAGATATTTCCATGTATATGCAGATAGCTGTGTAGATATTTCCATTTTCATGCAGATAGCGGTTAAGATATTTCCATGTTCAAACAGATAGCGGTGTAGTTATTTCCATGTTCACACAGACGGTGGTGTAGATATTTCCATGTTCATACAGATAGCGGTGCTGATATTTCCATGTTTATACAGGTAGTGGTGTAGATATTTCCATGTTTATACAGATAGCGGTGTAGATATTTCCATGTTTATACAGATAGCGGTGGAGATATTTCCATGTTTATACAGATAGCAGTGTAGATATCTCCATCTTAATACAGATGGCGGTGTAGATATTTATATGTTCATACAGATGGCGGTGCAGATATTTCCATGTTCATACAGATGGCGGTGTAGATATTTCCATGTTCATACAGATAGCGGTGTAGTTATTTCCATGTGTAAAGAGATAGCTGTGTAGATATTTAAATGTATATGCAGATAGCAGTGTAGATATTTCCATTTTCATGCAGATAGCGGTGTAGATATTTCCATGTTCAAACAGATAGCGGTGTAGATATTTCCATGTTCATACAGATAGCGGTGTAGATATTTCCATGTTCATACAGATAGCGGTGTAGATATTTCCATGTTTATACAGATAGCGGTGAAGATCTATGCATGTTTACAGAGATAGCGGTGTAGATATTTCCATGTTCATCCAGATGTCTGTGTAGATATATCCATGTTCATACAGATAGCGGTGTAGCTATTTCCATGTTCATACAGATAGCGGTGTAGATATTTCCATGATCATACAGATAGCGGTGTAGATATTTCCATGTTCATACAGATAGCGGTGCTGATATTTCCTTGTTTATACAGGCAGCGGTGTAGATATTTCCATGTTTATACAGATAGCGGTTTAGATATTTCCTTCTTAATACAGATGGCGGTGTGGATATTTATATGTTCATACAGATTTCGGTGTAGATATTTCCATGTTTATACAGATATCAGTGTAGATATCTCCATCTTAATACAGATGGCGGTGTAGATATTTATATGTTCATACAGATGGCGGTGCAGATATTTCCGTGTTCATACAGATGGCGGTGTAGATATTTCCATGTTCACACAGATAGCGGTGTAGTTATATCCATGTGTAAAGAGATAGCTGTGCAGATATTTAAATGAATATGCAGATAGCAGTGTAGATATTTCCATTTTCATGCAGATAGCGGTGTAGATATTTCCATGTTCAAACAGATAGCAGTGTAGATATTTCCATGCTCATACAGATAGCGGTGTGGATATTTCCATGTTCATACAGATAGCGGTGTAGATATTTCCATGTTTATACAGATAGCGGTGAAGTTCTATGCATGTTTACACAGATAGCGGTGTAGATATTTCCATGTTCATCCAGATGGCTGTGTAGATATATCCATGTTCATACAGATAGCGGTGTAGATATTTCCATGTTCATACAGATAGTGGTGTAGATATTTCCATGTTCATCCAGATGGCTGTGTAGATATATCCATGTTCATACAGATAGCGGTGTAGATATTTCCATGTTCAGACAGATAGTGGTGTAGCTATTTCCATGTTCATACAGATAACGGTGTAGATATTTCCATGTTCATAGAGAAAGCAGTGTAGATATTTCCATGTTCATACAGATAGCGATGTAGATATTTCCATGTTAATACAGATAGCGGTGCTGATATTTCCATGTTTATACAGGCAGCGGTGTAGATATTTCCATGTTTATACAGATAGCGGTTTAGATATTTCCTTCTTAATACAGATGGCGGTGTAGATATTTATATGTTCATAGAGACGGCGGTGCAGATATTTCCATGTTCATACAGATAGCAGTGTAGATATTTCCATGTTCATATAGATAGCGGTGTAGATATTTCCATGGTTATACAGATAGCGTTGTAGATATTTCCATGTTTATACAGATAGCGGTGTAGATATTTCCATGTTTATTCAGATAGCGGTGTAGATATCTCCATCTTAATACAGATGGCGGTGTAGATATTTATATGTTCATACAGATGGCGGTGCAGATATTTCCATCTTCATACTGATGGCGGTGTAGATATTTCCATGTTCATACAGATAGCGGTGTAGTTATTTCCATGTGTAAAGAGATAGCTGTGTAGATATTTCCATGTATATGCAGATAGCTGTGTAGATATTTCCATTTTCATGCAGATAGCGGTGTATGTATTTCCATCTTCAAACAGATAGCGGTGTAGATATTTCCATGTTCTTACAGATAGCGGTGTAGATATTTCCATGTTCATACCGATAGCGGTGCTGATATTTCCATGTTTATACAGATAGTGGTGAAGATGTATGCATGTTTACACAGATAGCGGTGTAGATATTTCCATGTTCATCGAGATGGCTGTGTAGATATATCCATGTTCATACAGATAGCGGTGTAGATATTTCCATGTTCATACAGATAGCGGTGTAGATATTTCCATGTTCATCCAGATGGCTGTGTAGATATATCCATGTTGATACAGATAGCGGTGTAGATATTTCCATGTTCATACAGATAGCGGTGTAGCTATTTCCATTTTCATACACATAACGGTGTAGCTATTTCCATGTTCATACAGATAGCAGTGTAGATATTTCCATGTTCATACAGATAGCGGTGTAGATATGTCCATTTTCATACAGAGAGCGGTGCTGATATTTCCGTGTTTATACAGATAGCGGTTTAGATATTTCCTTCTTAATACAGAATGCGGTGTAGATATTTATATGTTCAAACAGATGGCGGTGCAGATATTTCCATGTTCATACAGATGGTGGTGTTGATATTTCCATGTTTATAGATATAGCGGTGTACTTATTTCCATGTGTAAAGAGATATCTTTGTAGATATTTCCATGTATATGCAGATCGCTGTGCAGATATTTCCATTTTCATGCAGATAGCGGTGTATATATTTCCATGTTCAAACAGATAGCAGTGTAGATATTTCCTTTTTCATACAGATAGCAGTGTAGATATTTCCACGTTTATACAGATAGCGGTGAAGATGTATGCATGTTTACAGAGATAGCGGTGTAGATATTTCCATCTCCATACCGATAGCGGTGTAGATATTTCCATGTTCATCCAGATGGCTGTGTAGATATATCCATGTTCATACTGATGGCGGTGAAGATATTTCCATGTTCATACAGATAGCGGTGTAGTTATTTCCATGTGTAAAGAGATAGCTGTGTAGATATTTCCATGTATATGCAGATAGCTGTGTAGATATTTCCATTTTCATGCAGAAAGCGGTTAAGATATTTCCATGTTCAAACAGATAGCGGTGTAGATATTTCCATGTTCACACAGACTGTGGTGTAGATATTTCCATGTTCATACAGATAGTGGTGATGATATTTCCATGTTTATACAGGTAGTGGTGTAGATATTTCCATGTTTATACAGATAGCGGTGTAGATATTTCCATGTTTATACAGATAGCGGTGGAGATATTTCCATGTTTATACAGATAGCAGTGTAGATATCTCCATCTTAATACAGATGGCGGTGTAGATATTTATATGTTCATACAGATGGCGGTGCAGATATTTCCATGTTCATACAGATGGCGGTGTAGATATTTCCATGTTCATACAGATAGCGGTGTAGTTATTTCCATGTGTAAAGAGATTGCTGTGTAGATATTTCCATCTATATGCAGATAGCTGGGTAGATATTTCCATTTTCATGCAGATAGCGATGTATATATTTCCATCTTCAAACAGATAGCGGTGTAGATATTTCCATGTTCATACAGATAGCGGTGTAGATATTTCCATGTTTATACAGATAGCGGTGAAGATGTATGCATGTTTACACAGATAGCGGTGTGGATATTTCCATGTTCATCCAGAGGGCTGTGTAGATATATCCATGTTCATACAGATAGCGGTGTAGATATTTCCATGTTCATACAGATAGCGGTGTAGGTATTTCCATGTTCATACAGATAGCGGTGCTGATATTTCCATGTTCATTCAGATAGCGGTGTAGATATTTCAATGTGTAAAGAGATAGCTGTGTAGATATTTCCATCTATATGCAGATAGCTGTGTAGATATTTCCATTTTCATGCAGATAGCTGTGTATATATTTCCATCTTCAAACAGATAGCGGTGTAGATATTTCCATGTTCATAGAGATAGCGGTGTAGATATTTCCATGTTTATACAGATAGCGGTGAAGATGTATGCATGTTTACACAGATAGCAGTGTAGAGATTTCCATGTTCATCCAGAGGGCTGTGTACGTATATCCATGTTCATACAGATAGCGGTGTAGATATTTCCATGTTCATACAGATAGCGGTGTAGATATTTCCATGTTCATACAGATAGCGGTGCTGATATTTCCATGTTTATACAGGTAGCGGTGTAGATATTTCCATGTTTATACAGATAGCGGTGTAGATATTTCCATGTTTATACAGATAGCGGTGTTGATATTTCCATGTTTATACAGATAGCGGTGTAGATATCTCCATCTTAATACAGATGGCGGTGTAGATATTTATATGTTCATACAGATGGCGGTGCAGATATTTCCATGTTCATACAGATGGCGGCGTAGATATTTCCATGTTCATACAGATTGCGGTGTAGTTATTTCCATGTGTAAAGACATAGCTGTGTAGATATTTCCATCTATATGCAGATAGCTGTGTAGATATTTCCATTTTCATGCAGATAGCGGTGTATATATTTCCATCTTCAAACAGATAGCGGTGTAGATATTTCCATGTTCATAGAGATAGCGGTGTAGATATTTCCATGTTTATACAGAGAGCGGTGAATATGTATGCATGTTTACACAGATAGCGGTGTGGATATTTCCATGTTCATCCAGAGGGCTGTGTAGATATATCCATGTTCATACAGATAGCGGTGTAGATATTTCCATGTTCATACAGATAGCGGTGTAGATATTTCCATGTTCATACAGATAGCGGTGCTGATATTTCCATGTTTATACAGGTAGCGGTGTAGATATTTCCATGTTTATACAGATAGCGGTGTAGATATTTCCATGTTTATACAGATAGCGGTGTAGATATTTCCATGTTTATACAGATAGCGGTGTAGATATCTCCATCTTAATACAGATGGCGGTGTAGATATTTATATGTTCATACAGATGGCGGTGCAGATATTTCCATGTTCATACAGATGGCGGTGTAGATATTTCCATGTTCATACAGATGGCGGTGAAGATATTTCCATGTTTATACAGATAGCGGTTGAGATATTTCCTTCTTAATACAGATGGCGGTGTAGATATTTATATGTTCATACAGATGGCGGTGCAGATATTTCCATGTTCATACAGATGGCGGTGTAGATATTTCCATGTTTATAGATATAGCGGTGTAGTGATTTCCATGTGTAAAGAGATAGCTGTGTAGATATTTCCATGTATATGCAGATATCTTTGTAGATATTTCCATTTTCATGCAGAAAGCGGTGTAGATATTTCCATGTTCAAACAGATAGCGGTGTAGATATTTCCATGTTCATACAGATAGCGGTGCTGATATTTCCATGTTTATACAGGCAGCGGTGTAGATATTTCCATGTTTATACAGATAGCGGTTTAGATATTTCCTTCTTAATACAGATGGCGGTGTATTTATATGTTCATACAGATGGCGGTGTGGATATTTCCATGTTTATACAGATAGCAGTGTAGATATCTCCATATTAATACAGATGGCGGTGTAGATATTTATATGTTCATACAGATGGCGGTGCAGATATTTCCATGTTCATCCAGATGGCGGTGTAGTTATTTCCATGTTCATACAGATAGTGGTGTAGTTATTTCCATGTGTAAAGAGATAGCTGTGTAGATATTTAAATGTATATGCAGATAGCAGTGTAGATATTTCCATTTTCATGCAGATAGCGGTGTAGATATTTCCATGTCCAAACAGATAGCGGTGTAGGTATTTCCATGTTCATACAGATAGCGGTGTAGATATTTCCATGTTCATACCGATAGCGGTGCAGATATTTCCATGTTTATACAGATAGTGGTGAAGATGTATGCATGTTTACACAGATAGCGGTGTAGATATTTCCATGTTCATCCAGATGGCTGTGTAGATATATCCATGTTCATACTGATAGCAGTGTAGATATTTCCATCTTCATACAGATAGCGGGGTAGATATTTCCATTTTTAAAACAGAGTGCGGTGCTGATATTTCCGTGTTTATACAGATAGCGGTTTAGATATTTCCTTCTTAATACAGATGGCGGTGTAGATATTTATATGTTCAAACAGATGGCGGTACAGATATTTCCATGTTCATACAGATGGTGGTGTAGATATTTCCATGTTTATAGATATAGCGGTGTAGTTATTTCCATGTGTAAAGAGATAGCTGTGTAGATATATCCATGTATATACAGATAGCTTTGTAGATATTTCCATTTTCATGCAGATAGCGGTGTAGATATTTACATGTTCAAACAGATAGCGGTGTAGATATTTCCATGTTCATTCAGATATCTTTGTAGATATTTCCATGTTCATGCAGATAGCGGTGTAGATATTTCCATGTTCATAATGATTGCGGTGTAGATATTTCCAGGTTCATACAGATAGCGGTGCTGATATTTCCATGTTTATACATGTAGCGGTGTAGATATTTCCATGTTCATCCATAGGGCTGTGTAGATATATCCATGTTCATACAGATAGCGGTGTAGATATTTCCATGTTCATACAGATAGCAGTGTAGATATTTCCATGTTCATACAGACAGCGGTGCTGATATTTCCATGTTTATACAGGTAGCGGTGTAGATATTTCCATGTTTATACAGATAGCGGTGTAGATATTTCCATGTTTATACAGATAGCGGTGTAGATATTTCCATGTTTATACAGATAGCGGTGTAGATATCTCCATCTTAATACAGATGGCGGTGCAGATATTTATATGTTCATACAGATGGCGGTGCAGATATTTCCATGTTCATACAGATGGCGGTGTAGATATTTCCATGTTCATACGGATAGCGGTGTAGTTATTTCCATGTGTAAAGAGATAGCTGTGTAGATATTTCCATTTATATGCAGATAGCAGTGTAGATATTTCCATTTTCATGCAGATAGCGGTGTAGATATTTCCATGTTCAAACAGATAGCGGTGTAGATATTTCCATGTTCATACAGATAGCGGTGCAGATATTTCCATGTTCATACAGATAGCAGTGTAGATATTTCCATGTTTATACACATAGCGGTGAAGATGTATGCATGTTTACACAGATAGCGGTGTGGATATTTCCATGTTCATCCAGATGGCTGTGTAGATATATCCATGTTCATACAGATAGCGGTGTAGATATTTCCATGTTCATACAGATAGCGGTGTAGTTATTTCCATGTGTAAAGAGATTTCTGTGTAGATATTTCCATCTATATGCAGATAGCTGTGTAGATATTTCCATTTTCATGCAGATAGCGATGTATATATTTCCATCTTCAAACAGATAGCGGTGTAGATATTTCCATGTTCATACAGATAGCGGTGTAGATATTTCCATGTTTATACAGATAGCGGTGAATATGTATGCATGTTTACACAGATAGCGGTGTGGATATTTCCGTGTTCATTCAGAGGGCTGTGTAGATATATCCATGTTCATACACATAGCGGTGTATATATTTCCATGTTCATACAGATAGCGGTGTAGGTATTTCCATGTTCATACAGATAGCGGTGCTGATATTTCCATGTTCATTCAGATAGCGGTGTAGGTATTTCAATGTGTAAAGAGATAGCTGTGTAGATATTTCCATCTATATGCAGATAGCTGTGTAGATATTTCCCTTTTCATGCAGATAGCTGTGTATATATTTCCATCCTCAAACAGATAGCGGTGTAGATATTTCCATGTTCATAGAGATAGCGGTGTAGATATTTCCATGTTTATACAGATAGCGGTGAAGGTGTATGCATGTTTACACAGATAGCGGTGTAGAGATTTCCATGTTCATCCAGAGGGCTGTGTACGTATATCCATGTTCATACAGATAGCGGTGTAGATATTTCCATGTTCATACAGATAGCGGTGTAGATATTTCCATGTTCATACAGATAGCGTTGCTGATATTTCCATGTTTATACAGGTAGTGGTGTAGATATTTCCATGTTTATACAGATAGCGGTGTAGATATTTCCATGTTTATACAGATAGCGGTGTTGATATTTCCATGTTTATGCAGATAGCGGTGTAGATATCTCCATCTTAATACAGATGGCGGTGTAGATATTTATATGTTCATACAGATGGCGGTGCAGATATTTCCATGTTCATACAGATGGCGGTGTAGATATTTCCATGTTTATAGAGATAGCGGTGTAGTTATTTCCATGTGTAAAGAGATAGCTGTGTAGATATTTCCATCTATATGCAGATAGCTGTGTAGATATTTCCATTTTCATGCAGATAGCGGTGTATATATTTCCATCTTGAAACAGATAGCGGTGTAGATATTTCCATATTCATAAGGATAGCAGTGTAGATATTTCCATGTTTATACAGATAGCGGTGAAGTTGTATGCATGTTTACACAGATAGCGGTGTGGATATTTCCATGTTCATCCAGAGGGCTGTGTAGATATATCCATGTTCATACAGATAGCGGTGTAGATATTTCCATGTTCATACAGATAGCGGTGTAGATATTTCCATGTTCATACAGATAGCGGTGCTGATATTTCCATGTTTATACAGGTAGCGGTGTAGATATTTCCATGTTTATACAGATAGCGGTGTAGATATTTCCATGTTTACACAGATAGCGGTGTAGATATTTCCATGTTTATACAAATAGCGGTGTACATATCTCCATCTTAATACAGATGGCGGTGTAGATATTTATATGTTCATACAGATGGCGGTGCAGATATTTCCATGTTCACACAGATGGCGGTGTAGATATTTCCATGTTCATACAGATGGCGGTGTAGATATTTCCATGTTTATACAGATAGCGGTGTAGATATTTCCTTCTTAATACAGATGGCGGTGTAGATATTTATATGTTCATATAGATGGCGGTGCAGATATTTCCATGTTCATAAAGATGGCGGTGTAGATATTTCCATGTTTATAGATATAGCGGTGTAGTTATTTCCATGTGTAAAGAGATAGCTGTGTAGATATTTCCATGTATATGCAGATAGCTTTGAAGATATTTCCATTTTCATGCAGATAGCGGTGTAGATATTTCCATGTTCAATCACATAGCGGTGTAGATATTTCCAGGTTCATACAGATAGCGGTGCTGATACTTCCATGTTTATACAGGCAGCGGTGTAGATATTTCCATGTTTATACAGATAGCGGTTTAGATATTTCCTTCTTAATACAGATGGCGGTGTATTTATATGTTCATACAGATGGCGGTGTAGATATTTCCATGTTTATACAGATAGCAGTGTAGATATCTCCATCTTAATACAGATGGCTGTGTAGATATTTATATGTTCATACAGATGGCGGTGCAGATATTTCCATGTTCATACAGATGGCGGTGTAGTTATTTCCATGTTCATACAGATAGTGGTGTAGTTATTTCCATGTGTAAAGAGATAGCTGTGTAGATATTTAAATGTATATGCAGATAGTAGTGTAGATATTTCCATTTTCATGCAGATAGCGGTGTAGATATTTCCATGTCCAAACAGATAGCGGTGTAGGTATTTCCATGTTTATACAGATAGCGGTGTAGATATTTCCATCTTCATACCGATAGCGGTGCAGATATTTCCATGTTTATACAGATAGTGGTGAAGATGTATGCATGTTTACACAGATAGCGGTGTAGATATTTCCATGTTCATCCAGATGGCTGTGTAGATATATCCATGTTCATACAGATAGAGGTGTAGATATTTCCATGTTCATACAGATAGCGGTGTAGATATTTCCATGTTCATCCAGAAGGCTGTGTAGATATATCCATGTTCATACAGATAGCGGTGTAGATATTTCCATGTTCATACAGATAGCGGTGTAGCTATTTCCATTTTCATACACATAACGGTGTAGCTATTTCCATGTTCATACAGATAGCAGTGTAGATATTTCCATGTTCATACAGATAGCGGTGTAGATATTTCCATTTTCATACAGAGTGCAGTGCTGATATATCCGTGTTTATACAGATAGCAGTTTAGATATTTCCTTTTTAATACAGATGGCAGTGTAGATATTTATATGTTCAAACAGATGGCGGTGCAGATATTTCCATGTTCATACAGATGGTGGTGTAGATATTTCCATGTTTATAGATATAGCGGTGTAGTTATTTCCATGTGTAAAGAGATAGCTGTGTAGATATTTCCATGTATATGCAGATAGCTTTGTAGATATTTCCGTTTTCATGCAGATAGCGGTGTAGATATTTCCATGTTCAAACAGATAGTGGTGTAGATATTTCCATGTTCATTCAGATAGCTTTGTAGATATTTCCATGTTCATACAGATAGCGGTGTAGATATTTCCATGTTCATACAGATAGCGGTGTAGATATTTCCATGTTCATACAGATGGCGGTGTAGATATTTCCATGTTCATACAGATAGCGGTGCTGATATTTCCATGTTTATACAGGTAGTGGTGTAGATATTTCCATGTTTATACAGGCAGCAGTGTAGATATTTCCATGTTCATACAGATAGCGGTGTAGATATTTCCATGTTCATACAGATAGCGGTGCTGATATTTCCTTGTTTATACAGATAGCGGTGAAGATGTATGCATGTTTACACAGATAGCGGTGTGGATATTTCCATGTTCATCCAGAGGGCTGTGTAGATATATCCATGTTCATACAGATAGCGGTGAAGATATTTCCATGTTCATACAGATAGCGGTGTAGATATTTCCATGTTCATTCAGATAGCGGTGCTGATATTTCCATGTTCATCCAGATGGCTGTGTAGTTATTTCCATGTTCATACAGATAGTGGTGTAGTTATTTCCATGTGTAAAGAGATAGCTGTGTAGATATTTTAATGTATATGCAGATAGCAGTGTAGATATTTCCATTTTCATGCAGATAGCGGTGTAGTTATTTCCATGTCCAAACAGATAGCGGTGTAGGTATTTCCATGTTCATACAGATAGCGGTGTAGATATTTCCATGTTCATACCGATAGCGGTGCAGATATTTCCATGTTTATACAGATAGTGGTGAAGATGTATGCATGTTTACACAGATAGCGGTGTAGATATTTCCATGTTCATCCAGATGGCTGTGTAGATATATCCATGTTCATACAGATAGCGGTGTAGATATTTCCATGTTCATACAGATAGCGGTGTAGATATTTCCATGTTCATCCAGATGGCTGTGTAGATATATCCATGTTCATACAGATAGCGGTGTAGATATTTCCATGTTCATACAGATAGCGGTGTAGATATTTCCTTGTTCATACTGATAGCGGTGTAGATATTTCCATGTTCATTCAGATAGCGGTGTAGATATTTCCATTTTCATACAGATAGCGGTGTAGATATTTCCATGTTCATACAGATAGCGGTGCTGATATTTCCATGTTTATACAGGTAGCGGTGTAGATATTTCCATGTTTATACAGATAGCGGTGTAGATGTTTCCATGTTTATACAGATAGCGGTGTAGATATTTCCATGTTTATACAGATATCGGTGTAGATATCTCCATCTTAATAAAGATGGCGGTGTGGATATTTCCATGTTCATACAGATAGCGGTGTAGTTATTTCCATGTGTAGTGATATAGCTGTGTAGATATTTCCATGTATATGCAGATAGCAGTGTAGATATTTCCATTTTCATGCAGATAGCGGTGTAGATATTTCCATGTTCAAACAGATAGCGGTGTAGATATTTCCAAGTTCATACAGATAGCGGTGTAGATATTTCCATGTTCATACAGATAGTGGTGTAGATATTTCCATGTTTATACAGATAGCGGTGAAGGTGTATGCTTGTTTACACAGATAGCGGTGTAGATATTTCTATGTTCATACAGATAGTGGTGTAGATATTTCCATGTTCATCCGGATGGCTGTGTAGATATATCCATGTTCACACAGATAGAGGTGTAGATATTTCCATGTTCATACAGATAGCGGTGCTGATATTTCCATGTTTATACAGGCAGCGGTGTAGCTATTTCCATGTTCCTACAGATAGCGGTGTAGATATTTCCATGTTCATACAGAGAGCGGTGCTGATATTTCCATGTTTATACAGGCAGCGGTGTAGATATTTCCATGTTTATACAGATAGCGGTTTAGATATTTCCTTCTTAATACAGATGGCGGTGTATTTATATGTTCGTACATATGGCGGTGTAGATATTTCCATGTTTATACAGATTTCAGTGTAGATATCTCCATCTTAATACAGGTGGCGGTGTAGATATTTATATGTTCATACAGATGGCGGTGCAGATATTTCCATGTTCATACAGATGGCGGTGTAGTTATTTCCATGTTCATACAGATAGTGGTGTAGTTATTTCCATGTGTAAAGAGATAGCTGTGTAGATATTTAAATGTATATGCAGATAGCAGTGTAGATATTTCCATTTTCATGCAGATAGCGGTGTAGTTATTTCCATGTCCAAACAGATAGCGGTGTAGGTATTTCCATGTTCATACAGATAGCGGTGCAGATATTTCCATGTTCATACCGATAGCGGTGCAGATATTTCCATGTTTATACAGGTAGTGGTGAAGATGTATGCATGTTTACACAGATAGCGGTGTAGATATTTCCATGTTCATCCAGATGGCTGTGTAGATATATCCATGTTCATACAGATAGCGGTGTAGATATTTCCATGTTCATACAGATAGCGGTGTTGATATTTCCATGTTCATCCAGATGGCTGTGTAGATATATCCATGTTGATACAGATAGCGGTGTAGATATTTCCATGTTCATACAGATAGCGGTGTTGCTATTTCCATTTTCATACACATAACGGTGTAGCTATTTCCATGTTCATACAGATAGCAGTGTAGATATTTCCATGTTCATACAGATAGCGGTGTAGATATTTCCATTTTCATACAGAGAGCGGTGCTGATATTTCCGTGTTTATACAGATAGCGGTTTAGATATTTCCTTCTTAATACAGAATGCGGTGTAGATATTTATATGTTCAAACAGATGGCGGTGCAGTTATTTCCATGTTCATACAGATGGTGGTGTAGATATTTACATGTTTATAGATATAGCGGTGTAGTTATTTCCATGTGTAAAGAGATAGCTTTGTAGATATTTCCATGTATATGCAGATCGCTGTGTAGATATTTCCATTTCCATGCAGATAGCGGTGTAGATATTTCCATGTTCAAACAGATTGCAGTGTAGATATTTCCTTTTTCATACAGATAGCAGTGTAGATATTTCCACGTTTATACAGATAGCGGTGAAGATGTATGAATGTTTACACAGATAGCGGTGTAGATATTTCCATCTTCATACAGATAGTGGTGTAGATATTTCCATGTTCATCCAGATGGCTGTGTAGATATATCCATGTTCATACAGATGGCAGTGAAGATATTTCCATGCTCATACAGATAGCGGTGTAGTTATTTCCATGTGTAAAGATATAGCTGTGTAGATATTTCCATGTATATGCATATAGCTGTGTAGATATTTCCATTTTCATGCAGATAGCGGTTAAGATATTTCCATGTTCAAACAGATAGCGGTGTAAATATTTCCATGTTCACACAGAAGGTGGTGTAGATATTTCCATGTTCAAACAGATAGCGGTGTAGATATTTCCATGTTCATACAGATAGCGGTGTAGATATTTCCATGTATTTACAGATAGCGGTGTAGATATTTCCATGTTTATACAGATAGCGGTGAAGATCTATGCATGTTTACAGAGATAGCGGTGTAGATATTTCCATGTTCATCCAGATGGCTGTGTAGATATATCCATGTTCATACAGATAGCGGTGTAGCTATTTCCATGTTCATACAGATAGCGGTGTAGATATTTCCATGATCATACAGATAGCGGTGTAGATATTTCCATGTTCATACAGATAGCGGTGCTGATATTTCCTTGTTTATACAGGCAGCGGTGTAGATATTTCCATGTTTATACAGATAGCGGTTTAGATATTTCCTTCTTAATACAGATGGCGGTGTAGATATTTATATGTTCATACAGATTTCAGTGTAGATATTTCCATGTTTATACAGATATCAGTGTAGATATCTCCATCTTAATACAGATGGCGGTGTAGATATTTATATGTTCATACAGATGGCGGTGCAGATATTTCCGTGTTCATACAGATGGCGGTGTAGATATTTCCATGTTCAAACAGATAGCGGTGTAGTTATTTCCATGTGTAAAGAGATAGCTGTGCAGATATTTAAATGAATATGCAGACAGCAGTGTAGATATTTCCATTTTCATGCAGATAGCGGTGTAGATATTTCCATGTTCAAACAGATAGCAGTGTAGATATTTCCATGCTCATACAGATAGCGGTGTGGATATTTCCATGTTCATACAGATAGCGGTGTAGATATTTCCATGTTTATACAGATAGCGGTGAAGTTCTATGCATGTTTACACAGATAGCGGTGTAGATATTTCCATGTTCATCCAGATGGCTGTGTAGATATATCCATGTTCATACAGATAGCGGTGTAGATATTTCCATGTTCATACAGATAGCGGTGTAGATATTTCCATGTTCATCCAGATGGCTGTGTAGATATATCCATGTTCATACAGATAGCGTTGAAGATATTTCCATGTTCAGACAGATAGTGGTGTAGCTATTTCCATGTTCATACAGATAATGGTGTAGATATTTCCATGTTCATACAGAAAGCAGTGTAGATATTTCCATGTTCATACAGATAGCGATGTAGATATTTCCATGTTCATACAGATAGCGGTGCTGATATTTCCATGTTTATACAGGCAGCGGTGTAGATATTTCCATGTTTATACAGATAGCGGTTTAGATATTTCCTTCTTAATACAGATGGCGGTGTAGATATTTATATGTTCATAGAGACGGCGGTGCAGATATTTCCATGTTCATACAGACAGCAGTGTAGATATTTCCATGTTCATACAGATAGCGGTGTAGATATTTCCATGGTTATACAGATAGCGTTGTAGATATTTCCATGTTTATACAGATAGCGGTGTAGATATTTCCATGTTTATTCAGATAGCGGTGTAGATATCTCCATCTTAATACAGATGGCGGTGTAGATATTTATATGTTCATACAGATGGCGGTGCAGATATTTCCATGTTCATACAGATGGCGGTGTAGATATTTCCATGTTCATACAGATAGCGGTGTAGTTATTTCCATGTGTAAAGGGATAGCTGTGTAGATATTTCCATGTATATGCAGAGAGCTGTGTAGATATTTCCATTTTCATGCAGATAGCGGTGTATGTATTTCCATCTTCAAACAGATAGCGGTGTAGATATTTCCATGCTCATACAGATAGCGGTGTAGATATTTCCATGTTTATACAGATAGCGGTGAAGATGTATGTATGTTTACACAGATAGCGGTGTGGATATTTCCATGTTCATCCATAGGGCTGTGTAGATATATCCATGTTCATACAGATTGCGGTGTAGATATTTACTTGTTCATACTGATAGCGGTGTAGATATTTCCATGTTCATTCAGATAGCGGTGTAGATATTTCCATGTTCATACAGATAGCGGTGTAGATATTTCCATGTTCATACAGATAGCGGTGCTGATATTTCCATGTTTATACAGGTAGCGGTGTAGATATTTCCATGTTTATACAGATAGCGGTGTAGATGTTTCCTTGTTTATACAGATAGCGGTGTAGATATTTCCATGTTTATACAGATATCGGTGTAGATATCTCCATCTTAATACAGATGGCGGTGTAGATATTTATATGTTCATACAGATGGCGGTGCAGATATTTCCATGTTCATACAGATGGCGGTGTGGATATTTCCATGTTCATACAGATAGTGGTGTAGTTATTTCCATGTGTAGTGATATAGCTGTGTAGATATTTCCATGTATATGCAGATAGCAGTGTAGATATTTCCATTTTCATGCAGATAGCGGTGTAGATATTTCAATGTTCAAACAGATAGCGGTGTAGATATTTCCATGTTCATACAGATAGCGGTGTAGATATTTCCATGTTCATACAGATAGCGGTGTATATATTTCCATGTTTATACAGATAGCGGTGAAGATGTATGCTTGTTTACACAGATAGCTGTGTAGATATTTCCATGTTCATACAGATAGTGCTGTAGATATTTCCATGTTCATCCAGATGGCTGTGTTGATATATCCATGTTCATACAGATAGCGGTGTAGATATTTCCATGTTCATACAGATAGCGGTGCTGATATTTCCATGTTTATACAGGCAGCGGTGTAGATATTTCCATGTTTATACAGATAGTGGTTTAGATATTTCCTTCTTAATACAGATGGCGGTGTATTTATATGTTCGTACAGATGGCGGTGTAAATATTTCCATGTTTATACAGATTGCAGTGTAGATATCTCCATCTTAATACAGGTGGCGGTGTAGATATTTATATTTTCATACAGATGGCGGTGCAGATATTTCCATGTTCATACAGATGGCGGTGTAGTTATTTCCATGTTCATACAGATAGTGGTGTAGTAATTTCCATGTGTAAAGAGATAGCTGTGTAGATATTTAAATGTATATGCAGATAGCAGTGTAGATATTTCCATTTTCATGCAGATAGCGGTGTAGTTATTTCCATGTCCAAACAGATAGCGGTGTAGGTATTTCCATATTTATACAGATAGCGGTGCAGATATTTCCATGTTCATACCGATAGCGGTGCAGATATTTCCATGTTTATACAGATAGTGGTGAAGATGTATGCATGTTTACACAGATAGCGGTGTAGATATTTCCATGTTCATCCAGATGACTGTGTAGATATATCCATGTTCATACAGATAGCGGTGTAGATATTTCCATGTTCATACAGATAGCGGTGTAGATATTTCCATGTTCATCCAGATGGCTGTGTAGATATATCCATGTTGATACAGATAGCGGTGTAGATATTTCCATGTTCATACAGATAGCGGTGTAGCTATTTCCATTTTCATACACATAACGGTGTAGCTATTTCCATGTTCATACAGATAGCAGTGTAGATATTTCCATGTTCATACAGATAGCGGTGTAGATATTTCCATTTTCATACAGAGAGCGGTGCTGATATTTCCGTGTTTATACAGATAGCGGTTTAGATATTTCCTTCTTAATACAGAATGCGGTGTAGATATTTATATGTTCAAACAGATGGCGGTGCAGATATTTCCATGTTCATACAGATGGTGGTGTAGATATTTCCATGTTTATAGATATAGCGGTGTAGTTATTTCCATGTGTAAAGAGATAGCTTTGTAGATATTTCCATGTATATGCAGATCGCTGTGTAGATATTTCCATTTTCATGCAGATAGCGGTGTAGATATTTCCATGTTCAAATAGAGAGCAGTGTAGATATTTCTTTTTTCATACAGATAGCAGTGTAGATATTTCCACGTTTATACAGATAGCGGTGAAGATGTATGCATGTTTACACAGATAGCGGCGTAGATGTTTCCATCTTCATACCGATAGCGGTGTAGATATTTCCATGTTCATCCAGATGGCTGTGTAGATATATCCATGTTCATACAGATGGCGGTGAAGATATTTCCATGCTCATACAGATAGCGGTGTAGTTATTTCCATGTGTAAAGAGATAGCTGTGTAGATATTTCCATGTATATGCAGATAGCTGTGTAGATATTTCCATTTTCATGCAGATAGCGGTTAAGATATTTCCATGTTCAAACAGATAGCGGTGTAGTTATTTCCATGTTCACACAGACGGTGGTGTAGATATTTCCATGTTCATACAGATAGCGGTGCTGATATTTCCATGTTTATACAGGTAGTGGTGTAGATATTTCCATGTTTATACAGATAGCGGTGTAGATATTTCCATGTTTATACAGATAGCGGTGGAGATATTTCCATGTTTATACAGATAGCAGTGTAGATATCTCCATCTTAATACAGATGGCGGTGTAGATATTTATATGTTCATACAGATGGCGGTGCAGATATTTCCATGTTCATACAGATGGCGGTGTAGATATTTCCATGTTCATACAGATAGCGGTGTAGTTATTTCCATGTGTAAAGAGATAGCTGTGTAGATATTTAAATGTATATGCAGATAGCAGTGTAGATATTTCCATTTTCATGCAGATAGCGGTGTAGATATTTCCATGTTCAAACAGATAGCGGTGTAGATATTTCCATGTTCATACAGATAGCGGTGTAGATATTTCCATGTTCATACAGATAGCGGTGTAGATATTTCCATGTTTATACAGATAGCGGTGAAGATCTATGCATGTTTACAGAGATAGCGGTGTAGATATTTCCATGTTCATCCAGATGTCTGTGTAGATATATCCATGTTCATACAGATAGCGGTGTAGCTATTTCCATGTTCATACAGATAGCGGTGTAGATATTTCCATGATCATACAGATAGCGGTGTAGATATTTCCATGTTCATACAGATAGCGGTGCTGATATTTCCTTGTTTATACAGGCAGCGGTGTAGATATTTCCATGTTTATACAGATAGCGGTTTAGATATTTCCTTCTTAATACAGATGGCGGTGTGGATATTTATATGTTCATACAGATTTCGGTGTAGATATTTCCATGTTTATACAGATATCAGTGTAGATATCTCCATCTTAATACGGATGGCGGTGTAGATATTTATATGTTCATACAGATGGCGGTGCAGATATTTCCGTGTTCATACAGATGGCGGTGTAGATATTTCCATGTTCACACAGATAGCGGTGTAGTTATATCCATGTGTAAAGAGATAGCTGTGCAGATATTTAAATGAATATGCAGATAGCAGTGTAGATATTTCCATTTTCATGCAGATAGCGGTGTAGATATTTCCATGTTCAAACAGATAGCAGTGTAGATATTTCCATGCTCATACAGATAGCGGTGTGGATATTTCCATGTTCATACAGATAGCGGTGTAGATATTTCCATGTTTATACAGATAGCGGTGAAGTTCTATGCATGTTTACACAGATAGCGGTGTAGATATTTCCATGTTCATCCAGATGGCTGTGTAGATATATCCATGTTCATACAGATAGCGGTGTAGATATTTCCATGTTCATACAGATAGTGGTGTAGATATTTCCATGTTCATCCAGATGGCTGTGTAGATATATCCATGTTCATACAGATAGCGGTGTAGATATTTCCATGTTCAGACAGATAGTGGTGTAGCTATTTCCATGTTCATACAGATAACGGTGTAGATATTTCCATGTTCATAGAGAAAGCAGTGTAGATATTTCCATGTTCATACAGATAGCGATGTAGATATTTCCATGTTAATACAGATAGCGGTGCTGATATTTCCATGTTTATACAGGCAGCGGTGTAGATATTTCCATGTTTATACAGATAGCGGTTTAGATATTTCCTTCTTAATACAGATGGCGGTGTAGATATTTATATGTTCATAGAGACGGCGGTGCAGATATTTCCATGTTCATACAGATAGCAGTGTAGATATTTCCATGTTCATATAGATAGCGGTGTAGATATTTCCATGGTTATACAGATAGCGTTGTAGATATTTCCATGTTTATACAGATAGCGGTGTAGATATTTCCATGTTTATTCAGATAGCGGTGTAGATATCTCCATCTTAATACAGATGGCGGTGTAGATATTTATATGTTCATACAGATGGCGGTGCAGATATTTCCATCTTCATACTGATGGCGGTGTAGATATTTCCATGTTCATACAGATAGCGGTGTAGTTATTTCCATGTGTAAAGAGATAGCTGTGTAGATATTTCCATGTATATGCAGATAGCTGTGTAGATATTTCCATTTTCATGCAGATAGCGGTGTATGTATTTCCATCTTCAAACAGATAGCGGTGTAGATATTTCCATGTTCTTACAGATAGCGGTGTAGATATTTCCATGTTCATACCGATAGCGGTGCTGATATTTCCATGTTTATACAGATAGTGGTGAAGATGTATGCATGTTTACACAGATAGCGGTGTAGATATTTCCATGTTCATCGAGATGGCTGTGTAGATATATCCATGTTCATACAGATAGCGGTGTAGATATTTCCATGTTCATACAGATAGCGGTGTAGATATTTCCATGTTCATCCAGATGGCTGTGTAGATATATCCATGTTGATACAGATAGCGGTGTAGATATTTCCATGTTCATACAGATAGCGGTGTAGCTATTTCCATTTTCATACACATAACGGTGTAGCTATTTCCATGTTCATACAGATAGCAGTGTAGATATTTCCATGTTCATACAGATAGCGGTGTAGATATGTCCATTTTCATACAGAGAGCGGTGCTGATATTTCCGTGTTTATACAGATAGCGGTTTAGATATTTCCTTCTTAATACAGAATGCGGTGTAGATATTTATATGTTCAAACAGATGGCGGTGCAGATATTTCCATGTTCATACAGATGGTGGTGTTGATATTTCCATGTTTATAGATATAGCGGTGTACTTATTTCCATGTGTAAAGAGATATCTTTGTAGATATTTCCATGTATATGCAGATCGCTGTGCAGATATTTCCATTTTCATGCAGATAGCGGTGTATATATTTCCATGTTCAAACAGATAGCAGTGTAGATATTTCCTTTTTCATACAGATAGCAGTGTAGATATTTCCACGTTTATACAGATAGCGGTGAAGATGTATGCATGTTTACAGAGATAGCGGTGTAGATATTTCCATCTCCATACCGATAGCGGTGTAGATATTTCCATGTTCATCCAGATGGCTGTGTAGATATATCCATGTTCATACTGATGGCGGTGAAGATATTTCCATGTTCATACAGATAGCGGTGTAGTTATTTCCATGTGTAAAGAGATAGCTGTGTAGATATTTCCATGTATATGCAGATAGCTGTGTAGATATTTCCATTTTCATGCAGAAAGCGGTTAAGATATTTCCATGTTCAAACAGATAGCGGTGTAGATATTTCCATGTTCACACAGACTGTGGTGTAGATATTTCCATGTTCATACAGATAGTGGTGATGATATTTCCATGTTTATACAGGTAGTGGTGTAGATATTTCCATGTTTATACAGATAGCGGTGTAGATATTTCCATGTTTATACAGATAGCGGTGGAGATATTTCCATGTTTATACAGATAGCAGTGTAGATATCTCCATCTTAATACAGATGGCGGTGTAGATATTTATATGTTCATACAGATGGCGGTGCAGATATTTCCATGTTCATACAGATGGCGGTGTAGATATTTCCATGTTCATACAGATAGCGGTGTAGTTATTTCCATGTGTAAAGAGATTGCTGTGTAGATATTTCCATCTATATGCAGATAGCTGGGTAGATATTTCCATTTTCATGCAGATAGCGATGTATATATTTCCATCTTCAAACAGATAGCGGTGTAGATATTTCCATGTTCATACAGATAGCGGTGTAGATATTTCCATGTTTATACAGATAGCGGTGAAGATGTATGCATGTTTACACAGATAGCGGTGTGGATATTTCCATGTTCATCCAGAGGGCTGTGTAGATATATCCATGTTCATACAGATAGCGGTGTAGATATTTCCATGTTCATACAGATAGCGGTGTAGGTATTTCCATGTTCATACAGATAGCGGTGCTGATATTTCCATGTTCATTCAGATAGCGGTGTAGATATTTCAATGTGTAAAGAGATAGCTGTGTAGATATTTCCATCTATATGCAGATAGCTGTGTAGATATTTCCATTTTCATGCAGATAGCTGTGTATATATTTCCATCTTCAAACAGATAGCGGTGTAGATATTTCCATGTTCATAGAGATAGCGGTGTAGATATTTCCATGTTTATACAGATAGCGGTGAAGATGTATGCATGTTTACACAGATAGCAGTGTAGAGATTTCCATGTTCATCCAGAGGGCTGTGTACGTATATCCATGTTCATACAGATAGCGGTGTAGATATTTCCATGTTCATACAGATAGCGGTGTAGATATTTCCATGTTCATACAGATAGCGGTGCTGATATTTCCATGTTTATACAGGTAGCGGTGTAGATATTTCCATGTTTATACAGATAGCGGTGTAGATATTTCCATGTTTATACAGATAGCGGTGTTGATATTTCCATGTTTATACAGATAGCGGTGTAGATATCTCCATCTTAATACAGATGGCGGTGTAGATATTTATATGTTCATACAGATGGCGGTGCAGATATTTCCATGTTCATACAGATGGCGGCGTAGATATTTCCATGTTCATACAGATTGCGGTGTAGTTATTTCCATGTGTAAAGACATAGCTGTGTAGATATTTCCATCTATATGCAGATAGCTGTGTAGATATTTCCATTTTCATGCAGATAGCGGTGTATATATTTCCATCTTCAAACAGATAGCGGTGTAGATATTTCCATGTTCATAGAGATAGCGGTGTAGATATTTCCATGTTTATACAGAGAGCGGTGAATATGTATGCATGTTTACACAGATAGCGGTGTGGATATTTCCATGTTCATCCAGAGGGCTGTGTAGATATATCCATGTTCATACAGATAGCGGTGTAGATATTTCCATGTTCATACAGATAGCGGTGTAGATATTTCCATGTTCATACAGATAGCGGTGCTGATATTTCCATGTTTATACAGGTAGCGGTGTAGATATTTCCATGTTTATACAGATAGCGGTGTAGATATTTCCATGTTTATACAGATAGCGGTGTAGATATTTCCATGTTTATACAGATAGCGGTGTAGATATCTCCATCTTAATACAGATGGCGGTGTAGATATTTATATGTTCATACAGATGGCGGTGCAGATATTTCCATGTTCATACAGATGGCGGTGTAGATATTTCCATGTTCATACAGATGGCGGTGAAGATATTTCCATGTTTATACAGATAGCGGTTTAGATATTTCCTTCTTAATACAGATGGCGGTGTAGATATTTATATGTTCATACAGATGGCGGTGCAGATATTTCCATGTTCATACAGATGGCGGTGTAGATATTTCCATGTTTATAGATATAGCGGTGTAGTGATTTCCATGTGTAAAGAGATAGCTGTGTAGATATTTCCATGTATATGCAGATATCTTTGTAGATATTTCCATTTTCATGCAGAAAGCGGTGTAGATATTTCCATGTTCAAACAGATAGCGGTGTAGATATTTCCATGTTCATACAGATAGCGGTGCTGATATTTCCATGTTTATACAGGCAGCGGTGTAGATATTTCCATGTTTATACAGATAGCGGTTTAGATATTTCCTTCTTAATACAGATGGCGGTGTATTTATATGTTCATACAGATGGCGGTGTGGATATTTCCATGTTTATACAGATAGCAGTGTAGATATCTCCATATTAATACAGATGGCGGTGTAGATATTTATATGTTCATACAGATGGCGGTGCAGATATTTCCATGTTCATCCAGATGGCGGTGTAGTTATTTCCATGTTCATACAGATAGTGGTGTAGTTATTTCCATGTGTAAAGAGATAGCTGTGTAGATATTTAAATGTATATGCAGATAGCAGTGTAGATATTTCCATTTTCATGCAGATAGCGGTGTAGATATTTCCATGTCCAAACAGATAGCGGTGTAGGTATTTCCATGTTCATACAGATAGCGGTGTAGATATTTCCATGTTCATACCGATAGCGGTGCAGATATTTCCATGTTTATACAGATAGTGGTGAAGATGTATGCATGTTTACACAGATAGCGGTGTAGATATTTCCATGTTCATCCAGATGGCTGTGTAGATATATCCATGTTCATACTGATAGCAGTGTAGATATTTCCATCTTCATACAGATAGCGGGGTAGATATTTCCATTTTTAAAACAGAGTGCGGTGCTGATATTTCCGTGTTTATACAGATAGCGGTTTAGATATTTCCTTCTTAATACAGATGGCGGTGTAGATATTTATATGTTCAAACAGATGGCGGTACAGATATTTCCATGTTCATACAGATGGTGGTGTAGATATTTCCATGTTTATAGATATAGCGGTGTAGTTATTTCCATGTGTAAAGAGATAGCTGTGTAGATATATCCATGTATATACAGATAGCTTTGTAGATATTTCCATTTTCATGCAGATAGCGGTGTAGATATTTACATGTTCAAACAGATAGCGGTGTAGATATTTCCATGTTCATTCAGATATCTTTGTAGATATTTCCATGTTCATGCAGATAGCGGTGTAGATATTTCCATGTTCATAATGATTGCGGTGTAGATATTTCCAGGTTCATACAGATAGCGGTGCTGATATTTCCATGTTTATACATGTAGCGGTGTAGATATTTCCATGTTCATCCATAGGGCTGTGTAGATATATCCATGTTCATACAGATAGCGGTGTAGATATTTCCATGTTCATACAGATAGCAGTGTAGATATTTCCATGTTCATACAGACAGCGGTGCTGATATTTCCATGTTTATACAGGTAGCGGTGTAGATATTTCCATGTTTATACAGATAGCGGTGTAGATATTTCCATGTTTATACAGATAGCGGTGTAGATATTTCCATGTTTATACAGATAGCGGTGTAGATATCTCCATCTTAATACAGATGGCGGTGCAGATATTTATATGTTCATACAGATGGCGGTGCAGATATTTCCATGTTCATACAGATGGCGGTGTAGATATTTCCATGTTCATACGGATAGCGGTGTAGTTATTTCCATGTGTAAAGAGATAGCTGTGTAGATATTTCCATTTATATGCAGATAGCAGTGTAGATATTTCCATTTTCATGCAGATAGCGGTGTAGATATTTCCATGTTCAAACAGATAGCGGTGTAGATATTTCCATGTTCATACAGATAGCGGTGCAGATATTTCCATGTTCATACAGATAGCAGTGTAGATATTTCCATGTTTATACACATAGCGGTGAAGATGTATGCATGTTTACACAGATAGCGGTGTGGATATTTCCATGTTCATCCAGATGGCTGTGTAGATATATCCATGTTCATACAGATAGCGGTGTAGATATTTCCATGTTCATACAGATAGCGGTGTAGTTATTTCCATGTGTAAAGAGATTTCTGTGTAGATATTTCCATCTATATGCAGATAGCTGTGTAGATATTTCCATTTTCATGCAGATAGCGATGTATATATTTCCATCTTCAAACAGATAGCGGTGTAGATATTTCCATGTTCATACAGATAGCGGTGTAGATATTTCCATGTTTATACAGATAGCGGTGAATATGTATGCATGTTTACACAGATAGCGGTGTGGATATTTCCGTGTTCATTCAGAGGGCTGTGTAGATATATCCATGTTCATACACATAGCGGTGTATATATTTCCATGTTCATACAGATAGCGGTGTAGGTATTTCCATGTTCATACAGATAGCGGTGCTGATATTTCCATGTTCATTCAGATAGCGGTGTAGGTATTTCAATGTGTAAAGAGATAGCTGTGTAGATATTTCCATCTATATGCAGATAGCTGTGTAGATATTTCCCTTTTCATGCAGATAGCTGTGTATATATTTCCATCCTCAAACAGATAGCGGTGTAGATATTTCCATGTTCATAGAGATAGCGGTGTAGATATTTCCATGTTTATACAGATAGCGGTGAAGGTGTATGCATGTTTACACAGATAGCGGTGTAGAGATTTCCATGTTCATCCAGAGGGCTGTGTACGTATATCCATGTTCATACAGATAGCGGTGTAGATATTTCCATGTTCATACAGATAGCGGTGTAGATATTTCCATGTTCATACAGATAGCGTTGCTGATATTTCCATGTTTATACAGGTAGTGGTGTAGATATTTCCATGTTTATACAGATAGCGGTGTAGATATTTCCATGTTTATACAGATAGCGGTGTTGATATTTCCATGTTTATGCAGATAGCGGTGTAGATATCTCCATCTTAATACAGATGGCGGTGTAGATATTTATATGTTCATACAGATGGCGGTGCAGATATTTCCATGTTCATACAGATGGCGGTGTAGATATTTCCATGTTTATAGAGATAGCGGTGTAGTTATTTCCATGTGTAAAGAGATAGCTGTGTAGATATTTCCATCTATATGCAGATAGCTGTGTAGATATTTCCATTTTCATGCAGATAGCGGTGTATATATTTCCATCTTGAAACAGATAGCGGTGTAGATATTTCCATATTCATAAGGATAGCAGTGTAGATATTTCCATGTTTATACAGATAGCGGTGAAGTTGTATGCATGTTTACACAGATAGCGGTGTGGATATTTCCATGTTCATCCAGAGGGCTGTGTAGATATATCCATGTTCATACAGATAGCGGTGTAGATATTTCCATGTTCATACAGATAGCGGTGTAGATATTTCCATGTTCATACAGATAGCGGTGCTGATATTTCCATGTTTATACAGGTAGCGGTGTAGATATTTCCATGTTTATACAGATAGCGGTGTAGATATTTCCATGTTTACACAGATAGCGGTGTAGATATTTCCATGTTTATACAAATAGCGGTGTACATATCTCCATCTTAATACAGATGGCGGTGTAGATATTTATATGTTCATACAGATGGCGGTGCAGATATTTCCATGTTCACACAGATGGCGGTGTAGATATTTCCATGTTCATACAGATGGCGGTGTAGATATTTCCATGTTTATACAGATAGCGGTGTAGATATTTCCTTCTTAATACAGATGGCGGTGTAGATATTTATATGTTCATATAGATGGCGGTGCAGATATTTCCATGTTCATAAAGATGGCGGTGTAGATATTTCCATGTTTATAGATATAGCGGTGTAGTTATTTCCATGTGTAAAGAGATAGCTGTGTAGATATTTCCATGTATATGCAGATAGCTTTGAAGATATTTCCATTTTCATGCAGATAGCGGTGTAGATATTTCCATGTTCAATCACATAGCGGTGTAGATATTTCCAGGTTCATACAGATAGCGGTGCTGATACTTCCATGTTTATACAGGCAGCGGTGTAGATATTTCCATGTTTATACAGATAGCGGTTTAGATATTTCCTTCTTAATACAGATGGCGGTGTATTTATATGTTCATACAGATGGCGGTGTAGATATTTCCATGTTTATACAGATAGCAGTGTAGATATCTCCATCTTAATACAGATGGCTGTGTAGATATTTATATGTTCATACAGATGGCGGTGCAGATATTTCCATGTTCATACAGATGGCGGTGTAGTTATTTCCATGTTCATACAGATAGTGGTGTAGTTATTTCCATGTGTAAAGAGATAGCTGTGTAGATATTTAAATGTATATGCAGATAGTAGTGTAGATATTTCCATTTTCATGCAGATAGC
Source organism: Gorilla gorilla gorilla (assembly GCF_029281585.2). Lineage (NCBI taxonomy): Eukaryota > Metazoa > Chordata > Mammalia > Primates > Hominidae > Gorilla > Gorilla gorilla. The sequence continues at coordinate 10,579,351 of NC_073235.2, read as the reverse complement.
GGTGTAGATATTTCCATGTCCAAACAGATAGCGGTGTAGGTATTTCCATGTTTATACAGATAGCGGTGTAGATATTTCCATCTTCATACCGATAGCGGTGCAGATATTTCCATGTTTATACAGATAGTGGTGAAGATGTATGCATGTTTACACAGATAGCGGTGTAGATATTTCCATGTTCATCCAGATGGCTGTGTAGATATATCCATGTTCATACAGATAGAGGTGTAGATATTTCCATGTTCATACAGATAGCGGTGTAGATATTTCCATGTTCATCCAGAAGGCTGTGTAGATATATCCATGTTCATACAGATAGCGGTGTAGATATTTCCATGTTCATACAGATAGCGGTGTAGCTATTTCCATTTTCATACACATAACGGTGTAGCTATTTCCATGTTCATACAGATAGCAGTGTAGATATTTCCATGTTCATACAGATAGCGGTGTAGATATTTCCATTTTCATACAGAGTGCAGTGCTGATATATCCGTGTTTATACAGATAGCAGTTTAGATATTTCCTTTTTAATACAGATGGCAGTGTAGATATTTATATGTTCAAACAGATGGCGGTGCAGATATTTCCATGTTCATACAGATGGTGGTGTAGATATTTCCATGTTTATAGATATAGCGGTGTAGTTATTTCCATGTGTAAAGAGATAGCTGTGTAGATATTTCCATGTATATGCAGATAGCTTTGTAGATATTTCCGTTTTCATGCAGATAGCGGTGTAGATATTTCCATGTTCAAACAGATAGTGGTGTAGATATTTCCATGTTCATTCAGATAGCTTTGTAGATATTTCCATGTTCATACAGATAGCGGTGTAGATATTTCCATGTTCATACAGATAGCGGTGTAGAGATTTCCAGGTTCATACAGATAGCGGTGCTGATATTTCCATGTTTATACAGGTAGCGGTGTAGATATTTCCATGTTTATACAGATAGCGGTTTAGATATTTCCATGTTTATACAGATAGCGGTGTAGGTATTTCCATGTTTATTCAGATAGCGGTGTAGATATCTCCATCTTAATAGAGATGGCGGTGTAGATATTTATAAGTTCATACAGATGGCGGTGCAGATATTTCCATGTTCATACAGATGGCGGTGTAGATATTTCCATGTTCATACAGATAGCGGTGTAGTTATTTCCATGTGTAAAGAGATAGCTGTGTAGATATTTCCATCTATATGCAGATAGCTGTGTAGATATTTCCATTTTCATGCAGATAGCGGTGTATATATTTCCATCTTCAAACAGATAGCGGTGTAGATATTTCCATGTTCACAGAGATAGCGGTGTAGATATTTCCATGTTTATACAGATAGTGGTGAAGATGTATGCATGTTTACACAGATAGCGATGTGGATATTTCCATGTTCATCCAGAGGGCTGTGTAGATATATCCATGTTCATACAGATAGCGGTGTAGATATTTCCATGTTCATACAGATAGCAGTGTAGATATTTCCATGTTCATACAGATAGCGGTGCTGATATTTCCATGTTTATACAGGTAGCGGTGTAGATATTTCCATGTTTATACAGATAGCGGTGTAGATATTTCCATGTTTATACAGATAGCGGTGTAGATATTTCCATGTTTATACTGATAGCCGTGTAGATATCTCCATCTTAATACAGATGGCGGTGTAGATATTTATATGTTCATACAGATGGCGGTGCAGATATTTCCATGTTCATACAGATGGCGGTGTAGATACTTCCATGTTCATACAGATAGCCGTGTAGTTATTTACATGTGTAATGAGATAGCTGTGTAGATATTTCCATGTATATGCAGATAGCAGTGTAGATATTTCCATCTATATGCAGATAGCGGTGTAGATATTTCCATGTTCATACAGATAGCGGTGTAGATATTTCCATGTTCATACAGATAGCGGTGCAGATATTTCCATGTTCATACAGATAGCAGTGTAGATATTTCCATGTTCATACAGATATCGGTGTAGATATTTCCATGTTTATTCAGATAGCGGTGTAGATATCTCTATCTTAATACAGATGGCGGTGTAGATATTTATATGTTCATACAGATGGCCGTGCAGTTATTTCCATGTTCATACACATGGCGGTGTAGATATGTCCATGTTCATACAAATAGCGGTGTAGTTATTTCAAGTGTAAAGAGATTGCTGTGTAGATATTTCCATCTATATGCAGAGAGCTGTGTAGATATTTTCATTTTCATGCAGATAGCGATGTATATATTTCCATCTTCAAACAGATAGTGTTGTAGATATTTCCATGTTCATACAGATAGCGGTGTAGATATTTCCATGTTTACACAGATAGCGGTGAAGATGTATGCATGTTTACACAGATAGCGGTGTGGATATTTCCATGTTCATCCAGAGGGCTGTGTAGATATATCCATGTTCATACAGATAGCGGTGTAGATATTTCCATGTTCATACAGATAGCGGTGTAGATATTTCCATGTTCATACAGATAGCGGTGCTGGTATTTCCATGTTCATCCAGATGGCTGTGTAGTTATTTCCATGTTCATACAGATAGTGGTGTAGTTATTTCCATGTGTAAAGAGATAGCTGTGTAGATATTTAAATGTATATGCAGATAGCAGTGTAGATATTTCCATTTTCATGCAGATAGCGGTGTAGTTATTTCCATGTCAAAACAGATAGCGGTGTCGGTATTTCCATGTTCATACAGATAGCGGTGTAGATATTTCCATGTTCATACCGATAGCGGTGCAGTTATTTCCATGTTTATACAGATAGTGGTGAAGATGTATGCATGTTTACACAGATAGCGGTGTAGATATTTCCATGTTCATCCAGATGGCTGTGTAGATATATCCATGTTCATACAGATAGCGGTGTAGATATTTCCATGTTCATACAGATAGCTGTGTAGCTATTTCCATTTTCATACACAAAACGGTGTAACTATTTCAATGTTCATACAGATAGCGGTGTAGATATTTCCATGTTCATACAGATAGCGGTGTAGATATTTCCATTTTCATACAGAGAGCGGTGCTGATATTTCCGTGTTTATACAGATAGCGGTTTAGATATTTCCTTCTTAATACAGATGGCGGTGTAGATATTTATATGTTCAAACAGATGGCGGTGCAGATATTTCCATGTTTATTCAGATAGCGGTGTAGATATCTCCATCTTAATAGAGATGGCGGTGTAGATATTTATATGTTCATACAGATGGCGGTGCAGATATTTCCATGTTCATACAGATGGCGGTGTAGGTATTTCCATGTTCATACAGATAGCGGGGTAGTTATTTCCATGTGTAAAGAGATAGCTGTGTAGATATTTCCATCTATATGCAGATAGCTGTGTAGATATTTCCATTTTCATGCAGATAGCGGTGTATATATTTCCATCTTCAAACAGATAGCGGTGTAGATATTTCCATGTTCATAGAGATAGCGGTGAAGATATTTCCATGTTTTTACAGATAGCGGTGAAGATGTATGCATGTTTACACAGATAGCGGTGTGGATATTTCCATGTTCATCCAGAGGGCTGTGTAGATATATCCATGTTCATACAGATAGCGGTGTAGATATTTCCATGTTCATACAGATAGCAGTGTAGATATTTCCATGTTCATACAGATAGCGGTGCTGATATTTCCATGTTTATACAGGTAGCGGTGTAGATATTTACATGTTTATACAGATAGCGGTGTAGATATTTCCATGTTTATACAGATAGCGGTGTAGATATTTCCATGTTTATACAGATAGCGGTGTAGATATCTCCATCTTAATACAGATGGCGGTGTAGATATTTATATGTTCATACAGATGGCGGTGCAGATATTTCCATGTTCATACAGATGGCGGTGTAGATATTTCCATGTTCATACAGATAGCGGTGTAGTTATTTCCATGTGTAAAGATATGCCTGTGTAGATATTTCCATGTATATGTAGATAGCAGTGTAGATATTTCCATTTTCATGCAGATAGCGGTGTAGATATTTCCATGTTCAAACAGATAGCGGTGTAGATATTTCCATGTTCATACAGATAGCGGTGCAGATATTTCCATGTTCATACAGATAGCGGTGTAGATATTTCCATGTTTATACAGATAGCGGTGAAGATGTATGCATGTTAACACAGATAGCGGTGTAGATATTTCCATGTTCATCCAGGTGGCTGTGTAGATATATCCATGTTCATACAGATAGCGGTGTAGATATCTCCATGTTCATACAGATAGCGGTGTAGATATTTCCATGTTCCTCCAGATGGCTGTGTAGATATATCCATGTTCATACAGATGGCGGTGTAGATATCTCCATGTTCATACAGATTGAGGGGCTGATATTTCCATGTTCATACAGATAGCGGTGCTGATATTTCCATGTTTATACAGATAGCGGTGTAGATATTTCCATGTTTTTTCAGATAGTGGTGTAGATATCTCCATCTTTATACAGATGGCAGTGTAGATATTTATATGTTCATACAGATGGCGTTGCAGATATTTCCATGTTCATACAGATGGCGGTGTAGATATTTTCATGTTCATACAGATAGCGGTGTAGTTATTTACATGTGTAAAGAGATAGCTGTGTAGATATTTCCATGTATATGCAGATAGCTGTGTAGATATTTCCATTTTCATGCAGATAGCTGTGTAGATATTTCCATTTTCATGCAGATAGCGGTGTATATATTTCCATCTTCAAACAGACAGCGGTGTAAATATTTCCATGTTCATACAGATAGCGGTGTAGATATTTCCATGTTTATACAGATAGCGGTGAAGATGTATGCATGTTTACACAGATAGCAGTGTGGATATTTCCATGTTCATCCAGAGGGCTGTGTAGATATATCCATGTTCATCCAGATGGCTGTGTAGATATATCCATGTTCATTCAGATGGCGGTGAAGTTATTTCCATGTTCATTCAGATAGCTGTGTAGATATTTCCATGTTCATACAGATAGTGGTGTAGATGTCTCCATGTTCATACAGATAGAGGGGCTGATATTTCCATGTTCATACAGACAGCGGTGCTGATATTTCCATGTTTATACAGGTAGCGGTGTAGATATTTCCATGTTTATACAGATAGCGGTGTAGATATTGCCATGTTTATACAGATAGCGGTGTAGATATTCCCATGTTTATACAGATATCGGTGTAGATATCTCCATCTTAATACAGATGGCTGTGTAGATATGTATATGTTCATACAGATGTCGGTGCAGCTATTTCCATGTTCATACAGATGGCGGTGAAGATATTTCCATGTTCATACAGATAGCGGTGTAGTTATTTCCATGTGTAAAGAGATAGCTGTGTAGATATTTCCATGTATATGCAGATAGCTGTGTAGATATTTCCATTTTCATGCAGATAGCTGTGTAGATATTTCCATGTTCAAACAGATAGCGGTGTAGATATTTCCATGTTCATACAGATAGCGGTGTAGATATTTCCATGTTTATACATTTTGCGGTGAAGATGTATGCATATTTACACAGATAGTGGTGTAGATATTTCCATGTTCATACAGATAGCAGTGTAGATATTTCCGTGTTCATCCAGATGGCTGTGTAGATATATCCATGTTCATACAGATAGCGGTGTAGATATTTGCATGTTCATACAGGTAGTGGTGTTGATATTTCCATGTTCATACTGATAGCGGTGTAGCAATTTCCATGTTCATACAGATAGCGGTGTAGAAATTTCCATGTTCATAGAGATAGCAGTGTAGATATTTCCAAGTTTATACAGATAGCGGTGTAGATATCTCCATTTTAATATAGATGGCGGTGTAGATATTTATATGTTCATACAGATGGCGGTGCAGATATCTCCATGTTCATACAGATAGCGGTGTAGCTATTTCCATGTTTATAGAGATAGCGCTGTACTTATTTCCACGTGTAAAGAGATAGCTTTGTAGATATTTCCATGTATATGCAGATCGCTGTGTAGATATTTCCATTTTCATGCAGATAGCGGTGCAGATATTTCCATGTTCAAGCAGATAGCGGTGTAGATATTTCCATGTTCATACAGATAGCAGTGTAGATATTTCCATGTTTATACAGATAGCGGTGAAGATGTATGCATGTTTACACAGATAGCGGTGTAGATATTTCCATGTTCATACAGATAGCGGTGTAGATATTTCCATGTTCATCCAGATTGCTGTGTAGATATATCCATGTTCCTACAGATGGCGGTGAAGATATTTCCATGTTCATACAGATAGCGGTGTAGTTATTTCCATGTGTAAAGAGATATCTGTGTAGATATTTCCATGTATATGCAGATAGCTGTGTATATATTTCCTTTTTCATGCAGATAGCGGTTTAGATATTTCCATGTTCATAGAGATAGCGGTGTAGATACTTCCATGTTCATACAGATATAGGGGCTGATATTTCCATGTTCATACAGATAGCCGTGCTGATATTTCCATGTTTATACAGAGAGCGGTGTAGATATTTCTATGTTTATTCAGATAGCGGTGTAGATATTTCCATGTTTATACAGATAGCGGTGTAGATATCTCCATCTTAATACAGATGGCGGTGTAGATATTTATATGTTCATACAGATGGCGGTGCAGACATTTCCATGTTCATACTGATAGCGGTGTAGTTATTTACATGTGTAAAGAGATAGATGTGTAGATATTTCCATGTATATGCAGATAGCTGTGTAGATATTTCCATTTTCATGCTGATAGCGGTTTAGATATTTCCATGTTCAAACAGATAGCGGTGTAGATATTTCCACGTTCATACAGATAGCGGTGTTGATATTTCCATGCTTATACAGATTGCGGTGAAGATGTATGCATGTTTACACAGATAGCCGTGTAGATATTTCCATGTTCATGCAGATGGCTGCGCAGATATATCCATGTTCATGCTGATAGCGGTGTAGATATTTCCATGTTCCTGCAGATAGTGGTGTAGATATTTCCATGTTCATACAGATAGCGGTGTAGATATTTCCATGTTCATAGAGATAGCGGTGTAGATATTTCCATGTTCATACCGATAGCTGTGCTGATATTTCCATGTTTATACAGGTAGCGGTGTATGTATTTCCATGTTTATACAGATAGCGGTGTAGGTATTTCCATGTTTATACAGATAGCGGTGTAGATATTTCCAAGTTTATACAGATAGCGGTGTAGATATCTCCATCTAAATACAGATGGAGGTGCAGATATTTATATGTTCATACAGATGGCGGTGTAGATATTTCCATGTTCAAACAGAGAGCGGTGTAGATATTTCCAAGTTCATACAGATAGCGGTGTAGATATTTCCATGTTCATACAGATAGCGGTGTAGATATTTCCATGTTCATACAGATAGCGGTGAAGATATTTATATGTTCATACAGATGGCGGTGCAGATATTTCCATGTTCATACAGATAGCGGTGCTGATATTTTCATGTTCATACAGGTAGCGGTGAAGATATTTCCATGTTCATACAGGTAGCGGTGTAGATATTTCCATGTTTATACAGATAGCGGTGTAGATATTTCCATGTTTATACAGATAGCGATGTAGATATTTCCATGTTTATACAGATAGCGGTGTAGATATTTCCATGTTCATAGAGATAGCGGTGTAGTTATTTCCATGTGTAAAGAGATAGCTGTGTAGATATTTAAATGTATATGCAGATAGCAGTGTAGATATTTCCATTTTCTTGCAGATAGCGGTGTAGATATTTCCATGTTCATACAGATGGCGGTGTAGATATTTCCATGTTCATACAGATAGCGGTTTAGATATTTCAATGTTCATACAGATAGCAGTGTTAATAATTCCACCTTTATAGAGATGGCGGTGTAAATATTTCTATGTTCATACAGATGGCAGTGTAGATATTTACATGTTTATAGAGATGGCAGTCGAGATATTTTCTGGTTTACACAGATAGCGGTGTAGATATTTCCAAGTTTATAGAGATGGCGTTGTAGATAATTCCATGTTTATACAGATAGCGGTATAGATATTTCCATGTTTATACAGATAGTGGTGTAGATATTTCCATGTTTATACAGATAGCGGTGCAGATATTTCCATCTTAATACAGATGGTGGTGCAGATATTTCCATGTTCATACAGATGGCGATGTAGATATTTCCAAGTTTATAGAGATAGCGGGGTAGTTATTTCCAACTCTATAGAGATAGCGGTGTAGATATTTCCATGTATATGCAGATAGCTGTGTAGATATTTCCATGTTCATACAGATAGCGGTGTAGATGTTTCCATTTTCATACAGATAGCGGTGTAGATATTTCCACGTTCATACAGTTAGCGGTGTTGATATTTCCATGTTCATACAGAGAGGCGTGTAGATATTTCCATGTTCATACAGATAGTGGTGTAGATAATTACACCTTCATAGAGAGGGCAGTGTAGATATTTCCATGTTTATACAGATGGCAGTGTAGATATTTCCATGTTTATACAGACAGCGGTGTAGATATTTCCATGTTTATACAGATAGAGGTGTAGATATTTCCATCTTAATACAGATGGCGGTTTAGATATTTCCATGTTCATACAGATAGCGGTGTAGATATTTCCACGTTTATAGAGATGGTGGTGTAGATATTTCCATGTATATAGAGATGGCGGTGTAGATATTTCCATGTTCATACAGATAGCGGCGTAGATATTTCCGTGTTCATACAGATAGCGGTGTAGATATTTCCAAGTTCATACAGATAGCGGTGTAGATAATTCCACATTCATAGAGAGGGCGGTGTTGATATTTCTATGTTCATACAGATGGCGGTGTAGATATTTCCATCTTAATACAGATGGCGGTGTAGATATGTCCATGATCGTACAGATGGCGGTGTAGATATTTCCATGTTCATACAGATGGCGGTGTAGATATTTCGAAGTTTATAGAGATAGCGCTGTAGTTATTTCCATATTTATAGAGAAATCTGTGTAGATATTTCCATGTATATTCAGATAGCTGTGTAGATATTTCCATGTTCATGCAGATTACGGTGTAGATATTTCCATGTTCATCCAGATGCCGTTGTACATATATCCATGTTCATACCAATGGCGGTGTAGGTATTTCCATGTTCATATAGATGGCGGTGTAGATATTTCCATGTTTATACAGATAGCAATGTAGTTATTTCCATGTTTATAGAGATAGCAGTGTAGATATTTCCATTGATATACAGATAGCTGTGTAGATATTTGCATGTTCATACAGATAGCGGTGTAGATATTTCCATGTTCATACAGATAGCGGTGTAGATATTTCCATGTTCATACAGATAGCGGTGTAGATATTTCCATGTTCATACAGATAGCGGTGTAGATATTTCCATGTTCATACAGTTAGCGGTGTAGATATTTCCATGTTTATAGAGATAGTGGTGTAGTTATTTCCAAGTTTGTAGAGACAGCTTTGTAGATATTTCCATGTTTATACAGATAGCGGTGAAGATATTTCCATGTTTATACACATAGCGGTGTAGATATTTCCATGTTTATACAGATAGCAGTGTAGATATTTCCATGTTTATAGAGATAGTGGTGTAGATAATTTCAATTTTATACCGAGAGCAGTGTAGATATTTCCAAGTTCATACAGATAGCGGTGTAGATATTTCCACGTTTACAGAGATGGCGGTGTAGATATTTCCATGTTCATACTGATGGCGGTGTAGATATTTCCATGTTTATAGAGATGGCGGTGTAGATATTTTCATGTTTACACAGATGGCGGTGTAGATATTTCAATGTTTACACAGATAGCGTTGTAGACATTTCCATGTTTACACAGATAGCGGTGTGGGTATTTCCATGTTTATGCAGATAGCGGTGTAGATATTTCCATGTTTATAAAGATAGTGGTGCGGATATTTCCATGTTTATACAGATAGTTGGGCAGATATTTCCATGTTTATACAGATAGCGGTGTAGATATTTCCATCTTAATACAGATGGCGGTGTAGATATGTCCATGTTCGTACAGATGGCGGTGTAGATATTTCCATGTTCATACAGATGGCGGTGTAGATATTTCGAAGTTTATAGAGACAGCGCTGTAGTTATTTCCATATTTATAGAGAAATCTGTGTAGATATTTCCATGCATATGCAAACAGCTGTGTAGATATTTCCATGTTCATGCAGATAGCGGTGTAGATATTTCCATGTTCATCCAGATGCCGGTGTAGATATATCCATGCTCATACAGATGGCAGTGTAGATATTTCCTTGTTCATCCAGATGCCGGTGTAGATATATCCATGTTCATACAGAAGGCGGTGAAGATATTTCCATGTTCACAGAGATGGCGGTGTAGATATTTCCATGTTCATACAAATGGCGGTGTAGATAATTCCATGTTCATAGAGATGGCATTGTAGATATTTCCATGTTTATACAGATAGCATGGTAGTTATTTCCATGTTTATAGAGATAGCAGTGTAGATATTTTCATTGATATACAGATAGCTGTGTAGATATTTGCATGCTCATACAGATAGCGGTGTAGATATTTCCATGTTCATACACATAGCGGTGTACATATTTCCATGTTCATACAGATGGCGGTGTAGATATTTCCATGTTTATGCAGATAGCGGTATAGATATTTCCATGTTTATACAGATGGTGGTGTAGATATTTCCATGTTTATAGAGATGGCGGTCTAGATATTTCCATGTTTACAGAGACAGTGGTGTAGTTATTTCCAAGTTTATAGAGACAGCGTTGTAGATATTTCCATGTTTACACAGATAGCGGTGTAGACATTTCCATGTTTACAAAGATAGCGGTGTGGATATTTCCATGTTTATGCAGATAGCAGTGTAGATATTTCCATGTTTATACAGATATCGGTCCGGATATTTCCATGTTTATACAGATGGCGGTGTAGATATTTCGAAGTTTCTAGAGATAGCGCTGTAGTTATTTCCATGTTTATAGAGAAATCTGTGTAGATATTTCCGTGTATATTCAGATAGCTGTGTAGGTATTTCCATGTTCATACAGATAGCGGTGTAGGTATTTCCATGTTCATCCAGATGCCGGTGTACATATATCCATGTTCATACAGACAGCGGTGTAGATATTTCCATGTTCATTCAGATAACCGTGTAGATATTTCCATGTTCGTACAGATAGCAGTGTAGATATTTCCATGTTCATACAGTTAGCGGTGCAGATATTTCCATGTTCATACAGATGGCGGTGAAGATATTTACATGTTCATACAGATGGCGGTATAGATATTTCCATGTTCGTACAGACGGCGGTGTAGATATTTGCATGTTCATAGAGATGGCGGTGTTGATATTTCCATGTTTATGCAGATAGCGGTATAGATATTTCCATGTTTATGCAGATATCGGTATAGATATTTCCATGTTTATACAGATGGTGGTGTAGATATTTCCATGTTTATAGAGATGGCGGTCTAGATATTTCCATGTTTACAGAGATAGTGGTGTAGATATTTGCAAGTTTATAGAGACAGCGTTTTAGATATTTCCATGTTTATACAGATAGCGGTGAAGATATTTCCATGTTTATACAGATAGCGGTGTAGATATTTCCATGTTTATACAGATAGCGGTGTAGATATTTCCATGTTTATAGATAAAGTGTTGTAGATAATTTCAATTTCATACAGAGAGCAGTGTAGATATTTCCAAGTTCATACAGATAGCGGTGTAGATATTTCCACGTTTATAGAGATGCCGGTGTAGATATTTCCATGTTCATACAGAGGACGGTGTAGATATTTCCATGTTTATAGGGATGGCGGTGTAGATATTTTCATGTTTACACAGATGGCGGTGTAGATATTTCCATGTTTACACAGATAGCGGTGTAGACATTTCCATGTTTACACAGATAGCGGTGTGGATATTTCCATGTTTATACAGATAGCGGTGTAGATATTTCCATGTTTATACAGATAGCGGTGCAGATATTTCCATGTTTATTCAGATAGCGGTGCGGATATTTCCATGTTTATACAGATAGTTGGGCAGATATTTCCATGTTTATACAGATAGCGGTGTAGATATTTCCATCTTAATACAGATGGCGGTGTAGATATGTCCATGTTCGTACAGATGGCGGTGTAGATATGTCCATGTTCATACAGATGGCGGTGTAGATATTTCGAAGTTCATAGAGACAGCGCTGTAGTTATTTCCATATTTATAGAGAAATCTGTGTAGATATTTCCATGCATATGCAGACAGCTGTGTAGATATTTCCATGTTCATGCAGATAGCGGTGTAGATATTTCCATGTTCACCCAGATGCCGGTGTACATATATCCATGCTCATACAGATGGCAGTGTAGATATTTCCATGTTCATCCAGACGCCGGTGTTGATATATCCATGCTCATACAGATGGCGGTGAAGATATTTCCATGTTCATAGAGATGGCGGTGTAGATATTTCCATGTTCATACAAATGGCGGTGTAGGTATTTCCATGTTCATAGAGATGGCCGTGTAGATATTTCCGTGTTTATACAGATAGCAGGGTAGTTATTTCCATGTTTATAGAGATAGCAGTGTAGATATTTTCATTGATATACAGATAGCTGTGTAGATATTTGCATGTTCATACAGATAGCGGTGCAGATATTTCCATGTTCATACACATAGCGGTGTAGATATTTCCATATTCATACAGATGGCGATGTAGATATTTCCATGTTCATAGAGATGGCGGTGTAGATATTTCCATGTTTATGCAGATAGCGGTATAGATATTTCCATGTTTATGCAGATGGTGGTGTAGATATTTCCATGTTTATAGAGACGGCGGTCTAGATATTTCCATGTTTACAGAGATAGTGGTGTAGTTATTTCCAAGTTTATAGAGACAGCGTTGTAGATATTTCCATGTTTGTACAGATAGCGGTGAAGATATTTCCATGTTTATGCAGATAGCGGTGTAGATTTTTCCATGTTTATACAGATAGCAGTGTAGATATTTCCATGTTTATAGAGATAGTGGTGTAGATAATTTCAATTTTACACAGAGAGCAGTGTAGATATTTCCAAGTTCATACAGATAGCGGTGTAGATATTTCAACGTTTACAGAGATGGCGGTGCAGATATTTCCATGTTCATACAGAGGACGGTGTAGATATTTCCATGTTTATAGGGATGGCGGTGTAGATATTTTCATGTTTACACAGATGGCGGTGCTGATATTTCCATGTTTACACAGATAGCGGTGTAGACATTTCCATGTTTACACAGATAGCTGTGTAGATATATCCATGTTCATATAGATGGCGGTGAAGATATTTCCATGTTCGTACAGATGGTGGTGTAGATATTTCCATGTTCATACAAATGGCGGGGTAGATATTTCCATGTTCATAGAGATGGCGGTGTAGATATTTCCATGTTCATAGAGATGTCGGTGTTGATATTTCCATATTTATAGAGGTAGCAGTGTAGTTATTTCCATGTTAATAGAGATAGTAGTGTAGATATTTCCATTGATATACTGATAGCTGTGAAGATATTTGCATGTTCATAGTGATAGCGGTGTAGATATTTGCATGTTCATACAGATAGCGGTGTAGATATTTCCATGTTCATACAGATAGCGGTGTAGATATTTCCATGTTCATACAGATAGCGGTGTAGATATTTCTATGTTCATACAGATAGCGGTGTAGATATTTCCATGTTCATACAGTTAGCGGTTTAGATATTTCCATGTTCATACAGATGGCAGTGTAGATATTTACATGTTCATACAGATGGCGGTGTAGTTATTTCCATTTTCATACAGATAGCGGTGTAGATATTTCCATGTTCGTACAGATAGCGGTGTAGATATTTCCATGTACATACCAATAGCGGTGTAGACATTTCCATGTTCATATATTTAGCGGTGTAGATATTTCCATGTTCATACAGATGGCGAAGATATTTCCATGTTCATACAGATAGCAGTGTAGATATTTCCATGTTTATAGAGATAGTGTTGTAGGTAATTTCAATTTTATACAGATAGCATTGTAGATATTTCCAAGTTCATACAGATAGCAGTGTAGATATTTCCACGTTTATAGAGATGGCGGTGTAGATATTTCCATGTTCCTACAGATGGCGGTGTAGATTTTCCATGTTTATAGAGATGGCGACGTAGATATTTTCATGTTTACACAGATGGCGGTGTAGATATTTCCATGTTTACACAGATAGTGGTGTAGACATTTCAATGTTTACACAGTTATCGGTGTGGATATTTCCATGTTTAAGCAGATAGCTGTGTAGATATTTCCATGTTCATACAGATAGCGGTGTAGTGATTTCCATGTTCATACAGATAGCGGTGTAGATATTTCCATGTTCATACAGATAGCGGTCTAGATATTTCCAGGTTCATACTAATAGCGGTGTAGACATTTCCATGTTCATACAGTTAGCGGTGTAGATATTTCCATGTTCATACAGAGGGCGGTGTAGATATTTACAAGTTCATACAGATGGCGGTGTAGATATTTCCATGTTCGTACGGATGGCAGTGTAGATATTTCCATGCTCATATAGGTGGCGGTGTAGATATTTCCATGTTTATACAGATAGCAGTGTAGTTATTTCCATGTTTATAGATATAGCAGTGTAGATATTTCCATTGATATACAGATAGCTGTGTAGATATTTGCATGGTCATACAGATAGCGGTGTAGATATTTCCATGTTCGTACAGATAGCGGTGTAGATATTTCCATGTTCATACAGATAGCGGTGTAGATATTTCCATGTTCATACAGATAACGGTGTAGATATTTCCATGTTCATACAGATAGCGGTGTAGATATTTCCATGTTCATAGAGTTAGCGGTGTAGTTATTTCCATGTTCATACAGATGGCGGTGTAGATATTTATATGTTCATACAGATGGCGGTATAGATATTTACATGTTCGTACAGATGGCGGTGTAGATATTTCCATGTTCATAGAGATGGCGGTGTAGATATTTCCATGTTTATGCAGATAGCGGTATAGATATTTCCATGTTTATACAGTTGGTGGTGTAGATATTTCCATGTTTATAGAGATGGCAGTCTAGATATTTCCATGTTTACAGGGATAGTGGTGTAGTTATTTCCAAGTTTATAGAGACAGCGTTGTAGGTATTTCCATGTTTATACAGATAGCGGTGAAGATATTTCCATGTTTATACAGATAGCGGTGTAGATATTTCCATGTTTATTCAGATAGCCGTGTAGATATCTCCATCTTAATAGAGATGGCGGTGTAGATATTTACATGTTCATAGAGATGGCGGTATAGATATTTCCATGTTCGTACAGATGGCGGTGTAGATATTTCCATGTTCATAGAGATGGCGGTGTAGATATTTCCATGTTTATGCAGATAGCGGTATAGATATTTCCATGTTTATACAGTTGCTGGTGTAGATATTTCCATGTTTATAGAGATGGCAGTCTAGATATTTCCATGTTTACAGGGATAGTGGTGTAGTTATTTCCAAGTTTATAGAGACAGCGTTGTAGGTATTTCCATGTTTATACAGATAGCGGTGAAGATATTTCCATGTTTATACAGATAGCGGTGTAGATATTTCCATGTTTATACAGATAGCGGTGCGGATATTTCCATGTTTATACAGATAGTTGGGCAGATATTTCCATGTTTATACACAAAACGGTGTAGATATTTCCATCTTAATACAGATGGCTTTGATGATATGTCCATGTTTTTACAGATGGCGGTGTAGATATTTCCATGCTCATACAGATGGCGGTGTAGATATTTACATGTTCACACAGCTGGCGGTATAGATATTTTCATGTTCGTACAGATGGCGGTGTAGATATTTCCATGTTCTTAGAGATGGCGGTGTAGATATTTCCATGTTTATGCAGATAGCGTATAGATATTTCCATGTTTATACAGTTGGTGGTGTAGATATTTCCGTGTTTATAGAGATGGCGGTCTAGATATTTCCATGTTTACAGAGATAGTGGTGTAGTTATTTCCATGTTTATAGAGATAGCTGTGTAGATATTTCCATTGATATACAGATAGCTGTGTGGATATTTGCATGTTCATACAGATAGCGGTGTGGATATTTCCATGTTTATGCAGATAGCAGTGTAGATATTTCCATGTTTATACAGATATCGGTGCGGATATTTCCATGTTTATACAGATGGCGGTGTAGATATTTCGAAGTTTCTAGAGATAGCGCTGTAGTTATTTCCATGTTTATAGAGAAATCTGTGTAGATATTTCCGTGTATATTCAGATAGCTGTGTAGATATTTCCATGTTCATACAGATAGCGGTGTAGGTATTTCCATGTTCATCCAGATGCCGGTGTACATATATCCATGTTCATACAGACAGCGGTGTAGATATTTCCATGTTCATTCAGATAACCGTGTAGATATTTCCATGTTCGTACAGATAGCAGTGTAGATATTCCCATGTTCATACAGTTAGCGGTGCAGATATTTCCATGTTCATACAGATGGCGGTGTAGATATTTACATGTTCATACAGATGGCGGTATAGATATTTCCATGTTCGTACAGACGGCGGTGTAGATATTTGCATGTTCATAGAGATGGCGGTGTTATTTCCATGTTTATGCAGATAGCGGTATAGATATTTCCATGTTTATGCAGATATCGGTATAGATATTTCCATGTTTATACAGATGGTGGTGTAGATATTTCCATGTTTATAGAGATGGCGGTCTAGATATTTCCATGTTTACAGAGATAGTGGTGTAGATATTTGCAAGTTTATAGAGACAGCGTTGTAGATATTTCCATGTTTATACAGATAGCGGTGAAGATATTTCCATGTTTATACAGATAGCGGTGTAGATATTTCCATGTTTATACAGATAGCGGTGTAGATATTTCCATGTTTATAGATAAAGTGTTGCAGATAATTTCAATTTCATACAGAGAGCAGTGTAGATATTTCCAAGTTCATACAGATAGCGGTGTAGATATTTCCACGTTTATAGAGATGCCGGTGTAGATATTTCCATGTTCATACAGAGGACGGTTTAGATATTTCCATGTTTATAGGGATGGCGGTGTAGATATTTTCATGTTTACACAGATGGCGGTGTAGATATTTCCATGTTTACACAGATAGCGGTGTAGGCATTTCCATGTTTACACAGATAGCGGTGTGGATATTTCCATGTTTATGCAGATAGCAGTGTAGATATTTCCATGTTTATACAGATATCGGTGCAGATATTTCCATGTTTATTCAGATAGCGGTGCGGATATTTCCATGTTTATACAGATAGTTGGGCAGATATTTCCATGTTTATACAGATAGCGGTGTAGATATTTCCATCTTAATACAGATGGCGTTGTAGATATGTCCATGTTCGTACAGATGGCGGTGTAGATATGTCCATGTTCATACAGATGGCAGTGTAGATATTTCGAAGTTTATAGAGACAGCGCTGTAGTTATTTCCATATTTATAGAGAAATCTGTGTAGATATTTCCATGCATATGCAGACAGCTGTGTAGATATTTCCATGTTCATGCAGATAGCGGTGTAGATATTTCCATGTTCACCCAGATGCCGGTGTACATATATGCATGCTCATACAGATGGCAGTGTAGATATTTCCATGTTCATCCAGACGCCGGTGTTGATATATCCATGTTCATACAGATGGCGGTGAAGATATTTCCATGTTCATAGAGATGGCGGTGTAGATATTTCCATGTTCATACAAATGGCGGTGTAGGTATTTCCATGTTCATAGAGATGGCCGTGTAGATATTTCCGTGTTTATACAGATAGCAGGGTAGTTATTTCCATGTTTATAGAGATAGCAGTGTAGATATTTTCATTGATATACAGATAGCTGTGTAGATATTTGCATGTTCATACAGATAGCGGTGCAGATATTTCCATGTTCATACACATAGCGGTGTAGATATTTCCATATTCATACAGATGGCGATGTAGATATTTCCATGTTCATAGAGATGGCGGTGTAGATATTTCCATGTTTATGCAGATAGCGGTATAGATATTTCCATGTTCATGCAGATGGTGGTGTAGATATTTCCATGTTTATAGAGACGGCGGTCTAGATATTTCCATGTTTACAGAGATAGTGGTGTAGTTATTTCCAAGTTTATAGAGACAGCGTTGTAGATATTTCCATGTGTGTACAGATAGCGGTGAAGATATTTCCATGTTTATGCAGATAGCGGTGTAGATTTTTCCATGTTTATACAGATAGCAGTGTAGATATTTCCATGTTTATAGAGATAGTGGTGTAGATAATTTCAATTTTACACAGAGAGCAGTGTAGATATTTCCAAGTTCATACAGATAGCGGTGTAGATATTTCCACGTTTACAGAGATGGCGGTGCAGATATTTCCATGTTCATACAGAGGACGGTGTAGATATTTCCATGTTTATAGGGATGGCGGTGTAGATATTTTCATGTTTACACAGATGGCGGTGCAGATATTTCCATGTTTACACAGATAGCGGTGTAGACATTTCCATGTTTACACAGATAGCTGTGTAGATATATCCATGTTCATATAGATGGCGGTGAAGATATTTCCATGTTCGTACAGATGGTGGTGTAGATATTTCCATGTTCATACAAATGGCGGGGTAGATATTTCCATGTTCATACAGATGGCGATGAAGATATTTCCATTTTCAAACAGATGGCGGTGTAGATATTTCCATGTTCATACAAATAGCGGTGTAGATATTTCCATGTTCATAGAGATGGCGGTGTAGATATTTCCATGTTCATACAGATAGCAGCGTAGTTATTTCCATGTTTATAGAGATAGCAGTGTAGATATTTCCATTGATATACAGATAGCTGTGTAGATATTTGCATGTTCATACAGATAGCGGTGTGGATATTTCCATGTTCATACAGATAGCGGTGTGGATATTTCCATGTTCATACAGATAGCGGTGTAGATATTTCCATGTTCATACAGATAGCGGTGTAGATATTTCCATGTTCATACAGATAGCGGTGTAGATATTTCCATATTCATACAGTTAGCGGTGTAGATATTTCCATGTTCATACAGATGGCGGTGTAGATATTTACATGTTCATACACATGGCGGTGTAGATATTTCCATGTACGTACGGATGGCAGTGTAGATATTTCCATGTTCGTACAGGTGGCGGTGTAGATATTTCCATGTTTATACAGATAGCGGTGAAGATATTTACATGTTTATACAGATAGCGGTGTAGATATTTCCATGTTTATACAGATAGCAGTGTTGATATTTCCATGTTTATAGAGATAGTGGTGTAGATAATTTCAATGTTATACAGAGAGCACTGTAGATAATTCCAAGTTCATAAAGATAGCGGTGTAGATATTTCCACGTTTATAGAGATGGCGGTGTAGACATTTCCATGTTCATACAGATGGCGGTGTAGATATTTCCATGTTTATGGGGATGGCGGTGTAGATATTTTCATGTTTACACAGATGGCGGTGTAGATATTTCCATGTTTACACAGATAGCGGTGTAGACATTTCCATGTTTACACAGATAGCGGTGTGGATATTTCCATGTTTTTGCAGATAGAAGTGTAGATATTTCCATGTTTATACAGATAGCGGTGCGGATATTTCCATGTTTATACAGATAGTTGGGGAGATATTTCCATGTTTATACAGATAGCGGTGTAGATATTGCCATCTTAATACAGATGGCGGTGTAGATATGTCCATCTTTGTACAGATGGCAGTGTAGATATTTCCATGTTCATACAGAGGGCGGTGTAGATATTTCGAAGTTTATAGAGATAGCGCTGTAGTTATTTCCATATTTATAGAGAAATCTGTGTAGATATTTCCATGTATATTCAGATAGCTGAGTAGATATTTCCATGTTCATGCAGATAGCGGTGAAGATATTTCCATGTTCATCCAGATGCCGGTGCACATATATCCATGTTTATACAGATGGCGGTGAAGATATTTCCATGTTCATACAGATGGCGGTGTAGATATTTCCATGTTCATACAAATGGCGGTGTTGATATTTCCATGTTCATAGAGATGGCGGTGTAGATATTTCCATATTCATACAAATGGCGGTGTAGATATTTCCATGTTTATACAGATAGCAGTGTAGTTATTTCCATGTTTATAGAGATAACAGTGTAGATATTTCCATTGATATACAGATAGCTGTTTAGATATTTGCATGTTCATTCAGATAGCAGTCTAGATATTTGCATGTTCATACATATAGCGGTGTAGATATTTCCATGTTCATACAGATAGCGGTGTAGATATTTCCATGTTCATACAGATAGCGGTGTAGATATTTCCATGTTCATACAGATGGCGGTGTAGATATTTCCATGTTCATACAAATGGCGGTGTAGATATTTCCATGTTCATAGAGATGGCGGTGTAGATATTTCCATGTTTATACAGATAGCAGTGTAGTTATTTCCATGTTTATAGAGATAGCAGTGTAGATATTTCAATTGATATACAGATAGCTGTTTAGATATTTGCATGTTTGTACAGTTAGCCGTCTAGATATTTCCATGTTCATACAGATAGCGGTGTACATATTTCCATGTTCATACAGATAGCGGTGTAGATATTTCCATGTTCATACAGATAGCGGTGTAGATATTTCCATGTTAATACAGATGACGGTGCACATATATCCATGTTCATACAGATGACGGTGAAGATATTTCCATGTTCATACAGATGGTGGTGTAGATATTTCCATGTTCATACAAATGGCGATGTAGATATTTCCATGTTCATAGGAATGGCGGTGTAGATATTTCCATGTTCATACAAATGGCGGTGTAGATATTTACATGTTCATAGAGATGGCGGTGTAGATATTTCCATGTTTATACAGATAGCAGTGTAGTTATTTCCATGTTTATAGAGATAGCAGTGTAGATATTTCCATTGATATACAGATAGCTGTTTAGATATTTGCATGTTCATACAGATAGCGCTCTAGATATTTCTATGTTCATACAGATAGCGGTGTAGATATTTCCATGTTCATACAGATAGCGGTGTAGATATTTCCATGTTCATACAGATAGCGGTGTAGATATTTCCATGTTCATACAGATAGCGGTGTAGATATTTCCATGTTCATACAGTTAGCAGTGTAGATATTTCCATGTTCATAAGATGGCGGTGTAGATATTTACATGTTCATACAGACGGCAGTGTAGATATTTCCATGTTCATACAGAGGGCGGTGTAGATATTTCCAAGTTCATACACATAGCGGTGTAGTTATTTCCATGTTTATAGAGATAGCAGTGTAGATATTTCCATTGATATACAGATAGCTGTTTAGATATTTGCATGTTTGTACAGTTAGCCGTCTAGATATTTCCATGTTCATACAGATAGCGGTGTACATATTTCAATGTTCATACAGATAGCGGTGTAGATATTTCCATGTTCATACAAATAGCGGTGTAGATATTTCCATGTTCATACAGACGACGGTGTAGATATTTACATTTTCATACAGATGGCGGTGTAGATATTTCCATGTTCATACAGATGGCGGTGTAGATATTTCCATGTTCATACAGATAGCGGTGTAGACATATCCATGTTTACACAGATTGCGGTATGGATATTTCCATGTTTTTGCAGACAGAAGTGTAGATATTTCCATGTTTATACAGATAGCGGTGCGGATATTTCCATGTTTATACAGATAGTTGGGCAGATATTTCCATGTTTATACAGATAGCGGTGTTGATATTTCCATCTTAATACAGATGGCGGTGTAGATATGTCCATGTTTGTACAGATGGCGGTGTAGATATTTCCATGTTCATACAGATGGTGGTGTAGATATTTCGAAGTTTATAGAGATAGCGCTGTAGTTATTTCCATATTTATAGAGAAATCTGTGTAGATATTTCCATGTATATTCAGATAGCTGTGTAGATATTTCCATGTTCATGCAGATAGCGGTGTAGATATTTCCATGTTCATCCAGATGCCGGTGCACAAATATCCATGTTCATACAGATGGCGGTGAAGATATTTCCATGTTCATACAGATGGTGGTGTAGATATTTCCATGTTCATACAAATGGCGATGTAGATATTTCCATCTTCATAGGGATGGCGGTGTAGATATTTCCATGTTCATACAAATGGCGGTGTAGATATTTCCATGTTCATAGAGATGGCGGTGTAGATATTTCCAAGTTTATACAGATAGCAGTGTAGTTATTTCCATGTTTATAGAGATAGCGGTGTAGATATTTCCATTGATATACAGATAGCTGTTTAGATATTTGCATGTTCATACAGATAGCGCTCTAGATATTTCCATGTTCATACAGATAGCGGTGTAGATATTTCCATGTTCATACAGATAGCGGTGTAGATATTTCCATGTTAATACAGATAGCGGTGTAGATATTTCCATGTTCATACAGATAGCGGTGTAGATATTTCCATGTTCATACAGTTAGCGGTGTAGATATTTCCATGTTCATAAGATGGCGGTGTAGATATTTACATGTTCATACAGATGGCGGTGTAGATATTTCCATGTTCATACAGAGGGCGGTGTAGATATTTCCATGTTCATACAGAGGGCGGTGTAGATATTTCCATGTTCATACAGATGGCGGTGTAGATATTTCCATGTTCATACAGATAGCGGTGAAGATATTTCCATGTTTATACCAATAGCGGTGTAGATATTTCCATGTTCATACAGTTAGCGGTGTAGATATTTCCATGTTCATACAGATGTCGGTGTAGATATTTCGAAGTTTATAGAGATAGCGCTGTAGATATTTCCATACTTATAGAGAAATCTGTGTAGATATTTCCATGTATATTCAGAAAGCTGTGTAGATATTTCCATGTTCATGCAGATAGCGGTGTAGATATTTCCATCTTTATACAGATAGCAGGGTAGATATTTCCATGTTTATAGAGATAGTGGTGTAGATAATTTCAATTTTATACAGAGAGCAGTGTAGATATTTCCAAGTTCATACAGATAGCGGTGTAGATATTTCCACGTTTATAGAGATGGCGGTGTAGATATTTCCATGTTCATACAGATGGCGGTGTAGATATTTCCATGTTTATGGGGATGGCGGTGTAGATATTTTCATGTTTCCACAGATGGCGGTGTAGATATTTCCATGTTTACCAGATAGCGGTGTAGACATTTGCATGTTTACACAGATAGCGGTGTGGATATTTCCATGTTTTTGGAGATAGCAGTGTAGATATTTCCATGTTTATACAGATAGCGGTGCGGATATTTCCATGTGTATACAGATAGTTGGGCAGATAATTCCATGTTTATACAGACGGCGGTGTAGATATTTCCATCTTAATACAGATGCCGGTGTAGATATGTCCATGTTTGTACAGATGGCGGTGTAGATATTTCCGTGTTCATACAGATGGCGGTGTAGATATTTCGAAGTTTTTAGAGATAGCGCTGTAGATATTTCCATATTTATAGAGAAATCTGTGTAGATATTTCCATGTATATTCAGATAGCTGTGTAGATATTTCCATGTTCATGCAGATAGCGGTGTAGATATTTCCATGTTCATCCAGATGCCGGTGCACATGTATCCATGTTCATACAGATGGCGGTGAAGATATTTCCATGTTCATACAGATGGCAGTGTAGATAATTCCATGTTCATACAAATGTCTGTGTAGATATTTAAATGTTCATGGAGATGGCGGTGTAGATATTTCCATGTTCATACAAATGGCGGTGTACATATTTCTATGTTCATAGAGATGGTGGTGTAGATATTTCCATGTTTATACAGATAGCACTGTAGTTATTTCCATGTTTATAGAGATAGCAGTGTAGATATTTACATTGATATACAGATAGCTGTGTAGATATTTGCATGTTCATACAGATAGCGGTGTAGATATTTCCATGTTCATACAGATAGCGGTGTAGATATTTCGATGTTCATACAGATAGCGGCGTAGATATTTCCATGTTCATAAAGTTAGCGGCGTAGATATTTCCATGTTCATGCAGATGGCGGTGTAGATATTTCCATGTTCACACAGATGGCGGTGTAGATATTTCCATGTTCATACAGATGGCGGTGTAGATATTTCCATGTTCATACAGATGGCGGTGTAGATATTTCCATGTTCATACAGATGGCGGTGTAGATATTTCCATGTTCATACAGATGGCGGTGTAGATATTTCCATGTTCATACAGATGGCGGTGCCGATATTTCCATGTTCATACAGATGTCGGTGTAGATATTTATATGTTCATACAGATGGCGGTGTAGATATTTCCATGTTCGTACAGATGGCAGTGTAGATATTTCCATGTTCATACAGGTGGCGGTGTAGATATTTCCCTGTTTATACCAATAGCAGTGTAGTTATTTCCATTTTTATACAGATAGCGGTGCGGATATTTCCATGTTTATACAGATAGTTGGGCAGATATTTCCATGTTTATACAGATAGCGGTGTAGATATTTCCATGTTCGTACAGATGGCGGTGTAGATATGTCCATGTTCATACAGATGGCAGTGTAGATATTTCGAAGTTTATAGAGACAGCGCTGTAGTTATTTCCATATTTATAGAGAAATCTGTGTAGATATTTCCATGCATATGCAGACAGCTGTGTAGATATTTCCATGTTCATGCAGATAGCGGTGTAGATATTTCCATGTTCACCCAGATGCCGGTGTACATATATGCATGCTCATACAGATGGCAGTGTAGATATTTCCATGTTCATCCAGACGCCGGTGTTGATATATCCATGTTCATACAGATGGCGGTGAAGATATTTCCATGTTCATAGAGATGGCGGTGTAGATATTTCCATGTTCATACAAATGGCGGTGTAGGTATTTCCATGTTCATAGAGATGGCCGTGTAGATATTTCCTTGTTTATACAGATAGCAGGGTAGTTATTTCCATGTTTATAGAGATAGCAGTGTAGATATTTTCATTGATATACAGATAGCTGTGTAGATATTTGCATGTTCATACAGATAGCGGTGCAGATATTTCCATGTTCATACACATAGCGGTGTAGATATTTCCATATTCATACAGATGGCGATGTAGATATTTCCATGTTCATAGAGATGGCGGTGTAGATATTTCCATGTTTATGCAGATAGCGGTATAGATATTTCCATGTTCATGCAGATGGTGGTGTAGATATTTCCATGTTTATAGAGACGGCGGTCTAGATATTTCCATGTTTACAGAGATAGTGGTGTAGTTATTTCCAAGTTTATAGAGACAGCGTTGTAGATATTTCCATGTGTGTACAGATAGCGGTGAAGATATTTCCATGTTTATGCAGATAGCGGTGTAGATTTTTCCATGTTTATACAGATAGCAGTGTAGATATTTCCATGTTTATAGAGATAGTGGTGTAGATAATTTCAATTTTACACAGAGAGCAGTGTAGATATTTCCAAGTTCATACAGATAGCGGTGTAGATATTTCCACGTTTACAGAGATGGCGGTGCAGATATTTCCATGTTCATACAGAGGACGGTGTAGATATTTCCATGTTTATAGGGATGGCGGTGTAGATATTTTCATGTTTACACAGATGGCGGTGCAGATATTTCCATGTTTACACAGATAGCGGTGTAGACATTTCCATGTTTACACAGATAGCTGTGTAGATATATCCATGTTCATATAGATGGCGGTGAAGATATTTCCATGTTCGTACAGATGGTGGTGTAGATATTTCCATGTTCATACAAATGGCGGGGTAGATATTTCCATGTTCATACAGATGGCGATGAAGATATTTCCATTTTCAAACAGATGGCGGTGTAGATATTTCCATGTTCATACAAATAGCGGTGTAGATATTTCCATGTTCATAGAGATGGCGGTGTAGATATTTCCATGTTCATACAGATAGCAGCGTAGTTATTTCCATGTTTATAGAGATAGCAGTGTAGATATTTCCATTGATATACAGATAGCTGTGTAGATATTTGCATGTTCATACAGATAGCGGTGTGGATATTTCCATGTTCATACAGATAGCGGTGTGGATATTTCCATGTTCATACAGATAGCGGTGTAGATATTTCCATGTTCATACAGATAGCGGTGTAGATATTTCCATGTTCATACAGATAGCGGTGTAGATATTTCCATATTCATACAGTTAGCGGTGTAGATATTTCCATGTTCATACAGATGGCGGTGTAGATATTTACATGTTCATACACATGGCGGTGTAGATATTTCCATGTACGTACGGATGGCAGTGTAGATATTTCCATGTTCGTACAGGTGGCGGTGTAGATATTTCCATGTTTATACAGATAGCGGTGAAGATATTTACATGTTTATACAGATAGCGGTGTAGATATTTCCATGTTTATACAGATAGCAGTGTTGATATTTCCATGTTTATAGAGATAGTGGTGTAGATAATTTCAATGTTATACAGAGAGCACTGTAGATAATTCCAAGTTCATAAAGATAGCGGTGTAGATATTTCCACGTTTATAGAGATGGCGGTGTAGACATTTCCATGTTCATACAGATGGCGGTGTAGATATTTCCATGTTTATGGGGATGGCGGTGTAGATATTTTCATGTTTACACAGATGGCGGTGTAGATATTTCCATGTTTACACAGATAGCGGTGTAGACATTTCCATGTTTACACAGATAGCGGTGTGGATATTTCCATGTTTTTGCAGATAGAAGTGTAGATATTTCCATGTTTATACAGATAGCGGTGCGGATATTTCCATGTTTATACAGATAGTTGGGGAGATATTTCCATGTTTATACAGATAGCGGTGTAGATATTGCCATCTTAATACAGATGGCGGTGTAGATATGTCCATCTTTGTACAGATGGCAGTGTAGATATTTCCATGTTCATACAGAGGGCGGTGTAGATATTTCGAAGTTTATAGAGATAGCGCTGTAGTTATTTCCATATTTATAGAGAAATCTGTGTAGATATTTCCATGTATATTCAGATAGCTGAGTAGATATTTCCATGTTCATGCAGATAGCGGTGAAGATATTTCCATGTTCATCCAGATGCCGGTGCACATATATCCATGTTTATACAGATGGCGGTGAAGATATTTCCATGTTCATACAGATGGCGGTGTAGATATTTCCATGTTCATACAAATGGCGGTGTTGATATTTCCATGTTCATAGAGATGGCGGTGTAGATATTTCCATATTCATACAAATGGCGGTGTAGATATTTCCATGTTTATACAGATAGCAGTGTAGTTATTTCCATGTTTATAGAGATAGCAGTGTAGATATTTCCATTGATATACAGATAGCTGTTTAGATATTTGCATGTTCATTCAGATAGCAGTCTAGATATTTGCATGTTCATACATATAGCGGTGTAGATATTTCCATGTTCATACAGATAGCGGTGTAGATATTTCCATGTTCATACAGATAGCGGTGTAGATATTTCCATGTTCATACAGATGGCGGTGTAGATATTTCCATGTTCATACAAATGGCGGTGTAGATATTTCCATGTTCATAGAGATGGCGGTGTAGATATTTCCATGTTTATACAGATAGCAGTGTAGTTATTTCCATGTTTATAGAGATAGCAGTGTAGATATTTCAATTGATATACAGATAGCTGTTTAGATATTTGCATGTTTGTACAGTTAGCCGTCTAGATATTTCCATGTTCATACAGATAGCGGTGTACATATTTCCATGTTCATACAGATAGCGGTGTAGATATTTCCATGTTCATACAGATAGCGGTGTAGATATTTCCATGTTAATACAGATGACGGTGCACATATATCCATGTTCATACAGATGACGGTGAAGATATTTCCATGTTCATACAGATGGTGGTGTAGATATTTCCATGTTCATACAAATGGCGATGTAGATATTTCCATGTTCATAGGAATGGCGGTGTAGATATTTCCATGTTCATACAAATGGCGGTGTAGATATTTACATGTTCATAGAGATGGCGGTGTAGATATTTCCATGTTTATACAGATAGCAGTGTAGTTATTTCCATGTTTATAGAGATAGCAGTGTAGATATTTCCATTGATATACAGATAGCTGTTTAGATATTTGCATGTTCATACAGATAGCGCTCTAGATATTTCTATGTTCATACAGATAGCGGTGTAGATATTTCCATGTTCATACAGATAGCGGTGTAGATATTTCCATGTTCATACAGATAGCGGTGTAGATATTTCCATGTTCATACAGATAGCGGTGTAGATATTTCCATGTTCATACAGTTAGCAGTGTAGATATTTCCATGTTCATAAGATGGCGGTGTAGATATTTACATGTTCATACAGACGGCAGTGTAGATATTTCCATGTTCATACAGAGGGCGGTGTAGATATTTCCAAGTTCATACACATAGCGGTGTAGTTATTTCCATGTTTATAGAGATAGCAGTGTAGATATTTCCATTGATATACAGATAGCTGTTTAGATATTTGCATGTTTGTACAGTTAGCCGTCTAGATATTTCCATGTTCATACAGATAGCGGTGTACATATTTCAATGTTCATACAGATAGCGGTGTAGATATTTCCATGTTCATACAGATAGCGGTGTAGATATTTCCATGTTCATACAGACGACGGTGTAGATATTTACATTTTCATACAGATGGCGGTGTAGATATTTCCATGTTCATACAGATGGCGGTGTAGATATTTCCATGTTCATACAGATAGCGGTGTAGACATATCCATGTTTACACAGATTGCGGTATGGATATTTCCATGATTTTGCAGACAGAAGTGTAGATATTTCCATGTTTATACAGATAGCGGTGTGGATATTTCCATGTTTATACAGATAGTTGGGCAGATATTTCCATGTTTATACAGATAGCGGTGTTGATATTTCCATCTTAATACAGATGGCGGTGTAGATATGTCCATGTTTGTACAGATGGCGGTGTAGATATTTCCATGTTCATACAGATGGTGGTGTAGATATTTCGAAGTTTATAGAGATAGCGCTGTAGTTATTTCCATATTTATAGAGAAATCTGTGTAGATATTTCCATGTATATTCAGATAGCTGTGTAGATATTTCCATGTTCATGCAGATAGCGGTGTAGATATTTCCATGTTCATCCAGATGCCGGTGCACAAATATCCATGTTCATACAGATGGCGGTGAAGATATTTCCATGTTCATACAGATGGTGGTGTAGATATTTCCATGTTCATACAAATGGCGATGTAGATATTTCCATCTTCATAGGGATGGCGGTGTAGATATTTCCATGTTCATACAAATGGCGGTGTAGATATTTCCATGTTCATAGAGATGGCGGTGTAGATATTTCCAAGTTTATACAGATAGCAGTGTAGTTATTTCCATGTTTATAGAGATAGCGGTGTAGATATTTCCATTGATATACAGATAGCTGTTTAGATATTTGCATGTTCATACAGATAGCGCTCTAGATATTTCCATGTTCATACAGATAGCGGTGTAGATATTTCCATGTTCATACAGATAGCGGTGTAGATATTTCCATGTTAATACAGATAGCGGTGTAGATATTTCCATGTTCATACAGATAGCGGTGTAGATATTTCCATGTTCATACAGTTAGCGGTGTAGATATTTCCATGTTCATAAGATGGCGGTGTAGATATTTACATGTTCATACAGATGGCGGTGTAGATATTTCCATGTTCATACAGAGGGCGGTGTAGATATTTCCATGTTCATACAGAGGGCGGTGTAGATATTTCCATGTTCATACAGATGGCGGTGTAGATATTTCCATGTTCATACAGATAGCGGTGAAGATATTTCCATGTTTATACCAATAGCGGTGTAGATATTTCCATGTTCATACAGTTAGCGGTGTAGATATTTCCATGTTCATACAGATGTCGGTGTAGATATTTCGAAGTTTATAGAGATAGCGCTGTAGATATTTCCATACTTATAGAGAAATCTGTGTAGATATTTCCATGTATATTCAGAAAGCTGTGTAGATATTTCCATGTTCATGCAGATAGCGGTGTAGATATTTCCATCTTTATACAGATAGCAGGGTAGATATTTCCATGTTTATAGAGATAGTGGTGTAGATAATTTCAATTTTATACAGAGAGCAGTGTAGATATTTCCAAGTTCATACAGATAGCGGTGTAGATATTTCCACGTTTATAGAGATGGCGGTGTAGATATTTCCATGTTCATACAGATGGCGGTGTAGATATTTCCATGTTTATGGGGATGGCGGTGTAGATATTTTCATGTTTCCACAGATGGCGGTGTAGATATTTCCATGTTTACCAGATAGCGGTGTAGACATTTGCATGTTTACACAGATAGCGGTGTGGATATTTCCATGTTTTTGGAGATAGCAGTGTAGATATTTCCATGTTTATACAGATAGCGGTGCGGATATTTCCATGTGTATACAGATAGTTGGGCAGATAATTCCATGTTTATACAGACGGCGGTGTAGATATTTCCATCTTAATACAGATGCCGGTGTAGATATGTCCATGTTTGTACAGATGGCGGTGTAGATATTTCCGTGTTCATACAGATGGCGGTGTAGATATTTCGAAGTTTTTAGAGATAGCGCTGTAGATATTTCCATATTTATAGAGAAATCTGTGTAGATATTTCCATGTATATTCAGATAGCTGTGTAGATATTTCCATGTTCATGCAGATAGCGGTGTAGATATTTCCATGTTCATCCAGATGCCGGTGCACATGTATCCATGTTCATACAGATGGCGGTGAAGATATTTCCATGTTCATACAGATGGCGGTGTAGATAATTCCATGTTCATACAAATGTCTGTGTAGATATTTAAATGTTCATGGAGATGGCGGTGTAGATATTTCCATGTTCATACAAATGGCGGTGTACATATTTCTATGTTCATAGAGATGGTGGTGTAGATATTTCCATGTTTATACAGATAGCACTGTAGTTATTTCCATGTTTATAGAGATAGCAGTGTAGATATTTACATTGATATACAGATAGCTGTGTAGATATTTGCATGTTCATACAGATAGCGGTGTAGATATTTCCATGTTCATACAGATAGCGGTGTAGATATTTCGATGTTCATACAGATAGCGGCGTAGATATTTCCATGTTCATAAAGTTAGCGGCGTAGATATTTCCATGTTCATGCAGATGGCGGTGTAGATATTTCCATGTTCATACAGATGGCGGTGTAGATATTTCCATGTTCATACAGATGGCGGTGTAGATATTTCCATGTTCATACAGATGGCGGTGTAGATATTTCCATGTTCATACAGATGGCGGTGTAGATATTTCCATGTTCATACAGATGGCGGTGTAGATATTTCCATGTTCATACAGATGGCGGTGCCGATATTTCCATGTTCATACAGATGTCGGTGTAGATATTTATATGTTCATACAGATGGCGGTGTAGATATTTCCATGTTCGTACAGATGGCAGTGTAGATATTTCCATGTTCATACAGGTGGCGGTGTAGATATTTCCCTGTTTATACCAATAGCAGTGTAGTTATTTCCATTTTTATACAGATAGCGGTGCGGATATTTCCATGTTTATACAGATAGTTGGGCAGATATTTCCATGTTTATACAGATAGCGGTGTAGATATTTCCATCTTAATACAGATGGCGGTGTAGATACGTCCATGTTTGTACAGATGGCGGTGTAGATATTTCCATGTTCATACAGATGGCGGTGTAGATATTTCGAAGTTTATAGAGATAGCGCAGTAGTTATTTCCATATTTATAGAGAAATCTGTGTAGATATTTCCATGTATATTCAGATAGCTGTGTAGATATTTCCATGTTCATGCAGATAGCGGTGTAGATATTTCCATGTTCAACCAGATGCCGGTGCACATATATCCATGTACATACAGATGGCGGTGAAGATATTTCCATGTTCATACAGATGGCGGTGTAGATATTTCCATGTTCATACAAATGGCTGTGTAGATATTTACATGTTCATAGAGATGGCGGTGTAGATATTTCCATGTTCATACAAATGGCGGTGAAGATATTTCCATGTTCATAGAGATGGCGGAGTAGATATTTCCATGTTTATACAGATAGCGGTGTAGTTATTTCCATGTTTATAGAGATAGCAGTGTAGAAATTTCCATTGATATAGAGATGGCGGTGTAGATATTTACATGTTCATTCAGATGTCGGTGTAGATATTTCCATGTTCATACAGATAGCGGTGTCGATATTTCCATGTTCATACAGATAGCGGTGTAGATATTTCCATGTTCATACAGATAGCTGTGTAGATATTTCCATGTTCATACAGATAGCGGTGTAGATATTTCCATGCTCATACAGATAGCGGTGTAGATATTTCCATGTTCATACTGTTAGTGGTGTAGAGATTTCCATATTCATACAGATGGCGGTGTAGATATTTACATGTTCATACAGATGGCGGTGTAGATATTTCCATGTTCATACAGATGGCGGTGTAGATATTTCCATGTTCATACAGATAGCGGTGTAGATATTTCCATGTTCGTATAGATAGCGGTGTAGATATTTCCATGTTCATATAGATAGCGGTGTAGATATTTCCATGTTCATACAGATAACGGTGTAGATATTTCCATGTTCATACAGATAGCGGTGTAGATATTTCCATATTCATGCAGTTAGTAGTGTAGATATTTCCATGTTCATACAGATGGCGGTGTAGATATTTACATGTTCATACAGTTGGCGGTATAGATATTTTCATGTTCGTACAGATGGCGGTGTAGATATTTCTATGTTCATAGAGATGGCGGTGCAGATATTTCCATGTTTATACAGATAGCGGTGTAGTTATTTCCATGTTTATAGAGATAGCAGTGTAAAAATTTCCATTGATATAGAGATGGCGGTGTAGATATTTCCATGTTCATACAGATGGCGGTGTAGATATTTACATGTTCATGCAGGTAGCGGTATAGATATTTCCATGTTTATACAGATGGTGGTGTAGATAATTCCATGTTCATACAAATAGCGGTGTAGATATTTCCATGTTCATAGAGATGGCGGTGTAGACATTTCCATGTTCATACAAATAGCGGTGTAGATATTTCCATGTTCATACCAATAGCGGTGTAGATATTTCCATGTTCAGTTAGCGGTGTAGATATTTCCATGTTCATACAGATGGCGGTGTAGTTATTTACATGTTCATACAGATGGCGGTGTAGATATTTCCATGTTCATACGGATGGAAGTGTAGATATTTCCATGTTCAT
This sequence comes from Gorilla gorilla gorilla, assembly GCF_029281585.2. NCBI lineage: Eukaryota > Metazoa > Chordata > Mammalia > Primates > Hominidae > Gorilla > Gorilla gorilla. Next base: position 10,545,939 of record NC_073235.2, on the reverse strand, counting down.
ACAGGTGGCGGTGTAGATATTTCCCTGTTTATACAGATAGCAGTGTAGTTATTTCCATGTTTATAGAGATAGCAGTGTAGGTATTTCCATTGATTTACAGAAGGCTGTGTAGATATTTGCATGTTCATACAGATAGCGGTGTACATATTTCCATGTTCGTACAGATAGCGGTGTAGATATTTCCATGTTCATACAGATAGCGGTGTAGATATTTCCATGTTCTTACAGATAGTGGAGCAGATATATCCATGTTCATACAGTTAGCGGTGTAGATATTTCCATGTTCATACAGATGGCAGTGTAGATATTTACATGTTCATACACATGGCGGTGTAGATATTTCCATGTTCGTATGGATGGCAGTGTAGATATTTCCATGTTCATACAGGTGGCGGTGTAGATATTTCCATGTTTATACAGATAGCGGTGAAGATATTTCCATGTTTATAGAGATAGTGGTGTAGATAATTTCAATTTTTTACACAGAGCTCTGTAGATATTTCCAGGTTCATAAAGATAGCGGTGTAGATATTTCCACGTTTATTGAGATAGCGGTGTAGATATTTCCATGTTCATACAGATGGCGGTGTAGATATTTCCATTTTTATGGGGATGGCGGTGTAGATATTTTCATGTTTACACAGATGGCCTTGTAGATATTTCCATGTTTACAGAGATAGCGGTGTAGACATTTCCATGTTTACACAGATAGCGGTGTGGATATTTCCATGTTTTTGCAGATACAAGTGTAGATATTTCCATGTTTATACAGATAGCGGTGCGGATATTTCCATGTTTATACAGATAGTTGGGCAGATATTTCCATGTTTATACAGATAGCGGTGTAGATATTTCCATCTTAATACAGATGGCGGTGTAGATATGTCCATGTTTGTACTGATGGCGCTGTAGATATTTCCATGTTCATACAGATGGCGGTGTAGATATTTCGAAGTTTATAGAGATAGCGCTGTAGTTATTTCCATATTTATAGAGAAATCTGTGTAGATATTTCCATGTATATTCAGATAGCTGTGTAGATATTTCCATGTTCATGCAGATAGCGGTGTAGATATTTCCATGTTCAACCAGATGCCGGTGCACATATATCCATGTTCATACAGATGGCGGTGAAGATATTTCCATGTTCATACAGATGGCGGTGTAGATATTTCCATGTTCATACAAATGGCTGTGTAGATATTTACATGTTCATAGAGATGGCAGTGTAGATATTTCCATGTTCATACAAATGGCGGTGAAGATATTTCCATGTTCATAGAGATGTCGGTGTAGATATTTCCATGTTTATACAGATAGCGGTGTAGTTATTTCCAAGTTTATAGAGATAGCAGTGTAGAAATTTCCATTGATATAGAGGTGGCGGTGTAGATATTTACATGTTCATTCAGATGGCGGTGTAGTTATTTACATGTTCATACAGATGGCGGTGTAGATATTTCCATGTTCATACGGATGGAAGTGTAGATATTTCCATGTTCATACAGGTGGCGGTGTAGATATTTCCCTGTTTATACAGATAGCAGTGTAGTTATTTCCATGTTTATAGAGATAGCAGTGTAGGTATTTCCATTGATATACAGAAGGCTGTGTAGATATTTGCATGTTCATACAGATAGCGGTGTAGATATTTCCATGTTCATAGAGATGGCGGTGTAGACATTTCCATGTTCATACAAATAGCGGTGTAGATATTTCCATGTTCATACCAATAGCTGTGTAGATATTTCCATGTTCAGTTAGCGGTGTAGATATTTCCATGTTCATTACAGATGGCGGTGTAGTTATTTACATGTTCATACAGATGGCGGTGTAGATATTTCCATGTTCATACGGATGGAAGTGTAGATATTTCCATGTTCATACAGGTGGCGGTGTAGATATTTCCCTGTTTATACAGATAGCAGTGTAGTTATTTCCATGTTTATAGAGATAGCAGTGTAGGTATTTCCATTGATATACAGAAGGCTGTGTAGATATTTGCATGTTCATACAGGTAGCGGTGTACATATTTCCATGTTCATACAGATAGCGGTGTAGATATTTCCATGTTCATACAGATAGCGGTGGAGTTATTTCCATGTTCATACAGATAACGGTGTAGATATTTCCATGTTCATACAGATGGCGGTGTAGATATTTCCATGTTTATAGGGATGGCGGTGTAGATATTTTCATGCTTACACAGATGGCGATGTAGATATTTCCATGTTTACACAGATAGCGGTGTAGACATTTCCATGTTTACACAGATGGCGGTGTGGATATTTCCATGTTTATGCAGATAGCAGTGTAGATATTTCCATGTTTATACAGATAGTGATGCGGATATTTCCATGTTTATACAGATAGTTGGGCAGATATTTCCATGTTTATAAAGATAGCGGTGTAGATATTTCCATCTTAATACAGATGGCGGTGTAGATATGTCCATGTTCGTACAGATGGCGGTGTAGATATTTCCATGTCAATACAGATGGCGGTGTAGATATTTCGAAGTTTATACAGATAGCGCTGTAGATATTTCCACTCTTATTGAGAAATCTGTGTAGATATTTCCATGTATATTCAGATAGCTCTGTAGATATCCATGTTCATGCAGATAGCGGTGTAGATATTTCCATGTTCATCCAGATGCCGGTGTACATATATCCATGTTCATACAGATGGCGATGAAGATATTTCCATGTTCATACAGATTGCGGTGTAGATATTTCCATGTTCATACAAATGGCGGTGTAGATATTTCCCTGTTCATAGAGATGGCGGTGTAGATATTTCCATGTTTATACAGATAGCAGCGTAGTTATTTCCATGTTTATAGAGATAGCAGTGTAGATATTTCCATTGATTTACAGATAGAAGTGTAGATATTTGCATGTTCATACAGATAGCGGTCTAGATATTTCCATGTTCATACAGATAGCGGTGTAGATATTTCCATGTTCATACAGATAACGGTGTAGATATTTCCATGTTCATACAGATAGCGGTGTAGATATTTCTATGTTCATACAGATAGCGGTGTAGATATTTCCATGTTCATACAGTTAGCTGTGTAGATATTTCCATGTTCATACAGATGGCGGTGTAGATATTTACATGTTCATACAGATGGCGGTGTAGGTATTTCCATGTTCGTACGGATGGCAGTGTAGATATTTCCATGTTCATACAGGTGGCGGTGTAGATATTTCCATGTTTATACAGACAGCGGTGAAGATATTTCCATGTTTATAGAGATAGTGGTGTAGATAATTTCAATTTTTTACAGAGAGCTGTGTAGATATTTCCAAGTTCATAAAGATAGCGGTGTAGATATTTCCACGTTTATTGAGATAGCGGTGTAGATATTTCCATGTTCATACAGATGGCGGTGTAGATATTTCCATTTTTATGGGGATGGCGGTGTAGATATTTTCATGTTTACACAGATGGCGTTGTAGATATTTCCATGTTTACAGAGATAGCGGTGTAGACATTTCCATGTTTACACAGATAGCGGGGTGGATATTTCCATGTTTTTGCAGATACAAGTGTATATATTTCCATGTTTATACAGATAGCGGTGCGGATATTTCCATGTTTATACAGATAGTTGGGCAGATATTTCCATGTTTATACAGATAGCGGTGTAGATATTTCCATCTTAATACAGATGGCGGTGTAGATATGTCCATGTTTGTACAGATGGCGGTGTAGATATTTCCATGTTCATACAGATGGCGGTGTAGATATTTCGAAGTTTATAGAGATAGCGCTGTAGTTATTTCCATATTTATAGAGAAATCTGTGTAGATATTTCCATGTATATTCAGATAGCTGCGTAGATATTTCCATGTTCATGCAGATAGCGGTGTAGTTATTTCCATGTTTATAGAGAAAGCAGTGTAGAAATTTCCATTGATATAGAGGTGGCGGTGTAGATATTTTCATGTTCATTCAGATGGCGGTGTAGATATTTCCATGTTCATACAGATAGCGGTGAAGATATTTCCATGTTCATACAGATAGCGGTGTAGATATTTCCATGTTCATACAGATAGCGGTGTAGATATTTCCATGTTCATATAGATAGCGGTGTAGATATTTCCATGTTCATACAGATAGCGGTGTTGATATTTACATGTTCATACAGTTAGTGGTGTAGATATTTCCATGTTCATACAGATGGCGGTGTAGATATTTCCACGTTTATAGAGATGGCGGTGTAGATATTTCCATGTTCATACAGATGGCGGTGTAGTTATTTCCATGTTTATAGGGATGGCGGTGTAGATATTTTCATGCTTACACAGATGGCGGTGTAGATATTTCCATGTTTACACAGATAGCGGTGTAGACATTTCCATGTTCATACAGTTAACGGTGTAGATATTTCCATGTTCATACAGATGGCGGTGTAGATATTTACATGTTCATACACATGGCGGTGTAGATATTTCCTTGTTCGTACGGATGGCAGTGTAGATATTTCCATGTTCATACAGGTGGCGGTGTAGATATTTCCATGTTCATACAGATAGCGGTGCAGATATTTCCATGTTCATACAGTTAGCGGTGTAGATATTTCCATGTTCATACAGATGGCGGTGTAGATATTTACATGTTCATACAGCTGGCGGTATAGATATTTCCATGTTCGTACAGATGGCGGTGTAGATATTTCCATGTTCTTAGAGATGGCTTTGTAGATATTTCCATGTTTATGCTGATAGCGGTATAGATATTTCCATTTTTTTACAGATGGTGGTGTAGATATTCCTATGTTTTTAGAGATGGCGGTCTAGATATTTCCATGTTTACAGAGATAGTGGAGTAGTTATTTCCAAGTTTATAGAGACTGCGTTGTTGATATTTCCATGTTTATACAGATAGCGGTGAAGATATTTCCATGTTTATACAGATAGCGGTGTAGATATTTCCATGTTTATACAGATAGCAGTGTAGATATTTCCATGTTTATAGAGATAGTGGTGTAGATAATTTCAATTTTATACAGAGAGCAGTGTAGATATTTCCAAGTTCATACAGATAGCGGTGTAGATATTTCCACGTTTATAGAGATGGCAGTGTAGATATTTCCATGTTCATACAGATGGCGGAGTAGATATTTCCATGTTTATAGGGATGGCGGTGTAGATATTTTCATGCTTACACAGATGGCGGTGTAGATATTTCCATGTTTACACAGATAGCGGTGTAGACATTTCCATGTTCATACAGTTAACGGTGTAGATATTTCCATGTTCATACAGATGGTGGTGTAGATATTTACATGTTCATACACATGGCGGTGTAGATATTTCCTTGTTCGTACGGATGGCAGTGTAGATATTTCCATGTTCATACAGGTGGCGGTGTAGATATTTCCATGTTTATACAGATAGCAGTGTAGTTATTTCCATGTTTATAGAGATAGCTGTGTAGATATTTCCATTGATATACAGATAGCTGTGTGGATATTTGCATGTTCATACAGGTAGCGGTGTAGATATTTCCATGTTCGTGTAGATAGCGGTGTAGATATTTCCATGTTCATACAGATAGCGGTGTAGATATTTCCATGTTCATACAGATAACGGTGTAGGTATTTCCATGTTCATACAGATAGCGGTGTAGATATTTCCATGTTCATACAGTTAGTAGTGTAGATATTTCCATGTTCATACAGATGGCGGTGTAGATATTTACATGTTCATACAGTTGGCGGTATATTTTCATGTTCGTACAGATGGCGGTGTAGATATTTCCATGTTCATAGAGATGGCGGAGTAGATATTTCCATGTTTATACAGATAGCGGTGTAGTTATTTCCATGTTTATAGAGATAGCAGTGTAGAAATTTCCATTGATATAGAGATGGCGGTGTAGATATTTACATGTTCATTCAGATGTCGGTGTAGATATTTCCATGTTCATACAGATAGCGGTGTAGATATTTCCATGTTCATACAGATACCGGTGTAGAAATTTCCATGTTCATACAGATAGCGGTGTAGATATTTCCATGCTCATACAGATAGCGGTGTAGATATTTCCATGTTCATACAGATGGCGGTGTAGATATTTCCATGTTCATACAGATGGCGGTGTAGATATTTACATGTTCATACAGATGGCCGTGTAGATATTTCCAGGTTTATAGAGATAGCTGTGTAGATATTTCCATTGATATACAGATAGCTGTGTAGATATTTGCATGTTCATACAGATAGCGGTGTAGATATTTCCATGTTCGTATAGATAGCAGTGTAGATATTTCCATGTTCATACAGATAGCGGTGTAGATATTTCCTTGTTCATACAGATAACGGTGTAGATATTTCCATGTTCATACAGATGGCGGTGTAGATATTTACATGTTCATATAGTTGGCGGTATAGATATTTTCATGTTCGCGCAGATGGCGGTGTAGATATTTCTATGTTCATAGAGATGGCGGTGCAGATATTTCCATGTTTATACAGATAGCGGTGTAGTTATTTCCATGTTTATAGAGATAGCAGTGTAAAAATTTCCATTGATATACAGATAGCGGTGTAGATATTTCCATATTCATACAGATTGCGGTTTAGATATTTCCATGTTTATGCAGATAGCGGTATAGATATTTCCATGTTTATACAGATGGTGGTGTAGATAATTCCATGTTCATACAAAAGCGGTGTAGATATTTCCATGTTCATAGAGATGGCGGTGTAGATATTTCCATGTTCATACAAATAGCGGTGTAGATATTTCCATGTTCATACCAATAGCGGTGTAGATATTTCCATGTTCAGTTAGCGGTGTAGATATTTCCATGTTCATACAGATGGCGGTGTAGATATTTACATGTTCATACAGATGGCGGTGTAGATATTTCCATGTTCATACGGATGGAAGTGTAGATATTTCCATGTTCATACAGGTGGCGGTGTAGATATTTCCCTCTTTATACAGATAGCAGTGTTGTTATGTCCATGTTTATAGAGATAGCAGTGTAGGTATTTCCATTGATATACAGAAGGCTGTGTAGATATTTGCATGTTCATACAGATAGCGGTGTACATATTTCCATGTTCGTACAGATAGCAGTGTAGATATTTCCATTTTCATACAGATAGCGGTGGAGATATTTCCATGTTCATACAGATAACGGTGTAGATATTTCCATGTTCATACAGATAGAGGTGTAGGTATTTCCATGTTCATCCAGATGTCTGTGTAGATATATCCATGTTCATACACATGGCGGAGAAGATATTTCCATGATCATACAGATGGCGGTGTAGATATTTCCATGTTTATAGGGATGGCGGTGTAGATATTTTCATGCTTACACAGATGGCGGTGTAGATATTTCCATGTTTACACAGATAGCGGTGTAGACATTTCCATGTTTATACAGATGGCGGTGTGGATATTTCCATGTTTATGCAGATAGCAGTGTAGATATTTCCATGTTTATACAGATAGTGATGCGGATATTTCCATGTTTATACAGATAGTTGGGCAGATATTTCCATGTTTATAAAGATAGCGGTGTAGATATTTCCATCTTAATACAGATGGCGGTGTAGATATGTCCATGTTCGTACAGATGGCGGTGTAGATATTTCCATGTTCATACAGATGGCGGTGTAGATATTTCGAAGTTTATAGAGATAGCGCTGTAGATATTTCCACACTTATTGAGAAATCTGTGTAGATATTTCCATGTATATTCAGATAGCTGTGTAGATATCCATGTCCATGCAGATAGCGGTGTAGATATTTCCATGTTCATCCAGATGCCGGTGTACATATATCCATGTTCATACAGATGGCGATGAAGATATTTCCACCTTCATACAGATGGCGGTGTAGATATTTCCATGTTCATACAAATGGCGGTGTAGATATTTCCCTGTTCATAGAGATGGCGGTGTAGATATTTCCATGTTCGTATAGATAGCGGTGTAGATATTTCCATGTTCATACAGTTAGTAGTGTAGATATTTCCATGTTCATACAGTTGGCGGTATAGATATTTTCATGTTCGTACAGATGGCGGTGTAGATATTTCTATGTTCATAGAGATGGCGGTGCAGATATTTCCATGTTTATACAGATAGCGGTGTAGTTATTTCCATGTTTATAGAGATAGCAGTGTAGAAATTTCCATTGATATAGAGGAGGCGGTGTAGATATTTACATGTTCATTCAGATGGCGGTGTAGATATTTCCATGTTCATACAGATAGCGGTGTAGATATTTCCATGTTCATACAGATAGCGGTGTAGATATTTCCATGTTCATACAGATAGCGGTGTAGATATTTCCATGTTCATACAGATAGCTGTGTAGATATTTCCATGTTCATACAGATAGCGGTGTAGATATTTCCATGTTCATACAGTTAGTGGTGTAGATATTTCCATGTTCATACAGATGGAGGTGTAGATATTTACATGTTCATACAGATGGCAGTGTAGATATTTCCATGTTCATACAGATGGCGGTGTAGATATTTCCATGTTCATACAGATAGCGGTGTAGATATTTCCATGTCCATACAGATAGCGGTGCAGATATTTCCATGTTCATACAGTTAGCGGTGTAGATATTTCCATGTTCATACAGATGGCGGTGTAGATATTTACACGTTCATACAGCTGGCGGTATAGATATTTCCATGTTCGTACAGATGGCGGTGTAGATATTTCCATGTTCTTAGAGATGACTTTGTAGATATTTCCATGTTTATGCAGATAGCGGTATAGATATTTCCATTTTTTTACAGATGGTGGTGTAGATATTCCTATGTTTTTAGAGATGGCGGTCTAGATATTTCCATGTTTACAGAGATAGTGGAGTAGTTATTTCCAAGTTTATAGAGACTGCGTTGTTGATATTTCCATGTTTATACAGATAGCGGTGAAGATATTTCCATGTTTATGCAGATAGCGGTGTAGATATTTCCATGTTTATACAGATAGCAGTGTAGATATTTCCATGTTTATAGAGATAGTGGTGTAGATAATTTCAATTTTATACAGAGAGCAGTGTAGATATTTCCAAGTTCATACAGATAGCGGTGTAGATATTTCCACGTTTATAGAGATGGCGGTGTAGATATTTCCATGTTCATACAGATGGCGGTGTAGATATTTCCATGTTTATAGGGATGGCGGTGTAGATATTTTCATGCTTACACAGATGGCGGTGTAGATATTTCCATGTTTACACAGATAGCGGTGTAGACATTTCCATGTTCATACAGTTATCGGTGTAGATATTTCCATGTTCATACAGATGGCGGTGTAGATATTTACATGTTCATACACATGGCGGTGTAGATATTTCCGTGTTCGTACGGATGGCAGTGTAGATATTTCCATGTTCATACAGGTGGCGGTGTAGATATTTCCATGTTTATACAGATAGCAGTGTAGTTATTTCCTTGTTTATAGAGATAGCTGTGTAGATATTTCCATTGATATACAGATAGCTGTGTGGATATTTCCATGTTCATACAGATAGCGGTGTAGATATTTCCATGTTCGTATAGATAGCGGTGTAGATATTTCCATGTTCATACAGATAGCGGTGTAGATATTTCCATGTTCATACAGATAACGGTGTACATATTTCCATGTTCATACAGATAGCAGTGTAGATATTTCCATGTTCATACAGTTAGTAGTGTAGATATTTCCATGTTCATACAGATGGCGGTGTAGATATTTACATGTTCATACAGTTGGCGGTATAGATATTTTCATGTTCGTACAGATGGCGGTGTAGATATTTCTATGTTCATAGAGATGGCGGTGCAGATATTTCCATGTTTATACAGATAGCGGTGTAGTTATTTCCATGTTTATAGAGATAGCAGTGTAAAAATTTCCATTGATATAGAGATGGCGGTGTAGATATTTACATGTTCATTCAGTTGGCGGTGTAGATATTTCCATGTTCATACTGATAGCGGTGTAGATATTTCCATGCTCATACAGATAGCGGTGTAGATATTTCCATGTTCATACAGATGGCGGTGTAGATATTTCCATGTTCATACAGATGGCGGTGTAGATATTTACATGTTCATACAGATGGCCGTGTAGATATTTCCAGGTTTATAGAGATAGCTGTGTAGATATTTCCATTGATATACAGATAGCTGTGTAGATATTTGCATGTTCATACAGATAGCGGTGTAGATATTTCCATGTTCGTATAGATAGCAGTGTAGATATTTCCATGTTCATACAGATAGCGGTGTAGATATTTCCTTGTTCATACAGATAACGGTGTAGATATTTCCATGTTCATACAGATGGCGGTGTAGATATTTACATGTTCATATAGTTGGCGGTATAGATATTTTCATGTTCGCGCAGATGGCGGTGTAGATATTTCTATGTTCATAGAGATGGCGGTGCAGATATTTCCATGTTTATACAGATAGCGGTGTAGTTATTTCCATGTTTATAGAGATAGCAGTGTAAAAATTTCCATTGATATACAGATAGCGGTGTAGATATTTCCATATTCATACAGATTGCGGTTTAGATATTTCCATGTTTATGCAGATAGCGGTATAGATATTTCCATGTTTATACAGATGGTGGTGTAGATAATTCCATGTTCATACAAAAGCGGTGTAGATATTTCCATGTTCATAGAGATGGCGGTGTAGATATTTCCATGTTCATACAAATAGCGGTGTAGATATTTCCATGTTCATACCAATAGCGGTGTAGATATTTCCATGTTCAGTTAGCGGTGTAGATATTTCCATGTTCATACAGATGGCGGTGTAGATATTTACATGTTCATACAGATGGCGGTGTAGATATTTCCATGTTCATACGGATGGAAGTGTAGATATTTCCATGTTCATACAGGTGGCGGTGTAGATATTTCCCTCTTTATACAGATAGCAGTGTTGTTATGTCCATGTTTATAGAGATAGCAGTGTAGGTATTTCCATTGATATACAGAAGGCTGTGTAGATATTTGCATGTTCATACAGATAGCGGTGTACATATTTCCATGTTCGTACAGATAGCAGTGTAGATATTTCCATTTTCATACAGATAGCGGTGGAGATATTTCCATGTTCATACAGATAACGGTGTAGATATTTCCATGTTCATACAGATAGAGGTGTAGGTATTTCCATGTTCATCCAGATGTCTGTGTAGATATATCCATGTTCATACACATGGCGGAGAAGATATTTCCATGATCATACAGATGGCGGTGTAGATATTTCCATGTTTATAGGGATGGCGGTGTAGATATTTTCATGCTTACACAGATGGCGGTGTAGATATTTCCATGTTTACACAGATAGCGGTGTAGACATTTCCATGTTTATACAGATGGCGGTGTGGATATTTCCATGTTTATGCAGATAGCAGTGTAGATATTTCCATGTTTATACAGATAGTGATGCGGATATTTCCATGTTTATACAGATAGTTGGGCAGATATTTCCATGTTTATAAAGATAGCGGTGTAGATATTTCCATCTTAATACAGATGGCGGTGTAGATATGTCCATGTTCGTACAGATGGCGGTGTAGATATTTCCATGTTCATACAGATGGCGGTGTAGATATTTCGAAGTTTATAGAGATAGCGCTGTAGATATTTCCACACTTATTGAGAAATCTGTGTAGATATTTCCATGTATATTCAGATAGCTGTGTAGATATCCATGTCCATGCAGATAGCGGTGTAGATATTTCCATGTTCATCCAGATGCCGGTGTACATATATCCATGTTCATACAGATGGCGATGAAGATATTTCCACCTTCATACAGATGGCGGTGTAGATATTTCCATGTTCATACAAATGGCGGTGTAGATATTTCCCTGTTCATAGAGATGGCGGTGTAGATATTTCCATGTTCGTATAGATAGCGGTGTAGATATTTCCATGTTCATACAGTTAGTAGTGTAGATATTTCCATGTTCATACAGTTGGCGGTATAGATATTTTCATGTTCGTACAGATGGCGGTGTAGATATTTCTATGTTCATAGAGATGGCGGTGCAGATATTTCCATGTTTATACAGATAGCGGTGTAGTTATTTCCATGTTTATAGAGATAGCAGTGTAGAAATTTCCATTGATATAGAGGAGGCGGTGTAGATATTTACATGTTCATTCAGATGGCGGTGTAGATATTTCCATGTTCATACAGATAGCGGTGTAGATATTTCCATGTTCATACAGATAGCGGTGTAGATATTTCCATGTTCATACAGATAGCGGTGTAGATATTTCCATGTTCATACAGATAGCTGTGTAGATATTTCCATGTTCATACAGATAGCGGTGTAGATATTTCCATGTTCATACAGTTAGTGGTGTAGATATTTCCATGTTCATACAGATGGAGGTGTAGATATTTACATGTTCATACAGATGGCAGTGTAGATATTTCCATGTTCATACAGATGGCGGTGTAGATATTTCCATGTTCATACAGATAGCGGTGTAGATATTTCCATGTCCATACAGATAGCGGTGCAGATATTTCCATGTTCATACAGTTAGCGGTGTAGATATTTCCATGTTCATACAGATGGCGGTGTAGATATTTACACGTTCATACAGCTGGCGGTATAGATATTTCCATGTTCGTACAGATGGCGGTGTAGATATTTCCATGTTCTTAGAGATGACTTTGTAGATATTTCCATGTTTATGCAGATAGCGGTATAGATATTTCCATTTTTTTACAGATGGTGGTGTAGATATTCCTATGTTTTTAGAGATGGCGGTCTAGATATTTCCATGTTTACAGAGATAGTGGAGTAGTTATTTCCAAGTTTATAGAGACTGCGTTGTTGATATTTCCATGTTTATACAGATAGCGGTGAAGATATTTCCATGTTTATGCAGATAGCGGTGTAGATATTTCCATGTTTATACAGATAGCAGTGTAGATATTTCCATGTTTATAGAGATAGTGGTGTAGATAATTTCAATTTTATACAGAGAGCAGTGTAGATATTTCCAAGTTCATACAGATAGCGGTGTAGATATTTCCACGTTTATAGAGATGGCGGTGTAGATATTTCCATGTTCATACAGATGGCGGTGTAGATATTTCCATGTTTATAGGGATGGCGGTGTAGATATTTTCATGCTTACACAGATGGCGGTGTAGATATTTCCATGTTTACACAGATAGCGGTGTAGACATTTCCATGTTCATACAGTTATCGGTGTAGATATTTCCATGTTCATACAGATGGCGGTGTAGATATTTACATGTTCATACACATGGCGGTGTAGATATTTCCGTGTTCGTACGGATGGCAGTGTAGATATTTCCATGTTCATACAGGTGGCGGTGTAGATATTTCCATGTTTATACAGATAGCAGTGTAGTTATTTCCTTGTTTATAGAGATAGCTGTGTAGATATTTCCATTGATATACAGATAGCTGTGTGGATATTTCCATGTTCATACAGATAGCGGTGTAGATATTTCCATGTTCGTATAGATAGCGGTGTAGATATTTCCATGTTCATACAGATAGCGGTGTAGATATTTCCATGTTCATACAGATAACGGTGTACATATTTCCATGTTCATACAGATAGCAGTGTAGATATTTCCATGTTCATACAGTTAGTAGTGTAGATATTTCCATGTTCATACAGATGGCGGTGTAGATATTTACATGTTCATACAGTTGGCGGTATAGATATTTTCATGTTCGTACAGATGGCGGTGTAGATATTTCTATGTTCATAGAGATGGCGGTGCAGATATTTCCATGTTTATACAGATAGCGGTGTAGTTATTTCCATGTTTATAGAGATAGCAGTGTAAAAATTTCCATTGATATAGAGATGGCGGTGTAGATATTTACATGTTCATTCAGTTGGCGGTGTAGATATTTCCATGTTCATACTGATAGCGGTGTAGATATTTCCATGTTCATGCAGATAGCGGTGTTGATATTTCCATGTTCCTACGGATGGCAGTGTAGATATTTCCATGTTCATACAGGTGGCGGTGTAGATAATTCCATGTTTATAGAGATAGCGGTGAAGATATTTCCATGTTTATACAGATAGCGGTGTAGATATTTCCATGTTCATACAGATTGCGGTGTAGGTATTTCCATGTTCATACCAATAGCGGTGTAGATATTTCCATGTTCAGTTAGCGGTGTAGATATTTCCTTGTTCATACAGATGGCGGTGTAGATATTTCCATGTTCGTACGGATGGAAGTGTAGATATTTCCATGTTCATACAGGTGGCGGTGTAGATATTTCCCTGTTTATACAGATAGCAGTGTAGTTATTTCCATGTTTATACAGATAGCAGTGTAGGTATTTCCATTGATATACAGATGGCTGTGTAGATATTTGCATGTTCATACAGATAGCGGTGTACATATTTCCATTTTCGTACAGATAGCGGTGTAGATATTTCCATGTTCATACAGATAGCAGTGGAGATATTTCCATGTTCATACAGATAACGGTGTAGATATTTCCATGTTCATACAGATAGCGGTGTAGATATTTCCATGTTCATACACTTAGCGGCGTAGATATTTCCATGTTCATAAAGATGGCGGTGTAGATATTTCCATGTTCATACAGATAGCCGTGTAGATATTTCCATGTTCATCCAGATGGAAGTGTAGATATTTCCATGTTCATACAGATGGCGGTGTAGATATTTTCATGTTTACACAGATAACGGTGTAGATTTTTCCATATTAACACAGATAGCGGTGTGGATATTTCCCTGTTTATGCAGATAGCGGTATAGATATTTCCATGTTTATACAGATAGTGGTGCGGATATTTCCATTTTTATACAGATAGTGGTGCAGATATTTCCATGTTTATAAAGATAACGTTGTAGATATTTCCAGCTTAATACAGATGGCTGTGTAGATATGTCCATGTTCGTACAGATGGCGGTGTAGATATGTCCATGTTCATACAGATGGCGGTGTAGATATTTTGAAGTTTATAGAGAGAGCGCTGTAGTTATTTCCATATTTATAGAGAAATCTGTGTAGATATTTCCACGTTTATAGAGATGGCGGTGTAGATAATTCCATGTTCATACAAATGGCGGTGTAGATATTTCCGTGTTTATAGAGATGGCGTGTAGATATTTTCATGTTTACACTGATGGCGGTGTAGATATTTCCATGTTTACACAGATAGCGGTGTAGACATTTCCATGTTTACACAGATAGCGGTGTGGATATTTCCATGTTTATGCAGATAGCGGTGTAGATATTTCCATCTTTATACAGATAGCGGTGCGGATATTTCCATGTTTATACAGATAGTGGTGCACATATTTCCATGTTTATACAGATAGCGGTGTAGATATTTCCATCTTATAACAGATGGCGGTGTAGATATGTCCGTGTTCGTACAGATGGCGGTGTAGATATTTACATGTTCATACAGATGGTGGTGTAGTTATTCCGAAGTTTATAGTGATTGCTCTGTAGTTATTTCCATATTTATAGAGAAATCTGTGTAGATATTTCCATGTATATGCAGATAGCTGTGTAGATATTTCCATGTTCATGCAGATAGCGGTGTAGATATTTCCATGTTCATCCAGATGCCGGTGTAGATATATCCATGTTCATACAGATGGGAGTGAAGATATTTCCATGTTCATACAGATGGTGGTGTAGATATTTCCATGTTCGTACAGATGGCGGTGTAGATATTTCCATGTTCATAGAGATGGCGGTGTAGATATATCCATGTTTATGCAGATTGCGGTATAGATATTTCCATGTTTATACAGATGGTGGTGCAGATATTTCCATGTTTCTAGAGATGGCGGTCTAGATATTTTCATGTTTATAGAGATAGTGGTGTAGGTATTTCCAAGTTTATAGAGTCAGTGTTGTAGATATTTCCATGTTTATACAGATAGCGGTGAATATATTTCCATGTTTATAGAGATAGCGGTGTCGATATCTCCATGTTTATACAGATAGCTGTGTTGATATTTCCATGTTTATAGAGACAGTGGTGTAGATAATTCCAATTTTATACAGATAGCAGTGTAATTATTTCCAAGTTCATACAGATAGCGGTGTAGATATTTCCACGTTTATAGAGATGGCGGTGTAGATATTTCCATGTTCATACAGATGGTGGTGTAGATATTTCCATGTTTATAGAGATGGCGGTGTTGATATTTTCATGTTTACACAGATGGCGGTGTAGATATTTCCATGTTTACACAGATAGCGGTGTAGACATTTCCATGTTTACAAAGATAGCGGTGTGGATATTTCCATGTTTATGCAGATAGCGGTGTAAATAATTCCATGTTTATACAGATAGCGGTGCGGATATTTCCATGTTTATACAGATAGTGGTGCAGATATTTCTATGTTTATACAGATAGCGGTGTAGATATTTCCATCTTATTATAGATGGCGGTGTAGGTATCTCCATGTTCATACAGATGGCGGTGTAGATATTTCCATGTTCATACAGATGGCGGTTTTGGTATTTCGAAGTTTATAGAGATAGCGCTGTAGTTATTTCCATATTTATAGAGAAATCTGTGTAGATATTTCCATGTATATGTAGATAGTAGTGTAGATATTTCCATGTTCATGCAGATAGCGGTGTAGATATTTCCATGTTCATCCAGATGCCGGTGTAGATATATCCATGTTCATACAGATGGCGGTTAAGATATTTCCATGTTCATACAGATGGCGGTGTAGATATTTCCATGTTCATACAAATGGCGGTGTAGATATTTCCATGTTCATAGAGATGGCAGTGTAGATATTTCCGTGTTCATACAAATGGCAGTGTAGATATTTCCATGTTCATAGAGATGGCGGTGTAGGTATTTCCATGTTTATACAGATAGCAATGTAGTTATTTCCATCTTTATAGAGATAGCAGTGTAGATATTTCCATTGATATACCGATATCTGTGTAGATATTTTCATGTTCATACACATAGCGGTGTAGATATTTCCATGTTCATACAGATAGCAGTGTAGATATTTCCATGTTCGTTCAGATGGCGATGTAGATATTTTCACGTTCATAGAGATGGCGGTGTAGATATTTCCATGTTTATGCAGATAGCGGTGTAGATATTTCCATGTTTATACAGATGGTGGTGTGGATATTTCCATGTTTATAGAGATGGCGGTCTAGATATTTCCATGTTTATAGAGATAGTGGTGTAGTTATTTCCAAGTTTATAGAGACAGCGTTGTAGATATTTCCATGTTTATAGAGATAGCGGTGAAGATATTTCCATGTTTATACAGATAGCGGTGTAGATATTTTCAAGTTTACACAGATGGCGGTGTAGATATTTCCATGTTTACACAGATAGCGGTGTAGACATTTCCATGTTTACACAGATAGCGGTGTGGATATTTCCATGTTTATGCAGATAACGGTGTAGATATTTCCATGTTCATACAGATATCGGTGCGGATATTTCCATGTTTATACACATAGTGGTGCAGGTATTTCCATGTTTATACAGATAGCGGAGTAGATATTTCCATCTTAATACAGACGGCAGTGTAGATATGTCCATATTCGTACAGATGACGCTGCAGATATTTCCATCTTCATACAGTTAGCGGTGTAGATATTTCCATGTTCATACAGAGGGCGGTGTAGATATTTACATGTTCTTACAGATTGCGGTGTAGATATTTCCATGTTCCTATGGATGGCAGTGTAGATATTTCCATGTTCATACAGTTGGCTGTGTAGATATTTCCATGTTTATACAGATAGCAGTGTAGTTATTTCCATGTTTATAGAGATAGCAGTGTAGATATTTCCATTGATTTACAGATAGCTGTGTAGGTATTTGCATGTTCATACAGATAGCGGTGTAGATATTTCCATGTTCATACAGATAGCGGTGTAGATATTTCCATGTTCATACAGATAGCCGTGTAGATATTTCCATGTTCATACAGATAGAGGTGTAGATATTTCCATGTTCATACTGTTAGCGTTGTAGATATTTCCATGTTCATACAGTCAGCGGTATAGGTATTTCCATGTTCATACAGATGGCATTGTAGTTATTTGCATATTCATACAGATGGCGGTGTAGATATTTCCATGTTCGTACGGGTGGCAGTGTACGTATTTCCATGTTCATACAGGTGGCGGTGTAGATATTTCCATGTTTATACAGATAGCAGTGTAGTTATTTCCATGTTTATAGAGATAGCAGTGCAGATATTTCCATTGATAAACAGATAGCTGTGTAGATATTTGCTTGTTCATACAGATAGCGGTTTACATATTTCCATGTTCATACAGATAACGGGGTAGATATTTCCATGTTCATACAGAAGGCGGTGTAGATATTTACATGTTCATACAGATTGCGGTGTAGATATTTCCATGTTCGTACAGATGGCTGTGTAGATATTTCCATGTTCATAGAGATGGCGGTGTAGATATTTCCATGTTTATGCAGATAGCGGTGTAGATATTTCCGTGTTTGTAGACAGAGCGGTGTTGTTATTTCCACTTTTATACAGATAACGGTGTAGATATTTCCATGTTTATATGGATAGCGGTGTAGATATTTCCATGTATATACAGATAGCGGTGTAGATACTTCCATGTTTATGCAGATTGCAGTGTAGATATTTCCATGTTTATAGAGATGGCGGTGTAGATATTTCCGTGTTGATACAGATAGCGGTGTAGATATTTCCATGTTTATAGTGATAGCGGTGTAGATATTTCCATGTTTATACAGATAGCGGTGTAGATATTTCCATGTTCATACAGATGGTAGTGTAGATATTTCCATATTCATACAGATGGCGGTGTAGATATTTCCATGTTCCTAGATATGGCGGTGTAGATATTTCCATGTTCATACAGACGGCGGTGTAGATATTTCCATGTTCATACGGATGGCGGTGTAGATATTTCCACGTTTATAGAGATGGTGGTGTAGATATTTCCATCTTTATACAGATAGCTGTGTAGATATTTCCATGTTTATACAGATGGCGGTGTTGATATTTCAACCTTTATAGAGATAGCGGTGTAGATATTTCCATGTTCCTTCAGATGGCGGTTTAGATATTTCCATGTTTATAGAGATGGCGTTATAGGTTTTTCCATGTTTATACAGATGGCGGTTTAGATATTTCCATTTTTATAGAGATGGCGGTGTTGATATTTCCATGTTTGTACAGGTAGCGGTGAAGACATTTCCATATTTATACAGGTAGCGGTGCAGATATGTGAATTCATTAATCCTCTTTTTCTTTATAAATTACCCAGTCTTGGGTATGTCTTTATCAGCAGCATGAAAATTGACTAATACACTCACTGTCCATGAATGATACTCTGTTAGCCCATTTGCATTGTTATAAAGAAATACCTGAGGCTGGGTAATTTATAAAGAAATGAGGTTTATTTGGCTCCTTGTTCTGAAGGCTGTACATGAAGCATAGTACTGACACCTGCTTCCAGGGAGGGCCTCAGGAACCTTCCAATCATGGTGGAAGGTGAAGGGAAACCAGCATATCACATGGTGAGAGAGGAAGCAAGAGAGACAGGGAGGAGGTGTCAGTCTCTTTTAAACAACCAGATATCGCATGAACTCACAGGGTAAGAACTCATTCATTACCAAGAGGACAGCACCAAGCCATTCAGGAGGCATCTATCTCCAACATTGGGGATCACATTTTAACGTGAGATTTGAAGGGGACAAACATCCAAACTATGTCAGATACCAAAGCTGACAATGCTTAGGATCTTTAGCTGTTCCAGGTTCTGGGAAAAGGGAGAGAGTTAGCTTCCCTCGTCTATGCTGTGCTACTCCATATTATATTGGTAATTATTGTTCTCTAAAGGTTCTTAAAAGCAAATAAACAAATGCAAGGCAAAACATTTGAAATGGAAGGCAAAACACAAGAAATGCAAGGCAAATGCATTAAAAACTTTTGAGTGTTAATATATAGATTTTATTTTATCTTTTTAATTTCTTTTGCTTAACCAAATAGATTATGTAGTTTTGATTAACTGGCCATGAAATAGCTCTGCCTACATAGAATTTCCCATGAATAATTGGTTGTGGAGACTTTTGTGTGTGACCCAAATCCTCCCTCAAAACTGAAGTTTGCCCAGCTATTGGGAGTGTTGGCAATTCATGCCTCTCAGCTGATTCTCTCCAGAATTTATTCTCAGGAGATCTAATTAATAACTTGTCAAGCTGATGTCCATCCTTGGGGACAACTCGTATCTGAAGAATGGCCAGTGAAAGGTATTAAAACTCCATACTCCTGCCTCAATTTAGGGCAACTCTGAAGGGTCACCCCAGCTTCTCAGCTCCCCCTTGAGATTAGCTGAGGTATTTGTTGTGACTGCCTCACATCTCAACTCCCTTTATCCAATTCAGCTTTTTTGCCACAGTTGTTGGTTCCTAGGATTTTACCCAGTTAAATGTTCTCTACACAAATCTCTATCTCAAATCTGCTTTACAGGGAATGTGGCCTCAGACAGGTTTTCATTAGGTTCTGGACATAACTCTCATTAGTCATTGATATGATTCGGCTGTGTCTCCGGCCGAATCTCACCTTGATTGTAATTATCCCCGCATGTCAAGGATGGAGTCAGGTGGAGATAATTGAATCATAGGGGCGGGTTCCCCCTACTGTTCTCCTGGTAGCGAATAAGTCTCACGAGATCTGATGCTTTTAAAATGGGAGTTTTCCTACACAAGCTTTCTTCTCTGCTACCATTTAAGATGTGCCTTTGCTTCTTTTTTGCCTTCTGCCGTGACTGTGAGGCCTCCCCAGCCATGTGGAATTGTGAGTTCATTAAACCTCTTTCCTTTATAAATTACCCGGTCTTGGGTAGGACTTTATTAGCAGCATGAGAACAAACTAGTACAGTCTGTTCTATAAGCCCAAGTCGGATCACAGAATCCCGCTTTCTTTTTTTTTTTCTAGCCCATATTTCTACTAAAACTTGACTCATATAGACTTAAAACAAAATAATTAAGCATGGCTAATATTTATTTAATATTTTATACGTGTCAGGTACTGTATTTTGTAACTTATCTTTTAATAATCTTTCCAAATCTCTAAAAGGAGAATTCTGCTCTTTTATAGAGAAAATAAGGATGGCTCAATCTTTTGATTTTTATTACAAGCTTTATTTTGTATAACATATAATAAACTAAAAATATTGAAAGTTTAGAAACCATCAGCACACAATCGAGGTGATGGAAATATACTTCACCTCCAGTTTCCTGATGCCTCTTTATAATACATTTCTCTGGCCCCTCATTCCTGGCCCTTAAAAACCACCAAACTGCTTTCTGTCACTGGACAGTAATTTATACAGTCAAAAAATGTATATAAATACAATTTTACACTATGCACTTTTTTGTCTGACATTTTATGTTTTTTTCTCTGCATGTTTTACCTCTAGAGTCTGCCTTGTTTCACTTAGTATAATTATTTTGAGATTCATTCATGTTATAGTATGTATCCATAATTAATTCGGATAAAGCAAGTTAATTCATTAATGTATTGATTGATATTTAGACTGTTTCTAGTTTGGGCTATTATGAATACATGTGCTATGAACATTTGTGTTGATATCATTATATGAACACCTACTTTTATCTCTCTTGGGTAAATACCCAGGAGTGCAATGGCTGAGTCTTACGGCAGAAGTATGTTTAACTTTTTAAGGGACTCTTGAACTGTTTTTCAAAGGTTACACTTTTTTGTATTCCCATCAGCAGTGTATGAGAGTTTCAGCTTCTCCACATCCAAGCCAGTGCTTGGCTATTATCAGTCATGCTAATCTTAGCTATTTAAAAATAGATAGTGGCGTCTCATTTTGGTTTTAATTTGCATTGCCCTAAGCATTAATTATGTTGAGCATATGTGCTTATTTACCAAACAAATGTCTACTTTGAAATGTCTGTTCCAGTCTTTCACCCAAGTTTTAAATGGGGTTGTTTGTTTTTCATTATTAAATTTTGAGCTTTTAAAATATATTTTTGATGCAAGCCTTTTATCAGATATATGAGTTGCAAATATTTTCTCCCAGCCTGCAGCTTGTCTTTTCAGTCTCTTAATAGATTCTTTTGAAGAGCAGATTCTTTTTTTTAAATTTGATGAGTTCTTCTTATCAATATATTATTATATAAATCATGCTGTGGGGTCATATCAAAGAAAGCTTTGCCTGACTCAAAGTCCCAAATGTTTTCACATCTTCCCTCTCCTCTCCTTTGGGAACTGAGATTACACGTAAATTCAGTTACTTGAAATGTACTGTCTACTATTGCTCTGTTCATGTTTTTTAAAAATTTATTTTCTCTCTATATTTTATTTTGAGAGGTGTCTATCTTTTCTTCTTTAATGACTAATGTGCTATCAGCCTACCATGTAGCTGGGACTACAGCCGCATGCTACTATGTCCCGCTAATTTTTGTATTTTTAGTAGAGATGGGATTTCACCATATTGGTCAGGCTGGTCCTGAACTCCTGACTTCGTGATCCACCTGCCTCGGCCTCGCAAAATGCTGAGATTACAGGCGTGAGCCACTGCGCCCAGCCTCCTTTAGTGTATCTTGCATGTCTCTATTTTAGAACATATAGAATACTGTTTCAATAAGCATTTTAATGTTCTTAACTGATAACTCTGGCACCTTGATTTACTCTGGATCAGTTCTGACTCAGTGATTTTTCTCCTTATTATGAGCCACGTTCTTCTGTCTTTTGTTGTTACTGTTGCGTCTCTGCTAAACTGTGTCTGGATGTCAGATACGGTGACTTTTATCTTATTGAGTGCTGGAAGTATATATAAATATTCTTGATCTTTGTATTGGTATGTATTTAAGTTTAGTTGGAAAGAGTTTGACTCTTTTTGGTCTTGCTTTAAAAATTCATTAGGTGGGATCAGACCAGTTCTCATTTTAGAGCTAATCACTCCCAACTAGTGAGGCAAGATCCTTCTGGGTATCCCTGGGAATCTTGAGGTGTTTCTGGGTTGGCTGATAAAATAAGCACTATTACTGGACCTTGGTGAGCATGTGTACTGTTACTTTTCATCTTATCTGGGTGTTGTTTCCCCAACTGTAGGTACTTTTCTCTAGGCCTGTCCTAACAATTACTTAGCTATGTACTTTAGGGGGACCCTTTGCAGAGCTCTGGAGTTCTCTTTCTGTGCAGCCCCTTCTTCTCGGAAACCTTGTCCTGAGAGCTCATGTCAACATGGTTTCTGTGGACTCTCAGCTCTGTCCCCTCAGCTCAGGGAGAACAATGGGCTCCTCTTGGGCTCTTCTCCTGGAGTAGTGGGCTGGAAAACTTTCTCCAGGCATAAATTAGGGCAGTTGATAGGCTCACCTTGTTTGAGACTGACTTTACAGGGTCTTGCAAACTTTTGTGGCATACATTTTGGCCATTTTTTTGGTTGTTTCAGGAGGGAGAGAAAGTCTAGTTCTTGTTACTCCATCATGGTCATTGCAGAAGTCAACCTAACTGATATTTATCAATACAGTCTGTTGCTACACAATGAACTTGCTTAAGATAATTTTTAGATGGCACAGAACTTTCTGTCCATTGAATGAGACTCTCTGCTTATTTTGCAAGTGCTCATTTGTATGGAGACATTTGTATGGAGAAACTTCAAAAAGTTTGTGGAAAAATGAAGTTAAAAGATAAACATTGAAAATGTGATCTTCGGTTTTCATCCCTAAAGAACTGATGGTCCTGGGAACTTAACAATGTCAATGCAGTCTCTTATACATTATTAACTTAAGAAAAATGGGTGCCCTTTCCACATTTGTTGAGATTGGGAAACAAAAAGAAGTCAGAAGGAGCCAAATCAGAGCTGTAAGGTGGATGCCTGACAATTTCCCATTGAGACTCTCACAAAATTGCCTTTGCTCGATGACAGGAATGAGCAGAAACATTGTGGTGTTAGAGGACTGTCTGCTAAAGCTTTCCCAGGTATTTTGCCCTAAAACTTTGGCTAACTTATTCAAAACACTCTCATGATATGCAGATATTATTGTTCTTTGACCTTCCACAAAGTCAACAAGCAAAATGCCTGGAATGTCCCCAAAAAACTGTTGCCGTGACCTTTGCTCTTGAGTGATCCCCTTTTGCTTTGACTGGACCACTTCCACCTTTGGTAGCCATTGCTTTGATTGTGTTTTGCCCTCAGGATCACACTGGGAAAGCCATGTTTTATCTTCTGTTACAATTCTTCAAAGAAATCCTTCAGGATCTTGACCCTAGTTCTTTAAAATTTCCATTGAGAGCTCTCCTCTTGTCTGCAGCTGATCTGAGCACAACACTTTTGGCACCCATGCAGTGGAAAGTTGGTTCAACTTTAATTTTTTAGTCAGAACTGTGTAAGCTGAACCAATTAAGATGTCTACGATGTTGGCTATTGTTTGTGCTGTTGATTATCAGTCCTCTTCAATTAGGGCACAAACAAGATTAATTTTTTTCCTTGAAAATTGATATGGATGATCTGTCCCTGTGGACTTCATCTTCCACATCATCTCGTTTCTTCTTTAAAAAAGCTGTCCGCTTGTGAACTACTGATTTCTTTGGTGCATTGTCCCCTCAAGCTTCTTGTAAAGCATCAGTGATTTCACCATTCTTTCACTCAAGCTTCATCATAATCTAATGTTTGTTCTTGCTTCAATTTTAGCAGAATTTACATTGCTCTGCTAGGGGCTCTTTTCAAACTAATGTCTACTCCTTCTTACTATCTCAAACTAGATCCTGTTCAAACATGCTATAATAAATTAGTATGAGTTTATTTTGCTGCCAATATTGAAACCTTTGCATAGTTTTTTTCATAATATACATTTTCCATGAACTTTTTAAGGCCTCTCACGTATCCACAGGTAGAGTGCCTTACCTATTCTGACTTCAGTCAATTATTCAAGACCTTTCCTTGTCAGTGACACATTAGAAAGGTAGAGTATTGAAAAATAAGAGTAGCTTCTGCTGATTAAGAAATACTATATCTTTTTCTACTTCTTTCTTTCTTTTTTTTTTTTTCTTGAGACAGCATCTTTCTCTGTCACCCAGGCTGGAGTGCAGTGGTGTGATCTCAGCTCACTGCAACCTCTGCCTCCCAGGGTCAAGTGATTCTCCTGCCTCAGCCTCCCGAGTAGCTGGGACTATAGGTGCCTGCCACCACACCCAGCTAATTTTTGTATTTTTAGTGGAGACAAGGTTTCACCATATTGGCCAGGCTGGTCTTGAACTCCTGACCTTGTGATCTGCCTGACTCGGCCTCCCAAAGTGCTGGGATTACAGTCATGAGCCACTGTACCTAGCTTTCTACTTCTTTCTTATTATTTTCCTCCTCTCTCATTCCTATATTCTCTCCTTTCTCCTACTTTCCTCCCCACTCCCTGTTTCCTTCCTTTCATCTTTCCTATTTTCAGGACTTAATATTTCTTGAACCTCAGATGTTATCATAGTATGTTATTTGTTTAATTTTCACATAACAATAATAGTTTAAATACAAATAATATTTATTTTCATCCCCATGTTATCAGTATAACAGTAAAGATGTGGAGAGGCCAGCTGGGCATGGTGGCTCAAGCCTGTAATCCCAGCACATTGGGAGGCCGAGGTGGGTGGATCACGAGGTCAGGAGATCGAGACCATCCTGGCTAACACGGTGAAACCCCATCTCTACTAAAAAATAGAAAAAATTAGCTGGTCGTGGTGGCGCGTGCCTGTAGTCCCAGCTACTCGGGAGGCTGAGGCAGGAGAATAGTGTGAACCCGGGAGGCAGAACTTGCAGTGAGCCAAGATCACGCCACTGCACTCCAGCCTTGGTGACAGAGCGAGACTCTGTCTCAAAAAAAAAATAAATAAATAAATAAATGAAAATAAAATTTAAAAAAATGATGTGGAGAGGCCAAACCAATGGCTCTTATATCCACGTTATTTCTTCTAAATGATTTCACCTTAGTTTTGGTCTGCATCTCTAACCATAGCTAGTTGCAGTAGGACCTTCTATCTGGCCTTGCTGCTCTCATTTTTGGACCTCCTCACTGAAATCAAATTGATCTTTCTAAAATGCAAACCCGGTCTTAGTATTTTATTACTTAAAACCCATTGGTGGCTTTCCATGATTTATGGAATAAAGTCAAAATTCCTGTTTTTGCCCACGTTTCTGTGTGCCTCTCATCCCTACATTTACTGATTCCTGTGTGCCATAAATTGCCAGTTGTCCAGAGTTCATTCTCTTTTTGTACTTGGGAGGACTTCTGCATCCTGCAACTTTTCCCCTGAAACATGCTTGGAAAATACCTACTCATTTTTTTCAGATTCAGGTTAGTTTTTTACTTCAGTTTCTTTTCCTGAAGCTTATACTGACTGCTCCATATGGCTTTGGGGATTAGCTACTCATTCCTTTGTGCCCTTTTGTAGATACACATTTATCATGGAGTCTTTTTTTTTTTTTTTTGAGACAGAGTCTCACTCTGTCACCAGGCTGGAGTGCAGTGGTGTGATCTCAGCTCACTGCAACCTTTACCTTCCAGGTTCAATTGATTCTCTTGCCTCAGCCTCCCAAGTAACTAAAGCCATGCACCACCGTGCCCAGCTAATTTTTGTATTTTTAGTAGAGACGGGGTTTCACTATGTTGGCCAGGATGGTCTCGATCTCTTGACCTCGTGATCTGCCCACGTTGGCCTCCCAAAGTGCTGGGATTACAGGCATGAGCCACCACTCCCAATCAGTCATGCAGTCTTCATACTTACTTGTTTACTTGCCTGTGAGCTCACTGAATGCAGGGAATATTTCCTTGTTGCTCTAGCACCTACACCAGTACCTGGTATCCAGAAGCTGTATGCTAAATGTTTGTTGAGTGGCTGTTTGACTGAATGATTGTACTCCTAATTAGTAGATAGAAAGCCATGAACTTCCCAGTTCATCATTCTTTGTGCTCAATTCTGGTTTCTTTATTGTGTTCAAAAGAGTTCCTTAGTGACATAAAACTATGGAGCTAGTATGTCAGCTCATTTAAGCAACGATTGGTTTATGTATATAAGAGGCTTCAATAATTATATATTTTTATTTCAGTTTCAATAAATGATCAATTGATTAATTTTCTCTGTTTTGGCTTATTGTTCACATTTAATATCAAAAGTGTTTTACTTAAAATTATTCATGCCAATTATGACAGTTAGGTGAATATTACTTTGATTTACATTCCAGTAGTAGTTTTGGTTGAACCCTGAATATGCTAAGACGTCACTTTTCTTTTTTCTTATGAACAGGCTACTGTGTTTACATATATTATTAAAATCTTCTTTGAAAATACGAAGTGTTACATTTCTTATATTTAGTTCTCTGTGCTTCAGAATTCCTGTGATACTTGCACTTAAGTCCTTCTGAGCAGTTGATGTTAATATTTATGTGGTTAATTTCATGAAACATGGTGGTTTTCATTTCTATCATTAATTTATACAGGAGATAGACTGTTTTCCAGGTGTAAGCTCAGTCATATAATTAGAAAATTTATAAGCAGAAGGGAGTTATTTGGTCTAACCCATTTATTCTACAGATAGAGAAATTAGAGTCCAGAAACTCTGTCTTCTTTAAAGCCTTACAGGTATTTAAGAAAAAAGAATAGACTTGAGGTTTCTGTGTTCTGAACCCAGTGATCT
Organism: Gorilla gorilla gorilla; assembly: GCF_029281585.2. Lineage (NCBI taxonomy): Eukaryota > Metazoa > Chordata > Mammalia > Primates > Hominidae > Gorilla > Gorilla gorilla. Next base: position 10,518,221 of record NC_073235.2, on the reverse strand, counting down.
TGACACTGTAATGATCTTCATCCATATTATTCACAGAAGTAAATATAATCACATATTAAATAAGAAACACAAATACTAAGGAGATATTATACTGAAAAATGAAATAATATTATCTTAATTATTTTGATCAGATTCAATATATAGCAGCTTGAAGGCTAATAGTTCCAATGATTCTCTGAATAAACCATTTTTCTAATAAGATTACAGGTTTTAGTAATCTAATTATTTTGACTGATGCAAATGTTACCCCGCCAGTCTGAAAAATGTGTTTATTTATATGTCATAAAGAATAATTTATTCCAAAAAGGCTAATTTTCAAAATATATGTATCTTCTGAAACTGTATCTATTTTTTTCCCACGTTTTCTAAATATAGTTTAGAGGGCGTTTGTAGATTTTCATGGTGCTGAAAAATTAAGGTATAATGGTCTCATGAAGGAGAATAATGTCATTTAGACATTGTAATTTTGGAGGATCACAATACTTTTTGGAATGTGGTTGTTGCAGCACTGGTCACTTATACTAATTATATAATAACATACTATACTAATGCAATAATATACCATATGAAATTATTAAATGGTAAATTTGTCTTAAATCCTCTAGAATACTGCAAAGAAATAGTTTATATAAGAAAGAGTACCATAGCATATGTGAACACAATGTTTCCTATTTTTTTCTTCTTTTTTATTTTTTTGAAGACAAGTTCTCACTCTGTTGCCCAGACTGGAGTTCAGTGCCATGTTCATAGTTCACTGCAACCTCAAACTCCCAAGCTCAAGTGATCCTCTTGATTCAGCCTCTGAAGTAGCTGTGCCTATAGGTGTGCACCACCACACTGGCTAATTTTTAAAATTTTTTATAGATATGTTGCCCAAGCTGGTCTCAAATTCTTGAGCTCAAGAGATCTTCTCACCTTGGCCTCCCAGAGTGTTGGGATTACAGGCATGAGCCACCATACTCAGCCAATATTTCTTTTCTAAAAGACATTTTCTAACATACTTCTCATTTTAACTAACATAATATTCAAAGTGTAGATCTGAGAAAGAGATAGTGCCTGCAGATCTGGGATCCTACATGCTAATATTATGGGATGCATTCAGATCTGATCAGCAGATATTCCATTTATTCTAGAACACCACCAGCAGAAGAATGTAATTACGTCTATCACTAAAACTTTGTGTCAATACAGACTACTGTATTTGTTATCATAGATGGTCCTTGGATGGCAGCCTTAAGCAATTTTAAACCTAGACAGGTGATGTACTTTTTCTTCTTGGATAATTTTCATTGTTTCATCTAATTTGGTTGTAACTAATGTGTTTAATATGGCTTGCTTGTTTTTTAAAAAGTTGTTCAGTATCCTTAGAACTCAGTGCTGATTTCTTTTTCTAGCAGGCCTTTTATATAGGACATCTCACTTTCTCCTGGCTCTCTACTACTAGCATGAGGTCTCTGAAAAAATCAAGACAGCCAAATAATTTGTTATAGAATAGCCTATGTAGAGGGACAGGGGAGGAGTCATATTCCAAGAGGGAAAGACCTTTGAGCCAGGCTCAATTTGTAGAGGCTGTTGAATGAAAATGAGAGAGAGAGAATGCACACTTTATTGCACTATTAAAGCAAAATTCTGACAATAACTTCTAAAAATGATTCCACTCTTATACACTGAGAATATGACAGACCTTCCAAAAGTATAATTTCTTACATGAACGTCCAGGTATATAAGGAAAAATAACTATTTCATACCAATATCTTCAGCCGCCTTTATTGTTGGTTCACCACATAGATTTTTATCAGAATCGCAGAACATTAATTTTTTAAATTAGCTACCATTACAACTAGCTTGAGAAGAACTTTCTTTTTAATAATTCGACCCAGATGCATTCTAGATACTCCAGTGTTACGAATCGATGGCTTCATGAGGAGCCGCTGTTGACGCATGCTATCTCTGGACACACTGACAGGAAATGTTTTCTTACACCTGTTTTCCTCCTGCTTTTCCTTGGTAGGACTTAGTTCCTTGGCATAGTTCAGTATCAATGGCAGTCATAGAGAAGTGTTACAAAAACCCAGCTTATTCCAACTTGTGAATTATTTGGCACCCAGGAACCAGGTCTTACAATCTTCAACCCACTTTTTCCTAACATGGCCCCTTTTCTGAAATGTTTATTTATATATGATGTAGGCCTGGGGAAAGGACATGGACTTTCAAAGAAAATATTCTCCAATAGATCTCTGAACTCCAGAGAACCTTCTGACTAAATCTGAAAGAATTCCACTGTGCTCTGATAACATCCTTTAATAATGAAGGAAAAGATATTTTTCCCCTAGGAGGATTTTGTAGTGAAAGAGATGGCATAAATTTTTTTAAATGTTGTTTATAATCTAATTTGTTTTTTTCATTTGTGGGGTGTGTCTTAAATCCTAAATGGTACATCCTTTTTAAAATACTTCTAGTAATAAAATGTTTCTGAAGTTATGTTGTAAATATCATTGGACTATGTTTAATAATGTTAAGTTGATCCCACTTCCCCTGAAATTATATACATAAATGCTGAAAGTATAAATTTCCATATACAACTTCATGGAACATTTTTCTTCCAAGTGTGCATTTGCTAGAATTTGCATTGAAAGGTTTTGGAAGGAGCCTGTTGGTATGAATCCTGTGTGAGCAACACTCAGATTTGTTGCATACTGAACAGCATGCTAAACCTCACTTCACAAGCTTAGATTTCTCATCTACCATCTTGAGCTGAATTTAAAATGTTACTGCAGTTTATTATGTCACCTGTTCGTCAAACACTGATGCAAAGCTTAGTTTTCAGTGTGAAGGACCCATGACTAGAGAAGGGAAGAAGAAAGGGTCAAGCAGACCTCATTAAAGAGTGTATGGGCAAGAAAACACATCAGATGTCTTGATAGGTTTTTTAAAGTCCTGTTAGACTTGTCATGATTTCCAAAACACTAAATGCCATCTAGTATTTTGGACCCTCCAAAATTACAGTAGAATATTATTATGGGTCATCTTAATTGGAAATATACAGGAAAATCCTGATGATTAATGTAGACTAGTGATAGCTCTCACACATTTATATAACCTATGTTGAAAAGAAAGAAGAAAGGCAGGAAGGAAAGAAGGAAAAAGAGCGGAGAGAGAGGAACAAGAAAACACGTGGATTTGTGGAAATGAAAATTTTTAAATTACTAATTTGCAAGAATGGGTAAGAAAAATACCGAGTATGAACATAAGTGCTTTCAATTCCGTTTGTCTCTTAATCCTTCTCAGTCCGTGGCCAGTTTTGAAACTTGGTGTAACTTCCTTCCTTTATTCCTCCCTCCCTTGCTCCCTCCATCCCTTCTTGCCAGCCTCCTTCCCTTCCTCTCTCCTTGAGTTTCCTTCTTCTTTCTTGTTCCCTCCCTCCCTCCCTCTCTCTTTTTTTCCCTTAGTTTCCCCGGAAGCACATATACCAGCCATTTGAATGCTTTCTGCTCATAGATACTGCCAAGCCCCCTCACCCAGACTGCTGACTAGATTTGGTAGAATGGAATGAGAAACATAGACTTTGTGTCTGTGGCGGCCACCTCTGATGTTGCAGATTTTTGCCGTGATTATGCACTCCAGCCGAGGGACGCTAGAGAGGTTGAAATTTCAACTGTGGGATTTGCCATTTTGGAATTTGCAGTAATGTACTGGATATGCTAACAGCAGCCTGGCTAGCCGCCACTTCACAAGGAAGTATTTAAATATACACGTGTAATATGAAGAAAATTGCATTAGATCATAAGGGATGAATTATTTTGTAAATGACTATACCATCAAATACCATACCTGATATCAATCATCTTCATCAGACAGTGTCTGTGTATGTAAGTAGATAAACAAAAAAGCAGGAGTTTATTTCTCTCTAATGTATCCTTGACTCTCTAGCGGTGACCTCTGAAATGTCTCTTCTGATCCAGACTTGTTTGAATCATGTGGAACATTTTAGATTTGTCTTTTCTCTGCAAGTTTTTTTTTGTTAAGTACCATAACATATTGAACCAAATAGTTTTGCTTGCTTTCTATTGATGACACATGATTTTGGCTTTTATCTTCAGTGGAAAATCAATGTGTCACATGGCGTTCACTAAGAAAAAGGTATGGGGCCTCTTTGTAATTCTTTGTCAGATGGTTGCTTTATCTTGATTTATGCCTTCAAACTTTTTCCCATTCAGCAGAAAATATTGTGTCGCTATCTGTGAGAGCAAAGCGATCTATACCAATTTATGCTCTAAGTGTAGCCTCCTTCCAGAACTGCTTATGGAACATATCAACTCACTATAGATTAGGGACATAATGGATTCTTCTTTCTTAAAAGTGTCAGATTGACAATTTTAGTTCATATACAAGCTTTTATATTAACATTAAAACAATATTTCTATGTAAAGTAAAATATTGTAGTTGATTATTATTCGAGGGCCTCCCAGAATTTCAAGGTCTGAAAATAAATTCAATGTTCCTGGTGGTAACAAAATTGCTCCTACTTCCTTGTATCAGGACTGCCATTTGGAACTGCTGGGGAAGCTCTTTTCAGAAATTATTTTCAAAACAGCATTGTTGCCTTTTGCCAAACTGAAATCTGGTTGTAAACTTTTGAAAACTAGTTCCTTGGAATGGAATTCAAGTTGTCTTCTAAGCAATTTTTTTTAACTCAAACATACATTCTATCTTGCTTTATTATGTCACTATTTGTGTACGAAACATATTTCTATTTTTACCATTTTCAATTTATTTACATTTACATTTACATTTGTGTGTATATATATACACACATACATACACTTTAAGTTCTGGGATACATATGCAGAACTTGCAGTTTTGTGAAATAGGTATACATGTGCTGTCGTGGTTTGCTGCACCCATCAACCCGTCATCTACATTAAGTATTTCTCCTAATGCTATCCCTCCTCTTTCCTTCCTACCCACTGACAGGCCCCAGTGTGTGATGTTCCCCTCCCTGTGTCTATGTGTTCTCTTTGTTCAACTCCCACTTATGAGTGAGAACATGTGGTGTTTGGTTTTCTGTTCTTGTGATAGTTTGCTGAGAATGATGGTTTCCAGCTTCATCCATGTCTCTGCAAAAGACATTAATCCATCCTTTTTTATAGCTGCATAGTATTCCATGGTGTATATGTGCCACATATTCTTTATCCAGTCTATCATTGATGGGCATTTGGGTTGGTTCCTAGTCTTTGCTATTGTGAATAGTGCTGCAATAAACATATGTGTGAATGTGTCTTTATAGTAGAATGATTTATAATCCTTTGGATGTGTACCTAGTAATGAGACTGTTAGGTCAAATGGTATTTCTAGTTCTGGATCCTTGAGGAATTGCTACACTGTCTTCCACAATGGTTGAACTAATTTACACTCCCACCAACAGTGTAAAAGCATTCCTATTTCTCCACATCCTCTCTAGCACCTGTTGTTTCCTGACTTTTTAATGATTGCCATTCTAACTGGCGCGAGATGGTATCTCATTGGACCAGGGGTGATGAGCTTTTTTTTTTTTTTCTTCGAGACAGCCTCACTCTGTCACCCAGGGTGGAGTGCAGTGGCACAATTTCGGCTCACTGCAACCTCCACCTAATGGGTTCAAGCAATTCTCCTGCCTTAGCCTCTTGAGTAGCTGGGATTACAGATATATACCACCACGCCTGGCTAAAGTTTTTTTTTGTGTGTTTTTGGTAGAGACAGAGTTTCACCGTAGTGGCCAGGCAAGTCTCAAACTCCCGACCTTGTGATCCACTCGCCTTGGCCTCCGAAAGTGATGGGATTACAGGCGTGAGCCACCACGCCCAGCCTATGATGAGCTTTTTTTCATGTGTTTATTGGCCGCATAAATGTCTTCTTTTGAGAAGTGTCTGTTCATATCCTTTTCCCACTTTTTGATGGGGTTGTTTTTTTCTTGTAAATTTGTTTAAGTTCCTTGTAGATTCTGGATATTAGCCCTTTGTTAGATGGATAGATTGCAAAAATTTTCTCCCACTCTGTAGGTTGTGTGTTCACTCCGATGATAGTGTCTTTTGCTGTGCAGAAGCTATCTTTAGTTTAATTAGATCCCGTTTCTCAATTTTGGCTTTTGTTGCCACTGCTTTTGGTGTTTTAGTCATGAAGTCTTTGCCTATGCCTATGTTCTGAATGGTATTGGCTAGGTTTTCTTCTAGAGTTTTTATGGTTTTAGATCTTATGTTTAAGTCTTTAATCCATCTTGAGTTAATTATTTTATAAGGTGTAAGGAAGGGGTCCAGTTTCAGCTTTCTTCATATGGCTAGCCAGTTTTCCCATCACCATTGATTAAATAGTCAATCTTTCCCCATTGTTTGTTTCCGTCAGGTGTGTCAGAGATATGTTGTATATTTCATGGTACAATGCCTTCTGTCAATGGGGAAAAATAACAAGCATATATGGGATGAATGAAGTCTGCTATGGTTAAGGTTGAGAATATTTACTGATCCTTGAGTTCAGTCTCCAGGAATGTTGGAAATAGAGAATGGAGATAAAGAAAAGTTCTGAAAATGACACTTCCCATAGTGTCAAAATTGTGATCTATTGGAGAATTCTGTGATACATCAAAATCTCTGTTTATACTGATGTTTGTTATTGTGTATGAGCATATCTTTATCAGGTGTAGGCTATTTCTATACTTTCATGTCTTTAAATCAATGTTTCTATTCACATATGTATATGTGCAAATAGAAGCATGTTAATATTATATATATATTTTTTCTGTCATTACCATGATTGCTATGATTATCATTAGCATGTATTATTAGTGTGACCGAAGTATCATCAGTATCAGTTTCTTTCTAACTGCAGTGCTCCTGTAATGCTTCATTTCTACAGAGCCAACCTACACCCACCGTTTCCCTGACTATAACTTTACCTAAAGTATAAGCCCTTATAAAGCCATGAAAGCCTACCAAGAATTGTCAAAGAAGCTAGGCAGCAGCCAGGCTCTGCCTTAGGAAAAGACTTTACTTTTTATTATCATGTGCAGTACTTAACTACTTGTTTTGACCTCTAAGATTTTGCTCTCCTATATTTCTATCCCCTGGCTTTCTGATATTTCATGTGATTATATTTGAAATTTTAACCTTGCTTTTCTTTTTGGAATCTCTGATATCTCTGCTGCCACAGGTAATGACAGGTTCCTCTCTAACTGTTGGTGTTATCCCTGGTCAGATTATTACTGATGACAGAAGTAGATGTTTTACGTGGATTCTCTCGATATCAGAAACAAATACAGATATCACAACTCAAAAATGACAGACTGATAACCATTATGAACTTAGATGCAACATTCTTAATACAATATTAGCAAAGTGAGTCTAGGAATATTTAAAAATGATAATGTGTTTTAACCAAGTGGGGCTTATCTCAAGTTGGTTTCAACAACTGAAAATCTACCATGCTGACAGAAAAAAGAAAAATCACGTGACACTCTCAATAGATGCAAAAAAGGAATTTACAAAATGTAACACATTTTTTAAATTAAAAACTCCCAGCAAACTGAGGATAGAAAAGTACATTTTCAAACTGATTATGTGTTTACAGAAAATCTATAGCAAACATCTTACTTAAAATGGTGAAAGCCTTAATACTTTCTACATAAGATTATGAAAAATGCAATGATGTCCTCTCTCCCTAGTTCTTTAAAGTATTGCATTCAATATTAAATAAGTGGAAATATATACCAAGTTCATTGATAAATATTTAATACTTATGAGATGATAATTCTCCTGAAATTGATCTCTAGATTCAGTGGAATTCCCATGAAACCTTATAGGTCCTTTTGGATAAATTACAAAACTGATTCTAAAACAGGGAGAAAGAAAGAAGGGAAGGAAGGAGGAATGGACAGAAAGAAGAAAGAAATAAAGAGAAAAGAAAAGAAAATAAGAAATAAGTGACACCCAAGTTGGGAAGAAAGAAAAATACTATTCTCACATGATGTAAACATATACACAGAAAATCCTTAGGCATCTGCAGAAGTGTGCTAGAGGTATGAAGTGAATTTAACAAAGTTGTAGGATGAAAGATCAATAAATAAAATCAATTGTGTTTCTATACACAATCAACACCAATTAGAAAATAAAATTATGTAAGCAATTTAACTTATAATAGCCTCAAAAATAATAAAATAATTCAGAATAAATTTAATAAAAGGTATGCTGATCCAAAATTTCTAAATCACTAATACGAGAGATTGAATAGGTAGAAATATGTATCAAGTTCATTGGTAAATATACATGTCATACTTATTAGATGATAATTCTTCTGAAACTGATCTCCAGATTTGGCACAATCCCAATCAAACCTATAGGCCTTTTTGGAGAAATTACAAAGCTGATTCTAATTTTTTTTTTTTTAAATATGGAAGTCCTAGAATAGCCAGAGCATGTTTTAGAAAGAAGGATAAAGTTGGAAAACTTTCCAAATTTCAAGACATATTGTAAAGCTACACTAACCAGTACAGTAAACTTACTGGCATGAAGAAGACATATATATCAGTGAAACAGAATAAATAATTTAGAAATATATCCAGCCTTACATGGCCAAAGTTGCCAAAATAATTCAATAAGGAAATCAATGTCTTTATAAAGATGGTACTAATAAAATTGGATATTAAATGGAGAATATGAACTTCAGAATTACCTCACACCATATCCTCAAGTTAACTCAACATGTATTTTATACATAATGTAAATATAAAAAGTATAAAGCTTACTGAATAGGAAAAATTTTTAATAATCTTACTATAGCTAAAAATTTTTTAGATAAGAAAAGGATGGATGAAAATGGAAAAAAATAGTAAGTTGGACTTCATGAAATTAAGACTTTTGCAATTTAAAACATAGCATCAAAAAATGAAAAGGCAAACCACAGATTGGGACAGAATAATTTTAAATATGTCTGATAAAGAACTTTCATCTAGAATGTACACATAACTAAAAAACTAAATAACAAAACACAAATAACTCATTTAACATAATATTTTGACCTAAATGGACCAAATATTTGTACAGATATTTTAATTTAAAAAGAGATGATGTCCAATACACAAATGAAAAGATACTTAACATTACCCGTCATCAGGGAAATGCAAGTTAAAACCACATTGAGGTACCACTGTACACCCACTGGAGTGGCTGACACGAGCAGAACTGACCATACCACATGATGTGAAGAATTGCTATTCACACCTGGCTAGTGGGACTTCAAAATGGTACAGACATTTTGGAAAGCAGTTTGGCAGTTTCTTTTAATGTTAAACTTAGTACTGATCATATAACCAAATAATTCCACTGCGACTCAAAATAAATAAAAACATATCCGTACCAAGCCTCATCCTTGAAGTTCATAGCAGATGTGTCCATCAACTTGTAAATGGATAAACCAGTTGTAGATGGAGTACCACTCAACAATAAAAAGGAGCAAACTGATACAACAGCAATATAAATGAATATCAAAAGCATTATGCTCAGTGAAAGAAGCTAGACATGAAAGACACCAATGTATCATTCCACTAATAGGATACTCTAGAAAATGCAAACTGTAGAAACAGAAGCAGATTAGTGGTTGCCTGTGTTCAGGAATGGAGAAAAGATCAAATGCAAAACAGCAAAAGAAAACATTTTGTGATGATGCAGATTTTCTGTATCTTGATCATGATTGTGGTCAAATGATGATATTCATCTGCCATAACCCATTAAATTGCACATTGAAAAGGGTGAATTTTACTGTGTGTACATTATACTTAAATGGAGCTGTAAATATGTTTGGAGCTTATCTGTGAACATTAGTTGCAGAGCAGGAGTTATTTTTATAGAGTGGAAATCTGCTAAGTGCCAACTTGAGAAGGGTTGAGAAAAATTAGAACCTTCTTCCAACACATTTCAGTTAGAACACTCTTAGGATGTCGTTACAGCTGTGCTCTATATTGGAGTCTCTGATGAAATCACATGTCTAACAATCTCAGCATGCCTTTAGTCAACAGAATATACTCGTGTTTTCTTTTTTTACTATAAAGGATATACCAAACAACTTTTTCAAGACTTTACTTCAAAAAGGCACGTAGTTTTGCAACATTTTTGGTAAGTCTTTAATTATTTCAAAATGAAAAATTGAAAATAAAATGCAATTATTTACTCAGGCCCCCCACAAAAAAGGCCTGTACGGGGAATGCATGTGGTGTGTGTGTGTGTGTGTGTGTGTGTGTGTAAGTGTGTGATTTGAAGAATTGAAAAAATTTTAGTGGGGTTTTGTAGCATCACTTTGATAGCATCCTGTAATTTTGAATTGTGTTAGAAATAAAAATAAAGTGAATACACTGATAAAAGAATTTGAAAAGAATTTGCATTATTGCCTAAATTATGTGTGGTTTCCACAGTGGCATGAATCGAGCATCTTTAACCTACATAACAATATATCAGAATGTATTAGGTAAAAAATAAGTAAACTAGTATAACAAAGTTAAATATTTCTAAAGGAAAATTATAGCTTTATTTTTTTTCCTGAACTGTTTTGAGGAGATATTTACACCAAAAGATATTATCATTGATCAATGAAACTTTTTCAGAATTTGCTTGTGTCCCACCAATATTTGATTACATAGTGCTTCTGTGAGTTCCATTTCATTAATTTAGCATTGACAGGAGAGAAGGCAATGGCTCTGCAGCCTCTCTTGATGTGGCATGATCCTGGTTCTGCTGGCTGATATCTATTAGAACCATGGCCTTAATCATGCCTTTCATGCTTCTAACTTGATTTGCATTTGTTGTGTAATCCAAATTTATTCTCTCGTTTAGTCGCTTCCACCCATAGAAAAGCAGGTCTTTTTCATTTCTCCTTCACCATTGCCCCCATTTTTTCTTTTTGTCCTCCCATGATGAAAAACAAGACAGAAACAAACTATAACAACAACAGACACCTTTTGTCTGTGGTCACCAATGCATTGTAGCACTAAACTTTGTTCAAAATCTCTAGATCTGACCTCTATATCTGCTGTTCCCAGAGTTTTTCAATGTATTCTCTAGACTGCTGTGACCCATTGACAGAACGTCTAGCTATATTTAATTGAAAGTTATTACTGTCTGATATGGCTTGGCTGTGTCTGCACCGAAATCTCATCTTGCACTGTAGCTCCCATAATTCACATGTTGTGGGAGGGACCCAGTGAGAGGTAAGTGGATCATGGGGGCAGTTTTCCCCACACTGTTCTAGTGGTAGTGAATAAGTCTCATGAGATCTGATGGTTTTATAAGGGGAAACCCCTTTCGCCTTTCACTTGGTTCTCATTTGCTAAATCATGCCTCTCAGTTGATTCTCTCTAGAATTTATTCTCAGGAGATCTAATTAATAACTTGTCAAGCTGATGTCCATCCTTGGGGACAACTCGTATCTGAAGAATGGCCAGTGAAAGGTATTAAAACTCCATACTCCTGCCTCAATTTAGGGCAACTCTGAAGGGTCACCCCAGCTTCTCAGCTCCCCCTTGAGATTAGCTGAGGTATTTGTTGTGACTGCCTCACATCTCAACTCCCTTTATCCAATTCAGTTTTTTCGCCACAGTTGTTGGTTCCTAGGATTTTACCCAGTTAAATGTTCTCTACACAAATCTCTATCTCAAATCTGCTTTACAGGGAATGTGGCCTCAGACAGGTTTTCATTAGGTTCTGGACATAACTCTCATTAGTCATTGATATGATTCGGCTGTGTCTCCGGCCGAATCTCACCTTGATTGTAATTATCCCCGCATGTCAAGGATGGAGTCAGGTGGAGATAATTGAATCATAGGGGCGGGTTCCCCCTACTGTTCTCCTGGTAGCGAATAAGTCTCACGAGATCTGATGCTTTTAAAATGGGAGTTTTCCTACACAAGCTTTCTTCTCTGCTACCATTTAAGATGTGCCTTTGCTTCTTTTTTGCCTTCTGCCGTGACTGTGAGGCCTCCCCAGCCATGTGGAATTGTGAGTTCATTAAACCTCTTTCCTTTATAAATTACCCGGTCTTGGGTAGGACTTTATTAGCAGCATGAGAACAAACTAGTACAGTCTGTTCTATAAGCCCAAGTCGGATCACAGAGTCCCGCTTTCTGTTTTTTTTTTCTAGCCCATATTTCTACTAAAACTTGACTCATATAGACTTAAAACAAAATAATTAAGCATGGCTAATATTTATTTAATATTTTATACGTGTCAGGTACTGTATTTTGTAACTTATCTTTTAATAATCTTTCCAAATCTCTAAAAGGAGAATTCTGCTCTTTTATAGAGAAAATAAGGATGGCTCTGAAAATGTTAGTATTAGGGGAAGTAGGGTGAGGGACATAGGGGGCACTTTGTGTTATTTGTGCATTTTACTATCAATCTAAAATCAGGTCAAAATAAAAATTAAAAAAATGAGTAGTAGAAGCAGGTTGTTAAGATTTTCAGTGTGACTCTAGAATTTTTTTGTTTGTTGTTTGTTTTGGAGTGTAGTGGTATTATCTCTGCTCACTGCAACCTCCACTTCCCAGGCTCAAGCAATTCTCCCCCTCAGTCTCCCAAGTAGCTCGGATTATAGGTGCCCCCCCCCCACACCCAGCTAATTTTTGTATTTTTTTTTTTTTAGTAGAGATGGGGTTTCAGCATGTTGGCCAGGCCAGTCTCCAACTCCTGACTTCAAGTCATCCGCACGCCTCAGCCTCCCGAAGTGCTGGGATTATAGGCATGAGCCACCACTCCTGGCCCAAAGTTCATATTTTAACTACTAACCTAAATTATTTTAAAAACAAAAGCCTCCTTGGACTCAAACCAGGTCAGAGTGACATGATCATGTGCCTGTTTTGTGCAGGGTGAAGTGAGATTATTATCTAGGAAATAGCTGAAATGTCTTGTTGTGGGCATAAATATTTCATATAAATTCTAAGCTTCATATTAGCACTTAGATTATAATTATCTAAAGAATAGAGAACAATTTCATATAATTTTCAGTGTATCAGGCGAATCAAAAGTATACATACAAGCATGCAGATGAATTTCAGTGAATATAGTGGTGACAATGCTCAACAGAATATGTGTCCCCCACCCCATCCCTGCTTCTTGCTCTTTCACTGTCCTAAAGATAGAACAAAATGGTTCAGGCATCCAGCTTGTCCCCCCCACACTTCACACTTTTACTTAATAGCAGCTTATCTTTAACACTTTGTCATCTTTAAGATGTTGCTAATTCTTTCTGGTAGATCCCAGGACTGAGGATGAGGAAGAATGATTTTATTTAAATAAAGTTGCTTAATTAAAAAACAATTTTTTTTTAGTTTTAAAATATTTTCATTATTTTATAAAATTTTTGTGGGTACATAGGAGGTTTATATATTTGTGGGGTACATGAGATGTTTTGATACAGGCATGCAGTGTGAAATAATCACATCATGAGGAATGGGCTTTCCATCCCCTCAAGCATTTATCCTCTGAGTTAAAAACTATTCAATTGGCTGGGCGCGGTGGCTCACGCCTGTAGTCCCAGCTCTTTGGGAGGCCAAGGGGGGCGGATCGCCTGAGGTCAGGAGTTTGAGACCAGCCTGGCCAACATGATGAAACCCCATCTCTACTAAAAATACAGAAATTAGCCAGGTGTGGTGGCGAGTGCCTGTCATCCCAGCTACTCGGGAGGCTGAGACAGAAAAATCATTTGAACCTGGGAGGTGGAGGTTACAGTGAGCCGAGATCATGCCATTGTACTCCAGCCTGAGTGACAAGAGTGAAACTCCATGTCAAAAACAAACAAAAATCAATTACATTCTTTAAGTTATTAAAATTAAACATTGTAAATGATTTTTTTTCCCAAAGCTTTTTCAGAGAAAAAAAAAAGTAGAAACAAAGACACTTTCTAGTGATTTCCAACATGGTGACTGTATTTCTAGCATGTGTTAAGGTGAAAAATTGATTTTATGTTTAATACAAAACATAGCATAATGTAATGAAAAGCAAGATTGTAATGATGAAGGAAAATAACATTAGTGCTAATTTTTTTCAATTTGAAGCATTGGATTAAAATGAATTAGGTTATATTCCAACATGTTTATATTGAATTTCTTTTTTCTCCAATTGGTTTCTTTTTATTAATGGGGGAGTGTTGCATTTGTATAAGGTTTCCCTATTATATTCAATTGTTTTGAGATGCTTTTAATATGAAGTTTTTATGTTTTCTTTTTGATGCATACATGTTATGCTTTTATGCTGAATTTGATAATTGGTGCTGTATATGCAAAGCAAATGTAATTTCCCAGCTTTTATTTTTTAAAGCCCTGGGAAGCAACATAATGAAGTAGAAATAGTATCAAGACAGGAGTTAGAATACCTGGATTCTAAAATTTAAATTAAATTAGGATCTAGTGACATTATAGGTGTTCCTTGATCTTCTGATGACCTGGTTCCTCAAAAGAAAAATAAAATAATCTATAAATTGTTTCTAATTCTAAAACTCTATCAATCCTATTTTTAAAATTATAATTAGTTGAACTCTATAAGGTCACAAAAATCCCTAAGAAACTAAAATAAAATTTTATCCTATCTTAAAAATACTCTGATCTTTTTTTATATGCTGACATGAATTCTAATTATTTTTGAGCCCCTAAAAAACATTTAAGATCACAGTTTATGTTTTATTATTGACTTTCAGATAATTAACATTTTACTGATAGATATGAACAAATCTACTCTAACAGAGATAGTCATTAGTTTATTTCTCTCTTTTCAGTATCAATAAAAAGTATCGATTTACCAATAACAATGAATTAATTGCCTGAAATAAATGAAACGTAAGCAGCAAAAGTGAACCTTTGAGTATAACTCTTCTTGTAAACATTGACTTAGTTCAAAGGGAGCTTATCTTTAAAAAAAAAGCGCTAATTCATGTCTATTGGTATAGATATAATCTTTTGTTCCTTGAAAATAGATCCTACTATACTCCAGACACTATGCCACTTGGTGCAGATATTAACACAAATAGCAGGTGATCATTGTCCTCATGGAGTTTATTTTAAAGAGAACAAAGTGAGACAAAGGCACACAAGCAAAGAACTACAATACAAAGGGGATGGCATCTGACTCAGCATGGAGGTGTCACGGAAGGTGTTGTTTTGCTTAGGTTTTGAAGTGTGGGTAGGAGATGGCCCATGTTGAGAGTGGGAACTGGGAATTAAAAAGATGAGGAGGTCTCTGCAAATCTACATGGATGGGAAGTAGCATGCTGATGTGGGAAACAACTAAAAAGTTCCAGAATGCATGGTTTATAAAGCGTGAGTCAGAGAGGGCTAGACCAGTAGCCAGATCAAGGATATCTCACATGTTATAGTCATGAATTAGTGCATTGACCTGCAGGCCATGGGAGTCACTGAAGGTTTCAGTCAGGTAAGTGAGCTGATCAGAACAGTCCTTTAGATAGGCCGCTCTTTTGGCTGTAAGGGGGACACGTTTGAAGTAGGGCTATAGCTAAAAATATACAGACACTTCCTCTTGTCTACAGCCCTGCTGGCATCTGTTGTATTTTGACTTTTTAATAATAGCCATTCCAACCGGTATGAAATGGTATCTCATTGTGTTTTGATTTGCATTTTTCTGATGATTAGTGATTCTAAGCATTTTTTTTTCGTGTATTTGTTGGCCATTTGTATATGTTCTTTTGAGAAGTGTTTGTTCATGTCCTTTGCCCATTTTTTAATTGGGTTATTTTTTTTTCTAATTGATTTAAGTTCCCTGTAGATTCTGGATACTAAAAAACAAACAAAAACCAGAAGTAAATAAATTCTCAGGACACACACACCCAGACCCACACCCACAGAGAGAGAGAGAGAGCGCCTCGGTAACAGGCCAACAACCACCAGGGTCTAAACTGGGAACACTTTCTAGTACAGAATGAATGGAAAGGATTCATGAAATATCTAGAAAGTAACGTTAATGAGATTTACATGTATGGAGTGAATGAGGAGAAACGGATCATTCAGGATTCTGGTGGGAATAACAGGGGGAGCCATTAGTTGAAATTTTGAAGTGGGAGAAGGAGAGGGAGTTTTAGGGAGAAAGATGAGTTTTTTTTAGGTATTTCAAACCCTTGAAGCTTCTATGGGACATCGAAGTGGAAATAACAGTCTGTGGGTTGGGACAATAAAGAAAGAAATTGGTTGAAGACTAGGGGAAGAGTATAGAGCAAAGAAATATTTAAGATAATAAACATAGAGAGATAGCTGAAAATGTGGGACTGGATTACAAAGGAAGAATGATTTAGTTATGAAGCCCAAGGGCTGACAGGAATGGGTGACTACTCGAGGAGTTCATATGCATCTGTTATTGTATGAATAAAAAAAATTATCTGTTCCTTCCTAAAGATATCTTCAACCTGTTTTTGGATACATATGGGCACTGCTTTTCATTCTCTTAGCCCCATTTCTTATTTTAACCTCTGCTGTAGCAATCAGTTCTGCACAGGCTTTGACCCAGGCTTTGACTAGTTGGTGCAGGTGTGATATGACACTTACCTGGAATGGCCCACAGTTTGTGGCTGCTCTCACTTAAGCAGGTGGGATGCTCATGTAGGTGTAACCTAGAAGCTTGGTAGAGTTTATGCCCATGGGGCAACCTGTGACCACTCAAAAATAAAGCCCTTTCCTCCTCCCAGATTGAGGAGTCTTGCATTATGTAATAAAACTCCTTAGAAGGCCTATTAGGTTCCAATACAGCATTAGGCAACTTGATAAGGTATCCCATCATCAGCCTTCCTTTCTTCCCTCATTCCACTGCCTCTCACTCTTTCTTCCTAAGTTAACTTCTTAGATAAAATGCCAACTTTCTATATTTTGTTTCACATCAGGGAAAATAATTGTATATCCCATTTCAAAAGCATATAAAAAGGTTACTGTATAGAAAATTTGTCTTTAATAGATTAAGCTGTAATTTTCCAAATACTTTAAAATTTTATTTCAGAAACGTTTTTCCTTTTTATAAGCTTCATCTAACAGCAGAGTTCACCTAAGAATATACCTAAGAGCATATTACATAGAATATATTTTATATTTCAGTAGTTTAGCTAGGATTCTTTCAAAATTGAGAGGATCTACAAATTTTTCTATCACATTAGTTTTCAGTCTTAAGGCTGAGTCAAGAACAAAGCTCCTAAACTTTGCGTTGGTGATTGAGAACATTTTAAAATTGTTATTTAATTCATTAATTTATTTTTAAAAAATTTTCACATTGTAATTATATAGATTTATAGGATACAATTTGATGTTTCAATGAATATGTATGTTGTCTAATGATCCAATAAGGATACTTAGTGTATTAATTACCTCATGCATTCATCATGTCTTTTTAATAAGAAATTTCAAAATCCTTTCTTCTAGATACTTTGTAATATACAATACTTTACTTTTAACTATAGTCACCCTGCTTTGCAAAGAACACTTCAACTTATTCTTCCTATATAATTGTGATTTCATAACTGTTAACCAATCTATCTCCATTTTGCCCTCCCCACTTCTTCCTCACTGTTTGGTAACCACTATTCTACTCTACTTCTCTATTAACTTTTTTTTTTTAAGATTTCACATATGAGAGAGATCATGCGGTATTTGCTTTCCGTGTCTGGCTTATTTCACTTAACATTGTATCCTGCAGGGTCATCCATGTTGTTGCAACTGGCAGAATTTCATTCTTTTTTTATGGCTGAATAGTAGTTCATTGTGTGTGTGTCCATATACATATATATATATATAATTAATTTTATGTATATTATAATTACACATAAAATTATATATAATTATAGTTATAATTATATGTAATTATACATATTATAATATATATTATACGTAATATATATAATATACATAATATACGTTATGTATATTATACATAATATACGTTATGTATATTATATATGTATATATGTATTATATATGTATGTATATATATTATACGTTATATATTATATATAATATACATAATATATATGATATATAATATACATAATATATATTATATATAATATACATAATATATTATATATCATATATATTATATAATATACATAGTATATATTATATATATAATATATATTATGTATAATATACATATTATATATAATATACATAATATATATTATATATAATATACATAATATATATTATATATAATATACATAATATATATTATATATAATATACATAATATATATTATATATATTATACATAATATATATTATATATAATATACATAATATATATTATATATAATATACATAATATATATTATATATAATATATATAATATATATTATATATAATATACATAATATATATTATATATAATATACATAATATATATTGTATATATATAATTCACTTGTTTGTTTTTAGACACATAGATTGATTCCATATCTGATTATTAGAAATAGTGCTACAGTAAACATAAGAGTGCAGATATTTTTCAAACACAATGATTTCATTTCCTATGGATGTATACCCAGTAGTGGGATTGCTGGGTTATGTGATCGAATGATTGTTGTTTTGTTTTTGTTTTATTTTTTAGCGAATTTCCATAAAGTTTTGCTTAATGGTTGTACTAGTTTACAACCCCATGAACAGTGTGTAAGTGTTCCCTTTTCTCCACTTCCTTGCCAACTCTTGTTATCTTTTACCTTTTTGGTAATAGCCATTCTAATGGGTGAACTGGTATCTCATTGTGGTTTTGATTTGCATTTCCCTGATGGTTAGTGATGTTGAACATGATTTTATTATATATTCGTCTTGACCATTTCTATATTTTCTCTTGTGGCATGTCTTTTAGTTTATTTTGTCCTTTTTTTTTTTTTTTTGAGAAGGAGTCTTGCTCTGTTGCCCAAGCTGGAGTACAGTGGTGCAATCAGGGCTCACGGCAACCTCCATCTCCCTGGTTCAAGCAATTCCCCTGCCTCAGCCTGCTGAGTAGCTGGGGTTACAGGCACACGCCATCATGTTTGGCTAAATTTTTGTATTTTTAGTAGAGAAATGATTTCACCATATTGGTCAGGCTGGTCTCAAACTCCTGACCTCAGGCAATCCGCCTGCCTCAGCCTCCCAGTTTTGCCCATTTTTAAATAAGTTATTTATGTTTTTGCTGTTGAGTTGTTTAAGTTTCTTATATAATCTGGGCATTAACTCCTTAGCAGATGTATAGTTTGCAAATATTGTATCCCATTCTGTAAGTTGTTTTTTCACTCTGTTAAGTTTCCTTTGCTGTGCAGAAGCATTTTAGTTTGATGAAACCCCATTTATCTATTTTTGCTTTTGTTGCCTGTGCTTTTGACGTCTCATTTAAAAAATCCTTGTACAACCCAAAGTTATAGAGAATTTCCCACATGTTATCTTCTAGTAGTTTTTCATAGTTTTCAATCTTACCTTTAGGTCTTTAATCGCATTTGAGTTGATTTTTGTATAAGGTAAAAGATAGGGGTCTGATTTCATTATCCCACATATAGATATCCAATCTTCTCAGTACCATTTAATGAAGACACTGTCTTTACCCCTGTGTGTGCTCTTGACTCCTTTTTTGAAAATCAGTTGACTTTATGTATGAGAATTTATTTCTGAGCTGTATATTCTCTTCCGTTGGTCTGTGTGTTTGCTTTATGGCAGTGCCATGCTATTTTGCTTACTATGGCTTTGTAGTATATTTTGAAGTCAGGTAGTGTGGTGCCTCCAGCTTTGTTATTTTTGCACAGGATTGCTTTGGTTATTTGGGGTCTTTTCTGGTTTCATACAAATTTTAGGGTATTTTTTTCTATTTCTGTGAAGAATTTCATTGTTATTTTGATAGGGATTGCATTGAATCTGTAGGACATTTTGTTAGTATGGTCATTTCAATAGTATCAATTCTTCCATTCCATGAGTATATAGTGTCCATTTTTTGTGTATTGTAAATTTTTCCATCAGTGTGTTATAGTTTTCATTGAAGAGATCTTTCACGACCTTGATTAAATTTATCTGCAGATTTCTTGGTAGCTATTGTAAATGGAATTCCTTTCTTGATGACTTTTTCAGATAGTTCACTATTAGTGTATAGAAACACCACTGCATTTTCTGTGTTGATTTTGTATACTACAACTTTACTGAATTTATTTATGATTTCTAGTAGTTTTTGGTCAAGTCTTTAGGGTTCTCACTCTATATAAGTATATATAGAAAGAACCCTAAAGAGAGAGAGATCATATATATCTATATGATCATATATATAGATGTATACATATGTATGTGAGATCACATTTTCTACAAACAGAAACAATCTGACTTCCTTCTTTCCAGTTTGGATCCCTCTTATTTATTTCTTTTGTCTAATTGCTCTGGCTCTGACCTCCAGTACTATGCTAAATAGAAGTGGTAGAAGTTGACATCCTTGTCTTCCTCCATATCATAGAGGAAAAGCATTTAACTATTCACCATAAATAAGATGTTAGCTGTGGGTTTGTCACCTATGGCCTTTACTGCGTTGAGGTACACTCCTATACCTACTTTCTTGACAGTTTTTATCATAAACGAATGTTGACTTTTGTCAAGTGTTCTTTTTGCATCTGTTGAAATGATCACATGGTTTTTGTTTTTCTTTCTATTGTGGTGGTGTATCATATTTACTGATTTGTGCATGTTAAGCCATCCTTTCATCCCTGGGATGAATCCCACTTGATTATAGTGAATACTCTTTTTAGTGTGCTGTCGAAGTCAGTTCACTTGTATCTTGTTGAGAATTTTTGTATCTATGTTCTTCAGGAATATTGGCCTGTTATTTTCATTTTGTGCATGTCTTTGTCTGGTTTTAGAATCAGGATATTGCGAGCCTCATAAGATGAGTATGGAAGTATTCCTTCCTCATTACTTTTGTGGAAAAGTTTGTGGAGAATTGGTAGTTATTCTTTAACTGTTTGGTAGAATTCAGCAGTGAAGACATCAGGTCCTGGGTGTTGGTTGTTGTTGTTGTTTTGATGGAAGATGTTTTATTATTGATTCAATTTCCAAACTCATTATTGATGTGTTCAGATGTTATATTTCCTCACAATTTAATCTGGGTAGTTGTATGTGTGCAGAAATTTATTCATTTTATTCTACATTATCAACTTTGTTGGCATATAGTTATGAGTAATGTCTTACAATCCCTTATATTTCTGTGGTGTATCAGTTGTAATGTCTCCTTTTTCATCTTTTATTTATTTGAATTTTCTCTCTTTTTGTCTTAGTTTAGCTAAAGGTTTGTCAGTTTTACCTTTACACTTTGTCTTATTTATCTTTTGAAATATTTTTTAGTGTCTGTTTCCTTTATATCTGCTGTGAGCTTTATTATTTCCTTCCTTCTACCAATTTTGGGTTTAGTTTGTTTTTGATGTTCTAGTTACTTGAAGTGTATAATTTTGCTTTGTGATTTGAAAATCTTTCTTCATTTTTGGTGTAGGCTTTTATTGCTATAAATTTCCCTCTTAGAACTGCTTTTGCTACGTTCCATAGGTTTGGGTATGTTGGATTTTCATTCTTACTTGTCTCAGCGACTTTTGAAATTTTCCTATTAATGTCTTAATGAGACCTATTGATTTCTTGGGTGCATGCTATTTAATTTCCATGTTTTCATAAAATTTCCAAGGGCTTTCCTGTTGTTGATTTCTGGCTTTATATCACTGTAATCAGAAAAGATACTTCATATGATATCTGTCTTCTTAAGTTTGTTAAGACTTATTATGTGTCATAATGTATGATTGGTCCTAGAGAATGTTTGGTGTACAGTTGAGAATAATTTGTATTCTGCAGCTGTTGGATGATGTATTAGTCTGTTTTCATACTGCTGATAAAGACATACCCGAGACTGGGTAATTTACAGAGAAAAAGAGGTTTAGTGGACTCATAGTTCCACGTGGCTGGGGAGGTCTCCCAATCATGATGGAAGGCGAAAGGCACATCTTACATGGTAGCAAACAAAATAGAATTGAGAACCAAGTGAAAGGGTTCCCCCTTATAAAACCATCAGATCTTGTTAGACGTATTCACTACCACAAGAACAGTATGGGGGAAACCGCCCCCATGATTCAATTATCTCCCACTGGTTCCCTCCCACAACATGTATGAATTATGGGAGCTATAATCAAGATGAGATTTGGGTGGGGATATACAGCCAAACCATATCAGGTGAGATCTTCTTTACCTGCTAGGTCCATTTGGTCTATGGTATAGTTTGAGTCTGTCATTTTTTGGTTGATTTTCTCTTCATATAATCTGTCCATTTTTAAAGTGGAGTGTTGAAATTTCCTACTAATATTGTATTGCAGTCTATCTCTACCTTTAAATCTAATATTTGCTTTACATATCTGGTTGTTCTGGTGTTGGGTACATATATAGTTACACCTAAGTAACATATATGTTACGTCCTCTTATTGAATTGGACCTTTTATCATTTCTTTATACAGTGACATTCTTTTTTTATATAGTTCTTTTATTTAAAGCCTTTTAAAATATGACATGACTGTGGCTACTCCTGCTTGCTTTTCATTTGTTTGCATAAAATATATTTTTCCATCTCTTCACTTTCAGTCTATTTGTCTTTAATAGTGAGGTAAGTATCATGTAGGCAGCACATAGGTGGCTTTTGCTGTCTGAATCCATTCATCCACTTTATATCTTTTAAGTAGAGTTTAATCCACTTCTATTCAAGTTTATTATTGATAAATTAGGACTTCCTTCTACCATTTCATTACTTGTTTTTTAGATTACTTGTTCACTTCTTCCTTTCTTATTGTTCATCTCTCTAGTTTGGTGGTTTTCTGTGGTGCTAAGCTTTGTTTCTTTTCCCTTTTTTGGGGTGTGTGTGTGTATCTGCTGTAATTTATTTCTTTCTGGTAAGTGAAACTAACATACAGAGTCCTGTATTTGTAACAGACTATTTTACACTGATAACAACTTAACATCTGTCACATAAAAATACTCTTGACTTCTCCCCCTCACACACACAATTTATACTTTTGTTACCTTACATTGCATCTTTATGAATGGTAGACTCAATGGAACATAGGATCTATGTCACAACTAAATCAACTATTTAATGGCAGCATTAAAGCAGCCCAAAGAATGTGAAAAACTGGTGTGGGTGTATTTAACTTTTTAAAAACTATGTTTCATAATGTTTTCATTAAAAAGTCTTTATCAGTTTGCTAATGCCTAATTTTTACAACCAGCCACCATAGATTTTACAGGATAAATATATTATTTCAGTGGTAATTGAAGCAGAATTTTTGTTGCTCTTCTTACCCTTAGAGATTGTGTATTATCCTCAGACGTAATTCTTTGATTTTTTTTCTTTTCATGTTGTTACACATAGTTACCAACAGTCAACGTGAGAATAACCTTTGAATATTTTCAAGCATTAAGATTTGTTTATACAGCTGCACAATTAGACAACAAACACTCTTGGGTCTTTACCTCTCAGCATTCCCCTGATTATTAACTTAAAGGTATGATGGGAAAAGTATCAATTTTTCTTGGTCACCTAGATTTAGAAATATGTAATAACTATAAGCTTGGGTCTGCTTCTTCAGAAGCCTAGGAAGTGGAGTGATGGTTCTCTGAAGAGGCTGGAAACAAAGTATGTGTTTCCAGAAGGCTTAATAGAATATGTTGAGACATAGGCCATTAACACAAAAGTGAAAGAAATGCAAAAAATGTATGAAAGTAAGGATTTGAGAAGGGAAATTTTATTTTTAAGTCTAAGATTCCTATGAATTATATGAAAGTAAATGTCCTATCCCTAAAATTAGCCAAAGGAAGCACTTCACTTATCAATGTGATGTGACTTTTCATACTCTTATCTAAAGATATCCTAAACTAAGATCCAGTTTTCTAAGAAAAGACCTTTTACTCATGCTTTAAAGCATGTTAGATGATTCCTACCACATCACATCATGTTGTTTACATGTATGATTTAAACTGCATTTATTCTTCAACTCACTGGTTCCTTAGGCTTCTTATCTTTCCTTGCACGCTTAGATAATTTTATGTAAAATTGATTTTTAGAAGTTTAGTTGCTGGGCGTAATGGCTGTCACCTGTAAACCCAGTAGTTTGGGAATTCAAGGCAGGTGGATTTCTTGAGTCTTGGAGTTTGAGGCCTGCCTGGGAAAGATGACAAACCCCATTTGTACAAAAATAAAAATATTAGCTGGATATGGTGGCACATGCCTGTGGTCCCAGCTACCCCAAGTCTGAGGTGGGTGGATGGCTTGAGTCCGAGAGGCAGAGGTGTGAGCCAAGATCATGCCCTGCTCTTCACCCTGGGCAACGAAGCCAGACACTGTTTCAAAAAAAAAAAATCTAGTGAGATTAGATTTCTATTTCTATGTGATTAAAAATTAGGAGAACTTCAAGGCTAATGAATATTAAAAAATGGCCATTGCTACTTGCATGTTCTATGAAGCCAGCATACACAGCAACGTGCTACCTAAAAACCAAGCTATTTAATATGTAGCTTAGATTTCAGATTTGATTGTCTTTGAGGTTTCATTATTGCAGAGATCAATTGCCAGACCAAATACAGACTAATTATGTACTTGGTCTTTTTTCATATGAAACTTCCCAGCCTCGGGTATAAATTAAGAGCAAATACGGATGTTTATACCGATAGCGGTGTAGATATTTCAATGTTTATACAGTTAGCGGTGTAGATATTTCCATGTCTATACAGATAGCGGTGTGGACATTTCCATGTTTATACAGATAGTGGTGTAGATATTTCCATGTTTATAGAGATAGCGGTATAGATATTTCCATTTTTATACAGATAGCAGTGCAGATATTTGCATGTATATACAGATAGCGGTGTAGATATTTCCATGTTTATACAGATGGCAGTGTAGATATTTCCATGTTTATAGAGATGGCGGTGTAGATATTTCCATGTTCCTACAGAGGGTGGTGTAGGTATTTCCATGTTCGTACAGATGGCGGTGAAGATATTTGCATGTTCATACAGATGTATGTGTACATATTTCCATGATAATACAGATGGTGGTGTAGATATTTCCATGTTCATACAGATTTTGCGGTAGATATTTCCAAGTTCATACAGATGGCGGTGTAGATATTTCCATGTTCATACAGATGGCGGTGTAGATATTTCAATGTTTATAGAGATTGCGGTGAAGATATTTCCATGTTTATACAGATGGCCGTGTAGATATTCCCAGTTTTATTCAGATGGCGGTGTAAATATTTCCATTTTATACAGATAGCGGTGTAGATATTTGCATGTTCATAAAAATAGCGGTGTAGATATTTCCATGTTCATACAGATGGCGGTGTAGATATTTCCATGTTCATCCAGATGTCTGTGTAGATATTTCCATGTTCATAGAGATGGCGGTGTACATATTTCCATGTTCATACAAATGGCGGTGTAGAGATTTCCATGTTCATAGAGATGGCGGTGTAGATATTTCCATGTTTATACGGATAGCAGTGTAGTTATTGCCATGTTTATAGAGATAGCAGTATATATATTTCCACTGATATACAGATAGCTGTGTAGATATTTGCATATTCATACAGATAGTGGTGTAAATAGTTACATGTTCATACAGATAGCGGTGTAGATATTTCCATGTTCATACAGATGGCGGTGTAGATATTTCCATGTTTATAGAGATGGCAGTCTAGATATTTCCAAGTTTATAGAGACAGTGGTGTAGTTATTTCCAAGTTTATAGAGAGAGCGGTGAAGATATTTCCATGTTCATACAGATGGCGATGTAGATATTTCCATGTTCATACAAATGGCGGTGTAGATATTTCCATGTTCATAGAGATGGCGGTGTAGATATTTCCATGTTTATACGGATAGCAGTGTAGTTATTGCCATGTTTATAGAGATAGCAGTATATATATTTCCATTGATATACAGATAGCTGTGTAGATATTTGCATATTCATACAGATAGTGGTGTAGATAGTTCCATATTCATACAGATAGCGGTGTAGATATTTCCATGTTCATACAGATGGCGGTGTAGATATTTCCATGTTTATAGAGATGGCGGTTTAGATATTTCCATGTTTATACAGAGGGCGGTTTAGATATTTCCATGTTTACAGATATAGCGGTTTAGATACTTTCATGTTGATACACATAGCGGTGTAGAGATTTCCAAGTTTATAGAGATAGCGGAGTAGATATTTCCAAGCTTATAGTGATAGCGGTGTAGATATTTCCATATTTATAGAGATAGCGGTGTAGATATTTCCATGTTTATACAGATAGCGGTATAGATATTTCCATGTTTATACTGATGGCGGTGTAGATATTTCTATGTTTATAGAGATGGCATTCTAGATATTTCCATGCTTACAGAGATAGTGTTGTAGTTATTTCCAAGTTTATAGAGACAGCGGTGTAGATATTTCCAAGTTTATACAGATAGCGGTGTAGATATTTCCATGTTTACACAGATAGCAGTGTGGATATCTCCATGTTTATACAGATGGCGGTGTAGATATTTCCATGTTCATACAGATGGCGGTGTAGATATTTCCATGTTCATACAGATGTCGCTGTAGATATTTCCAAATTTATAGAGATAGCGATGTACTTATTTCCATGTTTATGGATAAAGCTGTGTAGATATTTCCATGTATATGCAGATAGCTGTGTAGATATTTCCATGTTCATACAGATAGCAGTGTAGATAATTCCACCTTTATAGAGATGGCGGTGTTGATATTTCTACGTTCATTCAGATGGCGGTGTAGATATTAATATGTTTATAGAGATGGCCGTGTGGATATTTCCATGTTTATACAGATGGCGGTGTAGATATTTCTATGTTTATAGATTAGGCGGTGTAGATATTTCCATGTTTATACAGAAAGCGGTGTAGATATTTCCATGTTTACACAGACAGCGGTGTAGACCTTTCCATGTTTACACAGATATCGTTGTAGATATTTACATGTTTATAGAGATAGCGGTGTAGTTATTTCCATGTTTATACAGATAGCGCTGAAGGTATTTCCATGTTTACACAGATAGCAGTGTGGATATTTCCATGTTTATACACATAGCGGTGTAGATATTTCCATCTTAATACAGATGATGGTGTAGATATTTCCATGGTCCTACAGATGGCGGTGTAGATATTTCCATGTTCATACAGATGGTGGTGTAAATATTTTGAAGTTTATAGAGATAGCGGTGTAGTTATTTCCATGTTTTTAGAGAAAGCTGTGTAGATATTTCCGTGTATATGCAGATAGCTGTGTATATATTTCCATGTTCATCCAGATGCCGTGTAGACATATCCATGTTCATACAGATGGCGGTGAATATATTTCCATGTTCATACAGATGGCGGTGTAGATATTTCCTTGTTCATACACATGGAGGTGTAGATAATTCCATGTTCTTAGAGATGGCGGTGTAGATATTTCCATGTTCATACAGATGTCGGTGTAGATATTTCCATGTTCATAGAGATGGCGGTGTAGATATTTCCATGTTTATACAGATAGCGGTGTAGATATATCCATGTTTATACAGATAGCAGTATAGATATTTCCATGTTTATACAGATGACGGTGTACATATTTCTATGTTTTTAGAGACGGCGGTCTAGATATTTAAATGTTTACAGAGATAGTGTTGTAGTTATTTCCAAGTTTATAGAGATAGCGGTGTAGATATTTCCATGTTTATATGGATAGCGGTGTAGATATTTCCATGTTTATACAGATAGCGGTGTAGATATTTACATGTTTATAGAGATGGCGGTCTAGATATTTTCTTGTTTATACAGATAGCGTTGCAGATATTTCCATGTTTACAGAGATAGCGGTGTAGATATTTCCAATTTTATAGAGATAGCGGTGTAGATATTTCCAATTTTATAGAGATAGCGGTGTAGATGTTTCCAATTTTATACAGATAGAAGTGTAGATATTTCCATGTCCATACAGATAGCGGTGTAGATATTTCCACGTTTATAGAGATGGCGGTGTACATATTTCCCTGTTCATACAGAGGGCGTTGTAGACATTTCCATGTTTATAGAGATGGAGGTGTAGATATTTCCATGTTTATACAGATGGTGGTGCAGGTATTTCCATGTTTATAGAGATGGCGGTGTAGATATTTCCATGTTTATACAGACAGCGGTGTAGATATTTCCATGTTTACAAAGATAGCGGTGTGGATATCTCCATGTTTCTACAGATAGCGGTGTAGATATTTCCATGTTTATACAGATAGCGGTGTAGATATTCCATCTTAATACAGATTTCGGTGTAGATATTTCCATGTTCCTACAGATGGCGCTGTAGATATTTCCATGTTCATACAGATGGCGCTGTAGATATTTCCAAGTTTATAGAGATAGCGGTGTAGTTATTTCCATGTTTATAGATAAAGCTGTGTAGATATTTCCATGTACATGCAGATAGCTGTGTAGATATTTCTATGTTCATACAGATAGCAGTGTAGATAATTCCACCTTTATAGAGATGGCGGTGTTGATATTTCTACGTTCATTCAGATGGCGGTGTAGATATTAATATGTTTATAGAGATGGCCGTGTGGATATTTCCATGTTTATACAGATGGCGGTGTAGATATTTCTATGTTTATAGATTAGGTGGTGTAGATATTTCCATGTTTATACAGAAAGCGGTGTAGATATTTCCATGTTTACACAGACAGCGGTGTGGACCTTTCCATGTTTACACAGATATCGTTGTAGATATTTACATGTTTATAGAGATAGCGGTGTAGTTATTTCCATGTATATGCAGATAGCGCTGAAGGTATTTCCATGTTTACACAGATAGCAGTGTGGATATTTCCATGTTTATAAACATAGCGGTGTAGATATTTCCATCTTAATACAGATGGTGGTGTAGATATTTCCATGGTCCTACAGATGGCGGTGTAGATATTTCCATGTTCATACAGATGGTGGTGTAAATATTTTGAAGTTTATAGAGATAGCGGTGTAGTTATTTCCATGTTTTTAGAGAAAGCTGTGTAGATATTTCCGTGTATATGCAGATAGCTGTGTATATATTTCCATGTTCATCCAGATGCCGTGTAGACATATCCATGTTCATACAGATGGCGGTGAATATATTTCCATGTTCATACAGATGGCGGTGTAGATATTTCCTTGTTCATACACATGGAGGTGTAGATAATTCCATGTTCTTAGAGATGGCGGTGTAGATATTTCCATGTTCATACAGATGTCGGTGTAGATATTTCCATGTTCATAGAGATGGCGGTGTAGATATTTCCATGTTTATACAGATAGCGGTGTAGATATATCCATGTTTATACAGATAGCAGTATAGATATTTCCATGTTTATACAGATGACGGTGTACATATTTCTATGTTTTTAGAGACGACGGTCTAGATATTTAAATGTTTACAGAGATAGTGTTGTAGTTATTTCCAAGTTTATAGAGATAGCGGTGTAGATATTTCCATGTTTATACGGATAGCGGTGTAGATATTTCCATGTTTATACAGATAGCGGTGTAGATATTTACATGTTTATAGAGATGGCGGTCTAGATATTTTCTTGTTTATACAGATAGCGTTGCAGATATTTCCATGTTTACAGAGATCGCGGTGTAGATATTTCCAATTTTATAGAGATAGCGGTGTAGATGTTTCCAATTTTATACAGATAGAAGGGTAGATATTTCCATGTCCATACAGATAGCGGTGTAGATATTTCCACGTTTATAGAGATGGCGGTGTACATATTTCCCTGTTCATACAGAGGGCGTTGTAGACATTTCCATGTTTATAGAGATGGAGGTGTAGATATTTCCATGTTTATACAGATGGTGGTGCAGGTATTTCCATGTTTATAGAGATGGCGGTGTAGATATTTCCATGTTTATACAGACAGCGGTGTAGATATTTCCATGTTTACAAAGATAGCGGTGTGGATATCTCCATGTTTCTACAGATAGCGGTGTAGGTATTTCCATGTTTATACAGATAGCGGTGTAGATATTCCATCTTAATACAGATTTTGGTGTAGATATTTCCATGTTCCTACAGATGGCGCTGTAGATATTTCCATGTTCATACAGATGGCGCTGTAGATATTTCCAAGTTTATAGAGATAGCGGTGTAGTTATTTCCATGTTTATAGATAAAGCTGTGTAGATATTTCCATGTACATGCAGATAGCTGTGTAGATATTTCCATGTTCATACAGATAGCAGTGTAGATAATTCCACCTTTATAGAGATGGCGGTGTAGATATTTCTACATTCATTCAGATTGTGGTGTACGTATTAATATGTTTATAGAGATGGTGGTTTGGATATTTCCATGTTTACACAGATGGCGCTGTAGATATTTCTATGTTTATAGAGAAGTCGGTGTAGATATTTCCATGTCTATACAGAAAGCGGTGTAGATATTTCCATGTTTACACAGACAGCGGTGTAGGCCTTTCCATGTTTACACAGATATCGTTGTAGATATTTACGTGTTTATAGAGACAGTGGTGTAATTATATCCATGTTTATACAGATAGCGCTGAAGATATTTCCATGTTTACACAGATGGCAGTGTGGATATTTCCATGTTTATACACATAGCGGTGTAGATATTTCCATCTTAATACAGATGGTGGTGTAGATATTTCCATGTTCCTAGAGATGGCGGTGTAGATATTTCCATGTTCATACAGATGGTGGTGTAGACATTTCCATGTTTAGTCATATAGCATTGTAGATATTTACATGTTTATATAGATAGCGGTGTAGTTATTTCCATGTTTATACAGATAGCGGTGAAGATATTTCCATGTTTACACAGATAGCGGTGTGGATATTTCCATCTTTATACAGATAGCGGTGTAGATATTTCCATGTTTATACTGATAGCGGTGCAGATATTTCCATGTTTATACAGATAGCGGTGAAGATATTTCCATGTTTATACAGGTAGCGATGTAGATATTTTGAAGTTTATAGAGATAGCGGTGTAAATATTTCCATGTTTATACAGATAGCGGTGTAGATATTTCCATCTTAATACAGATGGCGTTGTAGATATTTCCTTGTTCATACAGATGGCGGTGCAGGTATTCCCATGTTCATACAGATGGAGGTGAAGATATTTCCATGTTTATAGCGATGGCGGTATAGATATTTCCATGCTTATTCAGATAGCGGTGTAGATATTTCCATCTTTATAGAGATAGCGGTGTAGATATTTCCACGTTTATACAGATGTCGGTGTAGATATTTCCATGTTTATAGAGATGGCGGTGTAGTTACTTCTACGTTTATACAGTTGGCGGTGTAGATGCTTCCTTCTTTATATACATAGCCGTGTAGATATCTCCATGTTCATACAGATGGCGTTTTAGATATTTCCATCTTTATAGAGATGGCTGTATAGGTATTTCCATGTTTATAGAGATGGCGGTGTAGATATTTTCATTTTCCTACAGATGGCAGTGTAGATATTTCCATGTTTATAGATATGGCGGTGTAGATATTTCCACGTTTATAGAGATAGTGGTGTAGTTATTTCCAAGTTTATAGAGATAGCGGTGTAGATATTTCCATGTTTATACAGATAGCGGTGTAGTTATTTCCATGTTTATTCACAGAACAGAGTAGATATTTACATGTTTGTAGAAATGGCGGTCTAGAAATTTCGTTGTTCATACAGATAGCGGTGTAGATATTTCCATACTTATAGACATAGCAGTGTACATATTTCCATTTTTATACTAATAGCAGTGTGAATATTTCCAAGTTCATACAGACAGCGGTGTAGATATTTCCACCTTTATAGATATGGCGGTGTAGATATTTCCATGTTCATATGGTTGGCAGTGTAGATATTTCCATGTTTATACAGATGGCGGTGTAGATATTTCCATGTTTATACAGATGGCGGTGTAAGTATTTCCATGTTTACACTGATAGCGGTGTAGGTATTTCCAAGTTTACACAGATAGCGGTGTAGACATTTCCATCTTTACACAGATAGCGTTGTAAATATTTACATGTTCATAGAGATAGTGGCGTAGTTATTTCCATGTTTATACAGAGAGTGGTGAAGATATTTCCAGGTTTACACAGCTAGCGGTGCGGATATTTCCATGTTTATGCAAATAGCAGTGTAGTTATTTCCATGTTTATAGAGATAACAGTGTAGATATTTCCATTGATATACAGATAGCGGTGTAGATATTTCCATGTTCATACAGATAGCGGTGTAGATATTTCCATGTTCATACAGTTAGCGGTGTAGATATTTCCATGTTCATACAGATGGCGGTATAGATATTTACATGTTCATACAGATGGCGGTGTAGATATTTCCATGTTCATACAGATGGCGGTGTAGATATTTCCATGTTCATACAGATAGCGGTGTAGTTATTTCCATGTTGATAACAATAGCGGTGTAGATATTTCCATGTTCATACAGTTAGTGGTGTAGATATTTCCATGTTCATACAGATGGCGGTGTAGATATTTACATGTTCATACAGATGGCGGTGTAGATATTTCCATGTTCGTACGGATGGCAGTGTAGATATTTCCATGTTCATACAGGTGACGGTGTAGATATTTCCATGTTTATACAGATAGCAGTGTAGTTATTTCCATGTTTATAGAGATAGCAGTGTGGATATTTCCATTGATATACAGATAGCTGTGTAGGTATTTGCATGTTCATACAGATAGCGGTGTAGATATTTCCATGTTCATACAGATAGTGGTGTAGATATTTCCATGTTCATACAGATAGCGGTGTAGATATTTCCATGTTCATACAGATAACGGTGTAGATATTTCCATGTTCATACAGATAGCGGTGTAGATATTTCCATGTTCATACAGTTAGCGGTGTAGATATTTCCATGTTCATAGAGATAACGGTGTAGATATTTCCATGTTCATACAGATAGCGGTGAAGATATTTCCATGTTCATACAGTTAGCGGTGTAGATATTTCCATGTTCATACAGATGGCGGTGTAGATATTTCCATGTTCATACAGATGGCGGTGTAGATATTTCCATGTTCATAGAGATGGCGGTGTAGATATTTCCATGTTTATGCAGATAGCGGTATAGATATTTCCATGTTTATACAGATGGTGGTATAGATATTTCCATGTTTATAGAGATGGCCGTCTAGATATTTCCATGTTTACAGAGATAGTGGTGTAGTTATTTCCAAGTTTATAGAGACAGCGTTGTAGATATTTCCATGTTTATACAGATAGCGGTGTAGATATTTCCATGTTTATACAGATAGCAGTGCAGATATTTCCATGTTTATAGAGATAGTGGTGTAGATAATTTCAATTTATACCGAGAGCAGTGTAGATATTTCCAAGTTCATACAGATAGCAGTGTAGATATTTCCACGTTTTTAGAGATGGCGGTGTAGATATTTCCATGCTCATGCAGATGGCGGTGTAGATATTTCCATGTTCATACAAATGGCGGTGTAGGTATTTCCATGTTCATAGAGATGGCGGTGTAGATATTTCCATGTTCATACAAATGGCGGTGTAGATATTTCCATGTTCATAGAGATGGCGGTGTAGATATTTCCATGTTTATACAGATAGCAGTGTAGTTATTTCCATGTTTATAGAGATAGCAGTGTAGATATTTCCATTGATATACAGATAGCTGTGTAGATATTTGCATGTTCATACAGATAGCAGTGTAGATATTTCCATGTTTATACAGATAGCGGTGTAGATATTTCCATGTTCATACAGATAGCGGTGTAGATATTTCCATGTTCATACAGTTAGCGGTGTAGATATTTCCATGTTCTTACGGATGGCAGTGTAGATATTTAGATGTTCATACAGATGGCGGTGTAGATATTTAAATGTTCATACAGATGGCGGTGTAGATATTTCCATGTTCATACAGATCGTGGTGTAGATATTTCCATGTTCATACAGATTGCGGTGTAGATATTTCCATGTTCATACAGTTAGCGGTGTAGATATTTCCATGTTCATACAGATGGCGGTGCAGATATTTACATGTTCATACAGATGGCGGTGTAGTTATTTCCATGTTCATACGGATGGCAGTGTAGATATTTCCATGTTCGTACAGGTGGCGGTGTAGATATTTCCATGTTTATACAGATAGCAGTGTAGTTATTTCCATGTTTATAGAGATAGTATTGTAGATATATCCATTGCTATACAGATAGCTGTGTAGATATTTGCATGTTCATACAGACAGCGGTGCAGATATTTCCATGTTCGTACAGATAGCGGTGTAGATATTTCCATGTTCATACAGATAGCAGTGTAGTTATTTCCATGTTCATACAAATAATGGTGTAGATATTTCCATGTTCATACAGATAGCGGTGTAGATATTTCCATGTTCATACAGTTAGCGGTGAAGATATTTCCATGTTCATACAGATGGCGGTGTAGATATTTACATGTTCATACAGATGGCGGTATAGATATTTCCATGTTCGTACAGATGGCGGTGTAGATATTTCCATGTTCATAGAGATGGCGGTGTAGATATTTCCATGTTTATGCAGATAGCGGTATAGATATTTCCATGTTTATACAGATGGTGGTGTAGATATTTCCATGTTTATAGAGATGGCGGTCCAGATATTTCCATGTTTACAGAGATAGTGGTCTAGTTATTTCCAAGTTTATAGAGACAGCGTTGTAGATATTTCCATGTTTATACAGATAGCGTTGTAGATATTTCCATGTTTATACAGATAGCAGTGTAGATATTTCCATGTTAATACTGATAGCAGTGTGGATATTTCCATGTTTATACACATAGCGGTGTAGACATTTCCATCTTAATACAGATGGTGGTGTAGATATTTCCATGGTCCTACAGATGGCGGTGTAGATATTTCCATGTTCATACAGATGGTGGTGTAAATATTTTGAAGTTTATAGAGATAGCGGTGTAGTTCTTTCCATGTTTATAGAGAAAGCTGTGTAGATATTTCCGTGTATATGCAGATAGCTGTGTAGATATTTCCATGTTCATCCAGATGCCGTGTAGATATATCCATGTTCATACAGATGGCGGTGAAGATATTTCCATGTTCATACAGATGGCGGTGTAGATATTTCCATGTTCATACACATGGAGGTGTAGATAATTCCATGTTCTTAGAGATGGCGGTGTAGATATTTCCATGTTCATACAAATGGCGGTGTAGATATTTCCATGTTCATACAGATGGCGGTGTAGATATTTCCATGTTCATACAGATGGCGGTGTAGATATTTCCATGTTCATAGAGATGGCGGTGTAGATATTTCCATGTTTATGCAGATAGCGGTATAGATATTTCCATGTTTATACAGATGGTGGTATAGATATTTCCATGTTTATAGAGATGGCGGTCTAGATATTTCCATGTTTACAGAGATAGTGGTGTAGTTATTTCCAAGTTTATAGAGACAGCGTTGTAGATATTTCCATGTTTATACAGATAGCGGTGTAGATATTTCCATGTTTATACAGATAGCAGTGCAGATATTTCCATGTTTATAGAGATAGTGGTGTAGATAATTTCAATTTATACCGAGAGCAGTGTAGATATTTCCAAGTTAATACAGATAGCGGTGTAGATATTTCCACGTTTTTAGAGATGACGGTGTAGATATTTCCAAGCTCATGCAGATGGCGGTGTAGATATTTCCATGTTCATACAAATGGCGGTGTAGGTATTTCCATGTTCATAGAGATGGCGGTGTAGATATTTCCATGTTCATACAAATGGCGGTGTAGATATTTCCATGTTCATAGAGATGGCGGTGTAGATATTTCCATGTTTATACAGATAGCAGTGTAGTTATTTCCATGTTTATAGAGATAGCAGTGTAGATATTTCCATTGATATACAGATAGCTGTGTAGATATTTGCATGTTCATACAGATAGCAGTGTAGATATTTCCATGTTTATACAGATAGCGGTGTAGATATTTCCATGTTCATACAGATAGCGGTGTAGATATTTCCATGTTCATACAGTTAGCGGTGTAGATATTTCCATGTTCTTACGGATGGCAGTGTAGATATTTAGATGTTCATACAGATGGCGGTGTAGATATTTAAATGTTCATACAGATGGCGGTGTAGATATTTCCATGTTCATACAGATGGTGGTGTAGATATTTCCATGTTCATACAGATTGCGGTGTAGATATTTCCATGTTCATACAGTTAGCGGTGTAGATATTTCCATGTTCATACAGATGGCGGTGCAGATATTTACATGTTCATACAGATGGCGGTGTAGTTATTTCCATGTTCATACGGATGGCAGTGTAGATATTTCCATGTTCGTACAGGTGGCGGTGTAGATATTTCCATGTTTATACAGATAGCAGTGTAGTTATTTCCATGTTTATAGAGATAGTATTGTAGATATATCCATTGCTATACAGATAGCTGTGTAGATATTTGAATGTTAATACAGATAGCGGTGCAGATATTTCCATGTTCGTACAGATAGCGGTGTAGATATTTCCATATTCATACAGATAGCAGTGTAGTTATTTCCATGTTCATACAGATAATGGTGTAGATATTTCCATGTTCATACAGATAGCGGTGTAGATATTTCCATGTTCATACAGTTAGCGGTGAAGATATTTCCATGTTCATACAGATGGCGGTGTAGATATTTACATGTTCATAGAGATGGCGGTATAGATATTTCCATGTTCGTACAGATGGCGGTGTAGATATTTCCATGTTCATAGAGATGGCGGTGTAGATATTTCCATGTTTATGCAGATAGCGGTATAGATATTTCCATGTTTATACAGATGGTGGTGTAGATATTTCCATGTTTATAGAGATGGCGGTCTAGATATTTCCAAGTTTATAGAGATAGTGGTGTAGTTATTTCCAAGTTTATAGAGAGAGCGGTGAAGATATTTCCATGTTCATACAGATGGCGATATAGATATTTCCATGTTCATACAGATGGCGGTGTAGATATTTACAGGTTCGTAGAGATGGCGGTGTAGATATTTCCATGTTTATGCAGATAGCGGTATAGATATTTCCATGTTTATACAGATGGTGGTGTAGATATTTCCATGTTTATACAGATGGCGGTCTAGATATTTCCATGTTTATAGAGATAGTGGTGTAGTTATTTCCAATTTTATAGAGACAGCGTTGTAGATATTTCCATGTTTATACAGATAGCGGTGAAGATATTTCCATGTTTATACAGATAGCGGTGTAGATATTTCCATGCTTATAGAGATAGTTTTGTAGATAATTCCAATTTTATACAGATAGCAGTGTAGATATTTCCAAGTTCATATAGATAGCGGTGTAGATATTTCCACGTTTATAGAGATGCCGGTGTAGATATTTCCATGTTCATACAGATGGCGGTGTAGATATTTCCATGTTTATTGAGATGGCGGTGTAGATATTTTCATGTTTACACAGATGGCGGTGTAGATATTTCCATGTTTACACAGATAGCTGTGTAGACATTTCCATGTTTAAACAGATAGCGGTGTGGATATTTCCATGTTTATGCAGATAGCGGTGTAGATATTTCCATGTTTATACAGATAGCGGTGCGGATATTTTCATGTTTATACAGATAGTGGTGCAGATATTTCCATGTTTATAGAGTTAGCGGTGTAGATATTTCCCTCTTAATACAGATGGCGGTGTAGATATGTCCATGTTCGTACAGATGGTGGTGCAGATATTTCCATGTTCATACAGTTAGCGGTGTAGATATTTCCATGTTCATACAGAGGGCTGTGTAGATATTTACATGTTCATACAGATGGCGGTGTAGTTATTTCCATGTTCGTATGGATGGCAGTGTAGATATTTCCAGGTTCATACAGGTGGCGGTGTAGATATTTCCATGTTTATACAGATAGCAGTGTAGTTATTTCCATGTTTATAGAGATAGCAGTGTAGATATTTCCATTGATATACAGATAGCTGTGTAGATATTTGCATGTTCATACAGATACCGGTGTAGATATTTCCATGTTCATACAGTTAGCGGTGTAGATATTTCCAT
Organism: Gorilla gorilla gorilla; assembly: GCF_029281585.2. NCBI lineage: Eukaryota > Metazoa > Chordata > Mammalia > Primates > Hominidae > Gorilla > Gorilla gorilla. The sequence continues at coordinate 10,480,067 of NC_073235.2, read as the reverse complement.
GTTCATACAGTGGGCGGTGTAGATATTTACATGTTTACACAGATGGCGGTGTAGATATTTCCATGTTTACACAGAAAGCGGTGTAGAAATTTCCATGTTTACACAGATAGCGGTGTGGATATTTCCATGTTTATGCAGATAGCGGTGTAGATATTTCCATGTTTATACAGATAGCGGTGCGGATATTTTCATGTTTATACAGATAGTGGTGCAGATATTTCCATGTTTATAGAGATAGCGGTGTAGATATTTCCATCTTAATACAGATGGCGGTGTAGATATGTCCATGTTCGTACAGATGGTGGTGCAGATATTTCCATGTTCATACAGTTAGCGGTGTAGATATTTCCATGTTCATACAGAGGGCGGTGTATTTACATGTTCATAGAGATGGCGGTGTAGATATTTCCATGTTCGTATGGATGGCAGTGTAGATATTTCCATGTTCATTCAGGGGGCGGTGTAGATATTTCCATGTTTTTACAGATAGCAGTGTAGTTATTTCCATGTTTATAGAGATAGCAGTGTAGATATTTCCATTGATATACAGATAGCTGTGTAGATATTTGCATGTTCATACAGATACCGGTGTAGATATTTCCATGTTCATACAGTTAGCGGTGTAGATATTTCCATGTTCATACAGATGGCGGTGTAGATATTTCCATGTGCGTATGGATGGCAGTGTAGATATTTCCATCTTCATACAGCTGGAGGTGTAGATATTTCCGTGTTTATACAGATAGCTGTGTAGATATTTGCATGTTCATACAGATAGCTGTGTAGATATTTGCATGTTCATACAGATAGCGGTATAGGTATTTCCATTTTCATACAGATAGCGGTGTAGATATATCCATGTTCATACAGATGGCGGTGTAGATATTTACATGTTCATACATATGGCGGTGTAGATATTTCCATGTTCGTACAGATGGTGGTGTAGATATTTCCATGTTCATAGAGATGGCGGTGTAGATATTTCCATGTTTATGGAGATAGCGGTATAGATATTTCCATGTTTATACAGATGGTGGTGTAGATATTTCCATGTTTCTAGACATGGCAGTCTAGTTATTTCCATGTTTATAGAGATAGTGGTGTAGTTATTTCCAAGTTTATAGAGACAGCATTGAAGATATTTCCATGTTTATACAGATAGCGGTGAAGATATTTCCATGTTTAAAAACACAGCGGTGTAGATATTTCCGTGTTTATATAGATAGCGGTGTAGATATTTCCATGTTTATAGAGATAGCAGTGTAGATATTTCCATTGATATACAGGTAGCTCTGTAGATATCTGCATGTTCATACAGATAGCGGTGAAGATATTTCCATGTTAATACAGATAGCGGTGTAGATATTTCCATGTTCATAGAGATGGCGGTGTAGATATTTCCATGTACATACAAATGGCGGTGTAGATATTTCCATGTTCATAGAGATGACGGTGGAGATATTTCCATGTTTATACAGATAGCAGTGTAGTTATTTCCTTGTTTGTAGAGATAGCAGTGTAGATATTTCCATTGCTATACAGATAGCTGTGTAGATATTTGCATGTTCATACAGATAGCGGTGTAGATATTTCCATGTTTATACAGGTAATGGTGTAGATATTTCCATGTTTATACAGATAGCGGTGCGGATATTTCCATGTTTATACACATAGTGGTGCGGATATTTCCATGTTTATACAGATAGCGGTGTAGATATCTCCATCTTAATACAGATGGCGGTGTAGATATTTATATGTTCATACAGATGGCCGTGCAGATATTTCCATGTTCATACAGAGGGCGGTGTAGATATTTCCATGTTCATACATATAGCGGTGTAGTTATTTCCATGTGTAAAGAGATAGCGGTGTAGATATTTCCATGTATATGCAGATAGCTGTGTAGATATCTCCATTTTCATGCAGATAGCGGTTTAGATATTTCCATGTTCAAACAGATAGCGGTGTAGATATTTCCATGTTCATACAGATAGCGGTGTAGATATTTCCATGTTTATACAGATAGCGGTGAAGATGTATGCAATTTTACACAGAGAGCGGTGAAGATATTTTCATGTTCATACAGATAGCGGTGTAGATATTTCCATGTTCATACAGATAATGGTGTAGATATTTCCATGTTCATACAGATAGCGGTGTAGATATTTCCATGTTCAAACAGATAGCGGTGTAGATATTTCCATGTTCATACAGATAGCGGTGCTTATATTTCCATGTTTATACAGGTAGCGGTGTGGGTATTTCCATGTTTATGCACATAGCGGTGTGGATATTTCCATGTTTATACAGATAGCGGTGTAGATATTTCCAGGTTTATAGAGATAGCGGTGTAGATATCTCCATCTTAATACAGATGGCGGTGTAGATATTTATATGTTCATTCAGATGGCGGTGCAAATATTTCCATGTTCATACAGATGGCGGTGTAGCTATTTCCATGTTCATACAGAGAGCGGTGTAGCTATTTCCATGTTCATGTAGATAGCGGTGTAGATATTTCCATGTTCATCCTTGTGGCTGTGTAGATATATCCATGTTCATACAGATGGCGGTGAAGATATTTCCATGTTCATACAGATAGCGGTGTAGATATTTCCATGTTCATACAGATAGTGGTGTAGATATTTCCATGTTCATACAGATAGCGGTGTAGCTATTTCCATGTTCATACAGGTAGCGGTGTAGATATTTCCATGTTCATCCAGATGGCTGTGTAGTTATATACATGTTCATACAGATGGCGGTGAAGATACTTCCATGCTCATACAGATAGCGGAGTAGATATTTCCATGTTCATACAGATAGTGGTGTAGATATTTCCATGTTCATACAGATAGACGGGCTATTTCCATGTTCATACAGATAGCTGTGCTGATATTTCCATGTTTATGCAGGTAGCGGTGTAGATATTTCCATGTTTATACAGATAGCTGTGTAGATATTTCCATGTTTATACAGATAGCGGTGTAGATATTTCCATGTTTATACAGATTGCGGTATAGATTTCTCCATCTTAATACAGATGGCGGTGTAGATATTTATATGTTCATACAGATGGCCGTGCAGATATTTCCATGTTCATACAGATGGCGGTGTAGATATTTCGATGTTCATACAGATAGCGGTGTAGTTATTTCCATGTGTAAAGAGATAGCTGTGTAGATATTTCCATGTATATGCAGATAGCTGTGAAGATATTTCCATTTTCACGCAGGAAGCGGTTTAGATATTTCCATGTTCAAACAGATAGCGGTGTAGATATTTCCATGTTCATACAGATAGCGGTGTAGGTATTTCCATGTTTATACAGATAGCGGTGAAGATGTATGCATGTTTACACAGATAGCGGTGTAGATATTTCCATGTTCATACAGATAGCGGTGTAGATATTTCCATGTTCATCCAGATGTCTGTGTAGATATATCCATGTTCATACAGATAGCTGTGTAGATATTTCCATGTTCATACAGATGGTGGTGTAGATATTTCCATGTTCATACAGATAGCGGTGTAGCTATTTCCATTTTCATACAGATAGCGGTGTAGATATTTCCATGTTCGTACAGATAGCGGTGTAGATATTTCCATGTTCATACAGATAGCGGTGCTGATATTTCCATGTTTTTACAGGTAGCGGTGCAGATATTTCCATGTTTATACAGATAGCGGTGTAGATATTTCCATGTTTATACAGATAGCGCTGTAGATATTTCCAGGTTTATACAGATAGCGGTGTAGATATCTCCATCTTAATACAGTTGGCGGTGTAGTTATTTATATGTTCATACAGATGGCGGTGCAGATATTTCCATGTTCATACAGATGGCGGTGTAGATATATGCATGTTCATATGGCGGTGTAGCTATTTCCATGTTCATGGAGATAACGGTGTAGATATTTCCATGTTCATCCAGATGGCTGTGTAGAGATATCCATGTTCATACATATGGCGGTGAAGATATTTCCATGTTCATACAGATAGCGGTGTACCTATTTTCATGTTCATTCAGATAGTGGTGTAGATATTTCCATGTTCATACAGATAGGTGGGCTGATATTTACATGTTCATACAGATAGCGGTGCTGTTATTTCCATGTATCTACAGGTAGCGGTGTAGATATTTCCAGGTTTATACAGGTAGCGGTGTAGATAATTCCATGTTTATACAGATAGCGGTGTAGATATCTCCTTCTTAATACAGATGGCGGTGTAGATACTTTTTTGTTCATACAGATGGCCGTGCAGGTATTTCCATGTTCATACAGATGGCGGTGTAGATATATCCATGTTCATACAGATAGCGGTGTAGTTATTTCCATGTGTAAAGAGATAGCTGTGTAGATATTTCCATGTATATGCAGATAGCTGTGTAGATATTTCCATTTTCATGCAGATTGCGGTTTAGATATTTCCATGTTCAAACAGACAGCGGTGTAGATATTTCCATGTTCATACAGATAGCTTTGTAGATATATCCATGTTTACACAGATAGCAGTGAAGATGTATGCATGTTTACACAGATAGCTGTGTAGATATTTCCATGTTTATACAGATAGCGGTGTAGATATTTCCATGTTCATCCAGATGGCTGTGTAGATATATCCATGTTCATAGAGATAACGGTGTAGATATTTCCATGTTCATACAGATAGCGGTGTAGATATTTCCATGTTCATACATATAGCAGTGTAGATATTTCCATGTTTGTACAGATAGCGGTGTAGATATTTCCATGTTCATACAGATAACGGTGCTGATATTTCCATGTTTATACAGGTAGCTGTGTGGATATTTCCATGTTTATACAGATAGCGGTGTGGATATTTCCTTGTTTATACAGATAGCGGTGTAGATATTTCCAGGTTTACACAGATAGCGGGGTAGATATTTGCATGTATATAGAGATAGCGGTGTAGATATTTCCATGTTTATACAGATAGCATTGTAGATATTTCCATGTTTATACAGAGAGCGGTGTAGATAATTCCATGTGTACACAGATAACGGTGTAGATATTTCCATGTTTATACAGATGGCGGTGTAGATATTTCCATACCCATACAGATGGCGGTGTAGATATTTCCATGTTTATAGATATAGAGGTGTAGGTATTTCCATGTTTACACAGACAGCGGTGTAGATATTTCAATGTTAACACAGATAGCGGTGTAGATATTTCCATGTTTATAGAGATAGCGGTGTAGATGTTTCCAAGTTTATAGAGATACCACTGTAGATATTTCCAGGTTTATACAGAGCGTAGTGTAGATATTTCCATGTTTATATAGATGGCTGTGTGGATATTTCCATGTTCTTAGAGATAGCGGTGTAGATATCTCCATGTTTACACAGATAGCGGTGTAGATATTTCCATGTTTACACAGGTAGCGGTGTAGATATTTCCATGTTCATACAGGTAGCGGTGTAGATAATTCCATGTGTATACAGATAACGGTGTAGATATTTATATATTCCTACAGATGGCTGTTTAGATATTTCCATGTTTGTACAGATAGCTGTGTAGATATTTCCATGTTTACACAGCTAGTGGTGTAGATATTTCCATGTTTACACAGATAGCAGTGTAGATATTTCCATGTTTATACAGATAGCGGTGTAGATATTTCCATGTCTATACAGATAGCGGTGTGGATATTTGCATGTTTATACAGATAGCGGTGTAGATATTTCCATGTATACACAGATAGCGGTGTAGATATTTCCATGTTTATACAGATAGCGGTGTAGATATTTCAATGTTTATAGAGTTGGCGGTGTAGATATTTTCATGTTCAAACAGATGGTGGTGTAAATATTTCCATGTTTATATCGATGGCAGTGTAGATATTTCCATGTTCATACTGATGACTATGAAGATATTTCCATGTTTATACACATAACGGTGAAGATATTTCCAAGTTTTAAGAGATGGCGGTGTAGATATTTCAATGTTTAAACAGATAGCGTTGTAGATATTTCCATATTCCTACAGAGGGCGGTGTAAATATTTTCATGTTTATAGAGATGGCGGTTTAGACATTTCCACGTTCATACAGATGGCAGTGTAGATATTTCCATGTTTATACAGATAGCGGTGTAGATATTTCCGTCTTTATACACATAATGGTGTTGATCTTTCCATGTTTTTAGAGATAGCGGTGTAGATATTTCCATGTTTACACAGATAGCGGTGTAGTTATTTCCATGTTTATACAGATGACTCTGTAGATATTTCCATGTTTACAGAGATAGTGGTGTAGATATTTCCATGTTTACAGAGATATCGGTGTAGATAATTCCATGTTTACACAGATAGCGGTGTAGATATTTGCATGTATATAGAGACAGCGTTGTAGATATTTCCATGTTTATACAGATAGCGGTGAAGATATTTCCATGTTTATACAGATAGCGGTGTAGATATTTCCATGCTTATAGAGATAGTTTTGTAGATAATTCCAATTTTATACAGATAGCAGTGTAGATATTTCCAAGTTCATATAGATAGCGGTGTAGATATTTCCACGTTTATAGAGATGCCGGTGTAGATATTTCCATGTTCATACAGATGGCGGTGTAGATATTTCCATGTTTATTGAGATGGCGGTGTAGATATTTTCATGTTTACACAGATGGCGGTGTAGATATTTCCATGTTTACACAGATAGCTGTGTAGACATTTCCATGTTTAAACAGATAGCGGTGTGGATATTTCCATGTTTATGCAGATAGCGGTGTAGATATTTCCATGTTTATACAGATAGCGGTGCGGATATTTTCATGTTTATACAGATAGTGGTGCAGATATTTCCATGTTTATAGAGTTAGCGGTGTAGATATTTCCATCTTAATACAGATGGCGGTGTAGATATGTCCATGTTCGTACAGATGGTGGTGCAGATATTTCCATGTTCATACAGTTAGCGGTGTAGATATTTCCATGTTCATACAGAGGACTGTGTAGATATTTACATGTTCATACAGATGGCGGTGTAGTTATTTCCATGTTCGTATGGATGGCAGTGTAGATATTTCCAGGTTCATACAGGTGGCGGTGTAGATATTTCCATGTTTATACAGATAGCAGTGTAGTTATTTCCATGTTTATAGAGATAGCAGTGTAGATATTTCCATTGATATACAGATAGCTGTGTAGATATTTGCATGTTCATACAGATACCGGTGTAGATATTTCCATGTTCATACAGTTAGCGGTGTAGATATTTCCATGTTCATACAGTGGGCGGTGTAGATATTTACATGTTTACACAGATGGCGGTGTAGATATTTCCATGTTTACACAGAAAGCGGTGTAGAAATTTCCATGTTTACACAGATAGCGGTGTGGATATTTCCATGTTTATGCAGATAGCGGTGTAGATATTTCCATGTTTATACAGATAGCGGTGCGGATATTTTCATGTTTATACAGATAGTGGTGCAGATATTTCCATGTTTATAGAGATAGCGGTGTAGATATTTCCATCTTAATACAGATGGCGGTGTAGATATGTCCATGTTCGTACAGATGGTGGTGCAGATATTTCCATGTTCATACAGTTAGCGGTGTAGATATTTCCATGTTCATACAGAGGGCGGTGTATTTACATGTTCATAGAGATGGCGGTGTAGATATTTCCATGTTCGTATGGATGGCAGTGTAGATATTTCCATGTTCATTCAGGGGGCGGTGTAGATATTTCCATGTTTTTACAGATAGCAGTGTAGTTATTTCCATGTTTATAGAGATAGCAGTGTAGATATTTCCATTGATATACAGATAGCTGTGTAGATATTTGCATGTTCATACAGATACCGGTGTAGATATTTCCATGTTCATACAGTTAGCGGTGTAGATATTTCCATGTTCATACAGATGGCGGTGTAGATATTTCCATGTGCGTATGGATGGCAGTGTAGATATTTCCATCTTCATACAGCTGGAGGTGTAGATATTTCCGTGTTTATACAGATAGCTGTGTAGATATTTGCATGTTCATACAGATAGCTGTGTAGATATTTGCATGTTCATACAGATAGCGGTATAGGTATTTCCATTTTCATACAGATAGCGGTGTAGATATATCCATGTTCATACAGATGGCGGTGTAGATATTTACATGTTCATACAGATGGCGGTGTAGATATTTCCATGTTCGTACAGATGGTGGTGTAGATATTTCCATGTTCATAGAGATGGCGGTGTAGATATTTCCATGTTTATGGAGATAGCGGTATAGATATTTCCATGTTTATACAGATGGTGGTGTAGATATTTCCATGTTTCTAGACATGGCAGTCTAGTTATTTCCATGTTTATAGAGATAGTGGTGTAGTTATTTCCAAGTTTATAGAGACAGCATTGAAGATATTTCCATGTTTATACAGATAGCGGTGAAGATATTTCCATGTTTAAAAACACAGCGGTGTAGATATTTCCGTGTTTATATAGATAGCGGTGTAGATATTTCCATGTTTATAGAGATAGCAGTGTAGATATTTCCATTGATATACAGGTAGCTCTGTAGATATTTGCATGTTCATACAGATAGCGGTGAAGATATTTCCATGTTAATACAGATAGCGGTGTAGATATTTCCATGTTCATAGAGATGGCGGTGTAGATATTTCCATGTACATACAAATGGCGGTGTAGATATTTCCATGTTCATAGAGATGACGGTGGAGATATTTCCATGTTTATACAGATAGCAGTGTAGTTATTTCCTTGTTTGTAGAGATAGCAGTGTAGATATTTCCATTGCTATACAGATAGCTGTGTAGATATTTGCATGTTCATACAGATAGCGGTGTAGATATTTCCATGTTTATACAGGTAATGGTGTAGATATTTCCATGTTTATACAGATAGCGGTGCGGATATTTCCATGTTTATACACATAGTGGTGCGGATATTTCCATGTTTATACAGATAGCGGTGTAGATATCTCCATCTTAATACAGATGGCGGTGTAGATATTTATATGTTCATACAGATGGCCATGCAGATATTTCCATGTTCATACAGAGGGCGGTGTAGATATTTCCATGTTCATACATATAGCGGTGTAGTTATTTCCATGTGTAAAGAGATAGCGGTGTAGATATTTCCATGTATATGCAGATAGCTGTGTAGATATCTCCATTTTCATGCAGATAGCGGTTTAGATATTTCCATGTTCAAACAGATAGCGGTGTAGATATTTCCATGTTCATACAGATAGCGGTGTAGATATTTCCATGTTTATACAGATAGCGGTGAAGATGTATGCAATTTTACACAGAGAGCGGTGAAGATATTTTCATGTTCATACAGATAGCGGTGTAGATATTTCCATGTTCATACAGATAGCGGTGTTGATATTTCCAGGTTTATAGAGATAGCGGTGTAGATATCTCCATCTTAATACAGATGGCGGTGTAGATATTTATATGTTCATTCAGATGGCGGTGCAAATATTTCCATGTTCATACAGATGGCGGTGTAGCTATTTCCATGTTCATACAGAGAGCGGTGTAGCTATTTCCATGTTCATGTAGATAGCGGTGTAGATATTTCCATGTTCATCCTTGTGGCTGTGTAGATATATCCATGTTCATACAGATGGCGGTGAAGATATTTCCATGTTCATACAGATAGCGGTGTAGATATTTCCATGTTCATACAGATAGTGGTGTAGATATTTCCATGTTCATACAGATAGCGGTGTAGCTATTTCCATGTTCATACAGGTAGCGGTGTAGATATTTCCATGTTCATCCAGATGGCTGTGTAGATATATACATGTTCATACAGATGGCGGTGAAGATACTTCCATGCTCATACAGATAGCGGAGTAGATATTTCCATGTTCATACAGATAGTGGTGTAGATATTTCCATGTTCATACAGATAGACGGGCTATTTCCATGTTCATACAGATAGCTGTGCTGATATTTCCATGTTTATGCAGGTAGCGGTGTAGATATTTCCATGTTTATACAGATAGCGGTGTAGATATTTCCATGTTTATACAGATAGCGGTGTAGATATTTCCATGTTTATACAGATTGCGGTATAGATTTCTCCATCTTAATACAGATGGCGGTGTAGATATTTATATGTTCATACAGATGGCCGTGCAGATATTTCCATGTTCATACAGATGGCGGTGTAGATATTTCGATGTTCATACAGATAGCGGTGTAGTTATTTCCATGTGTAAAGAGATAGCTGTGTAGATATTTCCATGTATATGCAGATAGCTGTGAAGATATTTCCATTTTCACGCAGAAAGCGGTTTAGATATTTCCATGTTCAAACAGATAGCGGTGTAGATATTTCCATGTTCATACAGATAGCGGTGTAGGTATTTCCATGTTTATACAGATAGCGGTGAAGATGTATGCATGTTTACACAGATAGCGGTGTAGATATTTCCATGTTCATACAGATAGCGGTGTAGATATTTCCATGTTCATCCAGATGTCTGTGTAGATATATCCATGTTCATACAGATAGCTGTGTAGATATTTCCATGTTCATACAGATGGTGGTGTAGATATTTCCATGTTCATACAGATAGCGGTGTAGCTATTTCCATTTTCATACAGATAGCGGTGTAGATATTTCCATGTTCGTACAGATAGCGGTGTAGATATTTCCATGTTCATACAGATAGCGGTGCTGATATTTCCATGTTTTTACAGGTAGCGGTGCAGATATTTCCATGTTTATACAGATAGCGGTGTAGATATTTCCATGTTTATAGAGATAGCGCTGTAGATATTTCCAGGTTTATACAGATAGCGGTGTAGATATCTCCATCTTAATACAGATGGCGGTGTAGTTATTTATATGTTCATACAGATGGCGGTGCAGATATTTCCATGTTCATACAGATGGCGGTGTAGATATTTGCATGTTCATATGGCGGTGTAGATATTTCCATGTTCATGGAGATAACGGTGTAGATATTTCCATGTTCATCCAGATGGCTGTGTAGAGATATCCATGTTCATACATATGGCGGTGAAGATATTTCCATGTTCATACAGATAGCGGTGTACCTATTTTAATGTTCATTCAGATAGTGGTGTAGATATTTCCATGTTCATACAGATAGGGGGGCTGATATTTACATGTTCATACAGATAGCGGTGCTGTTATTTCCATGTATCTACAGGTAGCGGTGTAGATATTTCCAGGTTTATACAGGTAGCGGTGTAGATAATTCCATGTTTATACAGATAGCGGTGTAGATATCTCCTTCTTAATACAGATGGCGGTGTAGATACTTTTTTGTTCATACAGATGGCCGTGCAGGTATTTCCATGTTCATACAGATGGCGGTGTAGATATATCCATGTTCATACAGATAGCGGTGTAGTTATTTCCATGTGTAAAGAGATAGCTGTGTAGATATTTCCATGTATATGCAGATAGCTGTGTAGATATTTCCATTTTCATGCAGATTGCGGTTTAGATATTTCCATGTTCAAACAGACAGCGGTGTAGATATTTCCATGTTCATACAGATAGCTTTGTAGATATATCCATGTTTACACAGATAGCAGTGAAGATGTATGCATGTTTACACAGATAGCTGTGTAGATATTTCCATGTTTATACAGATAGCGGTGTAGATATTTCCATGTTCATCCAGATGGCTGTGTAGATATATCCATGTTCATAGAGATAACGGTGTAGATATTTCCATGTTCATACAGATAGCGGTGTAGATATTTCCATGTTCATACATATAGCAGTGTAGATATTTCCATGTTTGTACAGTTAGCGGTGTAGATATTTCCATGTTCATACAGATAACGGTGCTGATATTTCCATGTTTATACAGGTAGCTGTGTGGATATTTCCATGTTTATACAGATAGCGGTGTGGATATTTCCTTGTTTATACAGATAGCGGTGTAGATATTTCCAGGTTTACACAGATAGCGGGGTAGATATTTGCATGTATATAGAGATAGCGGTGTAGATATTTCCATGTTTATACAGATAGCATTGTAGATATTTCCATGTTTATACAGAGAGCGGTGTAGATAATTCCATGTGTACACAGATAACGGTGTAGATATTTCCATGTTTATACAGATGGCGGTGTAGATATTTCCATACCCATACAGATGGCGGTGTAGATATTTCCATGTTTATAGATATAGAGGTGTATGTATTTCCATGTTTACACAGACAGCGGTGTAGATATTTCAATGTTAACACAGATAGCGGTGTAGATATTTCCATGTTTATAGAGATAGCGGTGTAGATGTTTCCAAGTTTATAGAGATACTACTGTAGATATTTCCAGGTTTATACAGAGCGTAGTGTAGATATTTCCATGTTTATATAGATGTCTGTGTGGATATTTCCATGTTCATAGAGATAGCGGTGTAGATATCTCCATGTTTACACAGATAGCGGTGTAGATATTTCCATGTTTACACAGGTAGCGGTGTAGATATTTCCATGTTCATACAGATAGCGGTGTAGATAATTCCATGTGTATACAGATAACGGTGTAGATATTTATATATTCCTACAGATGGCTGTTTAGATATTTCCATGTTTGTAAAGATAGCTGTGTAGATATTTCCATGTTTACACAGATAGTGGTGTAGATATTTCCATGTTTACTCAGATAGCAGTGTAGATATTTCCATGTTTATACAGATAGCGGTGTAGATATTTCCATGTCTATACAGATAGCGGTGAAGATGTATGCATGTTTACACAGATAGCGGTGTACATATTTCCATGTTCATCCAGATGGCTGTGTAGATATATCCATGTTCATACAGATGGCGGTGAAGATATTTCCATGTTGATACAGATAGCTGTGTAGATATCTCCTTCTTAATACAGAAGGCGGTGTAGATATTTACATGTTCATACAGATGGCGGTGCTGATATTTCCATGGTCATACAGATGGCGGTGTAGATATTTCCATGTTTCTAGAGATAGCGGTGTAGTTATTTCCATGTGTAAAGAGATTGCTGTGTAGATATTTCCATGTATATGCAGATAGCTGTCTAGATATTTCCATTTTCATGCAGATAGTGGTGTAGATATTTCCATGTTCAAACAGATAGCGATGTAGATATTTCCATGTTCATACAGATAGCGGTTTAGATATTTCCATGTTTATACAGATAGCGGTGAAGGTGTATGCATGTTTACACAGATAGCTGTGTTGATATTTCCATGTTCATACAGATAGTGGTGTAGATATTTCCATGTTCATCCAGATGGAAGTGTAGACATATCCATGTTCATTCAGATGGCGGTGAAGATATTTCCATGTTGATACAGATAGCGGTGTAGACATTTCCATGTTCATACAGATAGCGGTGTAGATATTTCCATGTTCATACAGATGGCTGTGTAGATATATCCATGTTCATACAGATGGCGGTGAAGATATTTCCATGTTCATAGAGATGGCGGTGTAGATATTTCCATATTCATTCCGATAGCGGTGCTGATATTTCCATGGTTATACTGGTAGTGGTGTAGATATTTCCATGTTTATACAGATAGCGGTGTAGGTATTTCCATGTTTATACACATAGCGGTGTAGATATTTCCATGTTTATACAGATAGCGGTGTAGATATCTCCATCTTAATACAGATGTCGGTGTAGATATTTATATGTTCATACAGACGGCGGTGCAGATATTTCCATGTTCATACAGATGGAGGTGTAGATATTTCCAATTTCATACAGATAGCGGTGTAGTTATTTCCAAGTGTAAAGAGATAGCTGTGTAGATATTTCCATGTATATGCAGATAGCTGTGTAGATATTTCCATTTTCATGCAGATAGAAGTGTATATATTTCCCTGTTCAAACAGTTAGCGGTGTAGATATTTCCATGTTCATAACGATAGCTGTGTAGATATTTCCATGTTTATACAGATAGCGGTGAAGATGTATGCATGTTTACACAGATAGCGGTGTAGATATTTCCATGTTTATACAGATAGCGGTGAAGATGTATGCATGTTTACACAGATAGCGGTGTAGATATTTCCATGTTCATACTGATAGCGGTGTAGATATTTCCATGTTCATCCAGATGGCTGTGTAGATATATCCATGGTCATACAGATGGCAGTGAAGATATTTCCATGTTCATACAGATAGAGGTGTAGTTATTTCCATGTGTAAAGAGATAGCTGTGTTGATATTTCCAAGTATATGCAGATAGCTGTGTAGATATTTCCATTTTCATGCAGATAGCGGTTTAGATATTTCCATGTTCATACAGATAGCGGTGTAGATATTTCCATGTTCATACAGATAGCCGTGTAGATATTTCCATGTTCATCCAGATGGCTGTGTAGATATATCCATGTTCATACAGATGGTGGTGAAGATATTTCCATGTTCATACAGATAGCGGTGTAGGTATTTCCATGTTCATACAGATAGCGGTGTAGATATTTCCATGTTTATACAGGTAGCGGTGTAGATATTTCCATGTTTATACAGGTAGCGGTGTAGATATTTCCATGTTTATACAGATAGCGGTGTAGATATTTCCATGTTTATACAGATAGCAGTGTAGATATTTCCAGGTTTATACAGATAGCGGTGTAGATATCTCCAACTTAATACAGATGGCCGTGTGGATATTTATATGTTCATACAGATTGCGGTCCGGATATTTCCATGTTAATACAGATGGTGGTGTAGATATTTCCATGTTCATATAGATAGCGGTGTAGTTATTTCCATGTGTAAAAAGATAGCTGTGTACATATTTCCATGTATATGCAGATAGCTGTGTAGATATTTCCATTTTCATGCAGATAGCGGTGTAGATATTTCCATGTTCAAACAGATAGCGGTGTAGATATTTCCATGTTCATACAGATAGCGGTGTAGATATTTCCATGTTTATACAGATTGCGGTGAAGATGTATGCATATTTGCACAGATAGCGGTGTAGATATTTCCATGTTCATAAAGATAGCCGTGTAGATATTTCCAATTTTATACACACAGCGGTGAAGAAGTATGCATGTTTACACAGATAGCGGTGTAGGTATTTCCATTTTCATCCAGATGGCAGTGTAGATATATCCATGTTCATACAGATAGTAGTGTAGATATTTCCATGTTCATACAGATAGCGGTGCAGATATTTCCATGTTCATCCAGATGGCTGTGTACATGTATCCATGTTCATGCAGATAGCGGTGAAGATATTTCCATGTTCATACAGATAGCGGTGTAGATATTTCCATGTTCATACAGATAGCGGTGTAGATATTTCCATGTTCATACAGATAGCGGTGTATGTATTTCCATGTTCATACAGATAGCGGTGTAGATATTTCCCTTTTCATGCACGTAACGGTGTATATATTTCCCTGTTCAAACAGTTAGCGGTGTAGATATTTCCATGTTCATACAGATAGCGGTGTCGATATTTCCATGTTCATGCAGATAGCGGTGTAGATATTTCCATGTTCATACAGATAGCGGTGTAGATATTTCCATGTTCGTACGGATAGCGGTGTAGATATTTCCATGTTCATCCAGATGGCTGTGTAGATATATCCATGTTCATACAGATGGCGGTGAAGATATTTCCATGTTCATACAGATAGCTGTGTAGATATTTCCATGTTCATACAGATAGCCATGTAGATATTGCCATGTTCATAACGATAGCGGTGCTGATACTTCCATGTTTATAAAGGTAGCTGTGTACATATTTCCATGTTTATACAGATAGCGGTGTAGATATTTCCATGTTCATACCGATAGCGGTGCTGATATTTCCATGTTCTTACAGGTAGCGGTGTAGATATCTCCTTCTTAATACAGATGGCGGTGTAGATATTTACATGTTCATACAGATGGCGGTGCAGATATTTCCATGTTCATACAGATGGCGGTGTAGATATTTCCATGTTTAAAGAGATAGCGGTGTAGTTATTTCCATGTGTAAAGAGATAGCTGTGTAGGTATTTCTATGTATTTGCAGATAGCTGTGTAGATATTTTCATTTTCATGCAGATAGCGGTGTAGATATTTCCATTTTCAAACAGATAGCGGTGTAGATATTTCCTTATTCATACAGATAGCGGTGTAGATATTTCCATGTTTATACAGATGGATGTGTAGATATATCCATGTTCATACACATGGCGGTGTAGATATTTCCATATTCATGCAGATAGCGGTTTAGATATTTCCATGTTCATCCAGATGGCTGTGTAGATATATCCATGTTCAAACAGATGGCGGAGAAGATATTTCCATGTTCATACAGATGGCGGTGTAGATATTTCCATGTTCATACAGATAGCGGTGTAGATATTTCCATGTTCATACAGATAGCAGTGTAGATATTTCCATGTTCATACAGATAGCGGTGTATGTATTTCCATGTTCATACAGATAGCGGTGTAGATATTTCCATTTTCATGCAGATAGCGCTGTATATATTTCCCTGTTCAAACAGTTAGCGGTGTAGATATTTCCATGTTCATAAAGATAGCGGTGTAGATATTTCCATGTTTATACAGATAGCGGTGAAGATGTATGCATGTTTACACAGATAGCGGTGTACATATTTCCATGTTCATCCAGATGGCTGTGTAGATATATCCATGTTCATACAGATGGCGGTGAAGATATTTCCATGTTCATACAGATAGCGGTGTAGATATTTCCATGTTCATACAGATAGCGGTGTAGATATTTCCATGTTCATACAGATAGCGGTGCTGATATTTCCATGTTCATACAGGTAGCGGTGTAGATATTTCCATGTTTATACAGATAGCGGTGTAGATATTTCCATGTGTATACAGATAATGGTGTAGATATTTACATGTTCCTACAGATGGCTCTTTAGATATTTCCATGTTTATTCAGATAGCGGTGTAGATATTTCCATGTTCATACAGAAAGCGGTGTAGATATTTCCATGTTCAAAGAGATAGCGGTGTATGTATTTCCATGTTCATACAGATAGCGGTGTAGATATTTCCATTTCCAAGCAGATAGCGGTGTATATATTTCCATGTTCAAACAGTTAGCGGTGTAGATATTTCCATGTTCATAAAGATAGCGGTGTAGATATTTCCATGTTTATACATATAGCGGTGAAAATGTATGCATGTTTATAAAGATAGCGGTGTAGATATTTCCATGTTCATCCAGATGGCTGTGTAGATATATCCATGTTCATACAGAAGGCGGTGAAGATATTTCCATGTTCATACAGATAGCGGTGTAGATATTTCCATTTTCATACAGATAGCGGTGTAGATATTTCCATGTTCATACAGATAGCGGTGTATGTATTTCCATGTTCATACAGATAGCGGTGTAGATATTTCCATGTTCATCCAGATGGCTGTGTAGATATTTCCATATTCATACAGACAGCGGTGTAGATATTTCCATGTTCATACAGATAGCGGTGTAGATATTTCCATGTTCATACAGGTAGCGGTGTATATATTTCCATGTTCATACAGATAGCGGTGCTGATATTTCCATGTTCATATAGGTAGCGGTGTAGATATTTCCATGTTGATACAGATAGCGGTGTAGATATTTCCATGTTTGTACAGATAGCGGTGTAGATATTTCCTTGTTGATACAGATAGCGGTGTAGATATCTCCATCTTAATACAGATGGCAGTGTAGATATTTATATGTTCATACAGATGGCGGTGCAGATATTTCCATGTTCATACAGATGGCGGTGTAGATATTTCCATGTTCATACAGATAGCGGGGTATTTATTTCCATGTGTAAAGAGATACCTGTGTAGATATTTCCATGTATATGCAGATAGCTGTGTAGCAATTACCATTTTCATGCAGACAGCGGTGTATATATTTCCCTGTTCAAACAGATAGCGGTGTAGATATTTCCATGTTCATACAGATAGCGGTGTAGATATTTCCATGTTCATACAGATAGCGGTGTAGATATTTCCATGTTCATACAGATAGCAGTGCTGATATTTCCATGTTTTTACAGGTAGCGGTGAAGATATTTCCATGTTCATACAGATAGCGGTGTAGATATTTCCATGTTCATAAAGATAGCGGTGTAGATATTTCCATGTTTATACAGATAGCGGTGAAAATGTATGCATGTTTCCACAGATAGCGGTGTAGATATTTCCATGTTCATCCAGATGGCTGTGTAGATATATCCATGTTCATACAGATGGCGGTGAAGATATTTCCATGTTCATACAGATAGCGGGGTAGATATTTCCATGTTCATACAGATAGCGGTGTATGTATTTCCATGTTTATACAGATAGCGGTGTAGATATTTCCATGTTCATACAGATAGCGGTGTAGATATTTCCATGTTTATACAGATAGCGGTGTAGATATCTCCTTCTTAATACAGATGGCGGTGTAGATATTTACATGTTCATACAGATGGCGGTGCAGATATTTCCATGTTCATACAGATGGCGGTGTGGATATTTCCATGTTTATAGAGATAGCGGTGTAGTTATTTCCATGTGTAAAGAGATAGCTGTGTAGGTATTTCTATGTATTTGCAGATAGCTGTGTAGATATTTTCATTTTCATGCAGATAGCGGTGTAGATATTTCCATTTTCAAACAGATAGCGGTGTAGATATTTCCATATTCATACAGATAGCGGTGTAGATATTTCCATGTTTATACAGATGGATGTGTAGATATATCCATGTTCATACACATGGCGGTGTAGATATTTCCATATTCATGCAGATAGCGGTTTAGATATTTCCATGTTCATCCAGATGGCTGTGTAGATATATCCATGTTCAAACAGATGGCGGAGAAGATATTTCCATGTTCATACAGATGGCGGTGTAGATATTTCCATGTTCATACAGATAGCGGTGTAGATATTTCCATGTTCATACAGATAGCAGTGTAGATATTTCCATGTTCATACAGATAGCGGTGCAGATATTTCCATGTTCATCCAGATGGCTGTGTACATGTATCCATGTTCATGCAGATAGCGGTGAAGATATTTCCATGTTCATACAGATAGCGGTGTAGATATTTCCATGTTCATACAGATAGCAGTGTAGATATTTCCATGTTCATACAGATAGCGGTGTATGTATTTCCATGTTCATACAGATAGCGGTGTAGATATTTCCCTTTTCATGCACATAACGGTGTATATATTTCCCTGTTCAAACAGTTAGCGGTGTAGATATTTCCATGTTCATACAGATAGCGGTGTCGATATTTCCATGTTCATGCAGATAGCGGTGTAGATATTTCCATGTTCATACAGATAGCGGTGTAGATATTTCCATGTTCGTACGGATAGCGGTGTAGATATTTCCATGTTCATCCAGATGGCTGTGTAGATATATCCATGTTCATACAGATGGCGGTGAAGATATTTCCATGTTCATACAGATAGCGGTGTAGATATTTCCATGTTCATACAGATAGCCATGTAGATATTGCCATGTTCATAACGATAGCGGTGCTCATACTTCCATGTTTATAAAGGTAGCTGTGTACATATTTCCATGTTCATACAGATAGCGGTGTAGATATTTCCATGTTTATACAGATAGCGGTGTAGATATCTCCTTCTTAATACAGATGGCGGTGTAGATATTTACATGTTCATAGAGATGGCGGTGCAGATATTTCCATGTTCATACAGATGGCGGTGTAGATATTTCCATGTTTAAAGAGATAGCGGTGTAGTTATTTCCATGTGTAAAGAGATAGCTGTGTAGGTATTTCTATGTATTTGCAGATAGCTGTGTAGATATTTTCATTTTCATGCAGATTGCGGTGTAGATATTTCCATTTTCAAACAGATAGCGGTGTAGATATTTCCATATTCATACAGATAGCGGTGTAGATATTTCCATGTTTATTCAGATGGATGTGTAGATATATCCATGTTCATACACATGGCGGTGTAGATATTTCCATATTCATGCAGATAGCGGTTTAGATATTTCCATGTTCATCCAGATGGCTGTGTAGATATATCCATGTTCAAACAGATGGCGGAGAAGATATTTCCATGTTCATACAGATGGCGGTGTAGATATTTCCATGTTCATACAGATAGCGGTGTAGATATTTCCATGTTCATACAGATAGCAGTGTAGATATTTCCATGTTCATACAGATAGCGGTGTATGTATTTCCATGTTCATACAGATAGCGGTGTAGATATTTCCATTTTCATGCAGATAGCGCTGTATATATTTCCCTGTTCAAACAGTTAGCGGTGTAGATATTTCCATGTTCATAAAGATAGCGGTGTAGATATTTCCATGTTTATACAGATAGCGGTGAAGATGTATGCATGTTTACACAGATAGCGGTGTACATATTTCCATGTTCATCCAGATGGCTGTGTAGATATATCCATGTTCATACAGATGGCGGTGAAGATATTTCCATGTTCATACAGATAGCGGTGTAGATATTTCCATGTTCATACAGATAGCGGTGTAGATATTTCCATGTTCATACAGATAGCGGTGCTGATATTTCCATGTTCATACAGGTAGCGGTGTAGATATTTCCATGTTTATACAGATAGCGGTGTAGATATTTCCATGTGTATACAGATAATGGTGTAGATATTTACATGTTCCTACAGATGGCTCTTTAGATATTTCCTTGTTTATTCAGATAGCGGTGTAGATATTTCCATGTTCATACAGAAAGCGGTGTAGATATTTCCATGTTCAAACAGATAGCGGTGTATGTATTTCCATGTTCATACAGATAGCGGTGTAGATATTTCCATTTCCAAGCAGATAGCGGTGTATATATTTCCATGTTCAAACAGTTAGCGGTGTAGATATTTCCATGTTCATAAAGATAGCGGTGTAGATACTTCCATGTTTATACATATAGCGGTGAAAATGTATGCATGTTTATAAAGATAGCGGTGTAGATATTTCCATGTTCATCCAGATGGCTGTGTAGATATATCCATGTTCATACAGAAGGCGGTGAAGATATTTCCATGTTCATACAGATAGCGGTGTAGATATTTCCATGTTCATACAGATAGCGGTGTAGATATTTCCATGTTCATACAGATAGCGGTGTATGTATTTCCATGTTCATACAGATAGCGGTGTAGATATTTCCATGTTCATCCAGATGGCTGTGTAGATATTTCCATGTTCATACAGACAGCGGTGTAGATATTCCCATGTTCATACAGATAGCGGTGTAGATATTTCCATGTACATACAGGTAGCGGTGTATATATTTCCATGTTCATACAGATAGCGGTGCTGATATTTCCATGTTCATATAGGTAGCGGTGTAGATATTTCCATTTTGATACAGATAGCGGTGTAGATATTTCCATGTTTGTACAGATAGCGGTGTAGATATTTCCTTGTTGATACAGATAGCGGTGTAGATATCTCCATCTTAATACAGATGGCAGTGTAGATATTTATATGTTCATACAGATTGCGGTGCAGATATTTCCATGTTCATACAGATGGCGGTGTAGATATTTCCATGTTCATACAGATAGCGGGGTATTTATTTCCATGTGTAAAGAGATACCTGTGTAGATATTTCCATGTTTATGCAGATAGCTGTGTAGCAATTACCATTTTCATGCAGACAGCGGTGTATATATTTCCCTGTTCAAACAGATAGCGGTGTAGATATTTCCATGTTCATACAGATAGCGGTGTAGATATTTCCATGTTCATACAGATAGCGGTGTAGATATTTCCATGTTCATACAGATAGCAGTGCTGATATTTCCATGTTTTTACAGGTAGCGGTGAAGATATTTCCATGTTTATACAGATAGCGGTGTAGATATTTCCATGTTCATAAAGATAGCGGTGTAGATATTTCCATGTTTATACAGATAGCGGTGAAAATGTATGCATGTTTCCACAGATAGCGGTGTAGATATTTCCATGTTCATCCAGATGGCTGTGTAGATATATCCATGTTCATACAGATGGCGGTGAAGATATTTCCATGTTCATACAGATAGCGGGGTAGATATTTCCATGTTCATACAGATAGCGGTGTATGTATTTCCATGTTTATACAGATAGCGGTGTAGATATTTCCATGTTCATACAGATAGCGGTGTAGATATTTCCATGTTTATACAGATAGCGGTGTAGATATCTCCTTCTTAATACAGATGGCGGTGTAGATATTTACATGTTCATACAGATGGCGGTGCAGATATTTCCATGTTCATACAGATGGCGGTGTGGATATTTCCATGTTTATAGAGATAGCGGTGTAGTTATTTCCATGTGTAAAGAGATAGCTGTGTAGGTATTTCTATGTATTTGCAGATAGCTGTGTAGATATTTTCATTTTCATGCAGATAGCGGTGTAGATATTTCCATTTTCAAACAGATAGCGGTGTAGATATTTCCATATTCATACAGATAGCGGTGTAGATATTTCCATGTTTATACAGATGGATGTGTAGATATATCCATGTTCATACACATGGCGGTGTAGATATTTCCATATTCATGCAGATAGCGGTTTAGATATTTCCATGTTCATCCAGATGGCTGTGTAGATATATCCATGTTCAAACAGATGGCGGAGAAGATATTTCCATGTTCATACAGATGGCGGTGTAGATATTTCCATGTTCATACAGATAGCGGTGTAGATATTTCCATGTTCATACAGATAGCAGTGTAGATATTTCCATGTTCATACAGATAGCGGTGTATGTATTTCCATGTTCATACAGATAGCGGTGTAGATATTTCCATTTTCATGCAGATAGCGCTGTATATATTTCCCTGTTCAAACAGTTAGCGGTGTAGATATTTACATGTTCATAAAGATAGCGGTGTAGATATTTCCATGTTTATACAGATAGCGGTGAAGATGTATGCATGTTTACACAGATAGCGGAGTACATATTTCCATGTTCATCCAGATGGCTGTGTAGATATATCCATGTTCATACAGGTGGCGGTGAAGATATTTCCATGTTCATACAGATAGCGGTGTAGATATTTCCATGTTCATACAGATAGCGGTGTAGATATTTCCATGTTCATACAGATAGCGGTGCTGATATTTCCATGTTCATACAGGTAGCGGTGTAGATATTTCCATGTTTATACAGATAGCGGTGTAGATATTTCCATGTGTATACAGATAATGGTGTAGATATTTACATGTTCCTGCAGATGGCTCTTTAGATATTTCCATGTTTATTCAGATAGCGGTGTAGATATTTCCATGTTCATACAGAAAGCGGTGTAGATATTTCCATGTTCAAACAGATAGCGGTGTATGTATTTCCATGTTCATACAGATAGCGGTGTAGATATTTCCATTTTCAAGCAGATAGCGGTGTATATATTTCCATGTTCAAACAGTTAGCGGTGTAGATATTTCCATGTTCATAAAGATAGCGGTGTAGATATTTCCATGTTTATACATATAGCGGTGAAAATGTATGCATGTTTATAAAGATAGCGGTGTAGATATTTCCATGTTCATCCAGATGGCTGTGTAGATATATCCATGTTCATACAGAAGGCGGTGAAGATATTTCCATGTTCATACAGATAGCGGTGTAGATATTTCCATGTTCATACAGATAGCGGTGTAGATATTTCCATGTTCATACAGATAGCGGTGTATGTATTTCCATGTTCATACAGATAGCGGTGTAGATATTTCCATGTTCATCCAGATGGCTGTGTAGATATTTCCATGTTCATACAGACAGCGGTGTAGATATTTCCATGTTCATACAGATAGCGGTGTAGATATTTCCATGTTCATACAGGTAGCGGTGTAGATATTTCCATGTTCATACAGATAGCGGTGCTGATATTTCCATGTTCATACAGGTAGCGGTGTAGATATTTCCATGTTGATACAGATAGCGGTGTAGATATTTCCATGTTTGTACAGATAGCGGTGTAGATATTTCCTTGTTGATACAGATAGCGGTGTAGATATCTCCATCTTAATACAGATGGCAGTGTAGATATTTATATGTTCATACAGATGGCGGTGCAGATATTTCCATGTTCATACAGATGGCGGTGTAGATATTTCCATGTTCATACAGATAGCGGTGTATTTATTTCCATGTGTAAAGAGATACCTGTGTAGATATTTCCATGTATATGCAGATAGCTGTGTAGCAATTTCCATTTTCATGCAGACAGCGGTGTATATATTTCCCTGTTCAAACAGATAGCGGTGTAGATATTTCCATGTTCATACAGATAGCGGTGTAGATATTTCCATGTTCATACAGATAGCGGTGTAGATATTTCCATGTTCATGCAGATAGCGGTGCTGATATTTCCATGTTTTTACAGGTAGCGGTGACGATATTTCCATGTTTATACAGATAGCGGTGTAGATATTTCCATGTTCATAAAGATAGCGGTGTAGATATTTCCATGTTTATACAGATAGCGGTGAAAATGTATGCATGTTTCCACAGATAGCTGTGTAGATATTTCCATGTTCATCCAGATGGCTGTGTAGATATATCCATGTTCATACAGATGGCGGTGAAGATATTTCCATGTTCATACAGATAGCGGGGTAGATATTTCCATGTTCATACAGATAGCGGTGTATGTATTTCCATGTTCATACAGATAGCGGTGTAGATATTTCCATGTTCATACAGATAGCCGTGTAGATATTGCCATGTTCATACCGAGAGCGGTGCTGATACTTCCATGTTTATACAGGTAGCGGTGTACATATTTCCGTGTTTATACAGATGGCTGTGTAGATATATCCATGTTCATACAGATGGCGGTGTAGATATTTCCATGTTCATACAGATAGCGGTTTAGATATTTCCATGTTCATCCAGATGGCTGTGTAGATATATCCATGTTCATACAGATGGCGGAGAAGATATTTCCATGTTCATACAGATGGCGGTGTAGATATTTCCATGTTCACACAGATAGCGGTGTAGATATTTCCATGTTCATACAGATAGCGGTGTAGATATTTCCATGTTCCTACAGATAGCGGTGTATGTATTTCCATGTTCATATAGATAGCGGTGTAGATATTTCCATTTTTATGCAGATAGCAGTGTATATATTTCCCTGTTCAAACAGTTAGCGGTTTAGATATTTCCATGTTCTTAAAGATAGCGGTGTAGATATTTCCATGTTTATACAGATAGCGGTTAAAATGTATGAATGTTTACACAGATAGCGGTGTAGATATTTCCATGTTCATACAGATAGCGGTGTAGATATTTCCATGTTCATACAGATAGCGGTGTATGTATTTCCATGTTCATACAGATAGCGGTGTAGATATTTCCATGTTCATCCAGATAGCGGTGTAGATATTTCCATGTTCTTGCAGATAGCGGTGTAGATATTTCCATTTACATGCAGATAGCGGTGTAGATATTTCCATGTTCATACAGATAGCGGTGTAGATTTTTCTATGTTCATCCGGATGGCTGCGTAGATATATCCATGTTCATACAGATGGCGGTGAAGATATTTTCTTGTACATACAGATAGCGGTGTAGATATTTCCATGTTCATACAGATAGCCGTGTAGATATTGCCATGTTCATACCGATAGCGGTGCTGATACTTCCATGTTTATACAGGTAGCGGTGTACATATTTCCGTGTTTATACAGATGGCTGTGTAGATATATCCATGTTCATACAGATGGCGGTGTAGATATTTCCATGTTCATACAGATAGCGGTTTAGATATTTCCATGTTCATCCAGATGGCTGTGTAGATATATCCATGTTCATACAGATGGCGGAGAAGATATTTCCATGTTCATACAGATGGCGGTGTAGATATTTCCATGTTCATACAGATAGCGGTGTAGATATTTCCATGTTCATACAGATAGCGGTGTAGATATTTCCATGTTCATACAGATAGCGGTGTATGTATTTCCATGTTCATACAGATAGCGGTGTAGATATTTCCATGTTCATCCAGATAGCGGTGTAGATATTTCCATGTTCATGGAGATAGCGGAGTAGATATTTCCATGTTCATACAGATAGCGGTGTAGATATTTCCATGTTCATCCAGATGGCTGTGTAGGTATATCCATGTTCATACAGATTGCGATGAAGATATTTCCATATTCATACAGATAGCGGTGTAGATATTTCCATGTTCATACAGATAGCCGTGTAGATATTGCCATGTTCATACCGATAGCGGTGCTGATACTTCCATGTTTATACAGGTAGCGGTGTACATATTTCCGTGTTTATACAGATAGCGGTGTAGATATTTCAATGTTCCTACAGATAGCGGTGTAGATATTTCCATCTTTATAGAGATAGCGGTGTAGATACCTCCTTCTTAATACAGATGGCTGTGAAGACATTTATATGTTCATACAGATGGCGGCGCAGATATTTCCATGTTCATACAGATGGCGGTGTAGATATTTCCATGTTTATAGAGATAGCGGTGTAGTTATTTCCAAGTGTAAAGAGATAGCTGTGTAGATATTTCCATATATATGCAGATAGCTGTGTAGATATTTCCATTTTCATGCAGATAGCGGTGTAGATATTTCCATGTTCAAACAGATAGCTGTGTAGATATTTCCATGTTCATACAGATAGCGGTGTAGATATTTCCATGTTTATACAGATGGCTGTGTAGATATATCCATGTTCATACAGATGGCGGTGTAGATATTTCCATGTTCATACTGATAGCGGTGTAGATATCTGCATTTTAATACAGATGGCGGTGTAGATATTTATATGTTCATACAGATGGCGGTTCAGTTATTTCCATTTTCATACAGATGGCGGTGTAGATATTTCCATGTTCATACAGATAGCGGTGTAGATATTTCCATGTGTAAAGAGATAGCTGTGTAGATATTTCCATGTATATGCAGATAGCTGTGTAGATATTTCCATTTTCATGCAGATAGCGGTGTATATATTTCCCTGTTCAAACAGTTAGCGGTGTAGATATTTCCATGTTCAGAAAGATAGCGGTGTAGATATTTCCATGTTTATACAGATAGCGGTGAAGATGTATGCATGTTTACACAGATAGCGGTGTAGATATTTCCATGTTCAACCAGATGGCTGTGTAGATATATCCATGTTCATACAGATAGCGGTGTAGATATTTCCATGTTCATACAGATAGCGGTGCAGATATTTCCATGTTCATCCAGATGGCTGTGTAGATATATCCGTGTTCATACAGATGGCGGTGAAGATATTTCCATGTTCATACAGATAGCGGTGTAGATATTTCCATGTTCATACAGAAAGCGGTGTAGATATTTCCATGTTCAAACAGATAGCGGTGTATGTATTTCCATGTTCATACAGATAGCGGTGTAGATATTTCCATTTTCAAGCAGATAGCGGTGTATATATTTCCATGTTCAAACAGTTATCGGTGTAGATATTTCCATGTTCATAAAGATAGCGGTGTAGATATTTCCATGTTTATACAGATAGCGGTGAAAATGTATGCATGTTTCCACAGATAGCGGTGTAGATATTTCCATGTTCATCCAGATGGCTGTGTAGATATATCCATGTTCATACAGATGGCGGTGAAGATATTTCCATGTTCATACAGATAGCGGGGTAGATATTTCCATGTTCATACAGATAGCGGTGTATGTATTTCCATGTTCATACAGATAGCGGTGTAGATATTTCCATGTTCATACAGATAGCCGTGTAGATATTGCCATGTTCATACCGAGAGCGGTGCTGATACTTCCATGTTTATACAGGTAGCGGTGTACATATTTCCGTGTTTATACAGATGGCTGTGTAGATATATCCATGTTCATACAGATGGCGGTGTAGATATTTCCATGTTCATACAGATAGCGGTTTAGATATTTCCATGTTCATCCAGATGGCTGTGTAGATATATCCATGTTCATACAGATGGCGGAGAAGATATTTCCATGTTCATACAGATGGCGGTGTAGATATTTCCATGTTCACACAGATAGCGGTGTAGATATTTCCATGTTCATACAGATAGCGGTGTAGATATTTCCATGTTCCTACAGATAGCGGTGTATGTATTTCCATGTTCATATAGATAGCGGTGTAGATATTTCCATTTTTATGCAGATAGCAGTGTATATATTTCCCTGTTCAAACAGTTAGCGGTTTAGATATTTCCATGTTCCTAAAGATAGCGGTGTAGATATTTCCATGTTTATACAGATAGCGGTTAAAATGTATGCATGTTAACACAGATAGCGGTGTAGATATTTCCATGTTCATCCAGAATGCTGTTTAGATATATCCATGTTCATACAGATGGCGGTGAAGGTATTTCCATGTTCATACAGATAGCGGTTTAGATATTTCCATGTTCATACAGAAAGCGGTGTAGATATTTCCATGTTCAAACAGATAGCGGTGTATGTATTTCCATGTTCATACAGTTAGCGGTGTATATATTTCCATTTTCAAGCAGATAGCGGTGTATATACTTCCATGTTCAAACAGTTAGCGGTGTAGATATTTCCATGTTCATAAAGATAGCGGTGTAGATATTTCCATGTTTATACAGATAGCGGTGAAAATTTAGGCATGTTTACACAGATAGCGGTGTAGATATTTCCATGTTCATCCAGATGGCTGTGTAGATATATCCATGTTCATACAGATGGCGGAGAAGATATTTCCATGTTCAAACAGATGGCGGTATAGATATTTCCATGTTCATACAGATAGCGGTGTAGATATTTCCATGTGTAAAAAGATAGCTGTGTAGATATTTCCATGTATATGCAGATAGCTGTGTAGATATTTCCATTTTCATGCAGATAGCAGTGTATATATTTCCCTGTTCAAACAGTTAGCGGTGTAGATATTTCCATGTTCATAAAGATAGCGGTGTAGATATTTCCATGTTTATACAGATAGCGGTGAAGATGTATGCATGTTTACACAGATAGCATTGTAGATATTTCCATGTTCATACAGATAGCGGTGTAGATATTTCCATGTTCATACAGATAGCGGTGTATGTATTTCCATGTTCATACAGATAGCGGTGTAGATATTTCCATGTTCATCCAGATAGCGGTGTAGATATTTCCATGTTCATCCAGATGCCTGTGTAGATATATCCATGTTCATACAGATAGCGGTGTAGATATTTCCATGTTCATACAGATAGCGGTGTATGTATTTCCATGTTCATACAGATAGCGGTGTAGATATTTCCATGTTCATCCAGATAGCGGTGTTGATATTTCCATGTTCATGCAGATAGCGGTGTAGATATTTCCATGTTCATCCAGATGGCTGTGTAGATATATCCATGTTCATACAGATGGCGGAGAAGATATTTCCATGTTCATACAGATGGCGGTGTAGATATTTCCATGTTCATACAGATAGCGGTGTAGATATTTCCATGTTCATACAGATAGCGGTGTAGATATTTCCATGTTCATACAGATAGCGGTGAATGTATTTCCATGTTCATACAGATAGCGGTGTAGATATTTCCATGTTCATCCAGATAGCGGTGTAGATATTTCCATGTTCATGGAGATAGCGGAGTAGATATTTCCATGTTCATACAGATAGCGGTGTAGATATTTCCATGTTCATCCAGATGGCTGTGTAGGTATATCCATGTTCATACAGATGGCGATGAAGATATTTCCATATTCATACAGATAGCGGTGTAGATATTTCCATGTTCATACAGATAGCCGTGTAGATATTGCCATGTTCATACCGATAGCGGTGCTGATACTTCCATGTTTATACAGGTAGCGGTGTACATATTTCCGTGTTTATACAGATAGCGGTGTAGATATTTCAATGTTCCTACAGATAGCGGTGTAGATATTTACATCTTTATACAGATAGCGGTGTAGATACCTCCTTCTTAATACAGATGACTGTGTAGACATTTATATGTTCATACAGATGGCGGCGCAGATATTTCCATGTTCATACAGATGGCAGTGTAGATATTTCCATGTTTATAGAGATAGCGGTGTAGTTATTTCCAAGTGTAAAGAGATAGCTGTGTAGATATTTCCATATATTTGCAGATATCTGTGTAGATATTTCCATTTTCATGCAGATAGCGGTGTAGATATTTCCATGTTCAAACAGATAGCTCTGTAGATATTTCCATGTTCATACAGATAGCGGTGTAGATATTTCCATGTTTATACAGATGGCTGTGTAGATATATCCATGTTCATACAGATGGCGGTGTAGATATTTCCATGTTCATACTGATAGCGGTGTAGATATTTCCATGTTCATCCAGATGGCTGTGTAGATATATCCATGTTCATACATACAGATGGCAGAGAAGATATTTCCATGTTCATACAGATAGCGGTGTAAATATTTCCATGTTCATACAGATAGCGGTTTAGATACTTCCATGTTCATCCAGATGGCTGTGTAGATATATCCATGTTCATACAGATGGCGGAGAAGATATTTCCATGTTCATACAGATAGCGGTGTAGATATTTCCATGTTCATACAGATAGCGGTGTAGATATTTCCATGTTCATACAGATAGCGGTGTAGATATTTCCATGTTCATACAGATAGCGGTGTAGATATTTCCATGTTCGTACAGATAGCGGTATAGATATTTCCATGTTCATCCAGATGGCTGTGTAGATATATCCGTGTTCATACAGATGGCGGTGAAGATATTTCCATGTTCATACAGATAGCGGTGTAGATATTTCCATGTTCATACAGATAGCCGTGTAGATATTGCCATGTTCATCCCGATAGCGGTGCTGATACTTCCATGTTTATACAGGTAGCTGTGTACATATTTCCATATTTATACAGATAGCGGTGTAGATATTTCCATGTTCATACAGATAGCGGTGTAGATATTTCCATGTTTATACAGATAGCGCTGTAGATATCTCCTTCTTAATACAGATGGCGGTGTAGATATTTACATGCTCATACAGATGGCGGCGCAGATATTTCCATGTTCATACAGATGGCGGTGTAGATATTTCCATGTTTATAGAGATAGCGGTGTAGTTATTTCCATGTGTAAAGCGATAGCTGTGTAGATATTCCAATGTATATGCAGATAGCTGTGTAGATATTTCCATTTTCATGCAGATAGCGGTGTAGATATTTCCATGTTCAAACAGATAGCTGTGTAGATATTACCATGTTCATACAGATAGCGGTGTAGATATTTCCATGTTTATACAGATGGCTGTGTAGATATATCCATGTTCATACAGATGGCGGTGTAGATATTTCCATGTTCATACTGATAGCGGTGTAGATATTTCCATGTTCATCCAGATGGCTGTGTAGATATATCCATGTTCATACATACAGATGGCAGAGAAGATATTTCCATGTTCATACAGATAGCGGAGTAAATATTTCCATGTTCATCCAGATGGCTGTGTAGTATATCCATGTTCATACATACAGATGGCAGAGAAGATATTTCCATGTTCATACAGATAGCAGTGTAAATATTTCCATGTTCATACAGATAGCGGTGTAGATATTTCCATGTTCATCCAGATGGCTGTGTAGATATATCCATGTTCATACAGGTGGCGGAGAAGATATTTCCATGTTCTTACAGATAGCGGTGTAGATATTTCCATGTTCATACAGATAGCGGTGTAGATATTTCCATGTTCGTACAGATAGCGGTGTAGATATTTCCATGTTCATCCAGATTGCTGTGTAGATATATCCGTGTTCATACAGATGGCGGTGAAGATATTTTCATGTTCATACAGATAGCGGTGTAGATATTTCCATGTTCATACAGATAGCCGTGTAGATATTGCCATGTTCATACCGATAGCGGTGCTGATACTTCCATGTTTATACAGGTAGCTGTGTACATATTTCCATGTTTATACAGATAGCGGTGTAGATATTTCCATGTTTATACAGATAGCGGTGTAGATATCTCCTTCTTAATACAGATGGCGGTGTAGATATTTACATGTTCATACAGATGGCGGCACAGATATTTTCATGTTCATACAGATTGCAGTGTAGATATTTCCATGTTTATAGAGATAGCGGTGAGGTTATTTCCATGTGTAAAGAGATATCTGTGTAGATATTCCAATGTATATGCAGATAGCTGTGTAGATATTTCCAATTTCATGCAGATAGTGGTGTAGATATTTCCATGATCAAACAGATAGCGATGTAGATATTTCCATGTTCATACAGATAGCGGTGTAGATATTTCCATGTTTATACAGATAGAGGTGAAGGTGAATGCATGTTTACACAGATAGCTGTGTTGATATTTCCATGTTCATACAGATAGTGGTGTAGATATTTCCATGTTCATCCAGATGGCTGTGTAGACATATCCACGTTCATTCAGATGGCGGTGAAGATATTTCCATGTTGATACAGATAGCGGTGTAGAGATTTCCAAGTTCATACAGATAGCGGTGTAGATATTTCCATGTTCATACAGATGGCTGTGTAGATATATCCATGTTCATACAGATGGCGGTGAAGATATTTCCATGTTCATAGAGATGGCGGTGTAGATATTTCCATATTCATTCCGATAGCGGTGCTGATATTTCCATGTTTATACTGGTAGCGGTGTAGATATTTCCATGTTTATACAGATAGCGGTGTAGATATTTCCATGTTTATACACATAGCGGTGTAGATGTTTCCATGTTTATACAGATAGCGGTGTAGATATCTCCATCTTAATACAGATGGCGGTGTACATATTTATATGTTCATACAGATGGCGGTGCAGATATTTCCATGTTCATACAGATGGCGGTGTAGATATTTCCAAATTCATACAGATAGCGGTGTAGTTATTTCCATGTGTAAAGAGATAGCTGTGTAGATATTTCCATGTATATGCAGATACCTGTGTAGATATTTCCATTTTCATGCAGATAGCAGTGTATATATTTCCCTGTTCAAACAGTTAGCGGTGTAGACATTTCCATGTTCATAAAGATAGCTGTGTAGATATTTCCATGTTTATACAGATAGCGGTGAAGATGTATGCATGTTTACACAGATAGCGGTGTAGATATTTCCATGTTTATACAGATAGCGGTGAAGATGTATGCATGTTTACACAGATAGCAGTGTAGATATTTCCATGTTCATACAGAGAGCGGTTTAGATATTTCCTTGTTCATCCAGATGGCTGTGTAGATATATCCATGTTCATACAGATGGCGGTGAAGATATTTCCATGTTCGTACAGATAGAGGTGTAGTTATTTCCATGTGTAATGAGTTAGCTGTGTAGATATTTCCATGTATATGCAGATAGCTGTGTAGATATTTCCATTTTCGTGCACATAGCAGTTTAGATATTTCCATGTTCAAACAGATAGCGGTGTAGATATTTCCATGTTCATAGAGATAGCTGTGTAGATATTTCCATGTTTGCACAGATAGCGGTGAAGATGTATGCATGTTTACACAGATAGCGGTGTAGATATTTCCATGTTTATACAGATAGCGGTGAAGAAGTATGCATATTTACACAGATAGCGGTGTAGATATTTCCATGTTCATAGAGATAGCTGTGTAGATATTTCCATGTTTGCACAGATAGCGGTGAAGATGTATGCATGTTTACACAGATAGCGGTGTAGATATTTCCATGTTTATACAGATAGCGGTGAAGAAGTATGCATATTTACACAGATAGCGGTGTAGATATTTCCATGTTCATAAAGATAGCGGTGTAGATATTTCCATGTTTATACAGACAGCGGTGAAGATGTATGCATGTTTACACAGAGAGCGGTGTAGATATTTCCATGTTCATCCAGATGGCTGTGTAGATATATCCATGTTCATACAGATAGCGGTGTAGGTATTTCCATGTTCATACAGATAGCGGTGCAGATATTTCCATGTTTATACAGGTAGCGGTGTAGATATTTCCATGTTTATACAGATAGCGGTGAAGTTGTATGCATGTTTACACAGATAGCTGTGTTGATATTTCCATGTTCATACAGATAGTGGTGTAGATATTTCCATGTTCATCCAGATGGCTGTGTAGACATATCCATGTTCTTTCAGATGGCGGTGAAGATATTTCCATGTTGATACAGATAGCGGTGTAGACATGTCCATGTTCATACAGATAGTGGTGTAGATATTTCCATGTTCATACAGATAGCTGTGTAGATATATCCATGTTCATACAGATGGCGGTAAAGATATTTCCATGTTCATAGAGATGGCGGTGTAGATATTTCCATATTCATTCCGATAGCGGTGCTGATATTTCCATGTTTATGCAGGTATCGGTGTAGATATTTCCATGTTTATACAGATAGCGGTGTAGATATTTCCATGTTTATACACATAGCGGTGTAGATATTTCCATGTTTATACAGATAGCGGTGTAGATATCTCCATCTTAATACAGATGGCGTTGTAGATATTTATATGTTCATACAGATGGCGGTGCAGTTATTTCCATGTTCATACAGATGGCGGTGTAGATATTTCCAAATTCATACAGATAGAGGTGTAGTTATTTCCATGTGTAAAGTGATAGCTGTGTAGATATTTCCATGTATATGCAGATAGCTGTGTAGATATTTCCATTTTCATGCAGATAGCCGTGTATATATTTCCCTGTTCAAACAGTTAACGGTGTAGATATTTCCATGCTCATAAAGATAGCTGTGTAGATATTTCCATGTTTATACAGATAGCGGTGAAGATGTATGCATGTTTACACAGATAGCGGTGTAGATATTTCCATGTTTATACAGATAGCGGTGAAGATGTATGCATGTTTACACAGATAGCGGTGTAGATATTTCCATGTTCATACAGATAGCCGTGTAGATAATTCCATGTTCATCCAGATGGCTGTGTAGATATGTCCATGTTCATACAGATGGCGGTGAAGATATTTCCATGTTCATTCAGATAGAGGTGTAGTTATTTCCATGTGTAAAGAGATAGCTGTTTAGATATTTCCATTTATATGCAGATAGCTGTGGAGATATTTCCATTTTCATGCAGATAGCGGTTTAGATATTTCCATGTTCAAACAGATAGCGTTGTAGATATTTCCATGTTCATAGAGATAGCGGTGTAGATATTTCCATGTTTATACAGATAGCGGTGAAGATGTATGCATATTTACACAGATAGCGGTGTAGATATTTCCATGTATATGCAGATAGCTGTGTAGATATTTCCATTTTCATGTAGATAGTGGTGTAGATATTTCCATGTTCATACAGATGGCGGTGAAGATATTTCCATGTTCATACAGATAGCAGTGTAGATATTTTCATGTTCATACAGATAGCGGTGTAGATATTTCCATGTTAATACAGATGGCTGTGTAGACATATCCATGTACATACAGATGGCGGTGAAGATATTTCCATGTTCATACAGATGGCGGTTGAGATATTTGCATGTTCATTCCGATAGCGGTGCTGATATTTCCATGTTTATACAGGTAGCGGTGTAGATATTTCCATGTTTATACAGATAGGGGTGTAGATATTTCCATGTTTATACTCATAGCTGTGTAGATATTTCCATGTTTATACACATAGCGGTGTAGATATCTCCATCTTAATACAGACGGCGGTGTATATATTTATATGTTCATACAGATGGCGGTGCAGATATTTCCATGTTCATACAAATGGCGGTGTAGATATTTCCATATTCATACAGATAGCGGTGTAGTTATTTCTATGTGTAAAGAGATAGCTGCGTAGATATTTCCATGTATATGTACATAGCTGTGTAGATATTTCCATTTTGATGCAGATAGCGGTGTATATATTTCGCTGTTCAAGCAGTTACCGGTGTAGAGATTTCCATGTTCATGAAGATAGCGGTGTAGATATTTCCATGTTTATACAGATAGCGGTGAAGATGTATGCATGTTTACTCAGATAGCGGTGTAGATATTTCCATGTTCATCCAGATGGCTGTGTAGATATATCCATGTTCATACAGATAGCGGTGTGGATATTTCCATGTTCATACAGATAGTGGTGCAGATATTTCCATGTTCATCCAGATGGCTGTGTGGATATTTCCATGTTCATACAGATAGCGGTGTACAGATTTCCATGTTCATACAGATAGCGGTGTAGATATTTCCATGTTCATCCAGATGGCTGCGTAGATATCTCCATGTTCATACAGATGGCGGTGAAGATATTTCCATGTGCAAACAGATAGCGGTGTAGATATTTCCATATTCTTCCAGATGGCTGTGTAGATATATCCATGTTCATACAGATGGCGGAGAAGATATTTCCATGTTCATACAGATGGCGGTGTAGATATTTCCATGTTCATACAGATAGCGGTGTATTTATTTCCATGTGTAAAGAGATACCTGTGTAGATATTTCCATGTATATGCAGATAGCTGTGTAGCAATTTCCATTTTCATGCAGACAGCGGTGTATATATTTCCCTGTTCAAACAGATAGCGGTGTAGATATTTCCATGTTCATACAGATAGCGGTGTAGATATTTCCATGTTCATACAGATAGCGGTGTAGATATTTCCATGTTCATGCAGATAGCGGTGCTGATATTTCCATGTTTTTACAGGTAGCGGTGACGATATTTCCATGTTTATACAGATAGCGGTGTAGATATTTCCATGTTCATAAAGATAGCGGTGTAGATATTTCCATGTTTATACAGATAGCGGTGAAAATGTATGCATGTTTCCACAGATAGCTGTGTAGATATTTCCATGTTCATCCAGATGGCTGTGTAGATATATCCATGTTCATACAGATGGCGGTGAAGATATTTCCATGTTCATACAGATAGCGGGGTAGATATTTCCATGTTCATACAGATAGCGGTGTATGTATTTCCATGTTCATACAGATAGCGGTGTAGATATTTCCATGTTCATACAGATAGCCGTGTAGATATTGCCATGTTCATACCGAGAGCGGTGCTGATACTTCCATGTTTATACAGGTAGCGGTGTACATATTTCCGTGTTTATACAGATGGCTGTGTAGATATATCCATGTTCATACAGATGGCGGTGTAGATATTTCCATGTTCATACAGATAGCGGTTTAGATATTTCCATGTTCATCCAGATGGCTGTGTAGATATATCCATGTTCATACAGATGGCGGAGAAGATATTTCCATGTTCATACAGATGGCGGTGTAGATATTTCCATGTTCACACAGATAGCGGTGTAGATATTTCCATGTTCATACAGATAGCGGTGTAGATATTTCCATGTTCCTACAGATAGCGGTGTATGTATTTCCATGTTCATATAGATAGCGGTGTAGATATTTCCATTTTTATGCAGATAGCAGTGTATATATTTCCCTGTTCAAACAGTTAGCGGTTTAGATATTTCCATGTTCTTAAAGATAGCGGTGTAGATATTTCCATGTTTATACAGATAGCGGTTAAAATGTATGAATGTTTACACAGATAGCGGTGTAGATATTTCCATGTTCATACAGATAGCGGTGTAGATATTTCCATGTTCATACAGATAGCGGTGTATGTATTTCCATGTTCATACAGATAGCGGTGTAGATATTTCCATGTTCATCCAGATAGCGGTGTAGATATTTCCATGTTCTTGCAGATAGCGGTGTAGATATTTCCATTTACATGCAGATAGCGGTGTAGATATTTCCATGTTCATACAGATAGCGGTGTAGATATTTCTATGTTCATCCGGATGGCTGCGTAGATATATCCATGTTCATACAGATGGCGGTGAAGATATTTTCTTGTACATACAGATAGCGGTGTAGATATTTCCATGTTCATACAGATAGCCGTGTAGATATTGCCATGTTCATACCGATAGCGGTGCTGATACTTCCATGTTTATACAGGTAGCGGTGTACATATTTCCGTGTTTATACAGATGGCTGTGTAGATATATCCATGTTCATACAGATGGCGGTGTAGATATTTCCATGTTCATACAGATAGCGGTTTAGATATTTCCATGTTCATCCAGATGGCTGTGTAGATATATCCATGTTCATACAGATGGCGGAGAAGATATTTCCATGTTCATACAGATGGCGGTGTAGATATTTCCATGTTCATACAGATAGCGGTGTAGATATTTCCATGTTCATACAGATAGCGGTGTAGATATTTCCATGTTCATACAGATAGCGGTGTATGTATTTCCATGTTCATACAGATAGCGGTGTAGATATTTCCATGTTCATCCAGATAGCGGTGTAGATATTTCCATGTTCATGGAGATAGCGGAGTAGATATTTCCATGTTCATACAGATAGCGGTGTAGATATTTCCATGTTCATCCAGATGGCTGTGTAGGTATATCCATGTTCATACAGATTGCGATGAAGATATTTCCATATTCATACAGATAGCGGTGTAGATATTTCCATGTTCATACAGATAGCCGTGTAGATATTGCCATGTTCATACCGATAGCGGTGCTGATACTTCCATGTTTATACAGGTAGCGGTGTACATATTTCCGTGTTTATACAGATAGCGGTGTAGATATTTCAATGTTCCTACAGATAGCGGTGTAGATATTTCCATCTTTATACAGATAGCGGTGTAGATACCTCCTTCTTAATACAGATGGCTGTGAAGACATTTATATGTTCATACAGATGGCGGCGCAGATATTTCCATGTTCATACAGATGGCGTTGTAGATATTTCCATGTTTATAGAGATAGCGGTGTAGTTATTTCCAAGTGTAAAGAGATAGCTGTGTAGATATTTCCATATATATGCAGATAGCTGTGTAGATATTTCCATTTTCATGCAGATAGCAGTGTAGATATTTCCATGTTCAAACAGATAGCTGTGTAGATATTTCCATGTTCATACAGATAGCGGTGTAGATATTTCCATGTTTATACAGATGGCTGTGTAGATATATCCATGTTCATACAGATGGCGGTGTAGATATTTCCATGTTCATACTGATAGCGGTGTAGATATCTGCATTTTAATACAGATGGCGGTGTAGATATTTATATGTTCATACAGATGGCGGTTCAGTTATTTCCATTTTCATACAGATGGCGGTGTAGATATTTCCATGTTCATACAGATAGCGGTGTAGATATTTCCATGTGTAAAGAGATAGCTGTGTAGATATTTCCATGTATATGCAGATAGCTGTGTAGATATTTCCATTTTCATGCAGATAGCGGTGTATATATTTCCCTGTTCAAACAGTTAGCAGTGTAGATATTTCCATGTTCAGAAAGATAGCGGTGTAGATATTTCCATGTTTATACAGATAGCGGTGAAGATGTATGCATGTTTACACAGATAGCGGTGTAGATATTTCCATGTTCAACCAGATGGCTGTGTAGATATATCCATGTTCATACAGATAGCGGTGTAGATATTTCCATGTTCATACAGATAGCGGTGCAGATATTTCCATGTTCATCCAGATGGCTGTGTAGATATATCCGTGTTCATACAGATGGCGGTGAAGATATTTCCATGTTCATACAGATAGCGGTGTAGATATTTCCATGTTCATACAGAAAGCGGTGTAGATATTTCCATGTTCAAACAGATAGCGGTGTATGTATTTCCATGTTCATACAGATAGCGGTGTAGATATTTCCATTTTCAAGCAGATAGCGGTGTATATATTTCCATGTTCAAACAGTTATCGGTGTAGATATTTCCATGTTCATAAAGATAGCGGTGTAGATATTTCCATGTTTATACAGATAGCGGTGAAAATGTATGCATGTTTCCACAGATAGCGGTGTAGATATTTCCATGTTCATCCAGATGGCTGTGTAGATATATCCATGTTCATACAGATGGCGGTGAAGATATTTCCATGTTCATACAGATAGCGGGGTAGATATTTCCATGTTCATACAGATAGCGGTGTATGTATTTCCATGTTCATACAGATAGCGGTGTAGATATTTCCATGTTCATACAGATAGCCGTGTAGATATTGCCATGTTCATACCGAGAGCGGTGCTGATACTTCCATATTTATACAGGTAGCGGTGTACATATTTCCGTGTTTATACAGATGGCTGTGTAGATATATCCATGTTCATACAGATGGCGGTGTAGATATTTCCATGTTCATACAGATAGCGGTTTAGATATTTCCATGTTCATCCAGATGGCTGTGTAGATATATCCATGTTCATACAGATGGCGGAGAAGATATTTCCATGTTCATACAGATGGCGGTGTAGATATTTCCATGTTCACACAGATAGCGGTGTAGATATTTCCATGTTCATACAGATAGCGGTGTAGATATTTCCATGT
Organism: Gorilla gorilla gorilla; assembly: GCF_029281585.2. NCBI lineage: Eukaryota > Metazoa > Chordata > Mammalia > Primates > Hominidae > Gorilla > Gorilla gorilla. The sequence continues at coordinate 10,439,724 of NC_073235.2, read as the reverse complement.
TCCTACAGATAGCGGTGTATGTATTTCCATGTTCATATAGATAGCGGTGTAGATATTTCCATTTTTATGCAGATAGCAGTGTATATATTTCCCTGTTCAAACAGTTAGCGGTTTAGATATTTCCATGTTCCTAAAGATAGCGGTGTAGATATTTCCATGTTTATACAGATAGCGGTTAAAATGTATGCATGTTTACACAGATAGCGGTGTAGATATTTCCATGTTCATCCAGAATGCTGTTTAGATATATCCATGTTCATACAGATGGCGGTGAAGGTATTTCCATGTTCATACAGATAGCGGTTTAGATATTTCCATGTTCATACAGAAAGCGGTGTAGATATTTCCATGTTCAAACAGATAGCGGTGTATGTATTTCCATGTTCATACAGTTAGCGGTGTATATATTTCCATTTTCAAGCAGATAGCGGTGTATATACTTCCATGTTCAAACAGTTAGCGGTGTAGATATTTCCATGTTCATAAAGATAGCGGTGTAGATATTTCCATGTTTATACAGATAGCGGTGAAAATTTAGGCATGTTTACACAGATAGCGGTGTAGATATTTCCATGTTCATCCAGATGGCTGTGTAGATATATCCATGTTCATACAGATGGCGGAGAAGATATTTCCATGTTCAAACAGATGGCGGTATAGATATTTCCATGTTCATACAGATAGCGGTGTAGATATTTCCATGTGTAAAAAGATAGCTGTGTAGATATTTCCATGTATATGCAGATAGCTGTGTAGATATTTCCATTTTCATGCAGATAGCAGTGTATATATTTCCCTGTTCAAACAGTTAGCGGTGTAGATATTTCCATGTTCATAAAGATAGCGGTGTAGATATTTCCATGTTTATACAGATAGCGGTGAAGATGTATGCATGTTTACACAGATAGCATTGTAGATATTTCCATGTTCATACAGATAGCGTTGTAGATATTTCCATGTTCATACAGATAGCGGTGTATGTATTTCCATGTTCATACAGATAGCGGTGTAGATATTTCCATGTTCATCCAGATAGCGGTGTAGATATTTCCATGTTCATCCAGATGCCTGTGTAGATATATCCATGTTCATACAGATAGCGGTGTAGATATTTCCATGTTCATACAGATAGCGGTGTATGTATTTCCATGTTCATACAGATAGCGGTGTAGATATTTCCATGTTCATCCAGATAGCGGTGTTGATATTTCCATGTTCATGCAGATAGCGGTGTAGATATTTCCATGTTCATCCAGATGGCTGTGTAGATATATCCATGTTCATACAGATGGCGGAGAAGATATTTCCATGTTCATACAGATGGCGGTGTAGATATTTCCATGTTCATACAGATAGCGGTGTAGATATTTCCATGTTCATACAGATAGCGGTGTAGATATTTCCATGTTCATACAGATAGCGGTGAATGTATTTCCATGTTCATACAGATAGCGGTGTAGATATTTCCATGTTCATCCAGATAGCGGTGTAGATATTTCCATGTTCATGGAGATAGCGGAGTAGATATTTCCATGTTCATACAGATAGCGGTGTAGATATTTCCATGTTCATCCAGATGGCTGTGTAGGTATATCCATGTTCATACAGATGGCGATGAAGATATTTCCATATTCATACAGATAGCGGTGTAGATATTTCCATGTTCATACAGATAGCCGTGTAGATATTGCCATGTTCATACCGATAGCGGTGCTGATACTTCCATGTTTATACAGGTAGCGGTGTACATATTTCCGTGTTTATACAGATAGCGGTGTAGATATTTCAATGTTCCTACAGATAGCGGTGTAGATATTTACATCTTTATACAGATAGCGGTGTAGATACCTCCTTCTTAATACAGATGACTGTGTAGACATTTATATGTTCATACAGATGGCGGCGCAGATATTTCCATGTTCATACAGATGGCAGTGTAGATATTTCCATGTTTATAGAGATAGCGGTGTAGTTATTTCCAAGTGTAAAGAGATAGCTGTGTAGATATTTCCATATATTTGCAGATATCTGTGTAGATATTTCCATTTTCATGCAGATAGCGGTGTAGATATTTCCATGTTCAAACAGATAGCTCTGTAGATATTTCCATGTTCATACAGATAGCGGTGTAGATATTTCCATGTTTATACAGATGGCTGTGTAGATATATCCATGTTCATACAGATGGCGGTGTAGATATTTCCATGTTCATACTGATAGCGGTGTAGATATTTCCATGTTCATCCAGATGGCTGTGTAGATATATCCATGTTCATACATACAGATGGCAGAGAAGATATTTCCATGTTCATACAGATAGCGGTGTAAATATTTCCATGTTCATACAGATAGCGGTTTAGATACTTCCATGTTCATCCAGATGGCTGTGTAGATATATCCATGTTCATACAGATGGCGGAGAAGATATTTCCATGTTCATACAGATAGCGGTGTAGATATTTCCATGTTCATACAGATAGCGGTGTAGATATTTCCATGTTCATACAGATAGCGGTGTAGATATTTCCATGTTCATACAGATAGCGGTGTAGATATTTCCATGTTCGTACAGATAGCGGTATAGATATTTCCATGTTCATCCAGATGGCTGTGTAGATATATCCGTGTTCATACAGATGGCGGTGAAGATATTTCCATGTTCATACAGATAGCGGTGTAGATATTTCCATGTTCATACAGATAGCCGTGTAGATATTGCCATGTTCATCCCGATAGCGGTGCTGATACTTCCATGTTTATACAGGTAGCTGTGTACATATTTCCATATTTATACAGATAGCGGTGTAGATATTTCCATGTTCATACAGATAGCGGTGTAGATATTTCCATGTTTATACAGATAGCGCTGTAGATATCTCCTTCTTAATACAGATGGCGGTGTAGATATTTACATGCTCATACAGATGGCGGCGCAGATATTTCCATGTTCATACAGATGGCGGTGTAGATATTTCCATGTTTATAGAGATAGCGGTGTAGTTATTTCCATGTGTAAAGCGATAGCTGTGTAGATATTCCAATGTATATGCAGATAGCTGTGTAGATATTTCCATTTTCATACAGATAGCGGTGTAGATATTTCCATGTTCATACAGATAGCGGTGTAGATATTTCCATGTTCATACAGAGAGCAGTGTATGTATTTCCATGTTCATACAGATAGCGGTGTAGATATTTCCATTTTCATGCAGATAGTGGTGTAGATATATCCATGTTCAAACAGATGGCGGTGTAGATATTTCCATGTTCATTCACATAGCGGTGTAGATATTTCCATGTTCAAACAGATAGCGGTGTAGATATTTCCATGTTCATTCACACAGCGGTGTAGATATTTCCATGTTTATACAGATAGCGGTGAAGATGTATGCATGTTTACACAGATAGCGGTGTAGATATTTCCAAGTTCATACCGATAGCGGTGTAGATATTTCCATGTTCATCCAGATGGCTGTGTAGACATATCCATGCTCATACAGATGGCGGTGAAGATATTTCCATGTTCATACAGTTAGCGGTGTAGATATTTCCATGTTCATACAGATAGCAGTGTAGATATTTCCATGTTCATACAGATGGCTGTGTAGATATATCCATGTTCCTACAGATGGCGGTGAAGATATTTCCATGTTCATAGAGATGGCGGTTTAGATATTTCCATATTCATTCCGATAGCGGTGCTGATATTTCCATGTTTATTCAGGTAGCGGTGTAGATATTTCCATGTTTATACAGATAGCGGTGTAGATATTTCCATGTTTATACACATAGCGGTGTAGATATTTCCATGTTTATACAGATAGCGGTGTAGATATCTCCATCTTAATACAGATGGCGGTGTAGATATTTATATGTTCATACAGACGGTGGTGCAGTTGTTTCCATGTTCATACAGATGGCGGTGTAGTTATTTCCAAATTCATACAGATAGCGGTGTAGTTATTTCCATGTGTAAAGAGATAGCTGTGTAGATATTTCCACGTATATGCAGATATCTGTGTAGATATTTCCATTTTCAAGCAGATAGCAGTGTATATATTTCCCTGTTCAAACAGCGGTGTAGATATTTCCATGTTCATAAAGATAGCTGTGTAGATATTTCCATGTTTATACAGATAGCGGTGAAGGTGTATGCATGTTTACACAGATAGCGGTGTAGATATTTCCATGTTTATACAGATAGCGGTGAAGATGTATGCATGTTTACACAAATAGCGGTGTAGATATTTCCATGTTCATACTGATAGCGGTGTAGATATTTCCATGTTTATACAGATGGCGGTGCAGATATTTTCATGTTCATACAGATGGCAGAGAAGATATTTCCATGTTGATACTGATAGCGGTGTAGTTATTTCCATGTGTAAAGAGATATCTGTGTAGATATTTCCATGTATATGTAGATAGCAGTGTAGATATTTCCATTTTCATGCAGATAGCGGTGTAGATATTTCCATGTTCATCCAGATGGCTGTGTAGATATATCCATGTTCATACAGATGGCGGTGAAGATATTTCCATGTTCATACAGATAGCGGTGTAGATATTTCCATGTTCATAGAGATAGCGTTGTAGATACTTCCATGTTCATACCGATAGCGGTGCTGATACTTCCATGTTTATTCAGGTAGCGGTGTACATATTTCCGTGTTTATACCGATAGCGGTGTAGATATTTCCATGTTGATACAGATAGCGGTGTAGATATTTCCATGTTTATACAGATAGCGGTGTAGATATCTCCTTCTTAATACAGATGGCGGTGTAGATATTTATATGTTCATAAAGATGGCGGTGCAGATATTTCCATGTTCATACAGATGGCAGTGTAGATGTTTCCATGTTTATAGAGATAGCGGTGTAGTTATTTCCATGTGCAAAGAGATAGCTGTGTAGATATAAGCATGTATATGCAGATAGCTGTGTAGATATTTCCATTTTCATGTAGATAGCGGTGTAGATACTTCCATGTTCAAACAGATAGCGGTGTAGATATTTCCATGTTCATACAGATAGCGGTGTAGATATTTCCAAGTTTATACAGATGGCGGTGAAGATGTATGCATGTTTACACAGATAGCGGTGTAGATATTTCCATGTTCGTACAGATAGCGGTGTAGATATTTCCATGTTCATCCAGACGGCTGTGAAGACATATCCATGTTCATACAGATGGCGGTGAAGATATTTCCATGTTCATACAGATGGCGGTGTAGATATTTCCATGTTCATACAGATAGCGGTGCTGATATTTCCATGTTTATACAGGTTGCGGTGTAGATATTTCCATGTTTATACAGATAGCGGTGTAGATATTTCCATGTTTATACAGATAGCGGTGTAGATATTTCCATGTTTATACAGTTAGCGGTGTAGATATCTCCATCTTAATACAGATGGCGGTGTAGATATTTATATGTTCATACAGATGGCGGTGCAGATATTTCCATGTTCATACAGATGGCGGTGAAGATATTTCCATGTTCATACAGATGACGGTGTAGATACTTCCATGTTCATACTGATAGCGGTGCTGATATTTCCATGTTTATACAGGTAGCGGTGTAGAATTTTCCATGTATATACAGAAAGCGCTGTAGATATTTCCATGTTTATACACATAGCGGTGTAGATATTTCCATGTTTATACAGATAGCGGTGTAGATATTTCCGTGTTTATGCAGATAGTGGTGTAGATATCTCCATCTTAATACAGATGGCGGTGTAGATATTTATATGTTCATACAGATGGTGGTGCAGATATTTCCATGTTCATACAGATGGCGGTGTAGATATTTCCATGTTGATACTGATAGCGGTGTAGTTATTTCCATGTGTAAAGAGATAGCTGTGTAGATATTTCCATGTATATGCAGATAGCTGTGTAGATATTTCCATTTTCATGCAGATAGCGGTGTATATATTTCCCTGTTCAAACAGTTAGCGGTGTAGATATTTCCATGTTCATAGAGATAGCGGTGTAGATATTTCCATGTTTATACAGATAGCGGTGAAGATGTATGCATGTTTACACAGATAACGGTGTAGATATTTCCATGTTCATCCAGATGGCTGTGTAGATATATCCATGTTCATACAGATAGCGGTGTAGATATTTCCATGTTCATACAGATAGCGGTGCAGATATTTCCATGCTCATCCAGATGGCTGTGTAGATATATCCATGTTCATGCAGATGGCGGTGAAGATATTTCCTTGTTCATACAGATAGCGGTGTAGATATTTCCATGTTCACACAGATAGCGGTGTGGATATTTCCATGTTCATACAGATAGCGGTGTATGTATTTCCATGTTCATACAGATAGCGGTGTAGATATTTCCATTTTCATGCAGATAGCGGTGTATATATTTCCCTGTTCAAACAGTTAGCGGTGTAGATATTTCCATGTTCATAAAGATAGCGGTGTAGATATTTCCATGTTTATACAGATTGCGGTGAAGATGTATGCATGTTTACACAGATAGCGGTGTAGATATTTCCATGTTCATCCAGATGGCTGTGTAGACATATCCATGTTCATACAGATGGCGGTGAAGATATTTCCATGTTCATACAGATGGCTGTGTAGATATATCCATGTTCATACAGATGGCGGTGAAGATATTTCCATGTTCATATAGATGTCGGTGTAGATATTTCCATGTTCATACCGATAGCGGTGCTGATATTTCCATGTTTACAAGGGAGCGGTGTAGATATTTCCATGTTCATACAGATAGCGGTGTAGTTATTTCCATGTGTAAAGAAATGGCTTTGTAGATATTTCCATGTATATGCAGATAGCTGTGTAGATATTTCCATTTTCATGCAGATAGCGGTGTAGATATTTCCATATTCAAACAAATAGCGCTGTAGATATTTCCATATTCATACAGATAGCGGTGCTGATATTTCCATGTTTATACAGGTAGCGGTGTAGATATTTCCATGTTCATACAGATTGCGGTGTAGCTATTTCCATGTTCATACAGAGAGCGGTGTAGATATTTCCATGTTCATAGAGATAGCTGTGTAGATATTTCCATGTTCATACAGATAGCGGTGCTGATATTTCAATGTTTATACAGGTAGCCTTGTAGATATTTCCATGTTCATACAGATAGCGGTGTAGATATTTCCATGTTTATACAGATAGCGGTGTAGATATTTCCAAGTTTTTACAGATAGCGGTGTAGATATCTCCATCTTAATACAGATGGCGGTGTAGATATTTATATGTTCATACAGATGGCGGTGCAGATATTTCCATGTTTATAGAGATAGCGGTGTAGTTATTTCCATGTGTAAAGAGATAGCTGTGTAGATATTTCCATGTATATGCAGATAGTTTGTAGATATTTCCATTTTCATGCAGATAGCGGTTTAGATATTTCCATCTTCAAACAGATAGCGGTGTAGATATTTCCATGTTCATACAGATAGCGGTGTAGATATTTCCATGTTCATACAGATAGAGGGGCTGATATTTCCATGTTCATACATATAGCAGTGCTGATATTTCCACGTTTATACAGGTAGCGGTGTAGATATTTCCATGTTTATACAGATAGAGGTGTAGATATTTCCATGTTTATACAGATAGCAGTGTAGATATTTCCATGTTTATACAGATAGCGGTGTAGATATCTCCTTCTTAATACAGATGGCGGTGTAGATATTTATATGTTCATACAGATGGCGGTGCAGATATTTCCATGTTCATACAGATGGCGGTGTAGATATTTCCATGTTTATAGAGATAGCGGTTTAGTTATTTCCATGTGTAAAGAGATAGCTGTGTAGTTATTTGCATCTATATGCAGATAGCTGTGTAGATATTTCCATTTTCATGCAGATAGCGGTGTAGTTATTTCCATGTTCATACAGATAGCGGTGTAGATATTTCCATGTTCATACAGATAGCGGTGTAGATATTTACATGTTCATACAGATAGCGGTGCTGATAATTCCATGTTTATACAGGTAGCGGTGTACATATTTCCATGTTTATACAGATAGCAGTGTAGATATTTCCATGTTTATACAGATAGCGGTGTAGATATTTCCATGTTTATACAGATAGCGGTGTAGATATCTCCATCTTAATGCAGATGGCAGTGTAGATATTTATATGTTCATACAGATGGCGGTGCAGATATTTCCATGTTCTTACAGATGGCGGTGTAGATATTTCCATTTTCATGCAGATAGCGGTGTATATATTTCCCTGTTCAAACAGTTAGCGGTGTAGATATTTCCATGTTCATAAAGATAGCGGTGTAGATATTTCCATGTTTATACAGATAGCGGTGAAGATGTATGCATGTTTACACAGATAACGTTGTAGATATTTCCATTTTCATCCAGATGGCTGTGTAGAAATATCCATGTTCATACAGATGGCGGTGAAGATATTTCCATGTTCATACAGATGGCTGTGTAGATATATCCATGTTCATACAGATGGTGGTGAAGATATTTCCATGTTCATACAGATGTCGGTGTAGATATTTCCATGTTCATACCGATAGCGGTGCTGATATTTCCATGTTTATACACATAGTGGTGTAGATATTTCCATGTTTATACAGATAGCGGTGTAGATATCTACATCTTAAAACAGATGGCGGTGCAGATATTTATATGTTCATGCAGATGGCGGTGCAGATATTTCCATGTTCATACAGATGGCGGTGTAGATATTTCCATGTTTATACTGATAGCTGTGTACGTATTTCCATGTGTAAAGAGATAGCTGTTTAGATATTTCCATGTATATGCAGATAGCTGTGTAGATATTTCCATTTTCATGCAGATAGCGGTGTATATATTTCCATGTTCAAACAGATAGCGGTGTAGGTATTTCCATGTTCATACAGATAGCGGTGTAGCTATTTCCATGTTAATACAGATAGCAGTGTAGATATTTCCATGTTATAGAGATAGTGGTGTAGATATTTCCATGTATATGTAGATAGCTGTGTAGATATTTCCATTTTTATGCACATAGCGGTTTAGATATTTCCATGTTCAAAGAGATAGCGGTGTAGATATTTCCATGTTCATACAGATAGCGGTGTAGATATTTCCATGTTCATACAGATAGCTGTGTAGATATTTCCATGTTCATACTGATAGCGGTGTAGGTATTTCCATGTTCATACAGATAGCAGTGCTGATATTTCCATGTTTATACAGGTAGCGGTGTAGATATTTCCATGTTTATACAGATAGCGGTGTAGATATCTTCATCTTAATACAGATGGCGGTGTAGATATTTATATGTTCATACAGATGGCGGTGCAGATATTTCCATGTACATACAGATGGCGGTGTAGATATATCCATGTTCATACAGATAGCGGTGTAGTTATTTCCATGTGTAAAGAGATAGCTGTGTAGATATTTCCATGTATATGCAGACAGCTGTGTAGATATTTCCATTTTCATGCAGATAGCAGTGTATATATTTCCATGTTCAAACACATAGCGGTGTAGATATTTCCATGTTCATACAGATAGCGGTGTAGATATTTCCATATTCATACAGATAGCGGTGTAGATATTTCCATGTTTATACAGATAGCGGTGAAGACGTATTCATGTTTACACAGATAGCGGTGTAGATATTTCCATGTTAATCCAGATGGCTGTGTAGATATTTCCATGTTTATACAGATAGTGGTGAAGATGTATGCATGTTTACACAGATATCGGTGTAGATATTTCCATGTTCATCCAGATGGCTGTGTAGATGTATCCATGTTCATACAGATGGCAGTGAAGGTATTTCCATGTTCATACAGATAGCGGTGTAGATATTTCCATGTTCATACAGATAGTGGTGTAGATATTTCCATGTTCATACAGATAGCGGTGTACATATTTCCATGTTCATACAGATAGCGGTGTAGTTATTTCCATGTTTATACAGATAGTGGTGAAGATGTATGCATGTTTACACAGATAGCGGCGTAGATATTTCCATGTTCACCCAGATGGCTGTGTAGATTTATCCATGTACATACAGATAGCGGTATAGATATTTCCCTGTTCATACAGATAGCGGTGTAGATATTTCCATGTTCATCCAGATGGCTGTGTAGATATATCCATGTTCATACAGATAGCGGTGTAGATATTTCCATGTTCATACAGATAGCGGTGTAGATATTTCCATGTTCATACAGATAGCGGTGTAGCTATTTCCATGTTCATACAGATAGCGGTGTAGATATTTCCATGTTCATAGAGATAGTGGTGTACATATTTCCATGTATATGCAGATAGCTGTGTAGATATTTCCATTTTCATGCACATAGCGGTTTAGATATTTCCATGATCAAAGAGATAGCGGTGTAGATATATCCATGTTCATGCAGATGGCAGTGAAGATATTTCCATGTTCATACAGATAGCGGTGTAGATATTTCCATGTTCATACAGATAGCGGTGTGGATATTTCCATGTTCATACAGATAGCGGTGTATGTATTTCCATGTTCATACAGATAGCTGTGTAGATATTTCCATTTTCGTGCACATAGCGGTTTAGATATTTCCATAATCAAAGAGATAGCGGTGTAGATATATCCATGTTCATGCAGATGGCGGTGAAGATATTTCCATGTTCATACAGATAGCGGTGTAGATATTTCCATGTTCATACAGATAGCGGTGTGGATATTTCCATGTTCATACAGATAGCGGTGTATGTATTTCCATGTTCATACAGATAGCGGTGTAGATATTTCCATTTTCGTGCAGATAGCGGTGTATATATTTCCCTGTTCAAACAGTTAGCGGTGTAGATATTTCCATGTTCATAAAGATAGCGGTGTAGATATTTCCATGTTTATACAGATAGCGGTGAAGATGTATGCATGTTTACACAGATAGCGGTGTAGATATTTCCATGTTCATCAAGATGGCTGTGTAGACATATCCATGTTCATACAGATGGCGGTGAAGATATTTCCATGTTCATACAGATGGCTGTGTAGATATATCCATGTTCATACAGATGGTGGTGAAGATATTTCCATGTTCATACAGATGTCGGTGTAGATATTTCCATGTTCATACAGGTAGTGGTGTAGATATTTCCATGTTTATACACATAGCGGTGTAGACATATCCATGTTTATACAGATATCGGTGTAGATATCTCCATCTTAAAACAGATGGCGGTGCAGATATTTATATGTTCATGCAGATGGCGGTGCAGATATTTCCATGTTCATACAGATGGCGGTGTAGATATTTCCATGTTTATAGAGATAATGGTGTACGTATTTCCATGTGTAAAGAGATAGCTGTATAGATATTTCCATGTATATGCAGATAGCGGTGTAGATATTTCCATATTCAAACAAATAGCGCTGTAGATATTTCCATATTCATACAGATAGCGGTGCTGATATTTCCATGTTTATACAGGTAGCGGTGTAGATATTTCTATGTTCATACAGATTGCGGTGTAGCTATTTCCATGTTCATACAGAGAGCAGTGTAGATATTTCCATGTTCATAGAGATAGCTGTGTAGATATTTCCATGTTCATACAGATAGCGGTGCTGATATTTCCATGTTTATACAGGTAGCCTTGTAGATATTTCCATGTTCATACAGATAGTGGTGTAGATATTTCCATGTTTATACAGATAGCGGTGTAGATATTTCCAAGTTTTTACAGATAGCGGTGTAGATATCTCCATCTTAATACAGATGGCGGTGTAGATATTTATATGTTCATACAGATGGCGGTGCAGATATTTCCATGTTTATAGAGATAGCGGTGTAGTTATTTCCATGTGTAAAGAGATAGCTGTGTAGATATTTCCATGTATATGCAGATAGTTTGTAGATATTTCCATTTTCATGCAGATAGCGGTTTAGATATTTCCATGTTCAAACAGATAGCGGTGTAGATATTTCCATGTTCATACAGATAGCGGTGTAGATATTTCCATGTTCATACAGATAGAGGGGCTGATATTTCCATGTCATACAGATAGCAGTGCTGATATTTCCATGTTTATACAGGTAGCGGTGTAGATATTTCCATGTTTATACAGATAGCGGTGTAGATATTTCCATGTTTATACAGATAGCAGTGTAGATATTTCCATGTTTATACAGATAGTTGTGTAGATATCTCCTTCTTAATACAGATGGCGGTGTAGATATTTATATGTTCATACAGATGGCGGTGCAGATATTTCCATGTTCATACAGATGGTGGTGTAGATATTTCCATGTTTATAGAGATAGCGGTGTAGTTATTTCCATGTGTAAAGAGATAGCTGTGTAGTTATTTGCATGTATATGCAGATAGCTGTGTAGATATTTCCATTTTCATGCAGATAGCGGTGTAGTTATTTCCATGTTCAAGCAGATAGCGGTGTAGATATTTCCATGTTCATACAGATATCGGTGTAGATATTTACATGTTCATACAGATAGCGGTGCTGATAATTCCATGTTTATACAGGTAGCGGTGTACATATTTCCATGTTTATACAGATAGCAGTGTAGATATTTCCATGTTTATACAGATAGCGGTGTAGATATTTCCATGTTTATACAGATAGCGGTGTAGATATCTCCATCTTAATGCAGATGGCAGTGTAGATATTTATATGTTCATACAGATGGCGGTGCAGATATTTCCATGTTCATACAGATGGCGGTGTAGATATTTCCATTTTCATGCAGATAGCGGTGTATATATTTCCCTGTTCAAACAGTTAGCAGTGTAGATATTTCCATGTTCATAAAGATAGCAGTGTAGATATTTCCGTGTTTATACAGATAGCGGTGAAGATGTATGCATGTTTACACAGATAACGGTGTAGATATTTCCTTGTTCATCCAGATGGCTGTGTAGAAATATCCATGTTCATACAGATGGCGGTGAAGATATTTCCAAGTTCATACAGATGGCTGTGTAGATATATCCATGTTCATACAGATGGTGGTGAAGATATTTCCATGTTCATACAGATGTCGGTGTAGATATTTCCATGTTCATACCGATAGCGGTGCTGATATTTCCATGTTTACAAGGGAGCGGTGTAGATATTTCCATGTTCATACAGATAGTGGTGTAGATATTTCCATGTTTATACACATAGCGGTGTAGATATTTCCATGTTTATACAGATAGCGGTGTAGATATCTCCATTTTAAAACAGATGGCGGTGCAGATATTTATATGTTCATGCAGATGGCGGTGCAGATATTTCCATGTTCATACAGATGGCGGTGTAGATATTTCCATGTTTATAGAGATAGCGGTGTACGTATTTCCATGTGTAAAGAGATAGCTGTATAGATATTTCCATGCATATGCAGATAGCTGTGTAGATATTTCCATTTTCATGCAGATAGCGGTGTAGATATTTCCATATTCAAACAAAAGCGGTGTAGATATTTCCATGTTCATACAGATAGCAGTGTAGATATTTCCATGTTTATAAAGATAGCGGTGAAGATGTATGCATGTTTCCACAGATAGCGGTGTAGATATTTCCATGTTCATTCAGATAGCGGTGTAGATATTTCCATGTTCATCCAGATGGCTGTGTAGATATATCCATGTTCATACAGATGGCGGTGAGGATATTTCCATGTTCATACAGATAGCGGTGTAGATATTTCCATGTTCAAACAGATAGCGGTGTAGATATTTCCATGTTCATACAGACAGCGGTGCTGATATTTCCTTGTTCATCAAGATGGCTTTGTAGATATATCCATGTTCATACAGATGGCAGTGAAGATATTTCCATGTTCATACAGATATCGGTGTAGATATTTCCAAGTTCATACAGATAGCGCTGTAGATATTTCCATATTCATACAGATAGCGGTGCTGATATTTCCATGTTTATACAGGTAGCAGTGTAGATATTTCCATGTTCATACAGATTGCGGTGTAGCTATTTCCATGTTCATACAGAGAGCGGTGTAGATATTTCCATGTTCATAGAGATAGCTGTGTAGATATTTCCATGTTCATACAGATAGCGGTGCTGATATTTCCATGTTTATACAGGTAGCCTTGTAGATATTTCCATGTTCATACAGATAGTTGTGTAGATATTTCCATGTTTATACAGAGAGCGGTGTAGATATTTCCAAGTTTTTACAGATAGCGGTGTAGATATCTCCATCTTAATACAGATGGCGGTGTAGATATTTATATGTTCATACAGATGGCGGTGCAGATATTTCCATGTTTATAGAGATAGCGGTGTAGTTATTTCCATGTGTAAAGAGATAGCTGTGTAGATATTTTCATGTATATGCAGATAGTTTGTAGATATTTCCATTTTCATGCAGATAGCGGTTTAGATATTTCCATCTTCAAACAGATAGCGGTGTAGATATTTCCATGTTCATACAGATAGCGGTGTAGATATTTCCATGTTCATACAGATAGAGGGGCTGATATTTCCATGTTCATACAGATAGCAGTGCTGATATTTCCATGTTTATACAGGTAGCGGTGTAGATATTTCCTTGTTTATACAGATAGCGGTGTAGATATTTCCATGTTTATACAGATAGCAGTGTAGATATTTCCATGTTTATACAGATAGCGGTGTAGATATCTCCTTCTTAATACAGATGGCGGTGTAGATATTTATATGTTCATACAGATGGCGGTGCAGATATTTCCATGTTCATACAGATGGCGGTGTAGTTATTTCCATGTTTATAGAGATAGCGGTGTAGTTATTTCCATGTGTAAAGAGATAGCTGTGTAGTTATTTGCATGTATATGCAGATAGCTGTGTAGATATTTCCATTTTCATGCATATAGCGGTGTAGTTATTTCCATTTTCAAGCAGATAGCGGTGTAGATATTTCCATGTTCAAACAGATAGCGGTGTAGATATTTCCATGTTCATACAGATAGCGGTGTAGATATTTACATGTTCATACAGATAGCGGTGCTGATAATTCCATGTTTATACAGGTAGCGGTGTACATATTTCCATGTTTATACAGATAGCAGTGTAGATATTTCCATGTTTATACAGATAGCGGTGTAGATATTTCCATGTTTATACAGATAGCGGTGTAGATATCTCCATCTTAATGCAGATGGCAGTGTAGATATTTATATGTTCATACAGATGGCGGTGCAGGTATTTCCATGTTCATACAGATGGCGGTGTAGATATTTCCATGTTCATACAGATAGCGGTGTAGTTATTTCCATGTGTAAAGAGATAGCTGTGTAGATATTTCCATGTATATGCAGATAGCTGTGTAGATATTTCCATTTTCATGCAGATAGCTGTGTATATATTTCCATGTTCACACAGATAGCGGTGTAGGTATTTCCATGTTCATACAGATAGCGGTGTAGCTATTTCCATGTTAATACAGATAGCAGTGTAGATATTTCCATGTTCATAGAGATAGTGGTGTAGATATTTCCATGTATATGTAGATAGCTGTGTAGATATTTCCATTTTTATGCACATAGCGGTTTAGATATTTCCATGTTCACAGAGATAGCGGTGTAGATATTTCCATGTTCATACAGATAGCGGTGTAGATATTTCCATGTTCATACAGATAGCTGTGTAGATATTTCCATGTTCATACTGATAGCGGTGTAGGTATTTCCATGTTCATACAGATAGCAGTGCTGATATTTCCATGTTTATACAGGTAGCGGTGTAGATATTTCCATGTTTATACAGATAGCGGTGTAGACATTTCCATGTTTATACAGATAGTGGTGTAGATATTTCCATGTTTATACAGATAGCGGTGTAGATTTCTTCATCTTAATACAGATGGCGGTGTAGATATTTATATGTTCATACAGATGGCGGTGCAGATATTTCCATGTACATACAGATGGCGGTGTAGATATATCCATGTTCATACAGATAGCGGTGTAGTTATTTCCATGTGTAAAGAGATAGCTGTGTAGATATTTCCATGTATATGCAGACAGCTGTGTAGATATTTCCATTTTCATGCAGATAGCAGTGTATATATTTCCATGTTCAAACACATAGCGGTGTAGATATTTCCATGTTCATACAGATAGCGGTGTAGATATTTCCATATTCATACAGATAGCGGTGTAGATATTTCCATGTTTATACAGATAGCGGTGAAGACGTATGCATGTTTACACAGATAGCGGTGTAGATATTTCCATGTTAATCCAGATGGCTGTGTAGATATTTCCATGTTTATACAGATAGTGGTGAAGATGTATGCATGTTTACACAGATATCGGTGTAGATATTTCCATGTTCATCCAGATGGCTGTGTAGATGTATCCATGTTCATACAGATGGCAGTGAAGGTATTTCCATGTTCATACAGATAGCGGTGTAGATATTTCCATGTTCATACAGATAGTGGTGTAGATATTTCCATGTTCATACAGATAGCGGTGTACATATTTCCATGTTCATACAGATAGCGGTGTAGTTATTTCCATTTTTATACAGATAGTGGTGAAGGTGTATGCATGTTTACACAGATAGCGGCGTAGATATTTCCATGTTCACCCAGATGGCTGTGTAGATATATCCATGTACATACAGATAGCGGTATAGATATTTCCCTGTTCATACAGATAGCGGTGTAGATATTTCCATGTTCATCCAGATGGCTGTGTAGATATATCCATGTTCATACAGATAGCGGTGTAGATATTTCCATGTTCATACAGATAGCGGTGTAGATATTTCCATGTTCATACAGATAGCGGTGTAGCTATTTCCATGTTCATACAGATAGCGGTGTAGATATTTCCATGTTCATAGAGATAGTGGTGTACATATTTCCATGTATATGCAGATAGCTGTGTAGATATTTCCATTTTCATGCACATAGCGGTTTAGATATTTCCATGATCAAAGAGATAGCGGTGTAGATATATCCATGTTCATGCAGATGGCGGTGAAGATATTTCCATGTTCATACAGATAGCGGTGTAGATATTTCCATGTTCATACAGATAGCGGTGTGGATATTTCCATGTTCATACAGATAGCGGTGTATGTATTTCCATGTTCATACAGATAGCGGTGTAGATATTTCCATTTTCATGCAGATAGCGGTGTATATATTTCCCTGTTCAAACAGTTAGCGGTGTAGATATTTCCATGTTCATAAAGATAGCGGTGTAGATATTTCCATGTTTATACAGATAGCGGTGAAGATGTATGCATGTTTACACAGATAGCGGTGTAGATATTTCCATGTTCATCCAGATGGCTGTGTAGACATATCCATGTTCATACAGATGGCGGTGAAGATATTTCCATGTTCATACAGATGGCTGTGTAGATATATCCATGTTCATACAGATGGTGGTGAAGATATTTCCATGTTCATACAGATGTCGGTGTAGATATTTCCATGTTCATACCGATAGCGGTGCTGATATTTCCATGTTTACAAGGGAGCGGTGTAGATATTTCCATGTTCATCCAGATGGCTGTGTAGATGTATCCATGTTCATACAGATGGCAGTGAAGGTATTTCCATGTTCATACAGATAGCGGTGTAGATATTTCCATGTTCATACAGATAGTGGTGTAGATATTTCCATGTTCATACAGATAGCGGTGTACATATTTCCATGTTCATACAGATAGCGGTGTAGTTATTTCCATGTTTATACAGATAGTGGTGAAGATGTATGCATGTTTACACAGATAGCGGTGTAGATATTTCCATGTTCACCCAGATGGCTGTGTAGATATATCCATGTACATACAGATAGCGGTATAGATATTTCCCTGTTCATACAGATAGCGGTGTAGATATTTCCATGTTCATCCAGATGGCTGTGTATATATATCCATGTTCATACAGATAGCGGTGTAGATATTTCCATGTTCATACAGATAGCGGTGTAGATATTTCCATGTTCATACAGATAGCGGTGTAGCTATTTCCATATTCATACAGATAGCGGTGTAGATATTTCCATGTTCATAGAGATAGTGGTGTACATATTTCCATGTATATGCAGATAGCTGTGTAGATATTTCCATTTTCATGCACATAGCGGTTTAGATATTTCCATGATCAAAGAGATAGCGGTGTAGATATATCCATGTTCATGCAGATGGCAGTGAAGATATTTCCATGTTCATACAGATAGCGGTGTAGATATTTCCATGTTCATACAGATAGCGGTGTGGATATTTCCATGTTCATACAGATAGCGGTGTATGTATTTCCATGTTCATACAGATAGCTGTGTAGATATTTCCATTTTCATGCACATAGCGGTTTAGATATTTCCATAATCAAAGAGATAGCGGTGTAGATATATCCATGTTCATGCAGATGGCGGTGAAGATATTTCCATGTTCATACAGATAGCGGTGTAGATATTTCCATTTTCATGCAGATAGCGGTGTATATATTTCCCTGTTCAAACAGTTAGCGGTGTAGATATTTCCATGTTCATAAAGATAGCGGTGTAGATATTTCCATGTTTATACAGATAGCGGTGAAGATGTATGCATGTTTACACAGATAGCGGTGTAGATATTTCCATGTTCATCCAGATGGCTGTGTAGACATATCCATGTTCATACAGATGGCGGTGAAGATATTTCCATGTTTGTACAGATGGCTGTGTAGATATATCCATGTTCATACAGATGGTGGTGAAGATATTTCCATGTTCATACAGATAGCGGTGCTGATAATTCCATGTTTATACAGGTAGCGGTGTACATATTTCCATGTTTATACAGATAGCAGTGTAGATATTTCCAAGTTTATACAGATAGCGGTGTAGATATTTCCATGTTTATACAGATAGCGGTGTAGATATCTCCATGTTCTTACAGATATCGGTGTAGTTATTTCCATGTGTAAAGAGATAGCTGTGTAGATATTTCCTTGTATATGCAGATAGCTGTGTAGATATTTCCATTTTCATGCAGATAGCGGTGTATATATTTCCATGTTCAAACAGATAGCGGTGTAGGTATTTCCATGTTCATACCGATAGCGGTGTAGCTATTTCCATGTTAATACATATAGCAGTGTAGATATTTGCATGTTCATAGAGATAGTGGTGTAGATATTTCCATGTATATGTAGATAGCTGTGTAGATATTTCCATTTTTATGCACATAGCGGTTTAGATATTTCCATTTTCAAAGAGATAGCGGTGTAGATATTTCCATGTTCATACAGATAGCGGTGTAGATATTTCCATGTTCATACAGATAGCTGTGTAGATATTTCCATGTTCATACTGATAGCGGTGTAGATATTTCCATGTTCATACAGATAGCAGTGCTGATATTTCCATGTTTATACAGGTAGCGGTGTAGATATTTCCATGTTTATACAGATAGCGGTGTAGATATTTCCATGTTTATACAGATAGCGGTGTAGATATTTCCATGTTAATACAGATAGCGGTGTAGATATCTTCAGCTTAATACAGATGGCAGTGTAGATATTTATATGTTCATACAGATGGCTGTGCAGATATTTCCATGTACATACAGATGGCGGTGTAGATATTTCCATGTTCATACAGATAGCGGTGTAGTTATTTCCATGTGTGAAGAGATAGCTGTGTAGATATTTCCATGTATATGCAGATAGCTGTGTAGATATTTCCATTTTCATGCAGATAGCTGTGTATATATTTGCATGTTCAAACAGATAGCGGTGTAGATATTTCCATGTTCATCCAGATGGCTGTGTAGATATTTCCATGTTTATACAGATAGCGGTGAACATGTATGCATGCTTACACAGATAGCGGTGTAGATGTTTCCATGTTTGTTCAGATAGCGATGTAGATATCTCCTTCTTAATACAGATGGCGGTGTAGATATTTATATGTTCATGCAGATGGCGGTGCAGATACTTCCATGTTCATACAGATGGCGGTGTAGATATTTCCATGTTCACAGAAATAGCGGTGTAGTTCTTTCCATGTGTAAAGAGATATCTGTGTAGATATTTCCATGTATATGCAGATAGCTGTGTAGATATTTCCATTTTCATGCAGATAGCGGTGTAGGGATTTCCATGTTCAAACAGATAGCGGTGTAGATATTTCCATGTTCATGCATATAGTGGTGTAGATATTTCCATGTTCATACAGATAGCGGTGCTGATATTTCCATGTTCATACAGATAGCGGTGCTGATATTTCCATGCTTACACAGATAGCGGTGTAGATATTTCCATGTTTATACAGATAGCGGTGTAGATATCTCCATCTTAATACAGATGGTGGTGTAGATATTTATATCTTCATACACATCGCGGTGCAGATATTTCCATGTTCATACAGATGGCGGTGTAGATATTTCCATGTTTATAGAGTTAGCCGTGTAGTTATTTCCATGTTTAAAGAGATAGCTGTGTAGATATTTCCATGTATATGCAGATAGCTGTGTATATATTTCCATTTTCATGCAGATAGCTGTGTATATATTTCCATGTTCAAACAGATAGCGGTGTAGATATTTCCATGTTCATACAGATAGCGGTGTAGATATTTCCATGTTCATACAGATAGCGGTGTAGATATTTCCATGTATATACAGATAGCGGTGAAGACGTATGCATGTTTACACAGATAGCGGTGTAGATATTTCCATGTTCATCCAGATGGCTGTGTAGATATTTCCATGTTTATACAGATAGCGGTGAAGATGTATGCATGCTTACACAGATAGCGGTGTAGATATTTCCATGTTTGTTCAGAGAGCGATGTATATATCTCCTTCTTAATACAGATGGCGGTGTAGATATTTATATGTTCATACAGATGGCGGTGCAGATATTTCAATGTTCATACAGATGGCGGTGTAGATATTTCCATGTTCACAGAAATAGCGGTGTAGTTCTTTCCATGTGTAAAGAGATACCTGTGTAGATATTTCCATGTATATGCAGATAGCTGTGTAGATATTTCCATTTTCATGCAGATAGCAGTGTAGATATTTCCATTTTCATGCAGTTAGCTGTGTAGATATTTCTATGTTGATACAGATAGCGGTGTAGATATTTCCATGTTCATACAGATAGCGGTGCTTATATTTCCACATTTATACAGGTAGCGGTGTAGATATTTCCATGTTTATGCAGATAGCGGTGTTGATATTTCCATGTTTATACAGATAGCAGTGTGGGAATTTCCATGTTCATCCTGATGGCTGTGTAGATATATCCATGTTCATACAGATGGCGGTGAAGATATTTCCATGTTCATACAGATAGCAGTGTAGATATTTCCATGTTCACCCAGATGGCTGTGTAGACATGTACATGTTCATATAGATGGCGGTGAAGATATTTCCAAGTTTATACAGATAGCGGTGTAGATATTTCCATATTTATACAGATAGCGGTGTAGATATCTCCATCTTAAAACAGATTGCGGTGTAGATATTTATATGTTCATACAGATGGCCGTGCAGACATTTCCATGTTCATACAGATAGCAGTGTAGTTATTTCCACGTGTAAAGAGATAGCTGTGTAGATATTTCCATGTATATGCTGATAGCTGTGTAGATATTTCCATTTTCATGCAGAGAGCGGTGTAGATATTTCCATGTTCAAACAGATAGCGGTGTAGATATTTCCATGTTCATCCAGATAGCGTTGTATATATTTCCATGTTTATACAGATAGTGGTGAAGATGTATGCATGTTTACGCAGATAGTGGTGTAGATATTTCCATGTTCATCCAGATGGCTGTGTTGATATATCCATGTTCATACTGATAGCGGTGTAGATATTTCCATGTTCATACAGATAGTGGTGTAGATATTTCCTTGTTCATATAGATAGCGGTGTAGATATTTCCATGTTCATACAGATAGTGGTGTAAATATTTCCATGTTCATACAGATAGTGGTGTAGATATTTCCATGTTCATACAGATAGAGGGGCTGATATTTCCATGTTCATACAGAGAGCAGTGCTGATATTTCCATGTTTATACAGGTAGCGGAGTAGATATTTCCATGTTTATACAGATAGCGGTGTAGATATTTCCATGTTTATACAGATAGCAGTGTAGATATCTCCATCTTAATACAGATGGCGGTGTAGATATTTATATGTTCATACAGATGGCCGTGCAGTTATCTCCATGTTCATACAGATGGCGGTGCAGATATTTCCATTTTCATACAGATAGCGGTGTAGTTATTTCCATGTGTAAAGAGATAGCTGTGTAGATATTTCCATGTATATGCAGATAGCTGTTTAGATATTTCCATTTTCATGCAGATAGCTCTTTAGATATTTCCATGTTCAAACAGATAGCGGTGTAGATATTTCCATGTTCATACAGATAGCGGTGTAGATATTTCCATGTTTATACAGATAGCGGTGAAGATGTATGCATGTTTACACAGATATCGGTGTAGATATTTCCATGTTCATACACATAGCGGTGCAGACATTTCCGTGTTCATCCAGATGGCTGTGTAGATATATACATGTTCATACAGATAGCGGTGTAGATATTTCCATGTTCATACAGATATTGCTGTAAATATTTCCATGTTCATACAGATAGCGGTGTAGCTATTTCCAAGTTCATACAAATAGCGGTGTAGATACTTCCATGTTCGTACAGATAGCGGTGTAGATATTTCCATGTTCAGACAGATAGCGGTGCTTTTATTTCCATGTTTATACAGGTAGCGGTGTAGATATTTCCATGTTTATACAGATAGCGGTGTAGATATTTCCATGTTTATACAGATAGAGGTGTAGATATTTCCATGTTCATCCAGATGGCTGTGTAGATATATCCATGTTCATACAGATGGCGGTGAAGATATTTCCATGTTCATACAGATAGTGGTGTAGATATTTCCATGCTCATGCAGATAGTGGTGTAGCTATTTCCATGTTCATACAGATAGCGGTGTAGATATCTCCATCTTAATACAGATGGCGGTGTAGATATTTATATGTTCATACAGATGGCGGTGCAGATATTTTCATGTTCATACAGATAGCGTTGTAGTTATTTCCATGTGTAAAGAGATATCTGTGCAGATATTTCCATGTATATGCAGATAGCTGTGTAGATATTTCCATTTTCATGCAGATAGCGGTGTAGATATTTGCACGTTCAGATAGCGGTGTAGATATTTCCATGTTAATCCCGATAGCGGTGTAGATATTTCCATGTTTATACAGATAACGGTGAAGATGTATGCATGTTTACACAGATAGCGGTGTAGATATTTCCATGTTCATACAGATAGCGGTGTAGATATTTCCAAGTTCATCCAGATGGCTGTGTAGATATATACATGTTCATACAGATGGCGGTGAGGATATTTCCATGTTCGTACAGATAGCCGTGTAGATATTTCCATGTTCATACAGATATTGGTGTAGATATTTCCATGTTCATACAGATAGTGGTGTAGCTCTTTCCATGTTCATGCAGAGAGCCGTGTAGATATTTCCATGTTCATCCAGATGGCTGTGTAGATATATCCATGTTCATACAGACGGGGGTGAAGATATTTCCATGTTCATACAGATAGCGGTGTAGATATTTCCATGTTTATAGAGATAGTGGTGTAGCTATTTCCATGTTCATACAGATAGCGGTGTAGATATTTCCATGTTCATCCAGATGGCTGTGTAGACATATCCATGTTCATACAGATGGCGGTGAAGATATTTCCATGTTCATACAGATAGAGGGGCTGATATTTCCATGTTCATACAGATTGCGGTGCTGATATTTCCATGTTCATACAGGTAGCGGTGTAGATATTTCCATGTTTATACAGATAGCTGTGTAGATATTTCCATGTTTATACAGATTGCGGTGCAGATATTTCCATGTTTATACAGATAGCGGTGTAGATATCTCCATCTTAATACAGATGGCGGTGTAGATATTTATATGTTCATACAGATGGCCGTGCAGATATTTCCATGTTGATACAGATGGCGGTGTAGATATTTCCATGTTCATACAGATATCGGTGTAGTTATTTCCATGTGTAAATAGATAGCTGTGTAGATATTGCCATGTATATGCAGATACCTGTTTAGATATTTCCATTTTCATGCAGATAGCGGTGTAGATATTTCCATGTTTATACAGATAGCGGTGAAGATGTATGCATGTTTACACAGATAGCGGTGTAGATATTTCCATGTTCATACAGATAGCGGTGTAGATATTTCCATGTTCATAGAGATATCGGTGTAGACATTTCCATGTTCTCCCAGATGGCCGTGTAGACATATACATGTTCATATAGATGGCGGTGAAGATATTTCCATGTTTATACAGATAGCGGTGTAGATATCTCCATCTTAAAACAGATTGCAGTGTAGATATTTATATGTTCATACAGATGGCCGTGCAGACATTTCCATGTTCATACAGATAGCGGTGTAGTTATTTCCACGTGTAAAGAGATAGCTGTGTAGATATTTCCATGTATATGCTGATAGCTGTGTAGATATTTCCATTTTCATGCAGAGAGCGGTGTAGATATTTCCATGTTCAAACAGATAGCGGTGTAGATATTTCCATGTTCATCCAGATAGAGGTGTATATATTTCCATGTTTATACAGATAGCGGTGAAGATGTATGCATGTTTACGCAGATAGTGGTGTAGATATTTCCATGTTCATCCAGATGGCTGTGTTGATATATCCATGTTCATACTGATAGCGGTGTAGATATTTCCATGTTCATACAGATAGTGATGTAGATATTTCCTTGTTCATATAGATAGCGGTGTAGATATTTCCATGTTCATACAGATAGTGGTGTAGATATTTCCATGTTCATACAGATAGTGGTGTAGATATTTCCATGTTCATACAGATAGAGGGGCTGATATTTCCATGTTCATACAGAGAGCGGTGCTGATATTTCCATGTTTATACAGGTAGCGGTGTAGATATTTCCATGTTTATACAGATAGCGGTGTAGATATTTCCATGTTTATACAGATAGCAGTGAAGATATCTCCATCTTAATACAGATGGCGGTGTAGATATTTATATGTTCATACAGATGGCCGTGCAGTTATCTCCATGTTCATACAGATGGCGGTGCAGATATTTCCATGTTTATAGAGATAGCGGTGTAGTTATTTCCATGTGTAAAGAGATAGCTGTGTAGATATTTCCATGTATATGCAGATAGCTGTGTAGATATTTCCATTTTCATGCAGATAGCTGTTTAGATATTTCCATGTTCAAACAGATAGCGGTGTAGATATTTCCATGTTCATACAGATAGCGGTGTAGATATTTCCATGTTTATACAGATAGCGGTGAAGATGTATGCAAGTTTACACAGATATCGGTGTAGATAATTCCATGTTAATACACATAGCGGTGCAGATATTTCCGTGTTCATCCAGATGGCTGTGTAGATATATACATGTTCATACAGATAGCGGTGCAGATATTTCCATGTTCATACAGATAGCGGTGTAGTTATTTCCATGTGCAAAGAGATAGCTGTGGAGATATTTCCATGTATATGCAGATAGCTGTGTAGATATTTCCATTTTCATGCAGAGAGCGGTTTAGATATTTCCATGTTCAAACTGATAGCGGTGTAGATATTTCAATGTTCAAACAGAGAGCGGTGTAGATATTTCCATGTTTATACAGATAGCGGTGAAGATGTATGCATGTTTACACAGATATCGGTGTAGATATTTCCATGTTCATACAGATAGCAGTGTAGATATTTCCATGTTCATCCAGATGGCTGTGTAGATATATACATGTTCATACAGATAGCGGTGTAGATATTTCCATGTTCAAACAGATAGTGCTGTAAATATTTAAATGTTCATACAGATAGCGGTGTAGCTATTTCCATGTTCATACAAATAGTGGTGTAGATATTTCCATGTTCGTACAGATAGCGGTGTAGATATTTCCATGTTCACACAGGTAGCGGTGCTTATACTTCCATGTTTATACAGGTAGCGGTGTAGATATTTCCATGTTTATAGAGATAGCGGTGTAGATATTTCCATGTTTATCCAGATGGCTGTGTAGATATATCCATGTTCTTACAGATGGCAGTGAAGATATTTCCATGTTCATACAGATAGTGGTGTAGATATTTCCATGTTCATACAGATAGCGGTGTAGCTATTTCCATGTTCATGCAGATAGCGGTGTAGATATTTCCATGTTCATCCAGATGGCTGTGTAGACATATCCATGTTCATACAGATGGCGGTGAAGATATTTCCATGTTCATACAGATAGCGGTGTAGATATTTCCATGTTCATACAGATAGCGGTGAAGATATTTCCATGTTCATACAGATAGAGGGGCTGATATTTCCATGTTCAAACAGAGAGCGGTGATGATATTTCCATGTTTATACAGTTAGCGGTGTAGATATTTCCATGTTTTTACAGATAGCGGTGTAGATATTTCCATGTTTATACAGATAGCGGTGTAGATATCTCCATCTTAATACAGATGGCGGTGTAGATATTTATATGTTCATACAGATATCCGTGCAGTTATCTCCATCTTCTTACAGATGGCGGTGCAGATATTTCCATGTTCATACAGATGGCGGTGTAGATATTTCCATGTTCATACAGATAGCGGTGTAGTTATTTCCATGTGCAAAGAGATAGCTGTGGAGGTATTTCCATGTATATGCAGATAGCTGTGTAGATATTTCTATTTTCATACAGATAGCGGTTTAGATATTTCCATGTTCAAACAGATAGCGGTGTAGATATTTCCATGTTCATACAGATAGCGGTGTAGATATTTCCATGTTCATACAGATAGTGGTGTAGATGTTTCCATGTTCATACAGATAGCGGTGTAGGTATTTCCATGTTCATACAGATAGCTGTGTAGATATTTCCATGTTCGTACAGATAGCGGTGTAGATATTTCCATGTTCATACAGATAGCGGTGCTGATATTTCCATTTTTTTACAGGTAGCGGTGTATATATTTCCATGTTTATACAGATAGCGGTGTAGATATTTCCATTTTTATACAGATAGTGGTGTAGATATTTCCAGGTTCATACAGATAGCGGTGTAGATATCTCCATCTTAATACAGATGGCGGTGTAGATATTTATATGTTCATACAGATGGCGGTGCAGATATTTCCATGTTCATACAGGTAGCGGTGTAGTTATTTCCATGTGTAAAGAGATAGCTGTGTATATATTTCCATGTACATGCAGATAGCTGTGTAGATATTTCCATTTTCATGCAGATAGCGGTGTAGATATTTGCATGTTCAAACAGATAGCGGTGTAGATATTTCCATGTTAATCCCGATAGCGGTGTAGACATTTCCATGTTTATACAGATAACGGTGAAGATGTATGCATGTTTACACAGATAGCGGTGTAGATATTTCCATGTTCATACTGATAGCGGTGTAGATATTTCCAAGCTCATCCAGATGGCTGTGTAGATATATACATGTTCATACAGATGGCGGTGAGGATATTTCCGTGTTCGTACAGATAGCGGTGTAGATATTTCCATGTTCATACAGATATTGGTGTAGATATTTCCATGTTCTTACAGATAGTGGTGTAGCTCTTTCCATGTTCATGCAGAGAGCCGTGTAGATATTTCCATGTTCATCCAGATGGCTGTGTAGATATGTCCATGTTCATACAGATGGGGGTGAAGATATTTCCATGTTCATATAGATAGCGGTGTAGATATTTCCATGTTTATACAGATAGTGGTGTAGATATTTCCATGTTCATACAGACAGCAGTGTAGCTATTTCCATGTTCATACAGATAGCGGTGTAGATATTTCCATGTTCATCCAGATGGCTGTGTAGACATATCCATGTTCATACAGATGGTGGTGAAGATATTTCCATGTTCATACAGATAGAGGGGCTGATATTTCCATGTTCATACAGATTGCGGTGCTGATATTTCCATGTTTATACAGGTAGTGGTGTAGATATTTCCATGTTTATACAGATAGCGGTGTAGATATTTCCATGTTTATACAGATTGCGGTGCAGATATTTCCATGTTTATACAGATAGCATTGTAGATATCTCTATCTTAATACAGATGGCGGTGTAGATATTTATATGTTCATACAGATGCCCGTGCAGATATTTCCATGTTCATACAGATGGCGGTGTAGATATTTCCATGTTCATACAGATATCGGTGTAGTTATTTCCATGTGTAAAGAGATAGCTGTGTAGATATTTCCATGTATATGCAGATACCTGTGTAGATATTTCCATTTTCATGCAGATAGCGGTTTAGATATTTCCATGCTCAAACAGATAGCGGTGTAGATATTTCCATGTTTATACAGATAGCGGTGAAGATGTATGCATGTTTACACAGATAGCGGTGTAGATATTTCCATGTTCATACAGATAGCGGTGTAGATATTTCCATGTTTATACAGATAGCGGTGTAGATATTTCCATGTTTATACAGATAGCGGTGTAGATATTTCCATGTTTATACACATAGCGGTGTAGATATTTCCATGTTTATACAGATAGCGGTGTAGATATTTCCGTGTTCATACAGATAGCGGTGTAGATATCTCCATCTTAATACAGATGGCGGTGTAGATATTTATATGTTCATACAGATGGCGGTGCTGATATTTCCATGTTCATACAGACGGCGGTGTAGATATTTCCATGTTTATAGAGATAGCGGTGTAGTTATTTCCATGTGTAAAGAGATAGCTGTGTAGATATTTCCATGTATATGCAGATAGCTGTGTAGATATTTCCATTTTCATGCAGATAGCGGTGTAGATATTTCCATGTTCAAAGAGATAGCGGTGTAGATATTTCCATGTTCATACAGATAGTGGTGTAGGTATTTCCATGTTTGTACAGATAGCGGTGAAGTTGTATGCATGTTTACACAGATAGCGGTGTACATATTTCCATGTTCATACAGATAGCGGTTTAGATATTTCCATGATCATCCAGATGGCTGTGTAGATATATCCATGTTCATACAGATGACGGTGCTGATTTTTCCATGTTTATACAGGTAGCGGTGTATATATTTCCATGTTTATACAGATAGCGGTGAAGATGTATGCATGTTTACACTGATAGCGGTGTAGGTATTTCCATGTTCATCCTGATGGCTGTGCTGATATATCCATGTTCATAGAGATAGCCGTGTAGATATGTCCATTTTCATACAGATAGTGGTGTAGATATTTCCATGTTCATACAGATAGCGGTGTAGCTATTTCCATGTTCATGCAGATAGCTGTGTAGGTATGTCCATGTACATCCAGATGGCTGTGTAGTTACATCCATGCTCATACAGATGGCGGTGAAGATATTTCCATGTTTATACAGATAGCGGTGTAGATATTTCCATGTTCATACAGATAGTGGTGTAGATATTTCCATGTTCATACAGATAGCAGTGTAGCTATTTCCATGTTCATACAGATAGCGGTGTAGTTATTTCCATGTTCATCCAGATGGCTGTGTAGATATATACATGTTCATACAGATAGCGGTGTAGATATTTCCATGTTCATACAGATAGTGCTGTAAATATTTAAATGTTCATACAGATAGCGGTGTAGCTATTTCCATGTTCATACAAATAGTGGTGTAGATATTTCCATGTTCGTACAGATAGCGGTGTAGATATTTCCATGTTCACACAGGTAGCGGTGCTTATACTTCCATGTTTATACAGGTAGCGGTGTAGATATTTCCATGTTTATACAGATAGCGGTGTAGATATTTCCATGTTTATCCAGATGGCTGTGTAGATATATCCATGTTCTTACAGATGGCAGTGAAGATATTTCCATGTTCATACAGATAGTGGTGTAGATATTTCCATGTTCATACAGATAGCGGTGTAGCTATTTCCATGTTCATACAGATAGCGGTGTAGATATTTCCATGTTCATCCAGATGGCTGTGTAGACATATCCATGTTCATACAGATGGCGGTGAAGATATTTCCATGTTCATACAGATAGCGGTGTAGATATTTCCATGTTCATACAGATAGCGGTGAAGATATTTCCATGTTCATACAGATAGAGGGGCTGATATTTCCATGTTCAAACAGAGAGCGGTGATGATATTTCCATGTTTATACAGTTAGCGGTGTAGATATTTCCATGTTTTTACAGATAGCGGTGTAGATATTTCCATGTTTATACAGATAGCGGTGTAGATATCTCCATCTTAATACAGATGGCGGTGTAGATATTTATATGTTCATACAGATATCCGTGCAGTTATCTCCATCTTCTTACAGATGGCGGTGCAGATATTTCCATGTTCATACAGATGGCGGTGTAGATATTTCCATGTTCATACAGATAGCGGTGTAGTTATTTCCATGTGCAAAGAGATAGCTGTGGAGATATTTCCATGTATATGCAGATAGCTGTGTAGATATTTCTATTTTCATACAGATAGCGGTTTAGATATTTCCATGTTCAAACAGATAGCGGTGTAGATATTTCCATGTTCATACAGATAGCGGTGTAGATATTTCCATGTTTATACAGATAGCGGTGAAGCTGTATGCATGTTTACATAGATAGTGGTGTAGATATTTCCATGTTCATACAGATAGCGGTGTAGATATTTCCATGTTCATCCAGATGGCTGTGTAGATATATCCATGTTCATACAGATAGCGGTGTAGATATTTCCATGTTCATACAGATAGTGGTGTAGATGTTTCCATGTTCATACAGATAGCGGTGTAGGTATTTCCATGTTCATACAGATAGCTGTGTAGATATTTCCATGTTCGTACAGATAGCGGTGTAGATATTTCCATGTTCATACAGATAGCGGTGCTGATATTTCCATTTTTTTACAGGTAGCGGTGTATATATTTCCATGTTTATACAGATAGCGGTGTAGATATTTCCATTTTTATACAGATAGTGGTGTAGATATTTCCAGGTTCATACAGATAGCGGTGTAGATATCTCCATCTTAATACAGATGGCGGTGTAGATATTTATATGTTCATACAGATGGCGGTGCAGATATTTCCATGTTCATACAGGTAGCGGTGTAGTTATTTCCATGTGTAAAGAGATAGCTGTGTATATATTTCCATGTACATGCAGATAGCTGTGTAGATATTTCCATTTTCATGCAGATAGCGGTGTAGATATTTGCATGTTCAAACAGATAGCGGTGTAGATATTTCCATGTTAATCCCGATAGCGGTGTAGACATTTCCATGTTTATACAGATAACGGTGAAGATGTATGCATGTTTACACAGATAGCGGTGTAGATATTTCCATGTTCATACTGATAGCGGTGTAGATATTTCCAAGCTCATCCAGATGGCTGTGTAGATATATACATGTTCATACAGATGGCGGTGAGGATATTTCCGTGTTCGTACAGATAGCGGTGTAGATATTTCCATGTTCATACAGATATTGGTGTAGATATTTCCATGTTCATACAGATAGTGGTGTAGCTCTTTCCATGTTCATGCAGAGAGCCGTGTAGATATTTCCATGTTCATCCAGATGGCTGTGTAGATATGTCCATGTTCATACAGATGGGGGTGAAGATATTTCCATGTTCATATAGATAGCGGTGTAGATATTTCCATGTTTATACAGATAGTGGTGTTGATATTTCCATGTTCATACAGACAGCAGTGTAGCTATTTCCATGTTCATACAGATAGCGGTGTAGATATTTCCATGTTCATCCAGATGGCTGTGTAGACATATCCATGTTCATACAGATGGTGGTGAAGATATTTCCATGTTCATACAGATAGAGGGGCTGATATTTCCATGTTCATACAGATTGCGGTGCTGATATTTCCATGTTTATACAGGTAGTGGTGTAGATATTTCCATGTTTATACAGATAGCGGTGTAGATATTTCCATGTTTATACAGATTGCGGTGCAGATATTTCCATGTATATACAGATAGCATTGTAGATATCTCTATCTTAATACAGATGGCGGTGTAGATATTTATATGTTCATACAGATGCCCGTGCAGATATTTCCATGTTCATACAGATGGCGGTGTAGATATTTCCATGTTCATACAGATATCGGTGTAGTTATTTCCATGTGTAAAGAGATAGCTGTGTAGATATTTCCATGTATATGCAGATACCTGTGTAGATATTTCCATTTTCATGCAGATAGCGGTTTAGATATTTCCATGCTCAAACAGATAGCGGTGTAGATATTTCCATGTTTATACAGATAGCGGTGAAGATGTATGCATGTTTACACAGATAGCGGTGTAGATATTTCCATGTTCATACAGATAGCGGTGTAGATATTTCCATGTTTATACAGATAGCGGTGTAGATATTTCCATGTTTATACAGATAGCGGTGTAGATATTTCCATGTTTATACACATAGCGGTGTAGATATTTCCATGTTTATACAGATAGCGGTGTAGATATTTCCGTGTTCATACAGATAGCGGTGTAGATATCTCCATCTTAATACAGATGGCGGTGTAGATATTTATATGTTCATACAGATGGCGGTGCTGATATTTCCATGTTCATACAGACGGCGGTGTAGATATTTCCATGTTTATAGAGATAGCGGTGTAGTTATTTCCATGTGTAAAGAGATAGCTGTGTAGATATTTCCATGTATATGCAGATAGCTGTGTAGATATTTCCATTTTCATGCAGATAGCGGTGTAGATATTTCCATGTTCAAAGAGATAGCGGTGTAGATATTTCCATGTTCATACAGATAGTGGTGTAGCTATTTCCATGTTTGTACAGATAGCGGTGAAGTTGTATGCATGTTTACACAGATAGCGGTGTACATATTTCCATGTTCATACAGATAGCGGTTTAGATATTTCCATGATCATCCAGATGGCTGTGTAGATATATCCATGTTCATACAGATGACGGTGCTGATTTTTCCATGTTTATACAGGTAGCGGTGTATATATTTCCATGTTTATACAGATAGCGGTGAAGATGTATGCATGTTTACACTGATAGCGGTGTAGGTATTTCCATGTTCATCCTGATGGCTGTGCTGATATATCCATGTTCATAGAGATAGCCGTGTAGATATGTCCATTTTCATACAGATAGTGGTGTAGATATTTCCATGTTCATACAGATAGCGGTGTAGCTATTTCCATGTTCATGCAGATAGCTGTGTAGGTATGTCCATGTACATCCAGATGGCTGTGTAGTTACATCCATGCTCATACAGATGGCGGTGAAGATATTTCCATGTTTATACAGATAGCGGTGTAGCTATTTCCATGTTCATACAGATAGCGGTGTAGTTATTTCCATGTTCATCCAGATGGCTGTGTAGATATATTCATGTTCATACAGATGGCGGTGAAGATAATTCCATGTTCATACTGATAGCCGTGTAGATATTTCCATGTTCATCCAGATGGCTGTGTAGATATATCCATGTTCATACAGATGGTGGTGAAGATATTTCCATGTTTATACAGATAGCGGTGAAGATTTTTGCATGTTTACACAGATAGCGGTGTAGATATTTCCATGTTCATACAGATGGCGGTGTAGATATTTCCATGTTCATACAGATAGCGGTGTAGTTATTTCCATGTGTAAGGGGATAGCTGTGTAGATATTTCCATTTTCATGCAGATAGCGGTGTAGATATTTCCAGGTTCAAACAGATAGCGGTGTAGATACTTCCATGTTCATCCAGATAGCGGTGTAGATATTTCCATGTTCATACAGATAGCGGTGTAGATATTTCCATGTTCATACAGATGGCGGTGCTTATATTTCCATGTTTATACAGGCAGCGGTGTAGATATTTCCATGTTTATACAGATAGCGGTGTAGATATTTCCAAGTTTATACAGAAAGCGGTGTAGATATCTCCATCTTAATACAGTTGGCGGTGTAGATATTTAAGTGTTCATGCAGATGGCGGAGCAGATATTTCCATGTTCATACAGATGGCGGTGTAGATATTTCCATGTTTATAGAGATAGTGGTTTAGTTATTTCCATGTGTAAAGAGATAGCTTTGTATATATTTCCATGTATATGCCGATAGCTGTGTAGATATTTCCATTTTCATGCAGATAGCGGTGTAGATATTTCCATGTTCAAACAGATAGCGGTGTAGCTATTTCCATGTTCATACAGATAGCGGTGAAGATATTTCCATGTTCGTACAGATAGTGGTGCTGATATTTCCATGTTTATACAGGTAGCGGTGTGGATATTTCCTTGTTTATACAGATAGCGGTGTAGATATTTCCATGTTTATACAGATAGCGGTGTAGATATTTCCAGGATTATACAGACAGCGGTGTAGATATCTCCATCTTAATACAGATGGCGGTGTAGATATTTATATGTTCATACAGATGGCGGTGCAGATGTTTCCACATTCATGCAGATGGCCGTGTAGATATTTCTATCTTTATAGAGATAGTGGTGTAGTTATTTCCATGTGTAAAGAGATAGCTTTGTAGATATTTCCATGTATATGCAGATAGCTGTGTAGATATTTCCATTTTCATGCAGATAGCGGTGTATATATTTCCATGTTCAAACAGATAGCGGTGTAGGTATTTCCATGTTCATACAGATAGCGGTGTAGCTATTTCCATGTTAATACAGATAGCAGTGTAGATATTTCCATGTTCATAGGGATAGTGGTGTAGATATTTCCATGTATATGTAGATAGCTGTGTAGATATTTCCATTTTTATGCAAATAGCGGTTTAGATATTTCCGTTTTCAAAGAGATAGCGGTGTAGATATTTCCATGTTCATGCAGATAGTGGTGTAGATATTTCCATGTTCATACAGATAGCGGTGCTGATATTTCCATGTTCATACAGATAGCGGTGCTGATATTTCCATGCTTACACAGATAGCGGTGTAGATATTTCCATGTTTATACAGATAGCGGTGTAGATATCTCCATCTTAATACAGATGGTGGTGTAGATATTTATATCTTCATACACATCGCGGTGCAGATATTTCCATGTTCATACAGATGGCGGTGTAGATATTTCCATGTTTATAGAGTTAGCCGTGTAGTTATTTCCATGTTTAAAGAGATAGCTGTGTAGATATTTCCATGTATATGCAGATAGCTGTGTATATATTTCCATTTTCATGCAGATAGCTGTGTATATATTTCCATGTTCAAACAGATAGCGGTGTAGATATTTCCATGTTCATACAGATAGCGGTGTAGATATTTCCATGTTCATACAGATAGCGGTGTAGATATTTCCATGTATATACAGATAGCGGTGAAGACGTATGCATGTTTACACAGATAGCGGTGTAGATATTTCCATGTTCATCCAGATGGCTGTGTAGATATTTCCATGTTTATACAGATAGCGGTGAAGATGTATGCATGCTTACACAGATAGCGGTGTAGATATTTCCATGTTTGTTCAGAGAGCGATGTATATATCTCCTTCTTAATACAGATGGCGGTGTAGATATTTATATGTACATACAGATGGCGGTGCAGATATTTCCATGTTCATACAGATGGCGGTGTAGATATTTCCATGTTCACAGAAATAGCGGTGTAGTTCTTTCCATGTGTAAAGAGATATCTGTGTAGATATTTCCATGTATATGCAGATAGCTGTGTAGATATTTCCATTTTCATGCAGATAGCAGTGTAGATATTTCCATTTTCATGCAGTTAGCTGTGTAGATATTTCTATGTTGATACAGATAGCGGTGTAGATATTTCCATGTTCATACAGATAGCGGTGCTTATATTTCCACATTTATACAGGTAGCGGTGTAGATATTTCCATGTTTATGCAGATAGCGGTGTTGATATTTCCATGTTTATACAGATAGCAGTGTGGGAATTTCCATGTTCATCCTGATGGCTGTGTAGATATATCCATGTTCATACAGATGGCGGTGAAGATATTTCCATGTTCATACAGATAGCAGTGTAGATATTTCCATGTTCACCCAGATGGCTGTGTAGACATATACATGTTCATATAGATGGCGGTGAAGATATTTCCAAGTTTATACAGATAGCGGTGTAGATATTTCCATATTTATACAGATAGCGGTGTAGATATCTCCATCTTAAAACAGATTGCGGTGTAGATATTTATATGTTCATACAGATGGCCGTGCAGACATTTCCATGTTCATTCAGATAGCAGTGTAGTTATTTCCACGTGTAAAGAGATAGCTGTGTAGATATTTCCATGTATATGCTGATAGCTGTGTAGATATTTCCATTTTCATGCAGAGAGCGGTGTAGATATTTGCATGTTCAAACAGATAGCGGTGTAGATATTTCCATGTTCATCCAGATAGCGGTGTATATATTTCCATGTTTATACAGATAGCGGTGAAGATGTATGCATGTTTACGCAGATAGTGGTGTAGATATTTCCATGTTCATCCAGATGGCTGTGTTGATATATCCATGTTCATACTGATAGCGGTGTAGATATTTCCATGTTCATACAGATAGTGGTGTAGATATTTCCTTGTTCATATAGATAGCGGTGTAGATATTTCCATGTTCATACAGATAGTGGTGTAAATATTTCCATGTTCATACAGATAGTGGTGTAGATATTTCCATGTTCATACAGATAGAGGGGCTGATATTTCCATGTTCATACAGAGAGCAGTGCTGATATTTCCATGTTTATACAGGTAGCGGAGTAGATATTTCCATGTTTATACAGATAGCGGTGTAGATATTTCCATGTTTATACAGATAGCAGTGTAGATATCTCCATCTTAATACAGATGGCGGTGTAGATATTTATATGTTCATACAGATGGCCGTGCAGTTATCTCCATGTTCATACAGATGGCGGTGCAGATATTTCCATTTTCATACAGATAGCGGTGTAGTTATTTCCATGTGTAAAGAGATAGCTGTGTAGATATTTCCATGTATATGCAGATATCTGTTTAGATATTTCCATTTTCATGCAGATAGCTCTTTAGATATTTCCATGTTCAAACAGATAGCGGTGTAGATATTTCCATGTTCATACAGATAGCGGTGTAGATATTTCCATGTTTATACAGATAGCGGTGAAGATGTATGCATGTTTACACAGATATCGTTGTAGATATTTCCATGTTCATACACATAGCGGTGCAGACATTTCCGTGTTCATCCAGATGGCTGTGTAGATATATACATGTTCATACAGATAGCGGTGTAGATATTTCCATGTTCATACAGATATTGCTGTAAATATTTCCATGTTCATACAGATAGCGGTGTAGCTATTTCCAAGTTCATACAAATAGCGGTGTAGATACTTCCATGTTCGTACAGATAGCGGTGTAGATATTTCCATGTTCAGACAGATAGCGGTGCTTTTATTTCCATGTTTATACAGGTAGCGGTGTAGATATTTCCATGTTTATACAGATAGCGGTGTAGATATTTCCATGTTTATACAGATAGCGGTGTAGATATTTCCATGTTCATCCAGATGGCTGTGTAGATATATCCATGTTCATACAGATGGCGGTGAAGATATTTCCATGTTCATACAGATAGTGGTGTAGATATTTCCATGCTCATGCAGATAGTGGTGTAGCTATTTCCATGTTCATACAGATAGCGGTGTAGATATCTCCATCTTAATACAGATGGCGGTGTAGATATTTATATGTTCATACAGATGGCGGTGCAGATATTTCCATGTTCATACAGATAGCGGTGTAGTTATTTCCATGTGTAAAGAGATATCTGTGCAGATATTTCCATGTATATGCAGATAGCTGTGTAGATATTTCCATTTTCATGCAGATAGCGGTGTAGATATTTGCATGTTCAAACAGATAGCGCTGTAGATATTTCCATGTTAATCCCGATAGCGGTGTAGATATTTCCATGTTTATACACATAACGGTGAAGATGTATGCATGTTTACACAGATAGCGGTGTAGATATTTCCATGTTCATACAGATAGCGGTGTAGATATTTCCAAGTTCATCCAGATGGCTGTGTAGATATATACATGTTCATACAGATGGCGGTGAGGATATTTCCATGTTCGTACAGATAGCTGTGTAGATATATCCATGTTCATACAGATATTGGTGTAGATATTTCCATGTTCATACAGATAGTGGTGTAGCTCTTTCCATGTTCATGCAGAGAGCCGTGTAGATATTTCCATGTTCATCCAGATGGCTGTGTAGATATATCCATGTTCATACAGACGGGGGTGAAGATATTTCCATGTTCATACAGATAGCGGTGTAGATATTTCCATGTTTATACAGATAGTGGTGTAGCTATTTCCATGTTCATACAGATAGCGGTGTAGATATTTCCATGTTCATCCAGATGGCTGTGTAGACATTTCCATGTTCATACAGATGGCGGTGAAGATATTTCCATGTTCATAGAGATAGAGGGGCTGATATTTCCATGTTCATACAGATTGCGGTGCTGATATTTCCATGTTTATACAGGTAGCGGTGTAGATATTTCCATGTTTATACAGATAGCTGTGTAGATATTTCCATGTTTATACAGATTGCGGTGCAGATATTTCCATGTGTATACAGATAGCGGTGTAGATATCTCCATCTTAATACAGATGGCGGTGTAGATATTTATATGTTCATACAGATGGCCGTGCAGATATTTCCATGTTGATACAGATGGCGGTGTAGATATTTCCATGTTCATACAGATATCGGTGTAGTTATTTCCATGTGTAAATAGATAGCTGTGTAGATATTTCCATGTATATGCAGATACCTGTGTAGATATTTCCATTTTCATGCAGATAGCGGTTTAGATATTTCCATGCTCAAACAGATAGCGGTGTAGATATTTCCATGTTCATAAAGATAGCGGTGTAGATATTTCCATGTTTATACAGATAGCGGTGAAGATGTATGCATGTTTACACAGATAGCGGTGTAGATATTTCCATGTTCATACAGATAGCGGTGTAGATATTTCCATGTTCATAGAGATATCGGTGTAGATATTTCCATGTTCTCCCAGATGGCTGTGTAGACATATACATGTTCATATAGATGGCGGTGAAGATATTTCCATGTTTATACAGATAGCGGTGTAGATATCTCCATCTTAAAACAGATTGCAGTGTAGATATTTATATGTTCATACAGATGGCCGTGCAGACATTTCCATGTTCATACAGATAGCGGTGTAGTTATTTCCACGTGTAAAGAGATAGCTGTGTAGATATTTCCATGTATATGCTGATAGCTGTGTAGATATTTCCATTTTCATGCAGAGAGCGGTGTAGATATTTCCATGTTCAAACAGATAGCGGTGTAGATATTTCCATGTTCATCCAGATAGAGGTGTATATATTTCCATGTTTATACAGATAGCGGTGAAGATGTATGCATGTTTACGCAGATAGTGGTGTAGATATTTCCATGTTCATCCAGATGGCTGTGTTGATATATCCATGTTCATACTGATAGCGGTGTAGATATTTCCATGTTCATACAGATAGTGATGTAGATATTTCCTTGTTCATATAGATAGCGGTGTAGATATTTCCATGTTCATACAGATAGTGGTGTAGATATTTCCATGTTCATACAGATAGTGGTGTAGATATTTCCATGTTCATACAGATAGAGGGGCTGATATTTCCATGTTCATACAGAGAGCGGTGCTGATATTTCCATGTTTATACAGGTAGCGGTGTAGATATTTCCATGTTTATACAGATAGCGGTGTAGATATTTCCATGTTTATACAGATAGCAGTGAAGATATCTCCATCTTAATACAGATGGCGGTGTAGATATTTATATGTTCATACAGATGGCCGTGCAGTTATCTCCATGTTCATACAGATGGCGGTGCAGATATTTCCATGTTTATAGAGATAGCGGTGTAGTTATTTCCATGTGTAAAGAGATAGCTGTGTAGATATTTCCATGTATATGCAGATAGCTGTGTAGATATTTCCATTTTCATGCAGATAGCTGTTTAGATATTTCCATGTTCAAACAGATAGCGGTGTAGATATTTCCATGTTCATACAGATAGCGGTGAAGATGTATGCAAGTTTACACAGATATCGGTGTAGATAATTCCATGTTAATACACATAGCGGTGCAGATATTTCCGTGTTCATCCAGATGGCTGTGTAGATATATACATGTTCATACAGATAGCCGTGCAGATATTTCCATGTTCATACAGATAGCGGTGTAGATATTTCCATGTTCATACAGATAGCGGTGCTGATATTTCCATGTTTTTACAGGTAGCGGTGAAGATATTTCCATGTTTATACAGATAGCGGTGTAGATATTTCCATGTTCATAAAGATAGCGGTGTAGATATTTCCATGTTTATACAGATAGCGGTGAAAATGTATGCATGTTTCCACAGATAGCTGTGTAGATATTTCCATGTTCATCCAGATGGCTGTGTAGATATATCCATGTTCATACAGATGGCGGTGAAGATATTTCCATGTTCATACAGATAGCGGGGTAGATATTTCCATGTTCATACAGATAGCGGTGTATGTATTTCCATGTTCATACAGATAGCGGTGTAGATATTTCCATGTTCATACAGATAGCCGTGTAGATATTGCCATGTTCATACCGAGAGCGGTGCTGATACTTCCATGTTTATACAGGTAGCGGTGTACATATTTCCGTGTTTATACAGATGGCTGTGTAGATATATCCATGTTCATACAGATGGCGGTGTAGATATTTCCATGTTCATACAGATAGCGGTTTAGATATTTCCATGTTCATCCAGATGGCTGTGTAGATATATCCATGTTCATACAGATGGCGGAGAAGATATTTCCATGTTCATACAGATGGCGGTGTAGATATTTCCATGTTCACACAGATAGCGGTGTAGATATTTCCATGTTCATACAGATAGCGGTGTAGATATTTCCATGTTCCTACAGATAGCGGTGTATGTATTTCCATGTTCATATAGATAGCGGTGTAGATATTTCCATTTTTATGCAGATAGCAGTGTATATATTTCCCTGTTCAAACAGTTCGCGGTTTAGATATTTCCATGTTCCTAAAGATAGCGGTGTAGATATTTCCATGTTTATACAGATAGCGGTTAAAATGTATGCATGTTTAAACAGATAGCGGTGTAGATATTTCCATGTTCATCCAGAATGCTGTTTAGATATATCCATGTTCATACAGATGGCGGTGAAGGTATTTCCATGTTCATACAGATAGCGGTTGAGATATTTCCATGTTCATACAGAAAGCGGTGTAGATATTTCCATGTTCAAACAGATAGCGGTGTATGTATTTCCATGTTCATACAGTTAGCGGTGTATATATTTCCATTTTCAAGCAGATAGCGGTGTATATACTTCCATGTTCAAACAGTTAGCGGTGTAGATATTTCCATGTTCATAAAGATAGCGGTGTAGATATTTCCATGTTTATACAGATAGCGGTGAAAATTTAGGCATGTTTACACAGATAGCGGTGTAGATATTTCCATGTTCATCCAGATGGCTGTGTAGATATATCCATGTTCATACAGATGGCGGAGAAGATATTTCCATGTTCAAACAGATGGCGGTGTAGATATTTCCATGTTCATACAGATAGCGGTGTAGATATTTCCATGTGTAAAGAGATAGCTGTGTAGATATTTCCATGTATATGCAGATAGCTGTGTAGATATTTCCATTTTCATGCAGATAGCAGTGTATATATTTCCCTGTTCAAACAGTTAGCGGTGTAGATATTTCCATGTTCATAAAGATAGCGGTTTAGATATTTCCATGTTTATACAGATAGCGGTGAAGATGTATGCATGTTTACACAGATAGCATTGTAGATATTTCCATGTTCATACAGATAGCGGTGTAGATATTTCCATGTTCATACAGATAGCGGTGTATGTATTTCCATGTTCATACAGATAGCGGTGTAGATATTTCCATGTTCATCCAGATAGCGGTGTAGATATTTCCATGTTCTTGCAGATAGCGGTGTAGATATTTCCATTTTCATGCAGATAGCGGTGTAGATATTTCCATGTTCATACAGATAGCGGTGTAGATATTTCTATGTTCATCCGGATGGCTGCGTAGATATATCCATGTTCATACAGATGGCGGTGAAGGTATTTTCTTGTACATACAGATAGCGGTGTAGATATTTCCATGTTCATACAGATAGCCGTGTAGATATTGCCATGTTCATACCGATAGCGGTGCTGATACTTCCATGTTTATACAGGTAGCGGTGTACATATTTCCGTGTTTATACAGATGGCTGTGTAGATATATCCATGTTCATACAGATGGCGGTGTAGATATTTCCATGTTCATACAGATAGCGGTTTAGATATTTCCATGTTCATCCAGATGGCTGTGTAGATATATCCATGTTCATACAGATGGCGGAGAAGATATTTCTATGTTCATACAGATGGCGGTGTAGATATTTCCATGTTCATACAGATAGCGGTGTAGATATTTCCATGTTCATACAGATAGCGGTGTAGATATTTCCATGTTCATACAGATAGCGGTGTATGTATTTCCATGTTCATACAGATAGCGGTGTAGATATTTCCATGTTCATCCAGATAGCGGTGTAGATATTTCCATGTTCATGGAGATAGCGGAGTAGATATTTCCATGTTCATACAGATAGCGGTGTAGATATTTCCATGTTCATCCAGATGGCTGTGTAGGTATATCCATGTTCATACAGATGGCGATGAAGATATTTCCATATTCATACAGATAGCGGTGTAGATATTTCCATGTTCATACAGATAGCCGTGTAGATATTGCCATGTTCATACCGATAGCGGTGCTGATACTTCCATGTTTATACAGGTAGCGGTGTACATATTTCCGTGTTTATACAGATAGCGGTGTAGATATTTCAATGTTCCTACAGATAGCGGTGTAGATATTTCCATCTTTATACAGATAGCGGTGTAGATACCTCCTTCTTAATACAGATGGCTGTGAAGACATTTATATGTTCATACAGATGGCGGCGCAGATATTTCCATGTTCATACAGATGGCGGTGTAGATATTTCCATGTTTATAGAGATAGCGGTGTAGTTATTTCCAAGTGTAAAGAGATAGCTGTGTAGATATTTCCATATATATGCAGATAGCTGTGTAGATATTTCCATTTTCATGCAGATAGCGGTGTAGATATTTCCATGTTCAAACAGATAGCTGTGTAGATATTTCCATGTTCATACAGATAGCGGTGTAGATATTTCCATGTTTATACAGATGGCTGTGTAGATATATCCATGTTCATACAGATGGCGGTGTAGATATTTCCATGTTCATACTGATAGCGGTGTAGATATCTGCATTTTAATACAGATGGCGGTGTAGATATTTATATGTTCATACAGATGGCGGTTCAGTTATTTCCATTTTCATACAGATGGCGGTGTAGATATTTCCATGTTCATACAGATAGCGGTGTAGATATTTCCATGTGTAAAGAGATAGCTGTGTAGATATTTCCATGTATATGCAGATAGCTGTGTAGATATTTCCATTTTCATGCAGATAGCGGTGTATATATTTCCCTGTTCAAACAGTTAGCGGTGTAGATATTTCCATGTTCAGAAAGATAGCGGTGTAGATATTTCCATGTTTATACAGATAGCGGTGAAGATGTATGCATGTTTACACAGATAGTGGTGTAGATATTTCCATGTTCATCCAGATGGCTGTGTAGAGATATCCATGTTCATACAGATAGCGGTGTAGATATTTCCATGTTCATACAGATAGCGGTGCAGATATTTCCATGTTCATCCAGATGGCTGTGTAGATATATCCGTGTTCATACAGATGGCGGTGAAGATATTTCCATGTTCATACAGATAGCGGTGTAGGTATTTCCATGTTCATACAGAAAGCGGTGTAGATATTTCCATGTTCAAACAGATAGCGGTGTATGTATTTCCATGTTCATACAGATAGCGGTGTAGATATTTCCATTTTCAAGCAGATAGCGGTGTATATATTTCCATGTTCAAACAGTTATCGGTGTAGATATTTCCATGTTCATAAAGATAGCGGTGTAGATATTTCCATGTTTATACAGATAGCGGTGAAAATGTATGCATGTTTCCACAGATAGCGGTGTAGATATTTCCATGTTCATCCAGATGGCTGTGTAGATATATCCATGTTCATACAGATGGCGGTGAAGATATTTCCATGTTCATCCAGATAGCGGTGTATGTATTTCCATGTTCATACAGATAGCGGTGTAGATATTTCCATGTTCATCCAGATAGCGGTGTAGATATTTCCATGTTCATCCAGATGCCTGTGTAGATATATCCATGTTCATACAGATAGCGGTGTAGATATTTCCATGT
The DNA here is from genome assembly GCF_029281585.2 of Gorilla gorilla gorilla. Lineage (NCBI taxonomy): Eukaryota > Metazoa > Chordata > Mammalia > Primates > Hominidae > Gorilla > Gorilla gorilla. The sequence goes on along the minus strand of NC_073235.2, from coordinate 10,395,289 downwards.
TCATACAGATAGCGGTGTATGTATTTCCATGTTCATACAGATAGCGGTGTAGATATTTCCATGTTCATCCAGATAGCGGTGTAGATATTTCCATGTTCATGCAGATAGCGGTGTAGATATTTCCATGTTCATGCAGATAGCGGTGTAGATATTTCCATGTTCATACAGATGGCTGCGTAGATATATCCATGTTCATACAGATGGCGGAGAAGATATTTCCATGTTCATACAGATGGCGGTGTAGATATTTCCATGTTCATACAGATGGCGGTGTAGATATTTCCATGTTCATACAGATAGCGGTGTAGATATTTCCATGTTCATACAGATAGCGGTGTATGTATTTCCATGTTCATACAGATAGCGGTGTAGATATTTCCATGTTCATCCAGATAGCGGTGTAGATATTTCCATGTTCATGGAGATAGCGGAGTAGATATTTCCATGTTCATACAGATAGCGGTGTAGATATTACCATGTTCATCCAGATGGCTGTGTAGGTATATCCATGTTCATACAGATGGCGATGAAGATATTTCCATATTCATACAGATAGCGGTGTAGATATTTCCATGTTCATACAGATAGCCGTGTAGATATTGCCATGTTCATACCGATAGCGGTGCTGATACTTCCATGTTTATACAGGTAGCGGTGTACATATTTCCGTGTTTATACAGATAGCGGTGTAGATATTTCAATGTTCCTACAGATAGCGGTGTAGATATTTACATCTTTATACAGATAGCGGTGTAGATACCTCCTTCTTAATACAGATGGCTGTGTAGACATTTATATGTTCATACAGATGGCGGCGCAGTTATTTCCATGTTCATACAGATGGCAGTGTAGATATTTCCATGTTTATAGAGATAGCTGTGTAGTTATTTCCAAGTGTAAAGAGATAGCTGTGTAGATATTTCCATATATATGCAGATATCTGTGTAGATATTTCCATTTTCATGCAGATAGCGGTGTAGATATTTCCATGTTCAAACAGATAGCTGTGTAGATATTTCCATGTTCATACAGATAGCGGTGTAGATATTTCCATGTTTATACAGATGGCTGTGTAGATATATCCATGTTCATACAGATGGCGGTGTAGATATTTCCATGTTCATACTGATAGCGGTGTAGATATTTCCATGTTCATCCAGATGGCTGTGTAGATATATCCATGTTCATACACACAGATGGCAGAGAAAATATTTCCATGTTCATACAGATAGCGGTGTAAATATTTCCATGTTCATACAGATAGCGGTTTAGATACTTCCATGTTCATCCAGATGGCTGTGTAGATATATCCATGTTCATACAGATGGCGGAGAAGATATTTCCATGTTCATACAGATAGCGGTGTAGATATTTCCATGTTCATACAGATAGCGGTGTAGATATTTCCATGTTCATACAGATAGCGGTGTAGATATTTCCATGTTCATACAGATAGCGGTGTAGATATTTCCATGTTCGTACAGATAGCGGTATAGATATTTCCATGTTCATCCAGATGGCTGTGTAGATATATCCGTGTTCATACAGATGGCGGTGAAGATATTTCCATGTTCATACAGATAGCGGTGTAGATATTTCCATGTTCATACAGATAGCCGTGTAGATATTGCCATGTTCATCCCGATAGCGGTGCTGATACTTCCATGTTTATACAGGTAGCTGTGTACATATTTCCATGTTTATACAGATAGCGGTGTAGATATTTCCATGTTCATACAGATAGCGGTGTAGATATTTCCATGTTTATACAGATAGCGCTGTAGATATCTCCTTCTTAATACAGATGGCGGTGTAGATATTTACATGCTCATACAGATGGCGGCGCAGATATTTCCATGTTCATACAGATGGCGGTGTAGATATTTCCATGTTTATAGAGATAGCGGTGTAGTTATTTCCATGTGTAAAGCGATAGCTGTGTAGATATTCCAATGTATATGCAGATAGCTGTGTAGATATTTCCATTTTCATGCAGATAGCGGTGTAGATATTTCCATGTTCAAACAGATAGCTGTGTAGATATTACCATGTTCATACAGATAGCGGTGTAGATATTTCCATGTTTATACAGATGGCTGTGTAGATATATCCATGTTCATACAGATGGCGGTGTAGATATTTCCATGTTCATACTGATAGCGGTGTAGATATTTCCATGTTCATCCAGATGGCTGTGTAGATATATCCATGTTCATACATACAGATGGCAGAGAAGATATTTCCATGTTCATACAGATAGCGGTGTAAATATTTCCATGTTCATCCAGATGGCTGTGTAGTATATCCATGTTCATACATACAGATGGCAGAGAAGATATTTCCATGTTCATACAGATAGCAGTGTAAATATTTCCATGTTCATACAGATAGCGGTGTAGATATTTCCATGTTCATCCAGATGGCTGTGTAGATATATCCATGTTCATACAGGTGGCGGAGAAGATATTTCCATGTTCTTACAGATAGCGGTGTAGATATTTCCATGTTCATACAGATAGCAGTGTAGATATTTCCATGTTCGTACAGATAGCGGTGTAGATATTTCCATGTTCATCCAGATTGCTGTGTAGATATATCCGTGTTCATACAGATGGCGGTGAAGATATTTTCATGTTCATACAGATAGCGGTGTAGATATTTCCATGTTCATACAGATAGCCGTGTAGATATTGCCATGTTCATACCGATAGCGGTGCTGATACTTCCATGTTTATACAGGTAGCTGTGTACATATTTCCATGTTTATACAGATAGCGGTGTAGATATTTCCATGTTTATACAGATAGCGGTGTAGATATCTCCTTCTTAATACAGATGGCGGTGTAGATATTTACATGTTCATACAGATGGCGGCACAGATATTTCCATGTTCATACAGATTGCAGTGTAGATATTTCCATGTTTATAGAGATAGCGGTGAGGTTATTTCCATGTGTAAAGAGATAGCTGTGTAGATATTCCAATGTATATGCAGATAGCTGTGTAGATATTTCCAATTTCATGCAGATAGTGGTGTAGATATTTCCATGTTCAAACAGATAGCGATGTAGATATTTCCATGTTCATACAGATAGCGGTGTAGATATTTCCATGTTTATACAGATAGCGGTGAAGATGTATGCATGTTTACACAGATAGCTGTGTTGATATTTCCATGTTCATACAGATAGTGGTGTAGATATTTCCATGTTCATCCAGATGGCTGTGTAGACATATCCACGTTCATTCAGATGGCGGTGAAGATATTTCCATGTTGATACAGATAGCGGTGTAGACATTTCCAAGTTCATACAGATAGCGGTGTAGATATTTCCATGTTCATACAGATGGCTGTGTAGATATATCCATGTTCATACAGATGGCGGTGAAGATATTTCCATGTTCATAGAGATGGCGGTGTAGATATTTCCATATTCATTCCGATAGCGGTGCTGATATTTCCATGTTTATACTGGTAGCGGTGTAGATATTTCCATGTTTATACAGATAGCGGTGTAGATATTTCCATGTTTATACACATAGCGGTGTAGATGTTTCCATGTTTATACAGATAGCGGTGTAGATATCTCCATCTTAATACAGATGGCGGTGTACATATTTATATGTTCATACAGATGGCGGTGCAGATACTTCCATGTTCATACAGATGGCGGTGCAGATATTTCCATGTTCATACAGATGGCGGTGTAGATATTTCCAAATTCATACAGATAGCGGTGTAGTTATTTCCATGTGTAAAGAGATAGCTGTGTAGATATTTCCATGTATATGCAGATAGCTGTGTAGATATTTCCATTTTCATGCAGATAGCAGTGTATATATTTCCCTGTTCAAACAGTTAGCGGTGTAGACATTTCCATGTTCATAAAGATAGCTGTGTAGATATTTCCATGTTTATACAGATAGCGGTGAAGATGTATGCATGTTTACACAGATAGCGGTGTAGATATTTCCATGTTTATACAGATAGCGGTGAAGATGTATGCATGTTTACACAGATAGCAGTGTAGATATTTCCATGTTCATACAGATAGCGGTGTAGATATTTCCTTGTTCATCCAGATGGCTGTGTAGATATATCCATGTTCATACAGATGGCGGTGAAGATATTTCCATGTTCGTACAGATAGAGGTGTAGTTATTTCCATGTGTAATGAGATAGCTGTGTAGATATTTCCATGTATATGCAGATAGCTGTGTAGATATTTCCATTTTCGTGCACATAGCAGTTTAGATATTTCCATGTTCAAACAGATAGCGGTGTAGATATTTCCATGTTCATAGAGATAGCTGTGTAGATATTTCCATGTTTGCACAGATAGCGGTGAAGATGTATGCATGTTTACACAGATAGCGGTGTAGATATTTCCATGTTTATACAGATAGCGGTGAAGAAGTATGCATATTTACACAGATAGCGGTGTAGATATTTCCATGTTCATAGAGATAGCTGTGTAGATATTTCCATGTTTGCACAGATAGCGGTGAAGATGTATGCATGTTTACACAGATAGCGGTGTAGATATTTCCATGTTTATACAGATAGCGGTGAAGAAGTATGCATATTTACACAGATAGCGGTGTAGATATTTCCATGTTCATAAAGATAGCGGTGTAGATATTTCCATGTTTATACAGACAGCGGTGAAGATGTATGCATGTTTACACAGAGAGCGGTGTAGATATTTCCATGTTCATCCAGATGGCTGTGTAGATATATCCATGTTCATACAGATAGCGGTGTTGGTATTTCCATGTTCATACAGATAGCGGTGCAGATATTTCCATGTTTATACAGGTAGCGGTGTAGATATTTCCATGTTTATACAGATAGCGGTGAAGTTGTATGCATGTTTACACAGATAGCTGTGTTGATATTTCCATGTTCATACAGATGGCTGTGTAGACATATCCATGTTCTTTCAGATGGCGGTGAAGATATTTCCATGTTGATACAGATAGCGGTGTAGACATTTCCATGTTCATACAGATAGTGGTGTAGATATTTCCATGTTCATACAGATAGCTGTGTAGATATATCCATGTTCATACAGATGGCGGTAAAGATATTTCCATGTTCATAGAGATGGCGGTGTAGATATTTCCATATTCATTCCGATAGCGGTGCTGATATTTCCATGTTTATGCAGGTAGCGGTGTAGATATTTCCATGTTTATACAGATAGCGGTGTAGATATTTCCATGTTTATACACATAGCGGTGTAGATATTTCCATGTTTATACAGATAGCGGTGTAGATATCTCCATCTTAATACAGATGGCGGTGTAGATATTTATATGTTCATACAGATGGCGGTGCAGTTATTTCCATGTTCATACAGATGGCGGTGTAGATATTTCCAAATTCATACAGATAGAGGTGTAGTTATTTCCATGTGTAAAGTGATAGCTGTGTAGATATTTCCATGTATATGCAGATAGCTGTGTAGATATTTCCATTTTCATGCAGATAGCCGTGTATATATTTCCCTGTTCAAACAGTTAGCGGTGTAGATATTTCCATGCTCATAAAGATAGCTGTGTAGATATTTCCATGTTTATACAGATAGCGGTGAAGATGTATGCATGTTTACACAGATAGCGGTGTAGATATTTCCATGTTTATACAGATAGCGGTGAAGATGTATGCATGTTTACACAGATAGCGGTGTAGATATTTCCATGTTCATACAGATAGCGGTGTAGATATTTCCATGTTCATCCAGATGGCTGTGTAGATATGTCCATGTTCATACAGATGGCGGTGAAGATATTTCCATGTTCATTCAGATAGAGGTGTAGTTATTTCCATGTGTAAAGAGATAGCTGTGTAGATATTTCCATTTATATGCAGATAGCTGTGGAGATATTTCCATTTTCATGCAGATAGCGGTTTAGATATTTCCATGTTCAAACAGATAGCGTTGTAGATATTTCCATGTTCATAGAGATAGCGGTGTAGATATTTCCAAGTTTATACAGATAGCGGTGAAGATGTATGCATATTTACACAGATAGCGGTGTAGATATTTCCATGTATATGCAGATAGCTGTGTAGATATTTCCATTTTCATGTAGATAGTGGTGTAGATATTTCCATGTTCATACAGATGGCGGTGAAGATATTTCCATGTTCATACAGATAGCAGTGTAGATATTTTCATGTTCATACAGATAGCGGTGTAGATATTTCCATGTTAATACAGATGGCTGTGTAGACATATCCATGTACATACAGATGGCGGTGAAGATATTTCCATGTTCATACAGATGGCGGTTTAGATATTTCCATGTTCATTCCGATAGCGGTGCTGATATTTCCATGTTTATACAGGTAGCGGTGTAGATATTTCCATGTTTATACAGATAGGGGTGTAGATATTTCCATGTTTATACTCATAGCTGTGTAGATATTTCCATGTTTATACACATAGCGGTGTAGATATCTCCATCTTAATACAGACGGCGGTGTATATATTTATATGTTCATACAGATGGCGGTGCAGATATTTCCATGTTCATACAAATGGCGGTGTAGATATTTCCATATTCATACAGATAGCGGTGTAGTTATTTCCATGTGTAAAGAGATAGCTGCGTAGATATTTCCATGTATATGTACATAGCTGTGTAGATATTTCCATTTTGATGCAGATAGCGGTGTATATATTTCGCTGTTCAAACAGTTACCGGTGTAGAGATTTCCATGTTCATGAAGATAGCGGTGTAGATATTTCCATGTTTATACAGATAGCGGTGAAGATGTATGCATGTTTACTCAGATAGCGGTGTAGATATTTCCATGTTCATCCAGATTGCTGTGTAGATATATCCATGTTCATACAGATAGCGGTGTGGATATTTCCATGTTCATACAGATAGTGGTGCAGATATTTCCATGTTCATCCAGATGGCTGTGTGGATATTTCCATGTTCATACAGATAGCGGTGTACAGATTTCCATGTTCATACAGATAGCGGTGTAGATATTTCCATGTTCTTCCAGATGGCTGCGTAGATATCTCCATGTTCATACAGATGGCGGTGAAGATATTTCCATGTGCATACAGATAGCGGTGTAGATATTTCCATGTTCTTCCAGATGGCTGTGTAGATATATCCATGTTCATACAGATGGCGGAGAAGATATTTCCATGTTCATACAGATGGCGGTGTAGATATTTCTATGTTCATACAGATAGCGGTGTAGATATTTCCATGTTCATACAGATAGCGGTGTAGATATTTCCATGTTCATACAGAGAGCAGTGTATGTATTTCCATGTTCATACAGATAGCGGTGTAGATATTTCCATTTTTATGCAGATAGCGGTGTATATATTCCCCTGTTCAAACAGTTAGCGGTTTAGATATTTCCATGTTCATAAAGATAGCGGTGTAGATATTTCCATGTTTATACAGATAGCGGTGAAAATGTATGCATGTTTACACAGATAGCGGTGTAGATATTCCCATGTTCATCCAGAATGCTGTGTAGATATATCCATGTTCATACAGATGGCGGTGAAGATATTTCCATGTTCATACAGATAGCGGTGTAGATATTTCCATGTTCAAACAGATAGCGGTGTATGTATTTCCATGTTCATACAGATAGCGGTTTAGGTATTTCCATGTTCATCCAGATGGCTGTGTAGATATTTCCATGTTCATGCAGATAGCTGTGTAGATATTTCCATTTTCATGCACATAGCAGTTTAGATATTTCCATGTTCAAACAGATAGCGGTGTAGATATTTCCATGTTCATAGAGATAGCTGTGTAGATATTTCCATGTTTGTACAGATAGCGGTGAAGATGTATGCATGTTTACACAGATAGCGGTGTAGATATTTCCATGTTTATACAGATAGCGGTGAAGAAGTATGCATATTTACACAGAAAGCGGTGTAGATATTTCCATGTTCATAAAGATAGCGGTGTAGATATTTCCATGTTTATACAGACAGCGGTGAAGATGTATGCATGTTTACACAGAGAGCGGTGTAGATATTTCCATGTTCATCCAGATGGCTGTGTAGATATATCCATGTTCATACAGATAGCGGTGTTGGTATTTCCATGTTCATACAGATAGCGGTGCAGATATTTCCATGTTTATACAGGTAGCGGTGTAGATATTTCCATGTTTATACAGATAGCGGTGAAGACGTATGCATGTTTACACAGATAGCTGTGTTGATATTTCCATGTTCATACAGATAGTGGTGTAGATATTTCCATGTTCATCCAGATGGCTGTGTAGACATATCCAAGTTCTTTCAGATGGCGGTGAAGATATTTCCATGTTGATACAGATAGCGGTGTAGACATTTCCATGTTCATACAGATAGTGGTGTAGATATTTCCATGTTCATACAGATAGCTGTGTAGATATATCCATGTTCATACAGATGGCGGTAAAGATATTTCCATGTTCATACAGATAGCGGTGTATGTATTTCCATGTTCATACAGATAGCGGTGTATATATTTCCATATTCATCCAGATGGCTGTGTAGATATTTCCATGTTCATGCAGATAGCGGTGTAGATAATTCCATGTTCATACAGATAGCGGTGTAGATATTTCCATGTTCATACAGATAGCGGTGTATGTATTTCCATGTTCATACAGATAGCGGTGTATATATTTCCATATTCATCCAGATGGCTTTGTAGATATTTCCATGTTCATGCAGATAGCGGTGTAGATATTTCCATGTTCATACAGATAGCGGTGTAGATATTTCCATGTTCATCCGGATGGCTGTGTAGATATATCCATGTTCATACAGATGGCATTGAAGATATTTCCATGTTCATACAGATAGCGGTGTAGATATTTCCACGTTCATACAGATAGCCGTGTAGATATTGCCATGTTCATACCGATAGCGGTGCTGATACTTCCATGTTTATACAGGTAGCGGTGTACATATTTCCGTGTTTAAACAGATAGCGGTGTAGATATTTCCATGTTCATACAGATAGCGGTGTAGATATTTCCATCTTTATACAGATAGCGGTGTAGATATCTCCTTCTTAATACAGATGGCTGTGTAGACATTTATATGTTCATACAGATGGCGGTGCAGATATTTCCATGTTCATACAGATGGCGGTGTAGATATTTCCATGTTTATAGAGATACCCGTGTAGTTATCTCCAAGTGTAAAGAGATAGCTGTGTAGATATTTCCATATATATGCAGATATCTGTGTAGATATTACCATTTTCATGCAGATAGCGGTATAGATATTTCCATGTTCAAACAGATAGCTGTGTAGATATTTCCATGTTCATACAGATAGCGGTGTAGATATTTCCATGTTTATACAGATGGCTGTGTAGATATATCCATGTTCATACAGATGGTGGTGTAGATATTTCCATGTTCATACTGATAGCGGTGTAGATATTTCCATGTTCATCAAGATGGCTGTGTAGATATATCCATGTTCATAAATACAGATGGCAGAGAAGATATTTCCATGTTCATACAGATAGCGGTGTAGATATTTCCATTTTCATCCAGATAGCGGTTTAGATATTTCCATGTTCAAACAGATAGCGGTGTAGATATTTCCATGTTAATAGAGATAGCGGTGTAAATATTTCCATGTTTATACAGATAGCGGTGAAGATGTATGCATGTTTACACAGATAGCGGTGTAGATATTTCCATGTTCATACAGATAGCGGTGTAGATATTTCCATGTTCATCCAGATGGCTGTGTAGATATATCCATGTACATACAGATGGCGGTGAAGATATTTCCATGTTCATACAGATAGCGGTGTAGATATTTCCATGTTCATACAGATAGCGGTGTGGATATTTCCATGTTCATACAGACAGTGGTGTTGATATTTCCATGTTCATCCAGATGGCTGAGTAGATATATCTATGTTCATACAGATGGTGGTGAAGATATTTCCATGTTCATACAGATATCGGTGTAGATATTTCCACGTTCATAAAGATAGCGGTGAAGGTATTTCCATGTTCATACAGATAGCGGTGCTGATATTTCCATGTTTATACAGGTAGCGGTGTAGATATTTCCATGTTTATACAGACAGCGGTGTAGATATTTCCATGTTTATACAGATAGCGGTGTAGATATATCCATGTTTATAGAGATAGCGGTGTAGATATCTCCTTCTTAATACAGATGGCCGTGTGGATATTTATATGTTCATACAGATGACGGTGCGGATATTTCCATGTTCATACAGATGGTGGTGTAGATATTTCCATGTTCATACAGATAGCGGTGTAGTTATTTCCATGTGTTAAGAGATAGCTGTGTAGATATTTCCATGTATATGCAGATAGCTGTGTAGATATTTCCATTTTCATGCACATAGCGGTGTAGATATTTCCATGTTCAAACAGATAGCGGTGTAGATATTTCCATGTTCATACAGATAGCGGTTTAGATATTTCCATGTTTATACAGACAGCGGTGAGGAAGTATGCATGTTTACACAGATAGCGGTGTAGATATTTCCATGTTGATACAGATAGCGGTGAAGATGTATGCATGTTTACACAGATAGCGGTGTAGATATTTCCATGTTCACACAGATAGCGGTGTAGATATTTCCATGTTCATCCAGATGGCTGTGTAGATATATCCATGTTCATACAGATGGCGGTGAAGATATTTCCATGTTCATACAGATAGCGGTGTAGATATTTCCATGTTCATACAGATAGCGGTGTAGATATTTCGATTTTCATGCAAATAGCGGAGTATACATTTCCCTGTTCAAACAGTTAGCGGTGTAGATATTTCCATGTTCATACAGATAGCGGTGCAGATATTTCCATGTTTATACAGATAACGGTGAAGATGTATGCATGTTTACACACATAGCGGTGTAGATATTTCCACGTTCATCCAGATGGCTGTGTAGATATATCCATGTTCATACAGATGGCGGTGAAGATATTTCCATGTTCATACAGATAGCGGTGTAGATATTTCCATGTTCATACAGATAGCGGTGTAGATATTTCCATGTATATGCAGATAGCTGTGTAGATATTTCCATTTTCATGCAGATAGTGGTGTAGATATATCCATGTTCAAACAGATGGCGTTGTAGATATTTCCATGTTCATTCACATAGCGGTGTAGATATTTCCATGTTCAAACAGATAGCGGTGTAGATATTTCCATGTTCATTCACACAGCGGTGTAGATATTTCCATGTTTATACAGATAGCGGTGAAGATGTATGCATGTTTACACAGATAGCGGTGTAGATATTTCCAAGTTCATACCGATAGCGGTGTAGATATTTCCATGTTCATCCAGATGGCTGTGTAGACATATCCATGTTCATACAGATGGCGGTGAAGATATTTCCATGTTCATACAGTTAGCGGTGTAGATATTTCCATGTTCATACAGATAGCGGTGTAGATATTTCCATGTTCATACAGATGGCTGTGTAGATATATCCATGTTCCTACAGATGGCGGTGAAGATATTTCCATGTTCATAGAGATGGCGGTTTAGATATTTCCATATTCATTCCGATAGCGGTGCTGATATTTCCATGTTTATACAGGTAGCGGTGTAGATATTTCCATGTTTATACAGATAGCGGTGTAGATATTTCCATGTTTATACACATAGCGGTGTAGATATTTCCATGTTTATACAGATAGCGGTGTAGATATCTCCATCTTAATACAGATGGCTGTGTAGATATTTATATGTTCATACAGACGGCGGTGCAGTTGTTTCCATGTTCATACAGATGGCGGTGTAGTTATATCCAAATTCATACAGATAGCGGTGTAGTTATTTCCATGTGTAAAGAGATAGCTGTGTAGATATTTCCACGTATATGCAGATAGCTGTGTAGATATTTCCATTTTCATGCAGATAGCAGTGTATATATTTCCCTGTTCAAACAGTTAGCGGTGTAGATATTTCCATGTTCATAAAGATAGCTGTGTAGATATTTCCATGTTTATACAGATAGCGGTGAAGGTGTATGCATGTTTACACAGATAGCGGTGTAGATATTTCCATGTTTATACCGATAGCGGTGAAGATGTATGCATGTTTACACAAATAGCGGTGTAGATATTTCCATGTTCATACTGATAGCGGTGTAGATATTTCCATGTTCATCCAGATGGCTGTGTAGATATATCCATGTTCATACAGATGGCGGTGAAGTTATTTCCATGTTCATACAGATAGAGGTGTAGTTATTTCCATGTGTAAAGAGATAGCTGTGTAGATATTTCCATGTATATGCAGATAGCTGTGTAGATATTTCCATTTTCATGCAGATAGCGGTTTAGATATTTCCATGTTCAAACAGATAGCGGTGTAGATATTTCCATGTTAATAGAGATAGCGGTGTAAATATTTCCATGTTTATACAGATAGCGGTGAAGATGTATGCATGTTTACACAGATAGCGGTGTAGATATTTCCATGTTCATACAGATAGCGGTGTAGATATTTCCTTGTTCATCCAGATGGCTGTGTAGATATATACATGTACATACAGATGGCGGTGAAGATATTTCCATGTTCATACAGATAGCGGTGTAGATATTTCCATGTTCATACAGATAGCGGTGTGGATATTTCCATGTTCATACAGACAGTGGTGTTGATATTTCCATGTTCATCCAGATGGCTGTGTAGATATATCCGTGTTCATACAGATGGTGGTGAAGATATTTCCATGTTCATACAGATATCGGTGTAGATATTTCCATGTTCATACAGATAGCGGTGAAGGTATTTCCATGTTCATACAGATAGCGGTGTAGATATTTCCATGTTTTTACAGACAGCGGTGAGGATGTATGCATGTTTACACAGATAGCGGTGTAGATATTTCCATGTTGATACAGATACCGGTGAAGATGTATGCATGTTTACACAGATAGCGGTGTAGATATTTCCATGTTCACACAGATAGCGGTGTAGATATTTCCATGTTCATCCAGATGGCTGTGTAGATATATCCATGTTCATACAGATGGCGGTGAAGATATTTCCATGTTCATACAGATAGCGGTGTAGATATTTCCATGTTCATACAGATAGCGGTGTAGATATATCCATTTTCATGCACGTAGCGGTGTATACATTTCCCTGTTCAAACAGTTAGCTGTGTAGATATTTCCATGTTCATACAGATAGCGGTGCAGATATTTCCATGTTTATACAGATAACGGTGAAGATGTATGCATGTTTACACACATAGCGGTGTAGATATTTCCATGTTCATCCAGATGGCTGTGTAGATATATCCATGTTCATACAGATGGCGGTGAAGATATTTTCATGTTCATACAGATAGCGGTGTAGATATTTCCATGTTCATACAGATAGCGGTGTAGATATTTCCATGTATATGCAGATAGCTGTGTAGATATTTCCATTTTCATGCAGATAGTGGTGTAGATATATCCATGTTCAAACAGATAGCTGTGTAGATATTTCCATGTTCATTCACATAGCGGTGTAGATATTTCCATGTTCAAACAGATAGCGGTGTAGGTATTTCCATGTTCATTCACACAGCGGTGTAGATATTTCCATGTTTATACAGATAGCGGTGAAGATGTATGCATGTTTACACAGATAGCGGTGTAGATATTTCCATGTTCATACCGATAGCGGTGTAGATATTTCCATGTTCATCCAGATAATGGTGAAGATATTTCCATGTTCATACAGATAGCGGTGTAGATATTTCCATGTTCATACAGATAGCGGTGTAGATATTTCCATGTTCATACAGATGGCTGTGTAGATATATCCATGTTCATACAGATGGCGGTGAAGATATTTCCATGTTCATAGAGATGGCGGTTTAGATATTTCCATATTCATTCCGATAGCGGTGCTGATATTTCCATGTTTATACAGGTAGCGGTGTAGATATTTCCACGTTTATACAGATAGCGGTGTAGATATTTCCATGTTTATACACATAGCGGTGTAGATATTTCCATGTTTATACAGATAGCGGTGTAGATATCTCCATCTTAATACAGATGGCGGTGTAGATATTTATATGTTCATACAGACGGCGGTGCAGTTGTTTCCATGTTCATACAGATGGCGGTGTAGTTATTTCCAAATTCATACAGATAGCGGTGTAGTTATTTCCATGTGTAAAGAGATAGCTGTGTAGATATTTCCACGTATATGCAGATAGCTGTGTAGATATTTCCATTTTCATGAAGATAGCGGTGTATATATTTCCCTGTTCAAACACTTAGCGGTGTAGATATTTCCATGTTCATAAAGATAGCTGTGTGGATATTTCCATGTTTATACAGATAGCGGTGAAGGTGTATGCATGTTTACACAGATAGCGGTGTAGATATTTCCATGTTTATACAGATAGCGGTGAAGATGTATGCATGTTTACACAAATAGCGGTGTAGATATTTCCATGTTCATACTGATAGCGGTGTAGATATTTCCATGTTTATACAGATGGCGGTGCAGATATTTTCATGTTCATTCAGATGGCGGAGAAGATATTTCCATGTTGATACTGATAGCGGTGTAGTTATTTCCATGTGTAAAGAGATAGCTGTGTAGATATTTAAATGTATATGTAGATAGCAGTGTAGATATTTCCATTTTCATGCAGATAGCGGTGTAGATATTTCCATGTTCATCCAGATGGCTGTGTAGATATATCCATGTTCATACAGATGGCGGTGAAGATATTTCCATGTTCATACAGATAGCGGTGTAGATATTTCCATGTTCATAGAGATAGCGTTGTAGATACTTCCATGTTCATACCGATAGCGGTGCTGATACTTCCATGTTTATTCAGGTAGCGGTGTACATATTTCCGTGTTTATACCGATAGCGGTGTAGATATTTCCATGTTGATACAGATAGCGGTGTAGATATTTCCATGTTTATACAGATAGCGGTGTAGATATCTCCTTCTTAATACAGATGGCGGTGTAGATATTTATATGTTCATAAAGATGGCGGTGCAGATATTTCCATGTTCATACAGATGGCAGTGTAGATGTTTCCATGTTTATAGAGATAGCGGTGTAGATATTTCCATGTGCAAAGAGATAGCTGTGTAGATATATCCATGTATATGCAGATAGCTGTGTAGATATTTCCATTTTCATGTAGATAGCGGTGTAGATACTTCCATGTTCAAACAGATAGCGGTGTAGGTATTTCCATGTTCATACAGATAGCGGTGTAGATATTTCCAAGTTTATACAGATGGCGGTGAAGATGTATGGCGGTGTAGATATTTCCATGTTCGTACAGATAGCGGTGTAGATATTTCCATGTTCATCCAGACGGCTGTGTAGACATATCCATGTTCATACAGATGGCGGTGAAGATATTTCCATGTTCATACAGATGGCGGTGTAGATATTTCCATGTTCATACAGATAGTGGTGCTGATATTTCCATGTTTATACAGGTTGCGGTGTAGATATTTCCATGTTTATACAGATAGCGGTGTAGATATTTCCATGTTTATACAGATAGCGGTGTAGATATTTCCATATTTATACAGTTAGCGGTGTAGATGTCTCCATCTTAATACAGATGGCGGTGTAGATATTTATATGTTCATACAGATGGCGGTGCAGATATTTCCATGTTCATACAGATGGCGGTGAAGATATTTCCATGTTCATACAGATGACGGTGTAGATACTTCCATCTTCATACTGATAGCGGTGCTGATATTTCCATGTTTATACAGGTAGCGGTGTAGAATTTTCCATGTATATACAGAAAGCGGTGTAGATATTTCCATGTTTATACACATAGCGGTGTAGATATTTCCATGTTTATACAGATAGCGGTGTAGATATTTCCGTGTTTATGCAGATAGTGGTGTAGATATCTCCATCTTAATACAGATGGCGGTGTAGATATTTATATGTTCATACAGATGGTGGTGCAGATATTTCCATGTTCATACAGATGGCGGTGTAGATATTTCCATGTTAATAGAGATAGCGGTGTAGATATTTCCATGTTCATACAGATAGTGGTGTAGATATTTCCATGTTTATACACATAGCGGTGTAGATATATCCATGTTTATACAGATAGCGGTGTAGATATCTCCATCTTAAAACAGATGGCGGTGCAGATATTTATATGTTCATGCAGATGGCGGTGCAGATATTTCCATGTTCATACAGATGGCGGTGTAGATATTTCCATGTTTATAGAGATAGCGGTGTACGTATTTCCATGTGTAAAGAGATAGCTGTATAGATATTTCCATGTATATGCAGATAGCGGTGTAGATATTTCCATATTCAAACAAATAGCGCTGTAGATATTTCCATATTCATACAGATAGCGGTGCTGATATTTCCATGTTTATACAGGTAGCGGTGTAGATATTTCTATGTTCATACAGATTGCGGTGTAGCTATTTCCATGTTCATACAGAGAGCAGTGTAGATATTTCCATGTTCATAGAGATAGCTGTGTAGATATTTCCATGTTCATACAGATAGCGGTGCTGATATTTCCATGTTTATACAGGTAGCCTTGTAGATATTTCCATGTTCATACAGATAGTGGTGTAGATATTTCCATGTTTATACAGATAGCGGTGTAGATATTTCCAAGTTTTTACAGATAGCGGTGTAGATATCTCCATCTTAATACAGATGGCGGTGTAGATATTTATATGTTCATACAGATGGCGGTGCAGATATTTCCATGTTTATAGAGATAGCGGTGTAGTTATTTCCATGTGTAAAGAGATAGCTGTGTAGATATTTCCATGTATATGCAGATAGTTTGTAGATATTTCCATTTTCATGCAGATAGCGGTTTAGATATTTCCATGTTCAAACAGATAGCGGTGTAGATATTTCCATGTTCATACAGATAGCGGTGTAGATATTTCCATGTTCATACAGATAGAGGGGCTGATATTTCCATGTCATACAGATAGCAGTGCTGATATTTCCATGTTTATACAGGTAGCGGTGTAGATATTTCCATGTTTATACAGATAGCGGTGTAGATATTTCCATGTTTATACAGATAGCAGTGTAGATATTTCCATGTTTATACAGATAGTGGTGTAGATATCTCCTTCTTAATACAGATGGCGGTGTAGATATTTATATGTTCATACAGATGGCGGTGCAGATATTTCCATGTTCATACAGATGGTGGTGTAGATTTTTCCATGTTTATAGAGATAGCGGTGTAGTTATTTCCATGTGTAAAGAGATAGCTGTGTAGTTATTTGCATGTATATGCAGATAGTTGTGTAGATATTTCCATTTTCATGCAGATAGCGGTGTAGTTATTTCCATGTTCAAGCAGATAGCGGTGTAGATATTTCCATGTTCATACAGATATCGGTGTAGATATTTACATGTTCATACAGATAGCGGTGCTGATAATTCCATGTTTATACAGGTAGCGGTGTACATATTTCCATGTTTATACAGATAGCAGTGTAGATATTTCCATGTTTATACAGATAGCGGTGTAGATATTTCCATGTTTATACAGATAGCGGTGTAGATATCTCCATCTTAATGCAGATGGCAGTGTAGATATTTATATGTTCATACAGATGGCGGTGCAGATATTTCCATTTTCATGCAGATAGCGGTGTATATATTTCCCTGTTCAAACAGTTAGCAGTGTAGATATTTCCATGTTCATAAAGATAGCGGTGTAGATATTTCCGTGTTTATACAGATAGCGGTGAAGATGTATGCATGTTTACACAGATAACGGTGTAGATATTTCCTTGTTCATCCAGATGGCTGTGTAGAAATATCCATGTTCATACAGATGGCGGTGAAGATATTTCCAAGTTCATACAGATGGCTGTGTAGATATATCCATGTTCATACAGATGGTGGTGAAGATATTTCCATGTTCATACAGATGTCGGTGTAGATATTTCCATGTTCATACCGATAGCGGTGCTGATATTTCCATGTTTACAAGGGAGCGGTGTAGATATTTCCATGTTCATACAGATAGTGGTGTAGATATTTCCATGTTTATACACATAGCGGTGTAGATATTTCCATGTTTATACAGATAGCGGTGTAGATATCTCCATCTTAAAACAGATGGCGGTGCAGATATTTATATGTTCATGCAGATGGCGGTGCAGATATTTCCATGTTCATACAGATGGCGGTGTAGATATTTCCATGTTTATAGAGATAGCGGTGTACGTATTTCCATGTGTAAAGAGATAGCTGTATGGATATTTCCATGCATATGCAGATAGCTGTGTAGATATTTCCATTTTCATGCAGATAGCGGTGTAGATATTTCCATATTCAAACAAAAGCGGTGTAGATATTTCCATGTTCATACAGATAGCAGTGTAGATATTTCCATGTTTATAAAGATAGCGGTGAAGATGTATGCATGTTTCCACAGATAGCGGTGTAGATATTTCCATGTTCATTCAGATAGCGGTGTAGATATTTCCATGTTCATCCAGATGGCTGTGTAGATATATCCATGTTCATACAGATGGCGGTGAGGATATTTCCATGTTCATACAGATAGCGGTGTAGATATTTCCATGTTCAAACAGATAGCGGTGTAGATATTTCCATGTTCATACAGACAGCGGTGCTGATATTTCCTTGTTCATCAAGATGGCTGTGTAGATATATCCATGTTCATACAGATGGCAGTGAAGATATTTCCATGTTCATACAGATATCGGTGTAGATATTTCCAAGTTCATACAGATAGCGCTGTAGATATTTCCATATTCATACAGATAGCGGTGCTGATATTTCCATGTTTATACAGGTAGCAGTGTAGATATTTCCATGTTCATACAGATTGCGGTGTAGCTATTTCCATGTTCATACAGAGAGCGGTGTAGATATTTCCATGTTCATAGAGATAGCTGTGTAGATATTTCCATGTTCATACAGATAGCGGTGCTGATATTTCCATGTTTATACAGGTAGCCTTGTAGATATTTCCATGTTCATACAGATAGCGGTGTAGATATTTCCATGTATATACAGATAGCGGTGAAGACGTATGCATGTTTACACAGATAGCGGTGTAGATATTTCCATGTTCATCCAGATGGCTGTGTAGATATTTCCATGTTTATACAGATAGCGGTGAAGATGTATGCATGCTTACACAGATAGCGGTGTAGATATTTCCATGTTTGTTCAGAGAGCGATGTATATATCTCCTTCTTAATACAGATGGCGGTGTAGATATTTATATGTTCAAACAGATGGCGGTGCAGATATTTCCATGTTCATACAGATAGAGGGGCTGATATTTCCATGTTCATACAGATTGCGGTGCTGATATTTCCATGTTCATACAGATGGCGGTGTAGATATTTCCATGTTCATCCAGATGGCTGTGTAGATATATCCATGTTCATACAGATGGCGGTGAAGATATTTCCATGTTCATACAGATAGCGGTGTAGATATCTCCATCTTAAAACAGATTGCGGTGTAGATATTTATATGTTCATACAGATGGCCGTGCAGACATTTCCATGTTCATACAGATAGCAGTGTAGTTATTTCCACGTGTAAAGAGATAGCTGTGTAGATATTTCCATGTATATGCTGATAGCTGTGTAGATATTTCCATTTTCATGCAGAGAGCGGTGTAGATATTTCCATGTTCAAACAGATAGCGGTGTAGATATTGCCATGTTCATCCAGATAGCGGTGTATATATTTCCATGTTTATACAGATAGCGGTGAAGATGTATGCATGTTTACGCAGATAGTGGTGTAGATATTTCCATGTTCATCCAGATGGCTGTGTTGATATATCCATGTTCATACTGATAGCGGTGTAGATATTTCCATGTTCATACAGATAGTGGTGTAGATATTTCCTTGTTCATATAGATAGAGGTGTAGATATTTCCATGTTCATACAGATGGCGGTGTAGATATTTCCATGTTTATACAGATAGCGGTGTAGATATTTCCGTGTTTATACAGATAGCGGTGTAGATATTTCCGTGTTTATACAGATAGCGGTGTAGATATTTCCATGTTTATACAGATAGCGGTGAAGATGTATGCATGTTTACACAGATATCGTTGTAGATATTTCCATGTTCATACACATAGCGATGCAGACATTTCCGTGTTCATCCAGATGGCTGTGTAGATATATACATGTTCCTACAGATAGCTGTGTAGATATTTCCATGTTCATACAGATATTGCTGTAAATATTTCCATGTTCATACAGATAGCGGTGTAGCTATTTCCAAGTTCATACAAATAGCGGTGTAGATACTTCCATGTTCGTACAGATAGCGGTGTAGATATTTCCATGTTCAGACAGATAGCGGTGCTTTTATATCCATGTTTATACAGGTAGCGGTGTAGATATTTCCATGTTTATACAGATAGCGGTGTAGATATTTCCATGTTTATACAGATAGCGGTGTAGATATTTCCATGTTCATCCAGATGGCTGTGTAGATATATCCATGTTCATACAGATGGCGGTGAAGATATTTCCATGTTCATACAGATAGTGGTGTAGATATTTCCATGCTCATGCAGATAGTGGTGTAGCTATTTCCATGTTCATACAGATAGCGGTGTAGATATCTCCATCTTAATACAGATGGCGGTGTAGATATTTATATGTTCATACAGATGGCGGTGCAGATATTTCCATGTTCATACAGATAGCGGTGTAGTTATTTCCATGTGTAAAGAGATATCTGTGCAGATATTTCCATGTATATGCAGATAGCTGTGTAGATATTTCCATTTTCATGCAGATAGCGGTGTAGATATTTGCATGTTCAAACAGATAGCGGTGTAGATATTTCCATGTTAATCCCGATAGCGGTGTAGATATTTCCATGTTTATACAGATAACGGTGAAGATGTATGCATGTTTACACAGATAGCGGTGTAGATATTTCCATGTTCATACAGATAGCGGTGTAGATATTTCCAAGTTCATCCAGATGGCTGTGTAGATATATACATGTTCATACAGATGGCGGTGAGGATATTTCCATGTTCGTACAGATAGCGGTGTAGATATTTCCATGTTCATACAGATATTGGTGTAGATATTTCCATGTTCATACAGATAGTGGTGTAGCTCTTTCCATGTTCAAGCAGAGAGCCGTGTAGATATTTCCATGTTCATCCAGATGGCTGTGTAGATATATCCATGTTCATACAGACGGGGGTGAAGATATTTCCATGTTCATACAGATAGCGGTGTAGATATTTCCATGTTTATACAGATAGTGGTGTAGCTATTTCCATGTTCATACAGATAGCGGTGTAGATATTTCCATGTTCATCCAGATGGCTGTGTAGACATATCCATGTTCATACAGATGGCGGTGAAGATATTTCCATGTTCATACAGATAGAGGGGCTGATATTTCCATCTTCATACAGATTGCGGTGCTGATATTTCCATGTTTATACAGGTAGCGGTGTAGATATTTCCATGTTTATACAGATAGCTGTGTAGATATTTCCATGTTTATACAGATTGCGGTGCAGATATTTCCATGTTTATACAGATAGCGGTGTAGATATCTCCATCTTAATACAGATGGCGGTGTAGATATTTATATGTTCATACAGATGGCCGTGCAGATATTTCCATGTTGATACAGATGGCGGTGTAGATATTTCCATGTTCATACAGATATCGGTGTAGTTATTTCCATGTGTAAATAGATAGCTGTGTAGATATTTCCATGTATATGCAGATACCAGTGTAGATATTTCCATTTTCATGCAGATAGCGGTTTAGATATTTCCATGCTCAAACAGATAGCGGTGTAGATATTTCCATGTTCATAAAGATAGCGGTGTAGATATTTCCATGTTTATACAGATAGCGGTGAAGATGTATGCATGTTTACACAGATAGCGGTGTAGATATTTCCATGTTCATACAGATAGCGGTGTAGATATTTCCATGTTCATAGAGATATCGGTGTAGGTATTTCCATGTTCTCCCAGATGGCTGTGTAGACATATACATGTTCATATAGATGGCGGTGAAGATATTTCCATGTTTATACAGATAGCGGTGTAGATATCTCCATCTTAAAACAGATTGCAGTGTAGATATTTATATGTTCATACAGATGGCCGTGCAGACATTTCCATGTTCATACAGATAGCGGTGTAGTTATTTCCACGTGTAAAGAGATAGCTGTGTAGATATTTCCATGTATATGCTGATAGCTGTGTAGATATTTCCATTTTCATGCAGAGAGCGGTGTAGATATTTCCATGTTCAAACAGATAGCGGTGTAGATATTTCCATGTTCATCCAGATAGAGGTGTATATATTTCCATGTTTACACAGATAGCGGTGAAGATGTATGCATGTTTACGCAGATAGTGGTGTAGATATTTCCATGTTCATCCAGATGGCTGTGTTGATATATCCATGTTCATACTGATAGCGGTGTAGATATTTCCATGTTCATACAGATAGTGATGTAGATATTTCCTTGTTCATATAGATAGCGGTGTAGATATTTCCATGTTCATACAGATAGTGGTGTAGATATTTCCATGTTCATACAGATAGTGGTGTAGATATTTCCATGTTCATACAGATAGAGGGGCTGATATTTCCATGTTCATACAGAGAGCGGTGCTGATATTTCCATGTTTATACAGGTAGCGGTGTAGATATTTCCATGTTTATACAGATAGCGGTGTAGATATTTCCATGTTTATACAGATAGTGGTGTAGATATTTCCAGGTTCATACAGATAGCCGTGTAGATATCTCCATCTTAATACAGATGGCGGTGTAGATATTTATATGTTCATACAGATGGCGGTGCAGATATTTCCATGTTCATACAGGTAGCGGTGTAGTTATTTCCATGTGTAAAGAGATAGCTGTGTATATATTTCCATGTACATGCAGATAGCTGTGTAGATATTTCCATTTTCATGCAGATAGCGGTGTAGATATTTGCATGTTCAAACAGATAGCGGTGTAGATATTTCCATGTTAATCCCGATAGCGGTGTAGACATTTCCATGTTCATACAGATAACGGTGAAGATGTATGCATGTTTACACAGATAGCGGTGTAGATATTTCCATGTTCATACTGATAGCGGTGTAGATATTTCCAAGCTCATCCAGATGGCAGTGTAGATATATACATGTTCATACAGATGGCGGTGAGGATATTTCCATGTTCGTACAGATAGCGGTGTAGATATTTCCATGTTCATACAGATATTGGTGTAGATATTTCCATGTTCATACAGATAGTGGTGTAGCTCTTTCCATGTTCATGCAGAGAGCCGTGTAGATATTTCCATGTTCATCCAGATGGCTGTGTAGATATATCCATGTTCATACAGATGGGGGTGAAGATATTTCCATGTTCATATAGATAGCGGTGTAGATATTTCCATGTTTATACAGATAGTGGTGTAGATATTTCCATGTTCATACAGACAGCAGTATAGCTATTTCCATGTTGATACAGATAGCGGTGTAGATATTTCCATGTTCATCTAGATGGCTGTGTAGACATATCCATGTTCATACAGATGGTGGTGAAGATATTTCCATGTTCATACAGATAGAGGGGCTGATATTTCCATGTTCATACAGATTGCGGTGCTGATATTTCCATGTTTATACAGGTAGCGGTGTAGATATTTCCATGTTTATACAGATAGCGGTGTAGATATTTCCATGTTTATACAGATTGCGGTGCAGATATTTCCATGTTTATACAGATAGCGGTGTAGATATCTCTATCTTAATACAGATGGCGGTGTAGATATTTATATGTTCATACAGATGCCCGTGCAGATATTTCCATGTTCATACAGATGGCGGTGTAGATATTTCCATGTTCACACAGATATCGGTGTAGTTATTTCCATGTGTAAAGAGATAGCTGTGTAGATATTTCCATGTATATGCAGATACCAGTGTAGATATTTCCATTTTCATGCAGATAGCGATTTAGATATTTCCATGCTCAAACAGATAGCGGTGTAGATATTTCCATGTTTATACAGATAGCGGTGAAGATGTATGCATGTTTACACAGATAGCGGTGTAGATATTTCCATGTTCATACAGATAGCGGTGTAGATATTTCCATGTTTATACAGATAGCGGTGTAGATATTTCCATGTTTATACAGATAGCGGTGTAGATATTTCCATGTTTATACACATAGCGGTGTAGATATTTCCATGTTTATACAGATAGCGGTGTAGATATTTCCGTGTTCATACAGATAGCGGTGTAGATATCTCCATCTTAATACAGATGGCGGTGTAGATATTTATATGTTCATACAGATGGCGGTACTGATATTTCCATGTTCATACAGACGGCGGTGTAGATATTTCCATGTTCATACATATAGCGGTGTAGATATTTCCAATTTCATGCAGATAGCGGTGTAGATATTTCCATGTTCATACAGATAGTGGTGTAGGTATTTCCATGTTTGTACAGATAGCGGTGAAGTTGTATGCATGTTTACACAGATAGCGGTGTAGATATTTCCATGTTCATACAGATAGCGGTTTAGATATTTCCATGATCATCCAGATGGCTGTGTAGATATATCCATGTTCATACAGATGGCGGTGCTGATTTTTCCATGTTTATACAGGTAGCGGTGTATATATTTCCATGTTTATACAGATAGCGGTGAAGATGTATGCATGTTTACACTGATAGCGGTGTAGATATTTCCATGTTCATCCTGATGGCTGTGCTGATATATCCATGTTCATAGAGATAGCCGTGTAGATATGTCCATTTTCATACAGATAGTGGTGTAGATATTTCCATGTTCATACAGATAGCGGTGTAGCTATTTCCATGTTCATGCAGATAGCTGTGTAGGTATTTCCATGTACATCCAGATGGCTGTGTAGTTACATCCATGCTCATACAGATGGCGGTGAAGATATTTCCATGTTTATACAGATAGCGGTGTAGATATTTCCATGTTCATACAGATAGTGGTGTAGATATTTCCATGTTCATACAGATAGCAGTGTAGCTATTTCCATGTTCATACAGATAGCCGTGTAGTTATTTCCATGTTCATCCAGATGGCTGTGTAGATATATTCATGTTCATACAGATGGCGGTGAAGATAATTCCATGTTCATACTGATAGCCGTGTAGATATTTCCATGTTCATCCAGATGGCTGTGTAGATATATCCATGTTCATTCAGATGGTGGTGAAGATATTTCCATGTTTATACAGATAGCGGTGAAGATGTATGCATGTTTACACAGATAGCGGTGTAGATATTTCCATGTTCATACAGATGGCGGTGTAGATATTTCCATGTTCATACAGATAGCGGTGTTGTTATTTCCATGTGTAAGGGGATAGCTGTGTAGATATTTCCATTTTCATGCAGATAGCGGTGTAGATATTTCCAGGTTCAAACAGATAGCGGTGTAGATACTTCCATGTTCATCCAGATAGCGGTGTAGATATTTCCATGTTCATACAGATAGCGGTGTAGATATTTCCATGTTCATACAGATGGCGGTGCTTATATTTCCATGTTTATACAGGCAGCGGTGTAGATATTTCCATGTTTATACAGATAGCGGTGTAGATATTTCCAAGTTTATACAGAAAGCGGTGTAGATATCTCCATCTTAATACAGTTGGCAGTGTAGATATTTAAGTGTTCATGCAGATGGCGGAGCAGATATTTCCATGTTCATACAGATGGCGGTGTAGATATTTCCATGTTTATAGAGATAGTGGTGTAGTTATTTCCATGTGTAAAGAGATAGCTTTGTATATATTTCCATGTATATGCCGATAGCTGTGTAGATATTTCCATTTTCATGCAGATAGCGGTGTAGATATTTCCATGTTCAAACAGATAGCGGTGTAGATATTTCCATGTTCATCCAGATAGCGGTGTAGATATTTCCATGTTTATACAGATAGCGGTGAAGATGTATGCATGTTTACACAGATAGCGGTGTAGATATTTCCATGTTCCTACAGATAGCGGTGTAGATATTTCCATGTTCATCCAGATAGCTGTGTAGATATATCCATGTTCATACAGATAGCGGTGTAGATATTTCCATGTTCATACAGATAGCGGTGTAGCTATTTCCATGTTCATACAGATAGCGGTGAAGATATTTCCATGTTCGTACAGATAGCGGTGCTGATATTTACATGTTTATACAGGTAGCGGTGTGGATATTTCCTTGTTTATACAGATAGCGGTGTAGATATTTCCATGTTTATACAGATAGCGGTGTAGATATTTCCAGGATTATACAGACAGCGGTGTAGATATCTCCATCTTAATACAGATGGCGGTGTAGATATTTATATGTTCATACAGATGGCGGTGCAGATATTTCCACATTCATACAGATGGCCGTGTAGATGTTTCTATGTTTATAGAGATAGTGGTGTAGTTATTTCCATGTGTAAAGAGATAGCTTTGTAGATATTTCCATGTATATGCAGATAGCTGTGTATATAATACCATTTTCATGCAGATAGCGGTGCAGATATTTCCATGTTCAAACAGATAGCGGTGTAGATATTTCCATGTTCATAGAGATAGCGGTGTAGATATTTCCATGTTTATACAGATAGCGGTGAAGATGTATGCATGTTTACACAGATAGCGGTGTAGATATTTCCATGTTCATACAGATAGCGGTGCTGATATTTCCATGTTTATACAGGTAGCGGTGTAGATATATCCATGTTCATACAGATGGCGGTGAACATATTTCCATGTGCATACAGATAGCGGTGTAGATATTTCCATGTTCATACAGATAGCGGTGTATATATTTCCATGTTCACACAGATAGCAGTGCTGATATTTCCATGTTCATCCAGATGGCTGTGTAGATATATCCATGTTCATACAGATGGCGGTGAAGATATTTCCATGTTCATACAAATAGCAGTGGAGATAATTCCATTTTCATACAGATAGCGGTGTAGATATTCCCATGTTCATACAGATAGCGGTGCTGATTTTTCCATGTTTATGCAGGTAGCGGGGCAGATATTTCCATGTTTATACAGATAGCGGTGTAGATATTTCCATGTTTATACAGATAGCGGTGTAGATATTTCCATGTTTATACAGATAGCGGTGTAGATATCTCCATCTTAATACAGATGGTGGTGTAGATATTTATATGTTCATACAGACGGCAGTGCAGATATTTCCATGTTTATACAGATAGCGGTGTAGATACCTCCATCTTAATACAGATGGCGGTGTAGATATTTATATGCTCATACAGACGGCAGTGCAGATATTTCCATGTTCATACAGATGGCGGTGTAGATATTTCCATGTTTATAGAGATAATGGTGTAGTTATTTCCATGTGTAAAGAGATAGCTTTGTAGATATTTCCATGTATATGCAGATAGCTGTGTAGATATTTCCATTTTCATGCAGATAGCGGTGTAGATATTTCCATGTTCAAACAGATATCGGTGTAGATATTTCCATGTTCATAGAGATAGCGGTGTAGATATTTCCATGTTTATACAGATAGCGGTGAAGATGTATGCATGTTTACACAGATAGCGGTGTAGAGATTTCCATGTTCATACAGATAGCGGTGCTGATATTTCCATGTTTATACAGGTAGCGGTGTAGATATTTCCATGTTTATACAGATAGCGGTGTAGATATTTCCATGTTTATACAGATAGCGGTGTAGATATTTACATGTTTATACAGATAGCGGTGTAGATATCTCCATCTTAATACAGATGGCAGTGTAGATATTTATATGTTCATACAGATGGCGGTGCAGATATTTCCATGTTCATACAGATGACGGTGAAGATATATCCATGTTCATACAGATGGCGGTGAAAATATTTCCATGTTCATGCAGATAGCGGTGTAGATATTTCAATGTTCAAACAGATAGTGGTGTAGATACTTCCATGTTCATACAGATAGCGGTGTACATATTTCCATGTTTATACAGATAGCGGTGAAGAAGTATGCATGTTTACACAGATAGCGGTGTAGATATTTCCATGTTCATACAGATAGCGGTGTAGATATTTCCATGTTCATACAGATAGCGGTGTAGATATTTCCATATTTATAAAGATAGCGGTGAAGATATATGCATGTTTACACAGATAGCGGTGTAGATATTTCCATGTTCATACAGATAGCGGTGTAGATATTTCCATGTTCATACAGATAGCGGTGTAGATATTTCCATGTTCATACAGATAGCGGTGTAGATATTTCCATGTTCGTACAGATAGCGGTGTAGATATTTCCATGTTCATCCAGATGGCTGTATAGATATATCCATGTTCATACAGTTGGCGGTGAAGATATTTCCATGTTCATACAGATAGCGTTGTAGATATTTCCATGTTCATACAGATGGCCGTGTAGATATTGCCATGTTCATACCGATAGCGGTGCTGATACTTCCATGTTTATACAGGTAGCTGTGTACATATTTCCATGTTTATACAGATAGCGGTGTAGATATTTCCATGTTAATACAGATAGCGGTTTAGATATTTCCATGTTTATACAGATCGCGGTGTAGATATCTCCTTCTTAATACAGATGGCGGTGTAGATATTTACATGTTCATACAGATGGCGGTGCAGATATTTCCATGTTCATACAGATGGCGGTGTAGATATTTCCATGTTTATAGAGATAGCGGTGTAGTTATTTCCATGTGTAAAGAGATAGCTGTGTAGATATTTCCATGTATATGCAGATAGCTGTGTAGATATTTCCATTTTCATGCAGATAGTGGTGTAGATATTTCCATGTTAAAACAGATAGCGATGTAGATATTTCCATGTTCATACAGATAGCGGTGTAGATATTTCCATGTTTATACAGATAGCGGTGAAGGTGTATGCATGTTTACACAGATAGCTGTGTTGATATTTCCATGTTCATACAGATAGTGGTGTAGATATTTCCATGTTCATCCAGATGGCTGTGTAGACATATCCATACTCATTCAGATGGCGGTGAAGATATTTCCATGTTGATAAAGATAGCGGTGTAGACATTTCCATGTTCATACAGATAGCGGTGTAGATATTTCCATGTTCATGCAGATGGCTGTGTAGATATATCCATGTTCATACAGAAGGCGGTGAAGATATTTCCATGTTCATAGAGATGGCGGTGTAGATATTTCCATATTCATTCCGATAGCGGTGCTGATATTTCCATGGTTATACAGGTAGCCGTGTAGATATTTCCATGTTTATACAGATAGCGGTTTAGATATTTCCATGTTTATACACATAGCGGTGTAGATATTTCCTTGTTTATACAGATAGCGGTGTAGATATCTCCATCTTAATACAGATGGCGGTGTAGATATTTATATGTTCATACAGATGGCGGTGCAGATATTTCCTTGTTCATACAGATGGCGGTGTAGATATTTCCAATTTCATACAGATAACGGTGTAGTTATTTCCATGTGTAAAGAGATAGCTGTGTAGATATTTCATGTATATGCAGATACCTGTGTAGATATTTCGATTTTCATGCAGATAGCAGTGTATATATTTCCCTGTTCAAACAGTTAGCGGTGTAGATATTTCCATGTTCCTAAAGATAGCTGTGTAGATATTTCCATGTTTATACAGATAGCGGTGAAGATATATGCATGTTTACACAGATAGCGGTGTAGATATTTCCATGTTTATACAGATTGCGGTGAAGATGTATGCATGTTTACACAGATAGCGGTGTAGATATCTCCATGTTCATACTGATAGCGGTGTAGATATTTCCATATTCATCCAGATGGCTGTGTAGATATATCCATGTTCATACAGATGGCGGTGAAGATATTTCCATGTTCATACAGATAGAGGTGTACTTATTTCCATGTGTAAAGAGATAGCTGTGTAGATATTTCCATGTATATGCAGATAGCTGTGTAGATATTTCCATTTTCATGCACATAGCGGTTTAGATATTTCCATGTTCAAACAGATAGCGGTGTAGACATTTCCATGTTCATAGAGATAGCGGTGTAGATATTTCCATGTTTATACAGATAGCGGTGAAGATGTATGCATGTTTACACAGATAGCGGCATAGATATTTCCATGTTCATACAGATAGCGGTGTAGATATTTCCATGTTCATCCAGATGGCTGTGTAGATATATCCATGTTCATGCAGATGGCGGTGAAGATATTTCCATGTTCATACAGATAGCGGTGTAGATATTTCCATGTTTATACAGATAGCGGTGTAGATATCTCCAACTTAATACAGATGGCCCTGTGGATATTTATATGTTCATACAGATGGCGGTGCGGATATTTCCATGTTCATACAGATGGTGGTGTAGATATTTCCATGTTCATACAGATAGCGGTGTAGTTATTTCCATGGGTAAAGAGATAGCTGTGTAGATATTTCCATGTATATGCAGATAGCTGTGTAGATATTTCCATTTTCATACTGATAGCGGTGTAGGTATTTCCATGTTCAAACAGATAGCGGTGTAGATATTTCCATGTTCATACAGATAGCGGTGTAGATATTTCCATGTTTATACAGATTGCGGTGAAGATGTATGCATATTTACACAGATAGCGGTGTAGATATTTCCATGTTCATAAAGATAGCGGTGTAGATATTTCCATGTTTATACAGACAGTGGTGAAGATATATGCATGTTTACACAGATAGCGGTGTAGATATTTCCATGTTCATCCAGATGGCTGTGTAGATATATCCATGTTCATACAGATAGCAGTGTAGATATTTCCATGTTCATACAGATAGCGGTGCAGATATTTCCATGTTCATCCAGATGGCTGTGTACATGTATCCATGTTCATACAGATAGCGGTGAAGATATTTCCATGTTCATACAGATAGCGGTGTAGATATTTCCATGTTCATACAGATAGCGGTGTAGATATTTCCATGTTCATACAGATACCGGTGTAGATATTTCCATGTTCATACAGATAGCGGTGTAGATATTTCCCTTTTCATGCACATAGCGGTGTATATATTTCCCTGTTCAAACAGTTAGCGGTGTAGATATTTCCATGTTCATACAGATAGCGGTGTAGATATTTCCATGTTCATACAGATAGCGGTGTAGATATTTCCATGTTCGTACAGATAGCGGTGTAGATATTTCCATGTTCGTACAGATAGCGGTGTAGATATTTCCATGTTCATCCAGATGACTGTATAGATATATCCATGTTCATACACAAGGCGGTGAAGATATTTCCATGTTCACACAGATAGCGGTGTAGATATTTCCATGTTCATACAGATAGCTGTGTAGATATTGCCATGTTCATAACGATAGCGGTGCTGATACTTCCATGTTTATACAGGTAGCTGTGTACATATTTCCATGTTTATACAGATAGCGGTGTAGATATTTCCATGTTGATACAGATAGCGGTGTAGATATTTCCATGTTTACACAGATAGCGGTGTAGATATCTCCTTCTTAATACAGATGGCGGTGTAGATATTTACATGTTCATTCAGATGGCGGTGCAGATATTTCCATGTTCATACAGATAGCTTTGTAGATATTTCCATGTTCATACATATAGCGGTGTAGGTATTTCCATGTTTATACAGATGGCTGTGTAGATATATCCATGTTCATACTGATGGCGTTGTAGATATTTCCATGTTCATACTGATAGCGGTGTAGATATTTCCATGTTCATCCAGATGGCTGTGTAGATATATCCATGTTCATACAGATGGCGGTGAAGATATTTCCATGTTCATACAGATAGCGGTGTAGATATTTCTATGTTCATACAGATAGCGGAGCTGATATTTCCATGTTCATAAAGGTAGCTGTGTAGATATTTCCATGTTTATACAGATAGCGGTGTAGATATATCCGTCTTCATACAGATGGCGGTGTAGATATTTCCATGTTCATGCAGATAGTGATTTAGATATTTCCATGTTCATCCAGATGGCTGTGTAGATATATCCATGTTCAAACAGATGGCGGAGAAGATATTTCCATGTTCATACAGATGGCGGTGTAGATATTTCCATGTTCATACAGATAGCGGTGTAGATATTTCCATGTTCATACAGATAGCGGTGTAGATATTTCCATGTTCATACAGATAGCGGTGTACATATTTCCATGTTCATACAGATAGCGGTGCTGATATTTCCATGTTCAAACATGTAGCGGTGTAGATATTTCCATGTTTATAGAGATAGCGGTGTAGATATTTCCATGTTTATACAGATAGCGGTGTAGATATTTCCATGTTTATACAGATAGCGGTGTAGATATCTCCATCTTAATACAGATGGCGTTGCAGATATTTCCAAGTTCATACAGACGGAGGTGTAGATATTTCCATATTCATCCAAATGGCTGTGTAGATATATCCATGTTCATACAGATGGCGGTGAAGATATTTTCATGTTCATACAGATAGCGGTGTAGATATTTCCATGTTCATACAGATAGCCGTGTAGATATTGCCATGTTCATAACGATAGCGGTCCTGATACTTCCATGTTTACAGGTAGCGGTGTACATATTTCCGTGTTTATACAGATAGCGGTGTAGATATTTCCATGTTCATACAGATAGCGGTGTAGATATTTCCATGTTTATACAGATAGCGGTGTAGATATCTCCTTCTTAATACAGATGGCGGTGTAGATATTTATATGTTCATACAGATGGCGGTGCAGATATTTCTATGTACATACAGATGGCGGTGTAGATATTTCCATGTTGATACAGATAGCGGTGTAGATATCTCCATCCTAATACAGATGGCGGTGTAGATATTTATATGTTCATACAGATGGCGGTGCAGATATTTCCATGTTCATACAGATGGCGGTGTAGATATTTCCATGTTCATTCAGATAGCGGTGTAGTTATTTCCATGTGTAAAGAGATACCTGTGTAGATATTTCCATGTATATGCGGATAGCTGTGTAGCAATTTCCATTTTCATGCAGATAGCGGTGTATGTATTTCCCTGTTCAAACAGATAGCGGTGTAGATATTTCCATGTTTATACAGATAGCGGTGTAGATATTTCCATGTTCATACAGATAGCGGTGTAGATATTTCCATGTTCATACAGATAGCGGTGCTGATATTTCCATGTTTTTTGAGGTAGCGGTGAAGTTATTTCCATGTTTTTACAGATAGCGGTGTAGATATTTCCATGTTTATACAGATAGTGGTGTAGATATTTCCATGTTTATAGAGATAGCGGTGTAGATATCTCCATCTTAATACAGATGGCGGTGTAGATATTTATATGTTCATACAGATGGCGGTTCAGATATTTCCATTTTCATACAGATGGCGGTGTAGATATTTCCATGTTCATACAGATAGCGGTGAAGTTATTTCCATGTGTAAAGAGATAGCTGTGTAGATATTTCCATGTATATGCAGATAGCTGTGTAGATATTTCCATTTTCATGCACATAGTGGTGTATATATTTCCCTGTACAAACAGTTAGCGGTGTAGATATTTCCATGTTCAGAAAGATAGCGGTGTAGTTATTTCCATGTTTATACAGATAGCGGTGAAGATGTATGCATGTTTACACAGATAGCAGTGTAGATATTTCCATGTTCATCCAGATGGCTGTGTAGATATATCCATGTTCATACAGATAGCGGTGTAGATATTTCCATGTTCATACAGATAGCGGTGCAGATATTTGCATGTTCATCCAGATGGCTGTGTAGATATTTCCATGTTCATACAGATGGCGGTGAAGATATTTCCATGTTCATACAGATAGCGGTGTAGATATTTCCATGTTCATACAGAAAGCGGTGTAGATATTTCCATGTTCAAACAGATAGCGGTGTATGTATTTCCATGTTCATACAGATAGCGGTGTAGATAATTCCATTATCAAGCAGATAGCGGTGTATATATTTCCATGTTCAAACAGTTAGCGGTGTAGATATTTCCATGTTCATAAAGAGAGCGGTGTAGATATTTCCATGTTTATACAGATAGCGGTGAAAATGTATGCATGTTTACACAGATAGCGGTGTAGATATTTCCATGTTCATCCAGATGGCTGTGTAGATATATCCATGTTCATACAGATGGCGGTGAAGATATTTCCATGTTCATACAGATAGCGGTGTTGATATTTCCATGTTCATACAGATAGCGGTGTAGATATTTCCATGTTCTTACAGATAGCGGTGTATATATTTCCATGTTCATACAGATAGCGGTGTAGATATTTCCATGTTCATCCAGATGGCTGTGTAGATATATCCATGTTCATACAGATGGCGGTGAAGATATTTCCATGTTCATACAGATAGCGGTGTAGATATTTCCATGTTTATACAGATAGCGGTGTAGATATCTCCAACTTAATGCAGATGGCCCTGTGGATATTTATATGTTCATACAGATAGCGGTGCGGATATTTCCATGTTCATACAGATGGTGGTGTAGATATTTCCATGTTCATACAGATAGCGGTGTAGTTATTTCCATGTGTAAAGAGATAGCTGTGTAGATATTTCCATGTATATGCAGATATCTGTGTAGATATTTCCATTTTCATGCTGATAGCGGTGTAGGTATTTCCATGTTCAAACAGATAGCGGTGTAGATATTTCCATGTTCATACAGATAGCGGTGTAGATATTTCCATGTTTATACAGATTGCGGTGAAGATGTATGCATATTTACACAGATAGCGGTGTAGATATTTCCATGTTCATAAAGATAGCGGTGTAGATATTTCCATGTTTATACAGACAGTGGTGAAGATGTATGCATGTTTACACAGATAGCGGTGTAGATATTTCCATGTTCATCCAGATGGCTGTGTAGATATATCCATGTTCATACAGATAGCAGTCTAGATATTTCCATGTTCATACAGATAGCGGTGCAGATATTTCCATGTTCATCCAGATGGCTGTGTACATGTATCCATGTTCATACAGATAGCGGTGAAGATATTTCCATGTTCATACAGATAGCGGTGTAGATATTTCCATGTTCATACAGATAGCGGTGTAGATATTTCCATGTTCATACAGATAGCGGTGTAGATATTTCCATGTTCATACAGATAGCGGTGTAGATATTTCCCTTTTCATGCACATAGCGGTGTATATATTTCCCTGTTCAAACAGTTAGCGGTGTAGATATTTCCATGTTCATACAGATAGCGGTGTAGATATTTCCATGTTCATACAGATAGCGGTGCGGATATTTCCATGTTCATACAGATGGTGGTGTAGATATTTCCATGTTCATACAGATAGCGGTGTAGTTATTTCCATGGGTAAAGAGATAGCTGTGTAGATATTTCCATGTATATGCAGATATCTGTGTAGATATTTCCATTTTCATGCTGATAGCGGTGTAGGTATTTCCATGTTCAAACAGATAGCGGTGTAGATA
The DNA here is from genome assembly GCF_029281585.2 of Gorilla gorilla gorilla. Lineage (NCBI taxonomy): Eukaryota > Metazoa > Chordata > Mammalia > Primates > Hominidae > Gorilla > Gorilla gorilla. Next base: position 10,359,754 of record NC_073235.2, on the reverse strand, counting down.
TTTCCATGTTCATACAGATAGCGGTGTAGATATTTCCATGTTTATACAGATTGCGGTGAAGATGTATGCATATTTACACAGATACCGGTGTAGATATTTCCATGTTCATAAAGATAGCGGTGTAGATATTTCCATGTTTATACAGACAGTGGTGAAGATGTATGCATGTTTACACAGATAGCTGTGTAGATATTTCCATGTATATGCAGACAGCTGTGTAGATATTTCCATTTTCATGCAGATAGCGGTGTAGATATTTCCATGTCCAAACAGATAGCGGTGTAGATATTTCCATGTTCTTCCAGATGGCTGTGAAGATATATCCATGTTCATACAGGTGGCGGTGAAGATATTTCCATGTTCATACAGATAGTGGTGTACATATTTCCATGTTCATACAGATAGCGGTGTAGATACCTCCATCTTAATACAGATGGTGGTGTAGATATTTGTATGTTAATACAGATGGCGTTGCAGATATTTCCATGTTCATACAGATGGCGGTATAGATATTTCCATGTTTATAGAGATAGCGGTGTAGTTATTTCCATGTGTAAAGAGATATCTTTGTAGATATTTCCATGTACATGCAGATAGCTGTGTAGATATTTCCATTTTCATGCAGATAGCGGTGTAGATATTTCCATGTCCAAACAGATAGCGGTGTAGATATTTCCATGTTCATGCAGATAGGGGTGTAGATATTTCCATGTTCATCCAGATGGCTGTGTAGATATATCCATGTTCATACAGATGGCGGTGCAGATATTTATATGTTCATACAGATGGCCGTGCAGATATTTCCATGTTCATACAGATAGCGGTGTAGTTATTTCCATGTGTAAAGAGATAGCTGTGTAGATATTTCCATTTATATGCAGATAGCTGTGAAGGTATTTCCATTTTCATGCAGATAGCGGTGTAGATATTTCCATGTTTATACAGATAGCGGTGAAGATGTATGCATGTTTACACAGATAGCGGTGTAGTTATTTCCATCTTCATACAGATAGCGGTGTAGATATTTCCATGTTCATCCAGATGGCTGTGTAGATATATCCATGTTCATACTGATGGCGGTGAAGATATTTCCATATTCATACAGATAGCGGTGTAGATCTTTCCATGTTCATACAGATAGCGGTGTAGATATTTCCATGTTCATACAGATAGAGGTGTAGCTATTTCCATGTTCATACAGATAGTGGTGTAGATATTTCCATGTTCATCCAGATGGCTGTGAAGATATATCCATGTTCATACAGGTGGCGGTGAAGATATTTCCATGTTCATACAGATAGTGGTGTAGATATTTCCATGTTCATACAGATAGCGGTGTAGATACCTCCATCTTAATACAGATGGTGGTGTAGATATTTGTATGTTAATACAGATGGCGTTGCAGATATTTCCATGTTCATACAGATGGCGGTATAGATATTTCCATGTTTATAGAGATAGCGGTGTAGTTATTTCCATGTGTAAAGAGATAGCTTTGTAGATATTTCCATGTACATGCAGATAGCTGTGTAGATATTTCCATTTTCATGCAGATAGCGGTGTAGATATTTCCATGTCCAAACAGATAGCGGTGTAGGTATTTCCATGTTCATCCAGATGGCTGTGAAGGTATATCCATGTTCATACAGGTGGCGGTGAAGATATTTCCATGTTCATACTGATAGTGGTGTAGATATTTCCATGTTCATACAGATAGCGGTGTAGATACCTCCATCTTAATACAGATGGTGGTGTAGATATATGTATGTTAATACAGATGGCGTTGCAGATATTTCCATGTTCATACAGATGGCGGTATAGATATTTCCATGTTTATAGAGATAGCGGTGTAGTTATTTCCATGTGTAAAGAGATAGCTTTGTAGATATTTCCATGTACATGCAGATAGCTGTGTAGACATTTCCATTTTCATGCAGATAGCGGTGTAGATATTTCCATGTCCAAACAGATAGCGGTGTAGATATTTTCATGTTCATACAGATAGCGCTGTAGATATTTCCATGTTTATACAGATAGTGGTGAAGATGTATGCAAGTTTACACAGATAGCGGTGTAGATATTTCCATGTTCATACAGATAGGGGTGTAGATATTTCCATGTTCATCCAGATGGCTGTGTAGATATATCCATGTTCATACAGATGGCGGTGAAGATATTTCCATGTTCATACAGATAGCGGTGTAGATATTTCCATGTTCATACAGATAGCGTTGTAGATATTTCCATGTTCATACAGATAGCGGTGTAGATATTTCCATGTTCATACATATAGCGGTGTAGATATTTCCATGTTCATCCAAATGGCTGTGTAGATATCTCCATGTTCATACAGATGGCGGTGAAGATATTTCCATGTTCACACAGATAGCGGTGTAGATATTTCCATGTTCATACAGATAGTGTGTAGATATTTCCATGTTCATACAGATTGCGGTGTAGCTATTTCCATGTTCATACAGATAGCGGTGTAGATATTTCCATGTTCATCCTGATGGCTGTGTAGATATTTCCATGTTCATACAGATAGGGGTGCTGATATTCCCATGTTTATACAGGTAGCAGTGTAGATATTTCCATGTTTATACAGATAGCGCTGTAGATATTTCCATGTTCATACAGATAGCGGTGTAGATATTTCGATGTTTATACAGATAGCGGTGAAGATGTATGCATGTTTACACAGATAGCGGTGTAGATATTTCCATGTTCATCCCGATGGCTGTGTAGATATATCCATCTTCATACAGAAGGCAGTGAAGATATTTCCATGTTCATACAGATAGCGGTGTTGATATTTCCATGTTCATACAGACAGCGGTGTAGATATTTCCATGTTCACAGACAGCGGTGCTGATATTTCCATGTTCATCCAGATGGCTGTGTAGATATATCCATGATAATACAGATGGCCGTGAAGATATTTCCATGTTCATACAGATAGCAGTGTAGATATTTCCATGTTCATACAGATAGCGGTGTAGATATTTCCATGTTCATACAGATAGCGGTGCTGATATTTCCATGTTTATACAGGTAGCGGTGTAGATATTTCCATGTTTATACAGATAGCGGTGTAGATATTTCCATGTTTATACAGACAGCGGTGTAGATATTTCCATGTTTATACAGATAGCGGTGTAGGTATCTTCATCTTAATACAGATGGCGGTGTAGATATTTATATGTTCATACAGATGGCGGTGCAGATATTTCCATGTTCATACAGATGACGGTGTACATATTTCCATGTTTATAGAGACAGCGGTGTAGTCATTTCCATGTGTAAAGAAATAGCTTTGTAGATATTTCCATGTATATGCAGATAGCTGTGTAGATATTTTCATTTTCATGCAGATAGCGGTGTAGATATTTCCATGTTCAAACAGATAGCGGTGTAGATATTTCCATGTTCATACAGATAGCGGTGTAGATATTTCCATGTTTATACAGATAGCGGTGAAGATATATGCATGTTTACACAGATAGCGGTGTAGATATTTCCATGTTCATGCAGATAGCGGTGTAGGTATTTCCATGTTCATCCAGATGGCTGTGTAGATATATCCATGTTCATACAGATAGCGGTGTAGATATTTCCATGTTCATAAAGATAGTGGTGAAGATATTTCCATGTTCATACAGATAGCGGTGTAGATATTTCCATGTTCATACAGATAGCGGTGTAGCTATTTCCATGTTCATACAGATAGCGGTGTAGATATTTCCATGTTCAAACAGATAGCGGTGTAGATATTTCCATGTTCATACAGATAGCGGTGCTGATACTTCCATGTTTATACAGGTAGCAGTGTAGATATTTCCATGTTTATACAAATAGCGGTGTAGATATTTCCATGTTTATACAGATAGCGGTGTAGATATCTCCATCTTAATACAGATGGCAGTGTAGATATTTATATGTTCATACAAATGGCCGTGCAGATATTTCCATGTTCATACAGTTGGCGGTGTAGATATTTCCATGTTCATACAGATAGCGGTGTAGTTATTTCCATGTGCAAAGAGATAGCTGTGTAGATATTTCCAAGTATATGCAGATAGCAGTGTAGATATTTCCATTTTCATGCAGATAGCGGTGTAGATATTTCCATGTTTATACAGATTGCGGTGAAGATGTATGCATGTTTACACAGATAGCGGTGTAGATATTTCCATCTTCATACAGATAGCGGTGTAGATATTTCCATGTTCATCCAGATGGCTGTGTAGATATACCCATGTTCATACTGATGGCGGTGAAGATATTTCCATGTTCATACAGATAGCGGTGTAGATCTTTCCATGTTCATACAGATAGTGGTGTAGATATTTCCATGTTCATACAGATAGAGGTGTAGCTATTTCCATGTTCATACAGATAGCGGTGTAGATATTTCCATGTTCATACAGATGGCTGTGAAGATATATCCATGTTCATACAGGTGGCGGTGAAGATATTTCCATGTTCATACAGATAGTGGTGTAGATATTTCCATGTTCATACAGATAGCGGTGTAGATACCTCCATCTTAATACAGATGGTGGTGTAGATATTTGTATGTTAATACAGATGGCGTTGCAGATATTTCCATGTTCATACAGATGGCGGTATAGATATTTCCATGTTTATAGAGATAGCGGTGTAGTTATTTCCATGTGTAAAGAGATAGCTATGTAGATATTTCCATGTACATGCAGATAGCTGTGTAGATATTTCCATTTTCATGCAGATAGCGGTGCAGATATTTCCATGTCCAAACAGATAGCGGTGTAGATATTTCCATGTTCATACAGATATCGCTGTAGATATTTCCATGTTTATACAGATAGTGGTGAAGATGTATGCAAGTTTACACAGATAGCGGTGTAGATATTTCCATGTTCATACAGATAGGGGTGTAGATATTTCCATGTTCATCCAGATTGCTGTGTAGATATGTCCATGTTCATACAGATGGCGGTGAAGATATTTCCATGTTCATACAGATAGCGGTGTAGCTATTTCCATGTTCATACAGATAGCGGTGAAGATATTTCCATGTTCATCCAAATGGTTGTGTAGATATATCCATGTTCATACAGATGGCGGTGAAGATATTTCCGTGTTCATACAGATAGCGGTGTAGATATTTCCATGTTCATACAGATAGTGGTGTAGATATTTCCATGTTCATACAGATAGCGGTGTAGCTATTTCCATGTTCATACAGATAGCGGTGTAGCTATTTCCATGTTCATACAGATAGCGGTGTAGATATTTCCATGTTCATCCAGATGGCTGTGTAGATATTTCCATGTTCGTACAGATAGCGGTGCTGATATTTCCATGTTTATACAGGTAGCAGTGTAGATATTTCCATGTTTATACAGATAGCGCTGTAGATATTTCCATGTTTATACAGATAGCGGTGAAGATGTATGCATGTTTACACAGATAGCGGTGTAGATATTTCCATGTTCATCCCGATGTCTGTGTAGATATATCCATCTTCATACAGATGGCGGTGAAGATATTTCCATGTTCATACAGATAGCGGTGTAGATATTTCCATGTTCATACAGACAGCGGTGTAGATATTTCCATGTTCATACAGACAGCGGTGCTGATGTTTCCATGTTCATCCAGATGGCTTTGTAGATATATCCATGTTCATACAGATGGCGGTGAAGATATTTCCATGTTCATACAGATAGCGGTGTAGATATTTCCATGTTCATACAGATAGCGGTGTAGATATTTCCATGTTCATAAAGATAGCGGTGCTGATATTTCCATGTTTATACAGGTAGCGGTGTAGATATTTCCATGTTTATACAGATAGCGGTGTAGATATTTCCATGTTTATACAGACAGCGGTGTAGATATTTCCATGTTTATACAGATAGCGTTGTAGATATCTTCATCTTAATACAGATGGCGGTGTAGATATTTTTATGTTCATACAGATGGTGGTGCAGGTATTTCCATGTTCATACAGATGACGGTGTAAATATTTCCATGTTTATAGAGACAGCGGTGTAGTCATTTCCATGTGTAAAGAAATATCTTTGTAGATATTTCCATGTATATGCAGATAGCTGTGTAGATATATCCATTTTCATGCAGATAGCGGTGTAGATATTTCCATGTTCAAACAGATAGCGGTGTAGATATTTCCATGTTCATACAGATAGCGGTGTAGATATTTCCATGTTTATACAGATAGCGGTGAAGATGTGTGCATGTTTACACAGATAGCGGTGTAGATATTTCCATGTTCATGCAGATAGCGGTGTAGGTATTTCCATGTTCATCCAGATGGCTGTGTAGATATATCCATGTTCATACAGATAGGGGTGTAGATATTTCCATGTTCATAAAGATAGCGGTGTAGATATTTCCATGTTCATACAGATAGCGGTGTAGATATTTCCATGTTCATACAGATAGCGGTGTAGCTATTTCCATGTTCATACAGATAGCGGTGTAGATATTTCCATGTTCAAACAGATAGCGGTGTAGATATTTCCATGTTCATAGAGATAGCGGTGCTGATACTTCCATGTTTATACAGGTAGCGGTGTAGATATTTCCATGTTTATACAGATAGCGGTGTAGATATTTCCATGTTTATACAGATAGCGGTGTAGATATCTCCATCTTAATACAGATGGCAGTGTAGATAATTATATGTTCATACAAATGGCCGTGCAGATATTTCCATGTTCATACAGATGGCGGTGTAGATATTTCCATGTTCATACAGATAGCGGTGTAGATATTTCCATGTTCATCCAGATGGCTGTGTAGATATATCCATGTTCATACAGATGGCGGTGAAGATATTTCCATGCTCATACAGATAGCGGTGTAGATATTTTCCTGTTCATACAGATAGTGGTGTAGATATTTCCATGTTCATACAGATAGAGGGGCTGATATTTCCATGTTCATACAGATAGCGGTGTAGCTATTTCCATGTTCATGCAGATAGCGGTGTAGCTATTTCCATGTTCATACAGATAGCGGTGTAGATATTTCCATGTTCATCCAGATGGCTGTGTAGATATTTCCATGTTCATACAGAGAGCGGTGCTGATATTTCCATGTTTATACAGGTAGCAGTGTAGATATTTCCATGTTTATACAGATAGCGCTGTAGATATTTCCATGTTTATACAGATAGCGGTGAAGATGTATGCATGTTTACACAGATAGCGGTGTAGATATTTCCATGTTCATCCCGATGTCTGTGTAGATATATCCATCTTCATACAGATGGCGGTGAAGATATTTCCATGTTCATACAGATAGCGGTGTAGATATTTCCATGTTCATACAGACAGCGGTGTAGATATTTCCATGTTCATACAGACAGCGGTGCTGATGTTTCCATGTTCATCCAGATGGCTTTGTAGATATATCCATGTTCATACAGATGGCGGTGAAGATATTTCCATGTTCATACAGATAGCGGTGTAGATATTTCCATGTTCATAAAGATAGCGGTGTAGATATTTCCATGTTCATAAAGATAGCGGTGCTGATATTTCCATGTTTATACAGGTAGCGGTGTAGATATTTCCATGTTTATACAGATAGCGGTGTAGATATTTCCATGTTTATACAGACAGCGGTGTAGATATTTCCATGTTTATACAGATAGCATTGTAGATATCTTCATCTTAATACAGATGGCGGTGTAGATATTTTTATGTTCATACAGATTGTGGTGCAGGTATTTCCATGTTCATACAGATGACGGTGTAAATATTTCCATGTTTATAGAGACAGCGGTGTAGTCATTTCCATGTGTAAAGAAATATCTTTGTAGATATTTCCATGTATATGCAGATAGCTGTGTAGATATATCCATTTTCATGCAGATAGCGGTGTAGATATTTCCATGTTCAAACAGATAGCGGTGTAGATATTTCCATGTTCATACAGATAGCGGTGTAGATATTTCCATGTTTATACAGATAGCGGTGAAGATGTGTGCATGTTTACACAGATAGCGGTGTAGATATTTCCATGTTCATGCAGATAGCGGTGTAGGTATTTCCATGTTCATCCAGATGGCTGTGTAGATATATCCATGTTCATACAGATAGGGGTGTAGATATTTCCATGTTCATAAAGATAGCGGTGTAGATATTTCCATGTTCATACAGATAGCGGTGTAGATATTTCCATGTTCATACAGATAGCGGTGTAGCTATTTCCATGTTCATACAGATAGCGGTGTAGATATTTCCATGTTCAAACAGATAGCGGTGTAGATATTTCCATGTTCATAGAGATAGCGGTGCTGATACTTCCATGTTTATACAGGTAGCGGTGTAGATATTTCCATGTTTATACAGATAGCGGTGTAGATATTTCCATGTTTATACAGATAGCGGTGTAGATATCTCCATCTTAATACAGATGGCAGTGTAGATATTTATATGTTCATACAAATGGCCGTGCAGATATTTCCATGTTCATACAGATGGCGGTGTAGATATTTCCATGTTCATACAGATGGCGGTGAAGATATTTCCATGCTCATACAGATAGCGGTGTAGATATTTTCCTGTTCATACAGATAGTGGTGTAGATATTTCCATGTTCATACAGATAGAGGGGCTGATATTTCCATGTTCATACAGATAGCGGTGCTGATATTTCCATGTTTATACAGGTAGCGGTGTAGATATTTCCATGTTTATACAGATAGTGGTGTAGATATTTCCATGTTTATACAGATAGCGGTGTAGATATTTCCATGTTTATACAGATAGCGGTGCAGATTTCTCCATCTTAATACAGATGGCGGTGCAGATATTTATATGTTCATACAGATGGCCGTGCAGATATTTCCATGTTCATACAGATGGCGGTGTAGATATTTCCATGTTCATACAGATAGCGGTGTAGTTATTTCCATGTGTAAAGAGATAGCTGTGTAGATATTTCCATGTATATGCAGATAGCTGTGAAGATATTTCCATTTTCATGCAGATAGCGGTGTAGATATTTCCATGTTTATACAGATAGCGGTGAAGATGTATGCATGTTTACACAGATAGCGGTGTAGATATTTCCATCTTCATACAGATAGCGGTGTAGAAATTTCCATGTTCATCCAGATGGCTGTGTAGATATATCCATGTTCATACTGATGGCGGTGAAGATATTTCCATGTTCATCCAGACGGCTGTGTAGACATATCCATGTTCATACAGATGGCGGTGAAGATATTTCCATGTTCATACAGATGGCGGTGTAGATATTTCCATGTTTATACAGATAGCGGTGTAGATATTTCCATGTTTATACAGATAGCGGTGTAGATATCTCCATCTTAATACAGATGGCAGTGTAGATATTTATATGTTCATACAAATGGCCGTGCAGATATTTCCATGTTCATACAGATAGCGGTGTAGATATTTCCATGTGCAAAGAGATAGCTGTGGAGATATTTCCATGTATATGCAGATAGCAGTGTAGATATTTCCATTTTCATGCAGATAGCGGTTTAGATATTTCCATGTTCAAACAGATAGCGGTGTAGATATTTCCATGTTCATACAGATAGCGGTGTAGATATTTCCATGTTTATACAGATAGCGGTGAAGATGTATGCATGCTTACACAGATAGCGGTGTGGATATTTCCATGTTCATACAGATAGCGGTGTAGATATTTCCATGTTCATCCAGATGGCTGTGTAGATATATCCATGTTCATAGAGATAGCGGTGTAGATATTTCCATGTTCATACAGATAGTGGTGTAGATATTTCCATGTTCATACAGATAGCGGTGTAGCTATTTCCATGTTCATACAGGTAGCGGTGTAGATATTTCCATGTTCGTACAGATAGCGGTGTAGGTATTTCAATGTTCATACAGATAGCGGTGCTGATATTTCCATGTTTATACAGGTAGCGGTGCAGATATTTCCATGTTTATACAGATAGCGGTGTAGATATTTCCATGTTTATACAGATAGCGGTGTAGATATTTCCAGGTTTATACAAATAGCGGTGTAGATATCTCCATCTTAATACAGATGGCGGTGTAGTTATTTATATGTTCATACAGATGGCGGTGCAGATATTTCCATGTTCATACAGATGGCGGTGTAGATATTTGCATGTTCATACAGATGGCGGTATAGCTATTTCCATGTTCATGGAGATAGCGCTGTAGATATTTCCATGTTAATCCAGATGGCTGTGTAGAGATATCCATGTTCATACAGATGGCGGTGAAGATATTTCCATGTTCATACAGATGGCGGTGTAGATATTTCCATGTTCATACAGATAGTGGTGTAGGTATTTCCATGTTCATACAGATAGGAGGGCTGATATTTCCATGTTCATACAGATAGCGGTGCTGATATTTCCAAGTTTATACAGGTAGCGGTGTAGATATTTCCAGGTTTATACAGATAGCGGTGTAGACATATCCATGTTTATACAGATAGCGGTGTAGATATTTCCATGTTTACAGATAGAGGTGTAGATATCTCCATCTTAATACAGATGGCAGTTTAGGTATTTATATGTTCATACAGATGGCCGTGCAGATATTTCCATGTTCATACAGATGGCGGTGTAGATATATCCATGTTCATACAGATAGCGGTGTAGTTTTTTCCATGTGTAAAGAGATAGCTGTGTAGATATTTCCATGTATACGCAGATTGCTGTGTAGATATTTCCATTTTCATTCAGATAGCGGTTTCAATATTTCCATGTTCAAACAGATAGCGGTGTAGATATTTCCATGTTCATACAGATAGCTTTGTATATATATCCATGTTTATACAGATAGCGGCGAAGATGTATGCATGGTTACACAGATAGCTGTGTAGCTATTTCCATGTTTATACAGATAGCGGTGTAGATATTTCCATGTTCATACAGATAGTTCTGTAGATATTTCCATGTTCATACAGATAGCGGTGCAGCTATTTCCATGTTCTTACAGATAGCGGTGTAGATATTTCCATGTTCGTACAGATAGCGGTGTAGATATTTCCATGTTCATACAGAAAGCGGCGCTTATATTTCCATGTTTATACAGATAGCGGTCTAGATATTTCCATGTTCATACAGATAGCGGTGTAGATATTTGCATGTTTATACAGATAGCGGTGAAGATGTATGCATGTTTGCACAGATAGCGGTGTAGATATTTCCATGTTCATACAGATAGCGGTGTAGATATTTCCATGTTCATACAGATAGCGGTGTAGATATTTCCATGTTCATACAGATAGCGGTGTAGATATTTCCATGTTCATACAGATAGCGGTGCTGAAAGTTCCATGTTTATACAGGTAGCCGTGTAGATATTTCCATGTTTATACAGATTGCGGTGTAGATATTTCCATGTTTATACAGATAGCGGCGTAGATATTTCCATGTTTATACAGATAACGGTGTAGATATCTCCATCTTAATACAGATGTCGGTGTAGATATTTACATGTTCATACAGATGGCGGTGCAGATATTTCCATGTTTATACAGATGGCGGGGTAGATATTTCCATGTTTATAGAGATAGCGGTGTAGTTATTTCCATGTGTAAAGAAATAGCTTTGTAGATATTTCCTTGTATATGCAGATAGCTGTGTAGATATTTCCATTTTCATGCAGATAGCGGTGTAGATATTTCCATGTTCAAACAGATAGCGGTGTAGATATTTCCATGTTCATACTGATAGCGGTGTAGATATTTGCATGTTTATACAGATAGCGGTGAAGATGTATGCATGTTTGCACATATAGCGGTGGAGATATTTCCATGTTCATACAGATAGCGGTGTAGATATTTCCATGTTCATACAGATAGCAGTGTAGATATTTCCATGTTCATCCAGAAGGCTGTGTAGATATTTCCATGTTCATACAGATAGCGGTGCTGATATTTCCATGTTTATATAGGTAGCGGTGTAGATATTTCCATGTTCATACAGATAGCGGTGTAGATATTTCCATGTTTTTACAGATAGCAGTGTAGATATTTCCATGTTTATACAGATAGCGGTGTGGATATCTCCATCTTAATACAGATGGTGGTGTAGATATTTATATGTTCATGCAGATGGCGGTGCAGATATTTCCATCTTCATACAGATGGCGGTGTAGATATTTCTATGTTTATAGAGATAGCGGTGTAGTTATTTCCATGTGTAAAGAAATAGCTTTGTAGATATTTCCATGTATATGCAGATAGCTCTGTAGATATTTCCATTTTCATGCAGATAGCGGTGTAGATATTTCCATGTTCATACAGATAGCGGTGGAGATATTTCCATGTTTATACAGATAGCGGTGAAGATGTATGCATGTTTACACAGATAGCGGTGTAGATATTTCCATGTTCATTCAGGTAGCGGAGTAGATATTTCCATGTTCATCCAGATGGCTGTGTAGATATATCCATGTTCATACAGATGGCGGTGAAGATATTTCAATGTTCATACAGATAGCGGTGTAGATATTTCCATGTTCATACAGATAGCGGTGTAGATATTTCCATGTTCATACAGATAGAGGTGTAGCTATTTCCATGTTCATACAGATTGCGGTGTAGATATTTCCATGTTCATCCAGATGGCTGTGTAGATATATCCATGTTCATACTGATGGCGGTGAAGATATTTCCATGTTCATACAGATAGCGGTGTAGATATTTCCATGTTCATACAGATAGTGGTGTAGATATTTCCATGTTCATACAGATAGCGGTGTATCTATTTCCATGTTCATACAGATAGCGGTGTAGATATTTCCATGTTCATCCAGATGGCTGTGTAGATATTTCCATGTTCATACAGATAGCGGTGCTGATATTTCCATGTTTATACAGGTAGCGGTGTAGATATTTCCATGTTTATACAGATAGCGGTGTAGATATTTCCATGTTTATACAGATAGCGGTGTAGATATCTCCATCTTAATACAGATGGCGGTGTAGATATTTGTATGTTCATACAGATGGCGGTGAAGATATCTCCATGTTCATACAGATGGCGTTGTAGATATTTCCATGTTAATAGAGATAGCGGTGTAGATATTTCCATGTGTAAAGAAATAGCTTTGTAGATATTTCCATGTATATGCAGATAGCTGTGTAGGTATTTCCATTTTCATGCAGATAGCGGAGTAGATATTTCCATGTTCAAACAGATAGCGGTGTAGATATTTCCATGTTCATACAGATAGCGGTGTAGATATTTCCATGTTTATACAGATAGCGGTGAAGATGTATGCATGTTTACACAGATAGTGGTATAGATATTTCCATGTTCATACAGATAGCGGTGTAGATATTTCCATGTTCATTAAGATGGCTATGTAGATATATCCATGTTCATACAGATGGCGGTGAAGATATTTCCATGTTCATGCAGATAGCGGTGTAGATATTTCCATGTTCATACAGATAGCGGTGTAGATATTGCCATGTTTATACATATAGCGGTGTAGATATTTCCATGTTCATACATATAGCGGTGTAGATATTTCCATGTTCATCCAGATGGCTGTGTAGTTATATCCATGTTCATACAGATGGCGGTGAAGATATTTCCATGATCATACAGATAGCGGTGTAGATATTTCCATGTTCATACAGATAGCGGTGTAGACATTTCCATGTTCATACAGATAGCGGTGTAGATATTTCCATGTTCATACAGATAGCGGTGTAGATATTTCCATGTTCATCCAGATGGCTGTGTAGATATTTCCATGTTCATACAGATAGCGGTGCTGATATTTCCATGTTTATACAGGTAGCGGTGTAGATATTCCCTTGTGTATACAGATAGCGGTGTAGATATTTCCATGTTTATACAGATAGAGGTGAAGTTGTATGCATGTTTACACAGTTAGCGGTGCAGATATTTCCAAGTTCTTACAGATAGCGGTGTAGATATTTCCATGTTCATCCAGATGGCTGTGTAGATATATCCATGTTCATTCAGATGGCGGTGAAGATATTTCCATGTTCATACAGATAGCGGTGTAGATATTTCCATGTTCATACAGATAGCTGTGTAGATATTTCCATGTTCATACAGACAGCGGTGTAGATATTTCCATGTTCATACAGATAGAGGTGTAGATATTTCCATGTTCATACAGATAGCGGTGTAGCTATTTCCATGTTCATACAGATAGCGGTGTAGATATTTCTAAGTTCATAGAGATAGCGGTGTAGATATTTCCATGTTCATACAGATAGCGGTGCTGATATTTCCATGTTTATACAGGTAGCGGTGTAGATATTTCCATGTTTATACAGATAGCGGTGTAGATTTTTCCATGTTTATACAGATAGCGGTGTAGGTATTTTCATGTTTATACAGATAGCGGTGTAGACATCTCCATCTTAATACAGATGGCGGTGTAGATATTTATATGTTCATCCAAATGGTTGTGTAGATATATCCATGTTCATACAGATGGCGGTGAAGATATTTCCGTGTTCATACAGATAGCGGTGTAGATATTTCCATGTTCATACAGATAGTGGTGTAGATATTTCCATGTTCATACAGATAGCGGTGTAGCTATTTCCATGTTCATACAGATAGCGGTGTAGCTATTTCCATGTTCATACAGATAGCGGTGTAGATATTTCCATGTTCATCCAGATGGCTGTGTAGTTATTTCCTTGTTCGTACAGATAGCGGTGCTGATATTTCCATGTTTATACAGGTAGCAGTGTAGATATTTCCATGTTTATACAGATAGCGCTGTAGATATTTCCATGTTTATACAGATAGCGGTGAAGATGTATGCATGTTTACACAGATAGCGGTGTAGATATTTCCATGTTCATCCCGATGTCTGTGTAGATATATCCATCTTCATACAGATGGCGGTGAAGATATTTCCATGTTCATACAGATAGCGGTGTAGATATTTCCATGTTCATACAGATAGCGTTGTAGATATTTCCATGTTCATAAAGATAGCGGTGCTGATATTTCCATGTTTATACAGGTAGCGGTGTAGATATTTCCATGTTTATACAGATAGCGGTGTAGATATTTCCATGTTTATACAGACAGCGGTGTAGATATTTCCATGTTTATACAGATAGCGTTGTAGATATCTTCATCTTAATACAGATGGCGGTGTAGATATTTTTATGTTCATACAGATGGTGGTGCAGGTATTTCCATGTTCATACAGATGACGGTGTAAATATTTCCATGTTTATAGAGACAGCGGTGTAGTCATTTCCATGTGTAAAGAAATATCTTTGTAGATATTTCCATGTATATGCAGATAGCTGTGTAGATATATCCATTTTCATGCAGATAGCGGTGTAGATATTTCCATGTTCAAACAGATAGCGGTGTAGATATTTCCATGTTCATACAGATAGCGGTGTAGATATTTCCATGTTTATACAGATAGCGGTGAAGATGTGTGCATGTTTACACAGATAGCGGTGTAGATATTTCCATGTTCATGCAGATAGCGGTGTAGGTATTTCCATGTTCATCCAGATGGCTGTGTAGATATATCCATGTTCATACAGATAGGGGTGTAGATATTTCCATGTTCATAAAGATAGCGGTGTAGATATTTCCATGTTCATACAGATAGCGGTGTAGATATTTCCATGTTCATACAGATAGCGGTGTAGCTATTTCCATGTTCATACAGATAGCGGTGTAGATATTTCCATGTTCAAACAGATAGCGGTGTAGATATTTCCATGTTCATAGAGATAGCGGTGCTGATACTTCCATGTTTATACAGGTAGCGGTGTAGATATTTCCATGTTTATACAGATAGCGGTGTAGATATTTCCATGTTTATACAGATAGCGGTGTAGATATCTCCATCTTAATACAGATGGCAGTGTAGATATTTATATGTTCATACAAATGGCCGTGCAGATATTTCCATGTTCATACAGATGGCGGTGTAGATATTTCCATGTTAATACAGATAGCGGTGTAGATATTTCCATGTTCATCCAGATGGCTGTGTAGATATATCCATGTTCATACAGATGGCGGTGAAGATATTTCCATGCTCATACAGATAGCGGTGTAGATATTTTCCTGTTCATACAGATAGTGGTGTAGATATTTCCATGTTCATACAGATAGAGGGGCTGATATTTCCATGTTCATACAGATAGCGGTGCTGATATTTCCATGTTTATACAGATAGCGGTGTAGATATTTCCATGTTTATACAGATAGTGGTGTAGATATTTCCATGTTTATACAGATAGTGGTGTAGATATTTCCATGTTTATACAGATAGCGGTGCAGATTTCTCCATCTTAATACAGATGGCGGTGCAGATATTTATATGTTCATACAGATGGCCGTGCAGATATTTCCATGTTCATACAGATGGCGGTGTAGATATTTCCATGTTCATACAGATAGCGGTGTAGTTATTTCCATGTGTAAAGAGATAGCTGTGTAGATATTTCCATGTATATGCAGATAGCTGTGAAGATATTTCCATTTTCATGCAGATAGCGGTGTAGATATTTCCATGTTTATACAGATAGCGGTGAATATGTATGCATGTTTACACAGATAGCGGTGTAGATATTTCCATCTTCATACAGATAGCGGTGTAGAAATTTCCATGTTCATCCAGATGGCTGTGTAGATATATCCATGTTCATACTGATGGCGGTGAAGATATTTCCATGTTCATCCAGACGGCTGTGTAGACATATCCATGTTCATACAGATGGCGGTGAAGATATTTCCATGTTCATACAGATGGCGGTGTAGATATTTCCATGTTTATACAGATAGCGGTGTAGATATTTCCATGTTTATACAGATAGCGGTGTAGATATCTCCATGTTAATACAGATGGCAGTGTAGATATTTATATGTTCATACAAATGGCCGTGCAGATATTTCCATGTTCATACAGATAGCGGTGTAGTTATTTCCATGTGCAAAGAGATAGCTGTGTAGATATTTCCATGTATATGCAGATAGCAGTGTAGATATTTCCATTTTCATGCAGATAGCGGTTTAGATATTTCCATGTTCAAACAGATAGCGGTGTAGATATTTCCATGTTCATACAGATAGCGGTGTAGATATTTCCATGTTTATACAGATAGCGGTGAAGATGTATGCATGCTTACACAGATAGCGGTGTGGATATTTCCATGTTCATACAGATAGCGGTGTAGATATTTCCATGTTCATACAGATAGCGGTGTAGATATTTCCATGTTCATACAGATAGTGGTGTAGATATTTCCATGTTCATACAGATAGCGGTGTAGCTATTTCCATGTTCATACAGGTAGCGGTGTAGATATTTCCATGTTCGTACAGATAGCGGTGTAGGTATTTCAATGTTCATACAGATAGCGGTGCTGATATTTCCATGTTTATACAGGTAGCGGTGCAGATATTTCCATGTTTATACAGATAGCGGTGTAGATATTTCCATGTTTATACTGATAGCGGTGTAGATATTTCCAGGTTTATACAAATAGCGGTGTAGATATCTCCATCTTAATACAGATGGCGGTGTAGTTATTTATATGTTCATACAGATGGCGGTGCAGATATTTCCATGTTCATACAGATGGCGGTGTAGATATTTGCATGTTCATACAGATGGCGGTATAGCTATTTCCATGTTCATGGAGATAGCGCTGTAGATATTTCCATGTTAATCCAGATGGCTGTGTAGAGATATCCATGTTCATACAGATGGCGGTGAAGATATTTCCATGTTCATACAGATGGCGGTGTAGATATTTCCATGTTCATACAGATAGTGGTGTAGGTATTTCCATGTTCATACAGATAGGAGGGCTGATATTTCCATGTTCATACAGATAGCGGTGCTGATATTTCCAAGTTTATACAGGTAGCAGTGTAGATATTTCCAGGTTTATACAGATAGCGGTGTAGACATATCCATGTTTATACAGATAGCGGTGTAGATATTTCCATGTTTACAGATAGAGGTGTAGATATCTCCATCTTAATACAGATGGCAGTTTAGGTATTTATATGTTCATACAGATGGCCGTGCAGATATTTCCATGTTCATACAGATGGCGGTGTAGATATATCCATGTTCATACAGATAGCGGTGTAGTTTTTTCCATGTGTAAAGAGATAGCTGTGTAGATATTTCCATGTATACGCAGATTGCTGTGTAGATATTTCCATTTTCATTCAGATAGCGGTTTCGATATTTCCATGTTCAAACAGATAGCGGTGTAGATATTTCCATGTTCATACAGATAGCTTTGTATATATATCCATGTTTATACAGATAGCGGCGAAGATGTATGAATGGTTACACAGATAGCTGTGTAGCTATTTCCATGTTTATACAGATAGCGGTGTAGATATTTCCATGTTCATACAGATAGTTCTGTAGATATTTCCATGTTCATACAGATAGCGGTGCAGCTATTTCCATGTTCTTACAGATAGCGGTGTAGATATTTCCATGTTCGTACAGATAGCGGTGTAGATATTTCCATGTTCATACAGAAAGCAGCGCTTATATTTCCATGTTTATACAGATAGCGGTCTAGATATTTCCATGTTCATACAGATAGCGGTGTAGATATTTGCATGTTTATACAGATAGCGGTGAAGATGTATGCATGTTTGCACAGATAGCGGTGTAGATATTTCCATGTTCATACAGATAGCGGTGTAGATATTTCCATGTTCATACAGATAGCGGTGTAGATATTTCCATGTTCATACAGATAGCGGTGTAGATATTTCCATGTTCATACAGATAGCGGTGCTGAAAGTTCCATGTTTATACAGGTAGCCGTGTAGATATTTCCATGTTTATACAGATTGCGGTGTAGATATTTCCATGTTTATACAGATAGCGGTGTAGATATTTCCATGTTTATACAGATAGCGGTGTAGATATCTCCATCTTAATACAGATGTCGGTGTAGATATTTATATGTTCATACAGATGGCGGTGCAGATATTTCCATGTTCATACAGATGGCGGGGTAGATATTTCCATGTTTATAGAGATAGCGGTGTAGTTATTTCCATGTGTAAAGAAATAGCTTTGTAGATATTTCCGTGTATATGCAGATAGCTGTGTAGATATTTCCATTTTCATGCAGATAGCGGTGTAGATATTTCCATGTTCAAACAGATAGCGGTGTAGATATTTCCATGTTCATACTGATAGCGGTGTAGATATTTGCATGTTTATACAGATAGCGGTGAAGATGTATGCATGTTTGCACATATAGCGGTGGAGATATTTCCATGTTCATACAGATAGCGGTGTAGATATTTCCATGTTCATACAGATAGCAGTGTAGATATTTCCATGTTCATCCAGAAGGCTGTGTAGATATTTCCATGTTCATACAGATAGCGGTGCTGATATTTCCATGTTTATATAGGTAGCGGTGTAGATATTTCCATGTTCATACAGATAGCGGTGTAGATATTTCCATGTTTTTACAGATAGCGGTGTAGATATTTCCATGTTTATACAGATAGCGGTGTGGATATCTCCATCTTAATACAGATGGTGGTGTAGATATTTATATGTTCATGCAGATGGCGGTGCAGATATTTCCATCTTCATACAGATGGCGGTGTAGATATTTCTATGTTTATAGAGATAGCGGTGTAGTTATTTCCATGTGTAAAGAAATAGCTTTGTAGATATTTCCATGCATATGCAGATAGCTCTGTAGATATTTCCATTTTCATGCAGATAGCGGTGTAGATATTTCCATGTTCATACAGATAGCGGTGGAGATATTTCCATGTTTATACAGATAGCGGTGAAGATGTATGCATGTTTACACAGATAGCGGTGTAGATATTTCCATGTTCATTCAGGTAGCGGAGTAGATATTTCCATTTTCATCCAGATGGCTGTGTAGATATATCCATGTTCATACAGATGGCGGTGAAGTTATTTCAATGTTCATACAGATAGCGGTGTAGATATTTCCATGTTCATACAGATGGCTGTGTAGATATATCCATGTTCATACAGATGGCGGTGAAGATATTTCCATGTTCATACAGATAGCGGTGTAGATATTTCCATGTTCATACAGATAGTGGTGTAGATATTTCCATGTTCATACAGATAGCGGTGTATCTATTTCCATGTTCATACAGATAGCGGTGTAGATATTTCCATGTTCATCCAGATGGCTGTGTAGATATTTCCATGTTCATACAGATAGCGGTGCTGATATTTCCATGTTTATACAGGTAGCGGTGTAGATATTTCCATGTTTATACAGATAGCGGTGTAGATATTTCCATGTTTATACAGATAGCGGTGTAGATATCTCCATCTTAATACAGATGGCGGTGTAGATATTTATATGTTCATACAGATGGCGGTGAAGATATCTCCATGTTCATACAGATGGCGTTGTAGATATTTCCATGTTAATAGAGATAGCGGTGTAGTTATTTCCATGTGTAAAGAAATAGCTTTGTAGATATTTCCATGTATATGCAGATAGCTGTGTAGGTATTTCCATTTTCATGCAGATAGCGGAGTAGATATTTCCATGTTCAAACAGATAGCGGTGTAGATATTTCCATGTTCATACAGATAGCGGTGTAGATATTTCCATGTTTATACAGATAGCGGTGAAGATGTATGCATGTTTACACAGATAGTGGTATAGATATTTCCATGTTCATACAGATAGCGGTGTAGATATTTCCATGTTCATTAAGATGGCTATGTAGATATATCCATGTTCATACAGATGGCGGTGAAGATATTTCCATGTTCATACAGATAGCGGTGTAGATATTTCCATGTTCATACAGATAGCGGTGTAGATATTGCCATGTTTATACATATAGCGGTGTAGATATTTCCATGTTGATACATAAAGCGGTGTAGATATTTCCATGTTCATCCAGATGGCTGTGTAGTTATATCCATGTTCATACAGATGGCGGTGAAGATATTTCCATGATCATACAGATAGCGGTGTAGATATTTCCATGTTCATACAGATAGAGGTGTAGATATTTCCATGTTCATACAGATAGCGGTGTAGCTATTTCCATGTTCATACAGATAGCGGTGTAGATATTTCTAAGTTCATAGAGATAGCGGTGTAGATATTTCCATGTTCATACAGATAGCGGTGCTGATATTTCCATGTTTATACAGGTAGCGGTGTAGATATTTCCATGTTTATACAGATAGCGGTGTAGATTTTTCCATGTTTATACAGATAGCGGTGTAGGTATTTTCATGTTTATACAGATAGCGGTGTAGACATCTCCATCTTAATACAGATGGCGGTGTAGATATTTATATGTTCATTCAGATGGCGGTGCAGATATTTCCATGTTCATGCAGATGGTGGTGTAGATATTTCCATGTTTATAGAGACTGCGGTGTAGATATTTCCATGTGTAAAGAAATAGCTTTGTAAATATTTCCATGTATATGCGGATAGCTGTGTAGATATTTCCATTTTCATGCAGATAGCGGTGTAGATATTTCCATGTTCAAACAGATAGCTGTGTAGATATTTCCATGTTCATACAGATAGCGGTGTAGATATTTCCATGTTTATACAGATAGCGGTGAAGACGTATGCATGTTAACACAGATAGCGTTGTGGATATTTCCAAGTTCATACAGATAGCGGTGTAGATATTTCCATGTTCATCCAGATGGCTGTGTAGATATATCCATGTTCATACAGATGGCGGTGAAGATATTTCCATGTTCATGCAGATAGCGGTGTAGATATTTCCATGTTTATACAGATAGCGGTGTAGATATCTCCATCTTAATACAGATGGCGGTGTAGTTATTTATATGTTCATACACATCGCGGTGCAGATATTTCCATGTTCATTCAGATGGCGGTGTAGATATTTCCATGTTCATTCAGATGGCGGTGTAGATATTTCCATGTGTAAAGAAATAGCTTTGTAGATATTTCCATGTACATGCAGAGAGCTGTGTAGTTATTTCCATTTTCATGCAGATAGCGGTGTAGATATTTCCATGTTCAAACAGATAGCTGTGTAGATATTTCCATGTTCATACAGATAGCGGTGTAGATATTTCCATGTTCATACAGGTAGCGGTGTAGATATTTCCATGCTCATCCAGAAGGCTGTGTAGATATTTCCATGTTCATACAGATAGCGGTGCTGATATTTCCATGTTTATACAGGTAGCGGTGTAGATATTACCATGTTTATACAGATATCGGTGTAGATATTTCCATGTTTATACAGATAGCGGTGTAGATATTTCCATGTTTATACAGATAGCGGTGTAGATATCTCCATCTTAATACAGATGGCGGTGTAGATATTTATATGTTCATACAGATGGCGGTGCAGATATTTCCAAGTTCATACAGATGGCGGTGTAGATATTTCCATGTTTATAGAGATAGCGGTGTAGTT
Organism: Gorilla gorilla gorilla; assembly: GCF_029281585.2. Taxonomy (NCBI): domain Eukaryota; kingdom Metazoa; phylum Chordata; class Mammalia; order Primates; family Hominidae; genus Gorilla; species Gorilla gorilla. The sequence goes on along the minus strand of NC_073235.2, from coordinate 10,337,298 downwards.
ATTTCCATGTGTAAAGAAATAGCTTTGTAGATATTTCCGTGTATATGCAGATAGCTGTGTAAATATTTCCATTTTCATGCAGATAGCGGTGTAGATATTTCCATGTTCAAACAGATAGCGGTGTAGATATTTCCATGTTCATACAGATAGCGGTGTAGATATTTGCATGTTTGTACAGATAGCGGTGAAGATGTATGCATGTTTGCACAAATAGCGGTGTAGATATTTCCATGTTCATACAGATAGCGGTGTAGATATTTCCATTTTCATACAGATAGCGGTGTAGATATTTCCATGTTCATACAGATAGTGGTGTAGATAATTCCATGTTCATACAGATAGCGGTGTAGATATTTCCATGTTCATCCAGAAGGCTGTGTAGATATTTCCATGTTCATACAGATAGCGGTGCTGATATTTCCATGTTTATATAGGTAGCGGTGTAGATATTTCCATGTTCATACAGATAGCGGTGTAGATATTTCCATGTTTATACAGATAGCGGTGTAGATATTTCCATGATTACACAGATAGCGGTGTGGATATCTCCATCTTAATACAGATGGTGGTGTAGATATTTATATGTTCATGCAGATGGCGGTGCAGATATTTCCATGTTCATACAGATGGCGGTGTAGATATTTCTATGTTTATAGAGATAGCGGTGCAGTTATTTCCATGTGTAAAGAAATAGCTTTCTAGATATTTCCATGTATATGCAGATAGCTCTGTTGATATTTCCATTTTCATGCAGATAGCGGTGTAGATATTTCCATGTTCATACAGATAGCTGTGGAGATATTTCCATGTTTATACAGATAGCGGTGAAGATGTATGCATGTTTACACAGATAGCGGTGTAGATATTTCCATGTTCATTCAGGTAGCGGTGTAGATATTTCCATGTTCATCCAGATGGCTGTGTAGATATATCCATGTTCATGGAGATGGCGGTGAAGATATTTCCATGTTCATACTGATAGCGGTGTAGATCTTTCCTTGTTCATACAGATAGCGGTGTAGATATTTCCATGTTCATACAGATAGAGGTGTAGCTATTTCCATGTTTATACAGATTGCGGTGTAGATATTTCCATGTTCATCCAGATGGCTGTGTAGATATATCCATGTTCATACAGATGGCGGTGAAGGTATTTCCATGTTCATACAGATAGCGGTGTAGATATTTCCATGTTCATACAGATAGTGGTGTAGAGATTTCCATGTTCATACAGATAGCGGTGTATCTGTTTCCATGTTCATACAGATGACGGTCTAGATATTTCCATGTTCATCCAGATGGCTGGGTAGATATTTCCATGTTCATACAGATAGCGGTGCTGATATTTCCATGTTTATACAGGTAGCGGTGTAGATATTTCCATGTTTATACAGATAGCGGTGTAGATATTTCCATGTATATACAGATAGCTGTGTAGATATTTCCATGTTTATACAGATAGCGGTGTAGATATCTCCATCTTAATTCAGATGGCGGTGAAGATATTTATATGTTCATACAGATAGCGGTGAAGATATCTCCATGTTCATACAGATGGCGGTGTAGATATTTCCATGTTAATAGAGATAGAGGTGTAGTCATTTCCATGTGTAAAGAAATAGCTTTGTAGATATTTCCATGTATATGCAGATAGCTGTGTAGATATTTCCATTTTCATGCAGATAGCGGAGTAGATATTTCCATGTTCAAACAGATAGCGGTGTAGATATTTCCATGTTCATACAGATAGCGGTGTAGATATTTCCATCTTTATACAGATAGCGGTGAAGATGTATGCAAGTTTACACAGATAGTGGTGTAGATATTTCCATGTTCATACAGATTGTGGTGTAGATATTTCCATGTTCATTCAGATGGCTATGTAGATATATCCATGTTCATACAGAAGGCGGTGAAGATATTTCCATGTTCATACAGATAGCGGTGTAGATATTTCCATGTTCATACAGATAGCGGTGCAGATATTTCCATGTTTATACATATAGCGGTGTAGATATTTCCATGTTCATACATATAGCGGTGTAGATATTTCCATGTTCATCCAGATGGCTGTGTAGTTTTATCCATGTTCATACAGATGACGGTGAAGATATTTCCATGATCATACAGATAGCAGTGTAGATATTTCCATGTTCATACAGATTGCGGTGTAGCTATTTCCATGTTCCTACAGGTAGCGGTTTAGATATTTCCATGTTCATCCAGTTGGCTATGTAGATATTTCCAAGTTCATACAGATAGTGTTGCTGATATTTCCATGTTTATACAGGTAGCGGTGTAGATATTCCCATGTTTATACAGATAGCGGTGTAGATATTTCCATGTTTATACAGATAGAGTTGAAGATGTATGCATGTTTACACAGTTAGTGGTGCAGATATTTCCATGTTCATACAGATAGCGGTGTAGATATTTCCATGTTCATCCAGATGGCTTTGTAGATATATCCATGTTCATTCAAATGGCAGTGAAGATATTTCCATGTTCATACAGATAGCGGTGTAGATATTTCCATGTTCATATAGATAGCTGTGTAGATATTTCCATGTCCATACAGACAGCGGTGTAGATATTTCCATGTTCATACAGATAGTGGTGTAGATATTTCCATGTTCATACAGATAGCGGTGTAGCTATTTCCATGTTCATAGAGATAGAGGTGTAGATATTTCCATGTTCATAGAGATAGCGGTGTAGATATTTCCATGTTCATACAGACAGCGGTGAAGATATTTCCATGTTTATACAGGTAGCGGTGTAGATATTTCCATGTTTATACAGATAGCGGTTTAGATATTTCCATGTTTATGCAGATAGCGGTGTAGATATTTCCATGTTTATACAGACTGCGGTGTAGATATCTCCATCTTAATACAGATGGCGGTGTAGATATTTCCATGTTAATAGAGATAGCGGGGTAGTTATTTCCATGTGTAAAGAAATAGCTTTGTAGATATTTCCAAGTATATGCAGATTGGTGTGTAGATATTTCCATTTTCATACAGATAGCGGAGTAGATATTTCCATGTTCAAACAGATAGCGGTGTAGATATTTCCATGTTCATGCAGATAGCGGTGTAGATATTTCCATGTTTATACAGATAGCGGTGAAGTTGTATGCATGTTTACACAGATAGTGGTGTAGATATTTTCATGTTCATCCAGATGTCTATGTAGATATATCCATGTTCATACAGATGGCGGTGAAGATATTTCCATGTTCATACAGATAGCGGTGTAGATATTTCCATGTTCATTCAGATAGCGGTGTAGATATTTCCATGTTCATACAGATAGCCGTGTAGCTATTTCCGTGTTCATACATATAGCGGTGTAGATATTTCCATGTTCATCCAGATGGCTGTGTAGTTATATCCATGTTCATACAGATGGCGGTGAAGATATTTCCATGATCATACAGGTAGCGGTGTAGATATTTCCATGTTCATACAGATAGCGGTGTAGATATTTCCATGTTCATACAGATAGCGGTGTAGGTATTTCCATGTTCATACAGATAGCGGTGTAGATATTTCCATGTTCATCCAGATGGCTGTGTAGATATTTCCATGTTCATACAGATAGCGGTGCTGATATTTCCTTGTTTATACAGGTAGCAGTGTAGATATTTCCATGTTTATACAGATAGCGGTGTAGATATTTCCATGTTTATAGAGATAGCGGTGAAGATGTATGCATGTTTACACAGTTAGCGGTGTAGATATTTCCGTGTTCATACAGATAGCGGTGTAGATATTTCCATGTTCATCCAGATGGCTGTGTAGACATATCCATGTTCAGAAAGATGGTGTTGAAGATATTTCCATGTTCATACAGGTAGCGGTGTAGATATTTCCATGTTCATACAGATAGCGGGGTAGATATTTCCATGTTCATGCAGATGGCTGTGTAGATATATCCATGTTCATACAGATGGCGGTGAAGATATTTCCATGTTCATACAGATAGCGGTGCATATATTTCCATGTTCATACAGATAGCCGTGTAGATATTGCCATGTTTATACCGATAGCGGTGCTGATACTTCCATGTTTATACAGGTAGCGGTGTACATATTTCCATGTTTATACAGATAGCGGTGTATATGTATGCATGTTTACACAGATAGCGGTTTAGATATTTCCATGTTCATACAGATGGCGGTGAAGATATTTCCATGTTCATACAGAGAGCGGTGTAGATATTTCCATGTTCATACAGATAGCGGTGTAGATATTTCCATGTTTGTACAGATAGCGGTGTAGATATCTCCATCTTAATACAGATGGCGGTGTAGATATTTATATGTTCACACAGATGGCTGTGCAGATATTTCCATGTTCATACAGACGGCGGTGTAGATATTTCCATGTTCATACAGATAGTGGTGTAGTTATTTCCATGTGTAAAGAGATAGCTGTGTAGATATTTCCATGTATATGCAGATAGCTGTGTAGATATTTCCATTTTCATGCAGATAGCGGTGTATATATTTCCCTGTTCAAACAGTTAGCTGTGTAGATATTTCCATGTTCAGAAAGATAGCGGTGTAGATATTTCCATGTTTATACAGATAGCGGTGAAGATGTATGCATGTTTACACAGATAGTGGTGTAGATATTTCCATGTTCATCCAGATGGCTGTGTAGATATATCCTTGTTCATACAGATAGCGGTGTAGATATTTCCATGTTCATACAGATAGCGGTGCAGATATTTCCATGTTCATCCAGATGGCTGTGTAGATATATCCAAGTCATACAGACGGCGGTGAAGATATTTCCATGTTCATACAGATAGCGGTGTAGATATTTCCATGTTCATACAGAAAGCGGTGTAGATATTTCCATGTTCATACAGATAGCGGTGTATATATTTCCATGTTCATACAGATTGCAGTGTAGATATTTCCATTTTCAAGCAGATAGCGCTGTATATATTTCCATGTTCAAACAGATAGCGGTGTAGATATTTCCATGTTCATAAAGATAGCGCTGTAGATATTTCCATGTTTATACTGATAGCGGTGAAAACGTATGCATGTTTACACAGATAGCGGTGTAGATATTTCCATGTTCATACAGATAGTGGTGTAGATATTTCCATGTTCATACAGATAGCGGTGTAGCTATTTCCATGTTCATAGAGATAGAGGTGTAGATATTTCCATGTTCATAGAGATAGCGGTGTAGATATTTCCATGTTCATACAGACAGCGGTGAAGATATTTCCATGTTTATACAGGTAGCGGTGTAGATATTTCCATGTTTATACAGATAGCGGTTTAGATATTTCCATGTTTATGCAGATAGCGGTGTAGATATTTCCATGTTTATACAGACTGCGGTGTAGATATCTCCATCTTAATACAGATGGCGGTGTAGATATTTCCATGTTAATAGAGATAGCGGGGTAGTTATTTCCATGTGTAAAGAAATAGCTTTGTAGATATTTCCAAGTATATGCAGATTGGTGTGTAGATATTTCCATTTTCATACAGATAGCGGAGTAGATATTTCCATGTTCAAACAGATAGCGGTGTAGATATTTCCATGTTCATGCAGATAGCGGTGTAGATATTTCCATGTTTATACAGATAGCGGTGAAGTTGTATGCATGTTTACACAGATAGTGGTGTAGATATTTTCATGTTCATCCAGATGTCTATGTAGATATATCCATGTTCATACAGATGGCGGTGAAGATATTTCCATGTTCATACAGATAGCGGTGTAGATATTTCCATGTTCATTCAGATAGCGGTGTAGATATTTCCATGTTCATACAGATAGCCGTGTAGCTATTTCCGTGTTCATACATATAGCGGTGTAGATATTTCCATGTTCATCCAGATGGCTGTGTAGTTATATCCATGTTCATACAGATGGCGGTGAAGATATTTCCATGATCATACAGGTAGCGGTGTAGATATTTCCATGTTCATACAGATAGCGGTGTAGATATTTCCATGTTCATACAGATAGCGGTGTAGGTATTTCCATGTTCATACAGATAGCGGTGTAGATATTTCCATGTTCATCCAGATGGCTGTGTAGATATTTCCATGTTCATACAGATAGCGGTGCTGATATTTCCTTGTTTATACAGGTAGCAGTGTAGATATTTCCATGTTTATACAGATAGCGGTGTAGATATTTCCATGTTTATAGAGATAGCGGTGAAGATGTATGCATGTTTACACAGTTAGCGGTGTAGATATTTCCGTGTTCATACAGATAGCGGTGTAGATATTTCCATGTTCATCCAGATGGCTGTGTAGACATATCCATGTTCAGAAAGATGGTGTTGAAGATATTTCCATGTTCATACAGGTAGCGGTGTAGATATTTCCATGTTCATACAGATAGCGGGGTAGATATTTCCATGTTCATGCAGATGGCTGTGTAGATATATCCATGTTCATACAGATGGCGGTGAAGATATTTCCATGTTCATACAGATAGCGGTGCATATATTTCCATGTTCATACAGATAGCCGTGTAGATATTGCCATGTTTATACCGATAGCGGTGCTGATACTTCCATGTTTATACAGGTAGCGGTGTACATATTTCCATGTTTATACAGATAGCGGTGTATATGTATGCATGTTTACACAGATAGCGGTTTAGATATTTCCATGTTCATACAGATGGCGGTGAAGATATTTCCATGTTCATACAGAGAGCGGTGTAGATATTTCCATGTTCATACAGATAGCGGTGTAGATATTTCCATGTTTGTACAGATAGCGGTGTAGATATCTCCATCTTAATACAGATGGCGGTGTAGATATTTATATGTTCACACAGATGGCTGTGCAGATATTTCCATGTTCATACAGACGGCGGTGTAGATATTTCCATGTTCATACAGATAGTGGTGTAGTTATTTCCATGTGTAAAGAGATAGCTGTGTAGATATTTCCATGTATATGCAGATAGCTGTGTAGATATTTCCATTTTCATGCAGATAGCGGTGTATATATTTCCCTGTTCAAACAGTTAGCTGTGTAGATATTTCCATGTTCAGAAAGATAGCGGTGTAGATATTTCCATGTTTATACAGATAGCGGTGAAGATGTATGCATGTTTACACAGATAGTGGTGTAGATATTTCCATGTTCATCCAGATGGCTGTGTAGATATATCCTTGTTCATACAGATAGCGGTGTAGATATTTCCATGTTCATACAGATAGCGGTGCAGATATTTCCATGTTCATCCAGATGGCTGTGTAGATATATCCAAGTCATACAGACGGCGGTGAAGATATTTCCATGTTCATACAGATAGCGGTGTAGATATTTCCATGTTCATACAGAAAGCGGTGTAGATATTTCCATGTTCATACAGATAGCGGTGTATATATTTCCATGTTCATACAGATTGCAGTGTAGATATTTCCATTTTCAAGCAGATAGCGCTGTATATATTTCCATGTTCAAACAGATAGCGGTGTAGATATTTCCATGTTCATAAAGATAGCGCTGTAGATATTTCCATGTTTATACTGATAGCGGTGAAAACGTATGCATGTTTACACAGATAGCGGTGTAGATATTTCCATGTTCATCCAGATGGCTGTGTAGATATATCCATGTTCATAGAGATGGCGGTGAAGATATTTCCGTGTTCATACAGATAGCGGTATAGATATTTCCATGTTCATACAGATAGCGGTGTAGATATTTCCATGTTCATACAGATAGCGGTGTAGCTATTTCCATGTTCATACAGATAGCGGTGTAGATATTTCCATGTTCATACAGATAGCGGTGTAGATATTTCCACGTTCATACAGATAGCGGTGTAGATATTTCCACGTTCATCCAGATGGCTGTGTAGATATATCCATGTTCATACAGATGGCTGTGAAGATATTTCCATGTTCATACATATAGCGGTGCTGATATTTAAATGTTTATACAGGTAGCGGTGTAGATATTTCCGTGTTTATACACATAGCGGTGTAGATATTTCCATGTTCATACAGATAGCGGTGTAGATATTTCCATGTTTATGCAGATAGCGGTGTAGATATCTCCTTCTTAATACAGATGGCGGTGTAGATATTTCCATGTTCATACAGATGGCGGTGTAGATTTTCCATGTTTATAGAGATAGAGGTGTAGTTATTTCCATGTGCAAAGATTTAGCTGTGTAGATATTTCCATTTATATGCAGATAGTTGTGTAGATATTTCCATTTTCATGCAGATAGCGGTGTAGATATTTCCATGTTTATACAGATAGCGGTGTAGATATCTCCATCTTAATACAGATGGCGGTGTAGATATTTCCATGTTCATACAGATATCGGTGTAGATATTTCCATGTTCATCCAGATGGCTGTGTAGATATATCCATGTTCATACAGATGGCTGTGAAGATATTTCCATGTTCATACAGATAGCGGTGTAGATATTTCCATGTTCATACAGATAGCCGTGTAGATATTGCCATGTTCATACCGATAGCGGTGCTGATAATTCCATGTTTATACAGGTAGCGGTGTAGATATCTCCATCTTAATACAGATGGCGGTGTAGATGTTTCCATGTTCATTCAGACAGCGGGGCTGATGTTTCCATGTTCATCCAGATGGCTGTGTAGATATATCTATGTTCATACAGATGGTGGTTAAGATATTTCCATGTTCATACAGATATCGGTGTAGATATTTCCATGTTCATACAGATAGCTGTGTAGGTATTTCCATGTTAATACAGATAGCGGTGCTCATATTTCCATGTTTATACAGGTAGCGGTGTAGATATTTCCATGTTTATACAAATAGCGGTGTAGATATTTCCATGTTTATACAGATAGCGGTGTAGATATTTCCATGTTTATACAGATAGTGGTGTAGATATTTCCATGTTTATAGATATAGCGGTGTAGTTATTTCCATGTGCAAAGAGATAGCTTTGTAGATATTTCCATGTATATGCAGATAGCTGTGTAGATATTTCTATTTTCATGCAGATAGCGGTGTAGATATTTCCATGTTCATACAGATAGCGGTGTAGATATTTCCATGCTCACACAGATAGCGGTGCTGATATTTCCATGTTTATACTGGTAGCGGTGTAGATATTTCCATGTTTATAGAGATAGCGGTGTAGATATTTCCATGTTTATACAGATAGCGGTGTAGATATTTCCATGTTTATACAGATAGCGGTGTAGATATCTCCATCTTAATACAGATGGCGGTGTAGATATTTATATGTACATACAGATGGCGGTGCAGATATTTCCATGTTCATACAGATGGTGGTGTAGATATTTCCATGTTTATAGAGATAGCGGTGTAGTTATTTCCATGTGTAAAGAAATAGATTTGTAGATATTTCCGTGTATATGCAGATAGCTGTGTAAATATTTCCATTTTCATGCAGATAGTGGTGTAGATATTTCCATGTTCAAACAGTTAGCGGTGTAGATATTTCCATGTTCATACAGATAGCGGTGTAGATATTTCCATGTTTATACAGATAGCGGTGAAGATGTATGCATGTTTGCACAGATACTGGTGTAGATATTTCCATGTTCATACAGATAGCGGTGTAAATATTTCCATGTTCATACAGATAGTGGTTTAGATATTTCCATGTTCATACAGATAGCGGTGTAGATATTTCCATGTTCATACAGATAGCGGTGTAGATATTTCCATGTTCATCCAGAAGGCTGTGTAGATATTTCCATGTTCATACAGATAGCGGTGCTGATATTTCCTTGTTGATACAGGTAGCGGTGTAGATATTTCCATGTTCATACAGATAGCGGTGTAGATATTTCCATGTTCATACAGATAGCAGTGTAGATATTTCCATGTTCATACAGATAGCGGTGTAGCTATTTCCATGTTCATACAGATAGCGGTGTAGATATTTCCATGTTTATACAGATAGCGGAGTAGATATCTCCATCTTAATACAGATGGCGGTGTAGATATTTATATGATCATACAGATGGCGGTGCAGATATTTCCATGTTCATACAGATGGCGGTGTAGATATTTCCATGTTTATAGAGATAGCGGTGTAGTTATTTCCATGTGTAAAGAGATAGCTGTATAGATATTTCCATGTATATGCAGATAGCTTTGTAGATATTTACATTTTCATGCAGATAGCGGTGTAGATATTTCCATGTTCAAACAGATAGCGGTGTAGATATTTCCATGTTCATACAGATAGCTGTGTAGATATTTCCATGTTTAAACAGATAGTGGTGAAGATGTATACATGTTTACACAGATAGCGGTGTAGATATTTCCATGCTCATACAGATAGCGGTGTAGATACTTCCGTGTTCATCCAGATGGCTGTGTAGATATATCCATGTTCATACAGATGGCGGTGAAGATATTTCCATGTTCATACAGATAGCGGTGTAGATATTTCCATGTTCATACAGACAGCTGTGTAGATATTTCCATGTTCATACAGATAGTGGTGTAGATATTTCCATGTTCATACAGATAGCGGTGTAGCTATTTCCATGTTCATACAGATAGCGGTGTAGATATTTCAATGTACATAGAGATAGCGGTGAAGATATTTCCATGGTCATACAGATAGCGGTGCTGATATTTCCATGTTTATACAGGTAGCGGTGTAGATAATTCCATGTTTATACAGATAGCGGTGTAGATATTTCCATGTTCATACAGATAGCGGTGTAGATATTTCCATGTTTATACAGATAGCGTTGTAGATATTTCCATATTTATACAGATAGTGGTGTATATATTTCCATGTTTACAGAGATAGCGGTGTAGTTATTTCCATGTGTAAAGAGATAGCTTTGTAGATATTTCCATGTATATGCAGATAGCTGTGTAGATATTTCCATTTTCATGCAGATAGCGGTGTAGATATTTCCATGTTCATACAGATAGCGGTGTAGATATTTCCATGTTCATACAGATAGCGGTGCTGATATTTCCATGTTTATACAGATAGCGGTGTAGATATTTCCATGTTTATACAGATAGCGGTGTAGATATCTCCATCTTAATACAGATGGCGGTGTAGATATTTATATGTTCATACAGATGGCGGTGCAGATATTTCCATGTTCATACAGATGGTGGTGTAGATATTTCCATGTTTATAGAGATAGCGGTGTAGTTATTTCCATGTGTAAAGAAATAGCTTTGTAGATATATCCGTGTATATGCAGATAGCTGTGTAAATATTTCCATTTTCATGCAGATAGCGGTGTAGATATTTCCATGTTTATACAGATAGCGGTGTAGATATCTCCTTCTTAATACAGATGGCGGTGTAGATATTTCCATGTTCATACAGATGGCGGTGTAGATATTTCCATGTTTATAGAGATAGCGGTGTAGTTATTTCCATGTGCAAAGAGATAGCTGTGTAGATATTTCCATTTATATGCAGATAGTTGTGTAGATATTTCCATTTTCATGCAGATAGCGGTGTACATATTTCCATGTACATCCAGACGGCTGTGTAGACATATCCATGTTCATACAGATGGTGGTGAAGATATTTCCATGTTCATACAGATGGCTGTGTAGATATATCCATGTTCATACAGATGGCGGTGACGATATTTCCATGTTCATACAGACGGTGGTGTAGATATTTCCATGTTCATACAGATAGCGGTGTAAATATTTCCATGTTCATGCAGATAGTGGTGTAGATATTTCCATGTTCATACAGATAGCGGTGTAGATATTTCCATGATCATCCAGAAGGCTGTGTAGATATATCCATGTTCATAAGGATGGCGGTGAAAATATTTCCATGTTCATACAGATAGCGGTGTAGATATTTCCATGTTCATACAGATAGCGGTGTAGATATTTCCATGTTCATACAGATAGCGGTGTAGATATTTCCATGTTCATACAGATAGCGGTGTAGCTATTTCCATGTTCATACAGATAGCGGTGCAGATATTTCCATGTTCATACAGATGGCGGTGTAGATATTTCCATGTTTATAGACATAGCGGTGTAGTTATTTCCATGTGTAAAGAAATAGCTTTGTAGATATTTCCATGTATATGCAGATAGCTGTGTAGATATTTCCATTTTCATGCAGATAGCGGTGTAGATATTTCCAAGTTCAAACAGATAGCGGTGTAGATATTTCCATGTTCATTCAGATAGCTGTGTAGTTATTTCCATGTTTATACAGATAGCGGTGTAGATATTTCTATGTTTATACAGATAGCGGTGTAGATATTTCCATGTTCATACTGATAGCAGTGTAGATATTTCCATGTTTAAACAGATAGTGGTGAAGATGTATACATGTTTACACAGATAGCGGTGTAGATATTTCCATGCTCATTCAGGTAGCGGTGTAGATATTTCCATGTTCATCCAGATGGCTGTGTACATATATCCATGTTCATACAGATGGCGGTGAAGATATTTCCATGTTCATACAGATAGCGGTGTAGATCTTTCCATGTTCATACAGATAGCAGTGTAGATCTTTCTATGTTCATACAGATTGCGGTGTAGATATTTCCATGTTCATCCAGATGGCTGTGTAGATATATCCACATTCATACAGATGGCTGTGAAGATATTTCCATGTTCATACAGATAGCGGTGTAGATATATCTATGTTCATACAGATAGCGGTGTAGATATCTCCATCTTAATACAGATGGCGGTGTAGATATTTATATGTTCATACAGATGGTGGTGCAGATATTTCCATGTTCATACAGATGGCGGTGTAGATATTTCCATGTTAATAGAGATAGCGGTGTAGTTATTTCCATGTGTAAAGAAATAGCTTTGTAGATATTTCCATGTATATGCAGATTGGTGTGTAAATATTTCCATTTTCATGCAGATAGCGGAGTAGATATTTCCATGTTCAAACAGATAGCGGTGTAGATATTTCCATGTTCATACAAATTGCGGTGTAGATATTTCCATGTTTATACAGATAGCGGTGAAGGTGTATGCATGTTTACACAGATAGTGGTGTAGATATTTCCATGTTCATACAGATAGCGGTGTAGATATTTCCATGTTCATACAGATAGCGGTGTAGATATTTCCATGTTCATACAGATAGCGGTGTAGCTATTTCCATGTTCATACAGATAGCGGTGTAGATATTTCCATGTTCATACAGAGAGCGGTGTAGATATTTCCATGTTCATACAGATAGCGGTGTAGATATTTCCATGTTCATCCAGATGAGTGTGTAGATAAATCCATGTTCATACAGATGGCGGTGAAGATATTTCCATGTTCATACAGATAGCGGTGTAGATATTTCCATGTTTATACAGATATCGGTGTAGATATTTCCATGTTTATGCAGATAGCGGAGTAGATATCTCCATCTTAATACAGATGGCGGTGTAGATATTTATATGATCATACAGATGGCGGTGCAGATATTTCCATATTCATGCAGATGGCGGTGTAGATATTTCCATGTTTATAGAGATAGCGGTGATGTTATTTCCATGTGTAAAGAGATAGCTGTATAGTTATTTCCATGTATATGCAGATAGCTTTGTAGATATTTCCATTTTCATGCAGATAGCGGTGTAGATATTTCCATGTTCAAACAGATAGCGGTGTAGATATTTCCATGTTCATACAGATAGCTGTGTAGATATTTCCATGTTTAAACAGATAGTGGTGAAGATGTATACATGTTTACACAGATAGCGGTGTAGATATTTCCATGTTCATACAGATAGCGGTGCTGATATTTCCATGTTTATACAGGTAGCGGTGTAGATATTTCCATGTTTATACAGATAGCGGTGTAGATATTTCCATGTTTATACAGATAGCGTTGTAGATATTTCCATGTTTATACAGATAGCGGTGTAGATATCTCCATCTTAATACAGATGGCGGTGTAGATATTTATATGTTCATACAGATGGCCGTGCAGATATTTCCATGTTCATACAGATGGTGGTGTAGATATTTCCATGTTTATAGAGATAGCGGTGTAGTTATTTCCATGTGTAAAGAAATAGCTTTGTAGATATTTCCGTGTATATGCAGATAGCTGTTTAAATATTTCCATTTTCATGCAGATAGCGGTGTAGATATTTCCATGTTCAAACAGTTAGCGGTGTGGATATTTCCATGTTCATACAGATAGCGGTGTAGATATTTCCATGTTTATACAGATAGCAGTGAAGATGTATTCATGTTTGCACAGATAGTGGTGTAGATATTTCCATGTTCATACAGATAGCGGTGTAAATATTTCCATGTTCATACAGATAGCGGTGTAGATATTTCCATGTTCATACAGATAGCGGTGTAGATATTTCCATGTTCATACAGATAGCGGTGTAGATATTTCCATGTTCATCCAGAAGGCTGTGTAGATATTTCCATGTTCATACAGATAGCGGTGCTGATATTTCCATGTTGATACAGGTAGCGGTGTAGATATTTCCATGTTAATACAGATAGCGGTGTAGATATTTCCATGTTCATACAGATAGCGGTGTAGATATTTCCATGTTCATACAGATAGCGGTGTAGCTATTTCCATGTTCATACAGATAGCGGTGTAGATATTTCCATGTTCATCCAGATGGGTGTGTAGATAAATCCATGTTCATACAGAGGGCGGTGAAGGTATTTCCATGTTCATACAGATAGCGGTGTAGATATTTCCATATTCATACAGATAGCGGTGTAGCTATTTCCATGTTCATACAGATAGCGGTGTAGATATTTCCATGTTCAAACAGATAGCGGTGTAGATATTTCCATGTTCATACAGATAGCTGTGTAGATATTTCCATGTTTATACAGAGAGCGGTGAAGATGTATGCATGTTTACACAGATAGCGGTGTAGATATTTAAATGTTCATACAGATAGCTGTGTAGATATTTCCATGTTTATACAGAGAGCGGTGAAGATGTATGCATGTTTACACAGATAGCGGTGTAGATATCTCCATCTTAATACAGATGGCTGTGTAGATATTTATATGTTCATACAGATGGCGGTGCAGATATTTCCATGTTCATACAGATGGTGGTGTAGATATTTCCATGTTTATAGAGATAGCGGTGTAGTTATTTCCATGTGTAAAGAAATAGCTTTGTAGATATTTCCGTGTATATGCAGATAGCTGTGTAGATATTTCCATTTTCATGCAGATAGCGGTGTAGATATTTCCATGTTCAAACAGATAGCGGTGTAGATATTTCCATGTTCATACAGATAGCGGTGTAGATATTTCCATGTTTATACAGATAGCGGTGAAGATGTATGCATGTTTGCACAGATAGTGGTGTAGGTATTTCCATGTTCATACAGATAGCGGTGTAAATATTTCCATGTTCATTCAGATAGTGGTGTAGATATTTCCATGTTCATACAGATAGCGGTGTAGATATTTCCATGTTCATACAGATAGCGGTGTAGTTATTTCCATGTTCATCCAGAAGGCTGTGTAGGTATATCCATGTTCATAAGGATGGCGGTGAAGATATTTCCATGTTCATACTGATAGCGGTGTAGATATTTCCATGTTCATACAGATAGCGGTGTAGATATTTCCATGTTCATACAGATAGCGGTGTAGATATTTCCATGTTCATACAGATAGCGGTGTAGCTATTTCCATGTTCATACAGATAGCCGTGCAGATATTTCCATGTTCATACAGATGTCGGTGTAGATATTTCCATGTTAATAGAGATAGCGGTGTAGTTATTTCCATGTGTAAAGAAATAGCTTTGAAGATATTTCCATGTATATGCAGATTGGTGTGTAGATATTTCCATTTTCATGCAGATAGCGGAGTAGATATTTCCATGTTCAAACAGATAGCGGTGTAGATATTTCCATGTTCATTCAGATAGCGGTGTAGATATTTCCATGTTTATACAGATAGCGGTGAAGGTGTATGCATGTTTACACAGATAGTGGTGTAGATATTTCCATGTTCATACAGATAGCGGTGTAGATATTTTCATGTTCATCCAGAAGTCTGTGTAGATATATCCATGTTCATACAGATGGCGGTGAAAATATTTCCATGTTCATACAGATAGCGGTGAAGATATTTCCATGTTCATACAGATAGTGGTTAAGATATTTCCATGTTCATACAGATAGCCGTGTAGCTATTTCCATGTTCATACATATAGCGGTGTAGATATTTCCATGTTCATCCAGATGGCTGTGTAGTTATATCCATGTTCATACAGATGGCGGTGAAGATATTTCCATGATCATACAGACAGCGGTGTAGATATTTCCATGTTCATACAGATAGCGGTGTAGATATTTCCATGTTCATACAGATAGCGGTGTAGCTATTTCCATGTTCATACAGATAGCGGTGTAGATATTTCCATGTTCATCCAGATGGCTGTGTAGATATTTCCATGTTCATACAGATAGCGGTGCTGATATTTCCATGTTTATACAGGTAGCAGTGTAGATATTTCCATGTTTATACAGATAGCGGTGTAGATATTTCCATGTTTATACAGATAGCGGTGAAGATGTATGCATGTTTACACAGTTAGCGGTGTAGATATTTCCATGTTCATACAGATAGCGGTGTAGATATTTCCATGTTCATCCAGATGGCTGTGTAGACATATCCATGTTCAGAAAGATGGTGTTGAAGATATTTCCATGTTCATACAGGTAGCGGTGTAGATATTTCCATGTTCATACAGATAGCGGTGTAGATATTTCCATGTTCATACAGATAGCGGTGTAGTTATTTCCATGTTCATCCAGAAGGCTGTGTAGGTATATCCATGTTCATAAGGATGGCGGTGAAGATATTTCCATGTTCATACTGATAGCGGTGTAGATATTTCCATGTTCATACAGATAGCGGTGTAGATATTTCCATGTTCATACAGATAGCGGTGTAGATATTTCCATGTTCATACAGATAGCGGTGTAGCTATTTCCATGTTCATACAGATAGCCGTGCAGATATTTCCATGTTCATACAGATGGCGGTGTAGATATTTCCATGTTAATAGAGATAGCGGTGTAGTTATTTCCATGTGTAAAGAAACAGCTTTGAAGATATTTCCATGTATATGCAGATTGGTGTGTAGATATTTCCATTTTCATGCAGATAGCGGAGTAGATATTTCCATGTTCAAACAGATAGCGGTGTAGATATTTCCATGTTCATACAGATAGCGGTGTAGATATTTCCGTGTTTATACAGATAGCGGTGAAGGTGTATGCATGTTTACACAGATAGTGGTGTAGATATTTCCATCTTCATACAGATAGCGGTGTAGATATTTTCATGTTCATCCAGATGTCTGTGTAGATATATCCATGTTCATACAGATGGCGGTGAAGATATTTCCATGTTCATACAGATAGCGGTGAAGATATTTCCATGTTCATACAGATAGTGGTTAAGATATTTCCATGTTCATACAGATAGCCGTGTAGCTATTTCCATGTTCATACATATAGCGGTGTAGATATTTCCATGTTCATCCAGATGGCTGTGTAGTTATATCCATGTTCATACAGATGGCGGTGAAGATATTTCCATGATCATACAGACAGCGGTGTAGATATTTCCATGTTCGTACAGATAGCGGTGTAGATATTTCCATGTTCATACAGATAGCGGTGTAGCTATTTCCATGTTCATACAGATAGCGGTGTAGATATTTCCATGTTCATGCAGATAGCGGTGTAGATATTTCCATGTTCATACAGATAGCGGTGCTGATATTTCCATGTTTATACAGGTAGCAGTGTAGATATTTCCATGTTTATACAGATAGCGGTGTAGATATTTCCATGTTTATACAGATAGCGGTGAAGATGTATGCATGTTTACACAGTTAGCGGTGTAGATATTTCCATGTTCATACAGATAGCGGTGTAGATATTTCCATGTTCATCCAGATGGCTGTGTAGACATATCCATGTTCAGAAAGATGGTGTTGAAGATATTTCCATGTTCATACAGGTAGCGGTGTAGATATTTCCATGTTCATACAGAGAGCGGGGTAGATATTTCCATGTTCATACAGATGTCTGTGTAGATATATCCATGTTCATACAGATGGCGGTGAAGATATTTCCATGTTCATACAGATAGTGGTGCATATATTTCCATGTTCATACAGATAGCCGTGTAGATATTGCCATGTTTATACCGATAGCGGTGCTGATACTTCCATGTTTATACAGGTAGCGGTGTACATATTTCCATGTTTATACAGATAGCGGTGAAGATGTATGCATGTTTACACAGATAGCGGTTTAGATATTTCCATGTTCATACAGATGGCGGTGAAGATATTTCCATGTTCATACAGAGAGCGGTGTAGATATTTCCATGTTCATACAGATAGCGGTGTAGATATTTCCATGTTTGTACAGATAGCGGTGTAGATATCTCCATCTTAACACAGATGGCGGTGTAGATATTTATATGTTCATACAGATGGCTGTGTAGATATATCCATGTTCCTACAGATGGCGGTGAAGATATTTCCATGTTCATACAGATGGCGGTGTAGATATTTCCATGTTCATACAGATAGCGAGGCTGATATTTCCATGTTCATACAAGTAGCAGTGTAGATATTTCCTTGTTTATACAGAAAGCGGCATAGCTATTTCCATGTTTATACAGATAGCAGTGTAGATATTTCCAAGTTTATACAGATAGCGGTGTAGATATCTCCATCTTAATACAGATGGCGGTGTAGATATTTATATGTTCATACACATGTCGGTGCAGATATTTCCATGTTCATACAGATGGCGGTGTAGATATTTCCATGTTTATAGAGATAGCAGTGTAGTTATTTCCATGTGTAAAGAGATAGCTTTGTAGATATTTCCATGTATATGCAGATAGCTGTGTAGATATTTCCATTTTCATGCAGATAGCGGTGAAGATGTATACATGTTTACACAGATAGCGGTGTAGATATTTCCATGTTCATACAGATAGCGGTGTAGATAATTCCATGTTTATACAGATAGCGGTGAAGATATATGCATGTTAACACAGATAGCGGTGTAGATATTTCCATGTTCATACAGATAGCGGTGTAGATATTTCCATGTTCATCCAGATGGCTGTGTAGATATATCCATGTTCATACAGATGGCGGTGAAGATATTTCCATGTTCATACAGATAGCGGTGTAGATATTTCCATGTTCATATAGATAGCGGTGTCGATATTTCCATGTTTATTCAGATAGCGGTGTAGATCTCTCCATCTTAATACATATGGCGGTGTAGATAATTATAAGATCTTACAGATGGCGGTGCAGATATTTCCATGTTCATAGAGATGGCGGTGTAGATATTTCCATGTTTATAGAAATAGCGGTGTAGTTATTTCCATGTGTAAAGAGATAGCTGTATAGGTATTTCCATGTATATGCAGAGAGCTTTGTAGATATTTCCATTTCCATGCAGATAGCGCTGTAGATATTTCCATGTTCAAACAGATAGCGGTGTAGATATTTCCATGTTCATACAGATAGCAGTGTAGATATTTCCATGTTTAAACAGATAGTGGTGAAGATGTATACATGTTTACACAGATAGCGGTGTAGATATTTCCATGCTCATACAGATAGCGGTGTAGATATTTCCGTGTTCATACAGATGGCTGTGTAGATATATCCATGTTAATACAGATGGCGGTGAAGATATTTCCATGTTCATACAGATAGCGGTGTAGATATTTCCATGTTCATACAGATAGCGGTGTAGATATTTCCATGTTCATTCAGACAGCGGGGCTGATATTTCCATGTTCATCCAGATGGCTGTGTAGATATATCTATGTTCATACAGATGGTGGTTAAGTTATTTCCATGTTCATACAGATATCGGTGTAGATATTTCCATGTTCATACAGATAGCTGTGTAGGTATTTCCATGTTAATACAGATAGCGGTGTAGATATTTCCATGTTTATACAGATAGTGGTGTAGATATTTCCATGTTTATAGATATAGCGGTGTAGTTATTTCCATGTGTAAAGAGATAGCTTTGTAGATATTTCCATGTATATGCAGATAGCTGTGTAGATATTTCTATTTTCATGCAGATAGCGGTGTAGATATTTCCATGTTCATACAGATAGCGGAGTAGATATTTCCATGTTCATACAGATAGCGGTGCTGATATTTCCACGTTTATACTGGTAGCGGTGTAGATATTTCCATGTTTATAGAGATAGCGGTGTAGATATTTCCATGTTTATACAGATAGCGGTGTAGATATTTCCATGTTTATACAGATAGCGGTGTAGATATCTCCATCTTAATACAGATGGCGGTGTAGATATTTATATGTTCATACAGATGGCGGTGCAGATATTTCCATGTTCATACAGATGGTGGTGTAGATATTTCCATGTTTATAGAGATAGCGGTGTAGTTATTTCCATGTGTAAAGAAATAGATTTGTAGATATTTCCGTGTATATGCAGATAGCTGTGTAAATATTTCCATTTTTATGCAGATAGCGGTGTAGATATTTCCATGTTCAAACAGTTAGCGGTGTAGATATTTCCATGTTCATACAGATAGCGGTGTAGATATTTCCATGTTTATACAGATAGCGGTGAAGATGTATGCATGTTTGCACAGATACTGGTGTAGATATTTCCATGTTCATACAGATAGCGGTGTAAATATTTCCATGTTCATACAGATAGTGGTGTAGATATTTCCATGTTCATACAGATAGCGGTGTAGATATTTCCATGTTCATACAGATAGCGGTGTAGATATTTCCATGTTCATCCAGAAGGCTGTGTAGATATTTCCATGTTTATACAGATAGCGGTGCTGATATTTCCATGTTGATACAGGTAGCGGTGTAGATATTTCCATGTTCATACAGATAGCGGTGAAGGTGTATGCATGTTTACACAGATAGTGGTGTAGATATTTCCATGTTCATACAGATAGCGGTGTAGATATTTCCATGTTCATACAGATAGCGGTGTAGATATTTCCATGTTCATACAGATAGCGGTGTAGCTATTTCCATGATCATACAGATAGCGGTGTAGATATTTCCATGTTCATACAGAGAGCGGTGTGGATATTTCCATGTTCATACAGATAGCGGTGTACATATTTCCATGTTCATCCAGATGGGTGTGTAGATAAATCCATGTTCATACAGATGGCGGTGAAGATATTTCCATGTTCATACAGATAGCGGTGTAGATATTTCCATATTTATACAGATATCGGTGTAGATATTTCCATGTTTATGCAGATAGCGGAGTAGATATCTCCATCTTAATACAGATGGTGGTGTAGATATTTATATGATCATACAGATGGCGGTGCAGATATTTCCATATTCATGCAGATGGCGGTGTAGATATTTCCATGTTTATAGAGATAGCGGTGATGTTATTTCCATGTGTAAAGAGATAGCTGTATAGTTATTTCCATGTATATGCAGATAGCTTTGTAGATATTTCCATTTTCATGCAGATAGCGGTGTAGATATTTCCATGTTCAAACAGATAGCGGTGTAGATATTTCCATGTTCATACAGATAGCTGTGTAGATATTTCCATGTTTAAACAGATAGTGGTGAAGATGTATACATGTTTACACAGATAGCGGTGTAGATATTTCCATGTTCATACAGATAGCGGTGCTGATATTTCCATGTTTATACAGGTAGCGGTGTAGATAATTCCATGTTTATACAGATAGCGGTGTAGATATTCCCATGTTTATACAGATAGCGTTGTAGATATTTCCATGTTTATACAGATAGCGGTGTAGATATCTCCATCTTAATACAGATGGCGGTGTAGATATTTATATGTTCATACAGATGGCCGTGCAGATATTTCCATGTTCATACAGATGGTGGTGTAGATATTTCCATGTTTATAGAGATAGCGGTGTAGTTATTTCCATGTGTAAAGAAATAGCTTTGTAGATATTTCCGTGTATATGCAGATAGCTGTTTAAATATTTCCATTTTCATGCAGATAGCGGTGTAGATATTTCCATGTTCAAACAGTTAGCGGTGTGGATATTTCCATGTTCATACAGATAGCGGTGTAGATATTTCCATGTTTATACAGATAGCGGTGAAGATGTATGCATGTTTGCACAGATAGTGGTGTAGATATTTCCATGTTCATACAGATAGCGGTGTAAATATTTCCATGTTCATACAGATAGCGGTGTAGATATTTCCATGTTCATACAGATAGCGGTGTAGATATTTCCATGTTCATACAGATAGCGGTGTAGATATTTCCATGTTCATCCAGAAGGCTGTGTAGATATTTCCATGTTCATACAGATAGCGGTGCTGATATTTCCACGTTGATACAGGTAGCGGTGTAGATATTTCCATGTTAATACAGATAGCGGTGTAGATATTTCCATGTTCATACAGATAGCGGTGTAGATATTTCCATGTTCATACAGATAGCGGTGTAGCTATTTCCATGTTCATACAGATAGCGGTGTAGATATTTCCATGTTCATCCAGATGGGTGTGTAGATAAATCCATGTTCATACAGAGGGCGGTGAAGATATTTCCATGTTCATACAGATAGCGGTGTAGATATTTCCATATTCATACAGATAGCGGTGTAGCTATTTCCATGTTCATACAGATAGCGGTGTAGATATTTCCATGTTCAAACAGATAGCGGTGTAGATATTTCCATGTTCATACAGATAGCTGTGTAGATATTTCCATGTTTATACAGAGAGCGGTGAAGATGTATGCATATTTACACAGATAGCGGTGTAGATATTTAAATGTTCATACAGATAGCTGTGTAGATATTTCCATGTTTATACAGAGAGCGGTGAAGTTGTATGCATGTTTACACAGATAGCGGTGTAGATATCTCCATCTTAATACAGATGGCTGTGTAGATATTTATATGTTCATACAGATGGCGGTGCAGATATTTCCATGTTCATACAGATGGTGGTGTAGATATTTCCATGTTTATAGAGATAGCGGTGTAGTTATTTCCATGTGTAAAGAAATAGCTTTGTAGATATTTCCGTGTATATGCAGATAGCTGTGTAGATATTTCCATTTTCATGCAGATAGCGGTGTAGATATTTCCATGTTCAAACAGATAGCGGTGTAGATATTTCCATGTTCATACAGATAGCGGTGTAGATATTTCCATGTTTATACAGATAGCGGTGAAGATGTATGCATGTTTGCACAGATAGTGGTGTAGGTATTTCCATGTTCATACAGATAGCGGTGTAAATATTTCCATGTTCATTCAGATAGTGGTGTAGATACTTCCATGTTCATACAGATAGCGGTGTAGATATTTCCATGTTCATACAGATAGCGGTGTAGTTATTTCCATGTTCATCCAGAAGGCTGTGTAGGTATATCCATGTTCATAAGGATGGCGGTGAAGATATTTCCATGTTCATACTGAGAGCGGTGTAGCTATTTCCATGTTCATACAGATAGCGGTGTAGATATTTCCATGTTCATCCAGATGGGTGTGTAGATAAATCCATGTTCATACAGATGGCGGTGAAGATATTTCCATGTTCATACAGATAGCGGTGTAGATATTTCCATGTTTATACAGATAGCGGTGTAGATATTTCCATGTTTATACAGATAGCGGAGTAGATATCTCCATCTTAATACAGATGGCGGTGTAGATATTTATATGATCATACAGATGGCGGTGCAGATATTTCCATGTTCATACAGATGGCGGTGTAGATATTTCCATGTTTATAGAGATAGCGGTGTAGTTATTTCCATGTGTAAAGAGATAGCTGTATAGATATT
This sequence comes from Gorilla gorilla gorilla, assembly GCF_029281585.2. Classification (NCBI taxonomy): domain Eukaryota; kingdom Metazoa; phylum Chordata; class Mammalia; order Primates; family Hominidae; genus Gorilla; species Gorilla gorilla. The sequence continues at coordinate 10,313,458 of NC_073235.2, read as the reverse complement.
TCCATGCATATGCAGATAGCTTTGTAGATATTTACATTTTCATGCAGATAGCGGTGTAGATATTTCCATGGTCAAACAGATAGCGGTGTAGATATTTCCATGTTCATACAGATAGCTGTGTAGATATTTCCATGTTTAAACAGATAGTGGTGAAGGTGTATATATGTTTACACAGATAGCGGTGTAGATATTTCCATGCTCATACAGATAGCGGTGTAGATACTTCCGTGTTCATCCAGATGGCTGTGTAGATATATCCATGTTCATACAGATGGCGGTGAAGATATTTCCATGTTCATACAGATAGCGGTGCAGATATTTCCATGTTCATACAGACAGCGGTGTAGATATTTCCATGTTCATACAGATAGTGGTGTAGATATTTCCATGTTCATACAGATAGCGGTGTAGCTATTTCCATGTTCATACAAATAGCGGTGTAGATATTTCAATGTTCATAGAGATAGCGGTGAAGATATTTCCATGGTCATACAGATAGCGGTGCTGATATTTCCATGTTTATACAGGTAGCGGTGTAGATAATTCCATGCTTATGCAGATAGCGGTGTAGATATTTCCATGTTCATACAGATAGCAGTGTAGATATTTCCATGTTTTACAGGTAGCGTTGTAGATATTTCCAAGTTTATACATATAGTGGTGTATATATTTCCATGTTTACAGAGGTAGTGGTGTAGTTATTTCCATGTGTAAAGAGATAGCTTTGTAGATATTTCCATGTATATGCAGATAGCTGTGTAGATATTTCCATTTTCATGCAGATAGAGGTGTAGATATTTCCATGTTGATACAGATAGTGGTGTAGATATTTCCATGTTCATACAGATAGCGGTGCTGATATTTCCATGTTTATACAGGTAGCGGTGTAGGTATTTCCATGTTTATACAGATAGCGGTGTAGATATTTACATGTTTATACAGATAGCGGTGTAGATATTTCCATGTTTATACAGATAGCGGTGTAGATATCTCCATCTTAATACAGATGGCGGTGTAGATATTTATATGTTCATACAGATGGCAGTGCAGATATTTCCATGTTCATACAGATGGTGGTGTAGATATTTCCATGTTTATAGAGATAGCGGTGTAGTTATTTCCATGTGTAAAGAAATAGCTTTGTAGATATTTCCGTGTATATGCAGAGAGCTGTGTAAATATTTCCATTTTCATGCAGATAGCGGTGTAGATATTTCCATGTTCAAACAGTTAGCGGTGTAGATATTTCCATGTTCATACAGATAGCGGTGTAGATATTTCCATGTTCATTCAGACAGCGGGGCTGATGTTTCCATGTTCATCCAGATGGCTGTGTAGATATATCTATGTTCATACAGATGGTGGTTAAGATATTTCCATGTTCATACAGATATCGGTGTAGATATTTACATGTTCATACAGATAGCTGTGTAGGTATTTCCATGTTAATACAGATAGCGGTGCTGATATTTCCATGTTTATACAGGTAGCGGTGTAGATATTTCCATGTTTATACTAATAGCGGTGTAGATATTTCCATGTTTATACAGATAGCGGTGTAGATATTTCCATGTTTATACAGATAGTGGTGTAGATATTTCCATGTTTATAGATATAGCGGTGTAGTTATTTCCATGTGTAAAGAGATAGCTTTGTAGATATTTCCATGTATATGCAGATAGCTGTGTAGATATTTCTATTTTCATGCAGATAGCGGTGTAGATATTTCCATGTTCATACAGATAGCGGTGTAGATATTTCCATGTTCACACAGATAGCGGTGCTGATATTTCCATGTTTATACTGGTAGCGGTGTAGATATTTCCATGTTTATACAGATAGCGGTGTAGATATTTCCATGTTTATACAGATAGCGGTGTAGATATTTCCATGTTTATACAGATAGCGGTGTAGATATCTCCATCTTAATACAGATGGCGGTGTAGATATTTATATGTACATACAGATGGCGGTGCAGATATTTCCATGTTCATACAGATGGTGGTGTAGATATTTCCAAGTTTATAGAGATAGCGGTGTAGTTATTTCCATGTGTAAAGAAATAGATTTGTAGATATTTCCGTGTATATGCAGATAGCTGTGTAAATATTTCCATTTTCATGCAGATAGTGGTGTAGATATTTCCATGTTCAAACAGTTAGCGGTGTAGATATTTCGATGTTCATACAGATAGCGGTGTAGATATTTCCATGTTTATACAGATAGCGGTGAAGATGTATGCATGTTTGCACAGATACTGGTGTAGATATTTCCATGTTCATACAGATATATGCAGAGAGCTGTGTAAATATTTCCATTTTCATGCAGATAGCGGTGTAGATATTTCCATGTTCAAACAGTTAGCGGTGTAGATATTTCCATGTTCATACAGATAGCGGTGTAGATATTTCCATGTTCATTCAGACAGCGGGGCTGATGTTTCCATGTTCATCCAGATGGCTGTGTAGATATATCTATGTTCATACAGATGGTGGTTAAGATATTTCCATGTTCATACAGATATCGGTGTAGATATTTACATGTTCATACAGATAGCTGTGTAGGTATTTCCATGTTAATACAGATAGCGGTGCTGATATTTCCATGTTTATACAGGTAGCGGTGTAGATATTTCCATGTTTATACTAATAGCGGTGTAGATATTTCCATGTTTATACAGATAGCGGTGTAGATATTTCCATGTTTATACAGATAGTGGTGTAGATATTTCCATGTTTATAGATATAGCGGTGTAGTTATTTCCATGTGTAAAGAGATAGCTTTGTAGATATTTCCATGTATATGCAGATAGCTGTGTAGATATTTCTATTTTCATGCAGATAGCGGTGTAGATATTTCCATGTTCATACAGATAGCGGTGTAGATATTTCCATGTTCACACAGATAGCGGTGCTGATATTTCCATGTTTATACTGGTAGCGGTGTAGATATTTCCATGTTTATAGAGATAGCGGTGTAGATATTTCCATGTTTATACAGATAGCGGTGTAGATATTTCCATGTTTATACAGATAGCGGTGTAGATATCTCCATCTTAATACAGATGGCGGTGTAGATATTTATATGTACATACAGATGGCGGTGCAGATATTTCCATGTTCATACAGATGGTGGTGTAGATATTTCCAAGTTTATAGAGATAGCGGTGTAGTTATTTCCATGTGTAAAGAAATAGATTTGTAGATATTTCCGTGTATATGCAGATAGCTGTGTAAATATTTCCATTTTCATGCAGATAGTGGTGTAGATATTTCCATGTTCAAACAGTTAGCGGTGTAGATATTTCGATGTTCATACAGATAGCGGTGTAGATATTTCCATGTTTATACAGATAGCGGTGAAGATGTATGCATGTTTGCACAGATACTGGTGTAGATATTTCCATGTTCATACAGATAGCGGTGTAAATATTTCCATGTTCATACAGATAGTGGTGTAGATATTTCCATGTTCATACAGATAGCGGTGTAGATATTTCCATGTTCATACAGATAGCGGTGTAGATATTTCCATGTTCATCCAGAAGGCTGTGTAGATATTTCCATGTTCATACAGATAGCGGTGCTGATATTTCCTTGTTGATACAGGTAGCGGTGTAGATATTTCCATGTTCATACAGATAGCAGTGTAGATATTTCCATGTTCATACAGATAGCGGTGTAGCTATTTCCATGTTCATACAGATCGCGGTGTAGATATTTCCATGTTTATACAGATAGCGGAGTAGATATCTCCATCTTAATACAGATGGCGGTGTAGATATTTATATGATCATACAGATGGCGGTGCAGATATTTCCATGTTCATACAGATGGCGGTGTAGATATTTCCATGTTTATAGAGATAGCGGTGTAGTTATTTCCATGTGTAAAGAGATAGCTGTATAGATATTTCCATGTATATGCAGATAGCTTTGTAGATATTTACATTTTCATGCAGATAGCGGTGTAGATATTTCCATGTTCAAACAGATAGCGGTGTAGATATTTCCATGTTCATACAGATAGCTGTGTAGATATTTCCATGTTTAAACAGATAGTGGTGAAGATGTATACATGTTTACACAGATAGCGGTGTAGATATTTCCATGCTCATACAGATAGCGGTGTAGATACTTCCGTGTTCATCCAGATGGCTGTGTAGATATATCCATGTTCATACAGATGGCGGTGAAGATATTTCCATGTTCATACAGATAGCGGTGTAGATATTTCCATGTTCATACAGACAGCTGTGTAGATATTTCCATGTTCATACAGATAGTGGTGTAGATATTTCCATGTTCATACAGATAGCGGTGTAGCTATTTCCATGTTCATACAGATAGCGGTGTAGATATTTCAATGTTCATAGAGATAGCGGTGAAGATATTTCCATGGTCATACAGATAGCGGTGCTGATATTTCCATGTTTATACAGGTAGCGGTGTAGATAATTCCATGTTTATACAGATAGCGGTGTAGATATTTCCATGTTCATACAGATAGCGGTGTAGATATTTCCATGTTTGTACAGATAGCGGTGTAGATATCTCCATCTTAACACAGATGGCGGTGTAGATATTTATATGTTCATACAGATGGCTGTGTAGATATATCCATGTTCCTACAGATGGCGGTGAAGATATTTCCATGTTCATACAGATGGCGGTGTAGATATTTCCATGTTCATACAGATAGCGGGGCTGATATTTCCATGTTCATACAAGTAGCAGTGTAGATATTTCCTTGTTTATACAGAAAGCGGCATAGCTATTTCCATGTTTATACAGATAGCAGTGTAGATATTTCCAAGTTTATAGAGATAGCGGTGTAGATATCTCCATCTTAATACAGATGGCGGTGTAGATATTTATATGTTCATACAGATGTCGGTGCAGATATTTCCATGTTCATACAGATGGCGGTGTAGATATTTCCATGTTTATAGAGATAGCAGTGTAGTTATTTCCATGTGTAAAGAGATAGCTTTGTAGATATTTCCATGTATATGCAGATAGCTGTGTAGATATTTCCATTTTCATGCAGATAGCGGTGAAGATGTATACATGTTTACACAGATAGCGGTGTAGATATTTCCATGTTCATACAGATAGCGGTGTAGATATTTCCATGTTTATACAGATAGCGGTGAAGATATATGCATGTTAACACAGATAGCGGTGTAGATATTTCCATGTTCATACAGATAGCAGTGTAGATATTTCCATGTTCATCCAGATGGCTGTGTAGATATATCCATGTTCATACAGATGGCGGTGAAGATATTTCCATGTTCATACAGATAGCGGTGTAGATATTTCCATGTTCATATAGATAGCGGTGTCGATATTTCCATGTTTATACAGATAGCGGTGTAGATCTCTCCATCTTAATACATATGGCGGTGTAGATAATTATAAGATCTTACAGATGGCGGTGCAGATATTTCCACGTTCATAGAGATGGCGGTGTAGATATTTCCATGTTTATAGAGATAGCGGTGTAGTTATTTCCATGTGTAAAGAGATAGCTGTATAGGTATTTCCATGTATATGCAGAGAGCTTTGTAGATATTTCCATTTCCATGCAGATAGCGGTGTAGATATTTCCATGTTCAAACAGATAGCAGTGTAGATATTTCCATGTTCATACAGATAGCAGTGTAGATATTTCCATGTTTAAACAGATAGTGGTGAAGATGTATACATGTTTACACAGATAGCGGTGTAGATATTTCCATGCTCATACAGATAGCGGTGTAGATATTTCCGTGTTCATACAGATGGCTGTGTAGATATATCCATGTTAATACAGATGGCGGTGAAGATATTTCCATGTTCATACAGATAGCGGTGTAGATATTTCCATGTTCATACAGATAGCGGTGTAGATATTTCCATGTTCATTCAGACAGCGGGGCTGATATTTCCATGTTCATCCAGATGGCTGTGTAGATATATCTATGTTCATACAGATGGCGGTTAAGATATTTCCATGTTCATACAGATATCGGTGTAGATATTTCCATGTTCATACAGATAGCTGTGTAGGTATTTCCATGTTAATAGAGATAGCGGTGTAGATATTTCCATGTTTATACAGATAGTGGTGTAGATATTTCCATGTTTATAGATATAGCGGTGTAGTTATTTCCATGTGTAAAGAGATAGCTTTGTAGATATTTCCATGTATATGCAGATAGCTGTGTAGATATTTCTATTTTCATGCAGATAGCGGTGTAGATATTTCCATGTTCATACAGATAGCGGAGTAGATATTTCCATGTTCATACAGATAGCGGTGCTGATATTTCCATGTTTATACTGGTAGCGGTGTAGATATTTCCATGTTTATAGAGATAGCGGTGTAGATATTTCCATGTTTATACAGATAGCGGTGTAGATATTTCCATGTTTATACAGATAGCGGTGTAAATATCTCCATCTTAATACAGATGGCGGTGTAGATATTTATATGTTCATACAGATGGCGGTGCAGATATTTCCATGTTCATACAGATGGTGGTGTAGATATTCCATGTTTATAGAGATAGCGGTGTAGTTATTTCCATGTGTAAAGAAATAGATTTGTAGATATTTCCGTGTATATGCAGATAGCTGTGTAAATATTTCCATTTTTATGCAGATAGCGGTGTAGATATTTCCATGTTCAAACAGTTAGCAGTGTAGATATTTCCATGTTCATACAGATAGCGGTGTAGATATTTCCATGTTTATACAGATAGCGGTGAAGATGTATGCATCTTTGCACAGATACTGGTGTAGATATTTCCATGTTCATACAGATAGCGGTGTAAATATTTCCATGTTCATACAGATAGTGGTGTAGATATTTCCATGTTCATACAGATAGCAGTGTAGATATTTCCATGTTCATACAGATAGCGGTGTAGATATTTCCATGTTCATCCAGAAGGCTGTGTAGATATTTCCATGTTCATACAGATAGCGGTGCTGATACTTCCATGTTGATACAGGTAGCGGTGTAGATATTTCCATGTTCATACAGATAGCGGTGTAGATATTTCCCTCTTCATACAGATAGCGGTGTAGATATTTCCATGTTCATACAGATAGCGGTGTAGATATTTCCATGTTCATACAGATAGCTGTGTAGCTATTTCCATGTTCATACAGATAGCGGTGTAGATATTTCCATGTTCATCCAGATGGGTGTGTAGATAAATCCATGTTCATACAGATGGCGGTGAAGATATTTCCATGTTCATACAGATAGCGGTGTAGATATTTCCATGTTTATACAGATAGCGGTGTAGATATTTCCATGTTTATACAGATAGCGGAGTAGATATCTCCATCTTAATACATATGGCGGTGTAGATATTTATATGATCATACAGATGGCGGTGCAGATATTTCCATGTTCATACAAATGGCGGTGTAGATATTTCCATTTTTATAGAGATAGCGGTGTAGTTATTTCCATGTGTAAAGAGATAGCTGTATAGATATTTCCATGCATATGCAGATAGCTTTGTAGATATTTACATTTTCATGCAGATAGCGGTGTAGATATTTCCATGGTCAAACAGATAGCGGTGTAGATATTTCCATGTTCATACAGATAGCTGTGTAGATATTTCCATGTTTAAACAGATAGTGGTGAAGGTGTATATATGTTTACACAGATAGCGGTGTAGATATTTCCATGCTCATACAGATAGCGGTGTAGATACTTCCGTGTTCATCCAGATGGCTGTGTAGATATATCCATGTTCATACAGATGGCGGTGAAGATATTTCCATGTTCATACAGATAGCGGTGTAGATATTTCCATGTTCATACAGACAGCGGTGTAGATATTTCCATGTTCATACAGACAGTGGTGTAGATATTTCCATGTTCATACAGATAGCGGTGTAGCTATTTCCATGTTCATACAAATAGCGGTGTAGATATTTCCATGTTCATACAGACAGCGGTGTAGATATTTCCATGTTCATACAGATAGTGGTGTAGATATTTCCATGTTCATACAGATAGCGGTGCTGATATTTCCATGTTTATACAGGTAGCGGTGTAGATAATTCCATGCTTATACAGATAGCGGTGTAGATATTTCCATGTTCATACAGATAGCAGTGTAGATATTTCCATGTTTATACAGGTAGCGTTGTAGATATTTCCAAGTTTATACATATAGTGGTGTATATATTTCCATGTTTACAGAGGTAGTGGTGTAGTTATTTCCATGTGTAAAGAGATAGCTTTGTAGATATTTCCATGTATATGCAGATAGCTGTGTAGATATTTCCATTTTCATGCAGATAGCGGTGTAGATATTTCCATGTTGATACAGATAGCGGTGTAGATATTTCCATGTTCATACAGATAGCGGTGCTGATATTTCCATGTTTATACAGGTAGCGGTGTAGGTATTTCCATGTTTATACAGATAGCGGTGTAGATATTTACATGTTTATACAGATAGCGGTGTAGATATTTCCATGTTTATACAGATAGCGGTGTAGATATCTCCATCTTAATACAGATGGCGGTGTAGATATTTATATGTTCATACAGATGGCAGTGCAGATATTTCCATGTTCATACAGATGGTGGTGTAGATATTTCCATGTTTATAGAGATAGCGGTGTAGTTATTTCCATGTGTAAAGAAATAGCTTTGTAGATATTTCCGTGTATATGCAGAGAGCTGTGTAAATATTTCCATTTTCATGCAGATAGCGGTGTAGATATTTCCATGTTCAAACAGTTAGCGGTGTAGATATTTCCATGTTCATACAGATAGCGGTGTAGATATTTCCATGTTCATTCAGACAGCGGGGCTGATGTTTCCATGTTCATCCAGATGGCTGTGTAGATATATCTATGTTCATACAGATGGTGGTTAAGATATTTCCATGTTCATACAGATATCGGTGTAGATATTTACATGTTCATACAGATAGCTGTGTAGGTATTTCCATGTTAATACAGATAGCGGTGCTGATATTTCCATGTTTATACAGGCAGCGGTGTAGATATTTCCATGTTTATACAAACAGCGGTGTAGATATTTCCATGTTTATACAGATAGCGGTGTAGATATTTCCATGTTTATACAGATAGCAGTGTAGATATTTCCATGTTTAAACAGATAGTGGTGAAGATGTATACATGTTTACACAGATAGCGGTGTAGATATTTCCATGCTCATTCAGGTAGCGGTGTAGATATTTCCATGTTCATCCAGATGGCTGTGTACATATATCCATGTTCATACAGATGGCGGTGAAGATATTTCCATGTTCATACAGATAGCGGTGTAGATCTTTCCATGTTCATACAGATAGCAGTGTAGATCTTTCTATGTTCATACAGATTGCGGTGTAGATATTTCCATGTTCATCCAGATGGCTGTGTAGATATATCCACATTCATACAGATGGCGGTGAAGATATTTCCATGTTCATACAGATAGCGGTGTAGATATATCTATGTTCATACAGATAGCGGTGTAGATATCTCCATCTTAATACAGATGGCGGTGTAGATATTTATATGTTCATACAGATGGCGGTGCAGATATTTCCATGTTCATACAGATGGCGGTGTAGATATTTCCATGTTAATAGAGATAGCGGTGTAGTTATTTCCATGTGTAAAGAAATAGCTTTGTAGATATTTCCATGTATATGCAGATTGGTGTGTAGATATTTCCATTTTCATGCAGATAGCGGAGTAGATATTTCCATGTTCAAACAGATAGCGGTGTAGATATTTCCATGTTCATACAAATTGCGGTGTAGATATTTCCATGTTTATACAGATAGCGGTGAAGGTGTATGCATGTTTACACAGATAGTGGTGTAGATATTTCCATGTTCATACAGATAGCGGTGTAGATATTTCCATGTTCATACAGATAGCGGTGTAGATATTTCCATGTTCATACAGATAGCGGTGTAGCTATTTCCATGTTCATACAGATAGCGGTGTAGATATTTCCATGTTCATCCAGATGGCTGTGTAGATATTTCCATGTTCATGCAGACAGCGGTGCTGATATTTCCATGTTCATACAGGTAGCAGTGTAGATATTTCCATGTTTATACAGATAGCGGTGTAGATATTTCCATATTTATACAGATAGCGGTGAAGATGTATCCATGTTTACACAGTTAGCGGTGTAGTTATTTCCATGTTCATACAGATAGCGGTGTAGATATTTCCATGTTAATCCAGATGGCTGTGTAGACATATCCATGTTCAGAAAGATGGCGTTGAAGATATTTCCATGTTCATACAGGTAGCGGTGTAGATATTTCCATGTTCATACAGATAGCGGGGTAGATATTTCCATGTTCATACAGATGGCTGTGTAGATATATCCATGTTCATACAGATGGCGGTGAAGATATTTCCATGTTCATACAGATAGCGGTGCATATATTTCCATGTTCATACAGATAGCCGTGTAGATATTGCCATGTTTAAACCAATAGCAGTGCTGATACATCCAAGTTTATACAGGTAGCGGTGTACATATTTCCATGTTTATACAGATAGCGGTGAAGATGTATGCATGTTTACACAGATAGCGGTTTAGATATTTCCATGTTCATACAGATGGCGGTGAAGATATTTCCATGTTCATACAGAGAGCGGTGTAGATATTTCCATGTTCGTACAGATAGCGGTGTAGATATTTCCATGTTCATCCAGATGGGTGTGTAGATAAATCCATGTTCATACAGATGGCGGTGAAGATATTTCCATGTTCATACAGATAGCGGTGTAGATATTTCTATGTTTATACAGATATCGGTGTAGATATTTCCATGTTTATGCAGATAGCGGAGTAGATATCTCCATCTTAATACAGATGGCGGTGTAGATATTTATATGATCATACAGATGGCGGTGCAGATATTTCCATGTTCATACAGATGGCGGTGTAGATATTTCCATGTTTATAGAGATAGCGGTGATGTTATTTCCATGTGTAAAGAGATAGCTGTATAGTTATTTCCATGTATATGCAGATAGCTTTGTAGATATTTCCATTTTCATGCAGATAGCGGTGTAGATATTTCCATGTTCAAACAGATAGCGGTGCAGATATTTCCATGTTCATACAGATAGCTGTGTAGATATTTCCATGTTTAAACAGATAGTGGTGAAGATGTATACATGTTTACACAGATAGCGGTGTAGATATTTCCATGTTCATACAGATAGCGGTGCTGATATTTCCATGTTTATACAGGAAGCGGTGTAGATATTTCCATGTTTATACAGATAGCGGTGTAGATATTTCCATGTTTATACAGATAGCGGTGTAGATATTTCCATGTTTATACAGATAGCGGTGTAGATATCTCCATCTTAATACAGATGGCGGTGTAGATATTTATATGTTCATACAGATGGCCGTGCAGATATTTCCATGTTCATACAGATGGTGGTGTAGATATTTCCATGTTTATAGAGATAGCGTTGTAGTTATTTCCATGTGTAAAGAAATAGCTTTGTAGATATTTCCGTGTATATGCAGATAGCTGTTTAAATATTTCCATTTTCATGCAGATAGCGGTGTAGATATTTCCATGTTCAAACAGTTAGCGGTGTGGATATTTCCATGTTCATACAGATAGCGGTGTAGATATTTCCATGTTTATACAGATAGCGGTGAAGATGTATGCATGTTTGCACAGATAGTGGTGTAGATATTTCCATGTTCATACAGATAGCGGTGTAAATATTTCCATGTTCATACTGATAGTGGTGTAGATATTTCCATGTTCATACAGATAGCGGTGTAGATATTTCCATGTTCATACAGATAGCGGTATAGATATTTCCATGTTCATCCAGAAGGCTGTGTAGATATTTCCATGTTCATACAGATAGCGGTGCTGATATTTCCATGTTGATACAGGTAGCGGTGTAGATATTTCCATGTTAATACAGATAGCGGTGTAGATATTTCCATGTTCATACAGATAGCGGTGTAGATATTTCCATGTTCATACAGATAGCGGTGTAGCTATTTCCATGTTCATACAGATAGCGGTGTAGATATTTCCATGTTCATCCAGATGGGTGTGTAGATAAATCCATGTTCATACAGAGGGCGGTGAAGATATTTCCATGTTCATACAGATAGCGGTGTAGATATTTCCATATTCATACAGATGGCGGTGTAGCTATTTCCATGTTCATACAGATAGCGGTGTAGATATTTCCATGTTCAAACAGATAGCGGTGTAGATATTTCCATGTTCATACAGATAGCTGTGTAGATATTTCCATGTTTATACAGAGAGCGGTGAAGATGTATGCATGTTTACACAGAGAGCGGTGTAGATATTTAAATGTTCATACAGATAGCTGTGTAGATATTTCCATGTTTATACAGAGAGCGGTGAAGATGTATGCATGTTTACACAGATAGCGGTGTAGATATCTCCATCTTAATACAGATGGCTGTGTAGATATTTATATGTTCATACAGATGGCGGTGCAGATTTTTCCATGTTCATACAGATGGTGGTGTAGATATTTCCATGTTTATAGAGATAGCGGTGTAGTTATTTCCATGTGTAAAGACATAGCTTTGTAGATATTTCCGTGTATATGCAGATATCTGTGTAGATATTTCCATTTTCATGCAGATAGCGGTGTAGATATTTCCATGTTCAAACAGATAGCGGTGTAGATATTTCCATGTTCATACAGATAGCGGTGTAGATATTTCCATGTTTATACAGATAGCGGTGAAGATGTATGCATGTTTGCACAGATAGTGGTGTAGGTATTTCCATGTTCATACAGATAGCGGTGTAAATATTTCCATGTTCATTCAGATAGTGGTGTAGATATTTCCATGTTCATACAGATAGCGGTGTAGATATTTCCATGTTCATACAGATAGCGGTGTAGTTATTTCCATGTTCATCGAGAAGGCTGTGTAGGTATATCCATGTTCATAAGGATGGCGGTGAAGATATTTCCATGTTCATACAGATAGCGGTGTAGATATTTCCATGTTCATACAGATAGCGGTGTAGATATTTCCATGTTCATACAGATAGCGGTGTAGATATTTCCATGTTCATACAGATAGCGGTGTAGCTATTTCCATGTTCATACAGATAGCCGTGCAGATATTTCCATGTTCATACAGATGGCGGTGTAGATATTTCCATGTTAATAGAGATAGCGGTGTAGTTATTTCCATGTGTAAAGAAATAGCTTTGAAGATATTTCCATGTATATGCAGATTGGTGTGTAGATATTTCCATTTTCATGCAGATAGCGGAGTAGATATTTCCATGTTCAAACAGATAGCGGTGTAGATATTTCCATGTTCATACAGATAGCGGTGTAAATATTTCCATGTTCATTCAGATAGTGGTGTAGATATTTCCATGTTCATACAGATAGCGGTGTATATATTTCCATGTTCATACAGATAGTGGTTAAGATATTTCCATGTTCATACAGATAGCCGTGTAGCTATTTCCATGTTCATACATATAGCGGTGTAGATATTTCCATGTTCATCCAGATGGCTGTGTAGTTATATCCATGTTCATACAGATGGCGGTGAAGATATTTCCATGATCATACAGACAGCGGTGTAGATATTTCCATGTTCATACAGATAGCGGTGTAGATATTTCCATGTTCATACAGATAGCGGTGTAGCTATTTCCATGTTCATACAGATAGCGGTGTAGATATTTCCATGTTCATCCAGATGGCTGTGTAGATATTTCCATGTTCATACAGATAGCGGTGCTGATATTTCCATGTTTATACAGGTAGCAGTGTAGATATTTCCATGTTTATACAGATAGCGGTGTAGATATTTCCATGTTTATATAGATAGCGGTGAAGATGTATGCATGTTTACACAGTTAGCGGTGTAGATATTTCCATGTTCATACAGATGGCTGTGTAGACATATCCATGTTCAGAAAGATGGTGTTGAAGATATTTCCATGTTCATACAGGTAGCGGTGTAGATATTTCCATGTTCATACAGAGAGCGGGGTAGATATTTCCATGTTCATACAGATGTCTGTGTAGATATATCCATGTTCATACAGATGGCGGTGAAGATATTTCCATGTTCATACAGATAGCGGTGCATATATTTCCATGTTCATACAGATAGCCGTGTAGATATTGCCATGTTTATACCGATAGCGTTGCTGATACTTCCATGTTTATACAGGTAGCGGTGTACATATTTCCATGTTTATACAGATAGCGGTGAAGATGTATGCATGTTTACACAGATAGCGGTTTAGATATTTCCATGTTCATACAGATGGCGGTGAAGATATTTCCATGTTCATACAGAGAGCGGTGTAGATATTTCCATGTTCATACAGATAGCGGTGTAGATATTTCCATGTTTGTACAGATAGCGGTGTAGATATCTCCATCTTAACAAAGATGGTGGTGTAGATATTTATATGTTCATACAGATGGCTGTGTAGATATATCCATGTTCCTACAGATGGCGGTGAAGATATTTCCATGTTCATACAGATGGCGGTGTAGATATTTCCATGTTCATACAGATAGCGGGGCTGATATTTCCATGTTCATACAAGTAGCAGTGTAGATATTTCCTTGTTTATACAGAAAGCGGCATAGCTATTTCCATGTTTATACAGATAGCAGTGTAGATATTTCCAAGTTTATACAGATAGCGGTGTAGATATCTCCATCTTAATACAGATGGCGGTGTAGATATTTATATGTTCATACAGATGTCGGTGCAGATATTTCCATGTTCATACAGATGGCGGTGTAGATATTTCCATGTTTATAGAGATAGCAGTGTAGTTATTTCCATGTGTAAAGAGATAGCTTTGTAGATATTTCCATGTATATGCAGATAGCTGTGTATATATTTCCATTTTCATGCAGATAGCGGTGTAGATATTTCCATGTTCAAACAGATAGCGGTGTAGATATTTCCATGTTCATACAGATAGCGGTGTAGATATTTCCATGTTTATACAGATAGCGGTGAAGATGTATGCATGTTTGCACAGATAGTGGTGTAGGTATTTCCATGTTCATACAGATAGCGGTGTAAGTATTTCCATGTTCATTCAGATAGTGGTGTAGATATTTCCATGTTCATACAGATAGCGGTGTAGATATTTCCATGTTCATACAGATAGCGGTGTAGTTATTTCCATGTTCATCGAGAAGGCTGTGTAGGTATATCCATGTTCATAAGGATGGCGGTGAAGATATTTCCATGTTCATACAGATAGCGGTGTAGATATTTCCATGTTCATACAGATAGCGGTGTAGGTATTTCCATGTTCATACAGATAGCGGTGTAGATATTTCCATGTTCATACAGATAGCGGTGTAGCTATTTCCATGTTCATACAGATAGCCGTGCAGATATTTCCATGTTCATACAGATGGCGGTGTAGATATTTCCATGTTAATAGAGATAGCGGTGTAGTTATTTCCATGTGTAAAGAAATAGCTTTGAAGATATTTCCATGTATATGCAGATTGGTGTGTAGATATTTCCATTTTCATGCAGATAGCGGAGTAGATATTTCCATGTTCAAACAGATAGCGGTGTAGATATTTCCATGTTCATACAGATAGCGGTGTAGATATTTCCTTGTTTATACAGATAGCGGTGAAGGTGTATGCATGTTTACACAGATAGTGGAGTAGATATTTCCATGTTCATACAGATAGCCTTGTAGATATTTTCATGTTCATCCAGATGTCTGTGTAGATATATCCATGTTCATACAGATGGCGGTGAAGATATTTCCATGTTCATACAGATAGCGGTGTATATATTTCTATGTTCATACAGATAGTGGTTAAGATATTTCCATGTTCATACAGATAGCCGTGTAGCTATTTCCATGTTCATACATATAGCGGTGTAGATATTTCCATGTTCATCCAGATGGCTGTGTAGTTATATCCATGTTCATACAGATGGCGGTGAAGATATTTCCATGATCATACAGACAGCGGTGTAGATATTTCCATGTTCATACAGATAGCGGTGTAGATATTTCCATGTTCATACAGATAGCGGTGTAGCTATTTCCATGTTCATACAGATAGCGGTGTAGATATTTCCATGTTCATCCAGATGGCTGTGTAGATATTTCCATGTTCATACAGATAGCGGTGCTGATATTTCCATGTTTATACAGGTAG
Source organism: Gorilla gorilla gorilla (assembly GCF_029281585.2). Lineage (NCBI taxonomy): Eukaryota > Metazoa > Chordata > Mammalia > Primates > Hominidae > Gorilla > Gorilla gorilla. Next base: position 10,297,239 of record NC_073235.2, on the reverse strand, counting down.
CAGTGTAGATATTTCCATGTTTATACAGATAGCGGTGTAGATATTTCCATGTTTATACAGATAGCGGTGAAGATGTATGCATGTTTACACAGTTAGCGGTGTAGATATTTCCATGTTCATCCAGATGGCTGTGTAGACATATCCATGTTCAGAAAGATGGTGTTGAAGATATTTCCATGTTCATACAGGTAGCGGTGTAGATATTTCCATGTTCATACAGAGAGCGGGGTAGATATTTCCATGTTCATACAGATGTCTGTGTAGATATATCCATGTTCATACAGATGGCGGTGAAGATATTTCCATGTTCATACAGATAGCGGTGCATATATTTCCATGTTCATACAGATAGCCGTGTAGATATTGCCATGTTTATACCGATAGCGGTGCTGATACTTCCATGTTTATACAGGTAGCGGTGTACATATTTCCATGTTTATACAGATAGCGGTGAAGATGTATGCATGTTTACACAGATAGCGGTTTAGATATTTCCATGTTCATACAGATGGCGGTGAAGATATTTCCATGTTCATACAGATAGCGGTGTAGATATTTCCATGTTTGTACAGATAGCGGTTTAGATATCTCCATCTTAACACAGATGGCGGTGTAGATATTTATATGTTCATACAGATGGCTGTGTAGATATATCCATGTTCCTACAGATGGCGGTGAAGATATTTCCATGTTCATACAGATGGCGGTGTAGATATTTCCATGTTCATACAGATAGCGGGGCTGATATTTCCATGTTCATACAAGTAGCAGTGTAGATATTTCCTTGTTTATACAGAAAGCGGCATAGCTATTTCCATGTTTATACAGATAGCAGTGTAGATATTTCCAAGTTTATACAGATAGCGGTGTAGATATCTCCATCTTAATACAGATGGCGGTGTAGATATTTATATGTTCATACAGATGTCGGTGCAGATATTTCCATGTTCATACAGATGACGGTGTAGATATTTCCATGTTTATAGAGATAGCAGTGTAGTTATTTCCATGTGTAAAGAGATAGCTTTGTAGATATTTCCATGTATATGCAGATAGCTGTGTAGATATTTCCATTTTCATGCAGATAGCGGTGAAGATGTATACATGTTTACACAGATAGCGGTGTAGATGTTTCCATGTTCATACAGATAGCGGTGTAGATATTTCCATGTTCATACAGATAGCGGTGTAGATATTTCCATGTTCATCCAGATGGCTGTGTAGATATATCCATGTTCATACAGATGGCGGTGAAGATATTTCCATGTTCATACAGATAGCGGTGTAGATATTTCCATGTTCATATAGATAGCGGTGTCGATATTTCCATGTTTATACAGATAGTGGTGTAGATCTCTCAATCTTAATACATATGGCGGTGTAGATAATTATAAGATCTTACAGATGGCGGTGCAGATATTTCCATGTTCATAGAGATGGCGGTGTAGATATTTCCATGTTTATAGAGATAGCGGTGTAGTTATTTCCATGTGTAAAGAGATAGCTGTATAGGTATTTCCATGTATATGCAGAGAGCTTTGTAGATATTTCCATTTCCATGCAGATAGCGGTGTAGATATGTCCATGTTCAAACAGATAGCGGTGTAGATATTTCCATGTTCATACAGATATCAGTGTAGATATTTCCATGTTTAAACAGATAGTGGTGAAGATGTATACATGTTTACACAGATAGCGGTGTAGATATTTCCATGCTCATACAGATAGCGGTGTAGATATTTCCGTGTTCATACAGATGGCTGTGTAGATATATCCATGTTAATACAGATGGCGGTGAAGATATTTCCATGTTCATACAGATAGCGGTGTAGATATTTCCATGTTCATACAGATAGCGGTGTAGATATTTCCATGTTCATTCAGACAGCGGGGCTGATATTTCCATGTTCATCCAGATGGCTGTGTAGATATATCTATGTTCATACAGATGGTGGTTAAGATATTTCCATGTTCATACAGATATCGGTGTAGATATTTCCATGTTGATACAGATAGCTGTGTAGGTATTTCCATGTTAATACAGATAGCGGTGTAGATATTTCCATGTTTATACAGATAGTGGTGTAGATATTTCCATGTTTATAGATATAGCGGTGTAGTTATTTCCATGTGTAAAGAGATAGCTTTGTAGATATTTCCATGTATATGCAGATAGCTGTGTAGATATTTCTATTTTCATGCAGATATCAGTGTAGATATTTCCATGTTCATACAGATAGCGGAGTAGATATTTCCATGTTCATACAGATAGCGGTGCAGATATTTCCATGTATATACTGGTAGCGGTGTAGATATTTCCATGTTTATAGAGATAGCGGTGTAGATATTTCCATGTTTATACAGATAGCGGTGTAGATATTTCCATGTTTATACAGATAGCGGTGTAGATATCTCCATCTTAATACAGATGGCGGTGTAGATATTTATATGTTCATACAGATGGCGGTGCAGATATTTCCATGTTCATACAGATGGTGGTGTAGATATTTCCATGTTTATAGAGATAGCGGTGTAGTTATTTCCATGTGTAAAGAAATAGATTTGTAGATATTTCCGTGTATATGCGGATAGCTGTGTAAATATTTCCATTTTTATGCAGATAGCGGTGTAGATATTTCCATGTTCAAACAGTTAGCGGTGTAGATATTTCCATGTTCATACAGATAGCGGTGTAGATATTTCCATGTTTATACAGATAGCGGTGAAGATGTATGCATGTTTGCACAGATACTGGTGTAGATATTTCCATGTTCATACAGATAGCGGTGTAAATATTTCCATGTTCATACAGATAGTGGTGTAGATATTTCCATGTTCATACAGATAGCGGTGTAGATATTTCCATGTTCATACAGACAGCGGTGTAGATATTTCCATGTTCATCCAGAAGGCTGTGTAGATATTTCCATGTTCATACAGATAGCGGTGCTGATATTTCCATGTTGATACAGGTAGCGGTGTAGATATTTCCATGTTCATACAGATAGCGGTGTAGATATTTCCATCTTCATACAGATAGCGGTGTAGATATTTCCATGTTCATACAGATAGCGGTGTAGATATTTCCATGTTCATACAGATAGCGGTGTAGCTATTTCCATGTTCATACAGATAGCGGTGTAGATATTTCCATGTTCATCCAGATGGGTGTGTAGATAAATCCATGTTCATACAGATGGCGGTGAAGATATTTCCATGTTTATACAGATAGCGGTGTAGATATTTCCATGTTTATACAGATAGCGGTGTAGATATTTCCATGTTTATACAGATAGCGGAGTAGATATCTCCATCTTAATACAGATGGCGGTGTAGATATTTATATGATCATACAGATGGCGGTGCAGATATTTCCATGTTCATACAGATGGCGGTGTAGATATTTCCATGTTTATAGAGATAGCGGTGTAGTTATTTCCATGTGTAAAGAGATAGCTGTATAGATATTTCCATGCATATGCAGATAGCTTTGTAGATATTTACATTTTCATGCAGATAGTGGTGTAGATATTTCCATGGTCAAACAGATAGCGGTGTAGATATTTCCATGTTCATACAGATAGCTGTGTAGATATTTCCATGTTTAAACAGATAGTGGTGAAGGTGTATATATGTTTACACAGATAGCGGTGTAGATATTTCCATGCTCATACAGATAGCGGTGTAGATAGTTCCGTGTTCATCCAGATGGCTGTGTAGATATATCCATGTTCATACAGATGGCGGTGAAGATATTTCCATGTTCATACAGATAGCGGTGTAGATATTTCCATGTTCATACAGACAGCGGTGTAGATATTTCCATGTTCATACAGATAGTGGTGTAGATATTTCCATGTTCATACAGATAGCGGTGTAGCTATTTCCATGTTCATACAAATAGCGGTGTAGATATTTCAATGTTCATAGATATAGCGGTGAAGATATTTCCATGGTCATACAGATAGCCGTGCTGATATTTCCATGTTTATACAGGTAGCGGTGTAGATAATTCCATGCTTATACAGATAGCGGTGTAGATATTTCCATGTTCATACAGATAGCAGTGTAGATATTTCCATGTTTATACAGGTAGCGTTGTAGATATTTCCAAGTTTATACATATAGTGGTGTATATATTTCCATGTTTACAGAGGTAGTGGTGTAGTTATTTCCATGTGTAAAGAGATAGCTTTGTAGATATTTCCATGTATATGCAGATAGCTGTGTAGATATTTCCATTTTCATGCAGATAGCGGTGTAGATATTTCCATGTTGATACAGATAGCGGTGTAGATATTTCCATGTTCAAACAGATAGCGGTGCTGTTATTTCCATGTTTATATAGGTAGCGGTGTAGGTATTTCCATGTTTATACAGATAGCGGTGTAGATATTTACATGTTTATACAGATAGCGGTGTAGATATTTCCATGTTTATACAGATAGCGGTGTAGATATCTCCATCTTAATACAGATGGCGGTGTAGATATTTATATGTTCATACAGATGGCAGTGCAGATGTTTCCATGTTCGTACAGATGGTGGTGTAGATATTTCCATGTTTATAGAGATAGCGGTGTAGTTATTTCCATGTGAAAAGAAATAGCTTTGTAGATATTTCCGTGTATATGCAGAGAGCTGTGTAAATATTTCCATTTTCATGCAGATAGCGGTGTAGATATTTCCATGTTCAAACAGTTAGCGGTGTAGATATTTCCATGTTCATACAGATAGCGGTGTAGATATTTCCATCTTTACACAGATAGCGGTGAAGATGTATGCATGTTTGCACAGATAGTGGTGTAGATATTTCCATGTTCATACAGATAGCGGTGTAAATATTTCCATGTTCAAACAGATAGTGGTGTAGATATTTCCATGTTCATACACATAGCGGTGTAGATATTTCCATGTTCATCCAGAAGGCTGTGTAGATATTTCCATGTTCATCCAGAAGGCTGTGTAGATATTTCCATGTTTATACAGATATCGGTGTAGATATTTCTATGTTTATACAGATAGCGGAGTAGGTATCTCCATCTTAATACAGATGGCGGTGTAGATATTTATATGATCATACAGATGGCGGTGCAGATATTTCCATGTTCATACAGATGGCGGTGTGGATATTTCCATGTTTATAGTGATAGCGGTGTAGTTATTTCCATGTGTAAAGAGATAGCTGTATAGATATTTCCATGTATATGCAGATAGCTTTGTAGATATTTCCATATTCATGCAGATAGCGGTGTAGATATTTCGATGTTCAAACAGATAGCGGTGTAGATATTTCCATGTTCATACAGATAGCTGTGTAGATATTTCCATGTTTAAACAGATAGTGGTGAAGATGTATACATGTTTACACAGATAGCGGTGTAGATATTTCCATGCTCATACAGATAGCGGTGTAGGTATTTCCACGTTCATCCAGATGGCTGTGTAGATATATCCATGTTCATACAGATGGCGGTGAAGATATTTCCATGTTCATACAGATAGCGGTGTAGATATTTCCATGTTCATACAGACAGTGGTGTAGATATTTCCATGTTCATACAGATAGTGGTGTAGATATTTCCATGTTCATACAGATAGCGGTGTAGCTATTTCCATGTTCATACAGATAGCGGTTTAGATATTTCCATGTTCATAGAGATAGCGGTGTAGATATTTCCATGGTCATACAGATAGCGGTGCTGATATTTCCAAGTTTATACAGGTAGCGGTGTAGATAATTCCATGTTTATACTGATAGCGGTGTAGATATTTCAATGTTCATACAGATAGCGGTGTAGATATTTCCATGTTTATACAGATAGCGGTGTAGATATTTCCATGTTTATACTGATAGTGGTGTATATATTTCCATGTTTACAGAGATAGCGGTGTAGTTATTTCCATGTGTAAAGAGATAGCTTTGTAGATATTTCCATGTATATGCAGATAGCTGTGTAGATATTTCCATGTTTATACAGATAGCGGTGTAGATATCTCCATCTTAATACAGATGGCGGTGTAGATATTTATATGTTCATACAGATGGCGTTGCAGATATTTCCATGTTCATACAGATGGTGGTGTAGATATTTCCATGTTTATAGAGATAGCGGTGTAGTTATTTCCATGTGTAAAGAAATAGCTTTGTAGATATTTCCGTGTATATGCAGATAGCTGTGTAAATATTTCCATTTTCATGCAGATAGCGGTGTTGATATTTCCATGTTCAAACAGTTAGCGGTGTAGATATTTCCATGTTCATACAGATAGCGGTGTAGATATTTCCATGTTTATACAGATAGCAGTGAAGATGTATGCATGTTTGCACAGATAGTGGTGTAGATATTTCCATGTTCATTGAGATAGCGGTGTAAATATTTCCATGTTCATACAGATAGTGTTGTAGTTATTTCCATGTTCATACAGATAGCGGTGTAGATATTTCCATGTTCATACAGATAGCGGTGTAGATATTTCCATGTTCATCAAGAAGGCTGTGTAGATATTTCCATGTTCATACAGATAGCGGTGCTGATATTTCCATGTTGATACAGGTAGCGGTGTAGATATTTCCATGTTCATACAGATAGCGGTGTAGATAGTTCCTTGTTCATACAGATAGCGGTGTAGATATTTCCATGTTCATACAGATGGCGGTGTAGCTATTTCCATGTTCATACAGATAGCGGTGTAGATATTTCCATGTTCATCCAGATGGGTGTGTAGATAAATCCATGTTCATACAGATGGCGGTGAAGATATTTCCATGTTTATACAGATAGCGGTGTAGATATTTCCATGTTCATACAGATAGCGGTGTAGCTCTTTCCATGTTCATACAGATAGCGGTGTAGATATTTCCATGTTCATCCAGATGGGTGAGTATATAAATCCATGTTCATACAGATGGCAGTGAAGATATTTCCATGTTCATACAGATAGCGGTGTAGATATTTCCATGTTTATACAGATATCGGTGTAGATATTTCCATGTTTATACAGATAGCGGAGTAGATATCTCCATCTTAATACAGATGGCGGTGTAGATATTTATATGATCATACAGATGGCGGTGCAGCTATTTCCATGTTCATACAGATGGCGGTGTAGATATTTCCATGTTTATAGAGATAGCGGTGTAGTTATTTCCATGTGTAAAGAGATAGCTCTATAGATATTTCCATGTATATGCAGATAGCTTTGTAGATATTTCCATTTTCATGCAGATAGCGGTGTAGATATTTCCATGTTCAAACAGATAGCTGTGTAGATATTTCCATGTTTATACAGATAGCGGTGTAGATATCTCCATCTTAATACAGATGGCTGTGTAGATATTTATATGTTCATACAGATGGTGGTGCAGATATTTCCATGTTCATACAGACGGCGGTGTAGATATTTCCGTGTTCATACAGATAGTTGTGTAGTTATTTCCATGTGTAAAGAGATAGCTGTGTAGATATTTTCATGTATATGCAGATAGCTGTGTTGATATTTCCATTTTCATGCAGATAGCGGTGTATATATTTCCCTGTTCAGTTAGCGGTGTAGATATTTCCATGTTCAGAAAGATAGCGGTGTAGATATTTCCATGTTTATACAGATAGCGGTGAAGATGTATGCATGTTTACACGGATAGCGGTGTAGATATTTCCATGTTCATCCAGATGGCTGTGTAGATATATCCTTGTTCATACAGATAGCGGTGTAGTTATTTCCATCTTCATACAGATAGCGGTGCAGATATTTCCATGTTCATACAGATAGCGGTGTAGATATTTCCATGTTCATACAGATAGCGGTGTAGGTATTTCCATGTTCATACAGATAGCGGTGTAGATATTTCCATGTTTATACAGATATCGGTGTAGATATTTCCATGTTTATGCAGATAGCGGAGTAGATATCTCCATCTTAATACAGATGGCGGTGTAGATATTTATATGATCATACAGATGGCGGTGCAGATATTTCCATGTTCATACAGATGGCGGTGTAGATATTTCCATGTTTATAGAGATAGCGGTGATGTTATTCCCATTTGTAAAGAGATAGCTGTATAGATATTTCCATGTATATGCAGATAGCTTTGTAGATATTTCCATTTTCATGCAGATAGCGTTGTAGATATTTCCATGTTCAAACAGATAGCGGTGTAGATATTTCCATGTTCATACAGATAGCTGTGTAGATATTTCCATGTTTAAACAGATAGTGGTGAAGATGTATACATGTTTACACAGATAGCGGTGTAGATATTTCCATGTTCATACAGATAGCGGTGCTGATATTTCCATGTTTATACAGGTAGCGGTGTAGATATTTCCATGTTTATACAGATAGCGGTGTAGATATTTCCATGTTTATGCAGATAGCGGTGTAGATATTTCCATGTTTATACAGATAGCGGTGTAGATATCTCCATCTTAATACAGATGGCGGTGTAGATATTTATATGTTCATACAGATGGCGGTGCAGATATTTCCATGTTCATACAGATGGTGGTGTAAATATTTCCATGTTTATAGAGATAGCGGTGTAGTTATTTCCATGTGTAAAGAAATAGCTTTGTAGATATTTCCGTGTATATGCAGATAGCTGTTTAAATATTTCCATTTTCATGCAGATAGCGGTGTAGATATTTCCATGTTCAAACAGTTAGCGGTTTGGATATTTCCATGTTCATACAGATAGCGGTGTAGATATTTCCATGTTTATACAGATAGCGGTGAAGATGTATGCATGTTTGCACAGATAGTGGTGTAGATATTTCCATGTTCATACAGATAGCGGTGTAAATATTTCCATGTTCATACAGATAGTGGTGTAGATATTTCCATGTTCATACAGATAGCGGTGTAGATATTTCCATGTTCATACAGATAGCGGAGTAGATATTTCCATGTTCATCCAGAAGGCTGTGTAGATATTTACATGTTCAAACAGATAGCGGTGCTGATATTTCCATGTTGATACAGGTAGGGGTGTAGATATTTCCATGTTCATACAGATAGCGGTGTAGATATTTCCATGTTCAAACAGATAGCGGTGTAGCTATTTCCATGTTCATACAGATAGCGGTGTAGGTATTTCCATGTTCATCCAGATGGGTGTGTAGATAAATCCATGTTCATACAGATGGCGGTGAAGATATTTCCATGTTCATACAGATAGCGGTGTAGATATTTCCATGTTCATACAGATAGCGGTGTAGATATTTCCATGTTCATACAGATAGCGGTGTAGATATTTCCATGTTCATCCAGATGGGTGTGTATATAAATCCATGTTCATACAGATGGCGGTGAAGATATTTCCATGTTCATACAGATAGCGGTGTAGATATTTCCATGTTTATACAGATATCGGTGTAGATATTTCCATGTTTATGCAGATAGCGGAGTAGATATCTCCATCTTAATACAGACGGCGGTGTAGATATTTATATGATCATACAGATGGCGGTGCAGATATTTCCATGTTCATACAGATGGCGGTGTAGATATTTCCATGTTTATAGAGATAGCGGTGATGTTATTTCCATGTGTAAAGAGATAGCTGTATAGATATTTCCATGTATATGCAGAGAGCTTTGTAGATATTTCCATTTTCATGCAGATAGCGTTGTAGATATTTCCATGTTCAAACAGATAGCGGTGTAGATATTTCCATGTTCATACAGATATCGGTGTAGATATTTCCATGTTTATACAGATAACGGTGTAGATATCTCCATGTTAATACAGATGGCGGTGTAGATATTTATATGTTCATACAGATGGCGGTGCAGATATTTCCATGTTCATACAGATGGTGGTGTAGATATTTCCATGTTTATAGAGATAGCGGTGTAGTTATTTCCATGTGTAAAGAAATAGCTTTGTAGATATTTCCGTGTATATGCAGATAGCTGTGTAAATATTTCCATTTTCATACAGATAGCGGTGTAGATATTTCCATGTTCAAACAGTTAGCGGTGTGGATATTTCCATGTTCATACAGATAGCGGTGTAGGTATTTCCATGTTTATACAGATAGCGGTGAAAATGTATGCATGTTTGCACAGATAGTGGTGTAGATATTCCCATGTTCATACAGATAGCGGTGTAAATATTTCCGTGTTCATACAGATAGTGGTGTAGATATTTCCATGTTCATACAGATAGCGGTGTAGATATTTCCATGTTCATACAGATAGCGGTGTAGATATTTCCATGTTCATCCAGAAGGCTGTGTAGATATTTCCATGTTCATACAGATAGCGGTGCTGATATTTCCATGTTGATACAGGTAGCGGTGTAGATATTTCCATGTTCATACAGATAGCGGTGTAGATATTTCCATGTTCATACAGATAGCGGTGTAGATATTTCCATGTTCATACAGATAGCGGTGTAGCTATTTCCATGTTCATACAGATAGCGGTGTAGATATTTCCATGTTCATCCAGATGGGTGTGTATATAAATCCATGTTCATACAGATGGCGGTGAAGATATTTCCATGTTCATACAGATAGCGGTGTAGATATTTCCATGTTTATACAGATATCGGTGTAGATATTTCCATGTTTATACAGATAGCGGAGTAGATATCTCCATCTTAATACAGATGGCGGTGTAGATATTTATATGATCATACAGATGGCGGTGCAGATATTTCCATGTTCATACAGATAGCGGTGTAGATATTGCCATGTTTATAGAGATAGCGGTGTAGTTATTCCCATGTGTAAAGAGATAGCTCTATAGATATTTCCATGTATATGCAGATAGCTTTGTAGATATTTCCATTTTCATGCAGATAGCGGTGTAGATATTTCCATGTTCAAACAGATAGCGGTGTAGATATTTCCATGTTCATACAGATAGCTGTGTAGATATTTCCATGTTTATACAGATAGCGGTGTAGATATCTCCATCTTAATACAGATGGCTGTGTAGATATTTATATGTTGATACAGATGGCGGTGCAGATATTTCCATGTTCATACAGATGGTGGTGTAGATATTTCCATGTTTATAGAGATAGCGGTGTAGTTATTTCCATGTGTAAAGAAATAGCTTTGTAGATATTTCCGTGTATATGCAGATAGCTGTGTAGATATTTCCATTTTCATGCAGATAGCGGTGTAGATACTTCCATGTTCATACAGATAGCGGTGTAGATATTTCCATGTTTATACAGATAGCAGTGAAGATGTATGCATGTTTGCACAGATAGTGGTGTAGATATTTCCATGTTCATACAGATAGCGGTGTAGATATTTAAATGTTCATTCAGATAGTGGTGTAGATATTTCCATGTTCATACAGATAGCGGTGTAGATATTTCCATGTTCATACAGAGAGCGGTGTAGTTATTTCCATGTTCATCCAGAAGTCTGTGTAGATATATCCATGTTCATAAGGATGGCGCTGAAGATATTTCCATGTTCATACAGATAGCGGTGTAGATATTTCCATGTTCATACAGATAGCGGTGTAGATATTTCCATGTTCATACAGATAGCGGTGTAGATATTTCCACGTTCTTACTGATAGCGGTGTAGCTATTTCCATGTTCATACAGATAGCAGTGCAGATATTTCCATGTTCATACAGATGGCGGTGTAGATATTTCCATGTTAATAGAGATAGCCGTGTAGTTATTTCCATGTGTAAAGAAATAGCTTTGTAGATATTTCCATGTATATGCAGATTGGTGTGTAGATATTTCCATTTTCATGCAGATAGCGGAGTAGATATTTCCATGTTCAAATAGATAGCGGTGTAGATATTTCCATGTTCCTACAGATAGCGGTGTAGATATTTCCATGTTTATACAGATAGCGGTGAAGGTGTATGCATGTTTACACAGATAGTGGTGTAGATATTTCCATGTTCATACAGATAGCGGTGTAGATATTTTCATGTTCATCCAGATGTCTATGTAGATATATCCATGTTCATACAGATGGCGGTGAGGATATTTCCATGTTCATACAGATAGCGGTGTAGATATTTCCATGTTCATACAGATAGCGGTTAACATATTTCCATGTTCATACAGATAGCCGTGTAGCTATTTCCATGTTCATACATATAGCGGTGTAGATATTTCCATGTTCATCCAGATGGCTGTGTAGTTATATCCATGTTCATACAGATGGCGGTGAAGATATTTCCATGATCATACAGATAGCGGTGTAGATATTTCCATGTTCATACAGATAGCGGTGTAGATATTTCCATGTTCATACAGATAGCGGTGTAGCTATTTCAATGTTCATACAGATAGCGCTGTAGATATTTCCATGTTCATCCAGATGGCTGTGTAGATATTTCCATGTTCATACAGATAGCGGTGCTGATATTTCCATGTTTATACAGGTAGCAGTGTAGATATTTCCATGTTTATTCAGATAGCGGTGTAGATATTTCCATGTTTATACAGATAGCGGTGCAGATGTATGCATGTTTACACAGTTAGCGGTGTAGATATTTCCATGTTCATACAGATAGCGGTGTAGATATTTCCATGTTCATCCAGATGGCTGTGTAGACATATCCATGTTCAGAAAGATGGTGTTGAAGATATTTCCATGTTCATACAGGTAGCGGTGTAGATATTTCCATGTTCATACAGATAGCGGTGTAGATATTTCCATGTTTGTACAGATAGCGGTGTAGATATCTCCATCTTAATACAGATGGCGGTGTAGATATTTATATGTTCATACAGATGGCTGTGTAGATATATCCATGTTCCTACAGATGGCGGTGAAGATATTTCCATGTTCATACAGATGGCGGTGTAGATATTTCCATGTTCATACAGATAGCGGGGCTGATATTTCCATGTTTATACAGGTAGCAGTGTAGATATTTCCTTGTTTATACAGAAAGCGGCATAGATATTTCCATGTTTATACAGATAGCAGTGTAGATATTTCCAAGTTTATACAGATAGCGGTGTAGATATCTCCATCTTAATACAGATGGCGGTGTAGATATTTATATGTTCATACAGATGTCGGTGCAGATATTTCCATGTTCATACAGATGGCAGTGTAGATATTTCCATGTTTATAGAGATAGCAGTGTAGTTATTTCCATGTGTAAAGAGATAGCTTTGTAGATATTTCCATGTATATGCTGATAGCTGTGTAGATATTTCCATTTTCATGCAGAGAGCGGTGAAGATGTATACATGTTTACACAGATAGCGGTGTAGTTATTTCCATGTTCATACAGATAGCGGTCTAGATATTTCCATGTTTATACAGATAGCGGTGAAGATATATGCATGTTAACACAGATAGCGGTGTAGATATTTCCATGTTCATACAGATAGCGGTGTAGATATTTCCATGTTCATCCAGATGTCTGTGTAGATATATCCATGTTCATACAGATGGCGGTGAAGATATTTCCATGTTCATACAGATAGCGGTGTAGATATTTCCATGTTCATACAGATAGCGGTGTAGATATTTCCATGTTCATACAGATAGCGGTGTAGCTATTTCCATGTTCATACAGATAGCGGTGTAGATATTTACATGTTCATCCAGATGGTTGTTTAGATATGTCCATGTTCATACAGATGGCGGTGAAGATATTTCCATGTTCATACAGATAGAGGTGTAGATATTTCCATGTTTATACAGATATCGGTGTAGATATTTCCATGTTTATACAGATAGCGGTGTAGATCTCTCCATCTTAATACAGATGGCGGTGTAGATAATTATAAGATCATACAGATGGCGGTGCAGATATTTCCATGTTCATACAGATGGCGGTGTAGATATTTCCATGTTTATAGAGATAGCGGTGTAGTTATTTCCATGTGTAAAGAGATAGCTGTATAGGTATTTCCATGTATATGCAGATAGCATTGTAGATATTTCCATTTTCAGGCAGATAGCGGTGTAGATATTTCCATGTTCAAACAGATAGCGGTGTAGATATTTCCATGTTCATACAGATAGCAGTGTAGATATTTCCATGTTTAAACAGATAGTGGTGAAGATGTATACATGTTTACACAGATAGCGGTGTAGATATTTCCATGCTCATACAGATAGCCGTGTAGCTATTTCCATGTTCATACATATAGCGGTGTAGATATTTCCATGTTCATCCAGATGGCTGTGTAGTTATATCCATGTTCATACAGATGGCGGTGAAGATATTTCCATGATCATACAGATAGCGGTGTAGATATTTCCATGTTCATACAGATAGCGGTGTAGATATTTCCATGTTCATACAGATAGCGGTGTAGCTATTTCAATGTTCATACAGATAGTGGTGTAGATATTTCCATGTTCATCCAGATGGCTGTGTAGATATTTCCATGTTCATACAGAGAGCGGTGCTGATATTTCCATGTTTATACAGGTAGCAGTGTAGATATTTCCATGTTTATACAGGTAGCGGTGTAGATATTTCCATGTTTATACAGATAGCGGTGCAGATGTATGCATGTTTACACAGTTAGCGGTGTAGATATTTCCATGTTCATACAGATAGCGGTGTAGATATTTCCATGTTCATCCAGATGGCTGTGTAGACATATCCATGTTCAGAAAGATGGCGTTGAAGATATTTCCATGTTCATACAGGTAGCGGTGTAGATATTTCCATGTTCATACAGATAGCGGTGTAGATATTTCCATGTTTGTACAGATAGCGGTGTAGATATCTCCATCTTAATACAGATGGCGGTGTAGATATTTATATGTTCATACAGATGGCTGTGTAGATATATCCATGTTCCTACAGATGGCGGTGAAGATATTTCCATGTTCATACAGATGGCGGTGTAGATATTTCCATGTTCATACAGATAGCGGGGCTGATATTTCCATGTTTATACAGGTAGCAGTGTAGATATTTCCTTGTTTATACAGAAAGCGGCATAGATATTTCCATGTTTATACAGATAGCAGTGTAGATATTTCCAAGTTTATACAGATAGCGGTGTAGATATCTCCATCTTAATACAGATGGCGGTGTAGATATTTATATGTTCATACAGATGTCGGTGCAGATATTTCCATGTTCATACAGATGGCAGTGTAGATATTTCCATGTTTATAGAGATAGCAGTGTAGTTATTTCCATGGGTAAAGAGATAGCTTTGTAGATATTTCCATGTATATGCAGATAGCTGTGTAGATATTTCCATTTTCATGCAGAGAGCGGTGAAGATGTATACATGTTTACACAGATAGCGGTGTAGTTATTTCCAGGTTCATACAGATAGCGGTGTAGATATTTCCATGTTTATACAGATAGCGGTGAAGATATATGCATGTTAACACAGATAGCGGTGTAGATATTTCCATGTTCATACAGATAGCGGTGTAGATATTTCCATGTTCATCCAGATGGCTGTGTAGATATATCCATGTTCATACAGATGGCGGTGAAGATATTTCCATGTTCATACAGATAGCGGTGTAGATATTTCCATGTTCATACAGATAGCGGTGTAGATATTTCCATGTTCATACAGATAGCGGTGTAGCTATTTCCATGTTCATACAGATAGCGGTGTAGATATTTCCATGTTCATCCAGATGGTTGTTTAGATATGTCCATGTTCATACAGATGGCGGTGAAGATATTTCCATGTTCATACAGATAGCGGTGTAGATATTTCCATGTTTATACAGATATCGGTGTAGATATTTCCATGTTTATACAGATAGCGGTGTAGATCTCTCCATCTTAATACAGATGGCGGTGTAGATAATTATAAGATCATACAGATGGCGGTGCAGATATTTCCATGTTCATACAGATGGCGGTGTAGATATTTCCATGTTTATAGAGATAGCGGTGTAGTTATTTCCATGTGTAAAGAGATAGCTGTATAGGTATTTCCATGTATATGCAGATAGC
Source organism: Gorilla gorilla gorilla (assembly GCF_029281585.2). Lineage (NCBI taxonomy): Eukaryota > Metazoa > Chordata > Mammalia > Primates > Hominidae > Gorilla > Gorilla gorilla. The sequence goes on along the minus strand of NC_073235.2, from coordinate 10,281,338 downwards.
ATTGTAGATATTTCCATTTTCATGCAGATAGCGTTGTAGATATTTCCATGTTCAAACAGATAGCGGTGTAGATATTTCCATGTTCATACAGATAGCAGTGTGGATATTTCCATGTTTAAACAGATAGTGGTGAAGATGTATACATGTTTACACAGATAGCGGTGTAGATATTTCCATGCTCATACAGAGAGCGGTGTAGATATTTCCGTGTTCATACAGATGGCTGTGTAGATATATCCATGTTCATACAGATGGCGGTGAAGATATTTCCATGTTCATACAGATAGCGGTGTAGCTATTTCCATGTTCATTCAGATAGCGGTGTAGATATTTCCATGTACATTCAGACAGAGGGGCTGATATTTCCATGTTCATCCAGATGGCTGTGTAGATATATCTATGTTCATACAGATGGTGGTGAAGATATTTCCATGTTCATACAGATATCGGTGTAGATATTTCCATGTTCATACAGATAGCAGTGTAGGTATTTCCACGTTAATACAGATAGCGGTGCTGATATTTCCATGTTTATACAGGTAGCGGTGTAGATATTTCCATGTTTATACAAATAGCGGTGTAGATATTTCCATGTTTATACAGATAGCGGTGTAGATATTTCCATGTTTATACAGATAGTGGTGTAGATATTTCCAAGTTTATAGAGATAGCGGTGTAGTTATTTCCATGTGTAAAGAGATAGCTGTATAGGTATTTCCATGTATATGCAGATAGTTTGTAGATATTTCCATTTTCATGCAGATAGCGGTGTAGATATTTCCATGTTCAAACAGATAGCGGTGTAGATATTTCCATGTTCATACAGATAGCAGTGTAGATATTTCCATGTTTAAACAGATAGTGGTTAAGATGTATACATGTTTACACAGATAGCGGTGTAGATATTTCCATGCTCATACAGATAGCGGTGTAGATATTTCCGTGTTCATACAGATGGCTGTGTAGATATATCCATGTTCATACAGATGGCGGTGAAGATATTTCCATGTTCATACAGATAGCTGTGCAGATATTTCCATGTTCATACAGATGGTGGTGTAGATATTTCCCTGTTTATAGAGATAGCGGTGTAGTTATTTCCATGTGTAAAGATATAGATTTGTAGATATTTCCGTGTATATGCAGATAGCTGTGTAAATATTTCCATTTTTATGCAGATAGCGGTGTAGATATTTCCATGTTCAAACAGTTAGCGGTGTAGATATTTCCAGGTTCATACAGATAGCGGTGCAGATATTTCCATGTTGATACAGATAGCGGTGAAGTTGTATGCATGTTTGCACAGATAGTGGTGTAGATATTTCCATGTTCATACAGATAGCGGTGTAAATATTTCCATGTTCATACAGATAGTGGTGTAGATATTTCCATGTTCATACAGATAGCGGTATAGATATTTCCATGTTCATCCAGAAGGCTGTTTAGATATTTCCATGTTCATACAGATAGCGGTGCTGATATTTCCATGTTGATACAGGTAGCGGTGTAGATATTTCCATGTTCATACAGATAGCGGTGTAGATATTTCCATGTTCATACAGATAGCGGTGTAGATATTTCCATGTTCATACAGATAGCGGTGTAGCTATTTCCATGTTCATACAGATAGCGGTGTAGATATTTCCATGTTCATCCAGATGGGTGTGTAGATAAATCCATGTTCATACAGATGGCGGTGAAGATATTTCCATGTTCATACAGATAGCGGTGTAGATATTTCCATGTTCATACAGATAGCGGTGTAGCTATTTCCATGTTCATACAGATAGCGGTGTAGATATTTCCATGTTCATCCAGATGGGTGTGTATATAAATCCATGTTCATACAGATGGCGGTGAAGATATTTCCATGTTCATACAGATAGCGGTGTAGATATTTCCATGTTTATACAGATATCGGTGTAGATATTTCCATGTTTATGCAGATAGCAGAGTAGATATCTCCATCTTAAAACAGATGGCGGTGTAGATATTTATATGATCATACAGATGGCGGTGCAGATATTTCCATGTTCATACAGATGGCGGTGTAGATATTTCCATGTTTATAGAGATAGCGGTGATGTTATTTCCATGTGTAAAGAGATAGCTGTATAGGTATTTCCATGTATATGCAGATAGCATTGTAGATATTTCCATTTTCATGCAGATAGCGTTGTAGATATTTCCATGTTCAAACAGATAGCGGTGTAGATATTTCCATGTTCATACAGATAGCAGTGTGGATATTTCCATGTTTAAACAGATAGTGGTGAAGATGTATACATGTTTACACAGATAGCGGTGTAGATATTTCCATGCTCATACAGAGAGCGGTGTAGATATTTCCGTGTTCATACAGATGGCTGTGTAGATATATCCATGTTCATACAGATGGCGGTGAAGATATTTCCATGTTCATACAGATAGCGGTGTAGCTATTTCCATGTTCATTCAGATAGCGGTGTAGATATTTCCATGTACATTCAGACAGAGGGGCTGATATTTCCATGTTCATCCAGATGGCTGTGTAGATATATCTATGTTCATACAGATGGTGGTGAAGATATTTCCATGTTCATACAGATATCGGTGTAGATATTTCCATGTTCATACAGATAGCAGTGTAGGTATTTCCACGTTAATACAGATAGCGGTGCTGATATTTCCATGTTTATACAGGTAGCGGTGTAGATATTTCCATGTTTATACAAATAGCGGTGTAGATATTTCCATGTTTATACAGATAGCGGTGTAGATATTTCCATGTTTATACAGATAGTGGTGTAGATATTTCCAAGTTTATAGAGATAGCGGTGTAGTTATTTCCATGTGTAAAGAGATAGCTGTATAGGTATTTCCATGTATATGCAGATAGTTTGTAGATATTTCCATTTTCATGCAGATAGCGGTGTAGATATTTCCATGTTCAAACAGATAGCGGTGTAGATATTTCCATGTTCATACAGATAGCAGTGTAGATATTTCCATGTTTAAACAGATAGTGGTTAAGATGTATACATGTTTACACAGATAGCGGTGTAGATATTTCCATGCTCATACAGATAGCGGTGTAGATATTTCCGTGTTCATACAGATGGCTGTGTAGATATATCCATGTTCATACAGATGGCGGTGAAGATATTTCCATGTTCATACAGATAGCTGTGTAGATATTTCCATGTTCATACAGATAGCGGTGTAGATATTTCCATGCACATTCAGACAGCGGGGCTGATATTTCCATGTTCATCCAGATGGCTGTGTAGATATAACTATGTTCATACAGATGGTGGTGAAGATATTTCCATGTTCATACAGATATCGGTGTAGATATTTCCATGTTCATACAGATAGCAGTTTAGGTATTTCCATGTTAATACAGATAGCGGTGCTGATATTTCCATGTTTATACAGGTAGCGGTGTAGATATTTCCATGTTTATACAAATAGTGGTGTAGATATTTCCATGTTTATACAGATAGCGGTGTAGATATTTCCATGTTTATACAGATAGTGGTGTAGATATTTCCATGTTTATAGAGATAGCGGTGTAGTTATTTCCATGTGTAAAGAGATAGCTTTGTAGGTATTTCCATGTATATGCAGATAGCTGTGTAGATATTTCTATTTTCATGCAGATAGCGGTGTAGATATTTCCATGTTCATACAGAAAGCGGTGTAGATATTTCCATGTTCATACAGATAGCGGTGCTGATATTTCCATGTTTATACAGGTAGCGGTGTCGATATTTCCATGTTTATACAGATAGCGGTGTAGATATTTCCATGTTTATACAGATAGCGGTGTAGATATTTCCATGTTTATACAGATAGCGGTGTAGATATCTCCATCTTAATACAGATGGCGGTGTAGATATTTATATGTTCATACAGATGGCGGTGCAGATATTTCCATGTTCATACAGATGGTGGTGTAGATATTTCCCTGTTTATAGAGATAGCGGTGTAGTTATTTCCATGTGTAAAGATATAGATTTGTAGATATTTCCGTGTATATGCAGATAGCTGTGTAAATATTTCCATTTTTATGCAGATAGCGGTGTAGATATTTCCATGTTCAAACAGTTAGCGGTGTAGATATTTCCAGGTTCATACAGATAGCGGTGCAGATATTTCCATGTTGATACAGATAGCGGTGAAGTTGTATGCATGTTTGCACAGATAGTGGTGTAGATATTTCCATGTTCATACAGATAGCGGTGTAAATATTTCCATGTTCATACAGATAGTGGTGTAGATATTTCCATGTTCATACAGATAGCGGTATAGATATTTCCATGTTCATCCAGAAGGCTGTTTAGATATTTCCATGTTCATACAGATAGCGGTGCTGATATTTCCATGTTGATACAGGTAGCGGTGTAGATATTTCCATGTTCATACAGATAGCGGTGTAGATATTTCCATGTTCATACAGATAGCGGTGTAGATATTTCCATGTTCATACAGATAGCGGTGTAGCTATTTCCATGTTCATACAGATAGCGGTGTAGATATTTCCATGTTCATCCAGATGGGTGTGTAGATAAATCCATGTTCATACAGATGGCGGTGAAGATATTTCCATGTTCATACAGATAGCGGTGTAGATATTTCCATGTTCATACAGATAGCGGTGTAGCTATTTCCATGTTCATACAGATAGCGGTGTAGATATTTCCATGTTCATCCAGATGGGTGTGTATATAAATCCATGTTCATACAGATGGCGGTGAAGATATTTCCATGTTCATACAGATAGCGGTGTAGATATTTCCATGTTTATACAGATATCGGTGTAGATATTTCCATGTTTATGCAGATAGCAGAGTAGATATCTCCATCTTAAAACAGATGGCGGTGTAGATATTTATATGATCATACAGATGGCGGTGCAGATATTTCCATGTTCATACAGATGGCGGTGTAGATATTTCCATGTTTATAGAGATAGCGGTGATGTTATTTCCATGTGTAAAGAGATAGCTGTATAGATATTTCCATGTATATGCAGATAGCTTTGTAGATATTTCCATTTTCATGCAGATAGCGGTGTAGATATTTCCATGTTCAAACAGATAGCGGTGTAGATATTTCCATGTTCATACAGATAGCTGTGTAGATATTTCCATCTTTAAACAGATAGTGGTGAAGATGTATACATGTTTACACAGATAGCGGTGTAGGTATTTCCATGCTCATACAGATAGCGGTGTAGATATTTCCGTGTTCATCCAGATGGCTGTGTAGGTATATCCATGTTCATACAGATGGCGGTGAAGATATTTCCATGTTCATACAGATAGTTGTGTAGATATTTCCATGTTCATAGAGATAGCGGTGTAGATATTTCCATGTTTATACAGATAGTGGTGTATATATTTCCATGTTTACAGAGATAGCAGTGTAGTTATTTCCATGTGTAAAGAGATAGCTTTGTAGATATTTCCATGTATGTGCAGATAGCTGTGTAGATATTTCCATTTTCATGCAGATAGCGGTGTAGATATTTCCATGTTCAAACAGATAGCGGTGTAGATATTTCCATGTTCATACAGATAGCGGTGTGGATAATTCCATGTTTATACAGATAGCGGTGAAGATGTATGAATGTTTACCCAGATAGCGGTGTAGATAGTTCCATGTTCATACAGATAGCGGTGTAGATATTTCCATGTTCATCCAGACGGCTGTGTAGACATATCCATGTTCATACAGATGGCGGTGAAGATATTTCCATGTTCATACACATGACTGTGTAGATATATCCATGTTCATACAGATGACGGTGAAGGTTTTTCCATGTTCATACAGATGGCGGTGTAGATATTTCCATGTTCATACAGATAGTGGTGCTGATATTTCCATGTTTATACAGTTAGCAGTGTAGATATTTCCATGTTTATACACATAGCGGTGTAGATATTTCCATGTTCATACAGATAGCGGTGTAGATATCTCCATCTTAATACAGATGGCTGTGTAGATATTTATATGTTCATACAGATGGCGGTGCAGATATTTCCATGTTCATACAGATGGCGGTGAAGTTATTTCCATGTTCATACAGATGGCGGTGTAGTTACTTCCATGTTCATACTGATAGCGGTGCTGATATTTCCATGTTTGTACAGGAAGCGGTGTAGATATTTCCATGTTCATACAGATGGCTGTGTAGATATATCCATGTTCATACAGATGGCGGTGACGATATTTCCATGTTCATACAGACGGCGGTGTAGATATTTCCATGTCCATACTGATAGCGGTGCTGATATTTCCATGTTTATACAGGTGGCGGTGTAGATATTTCAATGTTTATACAGATAGCGGTGTAGATATTTCCATGTTCATCCAGATGGCTGTGTAGATATATCCATGTTCATACAGATAGCGGTGAAGACATTTCCATGTTCATACAGATAGCGGTGTAGATATTTCCATGTTCATACAGATAACCGTGTAGATATTGCCATGTTCATACCGATAGCGGTGCTGATACTTCCATGTTTATACTGGTAGCGGTGTAGATATTTCCATGTTTATACACATAGCGGTGTAGATATTTCCATGTTTATACAGATAGCGGTGTAGATATCTCCATCTTAATACAGATGGCGGTGTAGATATTTATATGTTCATACAGATGGCGGTGCAGATATTTCCATGTTCATACGGATGGCGTTGAAGATATTTCCATGTTCATAAAGATGGCGGTGTAGAAACTTCCATGTTCATACTGATACCGGTGCTGACATTTCCATGTTTATACTGGTAGCGGTGTAGATATTTCCAAGTTTATACAGATAGCAGTGTAGATATTTCCATGTTTATGCACATAGCGGTGTAGATATTTCCATGTTTATACAGATAGCGGTGTAGATATTTCCATGTTTATGCAGATAGTGGTGTAGATATCTCCATCTTAATACAGATGGCGGTGTAGATATTTAAATGTTCATACAGATGGCGGTGCAGATATTTCCATGTTCATACAGATGGCGGTGTAGATATTTCCATGTTCATTCAGATAGCGGTGTAGTTATTTCCATGTGTAAAGAGATAGCTGTGTAGATATTTCCATGTATAATCAGATAGCTGTGTAGATATTTCCGTTTTCTTGCAGATAGCAGTGTATATATTTCCCTGTTCAAACAGTTAGCGGTGCAGATATTTCCATGTTCATGAAGATAGCGGTGTAGATATTTCCATATTTATACAGAGAGCGGTGTAGATATTTCCATGTTCATACAGATAGCCGTGTAGATATTGCCATGTTCATACCAATAGCGGTGCTGATACTTCCATGTTTATACAGGTAGCGGTGTACATATTTCCGTGTTTATACAGATAGCAGTGTAGATATTTCCATGTTCATACAGATGGCTGTGTAGAAACTTCCATGTTCATACCGATAGCGGAGCTGATATTTCCATGTTTATACAGGTAGCGGTGTAGATATTTCCATGTTTATACAGATAGCGCTGTAGATATTTCCATGTTTATACACATAGCGGTGTAGATATTTCCATGTTTATACAGATAGCGGTGTAGATATTTCCATGTTTATGCAGATAGTTGTGTAGATATCTCCATCTTAATACAGATGGCGGTGTAGATATTTAAATGTTCATACAGATGGCTGTGTAGACATATCCATGTTCATACAGATGGCGGTGAAGATATTTCCATGTTCATACAGATGGCGGTGTAGATATTTCCATGTTCATACAGATAGCGGTGTAGATATTTCCATGTTCATACAGATGGCTGTGTAGATATATCCATGTTCCTACAGATGGCGGTGAAGATATTTCCATGTTCATACAGATGGCGGTGTAGATATTTCCATGTTCATACAGATAGCGGGGCTGATATTTCCATGTTTATACAGGTAGCAGTGTAGATATTTCCTTGTTTATACAGAAAGCGGCATAGATATTTCCATGTTTATACAGATATCAGTGTAGATATTTCCAAGTTTATACAGATAGCGGTGTAGATATCTCCATCTTAATACAGATGGCGGTGTAGATATTTGTATGTTCATACAGATGTCGGTGCAGATATTTCCATGTTCATACAGATGGCGGTGTAGATATTTCCATGTTTATAGAGATAGCAGTGTAGTTATTTCCATGTGTAAAGAGATAGCTTTGTAGATATTTCCATGTATATGCAGATAGCTGTGTAGATATTTCCATTTTCATGCAGATAGCGGTGAAGATGTATACATGTTTACACAGATAGCGGTGTAGATATTTCCATGTTCATACAGATAGCGGTGTAGATATTTCCATGTTCATACAGATGGCTGTGTAGATATATCTATGTTCTTACAGATGGTGGAGAAGATATTTCCATGTTCATACAGATAGCGGTGTAGTTATTTCCATGTGTAAAGAGATAGCTGTGTAGATATTCCCATGTATATGCAGATAGCTGTGTAGATATTTCCATTTTCAAGCAGATTGCGGTGTATATACTTCCCTGTTCAAACAGATAGCGGTGTAGATATTCCCATGTTCATACAGATAGTGGTGTAGATATTTCCATGTTCATACAGATAGTGGTGTAGCTATTTCCATGTTCATACAGATAGCGGTGTGGATATTTCCATGTTCATAGAGATAGCGGTGTAGATATTTCCATGTTTATACAGGTAGCGGTGTAGATATTTCCATGTTTATACAGATAGCGGTGAAGATGTATGCATGTTTACACAGATAGCGGTGTAGATATTTTCATGTTCATCCAGATGGCCGTGTAGATATTTCCATGTTCATACAGATAGCGGTGTAGATATTTCCATGTTCATCCAGATGGCTGTGTAGATATATCCATGTTCATACAGATGGCGGTGAAGATATTTCCATGTTCATACAGATGGCTGTTTAGATATATCCATGTTCATACAGATGGCGGTGACGATATTTCCATCTTCATACAGACGGCGGTGTAGATATTTCCATGTTCATACTGATAGCGGTGCTGATATTTCCATGTTCATACAGGTGGCGGTGTAGATATTTCAATGTTTATACAGATGGCGGTGAAGACATTTCCATGTTCATACAGATAGCGGTGTAGATATTTCCACGTTCATACAGATAACCGTGTAGATATTGCCATGTTCATACCGATAGCGGTGCTGATACTTCCATGTTTATACAGGCAGCGGTGTAGATATCTCCATGCTTATACAGATAGCGGTGTAGATATCTCCATCTTAATACAGATGGCGGTGTAGATATTTATATGTTCATACAGATGACGGTGCAGATATTTCCATGTTCATACGGATGGCGGTGAAGATATTTCCATGTTCATACAGATGGCGGTGTAGAAACTTCCATGTTCATACTGATAGCGGTGCTGACATTTCCATGTTTATACTGGTAGCGGTGTAGATATTTCCATGTTTATACAGATAGCAGTGTTGATATTTCCATGTTTATACACATAGCGGTGTAGATATTTCCATGTTTATACAGATAGCGGTGTAGATATTTCCATGTTTATGCAGATAGTGGTGTAGATATCTCCATCTTAATACAGATGGCGGTGTAGATATTTATATGTTCACACAGATGGCGGTGCAGATATTTCCATGTTCATACAGATGGCGGTGTAGATATTTCCATGTTCATACAGATAGCGGTGTAGTTATTTCCATGTGTAAAGAGATAGCTGTGTAGATATTTCCATGTATAAGCAGATAGCTGTGTAGATATTTCTGTTTTCATGCAGATAGCGGTGTATATATTTCCCTGTTCAGTTAGCGGTGTAGATATTTCCATGTTCATAAAGATAGCGGTGTATATATTTCCATGTTTATACAGATAGAGGTGTAGATATTACCATGTTCATACAGATAGCCGTGTAGATATTGCCATGTTCATACCGATAGCGGTGCTGATACTTCCATGTTTATACAGGTTGCGGTGTACATATTTCCGTGTTTATACAGATAGCGGTGTAGATATTTCCATGTTCATACAGATAGCGTTGTAGATATTTCCAAGTTTATACATATAGTGGTGTATATATTTCCATGTTTACAGAGGTAGTGGTGTAGTTATTTCCATGTGTAAAGAGATAGCTTTGTAGATATTTCCATGTATATGCAGATAGCTGTGTAGATATTTCCATTTTCATGCAGATAGAGGTGTAGATATTTCCATGTTGATACAGATAGTGGTGTAGATATTTCCATGTTCATACAGATAGCGGTGCTGATATTTCCATGTTTATACAGGTAGCGGTGTAGGTATTTCCATGTTTATACAGATAGCGGTGTAGATATTTACATGTTTATACAGATAGCGGTGTAGATATTTCCATGTTTATACAGATAGCGGTGTAGATATCTCCATCTTAATACAGATGGCGGTGCAGATATTTATATGTTCATACAGTTGGCGGTGCAGATATTTCCATGTTCATACGTATGGCGGTGAAGATATTTCCATGTTCATACAGATGGCGGTGTAGAAACTTCCATGTTCATACTGATAGCGGTGCGGATATTTCCATGTTTATACAGTTAGCGGTGTAGATATTTCCATGTTTATACAGATAGCGGTGTAGATATTTCCATGTTTATACACGTAGTGGTGTAGATATTTCCATGTTTATACAGATAGCGGTGTAGATATTTCCATGTTTATGCAGATAGTTGTGTAGATATCTCCATCTTAATACAGATGGCGGTGTAGATATTTAAATGTTCACACAGATGGCTGTGTAGACATGTCCATGTTCATACAGATGGCGGTGAAGATATTTCCATGTTCATACAGATAGCGGTGTAGATATTTCCATGTTCATACAGATAGCGGTGTAGATATTTCCATGTTCATACAGATGGCTGTGTAGATATATCCATGTTCCTACAGATGGCGGTGAAGATATTTCCATGTTCATACAGATGGCGGTGTAGATATTTCCATGTTCATACAGATAGCGGGGCTGATATTTCCATGTTTATACAGGTAGCAGTGTAGATATTTCCTTGTTTATACAGAAAGCGGCATAGATATTTCCATGTTTATACAGGTAGCATTGTAGATATTTCCAAGTTTATACAGATAGCGGTGTAGATATCTCCATCTTAATAGAGATGGCGGTGTAGATATTTATATGTTCATACAGATGTCGGTGCAGATATTTCCATGTTCATACAGATGGCGGTGTAGATATTTCCATGTTTATAGAGATAGCAGTGTAGTTATTTCCATGTGTAAAGAGATAGCTTTGTAGATATTTCCATATATATGCAGATAGCTGTGTAGATATTTCCATTTTTTTGCAGATAGCGGTGAAGATGTATACATGTTTACACAGATAGCGGTGTAGATATTTCCATGTTCATACAGATAGCGGTGTAGATATTTCCATGTTCATACAGATGGCTGTGTAGATATATCTATGTTCTTACAGATGGCGGAGAAGATATTTCCATGTTCATACAGATAGCGGTGTAGATATTTCCATGTTCATAGAGATAGCGGTGTATATATTTCCATGTTCATACAGATAGCGGTGTAGATATTTCCATGTTCATACAGATAGCGGTGTAGATATTTCCATGTTCATCCAGATGGCTGTGTAGATATATCCATGTTCATACAGATGGCGGTGAAGATATTTCCATGTTCATACAGGTAGCGGTGCAGATATTTCCATGTTCATACAGATAGCCGTGTAGATATTGCCATGTTTATACCGATAGCGGTGCTGATACTTCCATGTTTATACAGGTAGTGGTGTACATATTTCCATGTTTATACAGATAGCGGTGTAGATATTTCCATGTTCATACAGATAGCGGTGTAGATAATTCCATGTTCATACAGATAACCGTGTAGATATTGCCATGTTCATACCGATAGCCGTGCTGATACTTCCATGTTTATACAGGTAGCGGTGTAGATATTTCCATGTTTATACAGATAGCGGTGTAGATATCTCCATCTTAATACAGATGGCGGTGTAGATATTTATATGTTCATACAGATGGCGGGGCAGATATTTCCATGTTCATACGGATGGCGGTGAAGATATTTCCATGTTCATACAGATGGCGGTGTAGAAACTTCCATGTTCATACTGATAGCGGTGCTGATATTTCCATGTTTATACAGGTAGCGGTGTAGATATTTCCATGTTTATACAGATAGCGGTGTAGATATTTCCATGTTTATACACATAGCGGTGTAGATATTTCCATGTTTATAGAGATAGCAGTGTAGATATTTCCATGTTTATGCAGATAGTTGTGTAGATATCTCCATCTTAATACAGATGGCGGTGTAGATATTTAAATGTTCATACAGATGGCTGTGTAGACATATCCATGTTCATACAGATGGCGGTGAAGATATTTCCATGTTCATACAGATAGCGGTGTAGATATTTCCATGTTCATACAGATAGCGGTGTAGATATTTCCATGTTCATACAGATAGCGGTGTAGATATTTCCATGTTTATACAGATAGCGGTGTAGATATCTCCTTCTTAATACAGATGGCGGTGTAGATATTTCCATGTTCATACAGATGGCGGTGTAGATATTTCCATGTTTATAGAGATAGCGGTGTAGTTATTTCCATGTGCAAAGAGATAGCTGTGTAGATATTTCCATTTATATGCAGATAGTTGTGTAGATATTTCAATTTTCATGCAGATAGCGGTGTAGATATTTCCGTGTTCAAACAGATAGCGGTGTAGATATTTCCATGTTCATACAGATAGCGGTGTAGATATTTCCATGTTCATCCAGACGGCTGTGTAGACATATCCATGTTCATACAGATGGCGGTGAAGATATTTCCATGTTCATACAGATGGCTGTGTAGATATATCCATGTTCATACAGATGGCGGTGACGATATTTCCATGTTCATACAGACGGTGGTGTAGATATTTCCATGTTCATACAGATAGCGGTGCTGATATTTCCATGTTTATACAGGTAGCGGTGTAGATATTTCCATGTTTATACAGATAGCGGTGTAGATATTTCCATGTTTATACAGATAGCGGTGTAGATATTTCCATGTTTATACAGATAGCGGTGAAGATGTATGCATGTTTACACAGATTGCAGTGTAGATATTTCCATGTTCATCCAGACGGCTGTGTAGACATATCCATGTTCATACAGATGGTGGTGAAGATATTTCCATGTTCATACAGATGGCTGTGTAGATATATCCATGTTCATACAGATGGCGGTGACGATATTTCCATGTTCATACAGACGGTGGTGTAGATATTTCCATGTTCATACAGATAGCGGTGCTGATATTTCCATGTTTATACAGGTAGCGGTGTAGATATTTCCATGTTTATACAGATAGCGGTGTAGATATTTCCATGTTTATACAGATAGCGGTGTAGATATTTCCATGTTTATACAGATAGCGGTGTAGATATCTCCGTCTTAATACAGATGGCGGTGCAGATATTTATATGTTCATACAGTTGGCGGTGCAGATATTTCCAAGTTCATACGTATGGCGGTGAAGATATTTCCATGTTCATACAGATGGCGGTGTAGAAACTTCCATGTTCATAATGATAGCGGTGCTGATATTTCCATGTTTATACAGGTAGCGGTGTAGATATTTCCATGTTTATACAGATAGCGGTGTAGATATTTCCATGTTTATACACATAGCGGTGTAGATATTTCCATGTTTATACAGATAGCGGTGTAGATATTTCCATGTTTATGCAGATAGTTGTGTAGATATCTCCATCTTAATACAGATGGCGGTGTAGATATTTAAATGTTCATACAGATGGCTGTGTAGACATATCCATGTTCATACAGATGGCGGTGAAGATATTTCCATGTTCATACAGATAACGGTGTAGATATTTCCATGTTCATACAGATAGCGGTGTAGATATTTCCATGTTCATACAGATGGCTGTGTAGATATATCCATGTTCCTACAGATGGCGGTGAAGATATTTCCATGTTCATACAGATGGCGGTGTAGATATTTCCATGTTCATACAGATAGCGGGGCAGATATTTCCATGTTTATACAGGTAGCAGTGTAGATAATTCCTTGTTTATAGAGAAAGCGGCATAGATATTTCCATGTTTATACAGGTAGCAGTGTAGATATTTCCAAGTTTATAAAGATAGCGGTGTAGATATCTCCATCTTTATACAGATGGCGGTGTAGATATTTATATGTTCATACAGATGTCGGTGCAGATATTTCCATGTTCATACAGATGGCGGTGTAGATATTTCCATGTTTATAGAGATAGCAGTGTAGTTATTTCCATGTGTAAAGAGATAGCTTTGTAGATACTTCCATATATATGCAGATAGCTGTGTAGATATTTCCATTTTTATGCAGATAGCGGTGAAGATGTATACATGTTTACACAGATAGCGGTGTAGATATTTCCATGTTCATACAGATAGCGGTGTAGATATTTCCATGTTCATACAGATGGCTGTGTAGATATATCTATGTTCTTACAGATGGCGGAGAAGATATTTCCATGTTCATACAGATAGCGGTGTAGATATTTCCATGTTCATATAGATAGCGGTGTATATATTTCCATGTTCATACAGATAGCGGTGTAGATATTTCCATGTTCATACAGATAGCGGTGTAGATATTTCCATGTTCATCCAGATGGCTGTGTAGATATATCCATGTTCATACAGATGGCGGTGAAGATATTTCCATGTTCATACAGGTAGCGGTGCAGATATTTCCATGTTCATACAGATAGCCGTGTAGATATTGCCATGTTTATACCGATAGCGGAGCTGATACTTCCATGTTTATACAGGTAGCGGTGTACATATTTCCATGTTTATACAGATAGCGGTTTAGATATTTCCATGTTCATACAGATAGCGGTGTAGATAATTCCATGTTCATACAGATAACCGTGTAGATATTGCCATGTTCATACCGATAGCGGTGCTGATACTTCCATGTTTATACAGGTAGCGGTGTAGATATTTCCATGTTTATACAGATAGCGGTGTAGATATCTCCATCTTAATACAGATGGCGGTGTAGATATTTATATGTTCATACAGATGGCGGTGCAGATATTTCCATGTTCATACGGATGGCGGTGAAGATATTTCCATGTTCATATAGATGGCGGTGTAGAAACTTCCATGTTCATACTGATAGCGGTGCTGATATTTCCATGTTTATACAGGTAGCGGTGTAGATATTTCCATGTTTATACAGATAGCGGTGTAGATATTTCCATGTTTATACACATAGCGGTGTAGATATTTCCATGTTTATACAGATAGCGGTGTAGATATTTCCATGTTTATGCAGATAGTTGTGTAGATATCTCCATCTTAATACAGATGGCGGTGTAGATATTTAAATGTTCATACAGATGGCTGTGTAGACATATCCATGTTCATACAGATGGCGGTGAAGATATTTCCATGTTCATACAGATAGCGGTGTAGATATTTCCATGTTCATACAGATAGCGGTGTAGATATTTCCATGTTCATACAGATGGCTGTGTAGATATATCCATGTTCCTACAGATGGCGGTGAAGATATTTCCATGTTCATAC
The DNA here is from genome assembly GCF_029281585.2 of Gorilla gorilla gorilla. Classification (NCBI taxonomy): domain Eukaryota; kingdom Metazoa; phylum Chordata; class Mammalia; order Primates; family Hominidae; genus Gorilla; species Gorilla gorilla. Next base: position 10,265,735 of record NC_073235.2, on the reverse strand, counting down.
AGATGGCGGTGTAGATATTTCCATGTTCATACAGATAGCGGGGCTGATATTTCCATGTTTATACAGGTAGCAGTGTAGATATTTCCTTGTTTATACAGAAAGCGGCATAGATATTTCCATGTTTATACAGATAGCAGTGTAGATATTTCCAAGTTTATACTGATAGCGGTGTAGATATCTCCATCTTAATACAGATGGCGGTGTAGATATTTATATGTTCATACAGATGTCGGTGCAGATATTTCCATGTTCATACAGATGGCGGTGTAGATATTTCCATGTTTATAGAGATAGCAGTGTAGTTATTTCCATGTGTAAAGAGATAGCTTTGTAGATATTTCCATATATATGCAGATAGCTGTGTAGATATTTCCATTTTTATGCAGATAGCGGTGAAGATGTATACATGTTTACACAGATAGCGGTGTAGATATTTCCATGTTCATACAGATAGCGGTGTAGATATTTCCATGTTCATACTGATGGCTGTGTAGATATATCTATGTTCTTACAGATGGCGGAGAAGATATTTCCATGTTCATACAGATAGCGGTGTAGATATTTCCATGTTCATACAGATAGCGGTGTAGATATTTCCATGTTCATACAGATAGTGGTGTTGATATTTCCATGTTCATACAGATAGCGGTGTAGATATTTCCATGTTCATCCAGATGGCTGTGTAGATATATCCATGTTCATACAGATGGCGGTGAAGATATTTCCATGTTCATACAGGTAGCGGTGCAGATATTTCCATGTTCATACAGATAGCCGTGTAGATATTGCCATGTTTATACCGATACCGGTGCTGATACTTCCATGTTTATACAGGTAGCGGTGTACATATTTCCATGTTTATACAGATAGCGGTGTAGATATTTCCATGTTCATACAGATAGCGGTGTAGATAATTCCATGTTCATACAGATAACCGTGTAGATATTGCCATGTTCATACCGATAGCGGTGCTGATACTTCCATGTTTATACAGGTAGCGGTGCAGATATTTCCATGTTTATACAGATAGCGGTGTAGATATCTCCATCTTAATACAGATGGCGGTGTAGATATTTATATGTTCATACAGATGGCGGTGCAGATATTTCCATGTTCATACGGATGGCGGTGAAGATATTTCCATGTTCATACAGATGGCGGTGTAGAAACTTCCATGTTCATACTGATAGCGGTGGTGACATTTCCATGTTTATACTGGTAGCGGTGTAGATATTTCCATGTTTATACAGATAGCAGTGTAGATATTTCCATGTTTATACACATAGCGGTGTAGATATTTCCATGTTCATAAAGATAGCGGTGAAGATATTTCCATTTTTATACAGATAGCAGTGTAGATATTACCATGTTAATACAGATAGCCGTGTAGATATTGCCATGTTCATACCGATAGCGGTGCTGATACTTCCATGTTTATACAGGTTGCGGTGTACATATTTCCGTGTTTATACAGATAGCAGTGTAGATATTTCCATGTTCATACAGATAGCGGTGTAGATATTTCCATGTTTATACAGATAGCGGTGTAGATATCTCCTTCTTAATACAGATGGCGGTGTAGATATTTCCATGTTCATACAGATGGCGGTGTAGATATTTCCATGTTTATAGAGATAGCGGTGTAGTTATTTCCATGTGCAAAGAGATAGCTGTGTAGATATTTCCATTTATATGCAGATAGTTGTGTAGATATTTCAATTTTCATGCAGATAGCGGTGTAGATATTTCCACGTTCAAACAGATAGCGGTGTAGATATTTCCATGTTAATACAGATAGCGGTGTAGATATTTCCATGTTTATACAGATAACGGTGAAGATGTATGCATGTTTACACAGATAGCGGTGTAGATATTTCCATGTTCATCCAGATGGCTGTGTAGACATATCCATGTTCATACAGATGGTGGTGAAGATATTTCCATGTTCATACAGATGGCTGTGTAGATATATCCATGTTCATACAGATGGCGGTGACGATATTTCCATGTTCATACAGACGGTGGTGTAGATATTTCCATGTTCATACAGAGAGCGGTGCTGATATTTCCATGTTTATACAGGTAGCGGTGTAGATATTTCCATGTTTATACAGATAGCGGTGTAGATATTTCCATGTTTATACAGATAGCGGTGTAGATATTTCCATGTTTATACAGATAGCGGTGTAGATATCTCCATCTTAATACAGATGGCGGTGTAGATATCTATATGTTCATACAGTTGGCGGTGCAGATATTTCCATGTTCATACGTATGGCGGTGAAGATATTTCCATGTTCATACAGATGGCGGTGTAGAAACTTCCATGTTCATACTGATAGCGGTGCTGATATTTCCATGTTTATAGAGGTTGCGGTGTAGATATTTCCATGTTTATACAGATAGCGGTGTAGATATTTCCATGTTTATACACATAGCGGTGTAGATATTTCCATGTTTATACAGATAGCGGTGTAGATATTTCCATGTTTATGCAGATAGTTGTGTAGATATCTCCATCTTAATACAGATGGCGGTGTAGATATTTAAATGTTCATACAGATGGCTGTGTAGACATATCCATGTTCATACAGATGGCGGTGAAGATATTTCCATGTTCATACAGATAACGGTGTAGATATTTCCATGTTCATACAGATAGCGGTGTAGATATTTCCATGTTCATACAGATGGCTGTGTAGATATATCCATGTTCCTACAGATTTCGGTGAAGATATTTCCATGTTCATACAGATGGCGGTGTAGATATTTCCATGTTCATACAGATAGCGGGGCAGATATTTCCATGTTTATACAGGTAGCAGTGTAGATAATTCCTTGTTTATAGAGAAAGCGGCATAGATATTTCCATGTTTATACAGGTAGCAGTGTAGATATTTCCAAGTTTATAAAGATAGCGGTGTAGATATCTCCATCTTTATACAGATGGCGGTGTAGATATTTATATGTTCATACAGATGTCGGTGCAGATATTTCCATGTTCATACAGATGGCGGTGTAGATATTTCCATGTTTATAGAGATAGCAGTGTAGTTATTTCCATGTGTAAAGAGATAGCTTTGTAGATACTTCCATATATATGCAGATAGCTGTGTAGATATTTCCATTTTTATGCAGATAGCGGTGAAGATGTATACATGTTTACACAGATAGCGGTGTAGATATTTCCATGTTCATACAGATAGCGGTGTAGATATTTCCATGTTCATACAGATGGCTGTGTAGATATATCTATGTTCTTACAGATGGCGGAGAAGATATTTCCATGTTCATACAGATAGCGGTGTAGATATTTCCATGTTCATATAGATAGCGGTGTATATATTTCCATGTTCATACAGATAGCGGTGTAGATATTTCCATGTTCATACAGATAGCGGTGTAGATATTTCCATGTTCATCCAGATGGCTGTGTAGATATATCCATGTTCATACAGATGGCGGTGAAGATATTTCCATGTTCATACAGGTAGCGGTGCAGATATTTCCATGTTCATACAGATAGCCGTGTAGATATTGCCATGTTTATACCGATAGCGGAGCTGATACTTCCATGTTTATACAGGTAGCGGTGTACATATTTCCATGTTTATACAGATAGCGGTTTAGATATTTCCATGTTCATACAGATAGCGGTGTAGATAATTCCATGTTCATACAGATAACCGTGTAGATATTGCCATGTTCATACCGATAGCGGTGCTGATACTTCCATGTTTATACAGGTAGCGGTGTAGATATTTCCATGTTTATACAGATAGCGGTGTAGATATCTCCATCTTAATACAGATGGCGGTGTAGATATTTATATGTTCATACAGATGGCGGTGCAGATATTTCCATGTTCATACGGATGGCGGTGAAGATATTTCCATGTTCATATAGATGGCGGTGTAGAAACTTCCATGTTCATACTGATAGCGGTGCTGATATTTCCATGTTTATACAGGTAGCGGTGTAGATATTTCCATGTTTATACAGATAGCGGTGTAGATATTTCCATGTTTATACACATAGCGGTGTAGATATTTCCATGTTTATACAGATAGCGGTGTAGATATTTCCATGTTTATGCAGATAGTTGTGTAGATATCTCCATCTTAATACAGATGGCGGTGTAGATATTTAAATGTTCATACAGATGGCTGTGTAGACATATCCATGTTCATACAGATGGCGGTGAAGATATTTCCATGTTCATACAGATAGCGGTGTAGATATTTCCATGTTCATACAGATAGCGGTGTAGATATTTCCATGTTCATACAGATGGCTGTGTAGATATATCCATGTTCCTACAGATGGCGGTGAAGATATTTCCATGTTCATACAGATGGCGGTGTAGATATTTCCATGTTCATACAGATAGCGGGGCTGATATTTCCATGTTTATACAGGTAGCAGTGTAGATATTTCCTTGTTTATACAGAAAGCGGCATAGATATTTCCATGTTTATACAGATAGCAGTGTAGATATTTCCAAGTTTATACTGATAGCGGTGTAGATATCTCCATCTTAATACAGATGGCGGTGTAGATATTTATATGTTCATACAGATGTCGGTGCAGATATTTCCATGTTCATACAGATGGCGGTGTAGATATTTCCATGTTTATAGAGATAGCAGTGTAGTTATTTCCATGTGTAAAGAGATAGCTTTGTAGATATTTCCATATATATGCAGATAGCTGTGTAGATATTTCCATTTTTATGCAGATAGCGGTGAAGATGTATACATGTTTACACAGATAGCGGTGTAGATATTTCCATGTTCATACAGATAGCGGTGTAGATATTTCCATGTTCATACTGATGGCTGTGTAGATATATCTATGTTCTTACAGATGGCGGAGAAGATATTTCCATGTTCATACAGATAGCGGTGTAGATATTTCCATGTTCATACAGATAGCGGTGTAGATATTTCCATGTTCATACAGATAGTGGTGTTGATATTTCCATGTTCATACAGATAGCGGTGTAGATATTTCCATGTTCATCCAGATGGCTGTGTAGATATATCCATGTTCATACAGATGGCGGTGAAGATATTTCCATGTTCATACAGGTAGCGGTGCAGATATTTCCATGTTCATACAGATAGCCGTGTAGATATTGCCATGTTTATACCGATACCGGTGCTGATACTTCCATGTTTATACAGGTAGCGGTGTACATATTTCCATGTTTATACAGATAGCGGTGTAGATATTTCCATGTTCATACAGATAGCGGTGTAGATAATTCCATGTTCATACAGATAACCGTGTAGATATTGCCATGTTCATACCGATAGCGGTGCTGATACTTCCATGTTTATACAGGTAGCGGTGCAGATATTTCCATGTTTATACAGATAGCGGTGTAGATATCTCCATCTTAATACAGATGGCGGTGTAGATATTTATATGTTCATACAGATGGCGGTGCAGATATTTCCATGTTCATACGGATGGCGGTGAAGATATTTCCATGTTCATACAGATGGCGGTGTAGAAACTTCCATGTTCATACTGATAGCGGTGGTGACATTTCCATGTTTATACTGGTAGCGGTGTAGATATTTCCATGTTTATACAGATAGCAGTGTAGATATTTCCATGTTTATACACATAGCGGTGTAGATATTTCCATGTTCATAAAGATAGCGGTGAAGATATTTCCATGTTTATACAGATAGCAGTGTAGATATTACCATGTTAATACAGATAGCCGTGTAGATATTGCCATGTTCATACCGATAGCGGTGCTGATACTTCCATGTTTATACAGGTTGCGGTGTACATATTTCCGTGTTTATACAGATAGCAGTGTAGATATTTCCATGTTCATACAGATAGCGGTGTAGATATTTCCATGTTTATACAGATAGCGGTGTAGATATCTCCTTCTTAATACAGATGGCGGTGTAGATATTTCCATGTTCATACAGATGGCGGTGTAGATATTTCCATGTTTATAGAGATAGCGGTGTAGTTATTTCCATGTGCAAAGAGATAGCTGTGTAGATATTTCCATTTATATGCAGATAGTTGTGTAGATATTTCAATTTTCATGCAGATAGCGGTGTAGATATTTCCACGTTCAAACAGATAGCGGTGTAGATATTTCCATGTTAATACAGATAGCGGTGTAGATATTTCCATGTTTATACAGATAACGGTGAAGATGTATGCATGTTTACACAGATAGCGGTGTAGATATTTCCATGTTCATCCAGATGGCTGTGTAGACATATCCATGTTCATACAGATGGTGGTGAAGATATTTCCATGTTCATACAGATGGCTGTGTAGATATATCCATGTTCATACAGATGGCGGTGACGATATTTCCATGTTCATACAGACGGTTGTGTAGATATTTCCATGTTCATACAGAGAGCGGTGCTGATATTTCCATGTTTATACAGGTAGCGGTGTAGATATTTCCATGTTTATACAGATAGCGGTGTAGATATTTCCATGTTTATACAGATAGCGGTGTAGATATTTCCATGTTTATACAGATAGCGGTGTAGATATCTCCATCTTAATACAGATGGCGGTGTAGATATCTATATGTTCATACAGTTGGCGGTGCAGATATTTCCATGTTCATACGTATGGCGGTGAAGATATTTCCATGTTCATACAGATGGCGGTGTAGAAACTTCCATGTTCATACTGATAGCGGTGCTGATATTTCCATGTTTATAGAGGTTGCGGTGTAGATATTTCCATGTTTATACAGATAGCGGTGTAGATATTTCCATGTTTATACACATAGCGGTGTAGATATTTCCATGTTTATACAGATAGCGGTGTAGATATTTCCATGTTTATGCAGATAGTTGTGTAGATATCTCCATCTTAATACAGATGGCGGTGTAGATATTTAAATGTTCATACAGATGGCTGTGTAGACATATCCATGTTCATACAGATGGCGGTGAAGATATTTCCATGTTCATACAGATAGCGGTGTAGATATTTCCATGTTCATACAGATAGCGGTGTAGATATTTCCATGTTCATACTGATGGCTGTGTAGATATATCCTTGTTCCTACAGATGGCGGTGAAGATATTTCCATGTTCATACAGATGGCGGTGTAGATATTTCCATGTTCATACAGATAGCGGGGCTGAAATTTCCATGTTTATACTGGTAGCAGTGTAGATATTTCCTTGTTTATACAGAAAGTGGCATAGATATTTCCATGTTTATACAGATAGCAGTGTAGATATTTCCAAGTTTATACAGATAGCGGTGTAGATATCTCCATCTTAATACAGATGTCGGTGTAGATATTTATATGTTCATACAGATGTCGGTGCAGATATTTCCATGTTCATACAGATGGCGGTGTAGATATTTCCATGTTTATAGAGATAGCAGTGTAGTTATTTCCATGTGTAAAGAGATAGCTTTGTAGATATTTCCATATATATGCAGATAGCTGTGTAGATATTTCCATTTTTATGCAGATAACGGTGAAGATGTATATATGTTTACACAGATAGCGGTGTAGATATTTCCATGTTCATACAGAGAGCGGTGTAGATATTTCCATGTTCATACAGATGGCTGTGTAGATATATCTATGTTCTTACAGATGGCGGAGAAGATATTTCCATGTTCATACAGATAGCGGTGTAGATATTTCCATGTTCATACAGATAGCGGTGTAGATATTTCCATGTTCACACAGATAGCGGTGTAGATATTTCCATGTTCATACAGATAGCGGTGTAGATATTTCCATGTTCATCCAGATGGCTGTGTAGATATATCCATGTTCATACAGATGGCGGTGAAGATATTTCCATGTTCATACAGGTAGCGGTGCAGATATTTCCATGTTCATACAGATAGCCGTGTAGATATTGCCATGTTTATACCGATAGCGGTGCTGATACTTCCATGTTTATACAGGTAGCGGTGTACATATTTCCATGTTTATACAGATAGCGGTTTAGATATTTCCATGTTCATACAGATAGCGGTGTAGATATTTCCATGTTCACACAGATAGCGGTGTAGATATTTCCATGTTCATACAGATAGCGGTGTAGATATTTCCATGTTCATCCAGATGGCTGTGTAGATATATCCATGTTCATACAGATGGCGGTGAAGATATTTCCATGTTCATACAGGTAGCGGTGCAGATAATTCCATGTTCATACAGATAACCGTGTAGATATTGCCATGTTCATACCGATAGCGGTGCTGATACTTCCATGTTTATACAGGTAGCGGTGTAGATATTTCCATGTTTATACAGATAGCGGTGTAGATATCTCCATCTTAATACAGATGGCGGTGTAGATATTTATATGTTCATACAGATGGCGGTGCAGATATTTCCATGTTCATACGGATGGCGGTGAAGATATTTCCATGTTCATACAGATGGCGGTGTAGAAACTTCCATGTTCATACTGATAGCGGTGCTGACATTTCCATGTTTATACTGGTAGCGGTGTAGATATTTCCATGTTTATACAGATAGCAGTGTAGATATTTCCATGTTTATACACATAGCGGTGTAGATATTTCCATGTTTATACACATAGCGGTGTAGATATTTCCATGTTTATGCAGATAGTGGTGTAGATATCTCCATCTTAATACAGATCGCGGTGTAGATATTTAAATGTTCATACAGATGGTGGTGCAGATATTTCCATGTTCATACAGATGGCGGTGTAGATATTTCCATGTTCATACAGATAGCGGTGTAGTTATTTCCATGTGTAAAGAGATAGCTGTGTAGATATTTCCATGTATAAGCAGATAGCTGTGTAGATATTTCCGTTTTCATGCAGATAGCGGTGTATATATTTCCCTGTTCAAACAGTTAGCGGTGTAGATATTTCCATGTTCATAAAGATAGCGGTGTAGATATTTCCATGTTTATACAGATAGCGGTGTAGATATTACCATGTTCATACAGATAGCCGTGTAGATATTGTCATGTTCATACCGATAGCGGTGCTGATACTTCCATGTTTATACAGGTTGCGGTGTACATATTTCCGTCTTTATACAGATAGCGGTGTAGATATTTCCATGTTCATACAGATAGCGGTGTAGATATTTCCATGTTTATACAGATAGCGGTGTAGATATCTCCTTCTTAATACAGATGGCGGTGTAGATATTTCCATGTTTATAGAGATAGCGGTGTAGTTATTTCCATGTGCAAAGAAGAGATAGCTGTGTAGATATTTCCATTTATATGCAGATAGTTGTGTAGATATTTCAATTTTCATGCAGATAGCGGTGTAGATATTTCCATGTTCAAACAGATAGCGGTGTAGATATTTCCATGTTCATACAGATAGCGGTGTAGATATTTCCATGTTTATACAGATAGCGGTGAAGTCGTATGCATGTTTACACAGATAGCGGTGTAGATATTTCCATGTTCATCCAGACGGCTGTGTAGACATATCCATGTTCATACAGATGGTGGTGAAGATATTTCCATGTTCATACAGATGGCTGTGTAGATATATCCATGTTCATACAGATGGCGGTCACGATATTTCCATGTTCATACAGACGATGGTGTAGATATTTCCATGTTCATACAGATAGCGGTGCTGATATTTCCATGTTTATACAGGTAGCGGTGTAGATATTTCCATGTTTATACAGATAGCGGTGTAGATATTTCCATGTTTATACAGATAGCGGTGTAGATATTTCCATGTTTATACAGATAACGGTGTAGATATCTCCATCTTAATACAGATGACGGTGTAGATATTTATATGTTCATACAGTTGGCAGTGCAGATATTTCCAGGTTCATACGTATGGCGGTGAAGATATTTCCATGTTCATACAGATGGCGGTGTAGAAACTTCCATGTTCATACTGATAGCGGTGCTGATATTTCCATGTTTATACAGGTAGCGGTGTAGATATTTCCATGTTTATACAGATAGCGGTGTAGATATTTCCATGTTTATACACATAGCGGTGTAGATATTTCCATGTTTATACAGATAGCGGTGTAGATATTTCCATGTTTATGCAGATAGTTGTGTAGATATCTCCATCTTAATACAGATGGCGGTGTAGATATTTAAATGTTCATACAGATGGCTGTGTAGACATATCCATGTTAATACAGATGGCGGTGAAGATATTACCATGTTCATACAGATAGCGGTGTAGATATTTCCATGTTCATACAGATAGTGGTGTAGATATTTCCATGTTCATACAGATAGCGGTGTAGCTATTTCTATGTTCATACAGATAGCGGTGTAGATATTTCCATGTTTATACAGATAGCGGTGAAGATATATGCATGTTTACACAGATAGCGGTGTAGATAATTCCATGTTCATACAGATAGCGGTGTAGATATTTCCATGTTCATCCAGACGGCTGTGTAGACATATCCATGTTCATACAGATGGCGGTGAAGGTATTTCCATGTTCATACAGATGGCTGTGTAGATATATCCATGTTCATACAGATGGCGGTGACGATATTTCAATGTTCATACAGATGGCGGTGTAGATATTTCCATGTTCATACAGATAGCGGTGCTGATATTTCCATGTTTATACAGGTATCGGTGTACATATTTCCATGTTTATACAGATAGCGGCGTAGATATTTCCATGTTTATACAGATAGCGGTGTAGATATTTCCATGTTTATACAAATAGCGGTGTAGATATCTCCATGTTTATGCAGATAGTTGAGTAGATATCTCCATCTTAATACAGATGGCGGTGTAGATATTTAAATGTTCATTCAGATGGCTGTGTAGACATATCCATGTTCATACAGATGGCGGTGAAGATATTTCCATGTTCATACAGACAGCGGTGTAGATATTTCCATGTTCATACAGATAGCGGTGTAGATATTTCCATGTTCATACAGATGGCTGTGTAGATATATCCATGTTCCTACAGATGGCGGTGAAGATATTTCCATGTTCATACAGATGGTGGTGTAGATATTTCCATGTTCATACAGATAGCGGGGCTGATATTTCCATGTTTATACATGTTGTGGTGTAGATATTTCCATGATTATACAGATAGTGGTTTAGATATTTCCATGTTTATACACATAGCGGTGTAGATATTTCCATGTTTATACAGATAGCGGTGTATGTATTTCCATGTTTATACAGATAGCGGTGAAGTTGTATGCATGTTTACACAGATAGCGGTGTAGATATTTCCACGTTCATCCAGATGGCTGTGTAGATATATCCATGTTCATACAGATGGCGGTGAAGATATTTCCATGTTCATACAGATAGCGGTGTAGATATTTCCATGTTCATACAAATAACGGTGTAGATATTTCCATGTTCATACTGATAGCGGTGCTGATATTTCCATGTTTATACAGGTAGCGGTGTAGATATTTCCATTTTTATACAGATAGCAGTGTAGATATTTCCATGTTTATACACATAGCGGTGTAGATATTTCCATGTCTATACAGATAGCTGTGTAGATATTTCCATGTTTATGCAGATAGTGGTGTAGATATCTCCATCTTAATACAGATGGCGGTGTAGATATTTAAATGTTCATACAGATGGCACTGCAGATATTTCCATGTTCATACAGATGGCGGTGTAGATATTTCCATATTCATATAGATAGCGGTGTAGTTATTTCCATGTGTAAAGAGATAGCTGTGTAGATATTTCCATGTATAAGCAGATAGCTGTGTAGATATTTCCGTTTTCATGCAGATAGCGGTGTATATATTTCCCTGTTCAAACAGTTAGCGGTGTAGATATTTCCATGTTCATAAAGATAGCAGTGTAGATATTTCCATGTTTATACAGATAGCGGTGAAGATGTATGCATGTTTACACAGATAGCGGTGTAGATATTTCCATATTCATCCAGATGGCTGTGTAGATATATCCATGTTCATTCAGATAGAGGTGTAGATATTTCCATGTTCATACAGATAGCGGTGCAGATATTTCCATGTTCATCCAGATGGCTGTGTAGATATATCCATGCTCATACAGATGGCGGTGAAGATATTTCCATGTTCATACAGATAGCGGTGTAGATATTTCCATGTTCATACAGATAGCGGTGTAGATATTTCCAAGTTTATACAGATAGCGGTGTAGTTATCTCCATCTTAATACAGATGGCGGTGTAGATATTTATATGTTCATTCAGATGGCGGTGCAGATATTTCCATGTTCATACAGATGGCGGTGTAGATATTTCCATGTTCATACAGATAGCGGTGTAGTTATTTCCATGTGTAAAGAGATAGCTGTGTAGATATTCCCATGTATACGCACATAGCTGTGTAGATATTTCCATTTTCAAGCAGATAGCGGTGTATATACTTCCCTGTTCAAACAGATAGCGTTGTAGATATTTCCATGTTCATACAGATAGTGGTGTAGATATTTCCATGTTCATACAGATAGCGGTGTAGCTATTTCCATGTTCATACAGATAGCGGTGTGGATATTTCCATGTTCATAGAGATAGCGGTGTAGATATTTCCGTGTTTATACAGGTAGCGGTGTAGATATTTCCATGTTTATACAGATAGCGGTGAAGATGTATGCATGTTTACACAGATAGCGATTTAGATACTTTCATGTACATCCAGATGGCTGTGTAGATATATCCATGTTCATACAGATGGCGGTGAAGGTATTTCCATGTTCATACAGATAGCGGTGTAGATATTTCCATGTTCATACAGATAGCGGTGTAGATATTTCCATGTTCATACAGATAGCAGTGTAGCTATTTCCATGTTCACAAAGATAGCGGTGTAGATATCTCCATGTTCATCCCGATGGCTGTGTAGATATATCCATGTTCATACAGATGGCGGTGAAGATATTTCCATGTTCATACAGATAGCGGTGTTGATATTTCCATATTCATACAGATAGCGGTGTAGCTATTTCTCTGTTCATACAGATAGCTGTGTAGATATTTCCATGTTTATACAGATAGCGGTGTAGATATTTCCATGTTTATACAGATAGCGGTGGAGATATTTCCATGTTCATACAGATAGCGGTGTAGATATTTCCATGTTCATCCAGACGGCTGTTTAGAGATATCTATGTTCATACAGATGGCGGGGAAGATATTTCCATGTTCATACAGATGGCTGTGCAGATATATCCATGTTCATACAGATGGCGGTGACGATATTTCCATGTTCATACAGATGGTGGTGTAGATATTTCCATGTTCATACAGATAGCGGTGCTGATATTTCCATGTTTATACAGGTATCGGTGTACATATTTCCATGTTTATACAGATAGCGGTGTAGATATTTCCATGTTTATACAGATAGCGGTGTAGATATTTCCATGTTTATACAGATAGCGGTGTAGATATATCCATCTTAATACAGATGGCGGTGTAGATATTCATATGCTCATACAGATGGCGGTGCAGATATTTCCATGTTCATACGGATGGCGGTGAAGATATTTCCATGTTCATACAGATGGCGGTGTAGAAACTTCCATGTTCATACTGATAGCGGTGCTGATATTTCCATGTTTATATAGGTAGCGGTGTAGATATTTCCATGTTTATACAGATAGCGGTGTAGATATTTCCATGTTTATACAGATAGTTGTGTAGATATCTCCATCTTAATACAGATGGCGGTGTAGATATTTAAATGTTCATTCAGATGGCTGTGTAGACATATCCATGTTCATACAGATGGCGGTGAAGATATTTCCATGTTCATACAGATAGCGGTGTAGATATTTCCATGTTCATACAGATAGCGGTGTAGATATTTCCATGTTCATACAGATGGCTGTGTAGAAATATCCATGTTCCTACAGATGGCGGTGAAGATATTTCCATGTTCATACAGATGGCGGTGTAGATATTTCCATGTTCATAGAGATAGCGGGGCTGATATTTCCATGTTTATACATGTAGCGGTGTAGATATTTCCATGTTTATACAGATAGCGGTGTTGATATTTCCATGTTTATACACATAGCGGTGTAGATATTTCCATGTTCATACAGATAGCGGTGTATGTATTTCCATGTTCATACAGATAGCGGTGTAGATATTTCCATTTTCATGCAGATAGCGGTGTAGATATTTCCATGTTCGAACAGATAGCGGTGTAGATATTTCCATGTTCATACAGATAGTGGTGTGGATATTTCCATGTTTATACAGATAGCGGTGAAGATGTATGAATGTTTACCCAGATAGCGGTGTAGATAGTTCCATGTTCATACAGATAGCGGTGTAGATATTTCCATGTTCATCCAGACGGCTGTGTAGACATATCCATGTTCATACAGATGGCGGTGAAGATATTTCCATGTTCATACACATGACTGTGTAGATATATCCATGTTCATACAGATGACGTTGAAGGTTTTTCCATGTTCATACAGATGGCGGTGTAGATATTTCCATGTTCATACAGATAGTGGTGCTGATATTTCCATGTTTGTACAGGTAGCGGTGTAGATATTTCCATGTTTATACACATAGCGGTGTAGATATTTCCATGTTTATACAGATAGCCGTGTAGATATCTCCATCTTAATACAGATGGCAGTGTAGATATTTATATGTTCATTCAGATGGCGGTGCAGATATTTCCATGTTCATACAGATGGCGGTGTATCTATTTCCATGTTCATACAGATAGCGGTGTAGTTATTTCCATGTGTAAAGAGATAGCTGTGTAGATATTCCCATATATATGCCGATAGCTGTATAGATTTTTGCATTTTCAAGCAGATAGCGGTGTATATACTTCCCTGTTCAAACAGATCGCGGTGTAGATATTTCCATGTTCATACAGATAGTGGTGTAGATATTTCCATGTTTGTACAGATAGCGGTGTAGATATCTCCATCTTCATACAGATGGCGGTGTAGATATTTATACGTTCATACAGATGGCGGTGCAGATATTTCCATGTTCATACAGACAGCGGTATAGATATTTCCATGTTCATACAGATAGCGGTGTAGTTATTTCCATTTGTAAAGTGATAGCTGTGTAGATATTTCCATGTATATGCAGATAGCTGTGTAGATATTTCCATTTTCATGCATATAGCGGTGTATATATTTCCCTCTTCAAACAGTTAGCGGTGTAGATATTTCCATGTTCTGAAAGATAGCGGTGTAGATATTTCCATGTTTATACAGATAGCGGTGAAGATGTATGCATGTTTACACAGATAGTGGTGTTGATATTTCCATGTTCATCCAGATTGCTGTGTAGATATTTCCATGTTCATACAGATATCGGTGTAGATATTTCCATGTTCATACAGATAGCGGTGTAGATATTTCCATGTTCATACAGATAGCGGTGTAGCTACTTCCATGTTCATAGAGATAGCAGTGTAGATATTTCCATGTTCACCCAGATGGCTGTGTAGATATTTCCATGTTCATACAGATAGCGGTGTAGATATTTCCATGTTCATACAGATAGCGGTGTAGATATTTCCATGTTCATCCAGATGGCTGTGTAGATATATCCATGTTCATACAGATGGCTGTGAAGATATTTCCATGTTCATACAGATAGCGGTGTAGATATTTCCATGTTCATACAGATAGCCGTGTAGATATTGCCATGTTCATACCGATAGCGGAGCTGATACTTCCATGTTTATACAGGTAGCGGTGTACATATTTCCGTGTTTATACAGATAGCGGTGTAGATATTTCCATGTTCATACAGATAGCGGTGTAGATATTTCCATGTTTATGCAGATAGCGGTGTAGATATCTCCTTCTTAATACAGATGGCGGTGTAGATATTTCCATGTTCATACAGATAGCGGTGTAGATATTTCCATGTTCATACAGATAGCGGTGTAGCTATTTCCATGTTCATACAGATAGCGGTGTAGATATTTCCATGTTCATCCAGATGGTTGTGTAGATAAATCCATGTTCATACAGATGGCGGTGAAGATATTTCCATGTTCATACAGATAGCGGTGTAGATATTTCCATGTTCATACAGATAGCGGTGTAGCTATTTCCATGTTCATACAGATAGCGGTGTAGATATTTCCATGTTCATCCAGATGGGTGTGTATATAAATCCATGTTCATTCAGATGGCGGTGAAGATATTTCCATGTTCATACAGATAGCGGTGTAGATATTTCCATGTTTATACAGATATCGGTGTAGATATTTCCATGTTTATGCAGATAGCGGAGTAGATATCTCCATCTTAAAACAGATGGCGGTGTAGATATTTATATGATCATACAGATGGCGGTGCAGATATTTCCATGTTCATACAGATGGCGGTGTAGATATTTCCATGTTTATAGAGATAGCGGTGATGTTATTTCCATGTGTAAAGAGATAGCTGTATAGATATTTCCATGTATATGCAGATAGCTTTGTAGATATTTCCATTTTCATGCAGATAGCGGTGTAGATATTTCCATGTTCAAACAGATAGCGGTGTAGATATTTCCATGTTCATACAGATAGCTGTGTAGATATTTCCATGTTTAAACAGATAGTGGTGAAGATGTATACATGTTTACACAGATAGCGGTGTAGGTATTTCCATGCTCATACAGATAGCGGTGTAGATATTTCCGTGTTCATCCAGATGGCTGTGTAGATATATCCATGTTCATACAGATGGCGGTGAAGATATTTCCATGTTCATACAGATAGTGGTGTAGATATTTCCATGTTCATAGAGATAGCGGTGTAGATATTTCCATGTTTATACAGATAGTGGTGTATATATTTCCATGATTACAGAGATAGCAGTGTAGTTATTTCCATGTGTAAAGAGATAGCTTTGTAGATATTTCCATGTATGTGCAGATAGCTGTGTAGATATTTCCATTTTCATGCAGATAGCGGTGTAGATATTTCCATGTTCAAACAGATAGCGGTGTAGATATTTCCATGTTCATACAGATAGCGGTGTGGATATTTCCATGTTTATACAGATAGCGGTGAAGATGTATGAATGTTTACCCAGATAGCGGTGTAGATAGTTCCATGTTCATACAGATAGCGGTGTAGATATTTCCATGTTCATCCAGACGGCTGTGTAGACATATCCATGTTCATACAGATGGCGGTGAAGATATTTCCATGTTCATACACATGACTGTGTAGATATATCCATGTTCATACAGATGACGGTGAAGGTTTTTCCATGTTCATACAGATGGCGGTGTAGATATTTCCATGTTCATACAGATAGTGGTGCTCATATTTCCATGTTTATACAGTTAGCAGTGTAGATATTTCCATGTTTATACACATAGCGGTGTAGATATTTCCATGTTCATACAGATAGCGGTGTAGATATCTCCATCTTAATACAGATGGCTGTGTAGATATTTATATGTTCATACAGATGGCGGTGCAGATATTTCCATGTTCATACAGATGGCGGTGAAGTTATTTCCATGTTCATACAGATGGCGGTGTAGTTACTTCCATGTTCATACTGATAGCGGTGCTGATATTTCCATGTTTGTACAGGTAGCGGTGTAGATATTTCCATGTTCATACAGATGGCTGTGTAGATATATCCATGTTCATACAGATGGCGGTGACGATATTTCCATGTTCATACAGACGGCGGTGTAGATATTTCCATGTCCATAGTGATAGCGGTGCTGATATTTCCATGTTTATACAGGTGGCGGTGTAGATATTTCAATGTTTATACAGATAGCGGTGTAGATATTTCCATGTTCATCCAGATGGCTGTGTAGATATATCCATGTTCATACAGATAGCGGGGAAGACATTTCCATGTTCATACAGATAGCGGTGTAGATATTTCCATGTTCATACAGATAACCGTGTAGATATTGCCATGTTCATACCGATAGCGGTGCTGATACTTCCATGTTTATACTGGTAGCGGTGTAGATATTTCCATGTTTATACACATAGCGGTGTAGATATTTCCATGTTTATACAGATAGTGGTGTAGATATCTCCATCTTAATACAGATGGCGGTGTAGATATTTATATGTTCATACAGATGGCGGTGCAGATATTTCCATGTTCATACGGATGGCGTTGAAGATATTTCCATGTTCATAAAGATGGCGGTGTAGAAACTTCCATGTTCATACTGATACCGGTGCTGACATTTCCATGTTTATACTGGTAGCGGTGTAGATATTTCCAAGTTTATACAGATAGCAGTGTAGATATTTCCATGTTTATACACATAGCGGTGTAGATATTTCCATGTTTATACAGATAGCGGTGTAGATATTTCCATGTTTATGCAGATAGTGGTGTAGATATCTCCATCTTAATACAGATGGCGGTGTAGATATTTAAATGTTCATACAGATGGCGGTGCAGATATTTCCATGTTCATACAGATGGCGGTGTAGATATTTCCATGTTCATACAGATAGCGGTGTAGTTATTTCCATGTGTAAAGAGATAGCTGTGTAGATATTTCCATGTATAATCAGATAGCTGTGTAGATATTTCCGTTTTCTTGCAGATAGCAGTGTATATATTTCCCTGTTCAAACAGTTAGCGGTGTAGATATTTCCATGTTCATGAAGATAGCGGTGTAGATATTTCCATATTTATACAGAGAGCGGTGTAGATATTTCCATGTTCATACAGATAGCCGTGTAGATATTGCCATGTTCATACCAATAGCGGTGCTGATACTTCCATGTTTATACAGGTAGCGGTGTACATATTTCCGTGTTTATACAGATAGCGGTGTAGATATTTCCATGTTCATACAGATGGCTGTGTAGAAACTTCCATGTTCATACCGATAGCGGCGCTGATATTTCCATGTTTATACAGGTAGCGGTGTAGATATTTCCATGTTTATACAGATAGCGCTGTAGATATTTCCATGTTTATACACATAGCGGTGTAGATATTTCCATGTTTATACAGATAGCGGTGTAGATATTTCCATGTTTATGCAGATAGTTGTGTAGATATCTCCATCTTAATACAGATGGCGGTGTAGATATTTAAATGTTCATACAGATGGCTGTGTAGACATATCCATGTTCATACAGATGGCGGTGAAGATATTTCCATGTTCATACAGATAGCGGTGTAGATATTTCCATGTTCATACAGATAGCGGTGTAGATATTTCCATGTTCATACAGATGGCTGTGTAGATATATCCATGTTCCTACAGATGGCGGTGAAGATATTTCCATGTTCATACAGATGGCGGTGTAGATATTTCCATGTTCATACAGATAGCGGGGCTGATATTTCCATGTTTATACAGGTAGCAGTGTAGATATTTCCTTGTTTATACAGAAAGCGGCATAGATATTTCCATGTTTATACAGATAGCTGTGAAGATATTTCCAAGTTTATACAGATAGCGGTGTAGATATCTCCATCTTAATACAGATGGCGGTGTAGATATTTATATGTTCATACAGATGTCGGTGCAGATATTTCCATGTTCATACAGATGGCGGTGTAGATATTTCCATGTTTATAGAGATAGCAGTGTAGTTATTTCCATGTGTAAAGAGATAGCTTTGTAGATATTTCCATGTATATGCAGATAGCTGTGTAGATATTTCCATTTTCATGCAGATAGCGGTGAAGATGTATACATGTTTACACAGATAGCGGTGTAGATATTTCCATGTTCATACAGATAGCGGTGTAGATATTTCCATGTTCATACAGATGGCTGTGTAGATATATCTATGTTCTTACAGATGGTAGAGAAGATATTTCCATGTTCATACAGATAGCGGTGTAGATATTTCCATGTTCATACAGATAGCGGTGTAGATATTTCCATGTTCATACAGATAGCGGTGTAGATATTTCCATGTTCATCCAGATGGCTGTGTAGATATATCCATGTTCATACAGATGGCGGTGAAGATATTTCCATGTTCATACAAATAGCGGTGCAGATATTTCCATGTTCATACAGATAGCCGTGTAGATATTGCCATGTTTATACCGAGAGCGGTGCTGATACTTCCATGTTTATACAGGTAGCGGTGTACATATTTCCATGTTTATACAGATAGCGGTGTAGATATTGCCATGTTCATACCGATAGCGGTGCTGATACTTTCATGTTTATACAGGTAGCGGTGTAGATATCTCCATGTTTATACAGATAGCGGTGTAGATATCTCCATCTTAATACAGATGGCGGTGTAGATATTTATATGTTCATACAGATGACGGTGCAGATATTTCCATGTTCATACGGATGGCGGTGAAGATATTTCCATGTTCATACAGATGGCGGTGTAGAAACTTCCATGTTCATACAGATAGCGGTGTAGATATTTCCATGTTCATACAGATAGCGGTGTAGATATTTCCATGTTCATACAGATGGCTGTGTAGATATATCCATGTTCCTACAGATGGCGGTGAAGATATTTCCATGTTCATACAGATGGCGGTGTAGATATTTCCATGTTCATACAGATAGCGGGGCTGATATTTCCATGTTTATACAGGTAGCAGTGTAGATATTTCCTTCTTTATACAGAAAGTGGCATAGATATTTCCATGTTTATACAGGTAGCAGTGTAGATATTTCCAAGTTTATACTGATAGCGGTGTAGATATCTCCATCTTAATAGAGATGGCGGTGTAGATATTTATATGTTCATACAGATGTCGGTGCAGATATTTCCATGTTCATACAGATGGCGGTGTAGATATTTCCATGTTTATAGAGATAGCAGTGTAGTTATTTCCATGTGTAAAGAGATAGCTTTGTAGATATTTCCATATATATGCAGATAGCTGTGTAGATATTTCCATTTTTTTGCAGATAGCGGTGAAGATGTATACATGTTTACACAGATAGCGGTGTAGATATTTCCATGTTCATACAGATAGCGGTGTAGATATTTCCATGTTCATACAGATGGCTGTGTAGATATATCTATGTTCTTACAGATGGCGGAGAAGATATTTCCATGTTCATACAGATATCGGTGTAGATATTTCCATGTTCATACAGATAGCGGTGTATATATTTCCATGTTCATACAGATAGTGGTGTAGATATTTCCATGTTCATACAGATAACGGTGTAGATATTTCCATGTTCATCCAGATGGCTGTGTAGATATATCCATGTTCATACAGATGGCGGTGAAGATATTTCCATGTTCATACAGGTAGCGGTGCAGATATTTCCATGTTCATACAGATAGCCGTGTAGATATTGCCATGTTTATACCCATAGCGGTGCTGATACTTCCATGTTTATACAGGTAGCGGTGTACATATTTCCATGTTTATACAGATAGCGGTGTAGATATTTCCATGTTCATACAGATAGCGGTGTAGATAATTCCATGTTCATACAGATAACCGTGTAGATATTGCCATGTTCATACCGATAGCGGTTCTGATACTTCCATGTTTATACAGGTAGCGGTGTAGATATTTCCATGTTTATACAGATAGCGGTGTAGATATCTCCATCTTAATACAGATGGCGGTGTAGATATTTATATGTTCATACAGATGGCGGTGCAGATATTTCCATGTTCATACGGATGGCGGTGAAGATATTTCCATGTTCATACAGATGGCGGTGTAGAAACTTCCATGTTCATACTGATAGCGGTGCTGATATTTCCATGTTTATACAGGTAGCGGTGTAGATATTTCCATGTTTATACAGATAGCGGTGTAGATATTTCCATGTTTATACACATAGCGGTGTAGATATTTCCATGTTTATAGAGATAGCGGTGTAGATATTTCCATGTTTATGCAGATAGTTGTGTAGATATCTCCATCTTAATACAGATGGCGGTGTAGATATTTAAATGTTCATACAGATGGCTGTGTAGACATATCCATGTTCATACAGATGGCGGTGAAGATATTTCCATGTTCATACAGATAGCGGTGTAGATATTTCCATGTTCATACAGATAGCGGTGTAGATATTTCCATGTTCATACAGATAGCGGTGTAGATATTTCCATGTTTATACAGATAGCGGTGTAGATATCTCCTTCTTAATACAGATGGCGGTGTAGATATTTCCATGTTCATACAGATGGCGGTGTAGATATTTCCATGTTTATAGAGATAGCGGTGTAGTTATTTCCATGTGCAAAGAGATAGCTGTGTAGATATTTCCATTTATATGCAGATAGTTGTGTAGATATTTCAATTTTCATGCACATAGCGGTGTAGATATTTCCATGTTCAAACAGATAGCGGTGTAGATATTTCCATGTTCATACAGATAGCGGTGTAGATATTTCCATGTTCATCCAGACGGCTGTGTAGACATATCCATGTTCATACAGATGGTGGTGAAGATATTTCCATGTTCATACAGATGGCTGTGTAGATATATCCATGTTCATACAGATGGCGGTGACGATATTTCCATGTTCATACAGACGGTGGTGTAGATATTTCCATGTTCATACAGATAGCGGTGCTGATATTTCCATGTTTATACAGGTAACGGTGTAGATATTTCCATGTTTATACAGATAGCGGTGTAGATATTTCCATGTTTATACAGATAGCGGTGTAGATATTTCCATGTTTATACAGATAGCGGTGTAGATATCTCCATCTTAATACAGATGGCGGTGTAGATATCTATATGTTCATGCAGTTGGAGGTGCAGATATTTCCATGTTCATACGTACGGCGGTGAAGATATTTCCATGTTCATACAGATGGCGGTGTAGAAACTTCCATGTTCATACTGATAGCGGTGCTGATATTTCCATGTTTATACAGGTAGCGGTGTAGATATTTCCATGTTTATACAGATA
Organism: Gorilla gorilla gorilla; assembly: GCF_029281585.2. Taxonomy (NCBI): domain Eukaryota; kingdom Metazoa; phylum Chordata; class Mammalia; order Primates; family Hominidae; genus Gorilla; species Gorilla gorilla. The sequence goes on along the minus strand of NC_073235.2, from coordinate 10,242,911 downwards.
GCGGTGTAGATATTTCCATGTTTATACACATAGCGGTGTAGATATTTCCATGTTTATACAGATAGCGGTGTAGATATTTCCATGTTTATGCAGATAGTTGTGTAGATATCTCCATCTTAATACAGATGGCGGTGTAGATATTTAAATGTTCAGACAGATGGCTGTGTAGACATATCCATGTTCATACAGATGGCGGTGAAGATATTTCCATGTTCATACAGATAGCGGTGTAGATATTTCCATGTTCATACAGATAGCGGTGTAGATATTTCCATGTTCATACAGATGGCTGTGTAGATATATCCTTGTTCCTACAGATGGCGGTGAAGATATTTCCATGTTCATACAGATGGCGGTGTAGATATTTCCATGTTCATACAGATAGCGGGGCTGAAATTTCCATGTTTATACAGGTAGCAGTGTAGATATTTCCTTGTTTATACAGAAAGCGGCATAGATATTTCCATGTTTATACAGATAGCAGTGTAGATATTTCCAAGTTTATACAGATAGCGGTGTAGATATCTCCATCTTAATACAGATGTCGGTGTAGATATTTATATGTTCATACAGATGTCGGTGCAGATATTTCCATGTTCATACAGATGGCGGTGTAGATATTTCCATGTTTATAGAGATAGCAGTGTAGTTATTTCCATGTGTAAAGAGATAGCTTTGTAGATATTTCCATATATATGAAGATAGCTGTGTAGATATTTCCATTTTTATGCAGATAGCGGTGAAGATGTATACATGTTTACACAGATAGCGGTGTAGATATTTCCATGTTCATACAGAGAGCGGTGTAGATATTTCCATGTTCATACAGATGGCTGTGTACATATTTCCATGTTTATACAGATAGCGGTGTAGATATTTCCATGTTCATACAGATAGCGGTGTAGATAATTCCATGTTCATACAGATAACCGTGTAGATATTGCCATGTTCATACCGATAGCGGTGCTGATACTTCCATGTTTATACAGGTAGCGGTGTAGATATTTCCATGTTTATACAGATAGCGGTGTAGATATCTCCATCTTAATACAGATGGCGGAGTAGATATTTATATGTTCATACAGATGGCGGTTCAGATATTTCCATTTTCATACGGATGGCGGTGAAGATATTTCCATGTTCATACAGATGGCAGTGTAGAAACTTAAATGTTCATACTGATAGCGGTGCTGACATTTCCATGTTTATACTGGTAGCGGTGTAGATATTTCCATGTTTATACAGATAGCAGTGTAGATATTTCCATGTTTATACACATAGCGGTGTAGATATTTCCATGTTTATACAGATAGCGGTGTAGATATTTCCATGTTTATGCAGATAGTGGTGTAGATATCTCCATCTTAATACAGATGGCGGTGTAGATATTTAAATGTTCATACAGATGGCGGTGCAGATATTTCCATGTTCATACAGATGGCGGTGTAGATATTTCCATGTTCATACAGATAGCGTTGTAGTTATTTCCATGTGTAAAGAGATAGCTGTGTAGATATTTCCATGTATAAGCAGATAGCTGTGTAGATATTTCCGTTTTCATGCAGATAGCGGTGTATATATTTCCCTGTTCAGTTAGCGGTGTAGATATTTCCATGTTCATAAAGATAGCGGTGTAGATATTTCCATGTTTATACAGATAGCGGTGTAGATATTTCCATGTTTATACAGATAGCGGTGTAGATATTTCCATATTTATACAGATAGCGGTGGAGATATTTCCATGTTCATACAGATGGCTGTGTAGATATATCCATGTTCCTACAGATGGCGGTGAAGATATTTCCATGTTCATACAGATGGCGGTGTAGATATTTCCATGTTCATACAGATAGCGGGGCTGATATTTCCATGTTTATACATGCAGCGGTGTAGATATTTCCATGTTTATACAGATAGCGGTGTTGATATTTCCATGTTTATACACATAGCGGTGTAGATATTTCCATGTTCATACAGATAGCGGTGTATGTATTTCCATGTTCATACAGATAGCGGTGTAGATATTTCCATTTTCATGCAGATAGCGGTGTAGATATTTCCATGTTCGAACAGATAGCGGTGTAGATATTTCCATGTTCATACAGATAGCGGTGTGGATATTTCCATGTTTATACAGATAGCGGTGAAGATGTATGAATGTTTACCCAGATAGCGGTGTAGATAGTTCCATGTTCATACAGATAGCGGTGTAGATATTTCCATGTTCATCCAGACGGCTGTGTAGACATATCCATGTTCATACAGATGGCGGTGAAGATATTTCCATGTTCATACACATGACTGTGTAGATATATCCATGTTCATACAGATGACGGTGAAGGTTTTTCCATGTTCATACAGATGGCGGTGTAGATATTTCCATGTTCATACAGATAGTGGTGCTCATATTTCCATGTTTATACAGTTAGCAGTGTAGATATTTCCATGTTTATACACATAGCGGTGTAGATATTTCCATGTTCATACAGATAGCGGTGTAGATATCTCCATCTTAATACAGATGGCTGTGTAGATATTTATATGTTCATACAGATGGCGGTGCAGATATTTCCATGTTCATACAGATGGCGGTGAAGTTATTTCCATGTTCATACAGATGGCGGTGTAGTTACTTCCATGTTCATACTGATAGCGGTGCTGATATTTCCATGTTTGTACAGGTAGCGGTGTAGATATTTCCATGTTCATACAGATGGCTGTGTAGATATATCCATGTTCATACAGATGGCGGTGACGATATTTCCATGTTCATACAGACGGCGGTGTAGATATTTCCATGTCCATAGTGATAGCGGTGCTGATATTTCCATGTTTATACAGGTGGCGGTGTAGATATTTCAATGTTTATACAGATAGCGGTGTAGATATTTCCATGTTCATCCAGATGGCTGTGTAGATATATCCATGTTCATACAGATAGCGGGGAAGACATTTCCATGTTCATACAGATAGCGGTGTAGATATTTCCATGTTCATACAGATAACCGTGTAGATATTGCCATGTTCATACCGATAGCGGTGCTGATACTTCCATGTTTATACTGGTAGCGGTGTAGATATTTCCATGTTTATACACATAGCGGTGTAGATATTTCCATGTTTATACAGATAGTGGTGTAGATATCTCCATCTTAATACAGATGGCGGTGTAGATATTTATATGTTCATACAGATGGCGGTGCAGATATTTCCATGTTCATACGGATGGCGTTGAAGATATTTCCATGTTCATAAAGATGGCGGTGTAGAAACTTCCATGTTCATACTGATACCGGTGCTGACATTTCCATGTTTATACTGGTAGCGGTGTAGATATTTCCAAGTTTATACAGATAGCAGTGTAGATATTTCCATGTTTATACACATAGCGGTGTAGATATTTCCATGTTTATACAGATAGCGGTGTAGATATTTCCATGTTTATGCAGATAGTGGTGTAGATATCTCCATCTTAATACAGATGGCGGTGTAGATATTTAAATGTTCATACAGATGGCGGTGCAGATATTTCCATGTTCATACAGATGGCGGTGTAGATATTTCCATGTTCATACAGATAGCGGTGTAGTTATTTCCATGTGTAAAGAGATAGCTGTGTAGATATTTCCATGTATAATCAGATAGCTGTGTAGATATTTCCGTTTTCTTGCAGATAGCAGTGTATATATTTCCCTGTTCAAACAGTTAGCGGTGTAGATATTTCCATGTTCATGAAGATAGCGGTGTAGATATTTCCATATTTATACAGAGAGCGGTGTAGATATTTCCATGTTCATACAGATAGCCGTGTAGATATTGCCATGTTCATACCAATAGCGGTGCTGATACTTCCATGTTTATACAGGTAGCGGTGTACATATTTCCGTGTTTATACAGATAGCGGTGTAGATATTTCCATGTTCATACAGATGGCTGTGTAGAAACTTCCATGTTCATACCGATAGCGGCGCTGATATTTCCATGTTTATACAGGTAGCGGTGTAGATATTTCCATGTTTATACAGATAGCGCTGTAGATATTTCCATGTTTATACACATAGCGGTGTAGATATTTCCATGTTTATACAGATAGCGGTGTAGATATTTCCATGTTTATGCAGATAGTTGTGTAGATATCTCCATCTTAATACAGATGGCGGTGTAGATATTTAAATGTTCATACAGATGGCTGTGTAGACATATCCATGTTCATACAGATGGCGGTGAAGATATTTCCATGTTCATACAGATAGCGGTGTAGATATTTCCATGTTCATACAGATAGCGGTGTAGATATTTCCATGTTCATACAGATGGCTGTGTAGATATATCCATGTTCCTACAGATGGCGGTGAAGATATTTCCATGTTCATACAGATGGCGGTGTAGATATTTCCATGTTCATACAGATAGCGGGGCTGATATTTCCATGTTTATACAGGTAGCAGTGTAGATATTTCCTTGTTTATACAGAAAGCGGCATAGATATTTCCATGTTTATACAGATAGCTGTGAAGATATTTCCAAGTTTATACAGATAGCGGTGTAGATATCTCCATCTTAATACAGATGGCGGTGTAGATATTTATATGTTCATACAGATGTCGGTGCAGATATTTCCATGTTCATACAGATGGCGGTGTAGATATTTCCATGTTTATAGAGATAGCAGTGTAGTTATTTCCATGTGTAAAGAGATAGCTTTGTAGATATTTCCATGTATATGCAGATAGCTGTGTAGATATTTCCATTTTCATGCAGATAGCGGTGAAGATGTATACATGTTTACACAGATAGCGGTGTAGATATTTCCATGTTCATACAGATAGCGGTGTAGATATTTCCATGTTCATACAGATGGCTGTGTAGATATATCTATGTTCTTACAGATGGTAGAGAAGATATTTCCATGTTCATACAGATAGCGGTGTAGATATTTCCATGTTCATACAGATAGCGGTGTAGATATTTCCATGTTCATACAGATAGCGGTGTAGATATTTCCATGTTCATCCAGATGGCTGTGTAGATATATCCATGTTCATACAGATGGCGGTGAAGATATTTCCATGTTCATACAAATAGCGGTGCAGATATTTCCATGTTCATACAGATAGCCGTGTAGATATTGCCATGTTTATACCGAGAGCGGTGCTGATACTTCCATGTTTATACAGGTAGCGGTGTACATATTTCCATGTTTATACAGATAGCGGTGTAGATATTGCCATGTTCATACCGATAGCGGTGCTGATACTTTCATGTTTATACAGGTAGCGGTGTAGATATCTCCATGTTTATACAGATAGCGGTGTAGATATCTCCATCTTAATACAGATGGCGGTGTAGATATTTATATGTTCATACAGATGACGGTGCAGATATTTCCATGTTCATACGGATGGCGGTGAAGATATTTCCATGTTCATACAGATGGCGGTGTAGAAACTTCCATGTTCATACAGATAGCGGTGTAGATATTTCCATGTTCATACAGATAGCGGTGTAGATATTTCCATGTTCATACAGATGGCTGTGTAGATATATCCATGTTCCTACAGATGGCGGTGAAGATATTTCCATGTTCATACAGATGGCGGTGTAGATATTTCCATGTTCATACAGATAGCGGGGCTGATATTTCCATGTTTATACAGGTAGCAGTGTAGATATTTCCTTCTTTATACAGAAAGTGGCATAGATATTTCCATGTTTATACAGGTAGCAGTGTAGATATTTCCAAGTTTATACTGATAGCGGTGTAGATATCTCCATCTTAATAGAGATGGCGGTGTAGATATTTATATGTTCATACAGATGTCGGTGCAGATATTTCCATGTTCATACAGATGGCGGTGTAGATATTTCCATGTTTATAGAGATAGCAGTGTAGTTATTTCCATGTGTAAAGAGATAGCTTTGTAGATATTTCCATATATATGCAGATAGCTGTGTAGATATTTCCATTTTTTTGCAGATAGCGGTGAAGATGTATACATGTTTACACAGATAGCGGTGTAGATATTTCCATGTTCATACAGATAGCGGTGTAGATATTTCCATGTTCATACAGATGGCTGTGTAGATATATCTATGTTCTTACAGATGGCGGAGAAGATATTTCCATGTTCATACAGATATCGGTGTAGATATTTCCATGTTCATACAGATAGCGGTGTATATATTTCCATGTTCATACAGATAGCGGTGTAGATATTTCCATGTTCATACAGATAACGGTGTAGATATTTCCATGTTCATCCAGATGGCTGTGTAGATATATCCATGTTCATACAGATGGCGGTGAAGATATTTCCATGTTCATACAGGTAGCGGTGCAGATATTTCCATGTTCATACAGATAGCCGTGTAGATATTGCCATGTTTATACCCATAGCGGTGCTGATACTTCCATGTTTATACAGGTAGCGGTGTACATATTTCCATGTTTATACAGATAGCGGTGTAGATATTTCCATGTTCATACAGATAGCGGTGTAGATAATTCCATGTTCATACAGATAACCGTGTAGATATTGCCATGTTCATACCGATAGCGGTTCTGATACTTCCATGTTTATACAGGTAGCGGTGTAGATATTTCCATGTTTATACAGATAGCGGTGTAGATATCTCCATCTTAATACAGATGGCGGTGTAGATATTTATATGTTCATACAGATGGCGGTGCAGATATTTCCATGTTCATACGGATGGCGGTGAAGATATTTCCATGTTCATACAGATGGCGGTGTAGAAACTTCCATGTTCATACTGATAGCGGTGCTGATATTTCCATGTTTATACAGGTAGCGGTGTAGATATTTCCATGTTTATACAGATAGCGGTGTAGATATTTCCATGTTTATACACATAGCGGTGTAGATATTTCCATGTTTATAGAGATAGCGGTGTAGATATTTCCATGTTTATGCAGATAGTTGTGTAGATATCTCCATCTTAATACAGATGGCGGTGTAGATATTTAAATGTTCATACAGATGGCTGTGTAGACATATCCATGTTCATACAGATGGCGGTGAAGATATTTCCATGTTCATACAGATAGCGGTGTAGATATTTCCATGTTCATACAGATAGCGGTGTAGATATTTCCATGTTCATACAGATAGCGGTGTAGATATTTCCATGTTTATACAGATAGCGGTGTAGATATCTCCTTCTTAATACAGATGGCGGTGTAGATATTTCCATGTTCATACAGATGGCGGTGTAGATATTTCCATGTTTATAGAGATAGCGGTGTAGTTATTTCCATGTGCAAAGAGATAGCTGTGTAGATATTTCCATTTATATGCAGATAGTTGTGTAGATATTTCAATTTTCATGCAGATAGCGGTGTAGATATTTCCATGTTCAAACAGATAGCGGTGTAGATATTTCCATGTTCATACAGATAGCGGTGTAGATATTTCCATGTTCATCCAGACGGCTGTGTAGACATATCCATGTTCATACAGATGGTGGTGAAGATATTTCCATGTTCATACAGATGGCTGTGTAGATATATCCATGTTCATACAGATGGCGGTGACGATATTTCCATGTTCATACAGACGGTGGTGTAGATATTTCCATGTTCATACAGATAGCGGTGCTGATATTTCCATGTTTATACAGGTAACGGTGTAGATATTTCCATGTTTATACAGATAGCGGTGTAGATATTTCCATGTTTATACAGATAGCGGTGTAGATATTTCCATGTTTATACAGATAGCGGTGTAGATATCTCCATCTTAATACAGATGGCGGTGTAGATATCTATATGTTCATGCAGTTGGAGGTGCAGATATTTCCATGTTCATACGTACGGCGGTGAAGATATTTCCATGTTCATACAGATGGCGGTGTAGAAACTTCCATGTTCATACTGATAGCGGTGCTGATATTTCCATGTTTATACAGGTAGCGGTGTAGATATTTCCATGTTTATACAGATAGCGGTGTAGATATTTCCATGTTTATACACATAGCGGTGTAGATATTTCCATGTTTATACAGATAGCGGTGTAGATATTTCCATGTTTATGCAGATAGTTGTGTAGATATCTCCATCTTAATACAGATGGCGGTGTAGATATTTAAATGTTCAGACAGATGGCTGTGTAGACATATCCATGTTCATACAGATGGCGGTGAAGATATTTCCATGTTCATACAGATAGCGGTGTAGATATTTCCATGTTCATACAGATAGCGGTGTAGATATTTCCATGTTCATACAGATGGCTGTGTAGATATATCCTTGTTCCTACAGATGGCGGTGAAGATATTTCCATGTTCATACAGATGGCGGTGTAGATATTTCCATGTTCATACAGATAGCGGGGCTGAAATTTCCATGTTTATACAGGTAGCAGTGTAGATATTTCCTTGTTTATACAGAAAGCGGCATAGATATTTCCATGTTTATACAGATAGCAGTGTAGATATTTCCAAGTTTATACAGATAGCGGTGTAGATATCTCCATCTTAATACAGATGTCGGTGTAGATATTTATATGTTCATACAGATGTCGGTGCAGATATTTCCATGTTCATACAGATGGCGGTGTAGATATTTCCATGTTTATAGAGATAGCAGTGTAGTTATTTCCATGTGTAAAGAGATAGCTTTGTAGATATTTCCATATATATGAAGATAGCTGTGTAGATATTTCCATTTTTATGCAGATAGCGGTGAAGATGTATACATGTTTACACAGATAGCGGTGTAGATATTTCCATGTTCATACAGAGAGCGGTGTAGATATTTCCATGTTCATACAGATGGCTGTGTACATATTTCCATGTTTATACAGATAGCGGTGTAGATATTTCCATGTTCATACAGATAGCGGTGTAGATAATTCCATGTTCATACAGATAACCGTGTAGATATTGCCATGTTCATACCGATAGCGGTGCTGATACTTCCATGTTTATACAGGTAGCGGTGTGGATATTTCCATGTTTATACAGATAGCGGTGTAGATATCTCCATCTTAATACAGATGGCGGAGTAGATATTTATATGTTCATACAGATGGCGGTTCAGATATTTCCATTTTCATACGGATGGCGGTGAAGATATTTCCATGTTCATACAGATGGCAGTGTAGAAACTTAAATGTTCATACTGATAGCGGTGCTGACATTTCCATGTTTATACTGGTAGCGGTGTAGATATTTCCATGTTTATACAGATAGCAGTGTAGATATTTCCATGTTTATACACATAGCGGTGTAGATATTTCCATGTTTATACAGATAGCGGTGTAGATATTTCCATGTTTATGCAGATAGTGGTGTAGATATCTCCATCTTAATACAGATGGCGGTGTAGATATTTAAATGTTCATACAGATGGCGGTGCAGATATTTCCATGTTCATACAGATGGCGGTGTAGATATTTCCATGTTCATACAGATAGCGTTGTAGTTATTTCCATGTGTAAAGAGATAGCTGTGTAGATATTTCCATGTATAAGCAGATAGCTGTGTAGATATTTCCGTTTTCATGCAGATAGCGGTGTATATATTTCCCTGTTCAGTTAGCGGTGTAGATATTTCCATGTTCATAAAGATAGCGGTGTAGATATTTCCATGTTTATACAGATAGCGGTGTAGATATTTCCATGTTTATACAGATAGCGGTGTAGATATTTCCATATTTATACAGATAGCGGTGGAGATATTTCCATGTTCATACAGATGGCTGTGTAGATATATCCATGTTCCTACAGATGGCGGTGAAGATATTTCCATGTTCATACAGATGGCGGTGTAGATATTTCCATGTTCATACAGATAGCGGGGCTGATATTTCCATGTTTATACATGTAGCGGTGTAGATATTTCCATGTTTATACAGATAGCGGTGTTGATATTTCCATGTTTATACACATAGCGGTGTAGATATTTCCATGTTCATACAGATAGCGGTGTATGTATTTCCATGTTCATACAGATAGCGGTGTAGATATTTCCATTTTCATGCAGATAGCGGTGTAGATATTTCCATGTTCGAACAGATAGCGGTGTAGATATTTCCATGTTCATACAGATAGCGGTGTGGATATTTCCATGTTTATACAGATAGCGGTGAAGATGTATGAATGTTTACCCAGATAGCGGTGTAGATAGTTCCATGTTCATACAGATAGCGGTGTAGATATTTCCATGTTCATCCAGACGGCTGTGTAGACATATCCATGTTCATACAGATGGCGGTGAAGATATTTCCATGTTCATACACATGACTGTGTAGATATATCCATGTTCAAACAGATGACGGTGAAGGTTTTTCCATGTTCATACAGATGGCGGTGTAGATATTTCCATGTTCATACAGATAGTGGTGCTGATATTTCCATGTTTATACAGTTAGCAGTGTAGATATTTCCATGTTTATACACATAGCGGTGTAGATATTTCCATGTTCATACAGATAGCGGTGTAGATATCTCCATCTTAATACAGATGGCTGTGTAGATATTTATATGTTCATACAGATGGCGGTGCAGATATTTCCATGTTCATACAGATGGCGGTGAAGTTATTTCCATGTTCATACAGAAGGCGGTGTAGTTACTTCCATGTTCATACTGATAGCGGTGCTGATATTTCCATGTTTGTACAGGTAGCGGTGTAGATATTTCCATGTTTATACACATAGCAGTGTAGATATTTCCATGTTTATACAGATAGCCGTGTAGATATCTCCATCTTAATACAGATGGCAGTGTAGATATTTAAATGTTCATACAGATGGCGGTGCAGACATATCCATGTTCATACAGATGGCGGTGAAGATATTTCCATGTTCATACAGATAGCGGTGTAGATATTTCCATGTTCATACAGATAGCGGTGTAGATATTTCCATGTTCATACAGATGGCTGTGTAGATATATCCATGTTCCTACAGATGGCGGTGAAGATATTTCCATGTTCATACAGATGGCGGTGTAGATATTTCCATGTTCATACAGATAGCGGGGCTGATATTTCCATGTTTATACAGGTAGCAGTGTAGATATTTCCTTGTTTATACAGAAAGCGGCATAGATAATTCCATGTTTATACAGATAGCAGTGTAGATATTTCCAAGTTTATACAGATAGCGGTGTAGATATCTCCATCTTAATACAGATGGCGGTGTAGATATTTATATGTTCATACAGATGTCGGTGCAGATATTTCCATGTTCATACAGATGGCGGTGTAGATATTTCCATGTTTATAGAGATAGCAGTGTAGTTATTTCCATGTGTAAAGAGATAGCTTTGTAGATATTTCCATGTATATGCAGATAGCTGTGTAGATATTTCCATTTTCATGCAGATAGCGGTGAAGATGTATACATGTTTACACAGATAGCGGTGTAGATATTTCCATGTTCATACAGATAGCGGTGTAGATATTTCCATGTTCATACAGATGGCTGTGTAGATATATCTATGTTCTTACAGATGGTGGAGAAGATATTTCCATGTTCATACAGATAGCGGTGTAGATATTTCCATGTTCATACAGATAGCGGTGTAGATATTTCCATGTTCATACAGATAGCGGTGTAGACATTTCCATGTTCATCCAGATGGCTGTGTAGATATATCCATGTTCATACAGATGGCGGTGAAGATATTTCCATGTTCATACAGATAGCGGTGCAGATATTTCCATGTTTATACATGTAGCGGTGTACATATTTCCATGTTTATACAGATAGCGGTGTAGATATTTCCATGTTCATACAGATAGCGGTGTAGATATTTCCATGTTCATAGAGATAGCGGTGTAGATATTTACATGTTCATACAGATAGCGGTGCTGATATTTCCATGTTTATACAGGTAGCGGTGTAGACATTTCCATGTTTATACAGATAGTGGTGTAGATATTTCCATGTTTATACAGATAGCGGTGTAGATATTTCCAAGTTTATACAGATAGCGGTGTAGATATCTCCATCTTAATACAGATGGCGGTGTAGATATTTATATGTTCATTCAGATGGCGGTGCAGATATTTCCATGTTCATACAGATGGCGGTGTAGATATTTCCATGTTCATACAGATAGCGGTGTAGTTATTTCCATGTGTAAAGAGATAGCTGTGTAGATATTCCCATGTATATGCAGATAGCTGTGTAGATATTTCCATTTTCAAGCAGATTGCGGTGTATATACTTCCCTGTTCAAACAGATAGCGGTGTAGATATTCCCATGTTCATACAGATAGTGGTGTAGATATTTCCATGTTCATACAGATAGTGGTGTAGCTATTTCCATGTTCATACAGATAGCGGTGTGGATATTTCCATGTTCATAGAGATAGCGGTGTAGATATTTCCATGTTTATACAGGTAGCGGTGTAGATATTTCCATGTTTATACAGATAGCGGTGAAGATGTATGCATGTTTACACAGATAGCGGTGTAGATATTTTCATGTTCATCCGGATGGCCGTGTAGATATTTCCATGTTCATACAGATAGCGGTGTAGATATTTCCATGTTCATCCAGATGGCTGTGTAGATATATGCATGTTCATACAGATGGCGGTGAAGATATTTCCATGTTCATAAAGATGGCTGTGTAGATATATCCATGTTCATACAGATGGCGGTGACGATATTTCCATGTTCATACAGACGGCGGTGTAGATATTTCCATGTTCATACTGATAGCGGTGCTGATATTTCCATGTTCATACAGGTGGCGGTGTAGATATTTCAATGTTTATACAGATGGCGGTGAAGACATTTCCATGTTCATACAGATAGCGGTGTAGATATTTCCACGTTCATACAGATAACCGTGTAGATATTGCCATGTTCATACCGATAGCGGTGCTGATACTTCCATGTTTATACAGGTAGCGGTGTAGATATCTCCATGTTTATACAGATAGCGGTGTAGATATCTCCATCTTAATACAGATGGCGGTGTAGATATTTATATGTTCATACAGATGGCGGTGCAGATATTTCCATGTTCATACGGATGGCGGTGAAGATATTTCCATGTTCATACAGATGGCGGTGTAGAAACTTCCATGTTCATACTGATAGCGGTGCTGATATTTCCATGTTTATACAGGTAGCGGTGTAGATATTTCCATGTTTATACAGATAGCGGTGTAGATATTTCCATGTTTATACACATAGCGGTGTAGATATTTCCATGTTTATAGAGATAGCGGTGTAGATATTTCCATGTTTATGCAGATAGTTGTGTAGATATCTCCATCTTAATACAGATGGCGGTGTAGATATTTAAATGTTCATACAGATGGCTGTGTAGACATATCCATGTTCATACAGATGGCGGTGAAGATATTTCCATGTTCATACAGATAGCGGTGTAGATATTTCCATGTTCATACAGATAGCGGTGTAGATATTTCCATGTTCATACAGATAGCGGTGTAGATATTTCCATGTTTATACAGATAGCGGTGTAGATATCTCCTTCTTAATACAGATGGCGGTGTAGATATTTCCATGTTCATACAGATGGCGGTGTAGATATTTCCATGTTTATAGAGATAGCGGTGTAGTTATTTCCATGTGCAAAGAGATAGCTGTGTAGATATTTCCATTTATATGCAGATAGTTGTGTAGATATTTCAATTTTCATGCAGATAGCGGTGTAGATATTTCCATGTTCAAACAGATAGCGGTGTAGATATTTCCATGTTCATACAGATAGCGGTGTAGATATTTCCATGTTCATCCAGACGGCTGTGTAGACATATCCATGTTCATACAGATGGTGGTGAAGATATTTCCATGTTCATACAGATGGCTGTGTAGATATATCCATGTTCATACAGATGGCGGTGACGATATTTCCATGTTCATACAGACGGTGGTGTAGATATTTCCATGTTCATACAGATAGCGGTGCTGATATTTCCATGTTTATACAGGTAGCGGTGTAGATATTTCCATGTTTATACAGATAGCGGTGTAGATATTTCCATGTTTATACAGATAGCGGTGTAGATATTTCCATGTTTATACAGATAGCGGTGTAGATATCTCCATCTTAATACAGATGGCGGTGTAGATATCTATATGTTCATGCAGTTGGAGGTGCAGATATTTCCATGTTCATACGTACGGCGGTGAAGATATTTCCATGTTCATACAGATGGCGGTGTAGAAACTTCCATGTTCATACTGATAGCGGTGCTGATATTTCCATGTTTATACAGGTAGCGGTGTAGATATTTCCATGTTTATACAGATAGCGGTGTAGATATTTCCATGTTTATACACATAGCGGTGTAGATATTTCCATGTTTATACAGATAGCGGTGTAGATATTTCCATGTTTATGCAGATAGTTGTGTAGATATCTCCATCTTAATACAGATGGCGGTGTAGATATTTAAATGTTCATACAGATGGCTGTGTAGACATATCCATGTTCATACAGATGGCGGTGAAGATATTTCCATGTTCATACAGATAGCGGTGTAGATATTTCCATGTTCATACAGATAGCGGTGTAGATATTTCAATGTTCATACAGATGGCTGTGTAGATATATCCTTGTTCCTACAGATGGCGGTGAAGATATTTCCATGTTCATACAGATGGCGGTGTAGATATTTCCATGTTCATACAGATAGCGGGGCTGAAATTTCCATGTTTATACAGGTAGCAGTGTAGATATTTCCTTGTTTATACAGAAAGCGGCATAGATATTTCCATGTTTATACAGATAGCAGTGTAGATATTTCCAAGTTTATACAGATAGCGGTGTAGATATCTCCATCTTAATACAGATGTCGGTGTAGATATTTATATGTTCATACAGATGTCGGTGCAGATATTTCCATGTTCATACAGATGGCGGTGTAGATATTTCCATGTTTATAGAGATAGCAGTGTAGTTATTTCCATGTGTAAAGAGATAGCTTTGTAGATATTTCCATATATATGAAGATAGCTGTGTAGATATTTCCATTTTTATGCAGATAGCGGTGAAGATGTATACATGTTTACACAGATAGCGGTGTAGATATTTCCATGTTCATACAGAGAGCGGTGTAGATATTTCCATGTTCATACAGATGGCTGTGTACATATTTCCATGTTTATACAGATAGCGGTGTAGATATTTCCATGTTCATACAGATAGCGGTGTAGATAATTCCATGTTCATACAGATAACCGTGTAGATATTGCCATGTTCATACCGATAGCGGTGCTGATACTTCCATGTTTATACAGGTAGCGGTGTAGATATTTCCATGTTTATACAGATAGCGGTGTAGATATCTCCATCTTAATACAGATGGCGGAGTAGATATTTATATGTTCATACAGATGGCGGTTCAGATATTTCCATTTTCATACGGATGGCGGTGAAGATATTTCCATGTTCATACAGATGGCAGTGTAGAAACTTAAATGTTCATACTGATAGCGGTGCTGACATTTCCATGTTTATACTGGTAGCGGTGTAGATATTTCCATGTTTATACAGATAGCAGTGTAGATATTTCCATGTTTATACACATAGCGGTGTAGATATTTCCATGTTTATACAGATAGCGGTGTAGATATTTCCATGTTTATGCAGATAGTGGTGTAGATATCTCCATCTTAATACAGATGGCGGTGTAGATATTTAAATGTTCATACAGATGGCGGTGCAGATATTTCCATGTTCATACAGATGGCGGTGTAGATATTTCCATGTTCATACAGATAGCGTTGTAGTTATTTCCATGTGTAAAGAGATAGCTGTGTAGATATTTCCATGTATAAGCAGATAGCTGTGTAGATATTTCCGTTTTCATGCAGATAGCGGTGTATATATTTCCCTGTTCAAACAGTTAGCGGTGTAGATATTTCCATGTTCATAAAGATAGCGGTGTAGATATTTCCATGTTTATACAGATAGCGGTGTAGATATTTCCATGTTTATACAGATAGCGGTGTAGATATTTCCATATTTATACAGATAGCGGTGGAGATATTTCCATGTTCATACAGATGGCTGTGTAGATATATCCATGTTCCTACAGATGGCGGTGAAGATATTTCCATGTTCATACAGATGGCGGTGTAGATATTTCCATGTTCATACAGATAGCGGGGCTGATATTTCCATGTTTATACATGTAGCGGTGTAGATATTTCCATGTTTATACAGATAGCGGTGTTGATATTTCCATGTTTATACACATAGCGGTGTAGATATTTCCATGTTCATACAGATAGCGGTGTATGTATTTCCATGTTCATACAGATAGCGGTGTAGATATTTCCATTTTCATGCAGATAGCGGTGTAGATATTTCCATGTTCGAACAGATAGCGGTGTAGATATTTCCATGTTCATACAGATAGCGGTGTGGATATTTCCATGTTTATACAGATAGCGGTGAAGATGTATGAATGTTTACCCAGATAGCGGTGTAGATAGTTCCATGTTCATACAGATAGCGGTGTAGATATTTCCATGTTCATCCAGACGGCTGTGTAGACATATCCATGTTCATACAGATGGCGGTGAAGATATTTCCATGTTCATACACATGACTGTGTAGATATATCCATGTTCAAACAGATGACGGTGAAGGTTTTTCCATGTTCATACAGATGGCGGTGTAGATATTTCCATGTTCATACAGATAGTGGTGCTGATATTTCCATGTTTATACAGTTAGCAGTGTAGATATTTCCATGTTTATACACATAGCGGTGTAGATATTTCCATGTTCATACAGATAGCGGTGTAGATATCTCCATCTTAATACAGATGGCTGTGTAGATATTTATATGTTCATACAGATGGCGGTGCAGATATTTCCATGTTCATACAGATGGCGGTGAAGTTATTTCCATGTTCATACAGAAGGCGGTGTAGTTACTTCCATGTTCATACTGATAGCGGTGCTGATATTTCCATGTTTGTACAGGTAGCGGTGTAGATATTTCCATGTTTATACACATAGCAGTGTAGATATTTCCATGTTTATACAGATAGCCGTGTAGATATCTCCATCTTAATACAGATGGCAGTGTAGATATTTAAATGTTCATACAGATGGCGGTGCAGACATATCCATGTTCATACAGATGGCGGTGAAGATATTTCCATGTTCATACAGATAGCGGTGTAGATATTTCCATGTTCATACAGATAGCGGTGTAGATATTTCCATGTTCATACAGATGGCTGTGTAGATATATCCATGTTCCTACAGATGGCGGTGAAGATATTTCCATGTTCATACAGATGGCGGTGTAGATATTTCCATGTTCATACAGATAGCGGGGCTGATATTTCCATGTTTATACAGGTAGCAGTGTAGATATTTCCTTGTTTATACAGAAAGCGGCATAGATAATTCCATGTTTATACAGATAGCAGTGTAGATATTTCCAAGTTTATACAGATAGCGGTGTAGATATCTCCATCTTAATACAGATGGCGGTGTAGATATTTATATGTTCATACAGATGTCGGTGCAGATATTTCCATGTTCATACAGATGGCGGTGTAGATATTTCCATGTTTATAGAGATAGCAGTGTAGTTATTTCCATGTGTAAAGAGATAGCTTTGTAGATATTTCCATGTATATGCAGATAGCTGTGTAGATATTTCCATTTTCATGCAGATAGCGGTGAAGATGTATACATGTTTACACAGATAGCGGTGTAGATATTTCCATGTTCATACAGATAGCGGTGTAGATATTTCCATGTTCATACAGATGGCTGTGTAGATATATCTATGTTCTTACAGATGGTGGAGAAGATATTTCCATGTTCATACAGATAGCGGTGTAGATATTTCCATGTTCATACAGATAGCGGTGTAGATATTTCCATGTTCATACAGATAGCGGTGTAGACATTTCCATGTTCATCCAGATGGCTGTGTAGATATATCCATGTTCATACAGATGGCGGTGAAGATATTTCCATGTTCATACAGATAGCGGTGCAGATATTTCCATGTTTATACATGTAGCGGTGTACATATTTCCATGTTTATACAGATAGCGGTGTAGATATTTCCATGTTCATACAGATAGCGGTGTAGATATTTCCATGTTCATAGAGATAGCGGTGTAGATATTTACATGTTCATACAGATAGCGGTGCTGATATTTCCATGTTTATACAGGTAGCGGTGTAGACATTTCCATGTTTATACAGATAGTGGTGTAGATATTTCCATGTTTATACAGATAGCGGTGTAGATATTTCCAAGTTTATACAGATAGCGGTGTAGATATCTCCATCTTAATACAGATGGCGGTGTAGATATTTATATGTTCATTCAGATGGCGGTGCAGATATTTCCATGTTCATACAGATGGCGGTGTAGATATTTCCATGTTCATACAGATAGCGGTGTAGTTATTTCCATGTGTAAAGAGATAGCTGTGTAGATATTCCCATGTATATGCAGATAGCTGTGTAGATATTTCCATTTTCAAGCAGATTGCGGTGTATATACTTCCCTGTTCAAACAGATAGCGGTGTAGATATTCCCATGTTCATACAGATAGTGGTGTAGATATTTCCATGTTCATACAGATAGTGGTGTAGCTATTTCCATGTTCATACAGATAGCGGTGTGGATATTTCCATGTTCATAGAGAAAGCGGTGTAGATATTTCCATGTTTATACAGGTAGCGGTGTAGATATTTCCATGTTTATACAGATAGCGGTGAAGATGTATGCATGTTTACACAGATAGCGGTGTAGATATTTTCATGTTCATCCGGATGGCCGTGTAGATATTTCCATGTTCATACAGATAGCGGTGTAGATATTTCCATGTTCATCCAGATGGCTGTGTAGATATATGCATGTTCATACAGATGGCGGTGAAGATATTTCCATGTTCATAAAGATGGCTGTGTAGATATATCCATGTTCATACAGATGGCGGTGACGATATTTCCATGTTCATACAGACGGCGGTGTAGATATTTCCATGTTCATACTGATAGCGGTGCTGATATTTCCATGTTCATACAGGTGGCGGTGTAGATATTTCAATGTTTATACAGATGGCGGTGAAGACATTTCCATGTACATACAGATAGCGGTGTAGATATTTCCACGTTCATACAGATAACCGTGTAGATATTGCCATGTTCATACCGATAGCGGTGCTGATACTTCCATGTTTATACAGGTAGCGGTGTAGATATCTCCATGTTTATACAGATAGCGGTGTAGATATCTCCATCTTAATACAGATGGCGGTGTAGATATTTATATGTTCATACAGATGACGGTGCAGATATTTCCATGTTCATACGGATGGCGGTGAAGATATTTCCATGTTCATACAGATGGCGGTGTAGAAACTTCCATGTTCATACTGATAGCGGTGCTGACATTTCCATGTTTATACTGGTAGCGGTGTAGATATTTCCATGTTTATACAGATAGCAGTGTTGATATTTCCGTGTTTATACACATAGCGGTGTAGATATTTCCATGTTTATACAGATAGCGGTGTAGATATTTCCATGTTTATGCAGATAGTGGTGTAGATATCTCCATCTTAATACAGATGGCGGTGTAGATATTTAAATGTTCATACAGGTGGCTGTGCAGATATTTCCATGTTCATACAGATGGCGGTGTAGATATTTCCATGTTCTTACAGATAGCGGTGTAGTTATTTCCATGTGTAAAGAGATAGCTGTGTAGATATTTCCATGTATAAGCAGATAGCTGTGTAGATATTTCCGTTTTCATGCAGATAGCGGTGTATATATTTCCCTGTTCAGTTAGCGGTGTAGATATTTCCATGTTCATAAAGATAGCGGTGTATATATTTCCATGTTTATACAGATAGCGGTGTAGGTATTACCATGTTCATACAGATAGCCGTGTAGATATTGCCATGTTCATACCGATAGCGGTGCTGATACTTCCATGTTTATACAGGATGCGGTGTACATATTTCCGTGTTTATACAGATAGCGGTGAAGATATTTCCATGTTCATACAGATAGCGGTGTAGATATTTCCATGTTTATACAGATAGCGGTGTAGATATCTCCTTCTTAATACAGATGGCGGTGTAGATATTTCCATGTTCATACAGATAGCGGTGTAGATATTTCCATGTTTATAGAGATAGCGGTGTAGTTATTTCCATGTGCAAAGAGATAGCTGTGTAGATATTTCCATTTATATGCAGATAGTTGTGTAGATATTTCAATTTTCATTCAGATAGCTGTGTAGATATTTCCATGTTCAAACAGACAGCGGTGTAGATATTTCCATGTTCATACAGATAGCGGTGTAGATATTTCCATGTTTATACAGATAGTGGTGTAGATATTTCCATGTTTATACAGATAGCGGTGTAGATATTTCCATGTTTATACAGATAGTGGTGTAGATATTTCCATGTTTATACAGATAGCGGTGTAGATATTTCCAAGTTTATACAGATAGATGTGTAGATATCTCCATTTTAGTACAGATGGCGGTGTAGATATTTATATGTTCATACAGATGGCGGTGCAGATATTTCCATATTCATATAGATGGCGGTGTAGATATTTCCATGTTTATAGAGATAGCGGTGTAGTTATTTCCATGTGTAAAGAGATAGCTTTGTAGATATTTCCATGTGTATGCAGATAGCTGTGTAGATATTTCCATTTTCATGCGGATAGCGGTGTAGATATTTCCATGATCAGATAGCGGTTTAGATATTTCCATGTTCATACAGATAGCGGTGTAGATATTTCCATGTTTATACAGATAGCGGTGAAGATGTATGCATGTTTACAAGGATAGCAGTGTAGATATTTCCATGTTCATACAGATAGCGGTGTAGATATTTCCATGTTCATCCAGATGGCTGTGTAGATATATCCATGTTCATACAAAAGGCAGTGAACATATTTCCATGTTCATACAGATAGCGGTGCAGATATTTCCATGTTCATACAGATAGCGGTGTAGATATTTCCGTGTTCATACCGATAGCGGTGCTGATATTTCCATGTTTATACATGTAACGGTGTAGATATTTCCATGTTTACACAGATAGCGGTGTAGATATTTCCATGTTTATACAGATAGCAGTGTAGATATTTCCATGTTTATACAGATAGCGGTGTAGATATCTCCTTCTTAATACAGATGGCGGTGTAGATATTTATATGTTCATACAGATGGCGGTGCAGATATTTCCATGTTCATACAGATGGCGGTGTAGTTATTTCCATGTTCATACAGATAGCGGTGTAGTTATTTCCATGTGTAAGGATATAGCTGTGTAGATATTTCCATGTATATGCAGATAGCTGTGTAGATATTTCCATTTTCATGCAGATAGCGGTGTATATATTTTCCTGTTCAAACAGATAGCGGTGTAGATATTTCCATGTTCATACAGATAGAGGTGTAGATATTTCCATGTTCATACAGATAGTGGTGTAGATATTTCCATGTTCATACAGATAGCGGTGTAGCTATTTCCATGTTCATACAGATAGCGGTGTAGATATTTCCATGTTCATAGAGATAGCGGTGTAGATATTTACATGTTCATACAGATAGCGGTGCTGATATTTCCATGTTTATACAGGTAGGGGTGTAGATATTTCCATGTTTATACAGATACTGATGTAGATATTTCCATGTTTATTCAGATAGCGGTGTAGGTATTTCCACGTTTATACAGATAGCGGTGTAGATATCTCCATCTTAATACAGACGGCGGTGTAGATATTTATATGTTCATACAGGTGACGGTGCAGATATTTCCATGTTCATATAGATGGCGGTGTAGATATTTCCATGTTTATAGAGATAGCGGTGTAGTTATTTCCATGTGTAAAGAGATAGCTTTGTACATATTTCCATGTGTATGCAGATAGCTGTGTAGATATTTCCATTTTCATGCAGATAGCGGTGTAGATATTTCCATGTTCAAACAGATAGCGGTGTAGATATTTCCATGTTCATACAGATAGCGGTGTAGATATTTCCATGTTTATAAAGATAGCGGTGAAGGTGTATGCATGTTTACAAGGATAGCAGTGTAGATGTTTCCATGTTCATGCAGATAGCGGTGTAGATATTTCCATGTTCATCCAGATGGCATTGTAGATATATCCATGTTCATACAGATGGCAGTGAAGTTATTTCCATGTTCATACAGATAGCGGTGTAGATATTTCCATGTTCATACAGATAGCGGTGGAGATATTTCCGTGTTCATACCAATAGCGGTGCTGATATTTCCATGTTTATACAGGTAGCGATGTAGATATTTCCATGTTTGTACAGATAGCGGTGTAGATATTTCCATGTTTATACAGATAGCAGTGTAGATATTTCCATGTTTATACAGATATCGGTGTAGATATCTCCTTCTTAATACAGATGGCGGTGTAGATTTTTATATGTTCATACAGATGGCGGTGCAGATATTTCCATGTTCATACAGATGGCGGTGTAGATATTTCCATGTTCATACAGATAGCGGTGTAGTTATTTCCATGTGTAAAGAGATAGCTGTGTAGATCTTCCCATGTATATTCAGATAGCTGTGTAGATATTTCCATTTTCATGCAGATAGCGGTGTAGATATTTCCCTGTTCAAACAGATAGCGGTGTAGATATTTCCATGTTCATACAGATAGTGGTGTAGATATTTCCATGTTCATACAGATAGCGGTGTAGTTATTTCCATGTTCATACAGATAGCGGTGTGGATATTTCCATGTTCATAGAGATAGCGGTGTAGATATTTCCATGTTCATACAGATAGCGGTGCTGATATTTCCATGTTTATACAGGTAGCGGTGTAGATATTTCCATGTTTATACAGATAGCGGTGAAGATGTATGCATGTTTACACATATAGCGGTGTACATATTTTCATGTTCATCCAGATGGCTGTGTAGATATTTCCATGTTCATACCGATAGCGGTGTAGATATTTCCATGTTCATCCAGATGCCTGTGTAGATATATCCATGTTCATACAGATGGCAGTGAAGATATTTCCATGTTCATACATATAGCGGTGTAGATATTTCCATGTTCATACAGATAGCGGTGTAGATATTTCCGTGTTCATACCGATAACGGTGCTGTTATTTCCATGTTTATACAGGTAGCGGTGTAGATATTTCCATGTTTATACAGATAGCGGTGTAGATATTTCCATGTTTATACAGATAGCAGTGTAGATATTTCCATGTTTATACAGATAGCGGTGAAGATATCTCTTTCTTAATACAGATGGCAGTGTAGATATTTATATGTTCATAGAGATGGCGGTGCAGATATTTCCATGTTCATACAGGTGGCGGTTTAGATATTTACATGTTCATACAGATAGCGGTGTAGTTATTTCCATGTGTAAAGAGATAGCTGTATAGATATTTCCATGTATATGCAGATAGTTGTTTAGATATTTCCATTTTCATGCAGATAGCGGTGTATATATTTCCCTGTTCAAACAGATAGCGGTGTAGATATTTCCATGTTCATACAGATAGCGGTGTAGATATTTCCATGTTCATACAGATAGAGGTGTAGACATTTCCATGTTCATACAGATAGCGGTGTAGATATTTCCATGTTCATACAGATAGCGGTGCTGATATTTCCATGTTTATACAGGTAGCGGTGTAGATATTTCCATGTTCATACAGATAGCGGTGTAGATATTTCCATGTTCAAAGAGATAGCGGTGTAGATATTTCCATGTTCATACAGATAGCGGTGTAGCTATTTCCATGTTCATACAGATAGCGGTGTAGATATTTCCATGTTCAAAGAGATAGCGGTGTAGATATTTCCATGTTCATACAGATAGCTGTGCTGATATTTCCATGTTTATACAGGTAGCGGTGTAGATATTTCCATGTTTATACAGATAGTGGTGTAGATATTTCCATGTTTATACAGATAGCGGTGTAGATATTTCCAAGTTTATACAGATAGATGTGTAGATATCTCCATTTTAGTACAGATGGCGGTGTAGATATTTATATGTTCATACAGATGGCGGTGCAGATATTTCCATGTTCATATAGATGGCGGTGTAGATATTTCCATGTTTATAGAGATAGCGGTGTAGTTATTTCCATGTGTAAAGAGATAGCTTTGTAGATATTTCCATGTGTATGCAGATAGCTGTGTAGATATTTCCATTTTCATGCGGATAGCGGTGTAGATATTTCCATGATCAAACAGATAGCGGTGTAGATATTTCCATGTTCATACAGATAGCGGTGTAGATATTTCCATGTTTATACAGATAGCGGTGAAGATGTATGCATGTTTACAAGGATAGCAGTGTAGATATTTCCATGTTCATACAGATGGGGGTGTAGATATTTCCATGTTCATCCAGATGGCTGTGTAGATATATCCATGTTCATACAAATGGCAGTGAACATATTTCCATGTTCATACAGATAGCGGTGCAGATATTTCCATGTTCATACAGAGAGCGGTGTAGATATTTCCATGTTCAAAGAGATAGTGGTGTAGATATTTCCATGTTCATACAGATAGCGGTGTAGCTATTTCCATGTTCATACAGATAGCGGTGTAGATATTTCCATGTTCAAAGAGATAGCGGTGTAGATATTTCCATGTTCGTACAGATAGCTGTGCTGATATTTCCATGTTCATACAGATAGCGGTGTATATATTTCCGTGTTCAAAGAGTTAGCGGTTTAGATATTTCCATGTTCATAAAGATAGCGGTGTAGATATTTCCATGTTTATATAGATAGCGGTGAAGATGTATGCATGTTTACACAGATAGCGGTGTAGATATTTCCACGTTCATCCAGATGGCTGTGTAGATATATCCATGTTCATACAGATGGCGGTGAAGATATTTCCATGTTCATACAGATAGCGGTGTAGATATTTCCATGTTCATACAGATAGCGGTGTATGTATTACCATGTTCATACATATAGCGGTGTATATATTTCCATGTTCCTCCAGATGGCTGTGTAGATATTTCCATGTTCATGCAGATAGCGGTGTAGATATCTCCATGTTCATACAGATAGCGGTGTAGATATTTCCATGTTCATCCAGATGGCTGTGTAGATATATCCATGATCATAGAGATGGCGGTGAAGATATTTCCATGTTCATACAGATAGCGGTGTAGATATTTCCATGTTCATACAGAAAGCCGTGTAGATATTGCCATGTTCATACCGATAGCGGTGTACATATTTCCGTGTTTATACAGATAGCGGTGTAGATATTTCCATGTTGATACAGATAGAGGTGTAGATATTTCCATGTTTATACAGATAGCGGTGTAGATATTTCCATGTTTATACAGATAGCGGTGTAGATATTTCCTTCTTCATACAGATGGCGGTGTAGATATTTATGTGTTCATACAGATGGCGGTGCAGGTATTTCCATGTTCATACAGATGGTGGTGTAGATATTTCCATGTTTATAGAGATAGCGGTGTAGTTATTTCCATGTGTAAAGAGATAGCTGTGTAGATATTTCCATGTATATGCAGATAGCTGGGTAGATATTTCCATTTTCATGCAGATAGCGGTGTAGATACTTCCATGTTCAAACAGGTAGCGGTGTAGATATTTCCATGTTCGTACAAATAGCGGTGTAGATATTTCCATGTTTATACAGATAGCGGTGAAGATGTATGCATGTTTACACAGATAGCGGTGTAGATGTTTCCATGTTCATACAGATAGCGGTGTAGATATTTCCATGTTTATCCAGATGGCTGTGTAGATATATCCATGTTCATACAGATGGCGGTGAAGATATTTCCATGTTCATACAGATAGCGGTGAAGATATTTCCATGTTCATACAGATAGCGGTGTAGATATTTCCATGTTCATACAGATGGCTGTGTAGATATATATATGTTCCTACAGATGGCAGTGAAGATATTTCCATGTTCATACAGATGGCGGTGTAGATATTTCCATGTTCATACAGATAGCGGTGCTGATATTTCCATGTTTATACATGTAGCGGTGTAGATATTTCCATGTTCTTACAGATAGCGGTGTAGATATTTCCAAGTTTATACACATAGCGGTGTAGATATTTCCATGTTTATACAGATAGCGGTGTAGAGATTTCCATGTTTATGCAGATAGTGGTGTAGATATCTCCAACTTAATACAGATGGCGGTGTAGATATTGATATGTTCATACAGATGGCGGTGCAGGTATTTCCATGTTCATACAGATGGCGGTGTAGATATTTCCATGTTCATACAGATAGCGGTGTATTTTTTTCCATGTGTAAAGAGATAGCTGTGTAGATATTTCCATGTATAAGTAGATAGCTGTGTAGATATTTCCATTTTCATGCAGATAGCGGTGTATATATTTCCCTGTTCAAACAGTTCGCGGTGTAGATATTTCTATGTTCATAAAGATAGCGGTGTAGATATTTCCATGTTTTTATAGATAGCGGTGAAGATGTATGCATGTTTACACAGATAGCGGTGTAGATATTTCCATGTTCATCCAGATGGCTCTGTAGATATATCCATGTTCATGCAGATAGCGGTGTAGATATTTCCATGTTCATACAGATAGTGGTGCAGATATTTCCATGTTCATCCAGATGGCTGTGTAGATATATCCATGTTCATACAGATGGCGGTGAAGGTATTTCCATGTTCATACAGATAGCGGTGTAGATATTTCCATGTTCATACAGATAGCGGTGTAGATATTTCCATGTTCATACAGATAGCGGTGTAAGTATTTCCATGTTCATACAGATAGCGGTGTAGATATTTCCATTTTTAAGCAGATATCGGTGTATATATTTCCCTGTTCAAACAGTTAGCGGTGTAGATATTTCCATGTTCATAAAGATAGCGGTGTAGATATTTCCATGTTCATACAGATAGCGGTGTAGATATTTCCATATTCATCCAGATGGCTGTGTAGATATATCCATGTTCATACAGATGGCGGTGAAGACATTTCCATGTTCATACAGATAGCGGTGTAGATATTTCCATGTTCATACAGATAGCCGTGTAGATATCGCCATGTTCATACCGATAGCGGTGCTGATACTTCCATGTTTATACAGGTAGCGGTGAACATATTTCCGTTTTTATACAGATAGCGGTGTAGGCATTTCCATGTTTATACAGATAGTGGTGTAGGTATTTCCATGTTTATACAGATAGCAGTGTAGATATCTCCTTCTTTATACAGATGGCGGTGTAGATATTTCCATGTTCATACAGATGGCGGTGTAGATATTTCCATGTTTATACAGATAGCGGTGAAGATGTATGCATGTTTACACAGATAGCGGTGTAGATATTTCCATGTTCATCCAGATGGCTGTGTAGATATATCCATGTTCATACAGATGGCGGTGAAGATATTTCCATTTTCAAACAGATATCGGTGTAGATATTTGCATGTTCATACAGATAGCGGTGTAAATATTTCCATGTTCATACAGATAGCGGTGTATGTATTTCCATGTTCATACATATAGCGGTGTAGATATTTCCATGTTCATCCAGATGGCTGTGTAGATATTTACATGTTCATGCAGATAGCGGTGTAGATATTTCCATGTTCATACAGCTAGCGGTGTAGATATTTCCATGTTCATCCAGATGGCTGTGTAGATATATCCATGTTCATACAGATGGCGGTGAAGATATTTCCATGTTCATACAGATAGCGGTGTGGATATTTCCATGTTCATACAGATAGCCGTGTAGATATTGCCATGTTCATACCGATAGCGGTGTAAATATTTCCGTGTTTATACAGATAGCGGTGTAGATATTTCCATGTTGATACAGATAGCGGTGTAGATATTTCCATGTTTATACAGATAGCGGTGTAGATATTTCCATGTTTATACAGATAGCGGTGTAGATATCTCCTTCTTCATACAGATGGCGGTGTAGATATTTATATGTTCATTCAGATTGCGGTGCAGATATTTCCATGTTCATACAGATGGTGGTGTAGATATTTCCATGTTTATAGAGATAGCGGTGTAGTTATTTCCATGTGTAAAGAGATAGCTGTGTAGATATTTCCATGTATATGCAGATAGCTGGGTAGATATTTCCATTTTCATGCAGATAGCGGTGTAGATACGTCCATGTTCAAACAGGTAGCGGTGTAGATATTTCCATGTTCGTACAGATAGCGGTGTAGATATTTCCATGTTTATACAGATAGCGGTGAAGATGTATGCATGCTTACACAGATAGCGGTGTAGATGTTTCCTTGCTCATACTGATAGCGGTGTAGATATTTCCATGTTTATCCAGATGGCTGTGTAGATATATCCATGTTCATACAGATGGCGGTGAAGATATTTCCATGTTCATACAGATAGCGGTGTAGATATTTCCATGTTTATCCAGATGGCTGTGTAGATATATCCATGTTCATACAGATAGCGGTGAAGATATTTCCATGTTCATACAGATAGCGGTGTAGATATTTCCATGTTCATACAGATGGCTGTGTAGATATATCCATGTTCCTACAGATGGCGGTGAAGATATTTCCATGTTCATACAGATGGTGGTGTAGATATTTCCATGTTCATACAGATAGCTGTGCTGATATTTCCATGTTTATACATGTAGCGGTGTAGATATTTCCATGTTTTTACAGATAGCGGTGTAGATATTTCCATGTTTATACACGTAGCGGTGTAGATATTTCCATGTTTATACAGATAGCGGTGTAGATATTTCCATGTTTATGCAGATAGTGGTGTAGATATCTCCAACTTAATACAGATGGCGGTGTAGATATTTATATGTTCATACAGATGGCGGTGCAGGTATTTCCATGTTCATACAGATGGCGGTGTAGATATTTCCATGTTCATACAGATAGCGGTGTATTTTATTCCATCTGTAAAGAGATAGCTGTGTAGATATTTCCTTGTATAAGCAGATAGCTGTGTAGATATTTCCATTTTCATGCAGATAGCGGTGTATATATTTCCCTGTTCAAACAGTTAGCGGTGTAGATATTTCTATGTTCATAAAGATAGCGGTGTAGATATTTCCATGTTTATACAGATAGCGGTGAAGATGTATGCATGTTTACACAGATAGCGGTGTAGATATTTCCATGTTCATCCAGATGGCTGTGTAGATATATCCATGTTCATGCAGTTAGCGGTGTAGATATTTCCATGTTCATACAGATAGCGGTGCAGATATTTCCATGTTCATCCAGATGGCTGTGTAGATATATCCATGTTCATACAGATGGCGGTGAAGGTATTTCCATGTTCATACAGATCGCGGTGTGTATATTTCCATGTTCATACAGATAGCGGTGTAGATATTTCCGTGTTCATACAGATAGTGGTGTAAGTATTTCCATGTTCATAAAGATACCGGTGTAGATATTTCCATGTTTATACAGATAGCGGTGAAGTTGTATGCATGTTTACACAGATAGCGGTGTAGGTATTTCCACGTTCATCCAGATGGCTGTGTAGATATATGCATGTTCATATAGATGGCGGTGAAGTTATTTCCATGTTCATACAGATAGCGGTGTAGATATTTCCATGTTCATACAGATAGTGGTGTAGATATTTCCATGTTCATACAGACAGCGGTGTAGATATTTCCATGTTCATACAGATAGCGGTGTATGTATTTCCATGTTCATACAGATAGCGGTGTAGATATTTCCATGTTCATCCAGATGGCTGTGTAGATATTCCCATGTTCATACAGATAGCGGTGTAGATATTTCCATGTTCATACAGATAGCGGTGTAGATATTTCCATATTCATCCCGATGGCTGTGTAGATATATCCATGTTCATACAGATGGTGGTGAAGACATTTCCATGTTCATACAGATAGCGGTGTAGATATTTCCATGTTCATCCAGATGGCTGAGTAGATATTCCCATGTTCATACAGATAGCGGTGTAGATATTTCCATGTTGATACAGATAGCGGTGTAGATATTTCCATGTTTATACAGATAGCGGTGTAGATATTTCCGTGTTTATACAGATAGCAGTGTAGATATCTCCTTCTTCATACAGATGGCGGTGTAGATATTTATATGTTCATACAGATGGCGGTGCAGATATTTCCATGTCCATACAGATGGTGGTGTAGATATTTCCATGTTTATAGAGATAGCGGTGTAGTTATTTCCATGTGTAAAGAGATAGCTGTGTAGATATTTCCATGTATATGCAGATAGCTGGGTAGATATTTCCATTTTCATGCAGATAGCGGTGTAGATACTTCCATGTTCAAACAGGTAGCGGTGTAGATATTTCCATGTTTATACAGATAACGGTGAAGATGTATGCATGTTTACACAGATAGCGGTGTAGATATTTCCATGTTCATACAGATAGCGGTGTATGTATTTCCATGTTCATACAGATAGCGGTGTAGATATTTCCATGTTCATCCAGATGGCTGTGTAGATATTCCCATGTTCATACAGATAGCGGTGTAGATATTTCCATGTTCATACAGATAGCGGTGTAGATATTTCCATATTCATCCCGATGGCTGTGTAGATATATCCATGTTCATACAGATGGCGGTGAAGATATTTCCATGTTCTTACAGATAGCGGTGTAGATATTTCCATGTTCATCCAGATGGCTGTGTAGATATATCCATGTTCCTACAGATGGCGGTGAACATATTTCCATGTTCATACAGATGGCGGTGTAGATATTTCCATGTTCATACAGATAGCGGTGCTGATATTTCCATGTTTATACATGTAGCGGTGTAGATATTTCCATGTTTTTACAGATAGCGGTGTAGATATTTCCATGTTTATACACATAGCGGTGTAGATTTTTCCATGTTTATACAGATATCGGTGTAGATATTTCCATATTTATGCAGATAGTGGTGTAGATATCTCCAACTTAATTCAGATGGCGGTGTAGATATTTATATGTTCATACAGATGGCGGTGCAGGTATTTCCATGTTCATACAGATAGCGGTGTATTTCTTTCCATGTGTAAAGAGATAGCTGTGTAGATATTTCCATGTATAAGCAGATAGCTGTGTAGATATTTCCATTTTCATGCAGATAGCGGTGTGTATATTTCCCTGTTCAAACAGTTAGCGGTGTAGATATTTCTATGTTCATAAAGATAGCGGTGGAGATATTTCCATGTTTATACAGATAGCGGTGAAGATGTATGCATGTTTACACAGATAGCGGTGTAGATATTTCCATGTTCATCCAGATGGCTGTGTAGATATATCCATGTTCATGCAGATAGCGGTGTAGATATTTCCATGTTCATACAGATAGCGGTGCAGATATTTCCATGTTCATCCAGATGGCTGTGTAGATATATCCATGTTCATACAGATGGCGGTGAAGGTATTTCCATGTTCATACAGATAGCGGTGTAGAAATTTCCATGTTCATACAGATAGCGGTGTAAGTATTTCCATGTTCATACAGATAGCGGTGTAAGTATTTCCATGTTCATACAGATAGCGGTGTAGATATTTCCATTTTTAAGCAGATAGCGGTGTATATATTTCCCTGTTCAAACAGTTAGCGGTGTAGATATTTCCATGTTCATAAACATAGCGGTGTAGATATTTCCATGTTTATACAGATAGTGGTGAAGTTGAATGCATGTTTACACAGATAGCGGTG
This sequence comes from Gorilla gorilla gorilla, assembly GCF_029281585.2. Classification (NCBI taxonomy): domain Eukaryota; kingdom Metazoa; phylum Chordata; class Mammalia; order Primates; family Hominidae; genus Gorilla; species Gorilla gorilla. The sequence goes on along the minus strand of NC_073235.2, from coordinate 10,211,209 downwards.
TAGATATTTCCACGTTCATCCATATGGCTGTGTAGATATATCCATGTTCATACAGATGGCGGTGAAGTTATTTCCATGTTCATACAGATAGCGGTGTAGATATTTCCATGTTCATACAGATAGTGGTGTAGATATTTCCATGTTCATACAGATAGCGGTGTATGTATTTCCATGTTCATACAGATAGCGGTGTATATATTTCCATGTTCATCCAGATGGCTGTGTAGATATTCCCATGTTCATACAGATAGCGGTGTAGATATTTCCATGTTCATACAGATAGCGGTGTAGATATTTCCATATTCATCCAGATGGCTGTGTAGATATATCCATGTTCATTCAGACGCGGGGAAGACATTTCCATGTTCATACAGATAGCGGTGTAGATATTTCCATGTTCATACAGATGGCTGTGTAGATATATCCATGTTCATACAGATGGCGGTGAAGACATTTCCATGTTCATACAGATAGTGGTTTAGATATTTCCATTTTGATGCAGATAGTGGTGTATATAGTTCCCTGTTCAAACAGTTAGCGGTGTAGATATTTCCATGTTCATAAAGATAGCGGTGTAGATATTTCCATGTTTATACAGATAGCGGTGAAGTTGTGTGCATGTTTTCACAGATAGCGGTGTAGATATTTCCACGTTCATCCAGATGGCTGTGTAGATATACCCATGTTCATACAGATGGCGGTGAAGATATTTCCATGTTAATACAGATAGCGGTGTAGATATCTGCATCTTCATACAGATGGTGGTGTAGATATATATATGTTCATACAGATGGCGGTGCAGATATTTCCATGTTCATACGGATGGCGGTGAAGATATTTCCATGTTCATACAGATGGCGGTGTAGAAACTTCCATGTTCATACTGATAGCGGTGCTGATATTTCCATGTTTATACAGGTAGCGGTGTAGATATTTCCGTGTTTATACAGATAGCAGTGTAGATATTTCCGTGTTTATACACATAGCGGTGTAGATATTTCCATGTCTATACAGATAGCGGTGTAGATATTTCCATGTTTATGCAGATAGTGGTGTAGATATCTCCATCTTAATACAGATGGCGGTGTAGATATTTAAATGTTCATACAGATGGCGGTGCAGATATTTCCATGTTCATACAGATGGCGGTGTATATATTTCCATGTTTATAGAGGTAGCGGTGTAGTTATTTCCATGTGTAAAGAGATTGCTGTGTAGATATTTCCATGTATAAGCAGATAGCTGTGTAGATATTTCCGTTTTCATGCAGATAGCGGTGTATATATTTCCCTGTTCAAACAGTTAGTGGTGTAGATATTTCCATGTTCATAAAGATAGCGGTGTAGATATTTCCATGTTTATACAGATAGCGGTGAAGGTGTATGCATGTTTACACAGATAGCGGTGTAGATATTTCCATGTTCATCCAGATGGCTGTGTAGATATATCCATGTTCATACAGATAGAGGTGTAGATATTTCCATGTTCATACAGATAGCGGTGCAGATATTTCCATGTTCATCCAGATGGCTGTGTAGATATATCCATGTTCATACTGATGGCGGTGAAGATATTTCCATGTTCATACAGATAGCGGTGTAGATATTTCCATGTTCATACATATAGCGGTGTAGTTATTTCCATGTTCATACAGATAGGGGTGTATGTATTTCCATGTTCATACAGATAGTGGTGTAGATATTTCCATTTTCATGCAGATAGCGGTGTATATATTTCCCTGTTCAAACAGTTAGCGGTGTAGATATTTCCATGTTCATAAAGATAGCGGTGTAGATATTTCCATGTTTCTACAGATAGCGGTGAAGATGTATGCATGTTTTCACAGATATCGGTGTAGATATTTCCATGTTCATCCACATGGCTGTGTAGATATATCCATGTTCATACAGATGGCGGTGAAGATATTTCCATGTTCACACAGATAGCGGAGTAGATATTTCCATGTTCATAGAGATAGCGGTGTAGATATTGCCATGTTCATCCAGATGGCTGTGTAGATATATCCATGTTCATACTGATGGCGGTGAAGATATTTCCATGTTCATACAGATGGCGTTGTAGATATTTCCATGTTCATACAGATAGCCGTGTAGATATTGCCATGTTCATACCGATAGCGGTGCTGATACTTCCATGTTTATACAGGAAGCGGTGTACATATTTCCGTGTTTATACAGGTAACGGTGTAGATATTTCCATGTTCATACATATAGCGGTGTATGTATTTCCATGTTCATACAGATAGCGGTGTAGATATTTCCATGTTCATACAGATAGCGGTGTATGTATTTCCATGTTCATACAGATAGCGGTGTAGATATTTCCATGTTCATCCAGATGGCTGTGTACATATTCCCATGTTCATACAGATAGCAGTGTAGATATTTCCATGTTCATACAGATAGCGGTGTAGATATTTCCATATTCATCCAGATGGCTGTGTAGATATATCTATGTTCATACAGATGGTGGTGAAGACATTTCCATGTTCATACAGATAGCGGTGTAGATATTTCCGTTTCCATACAGATAGCCGTGTAGATATCGCCATGTTCATACCGATAGCGGTGCTGATACTTCCATGTTTATACAGGTAGCGGTGAACATATTTCCGTGTTTATACAGATAGCGGTGTAGACATTTCCATGTTTATACAGATAGTGGTGTAGATATCTCCTTCTTAATACTGATGGCGGTGTAGATATTTCCATGTTCATACAGATGGCGGTGTAGATATTTCCATGTTTATACAGATAGCGGTGAAGATGTATGCATGTTTACACAGATAGCGGTGTAGATATTTCCATGTTCATACAGATAGCGGTGTAGATATTTCCATGTTCATCCAGACGGCTGTGTAGACATATCCATGTTCATACAGATGGCGGTGAAGATATTTCCATGTTCATACAGATGGCTGTGTAGATATATCCATGTTCATACAGATGGCGGTGACGATATTTCCATGTTCATACAGATGGCGGTGTAGATATTTCCATGTTCATACAGATAGCGGTGCTGATATTTCCATGTTTATACAGGTATCGGTGTATATATTTCCATGTTTATACAGATAGCGGTGTAGATATTTCCATGTTTATACAGATAGCGTTGTAGATATTTCCAAGTTTATACACATAGCGGTGTAGATATTTCCATGTTTATACACATAGCGGTGTAGATATCTCCATCTTAATACAGATGGCGGTGTAGATATTTATATGTTCATTCAGATGGCGGTGCAGATATTTCCATGTTCATACAGATGGCGGTGTAGATATTTCCATGTTCATACAGATAGTGGTGTAGTTATTTCCATGTGTAAAGAGATAGCTGTGTAGATATTTCCATGTATTTGCAGATAGCTGTGCAGACATTTCCATTTTCATGCAGATAGCGGTGTATATATTTCCCTGTTCAAACAGTTAGCGGTGTAGATATTTCCATGTTCGTAAAGATAGCAGTGTAGATATTTCCATGTTCATACAGATAGCAGTGTAGTTATTTCCACGTGTAAAGAGATAGCGGTGAAGATGTGTGCATGTTTACACAGATAGCGGTGTATATATTTCCATGTTCAAACAGTTAGCGGTGCAGATATTTCCATGTTCATAAAGATAGCAGTGTAGATAATTCCATGTTTATACAGATAGCGGTGAAGATGTATGCATGTTTACACAGATAGCGGTGTATATATTTCCATGTTCATCCAGATGGCTGAGTAGATATATCCATGTTCATACAGATAGCGGTGTAGATATTTCCATGTTCATACAGATAGCGGTGCAGATATTTCCATGTTCATCCAGATGGCTGTGTAGATATATCCATGTTCATACAGATGGCGGTGAAGATATTTCCATGTTCATACAGATAGCGGTGTAGATATTTCCATGTTCATACAGATAGCGGTATAGATATTTCCATGTTCATACAGATGGCGGTGAAGATATTTCCATGTTCATACAGATAGCGGTGTAGATATTTCCATGTTCATCCAGATGGCTGTGTAGATATATCCATGTTCATACAGATGGCGGTGAAGATATTTCCATGTTCATACAGATAGCGGTGTAGATATTTCCATGTTCATACAGATAGCGGTATAGATATTTCCATGTTCATACAGATAGCGGTGTATGTATTTCCATGTTCATACAGATAGCAGTGTAGATATTTCCATGTTCATCCAGATGGCTGTGTAGATATATCCATGTTCATACTGATGGCGGTGAAGATATTTCAATGTTCATACAGATAGCGGTGTAGATATTTCCATGTTCACACAGATAGCGGTGTAGATATTTCCATGTTCATACAGATAGGGGTGTATGTATTTCCATGTTCATACAGATAGTGGTGTAGATATTACCATTTTCATGCAGATAGCGGTGTATATATTTCCCTGTTCAAACAGTTAGCGGTGTAGATATTTCCATGTTCATAAAGATAGCGGTGTAGATATTTCCATGTTTATCCACATGGCTGTGTAGATATATCCATGTTCATACAGATGGCGTTGAAGATATTTCCATGTTCATACAGATAGCGGTGCAAATATTTCCATGTTCATCCTGATGGCTGTGAAGATATTTCCATGTTCATACAGATAGCGGTGTAGATATTTCCATGTTCATCCAGATGGCTGTGTAGATATATCCATGTTCATACAGATGGCGGTGAAGATATTTCCATGTTCATACAGATGGCGTTTTAGATATTTCCATGTTCATACAGATAGCCATGTAGATATTGCCATGTTCATACCGATAGCGGTGCTGATACTTCCATGTTTATGCAGTTAGCGGTGTACATATTTCCGTGTTTATACAGGTAGCGGTGTAGATATTTCCTTGTTCATACAGATAGCGGTGTAGATATTTCCATGTTCAAACAGATAGTGGTGTAGATATTTCCATGTTCATACAGATAGCGGTGTAGATATTTCCATGTTTATACAGTTAGCGGTGAAGATGGATGCATGTTTACACAGATAGCGGTGTAGATATTTCCATGTTCATCCAGACGGCTGTGTAGACATATCCATGTTCATACAGATGGCGGTGAAGATATTTCCATGCTTATACAGAAGCTGTGTAGATATATCCATGTTGATACAGATGGCGGTGAAGATTTTTCCATGCTCATACAGACGGCGGTGTAGATATTTCCATGTTCATACAGATAGCGGTGCTGATATTTCCATGTTTATACAGGTAGCAGTGTCGATATTTCCATGTTTATACAGATAGTGGAGTAGATATTTCCATGTTTATCCACATGGCTGTGTAGATATATCCATGTTCATACAGATGGCGTTGAAGATATTTCCATGTTCATACAGATAGCGGTGCAAATATTTCCATGTTCATCCTGATGGCTGTGAAGATATTTCCATGTTCATACAGATAGCGGTGTAGATATTTCCATGTTCATCCAGATGGCTGTGTAGATATATCCATGTTCATACAGATGGCGGTGAAGATATTTCCATGTTCATACAGATGGCGTTTTAGATATTTCCATGTTCATACAGATAGCCATGTAGATATTGCCATGTTCATACCGATAGCGGTGCTGATACTTCCATGTTTATGCAGTTAGCGGTGTACATATTTCCGTGTTTATACAGGTAGCGGTGTAGATATTTCCTTGTTCATACAGATAGCGGTGTAGATATTTCCATGTTCAAACAGATAGTGGTGTAGATATTTCCATGTTCATACAGATAGCGGTGTAGATATTTCCATGTTTATACAGTTAGCGGTGAAGATGGATGCATGTTTACACAGATAGCGGTGTAGATATTTCCATGTTCATCCAGACGGCTGTGTAGACATATCCATGTTCATACAGATGGCGGTGAAGATATTTCCATGCTTATACAGAAGCTGTGTAGATATATCCATGTTGATACAGATGGCGGTGAAGATTTTTCCATGCTCATACAGACGGCGGTGTAGATATTTCCATGTTCATACAGATAGCGGTGCTGATATTTCCATGTTTATACAGGTAGCAGTGTCGATATTTCCATGTTTATACAGATAGTGGAGTAGATATTTCCATGTTTATACACATAGCGGTGTAGATATTTCCATGTCTATACAGATAGCGGTGTAGATATCTCCATCTTAATACAGATGGCGGTGTATTTATTTGTATGTTCATACAGATGGCGGTGCAGATATTTCCATGTTCATACAGATGGCGGTGAAGATATTTCCATGTTCATACAGATGGCGGTGTATATACTTCCATGTTCATACTGATAGCGGTGCTGATATTTCCATGTTTATACAGGTAGCGGTGTAGATATTTCCATGTTTATACAGATAGCGGTGTAGATATTTCCAAGTTTATACACATAGCGGTGTAGATATTTCCATGTTTATACACATATCGGTGTAGATATCTCCATCTTAATACAGATGGCGGTGTAGATATTTATATGTTCATTCAGATGGCGGTGCAGATATTTCCATGTTCATACAGATGGCGGTTTAGATATTTCCATGTTCATACAGATAGTGGTGTAGTTATTTCCATGTGTAAAGAGATAGCTGTGTAGATATTTCCATGTATATGCAGATAGCTGTGCAGACATTTCCATTTTCATGCAGATAGCGGTGTATATATTTCCCTGTTCAAACAGTTAGCGGTGTAGATATTTCCATGTTCGTAAAGATAGCAGTGTAGATATTTCCATGTTCATACAGATAGCAGTGTAGTTATTTCCACGTGTAAAGAGATAGCGGTGAAGATGTATGCATGTTTACACAGATAGCGGTGTATATATTTCCATGTTCAAACAGTTAGCGGTGCAGATATTTCCATGTTCATAAAGATAGCAGTGTAGATAATTCCATGTTTATACAGATAGCGGTGAAGATGTATGCATGTTTACACAGATAGCGGTGTATATATTTCCATGTTCATCCAGATGGCTGAGTAGATATATCCATGTTCATACAGATAGCGGTGTAGATATTTCCATGTTCATACAGATAGCGGTGCAGATATTTCCATGTTCATCCAGATGGCTGTGTAGATATATCCATGTTCATACAGATGGCGGTGAAGATATTTCCATGTTCATACAGATAGCGGTGTAGATATTTCCATGTTCATACAGATAGCGGTATAGATATTTCCATGTTCATACAGATAGCGGTGTATGTATTTCCATGTTCATACAGATAGCAGTGTAGATACTTCCATATTCATCCAGATGGCTGTGTAGATATATCCATGTTCATACAGATCGCTGTGTAGATATTTCCATGTTCATCCAGATGGCTGTGTAGCTATTTCCATGTTCATACAGATAGTGGTGTAGATATTTCCATGTTCATACAGATAGCGGTGTAGATATTTCCATGTTCATATAGATAGCCGTGTAGATATTGCCATGTTCTTACCGATAGCGGTGCTGTTACTTCCATGTTTATACAGGTAGCTGTGTACATATTTCCGTGTTTATACAGGTAGCGGTGTAGATATTTCCATGTTCATACAGATAGCGGTGTAGATATTTCCATGTTTATACAGATAGCGGTGTAGATATCTCCTTCTTAATACAGATGGCGGTGTAGATATTTATATGTTCATACAGATGGCGGTGCAGATATTTCCATGTTCATACAGATGGTGGTGTAGATATTTCCATTTGTATAGAGATAGCGGTGTAGTTATTTCCATGTGCAAAGAGATAGCTGTGTAGATATTTCCATGTATGTACAGATAGCTGTGTAGATATTTCCATTTCCATGCAGATAGCGGTGTAGATATTTCCATGTTCAAACAGATAGCGGTGTAGATATTTCCATGTTCATACAGATAGCGGTGTGGATATTTCCATGTTTATACAGATAGCGGTGAAGATGTATGCATGTTTACACAGATAGCGGTGTAGATATTTCCATGTTCATACAGATAGCGGTGTAGATATTTCCATGTTCATCCAGACGGCTGTGTAGACATATCCATGTTCATACAGATGGCGGTGAAGATATTTCCATGTTCATACAGATAGCGGTGCAGATATTTCCATGTTCATCCAGATGGCTGTGTAGATATATCCATGTGCATACAGATGGCGGTGAAGATATTTCCAAGTTCATACAGATAGCGGTGTAGATATTTCCATGTTCATACAGATAGCGGTGTTGATATTTCCATGTTCATCCAGATGGCTGTGTAGATATATCCATGTTCATACAGATAGCGGTGTAGATATTTCCATGTTAATCCAGATGGCTGTGTAGCTATTTCCATGTTCATACAGATAGTGGTGTAGATATTTCCATGTTCATACAGATTGCGGTGTAGATATTTCCATGTTCATACAGATAGCCGTGTAGATATTGCCATGTTCATACCGATAGCGGTGCTGATACTTCCATGTTTATACAGGTAGCGGTGTACATATTTCCGTGTTTATACAGGTAGCGGTGTAGATATTTCCATGTTCATACAGATAGCGGTGTAGATATTTCCATGTTTATACAGATAGCGGTGTAGATATCTCCTTCTTAATACAGATGGCGGTGTAGATATTTATATGTTCATACAGATCGCGGTGCAGATATTTCCATGTTCATACAGATGGTGGTGTAGATATTTCCATGTTTATAGAGATAGCGGTGTAGTTATTTCCATGTGCAAAGAGATAGCTGTGTAGATATTTCCATGTATATGCAGATAGCTGTGTAGATATTTCCATTTTCAGGCAGATAGCGGTGTAGATAGTTCCATGTTCAAACAGATAGCGGTGTAGATATTTCCATGTTCATACAGACAGCGGTGTGGGTATTTCCATGTTTATACAGATAGCGGTGAAGATTTATGCATGTTTACACAGATAGCGGTGTAGATATTTCCATGTTCATACAGATAGCGGTGTAGATATTTCCATGTTAATCCACACGGCTGTGTAGACATATCCATGTTCATACAGATGGCGGTGAAGATATTCCCTTGTTCTTACAGATGGCTGTGTAGATATATCCAGGTTCATAGAGATGGCGGTGAAGATTTTTCCATGTTCATACAGAAGCGGTGTAGATATTTCCATGTTCATACAGATAGCGGTGCTGATATATCCATGTTTATACAGGTAGCAGTGTAGATATTTCCATGTTTATACAGATAGCAGTGTAGATATTTCCATGTTTATACACATAGCGGTGTAGGTATTTCCATGTTCATACAGAGAGCGGTGCTGATATTTCCATGTTTATACAGGTAGCAGTGTAGATATTTCCAAGTTTATACAGATAGCAGTGTAGATATTTCCATGTTTATACACATAGCGGTGTAGATATTTCCATGTTTATACGGATAGCGGTGTAGATATCTCCTTCTTAATACAGATGGCGGTGTAGATATTTATATGTTCATACAGATGGCGGTGCAGATATTTCCATTTTCATACAGATGGTGGTGTAGATATTTCCATGTTTATAGAGATAGCGGTGTAGTTATTTCCATGTGCAAAGAGATAGCTGTGTAGATATTTCCATGTATATACAGATAGCTGTGTAGATATTTCCATTTCCTTGCAGATAGCGGTGTAGATATTTCCATGTTCAAACAGATAGCGGTGTAGATATTTCCATGTTCATACAGATAGCGGTGTGGATATTTCCATGTTTATACAGATAGCGGTGAAGATGTATGCATGTTTACACAGATAGCGGTGTAGATATTTCCATGTTCATACAGATAGCGGTGTAGATATTTCCATGTTAATCCAGATGGCTGTGTAGCTATTTCCATGTTCATACAGATAGCGGTGCAGATATTTCCATGTTCATCCAGATGGCTGTGTAGATATATCCATGTGCATACAGATGGCGGTGAAGATATTTCCATGTTCATACAGAGAGCGGTGTAGATATTTCCATGTTCATACAGATAGCGGTGTTGATATTTCCATGTTCATCCAGATGGCTGTGTAGATATATCCAAGTTCATCCAGATAGCGGTGTAGATATTTCCATGTTCATCCAGATGGCTGTGTAGCTATTTCCATGTTCATACAGATAGTGGTGTAGATATTTCCATGTTCATACAGATAGCGGTGTAGATATTTCCATGTTCATACAGATAGCCGTGTAGATATTGCCATGTTCATACCGATAGCGGTGCTGATACTTCCATGTTTATACAGGTAGCGGTGTACATATTTCCGTGTTTATACAGGTAGCGGTGTAGATATTTCCATGTTCATACAGATAGCGGTGTAGATATATCCATGTTTATACAGATAGCGGTGTAGATATCTCCTTCTTAATACAGATGGCGGTGTAGATATTTATATGTTCATACAGATCGCAGTGCAGATATTTCCATGTTCATACAGATGGTGGTGTAGATATTTCCATTTTTATAGAGATAGCGGTGTAGTTATTTCCATGTGCAAAGAGATAGCTGTGTAGATATTTCCATGTATATGCAGATAGCTGTGTAGATATTTCCATTTTCAGGCAGATAGCGGTGTAGATAGTTCCATGTTCAAACAGATAGCGGTGTAGATATTTCCATGTTCATACAGACAGCGGTGTGGATATTTCCATGTTTATACAGATAGCGGTGAAGATGTATGCATGTTTACACAGATAGCGGTGTAGATATTTCCATGTTCATACAGATAGCGGTGTAGATATTTCCATGTTCATCCAGACGGCTGTGTAGACATATCCATGTTCATACAGATGGCGGTGAAGATATTTCCTTGTTCTTACAGATGGCTGTGTAGATATATCCAGGTTCATAGAGATGGCGGTGAAGATTTTTCCATGTTCATACAGAAGCGGTGTAGATATTTCCATGTTCATACAGATAGCGGTGCTGATATGTCCATGTTTATACAGGTAGCAGTGTAGATATTTCCATGTTTATACAGATAGCAGTGTAGATATTTCCATGTTTATACACATAGCGGTGTAGGTATTTCCATGTTCATACAGAGAGCGGTGCTGATATTTCCATGTTTATACAGGTAGCAGTGTAGATATTTCCAAGTTTATACAGATAGCAGTGTAGATATTTCCATGTTTATACACATAGCGGTGTAGATATTTCCATGTTTATACAGATAGCGTGTAGATATCTCCATCTTAATACAGATGGCGGTGTAGATATTTATAGATTCATACAGATGGCGGTGCAGATATTTCCATGTTCATACAGATGGCGGTGAAGATATTTCCATGTTCATACAGATGGCGGTGTAGATACTTCCATGTTCATACTGATAGCGGTGCTGATATTTCCATGTTTATACAGGTAGCGGTGTAGATATTTCCATGTTTATACATATAGCGGTGTAGATATTTCCATGTTTATACACATAGCGGTGTAGATATTTCCATGTTTATACAGATAGCGGTGTAGATGTCTCCATCTTAATACAGATGGCGGTGTAGATATTTATATGTTCATTCAGATGGCGGTGGAGATATTTCCATGTTCATACAGATGGCGGTGTAGATATTTCCATATTCATACAGATAGCGGTGTAGTTATTTCCATGTATAAAGAGATAGCTGTGTAGATATTTCCATGTATATGCAGATAGCTGTGTAGACATTTCCATTTTCAGGCTGATAGCGGTGTATATATTTCCCTGTTCAAACAGTTAGCGGTGTAGATATTTCCATGTTCATAAAGATAGCAGTGTAGATATTTCCATGTTTATACAGAAAGAGGTGAAGATGTATGCATGTTTACACGGATAGCGGTGTAGATATTTCCATGTTCATCCAGATGTTTCTGTAGATATATCCATGTTCATACAGATAGCGGTGTAGATATTTCCATGTTCATACAGATAGCGGTGCAGATATTTCCATGTTCATCCAGATGGCTGTGTAGATATATCCATGTTCATACAGATGGCGGTGAAGATATATCCATGTTCATACAGATAGCGCTGTAGATATTTCCATGTTCATCCAGATAGCCGTGTAGATATTGCCATGTTCATACCGATAGCGGTGCTGATACTTCCATGTTTATACAGGTAGCGGTGTACATATTTCCGTGTTTATACAGGTAGCGGTGTAGATATTTCCATGTTCATACAGATAGCGGTGTAGATATTTCCATGTTTATACAGATAGCGGTGTAGATATCTCCTTCTTAATACAGATGGCGGTGTAGATATTTATATGTTCATACAGATGGCGGTGCAGATATTTCCATGTTCATACAGATGGTGGTGTAGATATTTCCATGTTTATAGAGGTAGCGGTGTAGTTATTTACATGTGCAAAGAGATAGCAGTGTAGATATTTCCATGTATATGCAGATAGCTGTGTAGATATTTCCATTTTCATGCAGATAGCAGTGTAGATATTTCCATGTTCAAACAGATAGCGGTGTAGATATTTCCATATTCATTCAGATAGCGGTGTGGATATTTCCATGTTTTTACAGATAGCGGTGAAGATGTATGCATGTTTACACAGATAGCGGTGTAGATATTTCCATGTTCATACAGATAGCGGTGTAGATATTTCCATGTTCATCCAGACAGCTGTGTAGACATATCCATGTTCATACAGATGGCGGTGAAGATATTTCCATGTTCATACACATGGCTGTGTAGATATATCCATGTTCATACAGATGGCGGTGAAGATTTTTCCATGTTCATACAGATTCCGGTGTAGATATTTCCATGTTCATACACATAGCGGTGCTGATATTTCCATGTTTATACAGGTAGCAGTGTAGATATTTCCATGTTTATACAGATAGCGGTGTAGATATTTCCATGTTTATACACATAGTGGTATAGATATTTCCATTTTTATTCAGATAGCGGTGTAGATATCTCCATCTTAATACAGATGGCGGTGTAGATATTTATATGTTCATACAGATGGCGGTGCAGGTATTTCCATGTTCATACAGATGGCAGTGAAGATATTTCCATGTTCATACAGATGGCGGTGTAGATACTTCCATGTTCATACTGATAGCGGTGCTGATATTTCCATGTTTATACAGGCAGCGGTGTAGATATTTCCATGTTTATACAGATAGCAGTGTAGATATTTCCATGTTTATACCCATAGCGGTGTAGATATTTCCATGTTTTTACAGATAGCGGAGTAGATATCTCCATCTTAATACAGATGGCGGTGTAGATATTTATATGTTCTTTCAGATGGCGGTGCATATATTTCCATGTTCATACAGATGGCGGTGTAGATATTTCCATGTTCATACAGATAGCGGTGTAGTTATTTCCATGTGTAAAGAGATAGCTGTGTAGATATTTCCATGTATATGCAGATAGCTGTGTAGACATTTCCATTTTCATGCAGATAGCGGTGTATATATTTCCCTGTTCAAACAGTTTGCGGAGTAGATATTTCCATGTTCATAAAGATAGCAGTGTAGATATTTCCATGTTCATCCTGATGGCTGTGTAGATATTTCCATGTTCATACAGATAGCGGTGAAGATGTATGCATGTTTACACAGAGAGCGGTGTAGATATTTCCATGTTCATCCAGATGGCTGTGTAGATATATCCATGTTCATACAGATACCGGTGTAGATATTTCCATGTTCATACAGATAGCGGTGCAGATATTTCCATGTTCATCCAGATGGCTGTGTAGATATATCCATGTTCATACAGACGGCGGTGAAGATATTTCCATGTTCATACAGATAGCGGTGTAGATATTTCCATGTTCATACAGATAGCGGTGTAGATATTTCCATGTTCATACAGATAGCGGTGTATGTATTTCCATGTTCATACACATAGCGGTGTAGATATTTCCATGTTCATCCAGATGGCTGTGTAGATATATCCATGTTCATACAGATAGCGCTGAAGATATTTCCATGTTCATCCAGATGGCTGTGTAGCTATTTCCATGTTCATACAGATAGTGGTGTAGATATTTCCATGTTCATACAGATAGCGGTGTAGATATTTCCATGTTCATACAGATAGCCGTGTAGATATTGCCATGTTCATACCGATAGCGCTGCTGATACTTCCATGTTTATACAGGTAGCGGTGTACATATTTCCGTGTTTATACAGGTAGCGGTGTAGATATTTCCATGTTCATACAGATAGCGGTGTAGATATTTCCATGTTTATACAGATAGCGGTGTAGATATCTCCTTCTTAATACAGATGGAGGTGTAGATATTTATATGTTCATACAGATGGCAGTGCAGATATTTCCATGTTCATACAGATGGTGGTGTAGATATTTCCATGTTTATAGAGATAGTGGTGTAGTTATTTCCATGTGCAAAGAGATAGCTGTGTAGATATTTCCATGTATATGCAGATAGCTTTGTAGATATTTCCATTTTCATGCAAATAGCGGTGTACATATTTCCATGTTCAAACAGATAGCGGTGTAGATATTTCCATGTTCATACAGATAGCGGTGTGGATATTTCCATGTTTTTACAGATAGCGGTGAATATGTATGCATGTTTACACAGATAGCGGTGTAGATATTTTCATGTTCATACAGATAGCGGTGTAGATATTTCCATGTTCATCCAGACGGCTGTGTAGACATATCCATGTTCATACAGATGGCGGTGAAGATATTTCCATGTTCATACAGATGGCTGTGTAGATATATCCATGTTCATACAGATGGCGGTGAAGATATTTCCATGTTCATACAGATGGCGGTGTAGATATTTCCATGTTCATACAGATAGCGGGGCTGATATTTCCATGTTTGTACAGGTAGCAGTGTAGATATTTCCATGTTTATACAGATAGCGGTGTAGATATTTCCATGTTTATACACATAGCGGTGTAGATATTTCCATGTTTATACAGATAGCTGTGTAGATATCTCCATCTTAATACAGATGGCGGTGTAGATATTTATATGTTCATACAGATGGCGGTGCAGATATTTCCATGTTCATACAGATGGCGGTGTAGATACTTCCATGTTCATGCTGATAGCGGTGCTGATATTTCCATGTTTATACAGGTAGCGGTGTAGATATTTCCATGTTTATACAGATAGCGGTGTAGGTATTTCCATGTTTATACACATAGCGGTGTAGATATTTCCATGTTTATACAGATAGCGGTGTAGATATCTCCATCTTAATACAGATGGCGGTGTAGATATTAATATGTTCATTCAGATGGCGGTGCAGATATTTCCATGTTCATACAGATGGCGGTGTAGACATTTCCATGTTCATACACATAGCGGTGTAGTTATTTCCATGTGTAAAGAGATAGCTGTGTAGATATTTCCATGTATATGCAGATAGCTGTGTAGACATTTCCATTTTCATGCAGATAGCGGTGTATATACTTCCCTGTTCAAACAGTTTGCGGTGTAGATATTTCCATGTTCATAAAGATAGCAGTGTAGATATTTCCATGTTTATACAGATAGCGGTGAAGATGTATTCATGTTTACACAGATAGCAGTTTAGATATTTCCATGTTCATCCAGATGGCTGTGTAGATATATCCATGTTCATACAGATAGCGGTGTAGATATTTCCATGTTCATACAGATAGCGGTGCAGATATTTCCATGTTCATCCAGATGGCTGTGTAGATATATCCATGTTCATACAGATGGCGGTGAAGATATTTCCATGTTCATACAGATGGCGGTGTAGATATTTCCATGTTCATACAGATAGCGGTGTAGATTTTTCCATGTTCATACAGATGGCGGTGAAGATATTTCCATGTTCATACAGATGGCGGTGTAGATACTTCCATGTTCATACTGATAGCGGTGCTGATATTTCCATGTATATACAGGTAGCGGTGTAGATATTTCCATGTTTATACATATAGCGGTGTAGATATTTCCATGTTTATACACATAGCAGTGTAGATATTTCCATGTTTATACCGATAGCGGTGTAGATATCTCCATCTTAATACAGATGGCGGTGTAGATATTTATATGTTCATTCAGATGGCGGTGCAGATATTTCCATGTTCATACAGATGGTGGTGTAGATATTTCCATGTTTATAGAGATAGCGGTGTAGTTATTTCCACGTGCAAAGAGATAGCTGTGTAGATATTTCCATGTATATGCAGATAGCTGTGTAGATATTTCCATTTTCATGCAGAGAGCGGTGTAGATATTTCCATGTTCAAACAGATAGCGGTGTAGATATTTCCATGTTCAAACAGATAGCGGTGCTGATATTTCCATGTTTATACAGGTAGCAGTGTAGATATTTCCATGTTTATACAGATAGCGGTGTAGATATTTCCATGTTTATACACATAGCGGTGTAGATATTTCCATGTTTATACAGATAGCGTGTAGATATCTCCATCTTAATACAGATGGCGGTGCAGATATTTCCATGTTCATACAGATGGCGGTGTAGATATTTGCATGTTCATACAGATGGCGGTATAGCTATTTCCATGTTCATGGAGATAGCGGTGTAGATATTTCCATGTTAATCCAGATGGCTGTGTAGAGATATCCATGTTCATACAGATGGCGGTGAAGATATTTCCATGTTCATACAGATGGCGGTGTAGATACTTCCATGTTCGTACTGATAGCGGTGCTGATATTTCCATGTTTGTACAGGTAGCGGTGTAGATATTTCCATGTTTATACATATAGCGGTGTAGTTATTTCCATGTTTATACAGATAGCGGTGTAGATATTTCCATGTTTATACAGATAGCGGTGTAGATATCTCCATCTTAATAGAGATGGCGGTGTAGATATTTATTTGTTCATACAGATGGCGGTGCAGATATTTCCATGTTCATACAGATGGCGGTGAAGATATTTCCATGTTCATACAGATGGCGGTGTAGATACTTCCATGTTCATACTGATAGCGGTGCTGATATTTCCATGTTTATACAGGTAGCGGTGTAGATATTTCCATGTTTATACAGATAGTTGTGTAGATATTTCCATGTTTATACACATAGCGGTGTAGATATTTCCATGTTTATACACATAGCAGTGTAGATATCTCCATCTTAATACAGATGGCGGTGTAGATATTTATATGTTCATTCAGATGGCGGTGCAGATATTTCCATGTTCATACAGATGGTGGTGTAGATATTTCCATGTTCATACGGATACCGGTGTAGTTATTTCCATGTGTAAAGAAATAGCTGTGTAGATATTTTCATGTATATGCAGATAGCTGTGTAGACATTTCCATTTTCATGCAGATAGCGGTGTATATATTTCCCTGTTCAAACAGTTAGCGGTGTAGATATTTCCATGTTCATAAAGATAGCAGTGTAGATATTTCCTTGTTTATACAGATAGCGGTGAAGATGTATGCATGTTTACACAGATAGCGGTGTAGATATTTCCATGTTCATCCAGATGGCTGTGTAGATATATCCATGTTCATACAGATAGCGGTGTAGATATTTCCAAGTTCATACAGATAGCGGTGCAGATATTTCCATGTTCATCCAGATCGCTGTGTAGATATATGCATGTTCATACAGATGGCGGTGAAGATATTTCCATGTTCATACAGATAGCGGTGTAGATATTTCCATGTTCATACAGATAGCGGTGTAGATATTTCCATGTTCATACAGATAGCGGTGTATGTATTTCCATGTTCATACAGATAGCGGTGTAGATATTTCCATGTTCATCCAGATGGCTGTGTAGATATATCCATGTTCATACAGATAGCGCTGAAGATATTTCCATGTTCATCCAGAAGGCTGTGTAGCTATTTCCATGTTCATACAGATAGTGGTGTAGATATTTCCGTGTTCATACAGATAGCCGTGTAGATATTGCCATGTTCATACCGATAGCGGTGCTGATACTTCCATGTTTATACAGGTAGCGGTGTACATATTTCCGTTTTTATACAGGTAGTGGTGTAGATATTTCCATGTTCATACAGATAGCGGTGTAGCTATTTCCATGTTTATACAGATAGCGGTGTAGATATTTCCATCTTAATACAGATGGCGGTGTAGATATTTATATGTTCATTCAGATGGCGGTGGAGATATTTCCATGTTCATACAGATGGCGGTGTAGATATTTCCATGTTCATACAGATAGCGGTGTAGTTATATTCCATGTGTAAAGAGATAGCTGTGTAGATATTTCCATGTATATGCAGACAGCTGTGTAGACATTTCCATTTTCATGCAGATAGCACTGTATATAATTCCCTGTTCAAACAGTTAGCGGTGTAGATATTTCCATGTTCATACAGATGGCTGTGTAGATATATCCATGCTCATACAGATGGCGGTGAAGATATTTCCATGTTCATACAGATGGCGGTGTAGATATTTCCATGTTCATACCGTTAGCGGTGCTTATATTTCCATGTTCATACAGGTAGCTGTGTAGATATTTCCATGTTTATACAGATAGCAGTGTAGATATTTCTATGTTTATACACATAGTGGTTTAGATATTTCCATGTTTATACAGATAGCGGTGCAGATATTTCCATGTTTATGCAGATAGCGGTGTAGATATCTCCTTCTTAATACAGATGGCGGTGTAGATATTTATATGTTCATACAGATGGCAGTGCAGATATTTCCATGTTCATACAGATGGTGGTGTAGATATTTCCATGTTTATAGAGATAGCGGTGTAGTTATTTCCATGTGCAAAGAGATAGCTGTTTAGATATTTCCATGTATATGCAGATAGCTTTGTAGATATTTCCATTTTCATGCAAATAGCGGTGTAGATATTTCCATGTTCAAACAGATAGCGGTGTAGATATTTCCATGTTCATACAGATAGCGGTGTGGATATTTCCATGTTTTTACAGATAGCGGTGAAGATGTATGCATGTTTACACAGATAGCGGTGTAGATATTTTCATGTTCATACAGATAGCGGTGTAGATATTTCCATGTTCATCCAGACGGCTGGGTAGACATATCCATGTTCATACAGATGGCGGTGAAGATATTTCCATGTTCATACAGATGGCTGTGTAGATATATCCATGTTCATACAGATGGCGGTGAAGGTTTTTCCATGTTCATACAGATGGCGGTGTAGATATTTCCATGTTAATACAGATAGCGGGGCTGATATTTCCATGTTTGTACAGGTAGCAGTGTAGATATTTCCATGTTTATACAGATAGCGGTGTAGATATTTCCATGTTTATACACATAGCGGTGTAGATATTTCCATGTTTATACAGATAGCGGTGTAGATATCTCCATCTTAATACAGATGGCGGTGTAGATATTTATATGTTCATACAGATGGCGGTGCAGATATTTCCATGTTCATACAGATGGCGGTGTAGATTCTTCCATGTTCATGCTGATAGCGGTGCTGATATTTCCATGTTTATACAGGTAGCGGTGTAGATATTTCCATGTTTATACAGATAGCGGTGTAGGTATTTCCATGTTTATACACATAGCGGTGTAGATATTTCCATGTTTATACAGATAGCGGTGTAGATATCTCCTTCTTAATACAGATGGCGGTGAAGTTATTTCCATGTTCATACAGATAGCGGTGTAGATATTTCCATGTTCATACAGATAGCGGTGCTGATATTTCCTTGTTCATCCACATGGCTGTGTAGATATTTCCATGTTCATAGAGATGGCGGTGAAGATATTTCCATGTTCATACAGATATCGGTGTAGATATTTCCATGTTCATACAGATAGCGGTGTAGATATTTCCATGTTCATACAGATAGCGGTGCTGATATTTCCATGTTTATTCAGGTAGCGGTGTAGGTATTTCCATGTTTATACAGATAGCGGTGTAGATATTTCCACGTTTATACAGGTAGCGGTGTAGATATTTCCATGTTTATACATGTAGCGGTGTAGATATCTTCATCTTAGTTCAGATGCCGGTGTAGATATTTATATGTTCATACAGATGACGGTGCAGATATTTCCATGTTCATACTGATGGCGGTGTAGATATTTCCATGTTTATAGAGATAGCAGTGTACTTATTTCCATGTGTAAAGAGATAGCTTTGTAGATATTTCCATGTATGTGCAGATAGCTGTGTAGATGTTTCCATTTTCATGCAGATAGCGGTGTAGATATTTCCATGTTCAAACAGATAGCGGTGTAGATATTTCCATGTTCATACAGATAGCTGTATAGGTATTTCCATGTTTATACAGATAGCGGTGAAGATGTATGCATGTTTACACAGATATCGGTGTAGATATTTCCATATTCATACAGAAAACGGTGTTGATATTTCCATGTTTATACAGATAGCGGTGAAGATGTATGCATGCTTACACAGATAGCGGTGTAGATAATTCCATGTTCATCCAGATGGCTGTGTAGATTTTTCCACGTTCATCCAGATGGCTGTGTAGATATATCCATGTTCATACAGATGGTGGGGAAGATATTTCCATGTTCATACAGATAGCGGTGTAGATATTTCCATGTTCATACAGATAGCGGTGTATGTATTTCCATGTTCATACAGATAGCGGTGTAGATATTTCCATGTTCATCCAGATGGCTGTGTAGATATTTCCATGTTCATACAGATAGTGGTGTAGATATTTCCATGTTCATACAGATAGCGGTGTAGATATTTCCATGTTCATACAGATAGCGGTGTAGATATTTCCATGTTCATACAGATAGCCGTGTAGATATTGCCATGTTCATACCGATTGCGGTGCTGATACTTCCATGTTTATACAGGTAGCGGTGTACATATTTCCGTGTTTATACAGGTAGCGGTGTAGATATTTCCATGTTCATACAGATAGCGGTGTAGATATTTCCATGTTTATACAGATAGCCGTGTAGATATCTCCTTCTTAATACAGATGGCGGTGTAGATATTTATATGTTCATACAGATGGCGGTGCAGATATTTCCATGTTCATACAGATGGTGGTGTAGATATTTCCATGTTTATAGAGATAGCGGTGTAGTTACTTCCATGTGCAAAGAGATAGCTGTGTTGATATATCCATGTATATGCAGAAAGCTGTGTATATATTTCCATTTTCATGCAAATAGTGGTGTAAATATTTCCATGTTCAAACAGATAGCGGTGTAGATATTTCCATGTCCATACAGATAGCGGTGTGGATATTTCCATGTTTATACAGATAGCGGTGAAGATGTATGCATGTTTACACAGATTGCGGTGTAGATATTTCCATGTTCATACAGATAGCGGTGTAGACATTTCCATGTTCATCCAGACGGCTGTGTAGACATATCCATGTTCATACAGATGGCGGTGAAGATATTTCCATGTTCATACAGATGGCTGTGTAGATATATCCATGTTCATACAGATGGCGGTGAAGATTTTTCCATGTTCATACAGATGGCGGTGTAGATATTTCCATGTTCATGCAGATAGCGCTGCTGATATTTCCATGTTTATACAGGTAGCAGTGTAGATATTTACATGTTTATACAGATAGCGGTGTAGATATTTCCATGTTTATACTCATAGCGGTGTAGATATTTCCATGTTTATACAGATAGCGTGTAGATATCTCCATCTTAATACAGATGGCGGTGCAGATATTTCCATGTTCATACAGATGGCGGTGTAGATATTTGCATGTTCATACAGATGGCGGTATAGCTATTTCCATGTTCATGGAGATAGCGGTGTAGATATTTCCATGTTAATCCAGATGGCTGTGTAGAGATATCCATGTTCATACAGATGGTGGTGAAGATATTTCCATGTTCATACAGATGGCGGTGTAGATACTTCCATGTTCGTACTGATATCGGTGCTGATATTTCCATGTTTGTACAGGTAGCGGTGTAGATATTTCCATGTTTATACATATAGCGGTGTAGATATTTCCATGTTTATACAGATAGCGGTGTAGATATTTCCATGTTTATACAGATAGCGGTGTAGATATCTCCATCTTAATAGAGATGGCGGTGTAGATATTTATTTGTTCATACAGATGGCGGTGCAGATATTTCCATGTTCGTACAGATGGCGGTGAAGATATTTCCATGTTCATACAGATGGCGTTTTAGATATTTCCATGTTCATACAGATAGCCATGTAGATATTGCCATGTTAATACCGATAGCGGTGCTGATACTTCCATGTTTATACAGTTAGCGGTGTACATATTTCCGTGTTTATACAGGTAGCGGTGTAGATATTTCCTTGTTCATACAGATAGCGGTGTAGATATTTCCATGTTCAAACAGATAGTGGTGTAGATATTTCCATGTTCATACAGATAGCGGTGTAGATATTTCCATGTTTATACAGTTAGCGGTGAAGATGGATGCATGTTTACACAGATAGCGGTGTAGATATTTCCATGTTCATCCAGACGGCTGTGTAGACATATCCATGTTCATACAGATGGCGGTGAAGATATTTCCATGTTCATACAGATGGCTGTGTAGATATATCCATGTTCATACAGATGGCGGTGAAGATTTTTCCATGTTCATACAGATGGCGGTGTAGATATTTCCATGTTCATGCAGATAGCGCTGCTGATATTTCCATGTTTATACAGGTAGCAGTGTAGATATTTACATGTTTATACAGATAGCGGTGTAGATATTTCCATGTTTATACTCATAGCGGTGTAGATATTTCCATGTTTATACAGATAGCGTGTAGATATCTCCATCTTAATACAGATGGCGGTGCAGATATTTCCATGTTCATACAGATGGCGGTGTAGATATTTGCATGTTCATACAGATGGCGGTATAGCTATTTCCATGTTCATGGAGATAGCGGTGTAGATATTTCCATGTTAATCCAGATGGCTGTGTAGAGATATCCATGTTCATACAGATGGTGGTGAAGATATTTCCATGTTCATACAGATGGCGGTGTAGATACTTCCATGTTCGTACTGATATCGGTGCTGATATTTCCATGTTTGTACAGGTAGCGGTGTAGATATTTCCATGTTTATACATATAGCGGTGTAGATATTTCCATGTTTATACAGATAGCGGTGTAGATATTTCCATGTTTATACAGATAGCGGTGTAGATATCTCCATCTTAATAGAGATGGCGGTGTAGATATTTATTTGTTCATACAGATGGCGGTGCAGATATTTCCATGTTCGTACAGATGGCGGTGAAGATATTTCCATGTTCATACAGATGGCGTTTTAGATATTTCCATGTTCATACAGATAGCCATGTAGATATTGCCATGTTAATACCGATAGCGGTGCTGATACTTCCATGTTTATACAGTTAGCGGTGTACATATTTCCGTGTTTATACAGGTAGCGGTGTAGATATTTCCTTGTTCATACAGATAGCGGTGTAGATATTTCCATGTTCAAACAGATAGTGGTGTAGATATTTCCATGTTCATACAGATAGCGGTGTAGATATTTCCATGTTTATACAGTTAGCGGTGAAGATGGATGCATGTTTACACAGATAGCGGTGTAGATATTTCCATGTTCATCCAGACGGCTGTGTAGACATATCCATGTTCATACAGATGGCGGTGAAGATATTTCCATGCTTATACAGAAGCTGTGTAGATATATCCATGTTGATACAGATGGCGGTGAAGATTTTTCCATGCTCATACAGACGGCGGTGTAGATATTTCCATGTTCATACAGATAGCGGTGCTGATATTTCCATGTTTATACAGGTAGCAGTGTCGATATTTCCATGTTTATACAGATAGTGGTGTAGATATTTCCATGTTTATACACATAGCGGTGTAGATATTTCCATGTCTATACAGATAGCGGTGTAGATATCTCCATCTTAATACAGATGGCGGTGTAGATATTTGTATGTTCATACAGATGGCGGTGCAGATATTTCCATGTTCATACAGATGGCGGTGAAGATATTTCCATGTTCATACAGATGGCGGTGTATATACTTCCATGTTCATACTGAAAGCGGTGCTGATATTTCCATGTTTATACAGGTAGCGGTGTAGATATTTCCATGTTTATACAGATAGCGGTGTAGATATTTCCAAGTTTATACACATAGCGGTGTAGATATTTCCATGTTTATACACATAGCGGTGTAGATATCTCCATCTTAATACAGATGGCGGTGTAGATATTTATATGTTCATTCAGATGGCGGTGCAGATATTTCCATGTTCATACAGATGGCGGTTTAGATATTTCCATGTTCATACAGATAGTGGTGTAGTTATTTCCATGTGTAAAGAGATAGCTGAGTAGATATTTCCATGTATATGCAGATAGCTGTGCAGACATTTCCATTTTCATGCAGATAGCGGTGTATATATTTCCCTGTTCAAACAGTTAGCGGTGTAGATATTTCCATGTTCGTAAAGATAGCAGTGTAGATATTTCCATGTTCATACACATAGCAGTGTAGTTATTTCCACGTGTAAAGAGATAGCGGTGAAGATGTATGCATGTTTACACAGATAGCGGTGTATATATTTCCATGTTCAAACAGTTAGCGGTGCAGATATTTCCATGTTCATAAAGATAGCTGTGTAGATAATTCCATGTTTATACAGATAGCGGTGAAGATGTATGCATGTTTACACAGATAGCAGTGTATATATTTCCATGTTCATCCAGATGGCTGAGTAGATATATCCATGTTCATACAGATAGCGGTGTAGATATTTCCATGTTCATACAGATAGCGGTGCAGATATTTCCATGTTCATCCAGATGGCTGTGTAGATATATCCATGTTCATACAGATGGCGGTGAAGATATTTCCATGTTCATACAGATAGCGGTGTAGATATTTCCATGTTCATACAGATAGCGGTATAGATATTTCCATGTTCATACAGATAGCGGTGTATGTATTTCCATGTTCATACAGATAGCAGTGTAGATATTTCCATGTTCATCCAGATGGCTGTGTAGATATATCCATGTTCATACAGATCGCTGTGTAGATATTTCCATGTTCATCCAGATGGCTGTGTAGCTATTTCCATGTTCATACAGATAGTGGTGTAGATATTTCCATGTTCATACAGATAGCGGTGTAGATATTTCCATGTTCATATAGATAGCCGTGTAGATATTGCCATGTTCTTACCGATAGCGGTGCTGATACTTCCATGTTTATACAGGTAGCGGTGTACATATTTCCGTGTTTATACAGGTAGCGGTGTAGATATTTCCATGTTCATACAGATAGCGGTGTAGATATTTCCATGTTTATACAGATAGCGGTGTAGATATCTCCTTCTTAATACAGATGGCGGTGTAGATATTTATATGTTCATACAGATGGCGGTGCAGATATTTCCATGTTCATACAGATGGTGGTGTAGATATTTCCATGTTTATAGAGATAGCGGTGTAGTTATTTCCATGTGCAAAGAGATAGCTGTGTAGATATTTCCATGTATATACAGATAGCTGTGTAGATATTTCCATTTCCATGCAGATAGCGGTGTAGATATTTCCATGTTCAAACAGATAGCGGTGTAGATATTTCCATGTTCATACAGATAGCGGTGTGGATATTTCCATGTTTATACAGATAGCGGTGAAGATGTATGCATGTTTACACAGATAGCGGTGTAGATATTTCCACGTTCATACAGATAGCGGTGTAGATATTTCCATGTTCATCCAGACGGCTGTGTAGACATATCCATGTTCATACAGATGGCGGTGAAGATATTTCCATGTTCATACAGATAGCGGTGCAGATATTTCCATGTTCATCCAGATGGCTGTGTAGATATATCCATGTGCATACAGATGGCGGTGAAGATATTTCCAAGTTCATACAGATAGCGGTGTAGATATTTCCATGTTCATACAGATAGCGGTGTTGATATTTCCATGTTCATCCAGAAGGCTGTGTAGATATATCCATGTTCATACAGATAGCGGTGTAGATATTTCCATGTTCATCCAGATGGCTGTGTAGCTATTTCCATGTTCATACATATAGTGGTGTAGATATTTCCATGTTCATACAGATAGCGGTGTAGATATTTCCATGTTCATACAGATAGCCATGTAGATATTGCCATGTTCATACCGATAGCGGTGCTGATACTTCCATGTTTATACAGGTAGCGGTGTACATATTTCCGTGTTTATACAGGTAGCGGTGTAGATATTTCCATGTTCATACAGATAGCGGTGTAGATATTTCCATGTTTATACAGATAGCGGTGTAGATATCTCCTTCTTAATACAGATGGCGGTGTAGATATTTATATGTTAATACAGATCGCGGTGCAGATATTTCCATGTTCATACAGATGGTGGTGTAGATATTTCCATGTTTATAGAGATAGCGGTGTAGTTATTTCCATGTGCAAAGAGATAGCTGTGTAGATATTTCCATGTATATGCAGATAGCTGTGTAGATATTTCCATTTTCAGGCAGATAGCGGTGTAGATAGTTCCATGTTCAAACAGATAGCGGTGTAGATATTTCCATGTTCATACAGACAGCGGTGTGGATATTTCCATGTTTATACAGATAGCGGTGAAGATGTATGCATGTTTACACAGATAGCGGTGTAGATATTTCCATGTTCATACAGAGAGCGGTGTAGATATTTCCATGTTCATCCAGACGGCTGTGTAGACATATCCATGTTCATACAGATGGCGGTGAAGATATTTCCTTGTTCTTACAGATGGCTGTGTAGATATATCCAGGTTCATAGAGATGGCGGTGAAGATTTTTCCATGTTCATACAAAAGCGGTGTAGATATTTCCATGTTCATACAGATAGCGGTGCTGATATATCCATGTTTATACAGGTAGCAGTGTAGATATTTCCATGTTTATACAGATAGCAGTGTAGATATTTCCATGTTTATACACATAGCGGTGTAGTTATTTCCATGTGTAAAGAGATAGCTGTGTAGATATTTCCATGTATATGCAGATAGCTGTGTAGACATTTCCATTTTCATGCAGATAGCGGTGTATATACTTCCCTGTTCAAACAGTTTGCGGTGTAGATATTTCCATGTTCATAAAGATAGCAGTGTAGATATTTCCATGTTTATACAGATAGCGGTGAAGATGTATTCATGTTTACACAGATAGCAGTTTAGATATTTCCATGTTCATCCAGATGGCTGTGTAGATATATCCATGTTCATACAGATAGCGGTGTAGATATTTCCATGTTCATACAGATAGCGGTGCAGATATTTCCATGTTCATCCAGATGGCTGTGTAGATATATCCATGTTCATACAGATGGCGGTGAAGATATTTCCATGTTCATACAGATGGCGGTGTAGATATTTCCATGTTCATACAGATAGCGGTGTAGATTTTTCCATGTTCATACAGATGGCGGTGAAGATATTTCCATGTTCATACAGATGGCGGTGTAGATACTTCCATGTTCATACTGATAGCGGTGCTGATATTTCCATGTATATACAGGTAGCGGTGTAGATATTTCTATGTTTATACATATAGCGGTGTAGATATTTCCATGTTTATACACATAGCAGTGTAGATATTTCCATGTTTATACCGATAGCGGTGTAGATATCTCCATCTTAATACAGATGGCGGTGTATATATTTATATGTTCATTCAGATGGCGGTGCAGATATTTCCATGTTCATACAGATGGTGGTGTAGATATTTCCATGTTTATAGAGATAGCGGTGTAGTTATTTCCACGTGCAAAGAGATAGCTGTGTAGATATTTCCATGTATATGCAGATAGCTGTGTAGATATTTCCATTTTCATGCAGAGAGCGTTGTAGATATTTCCATGTTCAAACAGATAGCGGTGTAGATATTTCCATGTTCATACAGATAGCGGTGGGGATATTTCCATGTTTATACAGATAGCGGTGAAGATGTATGCATGTTTACACAGATAGCTGTGTAGATAGTTCCATGTTCATACAGATAGCGGTGTAGATATTTCCATGTTCATCCAGACGGCTGTGTAGACATATCCATGTTCATACAGATGGCGGTGAAGATATTTCCATGTTCATACAGATGGCTGTGTAGATATATCCAGGTTCATAAGGATGGCGGTGAAGATTTTTCTATGTTCATACAGAAGCGGTGTAGATATTTCCATGTTCATACAGATAGCGGTGCTGATATTTCCATGTTTATACAGGTAGCAGTGTAGATATTTCCATGTTTATACAGATAGCGGTGTAGATATTTCCATGTTTATACACATAGCGGTGTAGATATTTCCATGTTTATACAGATAGCGTGTAGATATCTCCATCTTAATACAGATGGCGGTGCAGATATTTCCATGTTCATACAGATGGCGGTGTAGATATTTGCATGTTCATACAGATGGCGGTATAGCTATTTCCATGTTCATGGAGATAGCGGTGTAGATATTTCCATGTTAATCCAGATGGCTGTGTAGAGATATCCATGTTCATACAGATGGCGGTGAAGATATTTCCATGTTCATACAGATGGCGGTGTAGATACTTCCATGTTCGTACTGATATCGGTGCTGATATTTCCATGTTTGTACAGGTAGCGGTGTAGATATTTCCATGTTTATACATATAGCGGTGTAGATATTTCCATGTTTATACAGATAGCGGTGTAGATATTTCCATGTTTATACAGATAGCGGTGTAGATATCTCCATCTTAATAGAGATGGCGGTGTAGATATTTATTTGTTCATACAGATGGCGGTGCAGATATTTCCATGTTCGTACAGATGGCGGTGAAGATATTTCCATGTTCATACAGATGGCGGTGTAGATACTTCCATGTTCATACTGATAGCGGTGCTGATATTTCCATGTTTATACAGGTAGCGGTGTAGATATTTCCATGTTTATACAGATAGTTGTGTAGATATTTCCATGTTTATACACATAGCGGTGTAGATATTTCCATGTTTATACACATAGCAGTGTAGATATCTCCATCTTAATACAGATGGCGGTGTAGATATTTATATGTTCATTCAGATGGCGGTGCAGATATTTCCATGTTCATACAGATGGTGGTGTAGATATTTCCATGTTCATACGGATACCGGTGTAGTTATTTCCATGTGTAAAGAAATAGCTGTGTAGATATTTTCATGTATATGCAGATAGCTGTGTAGACATTTCCATTTTCATGCAGATAGCGGTGTATATATTTCCCTGTTCAAACAGTTAGTGGTGTAGATATTTCCATGTTCATAAAGATAGCAGTGTAGATATTTCCTTGTTTATACAGATAGCGGTGAAGATATATGCATGTTTACACAGATAGCGGTGTAGATATTTCCATGTTCATCCAGATGGCTGTGTAGATATATCCATGTTCATACAGATAGCGGTGTAGATATTTCCAAGTTCATACAGATAGCGGTGCAGATATTTCCATGTTCATCCAGATCGCTGTGTAGATATATGCATGTTCATACAGATGGCGGTGAAGATATTTCCATGTTCATACAGATAGCGGTGTAGGTATTTCCATGTTCATACAGATAGCGGTGTAGATATTTCCATGTTCATACAGATAGCGGTGTATATATTTCCATGTTCATACAGATAGCAGTTTAGATATTTCCATGTTCATCCAGATGGCTGTGTAGATATATCCATGTTCATACAGATAGCGCTGAAGATATTTCCATGTTCATCCAGAAGGCTGTGTAGCTATTTCCATGTTCATACAGATAGTGGTGTAGATATTTCCGTGTTCATACAGATAGCCGTGTAGATATTGCCATGTTCATACCGATAGCGGTGCTGATACTTCCATGTTTATACAGGTAGCGGTGTACATATTTCCGTTTTTATACAGGTAGTGGTGTAGATATTTCCATGTTCATACAGATAGCGGTGTAGCTATTTCCATGTTTATACAGATAGCGGTGTAGATATTTCCATCTTAATACAGATGGCGGTGTAGATATTTATATGTTCATTCAGATGGCGGTGGAGATATTTCCATGTTCATACAGATGGCGGTGTAGATATTTCCATGTTCATACAGATAGCGGTGTAGTTATATTCCATGTGTAAAGAGATAGCTGTGTAGATATTTCCATGTATATGCAGACAGCTGTGTAGACATTTCCATTTTCATGCAGATAGCACTGTATATATTTCCCTGTTCAAACAGTTAGCGGTGTAGATATTTCCATGTTCATACAGATGGCTGTGTAGATATATCCATGCTCATACAGATGGCGGTGAGGATATTTCCATGTTCATACAGATGGCGGTGTCGATATTTCCATGTTCATACCGTTAGCGGTGCTTATATTTCCATGTTCATACAGGTAGCTGTGTAGATATTTCCATGTTTATACAGATAGCAGTGTAGATATTTCTATGTTTATACACATAGTGGTTTAGATATTTCCATGTTTATACAGATATCGGTGCAGATATTTCCATGTTTATGCAGATAGCGGTGTAGATATCTCCTTCTTAATACAGATGGCGGTGTAGATATTTATATGTTCATACAGATGGCAGTGCAGATATTTCCATGTTCATACAGATGGTGGTGTAGATATTTCCATGTTTATAGAGATAGCGGTGTAGTTATTTCCATGTGCAAAGAGATAGCTGTGTAGATATTTCCATGTATATGCAGATAGCTTTGTAGATATTTCCATTTTCATGCAGATAGCGGTGTAGATATTTCCATGTTCAAACAGATAGCGGTGTAGATATTTCCATGTTCATACAGATAGCGGTGTGGATATTTCCATGTTTTTACAGATAGCGGTGAAGATGTATGCATGTTTACACAGATAGCGGTGTAGATATTTTCATGTTCATACAGATAGCGGTGTAGATATTTCCATGTTCATCCAGACGGCTGTGTAGACATATCCATGTTCATACAGATGGCGGTGAAGATATTTCCATGTTCATACAGATGGTTGTGTAGATATATCCATGTTCATACAGATGGCGGTGAAGGTTTTTCCATGTTCATACAGATGGCGGTGTAGATATTTCCATGTTAATACAGATAGCGGGGCTGATATTTCCATGTTTGTACAGGTAGCAGTGTAGATATTTCCATGTTTATACAGATAGCGGTGTAGATATTTCCATGTTTATACACATAGCGGTGTAGATATTTCCATGTTTATACAGATAGCGGTGTAGATATCTCCATCTTAATACAGATGGCGGTGTAGATATTTATATGTTCATACAGATGGCGGTGCAGATATTTCCATGTTCATACAGATGGCGGTGTAGATACTTCCATGTTCATGCTGATAGCGGTGCTGATATTTCCATGTTTATACAGGTAGCGGTGTAGATATTTCCATGTTTATACAGATAGCGGTGTAGGTATTTCCATGTTTATACACATAGCGGTGTAGATATTTCCATGTTTATACAGATAGCGGTGTAGATATCTCCTTCTTAATACAGATGGCGGTGAAGTTATTTCCATGTTCATACAGATAGCGGTGTAGATATTTCCATGTTCATACAGATAGCGGTGCTGATATTTCCTTGTTCATCCAGATGGCTGTGTAGATATTTCCATGTTCATAGAGATGGCGGTGAAGATATTTCCATGTTCATACAGATATCGGTGTAGATATTTCCATGTTCATACAGATAGCGGTGTAGATATTTCCATGTTCATACAGATAGCGGTGCTGATATTTCCATGTTTATTCAGGTAGCGGTGTAGGTATTTCCATGTTTATACAGATAGCGGTGTAGATATTTCCACGTTTATACAGGTAGCGGTGTAGATATTTCCATGTTTATACATGTAGCGGTGTAGATATCTTCATCTTAGTTCAGATGCCGGTGTAGATATTTATATGTTCATACAGATGACAGTGCAGATATTTCCATGTTCATACTGATGGCGGTGTAGATATTTCCATGTTTATAGAGATAGCAGTGTACTTATTTCCATGTGTAAAGAGATAGCTTTGTAGATATTTCCATGTATGTGCAGATAGCTGTGTAGATGTTTCCATTTTCATGCAGATAGCGGTGTAGATATTTCCATGTTCAAACAGATAGCGGTGTAGATATTTCCATGTTCATACAGATAGCGGTATAGGTATTTCCATGTTTATACAGATAGCGGTGAAGATGTATGCATGTTTACACAGATATCGGTGTAGATATTTCCATATTCATACAGAAAACGGTGTAGATATTTCCATGTTTATACAGATAGCGGTGAAGATGTATGCATGTTTCCACAGATAGCGGTGTAGATAATTCCATGTTCATCCAGATGGCTGTGTAGATTTTTCCACGTTCATCCAGATGGCTGTGTAGATATATCCATGTTCATACAGATGGCGGTGAAGATATTTCCATGTTCATACAGATAGCGGTGTAGATATTTCCATGTTCATACAGATAGCGGTGTATGTATTTCCATGTTCATACAGATAACGGTGTAGATATTTCCATGTTCATCCAGATGGCTGTGTAGATATTTCCATGTTCATACAGATAGTGGTGTAGATATTTCCATGTTCATACAGATAGCGGTGTAGATATTTCCATGTTCATACAGATAGCGGTGTAGATATTTCCATGTTCATACAGATAGCCGTGTAGATATTGCCATGTTCATACCGATTGCGGTGCTGATACTTCCATGTTTATACAGGTAGCGGTGTACATATTTCCGTGTTTATACAGGTAGCGGTGTAGATATTTCCATGTTCATACATATAGCGGTGTAGATATTTCCATGTTTATACAGATAGCGGTGTAGATATCTCCTTCTTAATACAGATGGCGGTGTAGATATTTATATGTTCATACAGATGGCGGTGCAGATATTTCCATGTTCATACAGATGGTGGTGTAGTTATTTCCATGTTTATAGAGATAGCGGTGTAGTTACTTCCATGTGCAAAGAGATAGCTGTGTTGATATATCCATGTATATGCAGATAGCTGTGTAGATATTTCCATTTTCATGCAAATAGTGGTGTAGATATTTCCATGTTCAAACAGATAGCGGTGTAGATATTTCCATGTCCATACAGATAGCGGTGTGGATATTTCCATGTTTATACAGATAGCGGTGAAGATGTATGCATGTTTACACAGATTGCGGTGTAGATATTTCCATGTTCATACAGATAGCGGTGTAGACATTTCCATGTTCATCCAGACGGCTGTGTAGACATATCCATGTTCATACAGATGGCGGTGAAGATATTTCCATGTTCATACAGATGGCGGTGTAGATAGTTCCATGTTCATACAGATAGCGGTGTAGATATTTCCATGTTCATCCAGACGGCTGTGTAGACATATCCATGTTCATACAGATGGCGGTGAAGATATTTCCTTGTTCATACAGATGGCTGTGTAGATATATCCAGGTTCATAAGGATGGCGGTGAAGATTTTTCCATGTTCATACAGATGGTGGTGTAGATATTTCCATGTTCATACGGATACCGGTGTAGTTATTTCCATGTGTAAAGAAATAGCTGTGTAGATATTTTCATGTATATGCAGAAAGCTCTGTAGACATTTCCATTTTCATGCAGATAGCAGTGTATATATTTCCCTGTTCAAACAGTTAGCGGTGTAGATATTTCCATGTTCATAAAGATAGCAGTGTAGATATTTCCTTGTTTATACAGATAGCGGTGAAGATGTATGCATGTTTACACAGATAGCGGTGTAGATATTTCCATGTTCATCCAGATGGCTGTGTAGATATATCCATGTTCATACAGATAGCGGTGTAGATATTTCCATGTTCATACAGATAGCGGTGCAGATATTTCCATGTTCATCCAGATCGCTGTGTAGATATATGCATGTTCATACAGATGGCGGTGAAGATATTTCCATGTTCATACAGATAGCGGTGTAGATATTTCCATGTTCATACAGATAGCGGTGTAGATATTTCCATGTTCATACAGATAGCGGTGTATGTATTTCCATGTTCATACAGATAGCGGTGTAGATATTTCCATGTTCATCCAGATGGCTGTGTAGATATATCCATGTTCATACAGATAGCGCTGAAGATATTTCCATGTTCATGCAGAAGGCTGTGTAGCTATTTCCATGTTCATACAGATAGTGGTGTAGATATTTCCGTGTTCATACAGATAGCCGTGTAGATATTGCCATGTTCATACCGATAGCGGTGCTGATACTTCCATGTTTATACAGGTAGCGGTGTACATATTTCCGTTTTTATACAGGTAGTGGTGTAGATATTTCCATGTTCATACAGATAGCGGTGTAGCTATTTCCATGTTTATACAGATAGCGGTGTAGATATTTCCATCTTAATACAGATGGCGGTGTAGATATTTATATGTTCATTCAGATGGCGGTGTAGATATTTCCATGTTCATCCAGACGGCTGTGTAGACATATCCATGTTCATACAGATGGCGGTGCAGATATTTCCATGTTCATACAGATGGCTGTGTAGATATATCCAGGTTCATAGAGATGGCGGTGAAGATTTTTCCATGTTCATACAGAAGCGGTGTAGATATTTCCATGTTCATACAGATAGCGGTGCTGATATTTCCATGTTTATACAGGTAGCAGTGTAGATATTTCCATGTTTATACAGATAGCGGTGTAGATATTTCCATGTTTATACACATAGTGGTATAGATATTTCCATTTTTATACAGATAGCGGTGTAGATATCTCCATCTTAATACAGATGGCGGTGTAGATATTTATATGTTCATACAGATGGCGGTGCAGATATTTCCATGTTCATACAGATGGCGGTGAAGATATTTCCATGTTCATACAGATGGCGGTGTAGATACTTCCATGTTCATACTGATAGCGGTGCTGATATTTCCATGTTTATACAGGTAGCGGTGTAGATATTTCCATGTTTATACATATAGCGGTGTAGATATTTCCATGTTTATACACATAGCGTTGTAGATATTTCCATGTTTATACAGATAGCGGTGTAGATATTTCCATCTTAATACAGATGGCGGTGTAGATATTTATATGTTCATTCTGATGGCGGTGGAGATATTTCCATGTTCATACAGATGGCGGTGTAGATATTTCCATGTTCATACAGATAGCGGTGTAGTTATATTTCATGTGTAAAGAGATAGCTGTGTAGATATTTCCATGTATATGCAGACAGCTGTGTAGACATTTCCATTTTCATGCAGATAGCAGTGTATATATTTCCCTGTTCAAACAGTTAGCGGTGTAGATATTTCCATGTTCATACAGATGGCTGTGTAGATATATCCATGCTCATACAGATGGCGGTGAAGATATTTCCATGTTCATACAGATGGCGGTGTAGATATTTCCATGTTCATACCGTTAGCGGTGCTGATATTTCCATGTTCATACAGGTAGCTGTGTAGATATTTCCATGTTTATACAGATAGCAGTGTAGATATTTCTATGTTTATACACATAGCGGTGTAGATATTTCCATGTTTATACAGATAGCGGTGCAGATATTCCCATGTTTATGCAGATAGCGGTGTAGATATCTCCATCTTAATACAGATGGCGGTGTAGATATTTATATGTTCATACAGGTGGCGTTGCAGATATTTCCATGTTCATACAGATGACGGTGTAGATATTTCCATGTTCATACAGATAGCGGTGTAGTTATTTCCATGTGTAAAGAGATAGCTGTGTAGATATTTCCATGTATATGCAGATAGCTGTGTAGATATTTCCATTTTCATGCAGATAGTGGTGTACATATTTCCCTGTTCAAATAGTTAGCAGTGTAGATATTTCCATGTTCATAGAGATAGCGGTGTAGATATTTCTATGTTTATACAGATAGCGGTGAAGATGTATGCATGTTTACACAGATAGCGGTGTAGATATTTCCATGTTCATCCAGATGGCTGTGTAGATATATCCATGTTCATACAGATAGCGGTGTATATATTTCCATGTTTATACAGATAGCGGTGAAGATGTATGCATGTTTACACAGATAGCGGTGTAGATATTTCCATGTATATACAGATAGCGGTGTAGATATTTCCATGTTTATACAGATAGTGGTGTAGATATCTCCTTCTTCATACAGATGGCGGTGTAGATATTTATATGTTCATACAGATAGCGGTGCAGATATGTCCATGTTCATACAGATGGCGGTGAAGATATTTCCATGTTTATAGAGATAGCGGTGTAGTTATTTCCACGTGTAAAGAGATAGCTGTGTAGATATTTCCTTGTATAAGCAGATAGCTGTGTAGATATTTCCATTTTCATTCAGATAGCGGTGTAGATATTTCCATGTTCAAACAGATAGCGGTGTAGATATTTCCATGTTCATCCAGATAGCTGTGTAGATATATCCATGTTCATACAGATGGCGGTGAAGTTATTTCCATGTTCATACAGATAGCGGTGTAGATATTTCCATGTTCATACAGATAGCGGTGCTGATATTTCCTTGTTAATCCAGATGGCTGTGTAGATATTTCCATGTTCATAGAGATGGCGGTGAAGGTATTTCCATGTTCATGCTGATATCGGTGTAGATATTTCCATGTTCATACAGATAGCGGTGTAGATATATCCATGTTCATACAGATAGCGGTGCTGATATTTCCATGTTTATTCAGGTAGCGGTGTAGGTATTTCCATGTTTATACAGATAGCGGTGTAGATATTTCCATGTTTATACAGGTAGCGGTGTAGATATTTCCATGTTTATACATGTAGCGGTGTAGATATCTTCATCTTAATTCAGATGCCGGTGTAAATATTTATATGTTCATACAGATGACGGTGCAGATATTTCCATGTTCATACTGATGGCGGTGTAGATATTTCCATGTTTATAGAGATAGCAGTGTACTTATTTCCATGTGTAAAGAGATAGCTTTGTAGATATTTCCATGTATGTGCAGATAGCTGTGTAGATATTTCCATTTTCATGCAGATAGCGGTGTAGATATTTCCATGTTCAAACAGATAGCGGTGTAGATATTTCCATGTTCATAGAGATAGCGGTGTAAATATTTCCATGTTTATACAGATAGCGGTGAAGATGTATGCATGTTTACACAGATATCGCTGTAGATATTTCCATGTTCATACAGAAAACGGTGTAGATATTTCCATGTTTATACAGATAGCGGTGAAGATGTATGCATGTTTACACAGATAGCGGTGTAGATAATTCCATGTTCATCCAGATGGCTGTGTAGATTTTTCCACGTTCATCCAGATGGCTGTGTAGATATATCCATGTTCATACAGATGGCGGTGAAGATATTTCCATGTTCATAAAGATAGCGGTGTATATATTTCCATGTTTATACAGATAGCGGTGAAGATGTATGCATGTTTACACAGATAGCGGTGTAGATATTTCCATGTATATACAGATAGCGGTGTAGATATTTCCATGTTTATACAGATAGCGGTGTAGATATCTCCTTCTTCATACAGATGGCGGTGTAGATATTTATATGTTCATACAGATAGCGGTGCAGATATGTCCATGTTCATACAGATGGCGGTGTAGATATTTCCATGTTTATAGAGATAGCGGTGTAGTTATTTCCATGTGTAAAGAGATAGCTGTGTAGATATTTCCATGTATATGCAGATAGCTGTGTAGATATTTCCATTTTCATGCAGATAGCGGTGTAGATATTTCCATGTTCAAACAGATAGCGGTGTAGATATTTCCATGTTCATCCAGATGGCTGTGTAGATATATCCATGTTCATACAGATGGCGGTGAAGTTATTTCCATGTTCATACAGATAGCGGTGTAGATATTTCCATGTTCATACAGATAGCGGTGCTGATATTTCCTTGTTCATCCAGATGGCTGTGTAGATAATTCCATGTTCATAGAGATGGCGGTGAAGATATTTCCATGTTCATACAGATATCGGTGTAGATATTTCCATGTTCATACAGATAGCGGTGTAGATATTTCCATGTTCATACAGATAGCGGTGCTGATATTTCCATGTTTATTCAGGTAGCGGTGTAGGTATTTCCATGTTTATACAGATAGCGGTGTAGATATTTCCATGTTTATACAGGTAGCGGTGTAGATATTTCCATGTTTATACATGTAGCGGTGTAGATATCTTCATCTTAATTCAGATGGCGGTGTAGATATTTATATGTTCATACAGATGACGGTGCAGATATTTCCATGTTCATACTGATGGCGGTGTAGATATTTCCATGTTTATAGAGATAGCGGTGTACTTATTTCCATGTGTAAAGAGATAGCTTTGTAGATATTTCCATGTATGTGCAGATAGCTGTGTAGATATTTCCATTTTCATGCAGATAGCGGTGTAGATATTTCCATGTTCAAACAGATAGCGGTGTAGATATTTCCATGTTCGTACATGTAGCGGTGTAGATATTTCCATGTTTATACAGATAGCGGTGAAGATATATGCATGTTTACACAGATATCGGTGTAGATATTTCCATGTTCATACAGAAAACGGTGTAGATATTTCCATGTTTATACAGATAGCGGTGAAGATGTATGCATGTTTACACAGATAGCGGTGTAGATAATTCCATGTTCATCCAGATGGCTGTGTAGATTTTTCCACGTTCATCCAGATGGCTGTGTAGATATATCCATGTTCATACAGATGGCGGTGAAGATATTTCCATGTTCATACAGATAGCTGTGTAGATATTTCCATGTTCATACAGATAGCGGTGTATTTATTTCCGTGTTCATACAGATAGCGGTGTAGATATTTCCATGTTCATCCAGATGGCTGTGTAGATATTTCCATGTTCATACAGATAGTGGTGTAGATATTTCCATGTTCATACAGATAGCGGTCTAGATATTTCCATGATCATACAGATAGCGGTGTAGATATGTCCATGTTCATACAGATAGCCGTGTAGATATTGCCATGTTCATACCGATTGCGGTGCTGATACTTCCATGTTTATACAGGTAGCGGTGTACATATTTCCGTGTTTATACAGGTAGCGGTGTAGATATTTCCATGTTCATACAGATAGCGGTGTAGATATTTCCATGTTTATACAGATAGCGGTGTAGATATCTCCTTCTTAATACAGATGGCGGTGTAGATATTTATATGTTCATACAGATGGCGGTGCAGATGTTTCCATGTTCATACAGATGGTGGTGTAGATATTTCCATGTTTATAGAGATAGCGGTGTAGTTACTTCCATGTGCAAAGAGATAGCTGTGTTGATATATCCATGTATATGCAGATAGCTGTGTAGATATTTCCATTTTCATGCAGATAGCGGTGTAGATATTTCCATGTTCAAACAGATAGCGGTGTAGATATTTCCATGTTCATCCAGATGGCTGTGTAGATATATCCATGTTCATACAGATGGCGGTGAAGTTATTTCCATGTTCATACAGATAGCGGTGTAGATATTTCCATGTTCACACAGATAGCGGTGCTGATATTTCCTTGTTCATCCAGATGGCTGTGTAGATATTTCCATGTTCATAGAGATGGCGGTGAAGATATTTCCATGTTCATACAGATAGCTGTGTAGATATTTCCATGTTTATACAGATAGCGGTGTAGATATCTCCTTCTTCATACAGATGGCGGTGTAGATATTTATATGTTCATACAGATAGCGGTGCAGATATGTCCATGTTCATACAGATGGCGGTGAAGATATTTCCATGTTTATAGAGATAGCGGTGTAGTTATTTCCACGTGTAAAGAGATAGCTGTGTAGATATTTCCATTTATAAGCAGATAGCTGTGTAGATATTTCCATTTTCATGCAGATAGCGGTGTAGATATTTCCATGTTCAAACAGATAGCGGTGTAGATATTTCCATGTTCATCCAGATAGCTGTGTAGATATATCCATGTTCATACAGATGGCGGTGAAGTTATTTCCATGTTCATACAGATAGCGGTGTAGATATTTCCATGTTCATACAGATAGCGGTGCTGATATTTCCTTGTTAATCCAGATGGCTGTGTAGATATTTCCATGTTCATAGAGATGGCGGTGAATATATTTCCATGTTCATACAGATATCGGTGTAGATATTTCCATATTCATACAGATAGCGGTGTAGATATTTCCATGTTCATACAGATAGCGGTCTAGATATTTCCATGTTCATACAGATAGCGGTGTAGATATGTCCATGTTCATACAGATAGCCGTGTAGATATTGCCATGTTCATACCGATTGCGGTGCTGATACTTCCATGTTTATACAGGTAGCGGTGTACATATTTCCGTGTTTATACAGGTAGCGGTGTAGATATTTCCATGTTCATACAGATAGCGGTGTAGATATTTCCATGTTTATACAGTTAGCGGTGTAGATATCTCCTTCTTAATACAGATGGCGGTGTAGATATTTATATGTTCATACAGATGGCGGTGCAGATGTTTCCATGTTCATACAGATGGTGGTGTAGATATTTCCATGTTTATAGAGATAGCGGTGTAGTTACTTCCATGTGCAAAGAGATAGCTGTGTAGATATTTCCATGTATATGCAGATAGCTGTGTAGATATTTCCATTTTCATGCAGATAGTGGTGTACATATTTCCCTGTTCAAATAGTTAGCAGTGTAGATATTTCCATGTTCATAGAGATAGCGGTGTAGATATTTCTATGTTTATACAGATAGCGGTGAAGATGTATGCATGTTTACACAGATAGCGGTGTAGATATTTCCATGTTCATCCAGATGGCTGTGTAGATATATCCATGTTCATACAGATAGCGGTGTATATATTTCCATGTTTATACAGATAGCGGTGAAGATGTATGCATGTTTACACAGATAGCGGTGTAGATATTTCCATGTATATACAGATAGCGGTGTAGATATTTCCATGTTTATACAGATAGTGGTGTAGATATCTCCTTCTTCATACAGATGGCGGTGTAGATATTTATATGTTCATACAGATAGCGGTGCAGATATGTCCATGTTCATACAGATGGCGGTGAAGATATTTCCATGTTTATAGAGATAGCGGTGTAGTTATTTCCACGTGTAAAGAGATAGCTGTGTAGATATTTCCTTGTATAAGCAGATAGCTGTGTAGATATTTCCATTTTCATTCAGATAGCGGTGTAGATATTTCCATGTTCAAACAGATAGCGGTGTAGATATTTCCATGTTCATCCAGATAGCTGTGTAGATATATCCATGTTCATACAGATGGCGGTGAAGTTATTTCCATGTTCATACAGATAGCGGTGTAGATATTTCCATGTTCATACAGATAGCGGTGCTGATATTTCCTTGTTAATCCAGATGGCTGTGTAGATATTTCCATGTTCATAGAGATGGCGGTGAAGGTATTTCCATGTTCATCCAGATGGCTGTGTAGATATATCCATGTTCATACAGATAGCGGTGTAGATATTTCCATGTTCATACAGATAGCGGTGCTGATATTTCCATGTTTATTCAGGTAGCGGTGTAGGTATTTCCATGTTTATACAGATAGCGGTGTAGATATTTCCATGTTTATACAGGTAGCGGTGTAGATATTTCCATGTTTATACATGTAGCGGTGTAGATATCTTCATCTTAATTCAGATGCCGGTGTAAATATTTATATGTTCATACAGATGACGGTGCAGATATTTCCATGTTCATACTGATGGCGGTGTAGATATTTCCATGTTTATAGAGATAGCAGTGTACTTATTTCCATGTGTAAAGAGATAGCTTTGTAGATATTTCCATGTATGTGCAGATAGCTGTGTAGATATTTCCATTTTCATGCAGATAGCGGTGTAGATATTTCCATGTTCAAACAGATAGCGGTGTAGATATTTCCATGTTCATAGAGATAACGGTGTAGATATTTCCATGTTTATACAGATAGCGGTGAAGATGTATGCATGTTTACACAGATATCGCTGTGGATATTTCCATGTTCATACAGAAAACGGTGTAGATATTTCCATGTTTATACAGATAGCGGTGAAGATGTATGCATGTTTACACAGATAGCGGTGTAGATAATTCCATGTTCATCCAGATGGCTGTGTAGATTTTTCCACATTCATCCAGATGGCTGTGTAGATATATCCATGTTCATACAGATGGCGGTGAAGATATTTCCATGTTCATAAAGATAGCGGTGTATATATTTCCATGTTTATACAGATAGCGGTGAAGATGTATGCATGTTTACAGAGATAGCGGTGTAGATATTTCCATGTATATACAGATAGCGGTGTAGATATTTCCATGTTTATACAGATAGCGGTGTAGATATCTCCTTCTTCATACAGATGGCGGTGTAGATATTTACATGTTCATACAGATAGCGGTGCAGATATGTCCATGTTCATACAGATGGCGGTGTAGATATTTCCATGTTTATAGAGATAGCGGTGTAGTTATTTCCATGTGTAAAGAGATAGCTGTGTAGATATTTCCATGTATATGCAGATAGCTGTGTAGATATTTCCATTTTCAAGCAGATAGCGGTGTAGATATTTCCATGTTCAAACAGATAGCGGTGTAGATATTTCCATATTCATCCAGATGGCTGTGTAGATATATCCATGTTCATACAGATGGCGGTGAAGTTATTTCCATGTTCATACAGATATCGGTGTAGATATTTCCATGTTCATACAGATAGCGGTGTAGATATTTCCATGTTCATACAGATAGCGGTGCTGATATTTCCATGTTTATTCAGGTAGCGGTGTAGGTATTTCCATGTTTATACAGATAGCGGTGTAGATATTTCCATGTTTATACAGGTAGCGGTGTAGATATTTCCATGTTTATACATGTAGCGGTGTAGATATCTTCATCTTAATTCAGATGGCGGTGTAGATATTTATATGTTCATACAGATGACGGTGCAGATATTTCCATGTTCATACTGATGGCGGTGTAGATATTTCCATGTTTATAGAGATAGCGGTGTACTTATTTCCATGTGTAAAGAGATAGCTTTGTAGATCTTTCCATGTATGTGCAGATAGCTGTGTAGATATTTCCATTTTCATGCAGATAGCGGTGTAGATATTTCCATGTTCAAACAGATAGCGGTGTAGATATTTCCATGTTCATACAGATAGCGGTGTAGATATTTCCATGTTTATACAGATAGCGGTGAAGATGTATGCATGTTTACACAGATATCGGTGTAGATATTTCCATGTTCATACAGAAAACGGTGTAGATATTTCCATGTTTATACAGATAGCGGTGAAGATGTATGCATGTTTACACAGATAGCGGTGTAGATAATTCCATGTTCATCCAGATGGCTG
This sequence comes from Gorilla gorilla gorilla, assembly GCF_029281585.2. Lineage (NCBI taxonomy): Eukaryota > Metazoa > Chordata > Mammalia > Primates > Hominidae > Gorilla > Gorilla gorilla. The sequence continues at coordinate 10,167,990 of NC_073235.2, read as the reverse complement.
TGTAGATTTTTCCACGTTCATCCAGATGGCTGTGTAGATATATCCATGTTCATACAGATGGCGGTGAAGATATTTCCATGTTCATACAGATAGCGGTGTAGATATTTCCATGTTCATACAGATAGCGGTGTATGTATTTCCATGTTCATACAGATAGCGGTGTAGATATTTCCATGTTCATCCAGATGGCTGTGTAGATATTTCCATGTTCATACAGATAGTGGTGTAGATATTTCCATGTTCATACAGATAGCGGTCTAGATATTTCCATGTTCATACAGATAGCGGTGTAGATATGTCCATGTTCATACAGATAGCCGTGTAGATATTGCCATGTTCATACCGATTGCGGTGCTGATACTTCCATGTTTATACAGGTAGCGGTGTACATATTTCCGTGTTTATACAGGTAGCGGTGTAGATATTTCCATGTTCATACAGATAGCGGTGTAGATATTTCCATGTTTATACAGATAGCGGTGTAGATATCTCCTTCTTAATACAGATGGCGGTGTAGATATTTCTATGTTCATACAGATGGCGGTGCAGATGTTTCCATGTTCATACAGATGGTGTTGTAGATATTTTCATGTTTATAGAGATAGCGGTGTAGTTACTTCCATGTGCAAAGAGATAGCTGTGTTGATATATCCATGTATATGCAGATAGCTGTGTAGATATTTCCATTTTCATGCAGATAGTGGTGTAGATATTTCCATGTTCAAACAGATAGCGGTGTAGATATTTCCATGTTCATCCAGATGGCTGTGTAGATATATCCATGTTCATACAGATGGCGGTGAAGTTATTTCCATGTTCATACAGATAGCGGTGTAGATATTTCCATGTTCATACAGATAGCAGTGCTGATATTTCCTTGTTCATCCAGATGGCTGTGTAGATATTTCCATGTTCATAGAGATGGCGGTGAAGATATTTCCATGTTCATACAGATATCGGTGTAGATATTTCCATGTTCATACAGATAGCGGTGTAGATATTTCCATGTTCATACAGATAGCGGTGCTGATATTTCCTTGTTCATCCAGATGGCTGTGTAGATATTTCCATGTTCATAGAGATGGCGGTGAAGATATTTCCATGTTCATACAGATATCGGTGTAGATATTTCCATGTTCATACAGATGGTGGTGTAGATATTTCCATGTTTATAGAGATAGCGGTGTAGTTACTTCCATGTGCAAAGAGATAGCTGTGTTGATATATCCATGTTTATGCAGATAGCTGTGTAGATATTTCCATTTTCATGCAAATAGCGGTGTAGATATTTCCATGTTCATACAGATAGCGGTGTGGATATTTCCATGTTTATACAGATAGCGGTGAAGATGTATGCATGTTTACACAGATTGCGGTGTAGATATTTCCATGTTCATACAGATAGCGGTGTAGATATTTCCATGTTCATCCAGACGGCTGTGTAGACATATCCATGTTCATACAGATGGCGGTGAAGATATTTCCATGTTCATACAGATGGCTGTGTAGATATATCCATGTTCATACAGATGGCGGTGAAGGTTTTTCCATGTTCATACAGATGGCGGTGTAGATATTTCCATGTTCATGCAGACAGCGGTGCTGATATTTCCATGTTTATACAGGTAGCAGTGTAGATATTTCCATGTTTATACAGATAGCGGTGTAGATATTTCCATGTTTATACAGATAGCGGTGTAGATATTTCCATGTTTATACAGATAGCGGTGTAGATATCTCCATCTTAGTACAGATGGCGGTGTAGATATTTATATGTTCATACAGATGGCGGTGCAGATATTTCCATGTTCATACAGATAGCTGTGTAGATATTTCCATGTTCATCCAGATGGCTGTGTGGCTATTTCCATGTTCATACAGATAGCAGTGTAGATATTTCCATGTTCATCCAGATGGCTGTTTAGATATATCCATGTTCATACAGATAGCGGTGTAGATATTTCCATGTTCATCCAGATGGCTGTGTGGCTATTTCCATGTTCATACAGATAGTGGTGTAGATATTTCCATGTTCATACAGATAGCGGTGTAGATATTTCCATGTTCATACAGATAGCCGTGTAGATATTGCCATGTTCATACCGATAGCGGTGCTGATACTTCCATGTTTATACAGGTAGCGGTGTACATATTTCCGTGTTTATACAGGTAGCAGTGTAGATATTTCCATGTTCATACAGATAGCGGTGTAGATATTTCCATGTTTATACAGATAGCCGTGTAGATATCTCCTTCTTGATACAGATGGCGGTGTAGATATTTATATGTTCATACAGATGGCGGTGCAGATATTTCCATGTTCATACAGATGGTGGTGTAGATATTTCCATGTTTATAGAGATAGCGGTGTAGTTATTTCCATGTGCAAAGAGATAGCTGTGCTGATATTTCCATGTATATACAGATAGCTGTGTAGATATTTCCATTTCCATGCAGATAGCGGTGTAGATATTTCCATGTTCAAACAGATAGCGGTGTAGATATTTCCATGTTCATACAGATAGCGGTGTGGATATTTCCATGTTTATACAGATAGCGGTGAAGATGTATGCATGTTTACACAGATAGCGGTGTAGATATTTCCATGTTCATACAGATAGCGGTGTAGATATTTCCATGTTCATCCAGACGGCTGTGTAGACATATCCATGTTCATTCAGATGGCGGTGAAGATATTTCCATGCTTATACAGAAGCTGTGTAGATATATCCATGATGATACAGATGGCGGTGAAGATTTTTCCATGTTCATACAGATGGCGGTGTAGATATTTCCAAGTCCATACAGATAGCGGTGCTGATATTTCCATGTTTATTCAGGTAGCAGTGTCGATATTTCCATGTTTATACAGATAGTGGTGTAGATATTTCCATGTTTATACACATAGCGGTGTAGATATTTCCATGTTTATACAGATAGCGGTGTACATATCTCCATCTTAATACAGATGGCGGTATAGATATTTATATGTTCATACAGATGGCGGTGCAGATATTTCCATGTTCATACAGATGGCGGTGTAGATATTTCCATGTTCATACAGATAGCGGTGTAGTTATTTCCATGTGTAAATAGATAGCTGTGTAGATATTTCCATGTATATGCAGATAGCTGTGTAGACATTTCCATTTTCATGCAGATAGCGGTGTGTATATTTCCCTGTTCAAACAGTTAGCGGTGTAGATATTTCCATGTTCATAAAGATAGCAGTGTAGATATTTCCATGTTCATACAGATAGCAGTGTAGTTATTTCCACGTGTAAAGAGATAGCGTTGAAGATGTATGCATGTTTACACAGATAGCGGTGTATATATTTCCATGTTCAAACAGTTAGCGGTGCAGATATTTCCATGTTCATAAAGATAGCAGTGTAGATAATTCCATGTTTACACAGATAGCGGTGTATATATTTCCATGTTCATCCAGATGGCTGAGTAGATATATCCATGTTCATACAGATAGCGGTGTAGATATTTCCATGTTCATACAGATAGCAGTGCAGATATTTCCATGTTCATCCAGATGGCTGTGTAGATATATCCATGTTCATACAGATGGCGGTGAAGATATTTCCATGTTCATACAGATAGCGGTGTAGATATTTCCATGTTCATACAGATAGCTGTATAGATATTTCCATGTTCATACAGATAGCGGTGTATGTAATTCCATGTTCATATAGATAGCAGTGTAGATATTTCCATGTTCATCCAGATGGCTGTGTAGATATATCCATGTTCATACAGATCGCGGTGTAGATATTTCCATGTTCATCCAGATGGCTGTGTAGCTATTTCCATGTTCATACAGATAGTGGTGTAGGTATTTCCATGTTCATACAGATAGCGGTGTAGATATTTCCATGTTCATACAGATAGCCGTGTAGATATTGCCATGTTCATACCGATAGCGGTATAGTTATTTCCATGTGTAAAGAGATAGCTGTGTAGATATTTCCATGTATATGCAGATAGCTGTGTAGACATTTCCATTTTCATGCAGATAGCGGTGTATATATTTCCCTGTTCAAACAGTTAGCGGTGTAGATATTTCCATGTTCATAAAGATAGCAGTGTAGATATTTCCTTGTTTATACAGATAGCGGTGAAGATGTATGCATGTTTACACAGATAGCGGTGTAGATATTTCCATGTTCATCCAGATGGCTGTGTAGATATATCCATGTTCATACAGATAGCGGTGTAGATATTTCCATGTTCATACAGATAGCGGTGCAGATATTTCCATGTTCATCCAGATCGCTGTGTAGATATATGCATGTTCATACAGATGGCGGTGAAGATATTTCCATGTTCATACAGATAGCGGTGTAGATATTTCCATGTTCATACAGATAGCGGTGTAGATATTTCCATGTTCATACAGATAGCGGTGTATGTATTTCCATGTTCATACAGATAGCGGTGTAGATATTTCCATGTTCATCCAGATGGCTGTGTAGATATATCCATGTTCATACAGATAGCGCTGAAGATATTTCCATGTTCATCCAGAAGGCTGTGTAGCTATTTCCATGTTCATACGGATAGTGGTGTAGATATTTCCGTGTTCATACAGATAGCCGTGTAGATATTGCCATGTTCATACCGATAGCGGTGCTGATACTTCCATGTTTATACAGGTAGCGTAGTACATATTTCCGTTTTTATACAGGTAGTGGTGTAGATATTTCCATGTTCATACAGATAGCGGTGTAGCTATTTCCATGTTTATACAGATAGCGGTGTAGATATCTCCTTCTTAATACAGATGGCGGTGTAGATATTTATATGTTCATACAGATGGCGGTGCAGATATTTCCATGTTCATACAGATGGTGGTGTAGATATTTCCATGTTTATAGAGATAGCGGTGTAGTTATTTCCATGTGCAAAGAGATAGCTGTGTAGATATTTCCATGTATATGCAGATAGCTGTGTAGACATTTCCATTTTCATGCAGATAGCAGTGTATATATTTCCCTGTTCAAACAGTTAGCGGTGTAGATATTTCCATGTTCATACAGATGGCTGTGTATATATATCCATGCTCATACAGATGGCGGTGAAGATATTTCCATGTTCATACAGATGGCGGTGTAGATATTTCCATGTTCATACCGTTAGCGGTGCTGATATTTCCATGTTCGTACAGGTAGCTGTGTAGATATTTCCATGTTTATACAGATAGCAGTGTAGATATTTCTATGTTTATACACATAGCGGTGTAGATATTTCCATGTTTATACAGATAGCGGTGCAGATATTTCCATGTTTATGCAGATAGCGGTGTAGATATCTCCATCTTAATACAGATGGCGGTTTAGATATTTATATGTTCATACAGATGGCGTTGCAGATATTTCCATGTTCATACAGATGACGGTGTAGATATTTCCATGTTCATACAGATAGCGGTGTAGTTATTTCCATGTGTAAAGAGATAGCTGTGTAGATATTTCCATGTATATGCAGATAGCTGTGTAGATATTTCCATTTTCATGCAGATAGTGGTGTACATATTTCCCTGTTCAAACAGTTAGCGGTGTAGATATTTCCATGTTCATAGAGATAGCGGTGTAGATATTTCTATGTTTATACAGATAGCGGTGAAGATGTATGCATGTTTACACAGATAGCGAGGTAGATATTTCCATGTTCATCCAGATGGCTGTGTAGATATATCCATGTTCATACAGATAGCGGTGTAGATATTTCCATGTTCATACAGATAGCGTTGCAGATGTTTCCATGTTCATCCAGATGGCTGTGTAGATATATCCATGTTCATACAGATGGCGGTGAATATATTTCCATGTTCATACAGATAGCGGTGTAGATATTTCCATGCTCATACAAATAGCGGTGTAGATATTTCCATGTTCATAGAGATAGCGGTGTATGTATTTCCATGTTCATACAGATAGCGGTGTAAATATTTCCATGTTTATACAGATAGCGGTGAAGATGTATGCATGTTTACACAGATAGCGGTGTAGATAATTCCATGTTCATCCAGATGGCTGTGTAGATTTTTCCACGTTCATCCAGATGGCTGTGTAGATATATCCATGTTCATACAGATGGCGGGGAAGATATTTCCATGTTCATAAAGATAGCGGTGTATATATTTCCACGTTTATACAGATAGCGGTGAAGATGTATGCATGTTTACACAGATAGCGGTGTAGATATTTCCATGTATATACAGATAGCGGTGTAGATATTTCCATGTTTATACAGATAGCGGTGTAGATATCTCCTTCTTCATACAGATGGCGGTGTAGATATTTATATGTTCATACAGATAGCGGTGCAGATATGTCCATGTTCATACAGATGGCGGTGTAGATATTTCCATGTTTATAGAGATAGCGGTGTAGTTATTTCCATGTGTAAAGAGATAGCGGTGTAGATATTTCCATGTATATGCAGATAACTGTGTAGATATTTCCATTTTCATGCAGATAGCGGTGTAGATATTTCCATGTTCAAACAGATAGCGGTGTAGATATTTCCATGTTCATCCAGATGGCTGTGTAGATATATCCATGTTCATACAGATGGCGGTGAAGTTATTTCCATGTTCATACAGATAGCGGTGTAGATATTTCCATGTTCATACAGATAGCGGTGCTGATATTTCCTTGTTCATCCAGATGGCTGTGTAGATATTTCCATGTTTATAGAGATGGCGGTGAAGTTATTTCCATGTTCATACAGATATCTGTGTAGATATTTCCATGTTCATACAGATAGCGGTGTAGATATTTCCATGTTCATACAGATAGCGGTGCTGATATTTCCATGTTTATTCAGGTAGCGGTGTAGGTATTTCCATGTTTATACAGATAGCGGTGTAGATATTTCCATGTTTATACAGGTAGCGGTGTATATATTTCCATGTTTATACATGTAGCGGTGTAGATATCTTCATCTTAATTCAGATGGCGGTGTAGATATTTATATGTTCATACAGATGACGGTGCAGATATTTCCATGTTCATACTGATGGCGGTGTAGATATTTCCATGTTTATAGAGATAGCGGTGTACTTATTTCCATGTGGAAAGAGATAGCTTTGTAGATATTTCCATGTATGTGCAGATAGCTGTGTAGATATTTCCATTTTCATGCAGATAGCGGTGTAGATATTTCCATGTTCAAACAGATAGCGGTGTAGATATTTCCATGTTCATACAGATAGCGGTGTAGATATTTCCATGTTTATAGAGATAGCGGTGTAGATATTTCCATGATTATAGAGATTGTGGTGTAGTTATTTCCATGTTTATAGAGATAGCAGTGTAGAAATTTCCCTGTTTCACAGAAAGCAGTGTAGATATTTCCATGTTTATACAGATAGCGGTGTAGATATTTCCATGTTTATACAGATGGCAGTGTAGATATTTCCATGTTTATAGAGATGGCGGTGTAGATATTTCCTTGTTTATACAGATAGCAGTGTAAATATTTCGATGTTTATAGAGATAGGTTTGTAGGTATTTCCATGTTCATACAGATAGCGGTGTAGATATTTCCATGTTCATACAGAAGGCGGTGTAGATATTTCCATCTTCATACAGATGGCGGTGAAGATATTTCCATGTTCATACAGATGGCGGTGTAGATATTTCCATGTTCATACAGATGTCGGTGTAGATATTTCCATGTTCACACAGATGTCTGTTTAGTTATTTCCATGTTCATACAGATGACGTTGTTGATATTTCCATGTTCATACCGAGGGCGGTGTAGATATTTACATGTTTATAGAGATGGCGGTGTAGATATTTCCAAGTTTATACAGATGGCAGTGTAGATATTTCCATGTTCATACAGATAGCATTGTAGATATTTCCATGTTTATGGAGATATCGGTTTAGATATTTGCATGTTTATACAGATAGCGGTGTAGATATTTCCATGATTACACAGATAGCGGTGTAGATATTTCCATGTTTATATAGATAGCGGTGTAGATATTTACATGTTTATACACATAGCGGTGAAGATATTTCCATGTTTATACTGACAGCGGTGTAGATATTTCCATGTTTATACAGAGAGCATTGTAGATATTTCCATGTTTATAGAGTTAGCGGTGTAGATATTTCCCTGTTTTTCAGATAGCAGAGTAGATATTTCCATGTTTATACAGATAGCAGTGTAGACATTTCCATGTTTATACCGATAACGGTGTAGATATTTCTGTGTTTATACATATACGGTGTAGATATTTCCATGATCATAGAGATGGCGGTGTGGATATTTCCATTTTGATACAGACTGTGTTTAGATATTTTCATGTTTATACAGATGACGTTGTAGATATTTACATGTTTATAGACATGGCGGTGTAGATATTTCCATATTTTTACACATAGCAGTGGCCATATTTCCATGTTTATGGAGATATCGGTGTAGGTATTTCCATGTTTATAGAGAGAGCGTTGTAGATATTTCCATGTTTATACAGATAGCGGTGTAGATATTTCCCTGTTTTACAGATAGCAGTGTAGATATTTCCATGTTTATACAGATAGCGGTGTAGATATTTCCATGTACATACAGATAGCGGTGTAGATATTCCCATGTTTATTCAGATGGCAATGTAGATATTTACATGTTTATAGGGATGGCGGTGTAGATATTTCCTTGTATTGACAGATAGCTGTGTAGATATTTCCATTTTTATACAGATAGCGCTGAAGATATTTCCATGATTATACAGATAGTGGTGTAGATATTTCCATGTTTATACAGATAGCGGTGTAGATATTTCCATGTTTATACAGATAGCGGTTTAGATATCTCCATCTTAATACAGATGGCGGTGTAGATATCTTTATGTTCATACAGATAGCAGTGCTGATATTTCCATGTTTATACAGGTAGCCGTGTAGATAATTCCATGTTCATACAGATAGCGGTGTAGATATTTCCATGTTCATACAGATGGCGGTGAAGATATTTCCATGTTCATACAGATAGCGGTGTACATATTTCCTTGTTCATGCAGATAGTGGTGTAGATATTTCCATGTTCATACAGATAGCGGTGTAGTTATTTCCATGTTCCTACTGATTGTGGTGCTGATATTTCCATGTTTATACAGGTAGCGGTGTAGATATTTCCATTATTATACAGATAGCAGTGTAGATATTTCGGTGTTTATACAGATAGCGGTGTAGATATTTCCATGTTTATACAGATAGCGGTGTAGATATCTCCATCTTAATTCAGAAGGCGGTGTAGATATTTATATGTTCATACAGATGACGGTGCAGATATTTCCATGTTCATACTGATGGCGGTGTAGATATTTCCATGTTTATAGAGATAGCGGTGTACTTATTTCCATGTGTAAAGAGATAGCTTTGTAGATATTTCCATGTATGTGCAGATAGCTGTGTAGATATTTCCATTTTCATGCAGATAGCGGTGTAGATATTTCCATGTTCAAACAGATAGCGGTGTAGATATTTCCATGTTCATACAGATAGCGGTGTAGATATTTCCATGTTTATACAGATAGCGGTGAAGATGTATGCATGTTTACACAGATATCGGTGTAGATATTTCCATGTTCATACAGAAAACGGTGTAGATATTTCCATGTTTATACAGATAGCGGTGAAGATGTATGCATGTTTACACAGATAGCGGTGTAGATAATTCCATGTTCATCCAGATGGCTGTGTAGATTTTTCCACGTTCATCCAGATGGCTGTGTAGATATATCCATGTTCATACAGATGGCGGTGAAGATATTTCCATGTTCATACAGATAGCGGTGTAGATATTTCCATGTTCATACAGATAGCGGTGTATGTATTTCCATGTTCATACAGATAGCGGTGTAGATATTTCCATGTTCATCCAGATGGCTGTGTAGATATTTCCATGTTCATACAGATAGTGGTGTAGATATTTCCATGTTCATACAGATAGCGGTCTAGATATTTCCATGTTCATACAGATAGCGGTGTAGATATGTCCATGTTCATACAGATAGCCGTGTAGATATTGCCATGTTCATACCGATTGCGGTGCTGATACTTCCATGTTTATACAGGTAGCGGTGTACATATTTCCGTGTTTATACAGGTAGCGGTGTAGATATTTCCATGTTCATACAGATAGCGGTGTAGATATTTCCATGTTTATACAGATAGCGGTGTAGATATCTCCTTCTTAATACAGATGGCGGTGTAGATATTTATATGTTCATACAGATGGCGGTGCAGATGTTTCCATGTTCATACAGATGGTGGTGTAGATATTTTCATGTTTATAGAGATAGCGGTGTAGTTACTTCCATGTGCAAAGAGATAGCTGTGTTGATATATCCATGTATATGCAGATAGCTGTGTAGATATTTCCATTTTCATGCAGATAGCGGTGTAGATATTTCCATGTTCAAACAGATAGCGGTGTAGATATTTCCATGTTCATCCAGATGGCTGTGTAGATATATCCATGTTCATACAGATGGCGGTGAAGTTATTTCCATGTTCATACAGATAGCGGTGTAGATATTTCCATGTTCATACAGATAGCAGTGCTGATATTTCCTTGTTCATCCAGATGGCTGTGTAGATATTTCCATGTTCATAGAGATGGCGGTGAAGATATTTCCATGTTCATACAGATATCGGTGTAGATATTTCCATGTTCATACAGATAGCGGTGTAGATATTTCCATGTTCATACAGATAGCGGTGCTGATATTTCCTTGTTCCTCCAGATGGCTGTGTAGATATTTCCATGTTCATAGAGATGGCGGTGAAGATATTTCCATGTTCATACAGATATCGGTGTAGATATTTCCATGTTCATACAGATGGTGGTGTAGATATTTCCATGTTTATAGAGATAGCGGTGTAGTTACTTCCATGTGCAAAGAGATAGCTGTGTTGATATATCCATGTTTATGCAGATAGCTGTGTAGATATTTCCAGTTTCATGCAAATAGCGGTGTAGATATTTCCATGTTCATACAGATAGCGGTGTGGATATTTCCATGTTTATACAGATAGCGGTGAAGATGTATGCATGTTTACACAGATTGCGGTGTAGATATTTCCATGTTCATACAGATAGCGGTGTAGATATTTCCATGTTCATCCAGACGGCTGTGTAGACATATCCATGTTCATACAGATGGCGGTGAAGATATTTCCATGTTCATACAGATGGCTGTGTAGATATATCCATGTTCATACAGATGGCGGTGAAGATTTTTCCATGTTCATACAGATGGCGGTGTAGATATTTCCATGTTCATGCAGACAGCGGTGCTGATATTTCCATGTTTATACAGGTAGCAGTGTAGATATTTCCATGTTTATACAGATAGCGGTGTAGATATTTCCATGTTTATACACATAGCGGTGTAGATATTTCCATGTTTATACAGATAGCGGTGTAGATATCTCCATCTTAGTACAGATGGCGGTGTAGATATTTATATGTTCATACAGATGGCGGTGCAGATATTTCCATGTTCATACAGATAGCTGTGTAGATATTTCCATGTTCATACTGATAGCGGTGTATGTATTTCCATGTTCATACAGATAGCAGTGTAGATATTTCCATGTTCATCCAGATGGCTGTTTAGATATATCCATGTTCATACAGATAGCGGTGTAGATATTTCCATGTTCATCCAGATGGCTGTGTGGCTATTTCCATGTTCATACAGATAGTGGTGTAGATATTTCCATGTTCATACAGATAGCGGTGTAGATATTTCCATGTTCATACAGATAGCCGTGTAGATATTGCCATGTTCATACCGATAGCGGTGCTGATACTTCCATGTTTATACAGGTAGCGGTGTACATATTTCCGTGTTTATACAGGTAGCAGTGTAGATATTTCCATGTTCATACAGATAGCGGTGTAGATATTTCCGTGTTTATACAGATAGCCGTGTAGATATCTCCTTCTTGATACAGATGGCGGTGTAGATATTTATATGTTCATACAGATGGCGGTGCAGATATTTCCATGTTCATACAGATGGTGGTGTAGATATTTCCATGTTTATAGAGATAGCGGTGTAGTTATTTCCATGTGCAAAGAGATAGCTGTGCTGATATTTCCATGTATATACAGATAGCTGTGTAGATATTTCCATTTCCATGCAGATAGCGGTGTAGATATTTCCATGTTCAAACAGATAGCGGTGTAGATATTTCCATGTTCATACAGATAGCGGTGTGGATATTTCCATGTTTATACAGATAGCGGTGAAGATGTATGCATGTTTACACAGATAGCGGTGTAGATATTTCCATGTTCATACAGATAGCGGTGTAGATATTTCCATGTTCATCCAGACGGCTGTGTAGACATATCCATGTTCATTCAGATGGCGGTGAAGATATTTCCATGCTTATACAGAAGCTGTGTAGATATATCCATGATGATACAGATGGCGGTGAAGATTTTTCCATGTTCATACAGATGGCGGTGTAGATATTTCCATGTCCATACAGATAGCGGTGTTGATATTTCCATGTTTATTCAGGTAGCAGTGTCGATATTTCCATGTTTATACAGATAGTGGTGTAGATATTTCCATGTTTATACACATAGCGGTGTAGATATTTCCATGTTTATACAGATAGCGGTGTACATATCTCCATCTTAATACAGATGGCGGTATAGATATTTATATGTTCATACAGATGGCGGTGCAGATATTTCCAGGTTCATACAGATGGCGGTGAAGATATTTCCATGTTCATACAGATGGCGGTGTAGATACTTCCATGTTCATACTGATAGCGGTGCTGATATTTCCGTGTTTATACAGGTAGCGGTGTAGATATTTCCATGTTTATACAGATAGCGGTGTAGATATTTCCATGTTTATACACATAGCGGTGTAGATATTTCCTTGTTTATACACATAGCAGTGTAGATATCTCCATCTTAAAACAGATGGCGGTGTAGATATTTATATGTTCATTCAGATGGCGGTGCAGATATTTCCATGTTCATACAGATGGCGGTGTAGATATTTCCATGTTCATACAGATAGCGGTGTAGTTATTTCCATGTGTAAATAGATAGCTGTGTAGATATTTCCATGTATATGCAGATAGCTGTGTAGACATTTCCATTTTCATGCAGATAGCGGTGTATATATTTCCCTGTTCAAACAGTTAGCGGTGTAGATATTTCCATGTTCATAAAGATAGCAGTGTAGATATTTCCATGTTCATACAGATAGCAGTGTAGTTATTTCCACGTGTAAAGAGATAGCGTTGAAGATGTATGCATGTTTACACAGATAGCGGTGTATATATTTCCATGTTCAAACAGTTAGCGGTGCAGATATTTCCATGTTCATAAAGATAGCAGTGTAGATAATTCCATGTTTATACAGATAGCGGTGAAGATGTATGCATGTTTACACAGATAGCGGTGTATATATTTCCATGTTCATCCAGATGGCTGAGTAGATATATCCATGTTCATACAGATAGCGGTGTAGATATTTCCATGTTCATACAGATAGCAGTGCAGATATTTCCATGTTCATCCAGATGGCTGTGTAGATATATCCATGTTCATACAGATGGCGGTGAAGATATTTCCATGTTCATACAGATAGCGGTGTAGATATTTCCATGTTCATACAGATAGCTGTATAGATATTTCCATGTTCATACAGATAGCGGTGTATCTAATTCCATGTTCATATAGATAGCAGTGTAGATATTTCCATGTTCATCCAGATGGCTGTGTAGATATATCCATGTTCATACAGATCGCGGTGTAGATATTTCCATGTTCATCCAGATGGCTGTGTAGCTATTTCCATGTTCATACAGATAGTGGTGTAGATATTTCCATGTTCATACAGACAGCGGTGTAGATATTTCCATGTTCATACAGATAGCCGTGTAGATATTGCCATGTTCATACCGATAGCGGTATAGTTATTTCCATGTGTAAAGAGATAGCTGTGTAGATATTTCCATGTATATGCAGATAACTGTGTAGACATTTCCATTTTCATGCAGATAGCGGTGTATATATTTCCCTGTTCAAACAGTTAGCGGTGTAGATATTTCCATGTTCATAAAGATAGCAGTGTAGATATTTCCTTGTTTATACAGATAGCGGTGAAGATGTATGCATGTTTACACAGATAGCGGTGTAGATATTTCCATGTTCATCCAGATGGCTGTGTAGATATATCCATGTTCATACAGATAGCGGTGTAGATATTTCCATGTTCATACAGATAGCGGTGCAGATATTTCCATGTTCATCCAGATCGCTGTGTAGATATATGCATGTTCATACAGATGGCGGTGAAGATATTTCCATGTTCATACAGATAGCGGTGTAGATATTTCCATGTTCATACAGATAGCGGTGTAGATATTTCCATGTTCATACAGATAGCGGTGTATGTATTTCCATGTTCATACAGATAGCGGTGTAGATATTTCCATGTTCATCCAGATGGCTGTGTAGATATATCCATGTTCATACAGATAGCGCTGAAGATATTTCCATGTTCATCCAGAAGGCTGTGTAGCTATTTCCATGTTCATACGGATAGTGGTGTAGATATTTCCGTGTTCATACAGTTAGCCGTGTAGATATTGCCATGTTCATACCGATAGCGTTGCTGATACTTCCATGTTTATACAGGTAGCGTTGTACATATTTCCGTTTTTATACAGGTAGTGGCGTAGATATTTCCATGTTCATACAGATAGCGGTGTAGCTATTTCCATGTTTATACAGATAGCGGTGTAGATATCTCCTTCTTAATACAGATGGCGGTGTAGATATTTATATGTTCATACAGATGGCGGTGCAGATATTTCCATGTTCATACAGATGGTGGTGTAGATATTTCCATGTTTATAGAGATAGCGGTGTAGTTATTTCCATGTGCAAAGAGATAGCTGTGTAGATATTTCCATGTATATGCAGATAGCTGTGTAGACATTTCCATTTTCATGCAGATAGCAGTGTATATATTTCCCTGTTCAAACAGTTAGCGGTGTAGATATTTCCATGTTCATACAGATGGCTGTGTAGATATATCCATGCTCATACAGATGGCGGTGAAGATATTTCCATGTTCATACAGATGGCGGTGTAGATATTTCCATGTTCATACCGTTAGCGGTGCTGATATTTCCATGTTCGTACAGGTAGCTGTGTAGATATTTCCATGTTTATACAGATAGCAGTGTAGATATTTCTATGTTTATACACATAGCGGTGTAGATATTTCCATGTTTATACAGATAGCGGTGCAGATATTTCCATGTTTATGCAGATAGCGGTGTAGATATCTCCATCTTAATACAGATGGCGGTTTAGATATTTATATGTTCATACAGATGGCGTTGCAGATATTTCCATGTTCATACAGATGACGGTGTAGATATTTCCATGTTCATACAGATAGCGGTGTAGTTATTTCCATGTGTAAAGAGATAGCTGTGTAGATATTTCCATGTATATGCAGATAGCTGTGTAGATATTTCCATTTTCATGCAGATAGTGGTGTACATATTTCCCTGTTCAAACAGTTAGCGGTGTAGATATTTCCATGTTCATAGAGATAGCGGTGTAGATATTTCTATGTTTATACAGATAGCGGTGAAGATGTATGCATGTTTACACAGATAGCGGTGTAGATATTTCCATGTTCATCCAGATGGCTGTGTAGATATATCCATGTTCATACAGATAGCGGTGTAGATATTTCCATGTTCATACAGATAGCGTTGCAGATGTTTCCATGTTCATCCAGATGGCTGTGTAGATATATCCATGTTCATACAGATGGCGGTGAATATATTTCCATGTTCATACAGATAGCGGTGTAGATATTTCCATGCTCATACAAATAGCGGTGTAGATATTTCCATGTTCATAGAGATAGCGGTGTATGTATTTTCATGTTCATACAGATAGCGGTGTAAATATTTCCATGTTTATACAGATAGCGGTGAAGATGTATGCATGTTTACACAGATAGCGGTGTAGATAATTCCATGTTCATCCAGATGGCTGTGTAGATTTTTCCACGTTCATCCAGATGGCTGTGTAGATATATCCATGTTCATACAGATGGCGGGGAAGATATTTCCATGTTCATTAAAATAGCGGTGTATATATTTCCACGTTTATACAGATAGCGGTGAAGATGTATGCATGTTTACACAGATAGCGGTGTAGATATTTCCATGTATATACAGATAGAGGTGTAGATATTTCCATGTTTATACAGATAGCGGTGTAGATATCTCCTTCTTCATACAGATGGCGGTGTAGATATTTATATGTTCATACAGATAGCGGTGCAGATATGTCCATGTTCATACAGATGGCGGTGTAGATATTTCCATGTTTATAGAGATAGCGGTGTAGTTATTTCCATGTGTAAAGAGATAGCTGTGTAGATATTTCCATGTATATGCAGATAGCTGTGTAGATATTTCCATTTTCATGCAGATAGCGGTGTAGATATTTCCATGTTCAAACAGATAGCGGTGTAGATATTTCCATGTTCATCCAGATGGCTGTGTAGATATATCCATGTTCATACAGATGGCGGTGAAGTTATTTCCATGTTCATACAGATAGCGGTGTAGATATTTCCATGTTCATACAGATAGCGGTGCTGATATTTCCTTGTTCATCCAGATGGCTGTGTAGATATTTCCATGCTTATAGAGATGGCGGTGAAGTTATTTCCATGTTCATACAGATATCGGTGTAGATATTTCCATGTTCATACAGATAGCGGTGTAGATATTTCCATGTTCATACAGATAGCGGTGCTGATATTTCCATGTTTATTCAGGTAGCGGTGTAGGTATTTCCATGTTTATACAGATAGCGGTGTAGATATTTCCATGTTTATACAGGTAGCGGTGTAGATATTTCCATGTTTATACATGTAGCGGTGTAGATATCTTCATCTTAATTCAGATGGCGGTGTAGATATTTATATGTTCATACAGATGACGGTGCAGATATTTCCATGTTCATACTGATGGCGGTGTAGATATTTCCATGTTTATAGAGATAGCGGTGTACTTATTTCCATGTGGAAAGAGATAGCTTTGTAGATATTTCCATGTATGTGCAGATAGCTGTGTAGATATTTCCATTTTCATGCAGATAGCGGTGTAGATATTTCCATGTTCAAACAGATAGCGGTGTAGATATTTCCATGTTCATACAGATAGCGGTGTAGATATTTCCATGTTTATAGAGATAGCGGTGTAGATATTTCCATGATTATAGAGATTGTGGTGTAGTTATTTCCATGTTTATAGAGATAGCAGTGTAGAAATTTCCACGTTCATACAGATAGCGGTATAGATATTTCCATGTTCAAACAGATAGCGGTGTAGATATTTCCATGTTCATACAGATAGCGGTGCAGATATTTCCATGTTCATCCAGATGGCTGTGTAGATATATCCATGTTCATACAGATGGCGGTGAAGATATTTCCATGTTCATACAGATAGCGGTGTAGATATTTCCATTTTCATACAGATAGCGGTATAGATATTTCCATGTTCATACAGATAGCGGTGTATGTATTTCCATGTTCATACAGATAGCAGTGTAGATATTTCCATGTTCATCCAGATGGCTGTGTAGATATATCCATGTTCATACAGATCGCTGTGTAGATATTTCCATGTTCATCCAGATGGCTGTGTAGCTATTTCCATGTTCATACAGATAGTGGTGTAGATATTTCCATGTTCATACAGATAGCGGTGTAGATATTTCCATGTTCATATAGATAGCCGTGTAGATATTGCCATGTTCTTACCGATAGCGGTGCTGATACTTCCATGTTTATACAGGTAGCGGTGTACATATTTCCGTGTTTATACAGGTAGCGGTGTAGATATTTCCATGTTCATACAGATAGCGGTGTAGATATTTCCATGTTTATACAGATAGCGGTGTAGATATCTCCTTCTTAATACAGATGGCGGTGTAGATATTTATATGTTCATACAGATGGCGGTGCAGATATTTCCATGTTCATACAGATGGTGGTGTAGATATTTCCATGTTTATAGAGATAGCGGTGTAGTTATTTCCATGTGCAAAGAGATAGCTGTGTAGATATTTCCATGTATATACAGATAGCTGTGTAGATATTTCCATTTCCATGCAGATAGCGGTGTAGATATTTCCATGTTCAAACAGATAGCGGTGTAGATATTTCCATGTTCATACAGACAGATAGCGGTGTGGATATTTCCATGTTTATACAGATAGCGGTGAAGATGTATGCATGTTTACACAGATAGCGGTGTAGATATTTCCACGTTCATACAGATAGCGGTGTAGATATTTCCATGTTCATCCAGACGGCTGTGTAGACATATCCATGTTCATACAGATGGCGGTGAAGATATTTCCATGTTCATACAGATAGCGGTGCAGATATTTCCATGTTCATCCAGATGGCTGTGTAGATATATCCATGTGCATACAGATGGCGGTGAAGATATTTCCAAGTTCATACAGATAGCGGTGTAGATATTTCCATGTTCATACAGATAGCGGTGTTGATATTTCCATGTTCATACAGATGGCTGTGTAGATATATCCATGTTCATACAGATAGCGGTGTAGATATTTCCATGTTCATCCAGATAGCGGTGCAGATATTTCCATGTTCATCCAGATGGCTGTGTAGATATATCCATGTTCATACAGATGGCGGTGAAGATATTTCCATGTTCATACAGATGGCGGTGTAGATATTTCCATGTTCATACAGATAGCGGTGTAGATTTTTCCATGTTCATACAGATGGCGGTGAAGATATTTCCATGTTCATACAGATGGCGGTGTAGATACTTCCATGTTCATACTGATAGCGGTGCTGATATTTCCATGTATATACAGGTAGCGGTGTAGATATTTCTATGTTTATACATATAGCGGTGTAGATATTTCCATGTTTATACACATAGCAGTGTAGATATTTCCATGTTTATACCGATAGCGGTGTAGATATCTCCATCTTAATACAGATGGCGGTGTATATATTTATATGTTCATTCAGATGGCGGTGCAGATATTTCCATGTTCATACAGATGGTGGTGTAGATATTTCCATGTTTATAGAGATAGCGGTGTAGTTATTTCCACGTGCAAAGAGATAGCTGTGTAGATATTTCCATGTATATGCAGATAGCTGTGTAGATATTTCCATTTTCATGCAGAGAGCGTTGTAGATATTTCCATGTTCAAACAGATAGCGGTGTAGATATTTCCATGTTCATACAGATAGCGGTGGGGATATTTCCATGTTTATACAGATAGCGGTGAAGATGTATGCATGTTTACACAGATAGCTGTGTAGATAGTTCCATGTTCATACAGATAGCGGTGTAGATATTTCCATGTTCATCCAGACGGCTGTGTAGACATATCCATGTTCATACAGATGGCGGTGAAGATATTTCCATGTTCATACAGATGGCTGTGTAGATATATCCAGGTTCATAAGGATGGCGGTGAAGATTTTTCCATGTTCATACAGAAGCGTTGTAGATATTTCCATGTTCATACAGATAGCGGTGCTGATATTTCCATGTTTATACAGGTAGCAGTGTAGATATTTCCATGTTTATACAGATAGCGGTGTAGATATTTCCATGTTTATACACATAGCGGTGTAGATATTTCCATGTTTATACAGATAGCGTGTAGATATCTCCATCTTAATACAGATGGCGGTGCAGATATTTCCATGTTCATACAGATGGCGGTGTAGATATTTGCATGTTCATACAGATGGCGGTATAGCTATTTCCATGTTCATGGAGATAGCGGTGTAGATATTTCCATGTTAATCCAGATGGCTGTGTAGAGATATCCATGTTCATACAGATGGCGGTGAAGATATTTCCATGTTCATACAGATGGCGGTGTAGATACTTCCATGTTCGTACTGATATCGGTGCTGATATTTCCATGTTTGTACAGGTAGCGGTGTAGATATTTCCATGTTTATACATATAGCGGTGTAGATATTTCCATGTTTATACAGATAGCGGTGTAGATATTTCCATGTTTATACAGATAGCGGTGTAGATATCTCCATCTTAATAGAGATGGCGGTGTAGATATTTATTTGTTCATACAGATGGCGGTGCAGATATTTCCATGTTCGTACAGATGGCGGTGAAGATATTTCCATGTTCATACAGATGGCGGTGTAGATACTTCCATGTTCATACTGATAGCGGTGCTGATATTTCCATGTTTATACAGGTAGCGGTGTAGATATTTCCATGTTTATACAGATAGTTGTGTAGATATTTCCATGTTTATACACATAGCGGTGTAGATATTTCCATGTTTATACACATAGCAGTGTAGATATCTCCATCTTAATACAGATGGCGTTGTAGATATTTATATGTTCATTCAGATGGCGGTGCAGATATTTCCATGTTCATACAGATGGTGGTGTAGATATTTCCATGTTCATACGGATACCGGTGTAGTTATTTCCATGTGTAAAGAAATAGCTGTGTAGATATTTTCATGTATATGCAGATAGCTGTGTAGACATTTCCATTTTCATGCAGATAGCGGTGTATATATTTCCCTGTTCAAACAGTTAGTGGTGTAGATATTTCCATGTTCATAAAGATAGCAGTGTAGATATTTCCTTGTTTATACAGATAGCGGTGAAGATATATGCATGTTTACACAGATAGCGGTGTAGATATTTCCATGTTCATCCAGATGGCTGTGTAGATATATCCATGTTCATACAGTTAGCGGTGTAGATATTTCCAAGTTCATACAGATAGCGGTGCAGATATTTCCATGTTCATCCAGATGGCTGTGTAGATATATCCATGTTCATACAGATAGTGCTGAAGATATTTCCATGTTCATCCAGAAGTCTGTGTAGCTATTTCCATGTTCATACAGATAGTGGTGTAGATATTTCCGTGTTCATACAGATAGCCGTGTAGATATTGCCATGTTCATACCGATAGCGGTGCTGATACTTCCATGTTTATACAGGTAGCGGTGTACATATTTCCGTTTTTATACAGGTAGTGGTGTAGATATTTCCATGTTCATACAGATAGCGGTGTAGCTATTTCCATGTTTATACAGATAGTGGTGTAGATATTTCCATCTTAATACAGATGGCGGTGTAGATATTTATATGTTCATTCAGATGGCGGTGGAGATATTTCCATGTTCATACAGATGGCGGTGTAGATATTTCCATGTTCATACAGATAGCGGTGTAGTTATATTCCATGTGTAAAGAGATAGCTGTGTAGATATTTCCATTTATATGCAGACAGCTGTGTAGACATTTCCATTTTCATGCAGATAGCACTGTATATATTTCCCTGTTCAAACAGTTAGCGGTGTAGATATTTCCATGTTCATACAGATGGCTGTGTAGATATATCCATGCTCATACAGATGGCGGTGAGGATATTTCCATGTTCATACAGATGGCGGTGTAGATATTTCCATGTTCATACCGTTAGCGGTGCTTATATTTCCATGTTCATACAGGTAGCTGTGTAGATATTTCCATGTTTATACAGATAGCAGTGTAGATATTTCTATGTTTATACACATAGTGGTTTAGATATTTCCATGTTTATACAGATAGCGGTGCAGATATTTCCATGTTTATGCAGATAGCGGTGTAGATATCTCCTTCTTAATACAGATGGCGGTGTAGATATTTATATGTTCATACAGATGGCAGTGCAGATATTTCCATGTTCATACAGATGGTGGTGTAGATATTTCCATGTTTATAGAGATAGCGGTGTAGTTATTTCCATGTGCAAAGAGATAGCTGTGTAGATATTTCCATGTATATGCAGATAGCTTTGTAGATATTTCCATTTTCATGCAGATAGCGGTGTAGATATTTCCATGTTCAAACAGATAGCGGTGTAGATATTTCCATGTTCATACAGATAGCGGTGTGGATATTTCCATGTTTTTACAGATAGCGGTGAAGATGTATGCATGTTTACACAGATAGCGGTGTAGATATTTTCATGTTCATACAGATAGCGGTGTAGATATTTCCATGTTCATCCAGACGGCTGTGTAGACATATCCATGTTCATACAGATGGCGGTGAAGATATTTCCATGTTCATACAGATGGTTGTGTAGATATATCCATGTTCATACAGATGGCGGTGAAGGTTTTTCCATGTTCATACAGATGGCGGTGTAGATATTTCCATGTTAATACAGATAGCGGGGCTGATATTTCCATGTTTGTACAGGTAGCAGTGTAGATATTTCCATGTTTATACAGATAGCGGTGTAGATATTTCCATGTTTATACACATAGCGGTGTAGATATTTCCATGTTTATACAGATAGCGGTGTAGATATCTCCATCTTAATACAGATGGCGGTGTAGATATTTATATGTTCATACAGATGGCGGTGCAGATATTTCCATGTTCATACAGATGGCGGTGTAGATACTTCCATGTTCATGCTGATAGCGGTGCTGATATTTCCATGTTTATACAGGTAGCGGTGTAGATATTTCCATGTTTATACAGATAGCGGTGTAGGTATTTCCATGTTTATACACATAGCGGTGTAGATATTTCCATGTTTATACAGATAGCGGTGTAGATATCTCCTTCTTAATACAGATGGCGGTGAAGTTATTTCCATGTTCATACAGATAGCGGTGTAGATATTTCCATGTTCATACAGATAGCGGTGCTGATATTTCCTTGTTCATCCAGATGGCTGTGTAGATATTTCCATGTTCATAGAGATGGCGGTGAAGATATTTCCATGTTCATACAGATATCGGTGTAGATATTTCCATGTTCATACAGATAGCGGTGTAGATATTTCCATGTTCATACAGATAGCGGTGCTGATATTTCCATGTTTATTCAGGTAGCGGTGTAGGTATTTCCATGTTTATACAGATAGCGGTGTAGATATTTCCACGTTTATACAGGTAGCGGTGTAGATATTTCCATGTTTATACATGTAGCGGTGTAGATATCTTCATCTTAGTTCAGATGCCGGTGTAGATATTTATATGTTCATACAGATGACGGTGCAGATATTTCCATGTTCATACTGATGGCGGTGTAGATATTTCCATGTTTATAGAGATAGCAGTGTACTTATTTCCATGTGTAAAGAGATAGCTTTGTAGATATTTCCATGTATGTGCAGATAGCTGTGTAGATGTTTCCATTTTCATGCAGATAGCGGTGTAGATATTTCCATGTTCAAACAGATAGCGGTGTAGATATTTCCATGTTCATACAGATAGCGGTATAGGTATTTCCATGTTTATACAGATAGCGGTGAAGATGTATGCATGTTTACACAGATATCGGTGTAGATATTTCCATATTCATACAGAAAACGGTGTAGATATTTCCATGTTTATACAGATAGCGGTGAAGATGTATGCATGTTTCCACAGATAGCGGTGTAGATAATTCCATGTTCATCCAGATGGCTGTGTAGATTTTTCCACGTTCATCCAGATGGCTGTGTAGATATATCCATGTTCATACAGATGGCGGTGAAGATATTTCCATGTTCATACAGATAGCGGTGTAGATATTTCCATGTTCATACAGATAGCGGTGTATGTATTTCCATGTTCATACAGATAACGGTGTAGATATTTCCATGTTCATCCAGATGGCTGTGTAGATATTTCCATGTTCATACAGATAGTGGTGTAGATATTTCCATGTTCATACAGATAGCGGTGTAGATATTTCCATGTTCATACAGATAGCGGTGTAGATATTTCCATGTTCATATAGATAGCCGTGTAGATATTGCCATGTTCATACCGATTGCGGTGCTGATACTTCCATGTTTATACAGGTAGCGGTGTACATATTTCCGTGTTTATACAGGTAGCGGTGTAGATATTTCCATGTTCATACATATAGCGGTGTAGATATTTCCATGTTTATACAGATAGCGGTGTAGATATCTCCTTCTTAATACAGATGGCGGTGTAGATATTTATATGTTCATACAGATGGCGGTGCAGATATTTCCATGTTCATACAGATGGTGGTGTAGATATTTCCATGTTTATAGAGATAGCGGTGTAGTTACTTCCATGTGCAAAGAGATAGCTGTGTTGATATATCCATGTATATGCAGATAGCTGTGTAGATATTTTCATTTTCATGCAAATAGTGGTGTAGATATTTCCATGTTCAAACAGATAGCGGTGTAGATATTTCCATGTCCATACAGATAGCGGTGTGGATATTTCCATGTTTATACAGATAGCGGTGAAGATGTATGCATGCTTACACAGATTGCGGTGTAGATATTTCCATGTTCATACAGATAGCGGTGTAGACATTTCCATGTTCATCCAGACGGCTGTGTAGACATATCCATGTTCATACAGATGGCGGTGAAGATATTTCCATGTTCATACAGATGGCGGTGTAGATAGTTCCATGTTCATACAGATAGCGGTGTAGATATTTCCATGTTCATCCAGACGGCTGTGTAGACATATCCATGTTCATACAGATGGCGGTGAAGATATTTCCTTGTTCATACAGATGGCTGTGTAGAAATATCCAGGTTCATAAGGATGGCGGTGAAGATTTTTCCATGTTCATACAGATGGTGGTGTAGATATTTCCATGTTCATACGGATACCGGTGTAGTTATTTCCATGTGTAAAGAAATAGCTGTGTAGATATTTTCATGTATATGCAGATAGCTCTGTAGACATTTCCATTTTCATGCAGATAGCAGTGTATATATTTCCCTGTTCAAACAGTTAGCGGTGTAGATATTTCCATGTTCATAAAGATAGCAGTGTAGATATTTCCTTGTTTATACAGATAGCGGTGAAGATGTATGCATGTTTACACAGATAGCGGTGTAGATATTTCCATGTTCATCCAGATGGCTGTGTAGATATTTCCATGTTCATACAGATAGCGGTGTATGTATTTCCATGTTCATACAGATAGCGGTGTAGATATTTCCATGTTCATCCAGATGGCTGTGTAGATATATCCATGTTCATACAGATAGCGCTGAAGATATTTCCATGTTCATCCAGAAGGCTGTGTAGCTATTTCCATGTTCATACAGATAGTGGTGTAGATATTTCCGTGTTCATACAGATAGCCGTGTAGATATTGCCATGTTCATACCGATAGCGGTGCTGATACTTCCATGTTTATACAGGTAGCGGTGTACATATTTCCGTTTTTATACAGGTAGTGGTGTAGATATTTCCATGTTCATACAGATAGCGGTGTAGCTATTTCCAAGTTTATACAGATAGCGGTGTAGATATTTCCATCTTAATACAGATGGCGGTGTAGATATTTATATGTTCATTCAGATGGCGGTGTAGATATTTCCATGTTCATCCAGACGGCTGTGTAGACATATCCATGTTCATACAGATGGCGGTGCAGATATTTCCATGTTCATACAGATGGCTGTGTAGATATATCCAGGTTCATAGAGATGGCGGTGAAGATTTTTCCATGTTCATACAGAAGCGGTGTAGATATTTCCATGTTCATACAGATAGCGGTGCTGATATTTCCATGTTTATACAGGTAGCAGTGTAGATATTTCCATGTTTATACAGATAGCGGTGTAGATATTTCCATGTTTATACACATAGTGGTATAGATATTTCCATTTTTATACAGATAGCGGTGTAGATATCTCCATCTTAATACAGATGGCGGTGTAGATATTTATATGTTCATACAGATGGCGGTGCAGATATTTCCATGTTCATACAGATGGCGGTGAAGATATTTCCATGTTCATACAGATGGCGGTGTAGATACTTCCATGTTCATACTGATAGCGGTGCTGATATTTCCATGTTTATACAGGTAGCGGTGTAGATATTTCCATGTTTATACATATAGCGGTGTAGATATTTCCATGTTTATACACATAGCGTTGTAGATATTTCCATGTTTATACAGATAGCGGTGTAGATATTTCCATCTTAATACAGATGGCGGTGTAGATATTTATATGTTCATTCTGATGGCGGTGGAGATATTTCCATGTTCATACAGATGGCGGTGTAGATATTTCCATGTTCATACAGATAGCGGTGTAGTTATATTTCATGTGTAAAGAGATAGCTGTGTAGATATTTCCATGTATATGCAGACAGCTGTGTAGACATTTCCATTTTCATGCAGATAGCAGTGTATATATTTCCCTGTTCAAACAGTTAGCGGTGTAGATATTTCCATGTTCATACAGATGGCTGTGTAGATATATCCATGCTCATACAGATGGCGGTGAAGATATTTCCATGTTCATACAGATGGCGGTGTAGATATTTCCATGTTCATACCGTTAGCGGTGCTGATATTTCCATGTTCATACAGGTAGCTGTGTAGATATTTCCATGTTTATACAGATAGCAGTGTAGATATTTCTATGTTTATACACATAGCGGTGTAGATATTTCCATGTTTATACAGATAGCGGTGCAGATATTCCCATGTTTATGCAGATAGCGGTGTAGATATCTCCATCTTAATACAGATGGCGGTGTAGATATTTATATGTTCATACAGGTGGCGTTGCAGATATTTCCATGTTCATACAGATGACGGTGTAGATATTTCCATGTTCATACAGATAGCGGTGTAGTTATTTCCATGTGTAAAGAGATAGCTGTGTAGATATTTCCATGTATATGCAGATAGCTGTGTAGATATTTCCATTTTCATGCAGATAGTGGTGTACATATTTCCCTGTTCAAATAGTTAGCAGTGTAGATATTTCCATGTTCATAGAGATAGCGGTGTAGATATTTCTATGTTTATACAGATAGCGGTGAAGATGTATGCATGTTTACACAGATAGCGGTGTAGATATTTCCATGTTCATCCAGATGGCTGTGTAGATATATCCATGTTCATACAGATAGCGGTGTATATATTTCCATGTTTATACAGATAGCGGTGAAGATGTATGCATGTTTACACAGATAGCGGTGTAGATATTTCCATGTATATACAGATAGCGGTGTAGATATTTCCATGTTTATACAGATAGTGGTGTAGATATCTCCTTCTTCATACAGATGGCGGTGTAGATATTTATATGTTCATACAGATAGCGGTGCAGATATGTCCATGTTCATACAGATGGCGGTGAAGATATTTCCATGTTCATAGAGATAGCGGTGTAGTTATTTCCACGTGTAAAGAGATAGCTGTGTAGATATTTCCTTGTATAAGCAGATAGCTGTGTAGATATTTCCATTTTCATTCAGATAGCGGTGTAGATATTTCCATGTTCAAACAGATAGCGGTGTAGATATTTCCATGTTCATCCAGATAGCTGTGTAGATATATCCATGTTCATACAGATGGCGGTGAAGTTATTTCCATGTTCATACAGATAGCGGT
This sequence comes from Gorilla gorilla gorilla, assembly GCF_029281585.2. NCBI lineage: Eukaryota > Metazoa > Chordata > Mammalia > Primates > Hominidae > Gorilla > Gorilla gorilla. The sequence goes on along the minus strand of NC_073235.2, from coordinate 10,140,473 downwards.
GTAGATATTTCCATGTTCATACAGATAGCGGTGCTGATATTTCCTTGTTAATCCAGATGGCTGTGTAGATATTTCCGTGTTCATAGAGATGGCGGTGAAGGTATTTCCATGTTCATGCTGATATCGGTTTAGATATTTCCATGTTCATACAGATAGCGGTGTAGATATTTCCATGTTCATACAGATAGCGGTGCTGATATTTCCATGTTTATTCAGGTAGCGGTGTAGGTATTTCCATGTTTATACAGATAGCGGTGTAGATATTTCCATGTTTATACAGGTAGCGGTGTAGATATTTCCATGTTTATACATGTAGCGGTGTAGATATCTTCATCTTAATTCAGATGCCGGTGTAAATATTTATATGTTCATACAGATGACGGTGCAGATATTTCCATGTTCATACTGATGGCGGTGTAGATATTTCCATGTTTATAGAGATAGCAGTGTACTTATTTCCATGTGTAAAGAGATAGCTTTGTAGATATTTCCATGTATGTGCAGATAGCTGTGTAGATATTTCCATTTTCATGCAGATAGCGGTGTAGATATTTCCATGTTCAAACAGATAGCGGTGTAGATATTTCCATGTTCATAGAGATAGCGGTGTAAATATTTCCATGTTTATACAGATAGCGGTGAAGATGTATGCATGTTTACACAGATATCGCTGTAGATATTTCCATGTTCATACAGAAAACGGTGTAGATATTTCCATGTTTATACAGATAGCGGTGAAGATGTATGCATGTTTACACAGATAGCGGTGTAGATAATTCCATGTTCATCCAGATGGCTGTGTAGATTTTTCCACGTTCATCCAGATGGCTGTGTAGATATATCCATGTTCATACAGATGGCGGTGAAGATATTTCCATGTTCATAAAGATAGCGGTGTATATATTTCCATGTTTATTCAGATAGCGGTGAAGATGTATGCATGTTTACACAGATAGCGGTGTAGATATTTCCATGTATATACAGATAGCGGTGTAGATATTTCCATGTTTATACAGATAGCGGTGTAGATATCTCCTTCTTCATACAGATGGCGGTGTAGATATTTATATGTTCATAGAGATAGCGGTGCAGATATGTCCATGTTCATACAGATGGCGGTGTAGATATTTCCATGTTTATAGAGATAGCGGTGTAGTTATTTCCATGTGTAAAGAGATAGCTGTGTAGATATTTCCATGTATATGCAGATAGCTGTGTAGATATTTCCATTTTCATGCAGATAGCGGTGTAGATATTTCCATGTTCAAACAGATAGCGGTGTAGATATTTCCATGTTCATCCAGATGGCTGTGTAGATATATCCATGTTCATACAGATGGCGGTGAAGTTATTTCCATGTTCATACAGATAGCGGTGTAGATATTTCCATGTTCATACAGATAGCGGTGCTGATATTTCCTTGTTCATCCAGATGGCTGTGTAGATAATTCCATGTTCATAGAGATGGCGGTGAAGATATTTCCATGTTCATACAGATATCGGTGTAGATATTTCCATGTTCATACAGATAGCGGTGTAGATATTTCCATGTTCATACAGATAGCGGTGCTGATATTTCCATGTTTATTCAGGTAGCGGTGTAGGTATTTCCATGTTTATACAGATAGCGGTGTAGATATTTCCATGTTTATACAGGTAGCGGTGTAGATATTTCCATGTTTATACATGTAGCGGTGTAGATATCTTCATCTTAATTCAGATGGCGGTGTAGATATTTATATGTTCATACAGATGACGGTGCAGATATTTCCATGTTCATACTGATGGCGGTGTAGATATTTCCATGTTTATAGAGATAGCGGTGTACTTATTTCCATGTGTAAAGAGATAGCTTTGTAGATATTTCCATGTATGTGCAGATAGCTGTGTAGATATTTCCATTTTCATGCAGATAGCGGTGTAGATATTTCCATGTTCAAACAGATAGCGGTGTAGATATTTCCATGTTCATACATGTAGCGGTGTAGATATTTCCATGTTTATACAGATAGCGGTGAAGATATATGCATGTTTACACAGATATCGGTGTAGATATTTCCATGTTCATACAGAAAACGGTGTAGATATTTCCATGTTTATACAGATAGCGGTGAAGATGTATGCATGTTTACACAGATAGCGGTGTAGATAATTCCATGTTCATCCAGATGGCTGTGTAGATTTTTCCACGTTCATCCAGATGGCTGTGTAGATATATCCATGTTCATACAGATGGCGGTGAAGATATTTCCATGTTCATACAGATAGCTGTGTAGATATTTCCATGTTCATACAGATAGCGGTGTATTTATTTCCATGTTCATACAGATAGCGGTGTAGATATTTCCATGTTCATCCAGATGGCTGTGTAGATATTTCCATGTTCATACAGATAGTGGTGTAGATATTTCCATGTTCATACAGATAGCGGTCTAGATATTTCCATGTTCATACAGATAGCGGTGTAGATATGTCCATGTTCATACAGATAGCCGTGTAGATATTGCCATGTTCATACCGATTGCGGTGCTGATACTTCCATGTTTATACAGGTAGCGGTGTACATATTTCCGTGTTTATACAGGTAGCGGTGTAGATATTTCCATGTTCATACAGATAGCGGTGTAGATATTTCCATGTTTATACAGATAGCGGTGTAGATATCTCCTTCTTAATACAGATGGCGGTGTAGATATTTATATGTTCATACAGATGGCGGTGCAGATGTTTCCATGTTCATACAGATGGTGGTGTAGATATTTCCATGTTTATAGAGATAGCGGTGTAGTTACTTCCATGTGCAAAGAGATAGCTGTGTTGATATATCCATGTATATGCAGATAGCTGTGTAGATATTTCCATTTTCATGCAGATAGCGGTGTAGATATTTCCATGTTCAAACAGATAGCGGTGTAGATATTTCCATGTTCATCCAGATGGCTGTGTAGATATATCCATGTTCATACAGATGGCGGTGAAGTTATTTCCATGTTCATACAGATAGCGGTGTAGATATTTCCATGTTCACACAGATAGCGGTGCTGATATTTCCTTGTTCATCCAGATGGCTGTGTAGATATTTCCATGTTCATAGAGATGGCGGTGAAGATATTTCCATGTTCATACAGATAGCTGTGTAGATATTTCCATGTTTATACAGATAGCGGTGTAGATATCTCCTTCTTCATACAGATGGCGGTGTAGATATTTATATGTTCATACAGATAGCGGTGCAGATATGTCCATGTTCATACAGATGGCGGTGAAGATATTTCCATGTTTATAGAGATAGCGGTGTAGTTATTTCCACGTGTAAAGAGATAGCTGTGTAGATATTTCCATTTATAAGCAGATAGCTGTGTAGATATTTCCATTTTCATGCAGATAGCGGTGTAGATATTTCCATGTTCAAACAGATAGCGGTGTAGATATTTCCATGTTCATCCAGATAGCTGTGTAGATATATCCATGTTCATACAGATGGCGGTGAAGTTATTTCCATGTTCATACAGATAGCGGTGTAGATATTTCCATGTTCATACAGATAGCGGTGCTGATATTTCCTTGTTAATCCAGATGGCTGTGTAGATATTTCCATGTTCATAGAGATGGCGGTGAATATATTTCCATGTTCATACAGATATCGGTGTAGATATTTCCATGTTCATACAGATAGCGGTGTAGATATTTCCATGTTCATACAGATAGCGGTCTAGATATTTCCATGTTCATACCGATTGCGGTGCTGATACTTCCATGTTTATACAGGTAGCGGTGTACATATTTCCGTGTTTATACAGGTAGCGGTGTAGATATTTCCATGTTCATACAGATAGCGGTGTAGATATTTCCATGTTTATACAGTTAGCGGTGTAGATATCTCCTTCTTAATACAGATGGCGGTGTAGATATTTATATGTTCATACAGATGGCGGTGCAGATGTTTCCATGTTCATACAGATGGTGGTGTAGATATTTCCATGTTTATAGAGACAGCGGTGTAGTTACTTCCATGTGCAAAGAGATAGCTGTGTAGATATTTCCATGTATATGCAGATAGCTGTGTAGATATTTCCATTTTCATGCAGATAGTGGTGTACATATTTCCCTGTTCAAATAGTTAGCAGTGTAGATATTTCCATGTTCATAGAGATAGCGGTGTAGATATTTCTATGTTTATACAGATAGCGGTGAAGATGTATGCATGTTTACACAGATAGCGGTGTAGATATTTCCATGTTCATCCAGATGGCTGTGTAGATATATCCATGTTCATACAGATAGCGGTGTATATATTTCCATGTTTATACAGATAGCGGTGAAGATGTATGCATGTTTACACAGATAGCGGTGTAGATATTTCCATGTATATACAGATAGCGGTGTAGATATTTCCATGTTTATACAGATAGTGGTGTAGATATCTCCTTCTTCATACAGATGGCGGTGTAGATATTTATATGTTCATACAGATAGCGGTGCAGATATGTCCAGGTTCATACAGATGGCGGTGAAGATATTTCCATGTTTATAGAGATAGCGGTGTAGTTATTTCCACGTGTAAAGAGATAGCTGTGTAGATATTTCCTTGTATAAGCAGATAGCTGTGTAGATATTTCCATTTTCATTCAGATAGCGGTGTAGATATTTCCATGTTCAAACAGATAGCGGTGTAGATATTTCCATGTTCATCCAGATAGCTGTGTAGATATATCCATGTTCATACAGATGGCGGTGAAGTTATTTCCATGTTCATACAGATAGCGGTGTAGATATTTCCATGTTCATACAGATAGCGGTGCTGATATTTCCTTGTTAATCCAGATGGCTGTGTAGATATTTCCGTGTTCATAGAGATGGCGGTGAAGGTATTTCCATGTTCATGCTGATATCGGTTTAGATATTTCCATGTTCATACAGATAGCGGTGTAGATATTTCCATGTTCATACAGATAGCGGTGCTGATATTTCCATGTTTATTCAGGTAGCGGTGTAGGTATTTCCATGTTTATACAGATAGCGGTGTAGATATTTCCATGTTTATACAGGTAGCGGTGTAGATATTTCCATGTTTATACATGTAGCGGTGTAGATATCTTCATCTTAATTCAGATGCCGGTGTAAATATTTATATGTTCATACAGATGACGGTGCAGATATTTCCATGTTCATACTGATGGCGGTGTAGATATTTCCATGTTTATAGAGATAGCAGTGTACTTATTTCCATGTGTAAAGAGATAGCTTTGTAGATATTTCCATGTATGTGCAGATAGCTGTGTAGATATTTCCATTTTCATGCAGATAGCGGTGTAGATATTTCCATGTTCAAACAGATAGCGGTGTAGATATTTCCATGTTCATAGAGATAGCGGTGTAAATATTTCCATGTTTATACAGATAGCGGTGAAGATGTATGCATGTTTACACAGATATCGCTGTAGATATTTCCATGTTCATACAGAAAACGGTGTAGATATTTCCATGTTTATACAGATAGCGGTGAAGATGTATGCATGTTTACACAGATAGCGGTGTAGATAATTCCATGTTCATCCAGATGGCTGTGTAGATTTTTCCACTTTCATCCAGATGGCTGTGTAGATATATCCATGTTCATACAGATGGCGGTGAAGATATTTCCATGTTCATAAAGATAGCGGTGTATATATTTCCATGTTTATACAGATAGCGGTGAAGATGTATGCATGTTTACACAGATAGCGGTGTAGATATTTCCATGTATATACAGATAGCGGTGTAGATATTTCCATGTTTATACAGATAGCGGTGTAGATATCTCCTTCTTCATACAGATGGCGGTGTAGATATTTATATGTTCATACAGATAGCGGTGCAGATATGTCCATGTTCATACAGATGGCGGTGTAGATATTTCCATGTTTATAGAGATAGCGGTGTAGTTATTTCCATGTGTAAAGAGATAGCTGTGTAGATATTTCCATGTATATGCAGATAGCTGTGTAGATATTTCCATTTTCATGCAGATAGCGGTGTAGATATTTCCATGTTCAAACAGATAGCGGTGTAGATATTTCCATGTTCATCCAGATGGCTGTGTAGATATATCCATGTTCATACAGATGGCGGTGAAGTTATTTCCATGTTCATACAGATAGCGGTGTAGATATTTCCATGTTCATACAGATAGCGGTGCTGATATTTCCTTGTTCATCCAGATGGCTGTGTAGATAATTCCATGTTCATAGAGATGGCGGTGAAGATATTTCCATGTTCATACAGATATCGGTGTAGATATTTCCATGTTCATACAGATAGCGGTGTAGATATTTCCATGTTCATACAGATAGCGGTGCTGATATTTCCATGTTTATTCAGGTAGCGGTGTAGGTATTTCCATGTTTATACAGATAGCGGTGTAGATATTTCCATGTTTATACAGGTAGCGGTGTAGATATTTCCATGTTTATACATGTAGCGGTGTAGATATCTTCATCTTAATTCAGATGGCGGTGTAGATATTTATATGTTCATACAGATGACGGTGCAGATATTTCCATGTTCATACTGATGGCGGTGTAGATATTTCCATGTTTATAGAGATAGCGGTGTACTTATTTCCATGTGTAAAGAGATAGCTTTGTAGATATTTCCATGTATGTGCAGATAGCTGTGTAGATATTTCCATTTTCATGCAGATAGCGGTGTAGATATTTCCATGTTCAAACAGATAGCGGTGTAGATATTTCCATGTTCATACATGTAGCGGTGTAGATATTTCCATGTTTATACAGATAGCGGTGAAGATATATGCATGTTTACACAGATATCGGTGTAGATATTTCCATGTTCATACAGAAAACGGTGTAGATATTTCCATGTTTATACAGATAGCGGTGAAGATGTATGCATGTTTACACAGATAGCGGTGTAGATAATTCCATGTTCATCCAGATGGCAGTGTAGATTTTTCCACGTTCATCCAGATGGCTGTGTAGATATATCCATGTTCATACAGATGGCGGTGAAGATATTTCCATGTTCATACAGATAGCTGTGTAGATATTTCCATGTTCATACAGATAGCGGTGTATGTATTTCCATGTTCATACAGATAGCGGTGTAGATATTTCCATGTTCATCCAGATGGCTGTGTAGATATTTCCATGTTCATACAGATAGTGGTGTAGATATTTCCATGTTCATACAGATAGCGGTCTAGATATTTCCATGTTCATACAGATAGCGGTGTAGATATGTCCATGTTCATACAGATAGCCGTGTAGATATTGCCATGTTCATACCGATTGCGGTGCTGATACTTCCATGTTTATACAGGTAGCGGTGTACATATTTCCGTGTTTATACAGGTAGCGGTGTAGATATTTCCATGTTCATACAGATAGCGGTGTAGATATTTCCATGTTTATACAGTTAGCGGTGTAGATATCTCCTTCTTAATACAGATGGCGGTGTAGATATTTATATGTTCATACAGATGGCGGTGCAGATGTTTCCATGTTCATACAGATGGTGGTGTAGATATTTCCATGTTTATAGAGATAGCGGTGTAGTTACTTCCATGTGCAAAGAGATAGCTGTGTAGATATTTCCATGTATATGCAGATAGCTGTGTAGATATTTCCATTTTCATGCAGATAGTGGTGTACATATTTCCCTGTTCAAATAGTTAGCAGTGTAGATATTTCCATGTTCATAGAGATAGCGGTGTAGATATTTCTATGTTTATACAGATAGCGGTGAAGATGTATGCATGTTTACACAGATAGCGGTGTAGATATTTCCATGTTCATCCAGATGGCTGTGTAGATATATCCATGTTCATACAGATAGCGGTGTATATATTTCCATGTTTATACAGATAGCGGTGAAGATGTATGCATGTTTACACAGATAGCGGTGTAGATATTTCCATGTATATACAGATAGCGGTGTAGATATTTCCATGTTTATACAGATAGTGGTGTAGATATCTCCTTCTTCATACAGATGGCGGTGTAGATATTTATATGTTCATACAGATAGCGGTGCAGATATGTCCATGTTCATACAGATGGCGGTGAAGATATTTCCATGTTTATAGAGATAGCGGTGTAGTTATTTCCACGTGTAAAGAGATAGCTGTGTAGATATTTCCTTGTATAAGCAGATAGCTGTGTAGATATTTCCATTTTCATTCAGATAGCGGTGTAGATATTTCCATGTTCAAACAGATAGCGGTGTAGATATTTCCATGTTCATCCAGATAGCTGTGTAGATATATCCATGTTCATACAGATGGCGGTGAAGTTATTTCCATGTTCATACAGATAGCGGTGTAGATATTTCCATGTTCATACAGATAGCGGTGCTGATATTTCCTTGTTAATCCAGATGGCTGTGTAGATATTTCCATATTCATAGAGATGGCGGTGAAGGTATTTCCATGTTCATGCTGATATCGGTGTAGATATTTCCATGTTCATACAGATAGCGGTGTAGATATTTCCATGTTCATACAGATAGCGGTGCTGATATTTCCATGTTTATTCAGGTAGCGGTGTAGGTATTTCCATGTTTATACAGATAGCGGTGTAGATATTTCCATGTTTATACAGGTAGCGGTGTAGATATTTCCATGTTTATACATGTAGCGGTGTAGATATCTTCATCTTAATTCAGATGCCGGTGTAAATATTTATATGTTCATACAGATGACGGTGCAGATATTTCCATGTTCATACTGATGGCGGTGTAGATATTTCCATGTTTATAGAGATAGCAGTGTACTTATTTCCATGTGTAAAGAGATAGCTTTGTAGATATTTCCATGTATGTGCAGATAGCTGTGTAGATATTTCCATTTTCATGCAGATAGCGGTGTAGATATTTCCATGTTCAAACAGATAGCGGTGTAGATATTTCCATGTTCATAGAGATAGCGGTGTAGATATTTCCATGTTTATACAGATAGCGGTGAAGATGTATGCATGTTTACACAGATATCGCTGTAGATATTTCCATGTTCATACAGAAAACGGTGTAGATATTTCCATGTTTATACAGATAGCGGTGAAGATGTATGCATGTTTACACAGATAGCGGTGTAGATAATTCCATGTTCATCCAGATGGCTGTGTAGATTTTTCCACGTTCATCCAGATGGCTGTGTAGATATATCCATGTTCATACAGATGGCGGTGAAGATATTTCCATGTTCATAAAGATAGCGGTGTATATATTTCCATGTTTATACAGATAGCGGTGAAGATGTATGCATGTTTACACAGATAGCGGTGTAGATATTTCCATGTATATACAGATAGCGGTGTAGATATTTCCATGTTTATACAGATAGCGGTGTAGATATCTCCTTCTTCATACAGATGGCGGTGTAGATATTTATATGTTCATACAGATAGCGGTGCAGATATGTCCATGTTCATACAGATGGCGGTGTAGATATTTCCATGTTTATAGAGATAGCGGTGTAGTTATTTCCATGTGTAAAGAGATAGCTGTGTAGATATTTCCATGTATATGCAGATAGCTGTGTAGATATTTCCATTTTCATGCAGATAGCGGTGTAGATATTTCCATGTTCAAACAGATAGCGGTGTAGATATTTCCATGTTCATCCAGATGGCTGTGTAGATATACCCATGTTCATACAGATGGCGGTGAAGTTATTTCCATGTTCATACAGATAGCGGTGTAGATATTTCCATGTTCATACAGATAGCGGTGCTGATATTTCCTTGTTCATCCAGATGGCTGTGTAGATAATTCCATGTTCATAGAGATGGCGGTGAAGATATTTCCATGTTCATACAGATATCGGTGTAGATATTTCCATGTTCATACAGATAGCGGTGTAGATATTTCCATGTTCATACAGATAGCGGTGCTGATATTTCCATGTTTATTCAGGTAGCGGTGTAGGTATTTCCATGTTTATACAGATAGCGGTGTAGATATTTCCATGTTTATACAGGTAGCGGTGTAGATATTTCCATGTTTATACATGTAGCGGTGTAGATATCTTCATCTTAATTCAGATGGCGGTGTAGATATTTATATGTTCATACAGATGACGGTGCAGATATTTCCATGTTCATACTGATGGTGGTGTAGATATTTCCATGTTTATAGAGATAGCGGTGTACTTATTTCCATGTGTAAAGAGATAGCTTTGTAGATATTTCCATGTATGTGCAGATAGCTGTGTAGATATTTCCATTTTCATGCAGATAGCGGTGTAGATATTTCCATGTTCAAACAGATAGCGGTGTAGATATTTCCATGTTCATACATGTAGCGGTGTAGATATTTCCATGTTTATACAGATAGCGGTGAAGATATATGCATGTTTACACAGATATCGGTGTAGATATTTCCATGTTCATACAGAAAACGGTGTAGATATTTCCATGTTTATACAGATAGCGGTGAAGATGTATGCATGTTTACACAGATAGCGGTGTAGATAATTCCATGTTCATCCAGATGGCTGTGTAGATTTTTCCACGTTCATCCAGATGGCTGTGTAGATATATCCATGTTCATACAGATGGCGGTGAAGATATTTCCATGTTCATACAGATAGCTGTGTAGATATTTCCATGTTCATACAGATAGCGGTGTATGTATTTCCATGTTCATACAGATAGCGGTGTAGATATTTCCATGTTCATCCAGATGGCTGTGTAGATATTTCCATGTTCATACAGATAGTGGTGTAGATATTTCCATGTTCATACAGATAGCGGTCTAGATATTTCCATGTTCATACAGATAGCGGTGTAGATATGTCCATGTTCATACAGATAGCCGTGTAGATATTGCCATGTTCATACCGATTGCGGTGCTGATACTTCCATGTTTATACAGGTAGCGGTGTACATATTTCCGTGTTTATACAGGTAGCGGTGTAGATATTTCCATGTTCATACAGATAGCGGTGTAGATATTTCCATGTTTATACAGATAGCGGTGTAGATATCTCCTTCTTAATACAGATGGCGGTGTAGATATTTATATGTTCATACAGATGGAGGTGCAGATGTTTCCATGTTCATACAGATGGTGGTGTAGATATTTCCATGTTTATAGAGATAGCGGTGTAGTTACTTCCATGTGCAAAGAGATAGCTGTGTAGATATTTCCATGTATATGCAGATAGCTGTGTAGATATTTCCATTTTCATGCAGATAGTGGTTTACATATTTCCCTGTTCAAATAGTTAGCAGTGTAGATATTTCCATGTTCATAGAGATAGCGGTGTAGATATTTCTATGTTTATACAGATAGCGGTGAAGATGTATGCATGTTTACACAGATAGCGGTGTAGATATTTCCATGTTCATCCAGATGGCTGTGTAGATATATCCATGTTCATACAGATAGCGGTGTATATATTTCCATGTTTATACAGATAGCGGTGAAGATGTATGCATGTTTACACAGATAGCGGTGTAGATATTTCCATGTATATACAGATAGCGGTGTAGATATTTCCATGTTTATACAGATAGTGGTGTAGATATCTCCTTCTTCATACAGATGGCGGTGTAGATATTTATATGTTCATACAGATAGCGGTGCAGATATGTCCATGTTCATACAGATGGCGGTGAAGATATTTCCATGTTTATAGAGATAGCGGTGTAGTTATTTCCACGTGTAAAGAGATAGCTGTGTAGATATTTCCTTGTATAAGCAGATAGCTGTGTAGATATTTACATTTTCATGCAGATAGCGGTGTAGATATTTCCATGTTCAAACAGATAGCGGTGTAGATATTTCCATGTTCATCCAGATAGCTGTGTAGATATATCCATGTTCATACAGATGGCGGTGAAGTTATTTCCATGTTCATACAGATAGCGGTGTAGATATTTCCATGTTCATACAGATAGCGGTGCTGATATTTCCTTGTTAATCCAGATGGCTGTGTAGATATTTCCATGTTCATAGAGATGGCGGTGAAGGTATTTCCATGTTCATGCTGATATCGGTGTAGATATTTCCATGTTCATACAGATAGCGGTGTAGATATTTCCATGTTCATACAGATAGCGGTGCTGATATTTCCATGTTTATTCAGGTAGCGGTGTAGGTATTTCCATGTTTATACAGATAGCGGTGTAGATATTTCCATGTTTATACAGGTAGCGGTGTAGATATTTCCATGTTTTTACATGTAGCGGTGTAGATATCTTCATCTTCATTCAGATGCCGGTGTAAATATTTATATGTTCATACAGATGACGGTGCAGATATTTCCATGTTCATACTGATGGCGGTGTAGATATTTCCATGTTTATAGAGATAGCAGTGTACTTATTTCCATGTGTAAAGAGATAGCTTTGTAGATATTTCCATGTATGTGCAGATAGCTGTGTAGATATTTCCATTTTCATGCAGATAGCGGTGTAGATATTTCCATGTTCAAACAGATAGCGGTGTAGATATTTCCATGTTCATAGAGATAGCGGTGTAGATATTTCCATGTTTATACAGATAGCGGTGAAGATGTATGCATGTTTACACAGATATCGCTGTAGATATTTCCATGTTCATACAGAAAACGGTGTAGATATTTCCATGTTTATACAGATAGCGGTGAAGATGTATGCATGTTTACACAGATAGCGGTGTAGATAATTCCATGTTCATCCAGATGGCTGTGTAGATTTTTCCACGTTCATCCAGATGGCTTTGTAGATATATCCATGTTCATACAGATGGCGGTGAAGATATTTCCATGTTCATAAAGATAGCGGTGTATATATTTCCATGTTTATACAGATAGCGGTGAAGATGTATGCATGTTTACACAGATAGCGGTGTAGATATTTCCATGTATATACAGATAGCGGTGTAGATATTTCCATGTTTATACAGATAGCGGTGTAGATATCTCCTTCTTCATACAGATGGCGGTGTAGATATTTATATGTTCATACAGATAGCGGTGCAGATATGTCCATGTTCATACAGATGGCGGTGTAGATATTTCCATGTTTATAGAGATAGCGGTGTAGTTATTTCCATGTGTAAAGAGATAGCTGTGTAGATATTTCCATGTATATGCAGATAGCTGTGTAGATATTTCCATTTTCATGCAGATAGCGGTGTAGATATTTCCATGTTCAAACAGATAGCGGTGTAGATATTTCCATGTTCATCCAGATGGCTGTGTAGATATATCCATGTTCATACAGATGGCGGTGAAGTTATTTCCATGTTCATACAGATAGCGGTGTAGATATTTCCATGTTCATACAGATAGCGGTGCTGATATTTCCTTGTTCATCCAGATGGCTGTGTAGATAATTCCATGTTCATAGAGATGGCGGTGAAGATATTTCCATGTTCATACAGATATCGGTGTAGATATTTCCATGTTCATACAGATAGCGGTGTAGATATTTCCATGTTCATACAGATAGCGGTGCTGATATTTCCATGTTTATTCAGGTAGCGGTGTAGGTATTTCCATGTTTATACAGATAGCGGTGTAGATATTTCCATGTTTATACAGGTAGCGGTGTAGATATTTCCATGTTTATACATGTAGCGGTGTAGATATCTTCATCTTAATTCAGATGGCGGTGTAGATATTTATATGTTCATACAGATGACGGTGCAGATATTTCCATGTTCATACTGATGGCGGTGTAGATATTTCCATGTTTATAGAGATAGCGGTGTACTTATTTCCATGTGTAAAGAGATAGCTTTGTAGATATTTCCATGTATGTGCAGATAGCTGTGTAGATATTTCCATTTTCATGCAGATAGCGGTGTAGATATTTCCATGTTCAAACAGATAGCGGTGTAGATATTTCCATGTTCATACATGTAGCGGTGTAGATATTTCCATGTTTATACAGATAGCGGTGAAGATATATGCATGTTTACACAGATATCGGTGTAGATATTTCCATGTTCATACAGAAAACGGTGTAGATATTTCCATGTTTATACAGATAGCGGTGAAGATGTATGCATGTTTACACAGATAGCGGTGTAGATAATTCCATGTTCATCCAGATGGCTGTGTAGATTTTTCCACGTTCATCCAGATGGCTGTGTAGATATATCCATGTTCATACAGATGGCGGTGAAGATATTTCCATGTTCATACAGATAGCTGTGTAGATATTTCCATGTTCATACAGATAGCGGTGTATGTATTTCCATGTTCATACAGATAGCGGTGTAGATATTTCCATGTTCATCCAGATGGCTGTGTAGATATTTCCATGTTCATACAGATAGTGGTGTAGATATTTCCATGTTCATACAGATAGCGGTCTAGATATTTCCATGTTCATACAGATAGCGGTGTAGATATGTCCATGTTCATACAGATAGCCGTGTAGATATTGCCATGTTCATACCGATTGCGGTGCTGATACTTCCATGTTTATACAGGTAGCGGTGTACATATTTCCGTGTTTATACAGGTAGCGGTGTAGATATTTCCATGTTCATACAGATAGCGGTGTAGATATTTCCATGTTTATACAGATAGCGGTGTAGATATCTCCTTCTTAATACAGATGGCGGTGTAGATATTTATATGTTCATACAGATGGCGGTGCAGATGTTTCCATGTTCATACAGATGGTGGTGTAGATATTTCCATGTTTATAGAGATAGCGGTGTAGTTACTTCCATGTGCAAAGAGATAGCTGTGTAGATATTTCCATGTATATGCAGATAGCTGTGTAGATATTTCCATTTTCATGCAGATAGTGGTGTACATATTTCCCTGTTCAAATAGTTAGCAGTGTAGATATTTCCATGTTCATAGAGATAGCGGTGTAGATATTTCTATGTTTATACAGATAGCGGTGAAGATGTATGCATGTTTACACAGATAGCGGTGTAGATATTTCCATGTTCATCCAGATGGCTGTGTAGATATATCCATGTTCATACAGATAGCGGTGTATATATTTCCATGTTTATACAGATAGCGGTGAAGATGTATGCATGTTTACACAGATAGCGGTGTAGATATTTCCATGTATATACAGATAGCGGTGTAGATATTTCCATGTTTATACAGATAGTGGTGTAGATATCTCCTTCTTCATACAGATGGCGGTGTAGATATTTATATGTTCATACAGATAGCGGTGCAGATATGTCCATGTTCATACAGATGGCGGTGAAGATATTTCCATGTTTATAGAGATAGCGGTGTAGTTATTTCCACGTGTAAAGAGATAGCTGTGTAGATATTTCCTTGTATAAGCAGATAGCTGTGTAGATATTTCCATTTTCATGCAGATAGCGGTGTAGATATTTCCATGTTCAAACAGATAGCGGTGTAGATATTTCCATGTTCATCCAGATAGCTGTGTAGATATATCCATGTTCATACAGATGGCGGTGAAGTTTTTTCCATGTTCATACAGATAGCGGTGTAGATATTTCCATGTTCATACAGATAGCGGTGCTGATATTTCCTTGTTAATCCAGATGGCTGTGTAGATATTTCCATGTTCATAGAGATGGCGGTGAAGGTATTTCCATGTTCATGCTGATATCGGTGTAGATATTTCCATGTTCATACAGATAGCGGTGTAGATATTTCCATGTTCATACTGATAGCGGTGCTGATATTTCCATGTTTATTCAGGTAGCGGTGTAGGTATTTCCATGTTTATACAGATAGCGGTGTAGATATTTCCATGTTTATACAGGTAGCGGTGTAGATATTTCCATGTTTATACATGTAGCGGTGTAGATATCTTCATCTTAATTCAGATGCCGGTGTAAATATTTATATTTTCATACAGATGACGGTGCAGATATTTCCATGTTCATACTGATGGCGGTGTAGATATTTCCATGTTTATAGAGATAGCAGTGTACTTATTTCCATGTGTAAAGAGATAGCTTTGTAGATATTTCCATGTATGTGCAGATAGCTGTGTAGATATTTCCATTTTCATACAGATAGCGGTGTAGATATTTCCATGTTCAAACAGATAGCGGTGTAGATATTTCCATGTTCATAGAGATAGCGGTGTAGATATTTCCATGTTTATACAGATAGCGGTGAAGATGTATGCATGTTTACACAGATATCGCTGTAGATATTTCCATGTTCATACAGAAAACGGTGTAGATATTTCCATGTTTATACAGATAGCGGTGAAGATGTATGCATGTTTACACAGATAGCGGTGTAGATAATTCCATGTTCATCCAGATGGCTGTGTAGATTTTTCCACGTTCATCCAGATGGCTGTGTAGATATATCCATGTTCATACAGATGGCGGTGAAGATATTTCCATGTTCATAAAGATAGCGGTGTATATATTTCCATGTTTATACAGATAGCGGTGAAGATGTATGCATGTTTACACAGATAGCGGTGTAGATATTTCCATGTATATACAGATAGCGGTGTAGATATTTCCATGTTTATACAGATAGCGGTGTAGATATCTCCTTCTTCATACAGATGGCGGTGTAGATATTTATATGTTCATACAGATAGCGGTGCAGATATGTCCATGTTCATACAGATGGCGGTGTAGATATTTCCATGTTTATAGAGATAGCGGTGTAGTTATTTCCATGTGTAAAGAGATAGCTGTGTAGATATTTCCATGTATATGCAGATAGCTGTGTAGATATTTCCATTTTCATGCAGATAGCGGTGTAGATATTTCCATGTTCAAACAGATAGCGGTGTAGATATTTCCATGTTCATCCAGATGGCTGTGTAGATATATCCATGTTCATACAGATGGCGGTGAAGTTATTTCCATGTTCATACAGATAGCGGTGTAGATATTTCCATGTTCATACAGATAGCGGTGCTGATATTTCCTTGTTCATCCAGATGGCTGTGTAGATAATTCCATGTTCATAGAGATGGCGGTGAAGATATTTCCATGTTCATACAGATATCGGTGTAGATATTTCCATGTTCATACAGATAGCGGTGTAGATATTTCCATGTTCATACAGATAGCGGTCTAGATATTTCCATGTTCATACAGATAGCGGTGTAGATATGTCCATGTTCATACAGATAGCCGTGTAGATATTGCCATGTTCATACCGATTGCGGTGCTGATACTTCCATGTTTATACAGGTAGCGGTGTACATATTTCCGTGTTTATACAGGTAGCGGTGTAGATATTTCCATGTTCATACAGATAGCGGTGTAGATATTTCCATGTTTATACAGATAGCGGTGTAGATATCTCCTTCTTAATACAGATGGCGGTGTAGATATTTATATGTTCATACAGATGGCGGTGCAGATGTTTCCATGTTCATACAGATGGTGGTGTAGATATTTCCATGTTTATAGAGATAGCGGTGTAGTTACTTCCATGTGCAAAGAGATAGCTGTGTTGATATATCCATGTATATGCAGATAGCTGTGTAGATATTTCCATTTTCATGCAGATAGCGGTGTAGATATTTCCATGTTCAAACAGATAGCGGTGTAGATATTTCCATGTTCATCCAGATGGCTGTGTAGATATATCCATGTTCATACAGATGGCGGTGAAGTTATTTCCATGTTCATACAGATAGCGGTGTAGATATTTCCATGTTCACACAGATAGCGGTGCTGATATTTCCTTGTTCATCCAGATGGCTGTGTAGATATTTCCATGTTCATAGAGATGGCGGTGAAGATATTTCCATGTTCATACAGATAGCTGTGTAGATATTTCCATGTTTATACAGATAGCGGTGTAGATATCTCCTTCTTCATACAGATGGCGGTGTAGATATTTATATGTTCATACAGATAGCGGTGCAGATATGTCCATGTTCATACAGATGGCGGTGAAGATATTTCCATGTTTATAGAGATAGCGGTGTAGTTATTTCCACGTGTAAAGAGATAGCTGTGTAGATATTTCCATTTATAAGCAGATAGCTGTGTAGATATTTCCATTTTCATGCAGATAGCGGTGTAGATATTTCCATGTTCAAACAGATAGCGGTGTAGATATTTCCATGTTCATAGAGATAGCGGTGTAGATATTTCCATGTTTATACAGATAGCGGTGAAGATGTATGCATGTTTACACAGATATCGCTGTAGATATTTCCATGTTCATACAGAAAACGGTGTAGATATTTCCATGTTTATACAGATAGCGGTGAAGATGTATGCATGTTTACACAGATAGCGGTGTAGATAATTCCATGTTCATCCAGATGGCTGTGTAGATTTTTCCACGTTCATCCAGATGGCTGTGTAGATATATCCATGTTCATACAGATGGCGGTGAAGATATTTCCATGTTCATAAAGATAGCGGTGTATATATTTCCATGTTTATACAGATAGCGGTGAAGATGTATGCATGTTTACACAGATAGCGGTGTAGATATTTCCATGTATATACAGATAGCGGTGTAGATATTTCCATGTTTATACAGATAGCGGTGTAGATATCTCCTTCTTCATACAGATGGCGGTGTAGATATTTATATGTTCATACAGATAGCGGTGCAGATATGTCCATGTTCATACAGATGGCGGTGTAGATATTTCCATGTTTATAGAGATAGCGGTGTAGTTATTTCCATGTGTAAAGAGATAGCTGTGTAGATATTTCCATGTATATGCAGATAGCTGTGTAGATATTTCCATTTTCATGCAGATAGCGGTGTAGATATTTCCATGTTCAAACAGATAGCGGTGTAGATATTTCCATGTTCATCCAGATGGCTGTGTAGATATATCCATGTTCATACAGATGGCGGTGAAGTTATTTCCATGTTCATACAGATAGCGGTGTAGATATTTCCATGTTCATACAGATAGCGGTGCTGATATTTCCTTGTTCATCCAGATGGCTGTGTAGATAATTCCATGTTCATAGAGATGGCGGTGAAGATATTTCCATGTTCATACAGATATCGGTGTAGATATTTCCATGTTCATACAGATAGCGGTGTAGATATTTCCATGTTCATACAGATAGCGGTCTAGATATTTCCATGTTCATACAGATAGCGGTGTAGATATGTCCATGTTCATACAGATAGCCGTGTAGATATTGCCATGTTCATACCGATTGCGGTGCTGATACTTCCATGTTTATACAGGTAGCGGTGTACATATTTCCGTGTTTATACAGGTAGCGGTGTAGATATTTCCATGTTCATACAGATAGCGGTGTAGATATTTCCATGTTTATACAGATAGCGGTGTAGATATCTCCTTCTTAATACAGATGGCGGTGTAGATATTTATATGTTCATACAGATGGCGGTGCAGATGTTTCCATGTTCATACAGATGGTGGTGTAGATATTTCCATGTTTATAGAGATAGCGGTGTAGTTACTTCCATGTGCAAAGAGATAGCTGTGTTGATATATCCATGTATATGCAGATAGCTGTGTAGATATTTCCATTTTCATGCAGATAGCGGTGTAGATATTTCCATGTTCAAACAGATAGCGGTGTAGATATTTCCATGTTCATCCAGATGGCTGTGTAGATATATCCATGTTCATACAGATGGCGGTGAAGTTATTTCCATGTTCATACAGATAGCGGTGTAGATATTTCCATGTTCACACAGATAGCGGTGCTGATATTTCCTTGTTCATCCAGATGGCTGTGTAGATATTTCCATGTTCATAGAGATGGCGGTGAAGATATTTCCATGTTCATACAGATAGCTGTGTAGATATTTCCATGTTTATACAGATAGCGGTGTAGATATCTCCTTCTTCATACAGATGGCGGTGTAGATATTTATATGTTCATACAGATAGCGGTGCAGATATGTCCATGTTCATACAGATGGCGGTGAAGATATTTCCATGTTTATAGAGATAGCGGTGTAGTTATTTCCACGTGTAAAGAGATAGCTGTGTAGATATTTCCATTTATAAGCAGATAGCTGTGTAGATATTTCCATTTTCATGCAGATAGCGGTGTAGATATTTCCATGTTCAAACAGATAGCGGTGTAGATATTTCCATGTTCATCCAGATAGCTGTGTAGATATATCCATGTTCATACAGATGGCGGTGAAGTTATTTCCATGTTCATACAGATAGCGGTGTAGATATTTCCATGTTCATACAGATAGCGGTGCTGATATTTCCTTGTTAATCCAGATGGCTGTGTAGATATTTCCATGTTCATAGAGATGGCGGTGAATATATTTCCATGTTCATACAGATATCGGTGTAGATATTTCCATGTTCATACAGATAGCGGTGTAGATATTTCCATGTTCATACAGATAGCGGTGCTGATATTTCCATGTTTATTCAGGTAGCGGTGTAGGTATTTCCATGTTTATACAGATAGCGGTGTATTTATTTCCATGTTTATACAGGTAGCGTTGTAGATATTTCCATGTTTATACCTGTAGCGGTGTAGATATCTTCATCTTAATTCAGATGCCGGTGTAAATATTTATATGTTCATACAGATGACGGTGCATATATTTCCATGTTCATACTGATGGCGGTGTAGATATTTCCATGTTTATAGAGATAGCAGTGTACTTATTTCCATGTGTAAAGAGATAGCTTTGTAGATATTTCCATGTATGTGCAGATAGCTGTGTAGATATTTCCATTTTCATGCAGATAGCGGTGTAGATATTTCCATGTTCAAACAGATAGCGGTGTAGATATTTCCATGTTCATAGAGATAACGGTGTAGATATTTCCATGTTTATACAGATAGTGGTGAAGATGTATGCATGTTTACACAGATATCGCTGTAGATATTTCCATGTTCATACAGAAAACGGTGTAGATATTTCCATGTTTATACAGATAGCGGTGAAGATGTATGCATGTTTACACAGATAGCGGTGTAGATAATTCCATGTTCATCCAGATGGCTGTGTAGATTTTTCCACGTTCATCCAGATGGCTGTGTAGATATATCCATGTTCATACAGATGGCGGTGAAGATATTTCCATGTTCATAAAGATAGCGGTGTATATATTTCCATGTTTATACAGATAGCGGTAAAGATGTATGCATGTTTACACAGATAGCGGTGTAGATATTTCCATGTATATACAGATAGCGGTGTAGATATTTCCATGTTTATACAGATAGCGGTGTAGATATCTCCTTCTTCATACAGATGGCGGTGTAGATATTTACATGTTCATACAGATAGCGGTGCAGATATGTCCATGTTCATACAGATGGCGGTGTAGATATTTCCATGTTTATAGAGATAGCGGTGTAGTTATTTCCATGTGTAAAGAGATAGCTGTGTAGGTATTTCCATGTATATGCAGATAGCTGTGTAGATATTTCCATTTTCAAGCAGATAGCGGTGTAGATATTTCCATGTTCAAACAGATAGCGGTGTAGATATTTCCATATTCATCCAGATGGCTGTGTAGATATATCCATGTTCATACAGATGGCGGTGAAGTTATTTCCATGTTCATACAGATATCGGTGTAGATATTTCCATGTTCATACAGATAGCGGTGTAGATATTTCCATGTTCATACAGATAGCGGTGCTGATATTTCCATGTTTATTCAGGTAGCGGTGTAGGTATTTCCATGTTTATACAGATAGCGGTGTAGATATTTCCATGTTTATACAGGTAGCGGTGTAGATATTTCCATGTTTATACATGTAGCGGTGTAGATATCTTCATCTTAATTCAGATGGCGGTGTAGATATTTATATGTTCATACAGATGACGGTGCAGATATTTCCATGTTCATACTGATGGCGGTGTAGATATTTCCATGTTTATAGAGATAGCGGTGTACTTATTTCCATGTGTAAAGAGATAGCTTTGTAGATATTTCCATGTATGTGCAGATAGCTGTGTAGATATTTCCATTTTCATGCAGATAGCGGTGTAGATATTTCCATGTTCAAACAGATAGCGGTGTAGATATTTCCATGTTCATAGAGATAGCGGTGTAGATATTTCCATGTTTATACAGATAGCGGTGAAGATGTATGCATGTTTACACAGATATCGCTGTAGATATTTCCATGTTCATACAGAAAACGGTGTAGATATTTCCATGTTTATACAGATAGCGGTGAAGATGTATGCATGTTTACACAGATAGCGGTGTAGATAATTCCATGTTCATCCAGATGGCTGTGTAGATTTTTCCACGTTCATCCAGATGGCTGTGTAGATATATCCATGTTCATACAGATGGCGGTGAAGATATTTCCATGTTCATAAAGATAGCGGTGTATATATTTCCATGTTTATACAGATAGCGGTGAAGATGTATGCATGTTTACACAGATAGCGGTGTAGATATTTCCATGTATATACAGATAGCGGTGTAGATATTTCCATGTTTATACAGATAGCGGTGTAGATATCTCCTTCTTCATACAGATGGCGGTGTAGATATTTATATGTTCATACAGATAGCGGTGCAGATATGTCCATGTTCATACAGATGGCGGTGTAGATATTTCCATGTTTATAGAGATAGCGGTGTAGTTATTTCCATGTGTAAAGAGATAGCTGTGTAGATATTTCCATGTATATGCAGATAGCTGTGTAGATATTTCCATTTTCATGCAGATAGCGGTGTAGATATTTCCATGTTCAAACAGATAGCGGTGTAGATATTTCCATGTTCATCCAGATGGCTGTGTAGATATACCCATGTTCATACAGATGGCGGTGAAGTTATTTCCATGTTCATACAGATAGCGGTGTAGATATTTCCATGTTCATACAGATAGCGGTGCTGATATTTCCTTGTTCATCCAGATGGCTGTGTAGATAATTCCATGTTCATAGAGATGGCGGTGAAGATATTTCCATGTTCATACAGATATCGGTGTAGATATTTCCATGTTCATACAGATAGCGGTGTAGATATTTCCATGTTCATACAGATAGCGGTGCTGATATTTCCATGTTTATTCAGGTAGCGGTGTAGGTATTTCCATGTTTATACAGATAGCGGTGTAGATATTTCCATGTTTATACAGGTAGCGGTGTAGATATTTCCATGTTTATACATGTAGCGGTGTAGATATCTTCATCTTAATTCAGATGGCGGTGTAGATATTTATATGTTCATACAGATGACGGTGCAGATATTTCCATGTTCATACTGATGGTGGTGTAGATATTTCCATGTTTATAGAGATAGCGGTGTACTTATTTCCATGTGTAAAGAGATAGCTTTGTAGATATTTCCATGTATGTGCAGATAGCTGTGTAGATATTTCCATTTTCATGCAGATAGCGGTGTAGATATTTCCATGTTCAAACAGATAGCGGTGTAGATATTTCCATGTTCATACATGTAGCGGTGTAGATATTTCCATGTTTATACAGATAGCGGTGAAGATATATGCATGTTTACACAGATATCGGTGTAGATATTTCCATGTTCATACAGAAAACGGTGTAGATATTTCCATGTTTATACAGATAGCGGTGAAGATGTATGCATGTTTACACAGATAGCGGTGTAGATAATTCCATGTTCATCCAGATGGCTGTGTAGATTTTTCCACGTTCATCCAGATGGCTGTGTAGATATATCCATGTTCATACAGATGGCGGTGAAGATATTTCCATGTTCATACAGATAGCTGTGTAGATATTTCCATGTTCATACAGATAGCGGTGTATGTATTTCCATGTTCATACAGATAGCGGTGTAGATATTTCCATGTTCATCCAGATGGCTGTGTAGATATTTCCATGTTCATACAGATAGTGGTGTAGATATTTCCATGTTCATACAGATAGCGGTCTAGATATTTCCATGTTCATACAGATAGCGGTGTAGATATGTCCATGTTCATACAGATAGCCGTGTAGATATTGCCATGTTCATACCGATTGCGGTGCTGATACTTCCATGTTTATACAGGTAGCGGTGTACATATTTCCGTGTTTATACAGGTAGCGGTGTAGATATTTCCATGTTCATACAGATAGCGGTGTAGATATTTCCATGTTTATACAGATAGCGGTGTAGATATCTCCTTCTTAATACAGATGGCGGTGTAGATATTTATATGTTCATACAGATGGAGGTGCAGATGTTTCCATGTTCATACAGATGGTGGTGTAGATATTTCCATGTTTATAGAGATAGCGGTGTAGTTACTTCCATGTGCAAAGAGATAGCTGTGTAGATATTTCCATGTATATGCAGATAGCTGTGTAGATATTTCCATTTTCATGCAGATAGTGGTTTACATATTTCCCTGTTCAAATAGTTAGCAGTGTAGATATTTCCATGTTCATAGAGATAGCGGTGTAGATATTTCTATGTTTATACAGATAGCGGTGAAGATGTATGCATGTTTACACAGATAGCGGTGTAGATATTTCCATGTTCATCCAGATGGCTGTGTAGATATATCCATGTTCATACAGATAGCGGTGTATATATTTCCATGTTTATACAGATAGCGGTGAAGATGTATGCATGTTTACACAGATAGCGGTGTAGATATTTCCATGTATATACAGATAGCGGTGTAGATATTTCCATGTTTATACAGATAGTGGTGTAGATATCTCCTTCTTCATACAGATGGCGGTGTAGATATTTATATGTTCATACAGATAGCGGTGCAGATATGTCCATGTTCATACAGATGGCGGTGAAGATATTTCCATGTTTATAGAGATAGCGGTGTAGTTATTTCCACGTGTAAAGAGATAGCTGTGTAGATATTTCCTTGTATAAGCAGATAGCTGTGTAGATATTTACATTTTCATGCAGATAGCGGTGTAGATATTTCCATGTTCAAACAGATAGCGGTGTAGATATTTCCATGTTCATCCAGATAGCTGTGTAGATATATCCATGTTCATACAGATGGCGGTGAAGTTATTTCCATGTTCATACAGATAGCGGTGTAGATATTTCCATGTTCATACAGATAGCGGTGCTGATATTTCCTTGTTAATCCAGATGGCTGTGTAGATATTTCCATGTTCATAGAGATGGCGGTGAAGGTATTTCCATGTTCATGCTGATATCGGTGTAGATATTTCCATGTTCATACAGATAGCGGTGTAGATATTTCCATGTTCATACAGATAGCGGTGCTGATATTTCCATGTTTATTCAGGTAGCGGTGTAGGTATTTCCATGTTTATACAGATAGCGGTGTAGATATTTCCATGTTTATACAGGTAGCGGTGTAGATATTTCCATGTTTTTACATGTAGCGGTGTAGATATCTTCATCTTCATTCAGATGCCGGTGTAAATATTTATATGTTCATACAGATGACGGTGCAGATATTTCCATGTTCATACTGATGGCGGTGTAGATATTTCCATGTTTATAGAGATAGCAGTGTACTTATTTCCATGTGTAAAGAGATAGCTTTGTAGATATTTCCATGTATGTGCAGATAGCTGTGTAGATATTTCCATTTTCATGCAGATAGCGGTGTAGATATTTCCATGTTCAAACAGATAGCGGTGTAGATATTTCCATGTTCATAGAGATAGCGGTTTAGATATTTCCATGTTTATACAGATAGCGGTGAAGATGTATGCATGTTTACACAGATATCGCTGTAGATATTTCCATGTTCATACAGAAAACGGTGTAGATATTTCCATGTTTATACAGATAGCGGTGAAGATGTATGCATGTTTACACAGATAGCGGTGTAGATAATTCCATGTTCATCCAGATGGCTGTGTAGATTTTTCCACGTTCATCCAGATGGCTTTGTAGATATATCCATGTTCATACAGATGGCGGTGAAGATATTTCCATGTTCATAAAGATAGCGGTGTATATATTTCCATGTTTATACAGATAGCGGTGAAGATGTATGCATGTTTACACAGATAGCGGTGTAGATATTTCCATGTATATACAGATAGCGGTGTAGATATTTCCATGTTTATACAGATAGCGGTGTAGATATCTCCTTCTTCATACAGATGGCGGTGTAGATATTTATATGTTCATACAGATAGCGGTGCAGATATGTCCATGTTCATACAGATGGCGGTGTAGATATTTCCATGTTTATAGAGATAGCGGTGTAGTTATTTCCATGTGTAAAGAGATAGCTGTGTAGATATTTCCATGTATATGCAGATAGCTGTGTAGATATTTCCATTTTCATGCAGATAGCGGTGTAGATATTTCCATGTTCAAACAGATAGCGGTGTAGATATTTCCATGTTCATCCAGATGGCTGTGTAGATATATCCATGTTCATACAGATGGCGGTGAAGTTATTTCCATGTTCATACAGATAGCGGTGTAGATATTTCCATGTTCATACAGATAGCGGTGCTGATATTTCCTTGTTCATCCAGATGGCTGTGTAGATAATTCCATGTTCATAGAGATGGCGGTGAAGATATTTCCATGTTCATACAGATATCGGTGTAGATATTTCCATGTTCATACAGATAGCGGTGTAGATATTTCCATGTTCATACAGATAGCGGTGCTGATATTTCCATGTTTATTCAGGTAGCGGTGTAGGTATTTCCATGTTTATACAGATAGCGGTGTAGATATTTCCATGTTTATACAGGTAGCGGTGTAGATATTTCCATGTTTATACATGTAGCGGTGTAGATATCTTCATCTTAATTCAGATGGCGGTGTAGATATTTATATGTTCATACAGATGACGGTGCAGATATTTCCATGTTCATACTGATGGCGGTGTAGATATTTCCATGTTTATAGAGATAGCGGTGTACTTATTTCCATGTGTAAAGAGATAGCTTTGTAGATATTTCCATGTATGTGCAGATAGCTGTGTAGATATTTCCATTTTCATGCAGATAGCGGTGTAGATATTTCCATGTTCAAACAGATAGCGGTGTAGATATTTCCATGTTCATACATGTAGCGGTGTAGATATTTCCATGTTTATACAGATAGCGGTGAAGATATATGCATGTTTACACAGATATCGGTGTAGATATTTCCATGTTCATACAGAAAACGGTGTAGATATTTCCATGTTTATACAGATAGCGGTGAAGATGTATGCATGTTTACACAGATAGCGGTGTAGATAATTCCATGTTCATCCAGATGGCTGTGTAGATTTTTCCACGTTCATCCAGATGGCTGTGTAGATATATCCATGTTCATACAGATGGCGGTGAAGATATTTCCATGTTCATACAGATAGCTGTGTAGATATTTCCATGTTCATACAGATAGCGGTGTATGTATTTCCATGTTCATACAGATAGCGGTGTAGATATTTCCATGTTCATCCAGATGGCTGTGTAGATATTTCCATGTTCATACAGATAGTGGTGTAGATATTTCCATGTTCATACAGATAGCGGTCTAGATATTTCCATGTTCATACAGATAGCGGTGTAGATATGTCCATGTTCATACAGATAGCCGTGTAGATATTGCCATGTTCATACCGATTGCGGTGCTGATACTTCCATGTTTATACAGGTAGCGGTGTACATATTTCCGTGTTTATACAGGTAGCGGTGTAGATATTTCCATGTTCATACAGATAGCGGTGTAGATATTTCCATGTTTATACAGATAGCGGTGTAGATATCTCCTTCTTAATACAGATGGCGGTGTAGATATTTATATGTTCATACAGATGGCGGTGCAGATGTTTCCATGTTCATACAGATGGTGGTGTAGATATTTCCATGTTTATAGAGATAGCGGTGTAGTTACTTCCATGTGCAAAGAGATAGCTGTGTAGATATTTCCATGTATATGCAGATAGCTGTGTAGATATTTCCATTTTCATGCAGATAGTGGTGTACATATTTCCCTGTTCAAATAGTTAGCAGTGTAGATATTTCCATGTTCATAGAGATAGCGGTGTAGATATTTCTATGTTTATACAGATAGCGGTGAAGATGTATGCATGTTTACACAGATAGCGGTGTAGATATTTCCATGTTCATCCAGATGGCTGTGTAGATATATCCATGTTCATACAGATAGCGGTGTATATATTTCCATGTTTATACAGATAGCGGTGAAGATGTATGCATGTTTACACAGATAGCGGTGTAGATATTTCCATGTATATACAGATAGCGGTGTAGATATTTCCATGTTTATACAGATAGTGGTGTAGATATCTCCTTCTTCATACAGATGGCGGTGTAGATATTTATATGTTCATACAGATAGCGGTGCAGATATGTCCATGTTCATACAGATGGCGGTGAAGATATTTCCATGTTTATAGAGATAGCGGTGTAGTTATTTCCACGTGTAAAGAGATAGCTGTGTAGATATTTCCTTGTATAAGCAGATAGCTGTGTAGATATTTCCATTTTCATGCAGATAGCGGTGTAGATATTTCCATGTTCAAACAGATAGCGGTGTAGATATTTCCATGTTCATCCAGATAGCTGTGTAGATATATCCATGTTCATACAGATGGCGGTGAAGTTTTTTCCATGTTCATACAGATAGCGGTGTAGATATTTCCATGTTCATACAGATAGCGGTGCTGATATTTCCTTGTTAATCCAGATGGCTGTGTAGATATTTCCATGTTCATAGAGATGGCGGTGAAGGTATTTCCATGTTCATGCTGATATCGGTGTAGATATTTCCATGTTCATACAGATAGCGGTGTAGATATTTCCATGTTCATACTGATAGCGGTGCTGATATTTCCATGTTTATTCAGGTAGCGGTGTAGGTATTTCCATGTTTATACAGATAGCGGTGTAGATATTTCCATGTTTATACAGGTAGCGGTGTAGATATTTCCATGTTTATACATGTAGCGGTGTAGATATCTTCATCTTAATTCAGATGCCGGTGTAAATATTTATATTTTCATACAGATGACGGTGCAGATATTTCCATGTTCATACTGATGGCGGTGTAGATATTTCCATGTTTATAGAGATAGCAGTGTACTTATTTCCATGTGTAAAGAGATAGCTTTGTAGATATTTCCATGTATGTGCAGATAGCTGTGTAGATATTTCCATTTTCATACAGATAGCGGTGTAGATATTTCCATGTTCAAACAGATAGCGGTGTAGATATTTCCATGTTCATAGAGATAGCGGTGTAGATATTTCCATGTTTATACAGATAGCGGTGAAGATGTATGCATGTTTACACAGATATCGCTGTAGATATTTCCATGTTCATACAGAAAACGGTGTAGATATTTCCATGTTTATACAGATAGCGGTGAAGATGTATGCATGTTTACACAGATAGCGGTGTAGATAATTCCATGTTCATCCAGATGGCTGTGTAGATTTTTCCACGTTCATCCAGATGGCTGTGTAGATATATCCATGTTCATACAGATGGCGGTGAAGATATTTCCATGTTCATAAAGATAGCGGTGTATATATTTCCATGTTTATACAGATAGCGGTGAAGATGTATGCATGTTTACACAGATAGCGGTGTAGATATTTCCATGTATATACAGATAGCGGTGTAGATATTTCCATGTTTATACAGATAGCGGTGTAGATATCTCCTTCTTCATACAGATGGCGGTGTAGATATTTATATGTTCATACAGATAGCGGTGCAGATATGTCCATGTTCATACAGATGGCGGTGTAGATATTTCCATGTTTATAGAGATAGCGGTGTAGTTATTTCCATGTGTAAAGAGATAGCTGTGTAGATATTTCCATGTATATGCAGATAGCTGTGTAGATATTTCCATTTTCATGCAGATAGCGGTGTAGATATTTCCATGTTCAAACAGATAGCGGTGTAGATATTTCCATGTTCATCCAGATGGCTGTGTAGATATATCCATGTTCATACAGATGGCGGTGAAGTTATTTCCATGTTCATACAGATAGCGGTGTAGATATTTCCATGTTCATACAGATAGCGGTGCTGATATTTCCTTGTTCATCCAGATGGGTGTGTAGATAATTCCATGTTCATAGAGATGGCGGTGAAGATATTTCCATGTTCATACAGATATCGGTGTAGATATTTCCATGTTCATACAGATAGCGGTGTAGATATTTCCATGTTCATACAGATAGCGGTCTAGATATTTCCATGTTCATACAGATAGCGGTGTAGATATGTCCATGTTCATACAGATAGCCGTGTAGATATTGCCATGTTCATACCGATTGCGGTGCTGATACTTCCATGTTTATACAGGTAGCGGTGTACATATTTCCGTGTTTATACAGGTAGCGGTGTAGATATTTCCATGTTCATACAGATAGCGGTGTAGATATTTCCATGTTTATACAGATAGCGGTGTAGATATCTCCTTCTTAATACAGATGGCGGTGTAGATATTTATATGTTCATACAGATGGCGGTGCAGATGTTTCCATGTTCATACAGATGGTGGTGTAGATATTTCCATGTTTATAGAGATAGCGGTGTAGTTACTTCCATGTGCAAAGAGATAGCTGTGTTGATATATCCATGTATATGCAGATAGCTGTGTAGATATTTCCATTTTCATGCAGATAGCGGTGTAGATATTTCCATGTTCAAACAGATAGCGGTGTAGATATTTCCATGTTCATCCAGATGGCTGTGTAGATATATCCATGTTCATACAGATGGCGGTGAAGTTATTTCCATGTTCATACAGATAGCGGTGTAGATATTTCCATGTTCACACAGATAGCGGTGCTGATATTTCCTTGTTCATCCAGATGGCTGTGTAGATATTTCCATGTTCATAGAGATGGCGGTGAAGATATTTCCATGTTCATACAGATAGCTGTGTAGATATTTCCATGTTTATACAGATAGCGGTGTAGATATCTCCTTCTTCATACAGATGGCGGTGTAGATATTTATATGTTCATACAGATAGCGGTGCAGATATGTCCATGTTCATACAGATGGCGGTGAAGATATTTCCATGTTTATAGAGATAGCGGTGTAGTTATTTCCACGTGTAAAGAGATAGCTGTGTAGATATTTCCATTTATAAGCAGATAGCTGTGTAGATATTTCCATTTTCATGCAGATAGCGGTGTAGATATTTCCATGTTCAAACAGATAGCGGTGTAGATATTTCCATGTTCATAGAGATAGCGGTGTAGATATTTCCATGTTTATACAGATAGCGGTGAAGATGTATGCATGTTTACACAGATATCGCTGTAGATATTTCCATGTTCATACAGAAAACGGTGTAGATATTTCCATGTTTATACAGATAGCGGTGAAGATGTATGCATGTTTACACAGATAGCGGTGTAGATAATTCCATGTTCATCCAGATGGCTGTGTAGATTTTTCCACGTTCATCCAGATGGCTGTGTAGATATATCCATGTTCATACAGATGGCGGTGAAGATATTTCCATGTTCATAAAGATAGCGGTGTATATATTTCCATGTTTATACAGATAGCGGTGAAGATGTATGCATGTTTACACAGATAGCGGTGTAGATATTTCCATGTATATACAGATAGCGGTGTAGATATTTCCATGTTTATACAGATAGCGGTGTAGATATCTCCTTCTTCATACAGATGGCGGTGTAGATATTTATATGTTCATACAGATAGCGGTGCAGATATGTCCATGTTCATACAGATGGCGGTGTAGATATTTCCATGTTTATAGAGATAGCGGTGTAGTTATTTCCATGTGTAAAGAGATAGCTGTGTAGATATTTCCATGTATATGCAGATAGCTGTGTAGATATTTCCATTTTCATGCAGATAGCGGTGTAGATATTTCCATGTTCAAACAGATAGCGGTGTAGATATTTCCATGTTCATCCAGATGGCTGTGTAGATATATCCATGTTCATACAGATGGCGGTGAAGTTATTTCCATGTTCATACAGATAGCGGTGTAGATATTTCCATGTTCATACAGATAGCGGTGCTGATATTTCCTTGTTCATCCAGATGGCTGTGTAGATAATTCCATGTTCATAGAGATGGCGGTGAAGATATTTCCATGTTCATACAGATATCGGTGTAGATATTTCCATGTTCATACAGATAGCGGTGTAGATATTTCCATGTTCATACAGATAGCGGTCTAGATATTTCCATGTTCATACAGATAGCGGTGTAGATATGTCCATGTTCATACAGATAGCCGTGTAGATATTGCCATGTTCATACCGATTGCGGTGCTGATACTTCCATGTTTATACAGGTAGCGGTGTACATATTTCCGTGTTTATACAGGTAGCGGTGTAGATATTTCCATGTTCATACAGATAGCGGTGTAGATATTTCCATGTTTATACAGATAGCGGTGTAGATATCTCCTTCTTAATACAGATGGCGGTGTAGATATTTATATGTTCATACAGATGGCGGTGCAGATGTTTCCATGTTCATACAGATGGTGGTGTAGATATTTCCATGTTTATAGAGATAGCGGTGTAGTTACTTCCATGTGCAAAGAGATAGCTGTGTTGATATATCCACGTATATGCAGATAGCTGTGTAGATATTTCCATTTTCATGCAGATAGCGGTGTAGATATTTCCATGTTCAAACAGATAGCGGTGTAGATATTTCCATGTTCATCCAGATGGCTGTGTAGATATATCCATGTTCATACAGATGGCGGTGAAGTTATTTCCATGTTCATACAGATAGCGGTGTAGATATTTCCATGTTCACACAGATAGCGGTGCTGATATTTCCTTGTTCATCCAGATGGCTGTGTAGATATTTCCATGTTCATAGAGATGGCGGTGAAGATATTTCCATGTTCATACAGATAGCTGTGTAGATATTTCCATGTTTATACAGATAGCGGTGTAGATATCTCCTTCTTCATACAGATGGCGGTGTAGATATTTATATGTTCATACAGATAGCGGTGCAGATATGTCCATGTTCATACAGATGGCGGTGAAGATATTTCCATGTTTATAGAGATAGCGGTGTAGTTATTTCCACGTGTAAAGAGATAGCTGTGTAGATATTTCCATTTATAAGCAGATAGCTGTGTAGATATTTCCATTTTCATGCAGATAGCGGTGTAGATATTTCCATGTTCAAACAGATAGCGGTGTAGATATTTCCATGTTCATCCAGATAGCTGTGTAGATATATCCATGTTCATACAGATGGCGGTGAAGTTATTTCCATGTTCATACAGATAGCGGTGTAGATATTTCCATGTTCATACAGATAGCGGTGCTGATATTTCCTTGTTAATCCAGATGGCTGTGTAGATATTTCCATGTTCATAGAGATGGCGGTGAATATATTTCCATGTTCATACAGATATCGGTGTAGATATTTCCATGTTCATACAGATAGCGGTGTAGATATTTCCATGTTCATACAGATAGCGGTGCTGATATTTCCATGTTTATTCAGGTAGCGGTGTAGGTATTTCCATGTTTATACAGATAGCGGTGTATTTATTTCCATGTTTATACAGGTAGCGGTGTAGATATTTCCATGTTTATACCTGTAGCGGTGTAGATATCTTCATCTTAATTCAGATGCCGGTGTAAATATTTATATGTTCATACAGATGACGGTGCATATATTTCCATGTTCATACTGATGGCGGTGTAGATATTTCCATGTTTATAGAGATAGCAGTGTACTTATTTCCATGTGTAAAGAGATAGCTTTGTAGATATTTCCATGTATGTGCAGATAGCTGTGTAGATATTTCCATTTTCATGCAGATAGCGGTGTAGATATTTCCATGTTCAAACAGATAGCGGTGTAGATATTTCCATGTTCATAGAGATAACGGTGTAGATATTTCCATGTTTATACAGATAGTGGTGAAGATGTATGCATGTTTACACAGATATCGCTGTAGATATTTCCATGTTCATACAGAAAACGGTGTAGATATTTCCATGTTTATACAGATAGCGGTGAAGATGTATGCATGTTTACACAGATAGCGGTGTAGATAATTCCATGTTCATCCAGATGGCTGTGTAGATTTTTCCACGTTCATCCAGATGGCTGTGTAGATATATCCATGTTCATACAGATGGCGGTGAAGATATTTCCATGTTCATAAAGATAGCGGTGTATATATTTCCATGTTTATACAGATAGCGGTAAAGATGTATGCATGTTTACACAGATAGCGGTGTAGATATTTCCATGTATATACAGATAGCGGTGTAGATATTTCCATGTTTATACAGATAGCGGTGTAGATATCTCCTTCTTCATACAGATGGCGGTGTAGATATTTACATGTTCATACAGATAGCGGTGCAGATATGTCCATGTTCATACAGATGGCGGTGTAGATATTTCCATGTTTATAGAGATAGCGGTGTAGTTATTTCCATGTGTAAAGAGATAGCTGTGTAGATATTTCCATGTATATGCAGATAGCTGTGTAGATATTTCCATTTTCAAGCAGATAGCGGTGTAGATATTTCCATGTTCAAACAGATAGCGGTGTAGATATTTCCATATTCATCCAGATGGCTGTGTAGATATATCCATGTTCATACAGATGGCGGTGAAGTTATTTCCATGTTCATACAGATATCGGTGTAGATATTTCCATGTTCATACAGATAGCGGTGTAGATATTTCCATGTTCATACAGATAGCGGTGCTGATATTTCCATGTTTATTCAGGTAGCGGTGTAGGTATTTCCATGTTTATACAGATAGCGGTGTAGATATTTCCATGTTTATACAGGTAGCGGTGTAGATATTTCCATGTTTATACATGTAGCGGTGTAGATATCTTCATCTTAATTCAGATGGCGGTGTAGATATTTATATGTTCATACAGATGACGGTGCAGATATTTCCATGTTCATACTGATGGCGGTGTAGATATTTCCATGTTTATAGAGATAGCGGTGTACTTATTTCCATGTGTAAAGAGATAGCTTTGTAGATATTTCCATGTATGTGCAGATAGCTGTGTAGATATTTCCATTTTCATGCAGATAGCGGTGTAGATATTTCCATGTTCAAACAGATAGCGGTGTAGATATTTCCATGTTCATACAGATAGCGGTGTAGATATTTCCATGTTTATACAGATAGCGGTGAAGATGTATGCATGTTTACACAGATATCGGTGTAGATATTTCCATGTTCATACAGAAAACGGTGTAGATATTTCCATGTTTATACAGATAGCGGTGAAGATGTATGCATGTTTACACAGATAGCGGTGTAGATAATTCCATGTTCATCCAGATGGCTGTGTAGATTTTTCCACGTTCATCCAGATGGCTGTGTAGATATATCCATGTTCATACAGATGGCGGTGAAGATATTTCCATGTTCATACAGATAGCTGTGTAGATATTTCCATGTTCATACAGATAGCGGTGTATGTATTTCCATGTTCATACAGATAGCGGTGTAGATATTTCCATGTTCATCCAGATGGCTGTGTAGATATTTCCATGTTCATACAGATAGTGGTGTAGATATTTCCATGTTCATACAGATAGCGGTCTAGATATTTCCATGTTCATACAGATAGCGGTGTAGATATGTCCATGTTCATACAGATAGCCGTGTAGATATTGCCATGTTCATACCGATTGCGGTGCTGATACTTCCATGTTTATACAGGTAGCGGTGTACATATTTCCGTGTTTATACAGGTAGCGGTGTAGATATTTCCATGTTCATACAGATAGCGGTGTAGATATTTCCATGTTTATACAGATAGCGGTGTAGATATCTCCTTCTTAATACAGATGGCGGTGTAGATATTTCTATGTTCATACAGATGGCGGTGCAGATGTTTCCATGTTCATACAGATGGTGTTGTAGATATTTTCATGTTTATAGAGATAGCGGTGTAGTTACTTCCATGTGCAAAGAGATAGCTGTGTTGATATATCCATGTATATGCAGATAGCTGTGTAGATATTTCCATTTTCATGCAGATAGCGGTGTAGATATTTCCATGTTCAAACAGATAGCGGTGTAGATATTTCCATGTTCATCCAGATGGCTGTGTAGATATATCCATGTTCATACAGATGGCGGTGAAGTTATTTCCATGTTCATACAGATAGCGGTGTAGATATTTCCATGTTCATACAGATAGCAGTGCTGATATTTCCTTGTTCATCCAGATGGCTGTGTAGATATTTCCATGTTCATAGAGATGGCGGTGAAGATATTTCCATGTTCATACAGATATCGGTGTAGATATTTCCATGTTCATACAGATAGCGGTGTAGATATTTCCATGTTCATACAGATAGCGGTGCTGATATTTCCTTGTTCATCCAGATGGCTGTGTAGATATTTCCATGTTCATAGAGATGGCGGTGAAGATATTTCCATGTTCATACAGATATCGGTGTAGATATTTCCATGTTCATACAGATGGTGGTGTAGATATTTCCATGTTTATAGAGATAGCGGTGTAGTTACTTCCATGTGCAAAGAGATAGCTGTGTTGATATATCCATGTTTATGCAGATAGCTGTGTAGATATTTCCATTTTCATGCAAATAGCGGTGTAGATATTTCCATGTTCATACAGATAGCGGTGTGAATATTTCCATGTTTATACAGATAGCGGTGAAGATGTATGCATGTTTACACAGATTGCGGTGTAGATATTTCCATGTTCATACAGATAGCGGTGTAGATATTTCCATGTTCATCCAGACGGCTGTGTAGACATATCCATGTTCATACAGATGGCGGTGAAGATATTTCCATGTTCATACAGATGGCTGTGTAGATATATCCATGTTCATACAGATGGCGGTGAAGATTTTTCCATGTTCATACAGATGGCGGTGTAGATATTTCCATGTTCATGCAGACAGCGGTGCTGATATTTCCATGTTTATACAGGTAGCAGTGTAGATATTTCCATGTTTATACAGATAGCGGTGTAGATATTTCCATGTTTATACAGATAGCGGTGTAGATATTTCCATGTTTATACAGATAGCGGTGTAGATATCTCCATCTTAGTACAGATGGCGGTGTAGATATTTATATGTTCATACAGATGGCGGTGCAGATATTTCCATGTTCATACAGATAGCTGTGTAGATATTTCCATGTTCATCCAGATGGCTGTGTGGCTATTTCCATGTTCATACAGATAGCAGTGTAGATATTTCCATGTTCATCCAGATGGCTGTTTAGATATATCCATGTTCATACAGATAGCGGTGTAGATATTTCCATGTTCATCCAGATGGCTGTGTGGCTATTTCCATGTTCATACAGATAGTGGTGTAGATATTTCCATGTTCATACAGATAGCGGTGTAGATATTTCCATGTTCATACAGATAGCCGTGTAGATATTGCCATGTTCATACCGATAGCGGTGCTGATACTTCCATGTTTATACAGGTAGCGGTGTACATATTTCCGTGTTTATACAGGTAGCAGTGTAGATATTTCCATGTTCATACAGATAGCGGTGTAGATATTTCCATGTTTATACAGATAGCCGTGTAGATATCTCC
This sequence comes from Gorilla gorilla gorilla, assembly GCF_029281585.2. Lineage (NCBI taxonomy): Eukaryota > Metazoa > Chordata > Mammalia > Primates > Hominidae > Gorilla > Gorilla gorilla. Next base: position 10,103,117 of record NC_073235.2, on the reverse strand, counting down.
TTCTTGATACAGATGGCGGTGTAGATATTTATATGTTCATACAGATGGCGGTGCAGATATTTCCATGTTCATACAGATGGTGGTGTAGATATTTCCATGTTTATAGAGATAGCGGTGTAGTTATTTCCATGTGCAAAGAGATAGCTGTGCTGATATTTCCATGTATATACAGATAGCTGTGTAGATATTTCCATTTCCATGCAGATAGCGGTGTAGATATTTCCATGTTCAAACAGATAGCGGTGTAGATATTTCCATGTTCATACAGATAGCGGTGTGGATATTTCCATGTTTATACAGATAGCGGTGAAGATGTATGCATGTTTACACAGATAGCGGTGTAGATATTTCCATGTTCATACAGATAGCGGTGTAGATATTTCCATGTTCATCCAGACGGCTGTGTAGACATATCCATGTTCATTCAGATGGCGGTGAAGATATTTCCATGCTTATACAGAAGCTGTGTAGATATATCCATGATGATACAGATGGCGGTGAAGATTTTTCCATGTTCATACAGATGGCGGTGTAGATATTTCCATGTCCATACAGATAGCGGTGCTGATATTTCCATGTTTATTCAGGTAGCAGTGTCGATATTTCCATGTTTATACAGATAGTGGTGTAGATATTTCCATGTTTATACACATAGCGGTGTAGATATTTCCATGTTTATACAGATAGCGGTGTACATATCTCCATCTTAATACAGATGGCGGTATAGATATTTATATGTTCATACAGATGGCGGTGCAGATATTTCCAGGTTCATACAGATGGCGGTGAAGATATTTCCATGTTCATACAGATGGCGGTGTAGATACTTCCATGTTCATACTGATAGCGGTGCTGATATTTCCGTGTTTATACAGGTAGCGGTGTAGATATTTCCATGTTTATACAGATAGCGGTGTAGATATTTCCATGTTTATACACATAGCGGTGTAGATATTTCCTTGTTTATACACATAGCAGTGTAGATATCTCCATCTTAAAACAGATGGCGGTGTAGATATTTATATGTTCATTCAGATGGCGGTGCAGATATTTCCATGTTCATACAGATGGCGGTGTAGATATTTCCATGTTCATACAGATAGCGGTGTAGTTATTTCCATGTGTAAATAGATAGCTGTGTAGATATTTCCATGTATATGCAGATAGCTGTGTAGACATTTCCATTTTCATGCAGATAGCGGTGTGTATATTTCCCTGTTCAAACAGTTAGCGGTGTAGATATTTCCATGTTCATAAAGATAGCAGTGTAGATATTTCCATGTTCATACAGATAGCAGTGTAGTTATTTCCACGTGTAAAGAGATAGCGTTGAAGATGTATGCATGTTTACACAGATAGCGGTGTATATATTTCCATGTTCAAACAGTTAGCGGTGCAGATATTTCCATGTTCATAAAGATAGCAGTGTAGATAATTCCATGTTTACACAGATAGCGGTGTATATATTTCCATGTTCATCCAGATGGCTGAGTAGATATATCCATGTTCATACAGATAGCGGTGTAGATATTTCCATGTTCATACAGATAGCAGTGCAGATATTTCCATGTTCATCCAGATGGCTGTGTAGATATATCCATGTTCATACAGATGGCGGTGAAGATATTTCCATGTTCATACAGATAGCGGTGTAGGTATTTCCATGTTCATACAGATAGCTGTATAGATATTTCCATGTTCATACAGATAGCGGTGTATGTAATTCCATGTTCATATAGATAGCAGTGTAGATATTTCCATGTTCATCCAGATGGCTGTGTAGATATATCCATGTTCATACAGATCGCGGTGTAGATATTTCCATGTTCATCCAGATGGCTGTGTAGCTATTTCCATGTTCATACAGATAGTGGTGTAGATATTTCCATGTTCATACAGATAGCGGTGTAGATATTTCCATGTTCATACAGATAGCCGTGTAGATATTGCCATGTTCATACCGATAGCGGTATAGTTATTTCCATGTGTAAAGAGATAGCTGTGTAGATATTTCCATGTATATGCAGATAGCTGTGTAGACATTTCCATTTTCATGCAGATAGCGGTGTATATATTTCCCTGTTCAAACAGTTAGCGGTGTAGATATTTCCATGTTCATAAAGATAGCAGTGTAGATATTTCCTTGTTTATACAGATAGCGGTGAAGATGTATGCATGTTTACACAGATAGCGGTGTAGATATTTCCATGTTCATCCAGATGGCTGTGTAGATATATCCATGTTCATACAGATAGCGGTGTAGATATTTCCATGTTCATACAGATAGCGGTGCAGATATTTCCATGTTCATCCAGATCGCTGTGTAGATATATGCATGTTCATACAGATGGCGGTGAAGATATTTCCATGTTCATACAGATAGCGGTGTAGATATTTCCATGTTCATACAGATAGCGGTGTAGATATTTCCATGTTCATACAGATAGCGGTGTATGTATTTCCATGTTCATACAGATAGCGGTGTAGATATTTCCATGTTCATCCAGATGGCTGTGTAGATATATCCATGTTCATACAGATAGCGCTGAAGATATTTCCATGTTCATCCAGAAGGCTGTGTAGCTATTTCCATGTTCATACGGATAGTGGTGTAGATATTTCCGTGTTCATACAGATAGCCGTGTAGATATTGCCATGTTCATACCGATAGCGGTGCTGATACTTCCATGTTTATACAGGTAGCGTTGTACATATTTCCGTTTTTATACAGGTAGTGGTGTAGATATTTCCATGTTCATACAGATAGCGGTGTAGCTATTTCCATGTTTATACAGATAGCGGTGTAGATATCTCCTTCTTAATACAGATGGCGGTGTAGATATTTATATGTTCATACAGATGGCGGTGCAGATATTTCCATGTTCATACAGATGGTGGTGTAGATATTTCCATGTTTATAGAGATAGCGGTGTAGTTATTTCCATGTGCAAAGAGATAGCTGTGTAGATATTTCCATGTATATGCAGATAGCTGTGTAGACATTTCCATTTTCATGCAGATAGCAGTGTATATATTTCCCTGTTCAAACAGTTAGCGGTGTAGATATTTCCATGTTCATACAGATGGCTGTGTAGATATATCCATGCTCATACAGATGGCGGTGAAGATATTTCCATGTTCATACAGATGGCGGTGTAGATATTTCCATGTTCATACCGTTAGCGGTGCTGATATTTCCATGTTCGTACAGGTAGCTGTGTAGATATTTCCATGTTTATACAGATAGCAGTGTAGATATTTCTATGTTTATACACATAGCGGTGTAGATATTTCCATGTTTATACAGATAGCGGTGCAGATATTTCCATGTTTATGCAGATAGCGGTGTAGATATCTCCATCTTAATACAGATGGCGGTTTAGATATTTATATGTTCATACAGATGGCGTTGCAGATATTTCCATGTTCATACAGATGACGGTGTAGATATTTCCATGTTCATACAGATAGCGGTGTAGTTATTTCCATGTGTAAAGAGATAGCTGTGTAGATATTTCCATGTATATGCAGATAGCTGTGTAGATATTTCCATTTTCATGCAGATAGTGGTGTACATATTTCCCTGTTCAAACAGTTAGCGGTGTAGATATTTCCATGTTCATAGAGATAGCGGTGTAGATATTTCTATGTTTATACAGATAGCGGTGAAGATGTATGCATGTTTACACAGATAGCGGTGTAGATATTTCCATGTTCATCCAGATGGCTGTGTAGATATATCCATGTTCATACAGATAGCGGTGTAGATATTTCCATGTTCATTCAGATAGCGTTGCAGATGTTTCCATGTTCATCCAGATGGCTGTGTAGATATATCCATGTTCATACAGATGGCGGTGAATATATTTCCATGTTCATACAGATAGCGGTGTAGATATTTCCATGCTCATACAAATAGCGGTGTAGATATTTCCATGTTCATAGAGATAGCGGTGTATGTATTTCCATGTTCATACAGATAGCGGTGTAAATATTTCCATGTTTATACAGATAGCGGTGAAGATGTATGCATGTTTACACAGATAGCGGTGTAGATAATTCCATGTTCATCCAGATGGCTGTGTAGATTTTTCCACGTTCATCCAGATGGCTGTGTAGATATATCCATGTTCATACAGATGGCGGGGAAGATATTTCCATGTTCATAAAGATAGCGGTGTATATATTTCCACGTTTATACAGATAGCGGTGAAGATGTATGCATGTTTACACAGATAGCGGTGTAGATATTTCCATGTATATACAGATAGCGGTGTAGATATTTCCATGTTTATACAGATAGCGGTGTAGATATCTCCTTCTTCATACAGATGGCGGTGTAGATATTTATATGTTCATACAGATAGCGGTGCAGATATGTCCATGTTCATACAGATGGCGGTGTAGATATTTCCATGTTTATAGAGATAGCGGTGTAGTTATTTCCATGTGTAAAGAGATAGCTGTGTAGATATTTCCATGTATATGCAGATAGCTGTGTAGATATTTCCATTTTCATGCAGATAGCGGTGTAGATATTTCCATGTTCAAACAGATAGCGGTGTAGATATTTCCATGTTCATCCAGATGGCTGTGTAGATATATCCATGTTCATACAGATGGCGGTGAAGTTATTTCCATGTTCATACAGATAGCGGTGTAGATATTTCCATGTTCATACAGATAGCGGTGCTGATATTTCCTTGTTCATCCAGATGGCTGTGTAGATATTTCCATGTTTATAGAGATGGCGGTGAAGTTATTTCCATGTTCATACAGATATCGGTGTAGATATTTCCATGTTCATACAGATAGCGGTGTAGATATTTCCATGTTCATACAGATAGCGGTGCTGATATTTCCATGTTTATTCAGGTAGCGGTGTAGGTATTTCCATGTTTATACAGATAGCGGTGTAGATATTTCCATGTTTATACAGGTAGCGGTGTAGATATTTCCATGTTTATACATGTAGCGGTGTAGATATCTTCATCTTAATTCAGATGGCGGTGTAGATATTTATATGTTCATACAGATGACGGTGCAGATATTTCCATGTTCATACTGATGGCGGTGTAGATATTTCCATGTTTATAGAGATAGCGGTGTACTTATTTCCATGTGGAAAGAGATAGCTTTGTAGATATTTCCATGTATGTGCAGATAGCTGTGTAGATATTTCCATTTTCATGCAGATAGCGGTGTAGATATTTCCATGTTCAAACAGATAGCGGTGTAGATATTTCCATGTTCATACAGATAGCGGTGTAGATATTTCCATGTTTATAGAGATAGCGGTGTAGATATTTCCATGATTATAGAGATTGTGGTGTAGTTATTTCCATGTTTATAGTGATAGCAGTGTAGAAATTTCCCTGTTTCACAGAAAGCAGTGTAGATATTTCCATGTTTATACAGATAGCGGTGTAGATATTTCCATGTTTATACAGATGGCAGTGTAGATATTTCCATGTTTATAGAGATGGCGGTGTAGATATTTCCTTGTTTATACAGATAGCAGTGTAAATATTTCGATGTTTATAGAGATAGGTTTCTAGGTATTTCCATGTTCATACAGATAGCGGTGTAGATATTTCCATGTTCATACAGAAGGCGGTGTAGATATTTCCATCTTCATACAGATGGCGGTGAAGATATTTGCATGTTCATACAGATGGCGGTGTAGATATTTCCATGTTCATACAGATGTCGGTGTAGATATTTCCATGTTCACACAGATGTCTGTTTAGTTATTTCCATGTTCATACAGATGACGTTGTTGATATTTCCATGTTCATACCGAGGGCGGTGTAGATATTTACATGTTTATAGAGATGGCGGTGTAGATATTTCCAAGTTTATACAGATGGCAGTGTAGATATTTCCATGTTCATACAGATAGCATTGTAGATATTTCCATGTTTATGGAGATATCGGTTTAGATATTTGCATGTTTATACAGATAGCGGTGTAGATATTTCCATGATTACACAGATAGCGGTGTAGATATTTCCATGTTTATATAGATAGCGGTGTAGATATTTACATGTTTATACACATAGCGGTGAAGATATTTCCATGTTTATACAGACAGCGGTGTAGATATTTCCATGTTTATACAGAGAGCATTGTAGATATTTCCATGTTTATAGAGTTAGCGGTGTAGATATTTCCCTGTTTTTCAGATAGCAGAGTAGATATTTCCATGTTTATACAGATAGCAGTGTAGATATTTCCATGTTTATACCGATAACGGTGTAGATATTTCTGTGTTTATACATATAACGGTGTAGATATTTCCATGATCATAGAGATGGCGGTGTGGATATTTCCATTTTGATACAGACTGGGTTTAGATATTTTCATGTTTATACAGATGACGTTGTAGATATTTACATGTTTATAGACATGGCGGTGTAGATATTTCCATATTTTTACACATAGCAGTGGCCATATTTCCATGTTTATGGAGATATCGGTGTAGGTATTTCCATGTTTATAGAGAGAGCGTTGTAGATATTTCCATGTTTATACAGATAGCGGTGTAGATATTTCCCTGTTTTACAGATAGCAGTGTAGATATTTCCATGTTTATACAGATAGCGGTGTAGATATTTCCATGTACATACAGATAGCGGTGTAGATATTCCCATGTTTATTCAGATGGCAATGTAGATATTTACATGTTTATAGGGATGGCGGTGTAGATATTTCCTTGTATTGACAGATAGCTGTGTAGATATTTCCATTTTTATACAGATAGCGCTGAAGATATTTCCATGATTATACAGATAGTGGTGTAGATATTTCCATGTTTATACAGATAGCGGTGTAGATATTTCCATGTTTATACAGATAGCGGTTTAGATATCTCCATCTTAATACAGATGGCGGTGTAGATATTTATATGTTCATACAGATAGCAGTGCTGATATTTCCATGTTTATACAGGTAGCCGTGTAGATAATTCCATGTTCATACAGATAGCGGTGTAGATATTTCCATGTTCATACAGATGGCGGTGAAGATATTTCCATGTTCATACAGATAGCGGTGTACATATTTCCTTGTTCATGCAGATAGTGGTGTAGATATTTCCATGTTCATACAGATAGCGGTGTAGGTATTTCCATGTTCCTACAGATTGTGGTGCTGATATTTCCATGTTTATACAGGTAGCGGTGTAGATATTTCCATTATTATACAGATAGCAGTGTAGATATTTCGGTGTTTATACAGATAGCGGTGTAGATATTTCCATGTTTATACAGATAGCGGTGTAGATATCTCCATCTTAATTCAGAAGGCGGTGTAGATATTTATATGTTCATACAGATGACGGTGCAGATATTTCCATGTTCATACTGATGGCGGTGTAGATATTTCCATGTTTATAGAGATAGCGGTGTACTTATTTCCATGTGTAAAGAGATAGCTTTGTAGATCTTTCCATGTATGTGCAGATAGCTGTGTAGATATTTCCATTTTCATGCAGATAGCGGTGTAGATATTTCCATGTTCAAACAGATAGCGGTGTAGATATTTCCATGTTCATACAGATAGCGGTGTAGATATTTCCATGTTTATACAGATAGCGGTGAAGATGTATGCATGTTTACACAGATATCGGTGTAGCTATTTCCATGTTCATACAGAAAACGGTGTAGATATTTCCATGTTTATACAGATAGCGGTGAAGATGTATGCATGTTTACACAGATAGCGGTGTAGATAATTCCATGTTCATCCAGATGGCTGTGTAGATTTTTCCACGTTCATCCAGATGGCTGTGTAGATATATCCATGTTCATACAGATGGCGGTGAAGATATTTCCATGTTCATACAGATAGCGGTGTAGATATTTCCATGTTCATACAGATAGCGGTGTATGTATTTCCATGTTCATACAGATAGCGGTGTAGATATTTCCATGTTCATCCAGATGGCTGTGAAGATATTTCCATGTTCATACAGATAGTGGTGTAGATATTTCCATGTTCATACGGATAGCGGTCTAGATATTTCCATGTTCATACAGATAGCGGTGTAGATATGTCCATGTTCATACAGATAGCCGTGTAGATATTGCCATGTTCATACCGATTGCGGTGCTGATACTTCCATGTTTATACAGGTAGCGGTGTACATATTTCCGTGTTTATACAGGTAGCGGTGTAGATATTTCCATGTTCATACAGATAGCGGTGTAGATATTTCCATGTTTATACAGATAGCGGTGTAGATATCTCCTTCTTAATACAGATGGCGGTGTAGATATTTATATGTTCATACAGATGGCGGTGCAGATGTTTCCATGTTCATACAGATGGTGGTGTAGATATTTTCATGTTTATAGAGATAGCGGTGTAGTTACTTCCATGTGCAAAGAGATAGCTGTGTTGATATATCCATGTATATGCAGATAGCTGTGTAGATATTTCCATTTTCATGCAGATAGCGGTGTAGATATTTCCATGTTCAAACAGATAGCGGTGTAGATATTTCCATGTTCATCCAGATGGCTGTGTAGATATATCCATGTTCATACAGATGGCGGTGAAGTTATTTCCATGTTCATACAGATAGCGGTGTAGATATTTCCATGTTCATACAGATAGCAGTGCTGATATTTCCTTGTTCATCCAGATGGCTGTGTAGATATTTCCATGTTCATAGAGATGGCGGTGAAGATATTTCCATGTTCATACAGATATCGGTGTAGATATTTCCATGTTCATACAGATAGCGGTGTAGATATTTCCATGTTCATACAGATAGCGGTGCTGATATTTCCTTGTTCATCCAGATGGCTGTGTAGATATTTCCATGTTCATAGAGATGGCGGTGAAGATATTTCCATGTTCATACAGATATCGGTGTAGATATTTCCATGTTCATACAGATGGTGGTGTAGATATTTCCATGTTTATAGAGATAGCGGTGTAGTTACTTCCATGTGCAAAGAGATAGCTGTGTTGATATATCCATGTTTATGCAGATAGCTGTGTAGATATTTCCATTTTCATGCAAATAGCGGTGTAGATATTTCCATGTTCATACAGATAGCGGTGTGGATATTTCCATGTTTATACAGATAGCGGTGAAGATGTATGCATGTTTACACAGATTGCGGTGTAGATATTTCCATGTTCATACAGATAGCGGTGTAGATATTTCCATGTTCATCCAGACGTCTGTGTAGACATATCCATGTTCATACAGATGGCGGTGAAGATATTTCCATGTTCATACAGATGGCTGTGTAGATATATCCATGTTCATACAGATGGCGGTGAAGATTTTTCCATGTTCATACAGATGGCGGTGTAGATATTTCCATGTTCATGCAGACAGCGGTGCTGATATTTCCATGTTTATACAGGTAGCAGTGTAGATATTTCCATGTTTATACAGATAGCGGTGTAGATATTTCCATGTTTATACACATAGCGGTGTAGATATTTCCATGTTTATACAGATAGCGGTGTAGATATCTCCATCTTAGTACAGATGGCGGTGTAGATATTTATATGTTCATACAGATGGCGGTGCAGATATTTCCATGTTCATACAGATAGCTGTGTAGATATTTCCATGTTCATACTGATAGCGGTGTATGTATTTCCATGTTCATACAGATAGCAGTGTAGATATTTCCATGTTCATCCAGATGGCTGTTTAGATATATCCATGTTCATACAGATAGCGGTGTAGATATTTCCATGTTCATCCAGATGGCTGTGTGGCTATTTCCATGTTCATACAGATAGTGGTGTAGATATTTCCATGTTCATACAGATAGCGGTGTAGATATTTCCATGTTCATACAGATAGCCGTGTAGATATTGCCATGTTCATACCGATAGCGGTGCTGATACTTCCATGTTTATACAGGTAGCGGTGTACATATTTCCGTGTTTATACAGGTAGCAGTGTAGATATTTCCATGTTCATACAGATAGCGGTGTAGATATTTCCATGTTTATACAGATAGCCGTGTAGATATCTCCTTCTTGATACAGATGGCGGTGTAGATATTTATATGTTCATACAGATGGCGGTGCAGATATTTCCATGTTCATACAGATGGTGGTGTAGATATTTCCATGTTTATAGAGATAGCGGTGTAGTTATTTCCATGTGCAAAGAGATAGCTGTGCTGATATTTCCATGTATATACAGATAGCTGTGTAGATATTTCCATTTCCATGCAGATAGCGGTGTAGATATTTCCATGTTCAAACAGATAGCGGTGTAGATATTTCCATGTTCATACAGACAGCGGTGTGGATATTTCCATGTTTATACAGATAGCGGTGAAGATGTATGCATGTTTACACAGATAGCGGTGTAGATATTTCCATGTTCATACAGATAGCGGTGTAGATATTTCCATGTTCATCCAGACGGCTGTGTAGACATATCCATGTTCATTCAGATGGCGGTGAAGATATTTCCATGCTTATACAGAAGCTGTGTAGATATATCCATGATGATACAGATGGCGGTGAAGATTTTTCCATGTTCATACAGATGGCGGTGTAGATATTTCCATGTCCATACAGATAGAGGTGCTGATATTTCCATGTTTATTCAGGTAGCAGTGTCGATATTTCCATGTTTATACAGATAGTGGTGTAGATATTTCCATGTTTATACACATAGCGGTGTAGATATTTCCATGTTTATACAGATAGCGGTGTACATATCTCCATCTTAATACAGATGGCGGTATAGATATTTATATGTTCATACAGATGGCGGTGCAGATATTTCCAGGTTCATACAGATGGCGGTGAAGATATTTCCATGTTCATACAGATGGCGGTGTAGATACTTCCATGTTCATACTGATAGCGGTGCTGATATTTCCGTGTTTATACAGGTAGCGGTGTAGATATTTCCATGTTTATACAGATAGCGGTGTAGATATTTCCATGTTTATACACATAGCGGTGTAGATATTTCCTTGTTTATACACATAGCAGTGTAGATATCTCCATCTTAAAACAGATGGTGGTGTAGATATTTATATGTTCATTCAGATGGCGGTGCAGATATTTCCATGTTCATACAGATGGCGGTGTAGATATTTCCATGTTCATACAGATAGCGGTGTAGTTATTTCCATGTGTAAATAGATAGCTGTGTAGATATTTCCATGTATATGCAGATAGCTGTGTAGACATTTCCATTTTCATGCAGATAGCGGTGTATATATTTCCCTGTTCAAACAGTTAGCGGTGTAGATATTTCCATGTTCATAAAGATAGCAGTGTAGATATTTCCATGTTCATACAGATAGCAGTGTAGTTATTTCCACGTGTAAAGAGATAGCGTTGAAGATGTATGCATGTTTACACAGATAGCGGTGTATATATTTCCATGTTCAAACAGTTAGCGGTGCAGATATTTCCATGTTCATAAAGATAGCAGTGTAGATAATTCCATGTTTATACAGATAGCGGTGAAGATGTATGCATGTTTACACAGATAGCGGTGTATATATTTCCATGTTCATCCAGATGGCTGAGTAGATATATCCATGTTCATACAGATAGCGGTGTAGATATTTCCATGTTCATACAGATAGCAGTGCAGATATTTCCATGTTCATCCAGATGGCTGTGTAGATATATCCATGTTCATACAGATGGCGGTGAAGATATTTCCATGTTCATACAGATAGCGGTGTAGATATTTCCATGTTCATACAGATAGCTGTATAGATATTTCCATGTTCATACAGATAGCGGTGTATCTAATTCCATGTTCATATAGATAGCAGTGTAGATATTTCCATGTTCATCCAGATGGCTGTGTAGATATATCCATGTTCATACAGATCGCGGTGTAGATATTTCCATGTTCATCCAGATGGCTGTGTAGCTATTTCCATGTTCATACAGATAGTGGTGTAGATATTTCCATGTTCATACAGATAGCGGTGTAGATATTTCCATGTTCATACAGATAGCCGTGTAGATATTGCCATGTTCATACCGATAGCGGTATAGTTATTTCCATGTGTAAAGAGATAGCTGTGTAGATATTTCCATGTATATGCAGATAGCTGTGTAGACGTTTCCATTTTCATGCAGATAGCGGTGTATATATTTCCCTGTTCAAACAGTTAGCGGTGTAGATATTTCCATGTTCATAAAGATAGCAGTGTAGATATTTCCTTGTTTATACAGATAGCGGTGAAGATGTATGCATGTTTACACAGATAGCGGTGTAGATATTTCCATGTTCATCCAGATGGCTGTGTAGATATATCCATGTTCATACAGATAGCGGTGTAGATATTTCCATGTTCATACAGATAGCGGTGCAGATATTTCCATGTTCATCCAGATCGCTGTGTAGATATATGCAAGTTCATACAGATGGCGGTGAAGATATTTCCATGTTCATACAGATAGCGGTGTAGATATTTCCATGTTCATACAGATAGCGGTGTAGATATTTCCATGTTCATACAGATAGCGGTGTATGTATTTCCATGTTCATACAGATAGCGGTGTAGATATTTCCATGTTCATCCAGATGGCTGTGTAGATATATCCATGTTCATACAGATAGCGCTGAAGATATTTCCATGTTCATCCAGAAGGCTGTGTAGCTATTTCCATGTTCATACGGATAGTGGTGTAGATATTTCCGTGTTCATACAGATAGCCGTGTAGATATTGCCATGTTCATACCGATAGCGTTGCTGATACTTCCATGTTTATACAGGTAGCGTTGTACATATTTCCGTTTTTATACAGGTAGTGGCGTAGATATTTCCATGTTCATACAGATAGCGGTGTAGCTATTTCCATGTTTATACAGATAGCGGTGTAGATATCTCCTTCTTAATACAGATGGCGGTGTAGATATTTATATGTTCATACAGATGGCGGTGCAGATATTTCCATGTTCATACAGATGGTGGTGTAGATATTTCCATGTTTATAGAGATAGCGGTGTAGTTATTTCCATGTGCAAAGAGATAGCTGTGTAGATATTTCCATGTATATGCAGATAGCTGTGTAGACATTTCCATTTTCATGCAGATAGCAGTGTATATATTTCCCTGTTCAAACAGTTAGCGGTGTAGATATTTCCATGTTCATACAGATGGCTGTGTAGATATATCCATGCTCATACAGATGGCGGTGAAGATATTTCCATGTTCATACAGATGGCGGTGTAGATATTTCCATGTTCATACCGTTAGCGGTGCTGATATTTCCATGTTCGTACAGGTAGCTGTGTAGATATTTCCATGTTTATACAGATAGCAGTGTAGATATTTCTATGTTTATACACATAGCGGTGTAGATATTTCCATGTTTATACAGATAGCGGTGCAGATATTTCCATGTTTATGCAGATAGCGGTGTAGATATCTCCATCTTAATACAGATGGCGGTTTAGATATTTATATGTTCATACAGATGGCGTTGCAGATATTTCCATGTTCATACAGATGACGGTGTAGATATTTCCATGTTCATACAGATAGCGGTGTAGTTATTTCCATGTGTAAAGAGATAGCTGTGTAGATATTTCCATGTATATGCAGATAGCTGTGTAGATATTTCCATTTTCATGCAGATAGTGGTGTACATATTTCCCTGTTCAAACAGTTAGCGGTGTAGATATTTCCATGTTCATAGAGATAGCGGTGTAGATATTTCTATGTTTATACAGATAGCGGTGAAGATGTATGCATGTTTACACAGATAGCGGTGTAGATATTTCCATGTTCATCCAGATGGCTGTGTAGATATATCCATGTTCATACAGATAGCGGTGTAGATATTTCCATGTTCATACAGATAGCGTTGCAGATGTTTCCATGTTCATCCAGATGGCTGTGTAGATATATCCATGTTCATACAGATGGCGGTGAATATATTTCCATGTTCATACAGATAGCGGTGTAGATATTTCCATGCTCATACAAATAGCGGTGTAGATATTTCCATGTTCATAGAGATAGCGGTGTATGTATTTCCATGTTCATACAGATAGCGGTGTAAATATTTCCATGTTTATACAGATAGCGGTGAAGATGTATGCATGTTTACACAGATAGCGGTGTAGATAATTCCATGTTCATCCAGATGGCTGTGTAGATTTTTCCACGTTCATCCAGATGGCTGTGTAGATATATCCATGTTCATACAGATGGCGGGGAAGATATTTCCATGTTCATAAAGATAGCGGTGTATATATTTCCACGTTTATACAGATAGCGGTGAAGATGTATGCATGTTTACACAGATAGCGGTGTAGATATTTCCATGTATATACAGATAGAGGTGTAGATATTTCCATGTTTATACAGATAGCGGTGTAGATATCTCCTTCTTCATACAGATTGCGGTGTAGATATTTATATGTTCATACAGATAGCGGTGCAGATATGTCCATGTTCATACAGATGGCGGTGTAGATATTTCCATGTTTATAGAGATAGCGGTGTAGTTATTTCCATGTGTAAAGAGATAGCTGTGTAGATATTTCCATGTATATGCAGATAGCTGTGTAGATATTTCCATTTTCATGCAGATAGCGGTGTAGATATTTCCATGTTCAAACAGATAGCGGTGTAGATATTTCCATGTTCATCCAGATGGCTGTGTAGATATATCCATGTTCATGCAGATGGCGGTGAAGTTATTTCCATGTTCATACTGATAGCGGTGTAGATATTTCCATGTTCATACAGATAGCGGTGCTGATATTTCCTTGTTCATCCAGATGGCTGTGTAGATATTTCCATGCTTATAGAGATGGCGGTGAAGTTATTTCCATGTTCATACAGATATCGGTGTAGATATTTCCATGTTCATACAGATAGCGGTGTAGATATTTCCATGTTCATACAGATAGCGGTGCTGATATTTCCATGTTTATTCAGGTAGCGGTGTAGGTATTTCCATGTTTATACAGATAGCGGTGTAGATATTTCCATGTTTATACAGGTAGCGGTGTAGATATTTCCATGTTTATACATGTAGCGGTGTAGATATCTTCATCTTAATTCAGATGGCGGTGTAGATATTTATATGTTCATACAGATGACGGTGCAGATATTTCCATGTTCATACTGATGGCGGTGTAGATATTTCCATGTTTATAGAGATAGCGGTGTACTTATTTCCATGTGGAAAGAGATAGCTTTGTAGATATTTCCATGTATGTGCAGATAGCTGTGTAGATATTTCCATTTTCATGCAGATAGCGGTGTAGATATTTCCATGTTCAAACAGATAGCGGTGTAGATATTTCCATGTTCATACAGATAGCGGTGTAGATATTTCCATGTTTATAGAGATAGCGGTGTAGATATTTCCATGATTATAGAGATTGTGGTGTAGTTATTTCCATGTTTATAGAGATAGCAGTGTAGAAATTTCCCTGTTTCACAGAAAGCAGTGTAGATATTTCCATGTTTATACAGATAGCGGTGTAGATATTTCCATGTTTATACAGATGGCAGTGTAGATATTTCCATGTTTATAGAGATGGCGGTGTAGATATTTCCTTGTTTATACAGATAGCAGTGTAAATATTTCGATGTTTATAGAGATAGGTTTCTAGGTATTTCCATGTTCATACAGATAGCGGTGTAGATATTTCCATGTTCATACAGAAGGCGGTGTAGATATTTCCATCTTCATACAGATGGCGGTGAAGATATTTGCATATTCATACAGATGGCGGTGTAGATATTTCCATGTTCATACAGATGTCGGTGTAGATATTTCCATGTTCACACAGATGTCTGTTTAGTTATTTCCATGTTCATACAGATGACGTTGTTGATATTTCCATGTTCATACCGAGGGCGGTGTAGATATTTACATGTTTATAGAGATGGCGGTGTAGATATTTCCAAGTTTATACAGATGGCAGTGTAGATATTTCCATGTTCATACAGATAGCATTGTAGATATTTCCATGTTTATGGAGATATCGGTTTAGATATTTGCATGTTTATACAGATAGCGGTGTAGATATTTCCATGATTACACAGATAGCGGTGTAGATATTTCCATGTTTATATAGATAGCGGTGTAGATATTTACATGTTTATACACATAGCGGTGAAGATATTTCCATGTTTATACAGACAGCGGTGTAGATATTTCCATGTTTATACAGAGAGCATTGTAGATATTTCCATGTTTATAGAGTTAGCGGTGTAGATATTTCCCTGTTTTTCAGATAGCAGAGTAGATATTTCCATGTTTATACAGATAGCAGTGTAGACTTTTCCATGTTTATACCGATAACGGTGTAGATATTTCTGTGTTTATACATATAACGGTGTAGATATTTCCATGATCATAGAGATGGCGGTGTGGATATTTCCATTTTGATACAGACTGGGTTTAGATATTTTCATGTTTATACAGATGACGTTGTAGATATTTACATGTTTATAGACATGGCGGTGTAGATATTTCCATATTTTTACACATAGCAGTGGCCATATTTCCATGTTTATGGAGATATCGGTGTAGGTATTTCCATGTTTATAGAGAGAGCGTTGTAGATATTTCCATGTTTATACAGATAGCGGTGTAGATATTTCCCTGTTTTACAGATAGCAGTGTAGATATTTCCATGTTTATACAGATAGCGGTGTAGATATTTCCATGTACATACAGATAGCGGTGTAGATATTCCCATGTTTATTCAGATGGCAATGTAGATATTTACATGTTTATAGGGATGGCGGTGTAGATATTTCCTTGTATTGACAGATAGCTGTGTAGATATTTCCATTTTTATACAGATAGCGCTGAAGATATTTCCATGATTATACAGATAGTGGTGTAGATATTTCCATGTTTATACAGATAGCGGTGTAGATATTTCCATGTTTATACAGATAGCGGTTTAGATATCTCCATCTTAATACAGATGGCGGTGTAGATATTTATATGTTCATACAGATAGCAGTGCTGATATTTCCATGTTTATACAGGTAGCCTTGTAGATAATTCCATGTTCATACAGATAGTGGTGTAGATATTTCCATGTTCATACAGATGGCGGTGAAGATATTTCCATGTTCATACAGATAGCGGTGTACATATTTCCTTGTTCATGCAGATAGTGGTGTAGATATTTCCATGTTCATACAGATAGCGGTGTAGGTATTTCCATGTTCCTACAGATTGTGGTGCTGATATTTCCATGTTTATACAGGTAGCGGGGTAGATATTTCCATTATTATACAGATAGCAGTGTAGATATTTCGGTGTTTATACAGATAGCGGTGTAGATATTTCCATGTTTATACAGATAGCGGTGTAGATATCTCCATCTTAATACAGATGGCGGTGTAGATATTTATATGTTCATACAGATGGCGGTGCAGATATTTCCATGTTCATACAGATGGCGGTGTAGATATTACCATGTTTATAGAGATAGCGGTGTAGTTATTTCCATGTGTAAAGAGATAGCTGTATAGATGTTTCCATGTATATGCAGATAGCTGTGTAGATATTTCCATTTTCATGCAGATAGCGGTGTAGATATTTCCATGTTCAAACAGATAGCGGTGTAGATATTTCCATGTTCATACAGATAGCGGTGTAGATATTTCCATGTTCATCCAGATGGCTGTGTAGCTATTTCCCTGTTCATACAGATAGTGGTGTAGATATTTCCATATGCATACCGATAGCGGTGTAGGTATTTCCATGTTCATACAGATAGCGTTGTAGATATTTCCATGTTCATACAGATAGCGGTGCAGATATTTCCATGTTCATCCAGATAGCGGTGCAGATATTTCCATGTTCCTCCAGATGGCTGTGTAGATATATCCATGTTCATACAGATGGCGGTGAAGATATTTCCATGTTCATACAGATAGCGGTGTAGATATTTCCATGTTCATGCAGATAGCGGTGTAGATATTTACATGTTCATACAGATAGCGGTTTATGTATTTCCATGTTCATACAGATAGCGGTGTAGACATTTCCATCTTCATCCAGATGGCTGTGTAGATATTTCCATGTTCATACAGATAGCGGTGTAGATATTTCCATGTTCATACAGATAGCGGTGTAGATATTTCGATGTTCATCCTGATGGCTGTGTAGATATATCCATGTTCATACAGATGGCGGTGAAGATATTTCCATGTTCATACAGATAGCGGTGTAGATATTTCCATGTTCATACAGATAGCCGTGTTGATATTTCCAAGTTCATACCGATAGCGGTGCTGATACATCCATGTTTATACAGGTAGCGGTGTACATATTTCCGTGTTTATACAGATAGCGGTGTAGATATTTCCATGTTCATACAGATGGCGGTGTAGATATTTCCATGTTTATAGAGATACCGGTGTAGTTATTTCCATGTGTAAAGAGATAGCTGTGTAGATATTTCCATGTATATGCAGATAGCTGTGTAGATATTTCCATTTTCATGCAGATAGCGGTGTAGATATTTCCATGTTTATACAGATAGCGGTGTAGATATTTCCATGTTTATACAGTTAGCGGTTTAGATATCTCCATCTTAATACAGATGGTGGTGTAGATATTTATATGTTCATACAGATAGCAGTGCTGATATTTCCATGTTTATACAGGTAGCCGTGTAGATAATTCCATGTTCATACAGATAGCGGTTTAGATATTTCCATGTTCATACAGATGGCGGTGAAGATATTTCCATGTTCATACAGATAGCGGTGTACATATTTCCTTGTTCATACAGATAGTGGTGTAGATATTTCCATGTTCATACAGATAGAAGGGCTGATATTTCCATGTTCATACAGATAGTGGTGCTGATATTTCCAGGTTTATAAAGGTAGCGGTGTAGATATTTCCATGTTTATACAGATAGCGGTGTAGATATCTCCATCTTAATGCAGATGGCGGTGTAGATATTTATATGTTCATACAGATGGCGGTGCAGATATTTCCATGTTCATACAGATGGCGGTGTAGATATTACCATGTTTATAGAGATAGCGGTGTAGTTATTTCCATGTGTAAAGAGATAGCTGTATAGATATTTCCATGTATATGCAGATAGCTGTGTAGATATTTCTATTTTCATGCAGATAGCGGTGTAGATATTTCCATGTTCAAACAGATAGCGGTGTAGATATTTCCATGTTCATACAGATAGCGGGGTAGATATTTCCATGTTCATCCAGATGGCTGTGTAGCTATTTCCATGTTCATACAGATAGTGGTGTAGATATTTCCATATGCATACCGATAGCGGTGTAGATATTACCATGTTCATACAGATTGTGGTGCTGATATTTCCATGTTTATACAGGTAGCGGTGTACATATTTCCGTGTTTATACAGATAGCGTTGTAGATATTTCCATGTTCATACAGATGGCGGTGTTGATATTTCCATGTTTATAGAGATACTGGTGTAGTTATTTCCATGTGTAAAGAGATAGCTGTGTAGATATTTCCATGTATATGCAGATAGCTGTGTAGATATTTCCATTTTCATGCAGATAGCGGTGTAGATATTTCCATGTTTATACAGATAGCGGTGTAGATATTTCCATGTTTATACAGATAGCGGTTTAGATATCTCCATCTTAATACAGATGGCGGTGTAGATATTTATATGTTCATACAGATAGCAGTGCTGATATTTCCATGTTTATGCAGGTAGCCGTGTAGATAATTCCATGTTCATACAGATGGCGGTGAAGATATTTCCATGTTCATACAGATAGCGGTGTACATATTTCCTTGTTCATACAGATAGTGGTGTAGATATTTCCATGTTCATACAGATAGCGGTGTAGGTATTTCCATGTTCCTACAGATTGCGGTGCTGATATTTCCATGTTTATACAGGTAGCGCTGTAGATATTTCCATTATTATACAGATAGCAGTGTAGATATTTCGGTGTTTATACAGATAGCGGTGTAGATATTTCCATGTTTATACAGATAGCGGTGTAGATATCTCCATCTTAATACAGATGGCGGTGTAGATATTTATATGTTCATACAGATGGCGGTGCAGATATTTCCATGTTCATACAGATGGCGGTGTAGATATTACCATGTTTATAGAGATAGCAGTGTAGTTATTTCCATGTGTAAAGAGATAGCTGTATAGATATTTCCATGTATATGCAGATAGCTGTGTAGATATTTCCATTTTCATGCAGATAGCGGTGTAGATATTTCCATGTTCAAACAGATAGCGGTGTAGATATTTCCATGTTCATACAGATAGCGGTGTAGATATTTCCATGTTCATCCAGATGTCTGTGTAGCTATTTCCGTGTTCATACAGATAGTGGTGTAGATATTTCCATATGCATACCGATAGCGGTGTAGATATTTCCATGTTTATACAGGTAGCGGTGTAGATATTTCCATGTTCATACAGATAGCGGTGTAGATATTTCCATGTTCATACAGATAGCGGTGCAGATATTTCCATGTTCATCCAGATAGCGGTGCAGATATTTCCATGTTCCTCCAGATGGCTGTGTAGATATATCCATGTTCGTACAGATGGCGGTGAAGATATTTCCATGTTCATACAGATAGCGGTGTAGATATTTCCATGTTCATGCAGATTGCGGTGTAGATATTTCCATGTTCATACAGATAGCGGTGTATGTATTTCCATGTTCATACAGATAGCGGTGTAGACATTTCCATCTTCATCCAGATGGCTGTGTAGATATTTCCATGTTCATACAGATAGCGGTGTAGATATTTCCATGTTCATACAGATAGCGGTGTGGATATTTCGATGTTCATCCTGATGGCTGTGTAGATATATCCATGTTCATACAGATGGCGGTGAAGATATTTCCATGTTCATACAGATAGCGGTGTAGATATTTCCATGTTCATACAGATAGCCGTGTTGATATTTCCAAGTTCATACCGATAGCGGTGCTGATACTTCCATGTTTATACAGGTAGCGGTGTACATATTTCCGTGTTTATACAGATAGCGGTGTAGATATTTCCATGTTCATACAAATGGCGGTGTAGATATTTCCATGTTTATAGAGATACCGGTGTAGTTATTTCCATGTGGAAAGAGATAGCTGTGTAGATATTTCCATGTATATGCAGATAGCTGTGTAGATATTTCCATTTTCATGCAGATAGCGGTGTAGATATTTCCATGTTTATACAGATAGCGGTGTAGATATTTCCATGTTTATACAGATAGCGGTTTAGATATCTCCATCTTAATACAGATGGCGGTGTAGTTATTTATATGTTCATACAGATGGCGGTGCAGATATTTCCATGTTCATACAGATGGCGGTGTAGATATTTCCATGTTTATAGAGATAGCGGTGTACTTATTTCCATGTGTAAAGAGATAGCTGTATAGATATTTCCATGTATATGCAGATAGCTGTGTAGATATTTCCATTTTCATGCAGATAGTGTTGTAGATATTTCCATGTTCAAACAGATAGCGGTGTAGATATTTCCATGTTCATACAGATAGCAGTGTAGATATTTCCATGTTTATAAAGATAGCGGTGAAGATGTATGCATGTTTAAACAGATAGCGGTGTAGATATTTCCATGTTCATGCAGATAGCGGTGTAGATATTTCCATGTTCATCCAGATGGCTTTGTAGACATATCCATGTTCATACAGATTGCGGTGAAGATATTTCCATGTTCATACAGATAGCGGTGTAGATATTTCCATGTTCATACAGATTGCGGTGTAGACATTTCCATGTTCATACAGATGGCTGTGTAGCTATATCCATGCTCATACAGATGGCGGTGAAGATATTTCCATGTTCATACAGATGGAGGTGTAGATATTTCCATGTTCATACCGTTAGCGGTGCTGATATTTCCATGTTCATACAGGTAGCTGTGTAGATATTTCCATGTTTACACAGATAGCAGTGTAGATATTTCTATGTTTATACACATAGCGGTGTAGATATTTCCATGTTTATACAGATAGCGGTGCTGATATTTCCATGTTTATGCAGATAGCGGTGTAGATATCTCCATCTTAATACAGATGGCGGTGTAGATATTCATATGTTCATACAGATGGCGGTGCAGATATTTCCATGTTCATACAGATGACGGTGTAGATATTTCCATGTTCATACAGATAGCGGTGTAGTTATTTCCATGTGTAAAGAGATAGCTGTGTAGATATTTCCATGTATATGCAGATAGCTGTGTAGATATTTCCATTTTCATGCAGATAGTGGTGTACATATTTCCCTGTTCAAACAGTTAGCGGTGTAGGTATTTCCATGTTCATAGAGATAGCGGTGTAGGTATTTCCATGTTTATACAGATAGCGGTGAAGATGTATGCATGTTTACACAGATAGCGGTGTAGATATTTCCATGTTCATCCAGATGGCTGTGTAGATATATCCATGTTCATACAGATAGCGGTGTAGATATTTCCATGTTCATACAGATAGCGGTGCAGATATTTCCATGTTCATCCAGATGGCTGTGTAGATATATCCATGTTCATACAGATGGCGGTGAAGATATTTCCATGTTCATACAGATAGCGGTGTAGATATTTCCATGCTCATACAAATAGCGGTGTAGGTATTTCCATGTTCATACAGATAGAGGGGCTGATATTTCCATGTTCATACAGATAGCGTTGTAAATATTTCCATGTTTATACAGATAGCGGTGTAGATATTTCCATGTTTATAGAGATAGCGGTATAGATATTTCCATGTTGATACACATAGCGGTGTAGATATTTCCATGTTTATAGAGATAGCGGTGTAGATATTTCCAAGTTTATAGAGATGGCGGCTTGGATATTTCCATGTTTATATATGTGGCGGTGTATATATTTCCATCTTTATGCAGATGGCGGTGTAGATATTTCCATGTTTATACAGATGGCGGTGTAGATATTTCCATGTTTATACAGATGGCGGTGTAGATACTTCCATATTTATACAGATGGCGCTGTAGATATTTTCATGTTCATACAGATAGCGGTGTAGATATTTCCATGTTTATAGAGATGGCGCTGTAGATATTTCCTTGTTTATACACATAGCAGTGTAGATATTTCCATGTTTAAAGAGATGGCGGTGTAGATATTTCCATGTTTGTACAGGTAGCGGTGAAGATATTTCCATATTTATACAGGTAGCGGTACAGATATGTGAATTCATTAAACCTCTTTTTCTTTATAAATGACCCAGTCTTGGGTATGTCTTTATCAGCAGCATGAAAATTGACTAATACACTCACTGTCCATGAATGATACTCTGTTAGCCCATTTGCATTGTTATAAAGAAATACCTGAGGCTGGTTTATTTATAGAGAAATGCGGTTTATTTTGCTCCTTGTTGTGAAGGCTGTACATGAAGCATAGTACTGGCACCTGCTTCCAGGGAGGGCCTCAGGAACCTTCCAATCATGGTGGAAGGTGAAGGGAAACCAGCATATCACATGGTGAGAGCGGAAGCAAGAGAGACAGGGAAGAGGTGTCAGTCTCTTTTAAACAACCAGATATCGCATGAACTCACAGGGTAAGAACTCATTCATTACCAAGAGGACAGCACCAAGCCATTCAGGAGGCATCTATCTCCAACATTGGGGATCTCATTTTAACGTGAGATTTGAAGGGGACAAACATCCAAACTATGTCAGATACCAAAGCTGACAATGCTTATTATCTTTAGCTGTTCCAGGTTCTGGGAAAAGGGAGAGAGTTAGCTTCCCTCGTCTATGCTGTGCTACTCCATATTATATTAGTAATTATTGTTCTCTAAAGGTTTTTGAAAGCAAATAAACAAATGCAAGGCAAAATATACGAAATGCAAGGCAAAACATACGAAATGCAAGGCAAATGCATTAAAAACTTTTGAGTGTTAATATATAGATTTTATTTTATCTTTTTAATTTCTTTTGCTTAACCAAATAGATTATGCAGTTTTGATTAACTGGCCATGAAATAGCTCTGCCTACATAGAATTTCCCATGAATAATTGGTTGTGGAGACTTTTATGTGTAACCCAAATCCTCCCTCAAAACTGAAGTTTGCCCAGCTATTGGGAGTGTTGGCAAATCATGCCTCTCAGCTGATTCTCTCTAGAATTTATTCTCAGGAGATCTAATTAATAACTTGTCAAGCTGATGTCCATCCTTGGGGACAACTCGTATCTGAAGAATGGCCAGTGAAAGGTATTAAAACTCCATACTCCTGCCTCAATTTAGGGCAACTCTGAAGGGTCACCCCAGCTTCTCAGCTCCCCCTTGAGATTAGCTGAGGTATTTGTTGTGACTGCCTCACATCTCAACTCCCTTTGTCCAATTCAGCTTTTTAGCCACAGTTGTTGGCTCCTAGGATTTTACCCAGTTAAATGTTCTCTACACAAATCTCTATCTCAAATCTGCTTTACAGGGAATGTGGCCTCAGACAGGTTTTCATTAGGTTCTGGACGTAACTCTCATTAGTCATTGATATGATTCGGCTGTGTCTCCATCCGAATCTCACCTTGATTGTAATTATCCCCGCATGTCAAGGATGGAGTCAGGTGGAGATCATTGAATCATAGGGGCGGGTTCCCCCTACTGTTCTCCTGGTAGCGAATAAGTCTCACGAGATCTGATGCTTTTAAAATGGGAGCTTCCCTACACAAGCTTTCTTCTCTGCTACCATTTAAGATGTGCCTTTGCTTCTTTTTTGCCTTCTGCCGTGACTGTGAGGCCTCCCCAGCCATGTGGAATTGTGAGTTCCTTAAACCTCTTTCCTTTCTAAATTACCCGGTCTTGGGTATGACTTTATTAGCAGCATGACAACAAACTAGTGCAGTCTGTTCTATAAGCCCAAGTCGGATCACAGAGTCCCGCTTTCTGTTTTTTTTTCTAGCCCATATTTCTACTAAAACTTGACTCATATAGACTTAAAACAAAATAATTAAGCATGGCTAGTATTTATTTATTATTTTATACGTGTCAGGTACTGTATTTTGTAACTTATCTTTTAATAATCTTTCCAAATCTCTAAAAGGAGAATTCTGCTCTTTTATAGAGAAAACAAGGATGGCTCAATCTTTTGATTTTTATTACAAGCTTTATTTTGTATAACATATAATAAACTAAAAATATTGAAAGTTTAGAAACCATCAGCACACAATCGAGGTGATGGAAATATACTTCACCTCCAGTTTCCTGATGCCTCTTTATAATACATTTCTCTGGCCCCTCATTCCTGGCCCTTAAAAACCACCAAACTGCTTTCTGTCACTGGACAGTAATTTATACAGTCAAAAAATGTATATAAATAAAATTTTACACTATGCACTTTTTTGTCTGACATTTTATGTTTTTTTCTCTGCATGTTTTACCTCTAGAGTCTGCCTTGTTTCACTTAGTATAGTTATTTTGAGATTCATTCATGTTATAGTATGTATCCATAATTAATTCGGATAAAGCAAGTTAATTCATTAATGTATTGATTGATATTTAGACTGTTTCTAGTTTGGGCTATTATGAATACATGTGCTATGAACATTTGTGTTGATATCATTATATGAACACCTACTTTTATCTCTCTTGGGTAAATACCCAGGAGTGCAATGGCTGAGTCTTACGGCAGAAGTATGTTTAACTTTTTAAGGGACTCTTAAACTGTTTTTCAAAGGTTACACTTTTTTGTATTCCCATCAGCAGTGTATGAGAGTTTCAGCTTCTCCACATCCAAGCCAGTGCTTGGCTATTATCAGTCATGCTAATCTTAGCTATTTAAAAATAGATAGTGGCGTCTCATTTTGGTTTTAATTTGCATTGCCCTAAGCATTAATTATGTTGAGCATATGTGCTTATTTACCAAACAAATGTCTACTTTGAAATGTCTGTTCCAGTCTTTCACCCAAGTTTTAAATGGGGTTGTTTGTTTTTCATTATTAAATTTTGAGCTTTTAAAATATATTTTTGATGCAAGCCTTTCATCAGATATATGAATTGCAAATATTTTCTCCCAGCCTGCAGCTTGTCTTTTCAGTCTCTTAATAGATTCTTTTGAAGAGCAGATTCTTTTTTTTAAATTTGATGAGTTCTTCTTATCAATATATTATTATATAAACCATGCTGTGGGGTCATATCAAAGAAAGCTTTGCCTGACTCAAAGTCCCAAATGTTTTCACATCTTCCCTCTCCTCTCCTTTGGGAACTGAGATTACACGTAAATTCAGTTACTTGAAATTTACTGTCTACTATTGCTCTGTTCATGTTTTTTAAAAGTTTATTTTCTCTCTATATTTTATTTTGAGAGGTGTCTATCTTTTCTTCTTTAATGACTAACGTGCTATCAGCCTACCATGTAGCTGGGACTACAGCCGCATGCTACTATGCCCCGCTAATTTTTGTATTTTTAGTAGAGATGGGATTTCACCATATTGGTCAGGCTGGTCCTGAACTCCTGACTTCGTGATCCACCTGCCTCGGCCTCACAAAATGCTGAGATTACAGGCGTGAGCCACTGCGCCCAGCCTCCTTTAGTGTATCTTGCATGTCTCTATTTTAGAACATATAGAATACTGTTTCAATAAGCATTTGAATGTTCTTAACTGATAACTCTGGCACCTTGATTTACTCTGGATCAGTTCTGACTCAGTGATTTTTCTCCTTATTATGAGCCACGTTCTTCTGTCTTTTGTTGTTACTGTTGTGTCTCTGCTAAACTGTGTCTGGATGTCAGATATGGTGACTTTTATCTTATTGAGTGCTGGAAGTATATATAAATATTCTTGATCTTTGTATTGGTATGTATTTAAGTTTAGTTGGAAAGAGTTTGACTCTTTTTGGTCTTGCTTTAAAAATTCATTAGGTGGGATCAGACCAGTTCTCATTTTAGAGCTAATCACTCCCAACTAGTGAGGCAAGATCCTTCTGGGTATCCCTGGGAATCTTGAGGTGTTCCTGGTTTGGCTGATAAAATAAGCACTATTACTGGACCTTGGTGAGCATGTGTACTGTTACTTTTCATCTTATCTGGGTGTTGTTTCCCCAACCGTAGGTACTTTTCTCTAGGCCTGTCCTAACAATTACTTAGCTATGTACTTTAGGGGGACCCTTTGCAGAGCTCTGGAGTTCTCTTTCTGTGCAGCCCCTTCTTCTCGGAAACCTTGTCCTGAGAGCTCATGTCAACATGGTTTCTGTGGACTCTCAGCTCTGTCCCCTCAGCTCAGGGAGAACGATGGGCTCCTCTTGGGCTTTTCTCCTGGAGTAGTGGGCTGGAAAACTTTCTCCAGGCATAAATTAGGGCAGTTGATAGGCTCACCTTGTTTGAGACTGACTTTACAGGGTCTTGCAAACTTTTGTGGCATACATTTTGGCCATTTTTTTGGTTGTTTCAGGAGGGAGAGAAAGTCCAGTTCTTGTTACTCCATCATGGTCATTGCAGAAGTCAACCTAACTGATATTTATCAATACAGTCTGTTGCTACACATTGAACTTGCTTAAGATAATTTTTAGATGGCACAGAACTTTCTGTCCATTGAATGAGACTCTCTGCTTATTTTGCAAGTGCTCATTTGTATGGAGACATTTGTATGGAGAAACTTCAAAAAGTTTGTGGAAAAATGAAGTTAAAAGATAAACATTGAAAATGTGATCTTCGGTTTTCATCCCTAAAGAACTGATGGTCCTGGGAACTTAACAATGTCAATGCAGTCTCTTATACATTATTAACTTAAGAAAAATGGGTGCCCTTTCCACATTTGTTGAGATTGGGAAACAAAAAGAAGTCAGAAGGAGCCAAATCAGAGCTGTAAGGTGGATGCCTGACAATTTCCCATTGAGACTCTCACAAAATTGCCTTTGCTTGATGACAGGAATGAGCAGAAACATTGTGGTGTTAGAGGACTGTCTGCTAAAGCTTTCCCAGGTATTTTGCCCTAAAACTTTGGCTAACTTATTCAAAACACTCTCATGATATGCAGATATTATTGTTCTTTGACCTTCCACAAAGTCAACAAGCAAAATGCCTGGAATGTCCCCAAAAAACTGTTGCCGTGACCTTTGCTCTTGAGTGATCCCCTTTAGCTTTGACTGGACCACTTCCACCTTTGGTAGCCATTGCTTTGATTGTGTTTTGCCCTCAGGATCATACTGGGAAAGCCATGTTTTATCTTCTGTTACAATTCTTCAAAGAAATCCTTCAGGATCTTGACCCTAGTTCTTTAAAATTTCCATTGAGAGCTCTCCTCTTGTCTGCAGCTGATCTGAGCACAACACTTTTGGCACCCATGCAGTGGAAAGTTGGTTCAACTTTAATTTTTTAGTCAGAACTGTGTAAGCTGAACCAATTAAGATGTCTACGATGTTGGCTATTGTTTGTGCTGTTGATTATCAGTCCTCTTCAATTAGGGCACAAACAAGATTAATTTTTTTCCTTGCAAATTGATATGGATGATCTGTCCCTGTGGACTTCATCTTCCACATCATCTCGTTTCTTCTTTAAAAAAGCTGTCCGCTTGTGAACTACTGATTTCTTTGGTGCATTGTCCCCTCAAGCTTCTTGTAAAGCATCAGTGATTTCACCATTCTTTCACTCAAGCTTCATCATAATCTAATGTTTGTTCTTGCTTCAATTTTAGCAGAATTTACATTGCTCTGCTAGGGGCTCTTTTCAAACTAATGTCTACTCCTTCTTACTGTCTCAAACTAGATCCTGTTCAAACATGCTATAATAAATTAGTATGAGTTTATTTTGCTGCCAAAATTGAAACCTTTGCATAGTTTTTTTCATAATATACATTTTCCATGAACTTTTTAAGGCCTCTCATGTATCCACAGGTAGAGTGCCTTACCTATTCTGACTTCAGTCAATTATTCAAGACCTTTCCTTGTCAGTGATACATTAGAAAGGTAGAGTATTGAAAAATAAGAGTAGCTTCTGCTGATTAAGAAATTCTATATCTTTTTCTACTTCTTTCTTTTTTTTTTTTTTCTTTTTTTTTTTTTTTGAGACAGCATCTTTCTCTGTCACCCAGGCTGGAGTGCAGTGGTGTGATCTCAGCTCACTGCAACCTCTGCCTCCCAGGGTCAAGTGATTCTCCTGCCTCAGCCTCCCGAGTAGCTGGGACTATAGGTGCCTGCCACCACACCCAGCTAATTTTTGTATTTTTAGTGGAGACAAGGTTTTACCATATTGGCCAGGCTGGTCTTGAACTCCTGACCTTGTGATCTGCCTGATTCGGCCTCCCAAAGCGCTGGGATTACAGTCATGAGCCACCGTACCTAGCTTTCTACTTCTTTCTTATTATTTTCCTCCTCTCTCATTCCTATATTCTCTCCTTTCTCCTACTTTCCTCCCCATTCCCTGTTTCCTTCCTTTCATCTTTCCTATTTTCAAGACTTAATATTTCTTGAACCTCCGATGTTATCATAGTATGTTATTTGTTTAATTTTCACATAACAATAATAGTTTAAATACAAATAATATTTATTTTCATCCCCATGTTATCAGTATAACAGTAAAGATGTGGAGAGGCCAGCTGGGCATGGTGGCTCAAGCCTGTAATCCCAGCACATTGGGAGGCCGAGGTGGGTGGATCACGAGGTCAGGAGATCGAGACCATCCTGGCTAACATGGTGAAACCCCATCTCTACTAAAAAATAGAAAAAATTAGCTGGGCGTGGTGGCACGTGCCTGTAGTCCCAGCTACTCGGGAGGCTGAGGCAGGAGAATAGTGTGAACCCGGGAGGCAGAACTTGCAGTGAGCCAAGATCACGCCACTGCACTCCAGCCTGGGTGACAGAGCGAGACTCTGTCTCAAAAAATAAATAAATAAATAAATGAAAATAAAATTAAAAAAATGACGTGGAGAGGCCAAACCAATGGCTCTTATATCCACGTTCTTTCTTCTAAATGATTTCACCTTAGTTTTGGTCTGCATCTCTAACCATAGCTAGTTGCAGCAGGACTTCTATCTGGCCTTGCTGCTCTCATTTTTGGACCTCCTCACTGAAATCAAATTGATCTTTCTAAAATGCAAACCTGGTCTTAGTATTTTATTACTTAAAACCCATTGGTGGCTTTCCATGATTTATGGAATAAAGTCAAAATTCCTGTTTTTGCCCATGTTTCTGTGTGCCTCTCATCCCTACATTTACTGATTCCTGTGTGCCATAAATTGCCAGTTGTCCAGAGTTCATTCTCTTTTTGTACTTGGGAGGACTTCTGCATCCTGCAACTTTTCCCCTGAAACGTGCTTGGAAAATACCTACTCATTTTTTTCAGATTCAGGTTAGCTTTTTACTTCAGTTTCTTTTCCTGAAGCTTATACTGACTGCTCCATATGGCTTTGGGGATTAGCTACTCATTCCTTTGTGCCCTTTGTAGATACACATTTATCATGGAGTCTTTTTTTTTTTTTTTTTTTTTTGAGACAGAGTCTCACTCTGTCACCAGGCTGGAGTGCAGTGGTGTGATCTCAGCTCACTGCAACCTTTACCTTCCAGGTTCAACTGATTCTCTTGCCTCAGCCTCCCAAGTAACTACAGGCGTGCACCACCGTGCCCAGCTAATTTTTGTATTTTTAGTAGAGACGGGGTTTCACTATGTTGGCCAGGATGGTCTCGATCTCTTGACCTCGTGATCTGCCCACGTTGGCCTCCCAAAGTGCTGGGATTACAGGCATGAACCACCGCTCCCAATCAGTCATGCAGTCTTTATACTTACTTGTTTACTTGCCTGTGAGCTCACTGAATGCAGGGACTATTTCCTTGTTGCTCTAGCACCTACACCAGTACCTGGTATCCAGAAGCTGTATGCTAAATGTTTGTTGAGTGGCTGTTTGACTGAATGATTGTACTCCTAATTAGTAGATAGAAAGCCATGAACTTCCCAGTTCATCATTCTTTGTGCTCAATTCTGGTTTCTTTATTGTGTTCAAAAGAGTTCCTTAGTGACATAAAACTATGGAGCTAGTATGTCAGCTCATTTAAGCAATGATTGGTTTATGTATATAAGAGACTTCAATAATTATATATTTTTATTTCAGTTTCAATAAATGATCAATTGATTAATTTTCTCTGTTTTGGCTTATTGTTCACATTTAATATCAAATAAAAGTGTTTTACTTAAAATTATTCATGCCAATTATGACAGTTAGGTGAATATTACTTTGATTTACATTCCAGTAGTAGTTTTGGTTGAACCCTGAATATGCTAAGACGTCCCTTTTCTTTTTTCTTATGAACAGGCTACTGTGTTTACATATATTATTAAAATCTTCTTTGAAAATACGAAGAATGTTACATTTCTTATATTTAGTTCTCTGTGCTTCAGAATTCCTGTGATACTTGCACTTAAGTCCTTCTGAGCAGTTGATGTTGATATTTATGTGGTTAATTTCATGAAACGTGGTGGTTTTCATTTCTATCATTAATTTATACAGGAGATAGACTGTTTTCCAGGTGTAAGCTCAGTCATATAATTAGAAAATTTATAAGCAGAAAGGAGTTATTTGGTCTAACCCATTTATTCTACAGATAGAGAAATTAGAGTCCAGAAACTCTGTCTTCTTTAAAGTCTTACAGGTATTTAAGAAAAAAGAATAGACTTGAGGTTTCTGTGCTCTGAACCCAGTGATCTTGACACTGTAACGATCTTCATCCATATTATTCACAGAAGTAAATATAATCACATATTAAATAAGAAACAAAAATACTAAGGAGATATTATACTGAAAAATGAAATAATATTATCTTAATTATTTTGATCAGATTCAATCTATAGCAGCTTGAAGGCTAATAATTCCAATGATTCTCTGAATAAACCATTTTTCTAATAAGATTACAGGTTTTAGTAATCTAATTATTTTGACTGATGCAAATGTTACCCCGCCAGTCTGAAAAATGTGTTTATTTATATGTCATAAAGAATAATTTATTCCAAAAAGGCTAATTTTCAAAATATATGTATCTTCTGAAACTGTATCTATTTTTTCCCCACGTTTTCTAAATATATTTTAGAGGGCATTTGTAGATTTTCATGGTGCTGAAAAATTAAGGTATAATGGTCTCATGAAGGAGAATAATGTCATTTAGACATTGTAATTTTGGAGGATCACAATACTTTTTGGAATGTGGTTGTTGCAGCACTGGTCACTTATACTAATTATATAATAACATACTATACTAATGCAATAATATACCATATGAAATTATTCAGTGGTAAATTTGTCTTAAATCCTCTAGAATACTGCAAAGAAATAGTTTATATAAGAAAGAGTACCATAGCAGATGTGAACACAATATTTCCTATTTTTTTCTTCTTTTTTATTTTTTTGAAGACAAGTTCTCACTCTGTTGCCCAGACTGGAGTTCAGTGCCATGTTCATAGTTCACTGCAACCTCAAACTCCCAAGCTCAAGTGATCCTCTTGATTCAGCCTCTGAAGTAACTGTGCCTATAGGTGTGCACCACCACACCGGCTAAGTTTTAAAATTTTTTATAGATATGTTGCCCAAGCTGGTCTCAAATTCTTGAGCTCAAGAGATCTTCTCACCTTGGCCTCCCAGAGTGTTGGGATTACAGGCATGAGCCACCATACTCAGCCAATATTTCTTTTCTAAAAGACATTTTCTAACATACTTCTCATTTTAACTAACATAATATTCAAAGTGTAGATCTGAGAAAGAGATAGTGCCTGCAGATCTGGGATCCTACATGCTAATATTATGGGATGCATTCAGATTTGATCAGCAGATATTCCATTTATTCTAGAACACCACCAGCAGAAGAATGTAATTACGTCTATCACTAAAACTTTGTGTCAATACAGACTACTGTATTTGTTATCATAGATGGTCCTTGGATGGCAGCCTTCAGCAATTTTAAACCTAGACAGGTGATGTACTTTTTCTTCTTGGATAATTTTCATGGTTTTATCTAATTTGGTTGTAACTAATGTGTTTAATATGGCTTGCTTGTTTTTTAAAAAGTTGTTCAGTATCCTTAGAACTCAGTGCTGATTTCTTTTTCTAGCAGGCCTTTTATATAGGACATCTCACTTTCTCCTGGCTCTCTACTACTAGCATGAGGTCTCTGAAAAATCAAGACAGCAAAATAATTTGTTATAGAACAGCCTATGTAGAGGGACAGGGGAGGAGTCATATTCCAAGAGGGAAAGACCTTTGAGCCAGGCTCAATTTGTAGAGGCTGTTGAATGAAAATGAGAGAGAGAGAATGCACACTTTATTGCACTATTAAAGCAAAATTCTGACAATAACTTCTAAAAATGATTCAACTCTTATACACTGAGAATATGACAGACCTTCCAAAAGTATAATTTCTTATATGAACGTCCAGGTATATAAGGAAAAATAACTATTTCATACCAATATCTCCAGCCGCCTTTATTGTTGGTTCACCACATAGGTTTTTATCAGAATCGCAGAACATTAATTTTTTAAAGTAGCTACCATTACAACTAGCTTGAGAAGAACTTTCTTTTTAATAATTCGACCCAGATGCATTCTAGATACTCCAGTGTTACGAATCGATGGCTTCATGAGGAGCCGCTGTTGACTCATGCTATCTCTGGACACACTGACAGGAAACGTTTTCTTACACCTGTTTTCCTCCTGCTTTTCCTTGGTAGGACTTAGTGCCTTGGCATAGTTCAGTATCAATGGCAGTCATAGAGAAGTGTTACAGAAACCCAGCTTATTCCAACTTGTGAATTATTTGGCACCCAGGAACCAGGTCTTACAATCTTCAACCCACTTTTTCCTAACATGGCCCCTTTTCTGAAATGTTTATTTATATATGATGTAGGCCTGGGGAAAGGACATGGACTTTCAAAGAAAATATTCTCCAATAGATCTCTCAACTCCAGAGAACCTTCTGACTAAATCTGAAAGAATTCCACTGTGCTCTGATAACATCCTTTAATAATGAAGGAAAAGATATTTTTCCCCCAGGAGGATTTTGTAGTGAAAGAGATGGCATAATTTTCTTAAAAAATGTTGTTTATAATCTCATTTGTTTTTTCATTTGTGGGGTGTGTCTTAAATCCTAAATGGTACATCCTTTTTAAAATACTTCTAGTAATAAAATGTTTCTGAAGTTATGTTGTAAGTATCATTGGACTATGTTTAATAATGTTAAGTTGATCCCACTTCCCCTGAAATTATATACATAAATGCTGAAAGTATAAATTTACATATACAACTTCATGGAACATTTTTCTTCCAAGTGTGCATTTGCTAGAATTTGCATTGAAAGGTTTTGGAAGGAGCCTGTTGGTATGAATCCTGTGTGAGCAACACTCAGATTTGTTGCATACTGAACAGCATGCTAAATCTCACTTCACAATCTTAGATTTCTCATCTACCATCTTGAGCTGAATTTAAAATGTAACTGCAGTTTATTATGTCACCTGTTCGTCAAACACTGATGCAAAGCTTAGTTTTCAGTGTGAAGAACCCATGACTAGAGAAGGGAAGAAGAAAGGGTCAAGCAGACCTCATTAAAGAGTGTATGGGCAAGAAAACACATCAGATGTCTTGATAGGTTTTTTAAAGTCCTGTTAGACTTGTCATGATTTCCAAAACACTAAATGCCATCTAGTATTTTGGACCCTCCAAAATTACAGTAGAATATTATTATGGGTCATCTTAATTGGAAATATACAGGGAAATCCTGATGATTAATGTAGACTAGTGATAGCTCTCACACATTTATATAACCTATGTTGAAAAGAAAGAAGAAAGGCAGGAAGGAAAGAAGGAAAAAGAGCGGAGAGAGAGGAACAAGAAAACACGTGGATTTGTGGAAATGAAAATTTTTAAATTACTAATTTGCAAGAATGGGTAAGAAAAATACCGAGTATGAACATAAATGCTTTCAATTCCGTTTGTCTCTTAATCCTTCTCAGTCCGTGGCCAGTTTTGAAACTTGGTGTAACTTCCTTCCTTTATTCCTCCCTCCCTTGCTCCCTCCATCCCTTCTTGCCAGCCTCCTTCCCTTCCTCTCTCCTTGAGTTTCCTTCTTCTTTCTTGTTCCCTCCCTCCCTCCCTCTCTCTTTTTTCCCCTTAGTTTCCCCAGAAGCACATATACCAGCCATTTGAATGCTTTCTGCTCATAGATACTGCCAAGCCCCCTCACCCAGACTGCTGACTAGATTTGGTAGAATGGAGTGAGAAACATAGACTTTGTGTCTGTGGCGGCCACCTCTGATGTTGCAGACTTTTGCCGTGATTATGCACTCCAGCCGAGGGACGCTAGAGAGGTTGAAATTTCAACTGTGGGATTTGCCATTTTGGAATTTGCAGAAATGTACTGGATATGCTAACAGCAGCCTGGCTAGCCTCCACTTCACAAGGAAGTATTTAAATATACACGTGTAATATGAAGAAAATTGCATTAGATCATAAGGGATGAATTATTTTGTAAATGACTATACCATCAAATACCATACCTGATATCAATCATCTTCATCAGACAGTATCTGTGTATGTAAGTAGATAAACAAAAAAGCAGGAGTTTATTTCTCTCTAATGTATCCTCGACTCTCTAGCAGTGACCTCTGAAATGTCTCTTCTGATCCAGACTTGTTTGAATCATGTGCAACATTTTAGATTTGTCTTTTCTCTGCAAGTTTTTTTTCATTAAGTACCATAACATATTGAACCAAATAGTTTTGCTTGCTTTCTATTGATGACACATGATTTTGGCTTTTATCTTCAGTGGAAAATCAATGTGTCACACGGAGTTCACTAAGAAAAAGGTATGGGGCCTCTTTGTAATTCTTTGTCAGATGATTGCTTTATCTTGATTTATGCCTTCAAACTTTTTCCCATTCAGCAGAAAATATTGTGTCGCTATCTGTGAGAGCAAAGCGATCTATACCAATTTATGCTCTAAGTGTAGCCTCCTTCCAGAACTGCTTATGGAACATATCAACTCACTATAGATTAGGGACATAATGGATTCTTCTTTCTTAAAAGTGGCAGATTGACAATTTTAGTTCATATACAAGCTTTTATATTAACATTAAAACAATATTTCTATGTAAAGTAAAATATTGTAGTTGATTATTATTTGAGGGCCTCCCAGAATTTCAAGGTCTGAAAATAAATTCAGTGTTCCTGGTGGTAACAAAATTGCCCCTACTTCCTTGTATCAGGACTGCCATTTGGAACTGCTGGGGAAGCTCTTTTCAGAAATTATTTTCAAAACAGCATTGTTGCCTTTTGCCAAACTGAAATCTGGTTGTAAACTTTTGAAAACTAGTTCCTTGGAATGGAATTCAAGTTGTCTTCTAAGCAATTTTTTTTAACTCAAACATACATTCTATCTTGCTTTATTATGTCGCTATTTGTGTAGGAAACATATTTCTATTTTTACCATTTTCAATTTATTTACATTTACATTTACATTTGTGTGTATATATATATACACACATACATACACTTTAAGTTCTGGGATACATTTGCAGAACTTGCAGTTTTGTGAAATAGGTATACATGTGCTGTCGTGGTTTGCTGCACCCATCAACTCGTCATCTACATTAAGTATTTCTCCTAATGCTATCCCTCCTCTTTCCTTCCTACCCACTGACAGGCCCCAGTGTGTGATGTT
Organism: Gorilla gorilla gorilla; assembly: GCF_029281585.2. NCBI lineage: Eukaryota > Metazoa > Chordata > Mammalia > Primates > Hominidae > Gorilla > Gorilla gorilla. Next base: position 10,066,492 of record NC_073235.2, on the reverse strand, counting down.
CCCCTCCCTGTGTCTATGTGTTCTCATTGTTCAACTCCCACTTATGAGTGAGAACATGTGGTGTTTGGTTTTCTGTTCTTGTGATAGTTTGCTGAGAATGATGGTTTCCAGCTTCATCCATGTCTCTGCAAAAGACATTAATCCATCCTTTTTTATAGCTGCATGGTATTCCATGGTGTATATGTGCCACATATTCTTTATCCAGTCTATCATTGATGGGCATTTGGGTTGGTTCCTAGTCTTTGCTCTTGTGAATAGTGCTGCAATAAACATATGTGTGAATGTGTCTTTATAGTAGAATGATTTATAATCCTTTGGATGTGTACCTAGTAATGAGACTGTTAGGTCAAATGATATTTCTAGTTCTGGATCCTTGAGGAATTGCTACACTGTCTTCCACAATGGTTGAACTAATTTACACTCCCACCAACAGTGTAAAAGCATTCCTATTTCTCCACATCCTCTCTAGCACCTGTTGTTTCCTGACTTTTTAATGATTGCCATTCTAACTGGCGCGAGATGGTATCTCATTGGACCAGGGGTGATGAGCTTTTTTTTTTTTTTCTTCGAGACAGCCTCACTCTGTCACCCAGGGTGGAGTGCAGTGGCACAATTTCGGCTCACTGCAACCTCCACCTAATGGGTTCAAGCAATTCTCCTGTCTTAGCCTCTTGAGTAGCTGGGATTACAGATATATACCACCACGTCTGGCTAAAGTTTTTTTGTGTGTTTTTGGTAGAGACAGAGTTTCACCATAGTGGCCAGGCAAGTCTCAAACTCCTGACCTTGTGATCCACTCGCCTTGGCCTCCCAAAGTGATGGGATTACAGGCGTGAGCCACCACGCCCAGCCTATGATGAGCTTTTTCTCATGTGTTTATTGGCCGCATAAATGTCTTCTTTTGAGAAGTGTCTGTTCATATCCTTTTCCCACTTTTTGATGGGGTTGTTTTTTTCTTGTAAATTTGTTTAAGTTCCTTGTAGATTCTGGATATTAGCCCTTTGTTAGATGGATAGATTGCAAAAATTTTCTCCCACTCTGTAGGTTGTGTGTTCACTCCGATGATAGTGTCTTTTGCTGTGCAGAAGCTATCTTTAGTTTAATTAGATCCCATTTCTCAATTTTGGCTTTTGTTGCCACTGCTTTTGGTGTTTTGGTCGTGAAGTCTTTGCCTATGCCTATGTTCTGAATGGTATTGGCTAGGTTGTCTTCTAGAGTTTTTATGGTTTTAGATCTTATGTTTAAGTCTTTAATCCATCTTGAGTTAATTATTTTATAAGGTGTAAGGAAGGGGTCCACTTTCAGCTTTCTTCATTTGGCTAGCCAGTTTTCCCATCACCATTTATTAAATAGTCAATCTTTCCCCATTGTTTGTTTTCGTCAGGTGTGTCAGAGATATGTTGTATATTTCATGGTACAATGCCTTCTGTCAATGGGGAAAAATAACAAGCATATATGGGATGAATGAAGTCTGCTATGGTTAAGGTTGAGAATATTTACTGATCCTTGAGTTCAGTCTCCAGGAATGTTGGAAATAGAGAATGGAGATAATGGAGATAAAGAAAAGTTCTGAAAATGACACTTCCCATAGTGTCAAAATTGTGATCTATTGCAGAATTCTGTGATACATCAAAATCTCTGTTTATACTGAGGTTTGTTATTGTGTATGAGCATATCTTTATCAGGTGTAGGCTATTTCTATACTTTCATGTCTTTAAATCAATGTTTCTATTCACATATGTATATGTGCAAATAGAAGCATGTTAATATTATATATATATTTTCTGTCATTACCATGATTGCTATGATTATCATTAGCATGTATTATTAGTGTGACCGAAGTATCATCAGTATCAGTTTCTTTCTCACTGCAGTGCTCCTGTAATGCTTCATTTCTACAGAGCCAACCTACACCCACCGTTTCCCTGACTATAACTTTACCTAAAGTATAAGCCCTTATAAAGCCATGAAAGCCTACCAAGAATTGTCAAAGAAGCTAGGCAGCAGCCAGGCTCTGCCTTAGGAAAAGATTTTACTTTTTATTATCATGTGCAGTACTTAACTACTTGTTTTGACCTCTAAGATTTTGCTCTCCTATATTTCTATCCCCTGGCTTTCTGATATTTCATGTGATTATATTTGAAATTTTAACCTTGCTTTTCTTTTTGGAATCTCTGATATCTCTGCTGCCACAGGTAATGACAGGTTCCTCTCTAACTGTTGGTGTTATCCCTGGTCAGATTATTACTGATGACAGAAGTAGATGTTTTACGTGGATTCTCTCGATATCAGAAACAAATACAGATATCACAACTCAAAAATGACAGACTGATAACCATTATGAACTTAGATGCAACATTCTTAATACAATATTAGCAAATTGAGTCTAGGAATATTTAAAAATGATAATGTGTTTTAACCAAGTGGGGTTTTTCTCAAGTTGGTTTCAACAACTGAAAATCTACCATGCTGACAGAAAAAAGAAAAATCACGTGACACTCTCAATAGATGCAAAAAAGGAATTTACAAAATGTAACACATTTTTTAAATTAAAAACTCCCAGCAAACTGAGGATAGAAAAGTACATTTTCAAACTGATTATGTGTTTACAAAAAATCTATAGCAAACATCTTACTTAAAATGGTGAAAGCCTTAATACTTTCTACATAAGATTATGAAAAATGCAATGATGTCCTCTCTCCCTAGTTCTTTAAAGTATTGCATTCAATATTAAATAAGTGGAAATATATACCAAGTTCATTGATAAATATTTAATACTTATGAGATGATAATTCTCCTGAAATTGATCTCTAGATTCAGTGGAATTCCCATGAAACCTTATAGGTCCTTTTGGATAAATTACAAAACTGATTCTAAAACAGGGAGAAAGAAAGAAGGGAAGGAAGGAGGAATGGACAGAAAGAAGAAAGAAATAAAGAGAAAAGAAAAGAAAATAAGAAATAAGTGACACCCAAGTTGGGAAGAAAGAAAAATACTATTCTCACGTGATGTCAACATATACATAGAAAATCCTTAGGCATCTGCAGAAGTGTGCTAGAGGTATGAAGTGAATTTAACAAAGTTGTAGGATGAAAGATCAATAAATAAAATCAATTGTGTTTCTATACACAATCAACACCAATTAGAAAATAAAATTATGTAAGCAATTTAACTTATAATAGCCTCAAAAATAATAAAATAATTCAGAATAAATTTAATAAAAGGTATGCTGATCCAAAATTTCTAAATCACTAATACGAGAGATTGAATAGGTAGAAATATGTATCAAGTTCATTGGTAAATATACATGTCATACTTATTAGATGATAATTCTTCTGAAACTGATCTCCAGATTTGGCACAATCCCAGTCAAACCTATAGGCCTTTTTGGAGAAATTACAAAGCTGATTCTAATTTTTTTTTTTAAATGCAGAAGTCCTAGAATAGCCAGAGCATGTTTTAGAAAGAAGAATAAAGTTGGAAAACTTTCCAAATTTCAAGACATATTGTAAAGCTACACTAAACAGTACAGTAAACTTACTGGCATGAAGAAGACATATATATCAGTGAAACAGAATAAATAATTTAGAAATATATCCTGCCTTACATGGCCAAAGTTGCCAAAATATTTCAATAAGGAAATCAATGTCTTTATAAAGATGGTACTATTAAAATTGGATATTAAATGGAGAATATGAACTTCAGAATTACCTCACACCATATCCTCAAATTAACTCAACATGTATTTTATACATAATGTAAATATAAAAAGTATAAAGCTTACTGAATAGGAAAAATTTTTAATAATCTTACTATAGCTAAAAATTTTTTAGATAAGAAAAGGATGGATGAAAATGGAAAAAAATAGTAAGTTGGACTTCATGAAATTAAGACTTTTGCAACTTAAAACATAGCATCAAAAAATGAAAAGGCAAACCACAGATTGGGACAGAATAATTTTAAATATGTCTGATAAAGAACTTTCATCTAGAATGTACACATAACTAAAAAACTAAATAACAAAACACAAATAACTCATTTAACGTAATATTTTGACCTAAATGGGCCAAATATTTGTACAGATATTTTAATTTAAAAAGAGATGGTGTCCAATACACAAATGAAAAGATACTTAACATTACCCGTCATCAGGGAAATTCAAGTTAAAACCACATTGAGGTACCACTGTACACCCACTGGAGTGGCTGACACGAGCAGAACTGACCATATCACATGATGTGAAGAATTGCTATTCACACCTGGCTAGTGGGACTTCAAAATGGTACAGACATTTTGGAAAGCAGTTTGGCAGTTTCTTTTAATGTTAAACTTAGTACTGATCATATAGCCAAATAATTCCACTGCGACTCAAAATAAATAAAAACATATCCGTACCAAGCCTCATCCTTGAAGTTCATAGCAGATGTGTCCATCAACTTGTAAATGGATAAACCAGTTGTAGATGGAGTACCACTCAACAATAAAAAGGAGCAAACTGATACAACAGCAATATAAATGAATATCAAAAGCATTATGCTCAGTGAAAGAAGCTAGACATGAAAGACACCAATGTATCATTCCACTAATAGGATACTCTAGAAAATGCAAACTGTAGAAACAGAAGCAGATTAGTGGTTGCCTGTGTTCAGGAATGGAGAAAAGATCAAATGCAAAACAGCAAAAGAAAACGTTTTGTGATGATGCAGATTTTCTGTATCTTGATCATGATTGTGGTCAAATGATGATATTCATCTGCCATAACCCATTAAATTGCACATTGAAAAGGGTGAATTTTACTGTGTGTACATTATACTTAAATGGAGCTGTAAATATGTTTGGAGCTTATCTGTGAACATTAGTTGCAGAGCAGGAGTTACTTTTATAGAGTGGAAATCTGCTGAGTGCCAACTTGAGAAGGGTTGAAAAAAATTAGAACCTTCTTCCAACACATTTCAGTTAGAACACTCTTAGGATGTCGTTACAGCTGCGCTCTATATTGGTGTCTCTGATGAAATCACATGTCTGACGATCTCAGCATGCCTTTAATCAACAGAATATACACGTGTTTTCTTTTATTACTATAAAGGATATACCAAACAACTTTTTCAAGACTTTACTTCAAAAAGGCACGTAGTTTTGCAACATTTTTGGTAAGTCTTTAATTATTTCAAAATGAAAAATTGAAAATAAAATGCAATTATTTACTCAGGCCCCCCCAAAAAAGGTCTGTACGGGGAATGCATGTGGTGTGTGTGTGTGTGTGTGTGTGTAAGTGTGTGATTTGAAGAATTGAAAAAATTTTAGTGGGGTTTTGTAGCATCACTTTGATAGCATCCTGTAATTTTGTATTGTGTTTGAAATAAAAATAAAGTGAATACACTGATAAAAGAATTTGAAAAGAATTTGCATTATTGCCTAAATTATGTGTGGTTTCCACAGTGGCATGAATCGAGCATCTTTAACCTACATAACAATATATCAGAAGTATTAGGTAAAAAATAAGTAAACTAGTATAACAAAGTTAAATATTTCTAAAGGAAAATTATAGCTTTTTTTTTTTACTGAAATGTTTTGAGGAGATATTTACACCAAAAGATATTATCACTGATCAATGAAACTTTTTAAGAATTTGCTTGTGTCCCACCAATATTTGATTACATAGTGCTTCTGTGAGTTCCATTTCATTAATTTAGCTTTGACAGGAGAGAAGGCAATGGCTCTGCAGCCTCTCTCGGTGTGGCATGATCCTGGTTCCGCTGGCTGATCTCTATTAGAACCATGGCCTTAATCATGCCTTTCATGCTTCTAACTTGATTTGCATTTGTTGTGTGATCCAAATTTATTCTCTCGTTTAGTCGCTTCCACCCATAGAAAAGCAGGTCTTTTTCATTTCTCCTTCACCATTGCCCCCATTTTTTCTTTTTGTCCTCCCATGATGAAAAACAAGACAGAAAACAAACTATAACAACAACAGACACCTTTTGTCTGTGGTCACCAATGCATTGTAGCACTAAACTTTGTTCAAAATCTCTAGATCTGACCTCTATATCTGCTGTTCCCAGAGTTTTTCAATGTGTTCTCTAGACTGCTGTGACCCACTGACAGAAAGTCTAGCTATATTTAATTGAAAGTTATTACTGTCTGATATGGTTTGGCTGTGTCCCCACTGAAATCTCATCTTGCACTGTAGCTCCCATAATTCACATGTTGTGGGAGGGACCCAGTGAGAGGTAAGTGGATCATGGGGGCAGTTTTCCCCACACTGTTCTAGTGGTAGTGAATAAGTCTCATGAGATCTGATGGTTTTATAAGGGGAAACCCCTTTCGCCTTTCACTTGGTTCTCATTTGCTGTTTGCCTGCTGCCATGTAAGATGCGCCTTTCGCCTTCTGCCATAACTGTGAGGCCTCCTCAGCCATGTGGAACTGTGAATTCATTAAACCTCTTTTTCTTTATAAATGACCCAGTCTTGGGTATGTCTTTATCAGCAGCATGAAAATTGACTAATACACTCACTGTCCATGAATGATACTCTGTTAGCCCATCTGCATTGTTATAAAGAAATACCTGAGGCTGGGTAATTTATAAAGAAATGCGGTTTATTTGGCTCCTTGTTGTGAAGGCTGTACATGAAGCATAGTACTGGCACCTGCTTCCAGGGAGGGCCTCAGGAACCTTCCAATCATGGTGGAAGGTGAAGGGAAACCAGCATATCACATGGTGAGAGCGGAAGCAAGAGAGACAGGGAAGAGGTGTCAGTCTCTTTTAAACAACCAGATATCGCATGAACTCACAGGGTAAGAACTCATTCATTACCAAGAGGACAGCACCAAGCCATTCAGGAGGCATCTATCTCCAACATTGGGGATCACATTTTAACGTGAGATTTGAAGGGGACAAACATCCAAACTATGTCAGATACCAAAGCTGACAATGCTTAGGATCTTTAGCTGTTCCAGGTTCTGGGAAAAGGGAGAGAGTTAGCTTCCCTCGTCTATGCTGTGCTACTCCATATTATATTAGTAATTATTGTTCTCTAAAGGTTCTTAAAAGCAAATAAACAAATGCAAGGCAAAACATATAAAAGGCAAGGCAAAACATACGAAATGCAAGGCAAATGCATTAAAAAACTTTTGAGTGTTAATACATAGATTTTATTTTATCTTTTTAATTTCTTTTGCTTAACCAAATAGATTATGCAGTTTTGATTAACTGGCCATGAAATAGCTCTGCCTACATAGAATTTCCCATGAATAATTGGTTGTGGAGACTTTTGTGTGTGACCCAAATCCTCCCTCAAAACTGAAGTTTGCCCAGCTATTGGGAGTGTTGGCAAATCATGCCTCTCAGCTGATTCTCTCTAGAATTTATTCTCAGGAGATCTAATTAATAACTTGTCAAGCTGATGTCCATCCTTGGGGACAACTCTTATCTGAAGAATGGCCAGTGAAAGGTATTAAAACTCCATACTCCTGCCTCAATTTAGGGCAACTCTGAAGGGTCGCCCCAGCTTCTCAGCTCCCCCTTGAGATTAGCTGAGGTATTTGTTGTGACTGCCTCACATCTCAACTCCCTTTATCCAATTCAGCTTTTTCGCCACAGTTGTTGGTTCCTAGGATTTTACCCAGTTAAATGTTCTCTACACAAATCTCTATCTCAAATCTGCTTTACAGGGAATGTGGCCTCAGACAGGTTTTCATTAGGTTCTGGACGTAACTCTCATTAGTCATTGATATGATTCGGCTGTGTCTCCATCCGAATCTCACCTTGATTGTAATTATCCCCGCATGTCAAGGATGGAGTCAGGTGGAGATCATTGAATCATAGGGGCGGGTTCCCCCTACTGTTCTCCTGGTAGCGAATAAGTCTCACGAGATCTGATGCTTTTAAAATGGGAGCTTCCCTACACAAGCTTTCTTCTCTGCTACCATTTAAGATGTGCCTTTGCTTCTTTTTTGCCTTCTGCCGTGACTGTGAGGCCTCCCCAGCCATGTGGAATTGTGAGTTCCTTAAACCTCTTTCCTTTCTAAATTACCCGGTCTTGGGTATGACTTTATTAGCAGCATGACAACAAACTAGTGCAGTCTGTTCTATAAGCCCAAGTCGGATCACAGAGTCCCGCTTTCTGTTTTTTTTTTCTAGCCCATATTTCTACTAAAACTTGACTCATATAGACTTAAAACAAAATAATTAAGCATGGCTAGTATTTATTTATTATTTTATACGTGTCAGGTACTGTATTTTGTAACTTATCTTTTAATAATCTTTCCAAATCTCTAAAAGGAGAACTCTGCTCTTTTATAGAGAAAATAAGGATGGCTCTGAAAATGTTAGCATTAGGGGAAGTAGGGTGAGGGACATAGGGGGCACTTTGTGTTATTTGTGCATTTTGCTATCAATCTAAAATCAGGTCAAAATAAAAATTAAAAAAATGGGTAGTAGAAGCAGGTTGTTAAGATTTTCAGTGTGACTCTAGAATTTTTTTGTTTGTTGTTTGTTTTGGAGTGTAGTGGTAAGATCTCTGCTCACTGCAACCTCCACTTCCCAGGCTCAAGCAATTCTCCTGCCTCAGTCTCCCAAGTAGCTGGGATTATAGGTGCCCGCCACCACACCCAGCTAAGTTTTCTATTTTTTTTTTTTTAGTAGAGATGCGGTTTCAGCATGTTGGCCAGTCCAGTCTCCTACTCCTGACTTGAAGTCATCCGCCCGCCTCAGCCTCCCGAAGTGCTGGGATTATAGGCATGAGCTCCCACTCCTGGCCCAAAGTTCATATTTTAACTACTAACCTAAATTATTTTAAAAACAAAAGCCTCCTTGGACTCAAACCAGGTCAGAGTGACATGATCATGTGCCTGTTTTGTGCAGGGTGAAGTGAGATTATTATCTAGGAAATAGCTGAAATGTCTTGTTGTGGGCATACATATTTCATATAAATTCTAAGCTTCATATTAGCACTTAGATTATAATTATCTAAAGAATAGAGAACAATTTCATATAATTTTCAGTGTATCAGGCGAATCAAAAGTATACATACAAGCATGCAGATGAATTTCAGTGAATATAGTGGTGACAATGCTCAACAGAATATGTGTCCCCCACCCAACCCTGCTTCTTGCTCTTTCACTGTCCTAAAGATAGAACAAAATGGTTCAGGCATCCAGCTTGTCCCCTCCACACTTCACACGTTTACTTAATAGCAGCTTATCTTTAACACTTTGTCATCTTTAAGATGTTGCTAATTCTTTCTGGTAGATCCCAGGACTGAGGATGAGGAAGAATGATTTTATTTAAATAAAGTTGCTTAATAAAAAAACCCTTTTTTTAGTTTTAAAATATTTTCATTATTTTATAAAATTTTTGTGGGTACATAGGAGGTTTATATATTTGTGGGGTACATGAGATGTTTTGATACAGGCATGCAGTGTGAAATAATCACGTCATGAGGAATGGGCTTTCCATCCCCTCAAGCATTTATCCTCTGAGTTAAAAACTATTCAATTGGCTGGGCACGGTGGCTCACGCCTGTAGTCCCAGCTCTTTGGGAGGCCGAGGTTGGCAGATCGCCTGAGGTCAGGAGTTTGAGACCAGCCTGGCCAACATGATGAAACCCCATCTCTACTAAAAATACAAAAATTAGCCGGGTGTGGTGGCGACTGCCTGTCATCCCAGCTACTCGGGAGGCTGAGACAGGAGAATCATTTGAACCTGGGAGGTGGAGGTTACAGTGAGCCGAGATCATGCCATTGTACTCCAGCCTGAGTGACAAGAGTGAAACTCCATGTCAAAAACAAACAAAAATCAATTACATTCTTTAAGTTATTAAAATTAAACATTGTAAATGATTTTTTTTCCCAAAGCTTTTTCAAAGAAAAAAAAGTAGAAACAAGGACACTTTCTACTGATTTCCAATATGGTGACTCTGTATTTCTAGCATGTGTTAAGGTGAAAAATTGATTTTATGTTTAATACAAAACATAGCATAATGTAATGAAAAGCAAGATTGTAATGATAAAGGAAAATAACACTAGTGCTAATTTTTTTCAATTTGAAGCATTGGATTAAAATGAATTAGGTTATATTCCAACATGTTTATATTGAATTTCTTTTTTCTCCAATTGGTTTCTTTTTATTAATGGGTGAGTGTTGCATTTGTATAAGGTTTCCCTATTATATTCAATTGTTTTGAGATGCTTTTAATTTGAAGTTTTTATGTTTTCTTTTTGATGTATACATGTTATGCTTTTATGCTGAATTTGATAATTGGTGCTGTATATGCAAAGCAAATGTAATTTCCCAGCTTTTATTTTTTAAAGCCCTGGGAAGCAACATAATAAAGTAGAAATAGTATCAAGACAGGAGTTAGAATACCTGGATTCTAAAATTTAAATTAAATTAGGATCTAGTGACATTATAGGTGTTCCTTGATCTTCTGATGACCTGATTCCTCAAAAGAAAAATAAAATAATCTATAAATTGTTTCTAATTCTAAAACTCTATCAATCCTATTTTTAAAATTATAATTAGTTGAACTCTATAAGGTCACAAAAATCCCTATTAAGAAACTAAAATAAAATTTTATCATATCTTAAAAATACTCTGATCTTTTTTTATATGCTGACATGAATTCTAATTATTTTTGAGCCCCTAAAAAACATTTAAGATCACAGTTTATGTTTTATTATTGACTTTCAGATAATTAACATTTTACTGATAGATATGAACAAATCTACTCTAACAGAGATAGTCATTAGTTTATTTCTCTCTTTTCAGTATCAATAAAAAGTATCGATTTACCAATAACAATGAATTAATTGCCTGAAATAAATGAAACGTAAGCAGCAAAAGTGAACTTTTTAGTATAACTCTTCTTGTAAACATTGACTTAGTTCAAAGGGAGCTTATCTTTAAAAAAAAAAGCGCTAATTCATGTCTATTGGTATAGATATAATCTTTTTTTCCTTGAAAATAGATCCTACTATACTCCAGACACTATGCCACTAGGTGCAGATATTAACACAAATAGCAGGTGATCATTGTCCTCATGGAGTTTATTTTAAAGAGAACAAAGTGAGACAAAGGCACACAAGCAAAGAACTACAATACAAAGGGGATGGCATCTGACTCAGCATGGAGGTGTCACGGAAGGTGTTGTTTTGCTTAGGTTTTGAAGTGTGGGTAGGAGATGGCCCATGTTGAGAGTGGGAACTGGGAATTAAAAAGATGAGGAGGTCTCTGCAAATCTACATGGATGGGAAGTAGCATGCTGATGTGGGAAACAACTAAAAAGTTCCAGAATGCATGGTTTATAAAGCGTGAGTCAGAGAGGGCTAGACCAGTAGCCAGATCAAGGATATCTCAGATGTTATAGTCATGAATTAGTGCATTGACCTGCAGGCCATGGGAGTCACTGAAGGTTTCAGTCAGGTAAGTGAGCTGATCAGAACAGTCCTTTAGATAGGCCGCTCTTTTGGCTGTAATGGGGACACGTTTGAAGTAGGGCTATAGCTAAAAATATACAGACACTTCCTCTTGTCTACAGCCCTGCTGGCATCTGTTGTATTTTGACTTTTTAATAATAGCCATTCCAACCGGTATGAAATGGTATCTCATTGTGTTTTGATTTGCATTTTTCTGATGATTAGTGATTCTAAGCATTTTTTTTTTCGTGTATTTGTTGGCCATTTGTATGTGTTCTTTTGAGAAGTGTTTGTTCATGTCCTTTGCCCATTTGTTAATTGGGTTTTTTTTTCTAATTGATTTAAGTTCCCTGTAGATTCTGGATACTAAAAAACAAACAAAAACCAGAAGTAAATAAATTCTCAGGACACACACACCCACACCCACACCCACACCCACAGAGAGAGAGAGAGAGAGAGAGAGAGCGCGCCTAGGTAAGAGGCCACCAACCACCAGGGTCTAAACTGGGAACACTTTCTAGTACAGAATGAATGGAAAGGATTCATGAAATATCTAGAAAGTAACGTTAATGAGATTTACATGTATGGAGTGAATGAGGAGAAACAGGGATCATTCAGGATTCTGGTGGGAATAACAGGGGGAGCCATTAGTTGAAATTTTGAAGTGGGAGAAGGAGAGGGAGTTTTAGGGAGAAAGATGAGTTGTTTTTTTAGGTATTTCAAACCCTTGAAGCTTCTATGGGACATCGAAGTGGAAATAACAGTCTGTGGGTTGGGACAATAAAGAAAGAAATTGGTTGAAGACTAGGGGAAGAGTATAGAGCAAAGAAATATTTCAGATAATAAACATATAGAGATAGCTGAAAATGTGGGACTGGATTACAAAGGAAGAATGATTTAGTTATGAAGCCCAAGGGCTGACAGGAATGGGTGACTAGTCGAGGAGTTCATATGCATCTGTTATTGTATGAATAAAAAAATTATCTGTTCCTTCCTAAAGATATCTTCAACCTGTTTTTGGATACATATGGGCACTGCTTTTCACTCTCTTAGCCCCATTTCTTATTTTAGCCTCTGCTGTAGCGATCAGTTCTGCACAGGCTTTGACCCAGGCTTTGACTAGTTGGTGCAGGTGTGATATGACACTTACCTGGAATGGCCCACAGTTTGTGGCTGCTCTCACTTAAGCAGGTGGGATGCTCATGTAGGTGTAACCTAGCAGCTTGGTAGAGTTTATGCCCATGGGGCAACCTGTGACCACTCAAAAATAAAGCCCTTTCCTCCTCCCAGATTGAGGAGTCTTGCATTATGTAATAAAACTCCTTAGAAGGCCTATTAGGTTCCAATACAGCATTAGGCAACTTGATAAGGTATCCCATCATCAGCCTTCCTTTCTTCCCTCATTCCTCTGCCTCTCACTCTTTCTTCCTAAGTTAACTTCTTAGATAAAATGCCAACTTTCTATATTTTGTCTCACATCAGGGAAAATAATTGTATACCCCATTTCAAAAGCACATAAAAAGGTTACTGTATAGAAAATTTGTCTTTAAGAGATTAAGCTGTAATTTTCCAAATACTTTAAAATTTTATTTCAGATACGTTTTTCATTTTTATAAGCTTCATCTAAAAGCAGAGTTCACCTAAGAATATACCTAAGAGCATATTACATAAAATATATTTTATATTTCAGTAGTTTAGCTAGGATTCTTTCAAAATTGAGAGGATCTACAAATATTTCTAACACATTAGTTTTCAGTCTTAAGGCTGAGTCAAGAACAAAGCTCCTAAACTTTGCATTGGTGATTGAGAACATTTTAAAATTGTTATTTAATTCATTAATTTATTTTTAAAAAAATTTCACATTGTAATTATATAGATTTATAGGATACAATTTGATGTTTCAATGAATATGTATGTTGTCTAATGATCCAATAAGGATAGTTAGTGTATTAATTACCTCATGCATTCATCATTTCTTTTTAATAAGAAATTTCAAAATCCTTTCTTCTAGATACTTTGTAATATACAATACTTTACTTTTAACTATAGTCACCCTGCTTTGCAAAGAACACTACAACTTATTCTTCCTATATAATTGTGATTTCATAACTGTTAACCAATCTATCTCCATTTTGCCCTCCCCACTTCTTCCTCACTGTTTGGTAACCACTATTCTACTCTACTTCTCTATTAACATTTTTTTTTTTAAGATTCCACATATGAGCGAGATCATGCGGTATTTGCTTTCTGTGTCTGGCTTATTTCACTTAACATTGTATCCTACAGGGTCATCCATGTTGTTGCAACTGGCAGAATTTCATTCTTTTTTTATGGCTGAATAGTATTTCATTGTGTGTGTGTCCATATATATATATATATATATATATATAATTTTATGTATAATTATAATTACACATAAAATTATATATAATTATAATTAATTTTATGCATAATTATAATTACACATAAAATTATATATAATTATAATTATAATTATATATAATTATATATAATAATAATATATATTATATGTAATATATAATATACATAACATACATAATGTATATTATATATAATATACATAACGTATATTATATACATTATACATTATATATATTATAATATACATAATATATATTATGTATATAATATACATAATATGTATTATATATAAAATATACATAATATATAATGTACATTATACATATAATATATATTATATATTAATAATATATTAATATCAATATTAATTATTATTAATTATTATTAATTATTATTAATTATTAATTATTATTAATTATTAATTATTATTAATTATTAATTAATAATTATTATTTATTATTAATATTATTAATATTAATATATAATATATTAATATTAATAATATATTAATATATAATATATTATACATAATATATTATATATAATATACATAATATGTATTATATATAATATACATAATATATATTATATATATATAATTCACTTGTTTGTTTTTATACACATAGGTTGATTCCATATCTGATTATTAGAAATAGTGCTACAGTAAACATACGAGTGCAGATATTTTTCAAACACAATGATTTCATTTCCTATGGATATATACCCAGTAGTGGGATTGCTGGGTTATGTGATCGAATGATTGTTTTTTTTTTTTTTTTTATTTTTTAGCGAACTTCCATAAAGTTTTGCTTAATGGTTGTACTAGTTTACAACCCCATCAACAGTGTGTAAGTGTTCCGTTTTCTCCACTTCCTTGCCAACTCTTGTTATCTTTTACCTTTTTGCTAATAGCCATTCTAATGGGTGAACTGGTATCTCATTGCGGTTTTGATTTGCATTTCCCTGATGGTTAGTGATGTTGAACATGATTTTATTATATATTCGTCTTGACCCTTTCTATATTTTCTCTTGTGGCATTTCTTTTAGTTTATTTTGTCCTTTTTTTTTTTTTTTTTTGCGAAGGAGTCTTGCTCTGTTGCCCAAGCTGGAGTGCAGTGGTGCAATCGGGGCTCACGGCAACCTCCATCTCCCTGGTTCAAGCAATTCCCCTGCCTCAGCCTGCTGAGTAGCTGGGGTTACAGGCACACGCCATCATGTTTGGCTAAATTTTTGTATTTTTAGTAGAGAAATGATTTCACCATATTGGTCAGGCTGGTCTCAAACTCCTGACCTCAGGCAATCCGCCTGCCTCAGCCTCCCAGTTTTGCCCATTTTTAAATAAGTTATTTATGTTTTTGCTGTTGAGTTGTTTAAGTTTGTTATATAATCTGGGCATTAACTCCTTAGCAGATGTATAGTTTGCAAATATTGTATCCCATTCTGTAAGTTGTTTTTTCACTCTGTTAAGTTTCCTTTGCTGTGCAAAAGCATTTTAGTTTGATGAAACCCCATTTATCTCTTTTTGCTTTTGTTGCCTGTGCTTTTGACGTCTCATTTAAAAAATCCTTGTAGAACCCAAAGTTATAGAGAATTTCCCACATGTTATCTTCTAGTAGTTTTTCATAGTTTTCAATCTTACCTTTAGGTCTTTAATCGCATTTGAGTTGATTTTTGTATAAGGTAAAAGATAGGGGTCTAATTTCATTATCCCACATGTAGATATCCAATCTTCTCAGTACCATTTAATGAAGAGACTGTCTTTACCCCTGTGTGTGCTCTTGACTCCTTTTTTGAAAATCAGTTGACTTTAGGTATGAGAATTTATTTCTGAGCTGTATATTCTCTTCCATTGGTCTATGTGTTTGCTTTATGGCAGTGCCATGCTGTTTTGCTTACTATGGCTTTGTAGTATATTTTGAAGTCAGGTAGTGTGGTGCCTCCAGCTTTGTTATTTTTGCACAGGATTGCTTTGGTTATTTGGGGTCTTTTCTGGTTTCATACAAATTTTAGGGTATTTTTTTCTATTTCTGTGAAGAATTTCATTGGTATTTTGATAGGGATTGCATTGAATCTGTAGGACATTTTGTTAGTATGGTCATTTCAATAGTATCAGTTCTTCCATTCCATGAGTATATAGTGTCCATTTTTTGTGGATCGTAAATTTTTCCATCAGTATGTTATAGTTTTCATTGTAGAGATCTTTCACGACCTTGATTAAATTTATCTGCAGATTTCTTGGTAGCTATTGTAAATGGAATTCCTTTCTTGATGACTTTTTCAGATAGTTCACTATTAGTGTATAGAAACAACACTGAATTTTCTGTGTTGATTTTGTATACTACAACTTTACTGAATTTATTTATGATTTCTAGTAGTTTTTGGTCAAGTCTTTAGGGTTCTCACTCTATATAAGTATATATAGAAAGAACCCTAAAGAGAGAGAGATCATATATATCTATATGATCATATATATAGATGTATACATATGTATGTGAGATCACATTTTCTACAAACAGAAACAATCTGACTTCCTTCTTTCCAGTTTGGATCCCTCTTATTTATTTCTTTTGTCTAATTGCTCTGGCTCTGACCTCCAGTACTATGCTAAATAGAAGTGGTAGAAGTTGACATCCTTGTCTTCCTCCATATCATAGAGGAAAAGCATTTAACTATTCACCATAAATAAGATGTTAGCTGTGGGTTTGTCACCTATGGCCTTTACTGCATTGAGGTACACTCCTATACCTACTTTCTTGACAGTTTTTATCATAAAGGAATGTTGACTTTTGTCAAGTGTTCTTTTTGCATCTGTTGAAATGATCACATGGTTTTTGTTCTTCTTTCTATTGTGGTGGTGTATCATATTTACTGATTTGTGCATGTTAAGCCATCCTTTCATCCCTGGGATGAACTCCACTTGATTATAGTGAATACTCTTTTTAGTGTGCTGTCGAAGTCAGTTCACTTGTATCTTGTTGAGAATTTTTGTATCTATGTTCTTCAGGAATATTGGCCTGTTATTTTCATTTTGTGCGTGTCTTTGTCTGGTTTTAGAATCAGGATGTTGCGAGCCTCATAAGATGAGTATGGAAGTATTCCTTCCTCATTACTTTTGTGGAAAAGTTTGTGGAGAATTGGTAGTTATTCTTTAACTGTTTGGTAGAATTCAGCAGTGAAGACATCAGGTCCTGGGTGTTGGTTGTTGTTGTTGTTGTTTTGATGGAAGATGTTTTATTATTGATTCAATTTCCAAACTCATTATTGATGTGTTCAGATGTTATATTTCCTCACAATTTAATCTGGGTAGTTGTATGTGTGCAGAAATTTATTCATTTTATTCTACATTATCAAATTTGTTGGCATATAGTTATGAGTAATGTCTTACAAACCCTTCTATTTCTGTGGTGTATCAGTTGTAATGTCTCCTTTTTCATCTTTTATTTATTTGAATTTTCTCTCCTTTTGTCTTAGTTTAGCTAAAGGTTTGTCAGTTTTACCTTTACACTTTGTCTTATTTATCTTTTGAATTATTTTTTAGTGTCTGTTTCATTTATATCTGCTGTGAGCTTTATTATTTCCTTCCTTCTACCAATTTTGGGTTTAGTTTGTTTTTGATGTTCTAGTTACTTGAAGTGTATAATTTTGCTTTGTGATTTGAAAATCTTTCTTCTTTTTTGGTGTAGGCTTTTATTGCTATAAATTTCCCTCTTAGAACTGCTTTTGCTACGTTCCATAGGTTTGGGTATGTTGGATTTTCATTCTTACTTGTCTCAGTGACTTTTGAAATTTTCCTATTAATGTCTTAATGAGACCTATTGATTTCTTGGGTGCGTGCTATTTAATTTCCATGTCTTTATAAAATTTCCAAGGGCTTTCCTGTTGTTGATTTCTGACTTTATATCCCTGTAATCAGAAAAGATACTTCATATGATATCTGTCTTCTTAAGTTTGTTAAGACTTATTATGTGTCATAATGTATGATTGGTCCTAGAGAATGTTTGGTGTACAGTTGAGAATAATTTGTATTCTGCAGCTGTTGGATGATGTATTAGTCTGTTTCCATACTGCTGATAAAGACATACCCGAGACTGGGTAATTTACAGAGAAAAAGAGGTTTAGTGGACTCATAGTTCCACGTGGCTGGGGAGGTCTCCCAATCATGATGGAAGGCGAAAGACACATCTTACATGGTAGCAAACAAAATAGAATTGAGAACCAAGTGAAAGGATTCCCCCTTATAAAACCATCAGCTCTTGTTAGACGTATTCACTACCACAAGAACAGTATGGGGGAACCGCCCCCATGATTCAATTATCTCCCACTGGTTCCCTCCCACAACATGTATGAATTATGGGAGCTATAATCAAGATGAGATTTGGGTGGGGATATACAGCCAAACCATATCAGGTGAGATCTTCTTTACCTGCTAGGTCCATTTGGTCTATGGTATAGTTTGAGTCTGTCATTTTTTGGTTGATTTTCTCTTCATAGAATCTGTCCATTTTTAAAGTGGAGTGTTGAAATTTCCTACTAATATTGTATTGCAGTCTATCTCTACCTTTAAATCTAATATTTGCTTTATATATCTGGTTGTTCTGGTGTTGGGTACATATATAGTTACACCTAAGTAATATATATGTTATGTCCTCTTATTGAATTGGGCCTTTTATCATTTCATTATACAGTGACATTCTTTTTTTATATAGTTTTTTTATTTAAAGCCTTTTAAAATATGACATGACTGTGGCTACTCCTGCTTGCTTTTCATTTGTTTGCATAAAATATATTTTTCCATCTCTTCACTTTCAGTCTATTTGTCTTTAATAGTGAGGTAAGTATCATGTAGGCAGCATATAGGTGGGTTTTGCTATCTGAATCCATTCATCCACTTTATATCTTTTAAGTAGAGTTTAATCCACTTCTATTCAAGTTTATTATTGATAAATTAGGACTTCCTTCTACCATTTCATTAGTTGTTTTTTAGATTACTTGTTCACTTCTTCCTTTCTTATTGTTTATCCCTCTAGTTTGGTGGTTTTCTGTGGTGCTAAGCTTTGTTTCTTTTCCCTTTTTTGGTGTGTGTGTGTGTATCTGCTGTAATTTCTTTCTTTCTGGTTAGTGAAACTAACATACAGAGTCCTGTATTTGTAACAGACTATTTTACACTGATAACAACTTAACTTCTGTCACATAAAAATACTCTTGACTTCTCCCCCCCACACACATAATTTATATTTTTGTTACCTTACATTGCATCTTTATGAATGGTAGACTCCATGGAACATAGGATCTATGTCACAACTAAATCAATTATTTAATGGCAGCATTAAAGCAGCCCAAAGAATGTGAAAAACTGGTGTGGGTGTATTTAACTTTTTAAAAACTATGTTTCATAATGTTTTCATTAAAAAGTCTTTATCAGTTTGCTAATGCCTAATTTTTACAGCCAGCCACCATAGATTTTACAGGATAAATATATTATTTCAGTGGTAATTGAAGCAGAATTTTTGTTGCTCTTCTTACCCTTAGAGATTGTGTATTATCCTCAGACGTAATTCTTTGATTTTTTTTTCTTTTCATGTTGTTACACATAGTTACCAACAATCAACGTGAGAATAACCTTTGAATATTTTCAAGCATTAAGATTTGTTTATACAGCTGCACAATTAGACAACCAACACTCTTGGGTCTTTACCTCTCAGCATACACCTGATTATTAACTTAAAGGTATGATGGGAAAAGTATCAATTTTTGTTGGTCACCTAGATTTGGAAATATGTAATAACTATAAGCTTGGGTCTGCTTCTTCAGAAGCCTAGGAATTGGAGTGATGGTTCTCTGAAGAGGCTGGAAACAAAGTATGTGTTTCCAGAAGGCTTAATAGAATATGTTGAGACATAGGCCATTAACACAAAAGTGAAAGAAATGCAAAAAATGTATGAAAGTAAGGATTTGAGAAGGGAAATTTTATTTTTAAGTCTAAGATTCCTATGAATTATATGAAAATAAATGTCCTATCCTTAAAATTAGCCAAAGGAAGCACTTTACTTATCAATATGATATGACTTTTCATACTCTTATCTAAAGATATCCTAAACTAAGATCCAGTTTTCTAAGTAAAGACGTTTTAATCATGCTTTAAAGCATGTTAGATGATTCCTACCACATCACATCATGTTGTTTACATGTATGATTTAAACTGCATTTATTCTTCAACTCACTGGTTCCTTAGGCTTCTTATCTTTCCTTGCACGCTTAGATAATTTTATGTTAAATTGATTTTTAGAAGTTTAGTTGCTGGGCGTAGTGGCTGTCGCCTGTAAACCCAGTACTTTGGGAATTCAAGGCAGGTGGATTGCTTGAGTCTTGGAGTTTGAGGCCTGCCTGGGAAAGATGACAAACCCCATTGGTACAAAAATAAAAATATTAGCTGGATATGGTGGCACATGCCTGTGGTCCCAGCTACTCCAACGCTGAGGTGGGAGGATGGCTTGAGTCCGAGAGGCAGAGGTGTGAGCCAAGATCATGCCCTGCTCTTCAGCCTGGGCAACCAAGCCAGACCCTGTTTCAAAAAAAAAAAATCTAGTGAGATTTGATTTCTATTTCTATGTGATTCAAAACTAGGAGAGCTTCAAGGCTAATGACTATTAAAAAATGGCCATTGCTACTTGCATTTTCTATGAAGCCAGCATACACAGCAACGTGCAACCTAAAAACCAAGCTATTTAATAAGTAGCTTAGATTTCAGGTTTGATTGTCTTTGAGGTTTGATTATTACAGAGATCAATTGCCAGAAAAAATATAGACTAATTCTGTATTTGGTCCTTTTATCATATGAAACATCCCATCGTTGGGTATAAATTAAGAGCAAATACGGATGTTTATACCGATAGCGGTGCAGATATTTCCATGTTTATACAGATAGCGGTGTAGATATTTCCATGTTCATACAGATAGTGGTGTAGATATTTCCATGTTCATACAGATAGCGGTGTAGATATTTCCATGTTCATCCAGATGGCTGTGTAGATATATCCATGTTCATACAGATGGTGGTGAGGATATTTCCATGCTCATACAGATAGCGGTGTAGATATTTTCATGTTCGTACAGATAGTGGTGTAGATATTTCCATGTTCATACAGATAGAGGGGCTGATATTTCCATGTTCATACAGATAGCGGTGCTGATATTTCCATGTTTATACAGGTAGCGGTGTAGATATTTCCATGTTTATACAGATAGCGGTGTAGATATTTCCATGTTTATACAGATAGAGGTGTAGATATTTCCATGTTTATACAGATAGCGGTGCAGATTTCTCCATCTTAATACATATGGCGGTGCAGATATTTATATGTTCATACAGATGGCCGTGCAGATATTTCCATGTTCATACAGATGGCGGTGTAGATATTTCCATGTTCATACAGATAGCGGTGTAGTTATTTCCATGTGTAAAGAGATAGCTGTGTAGATATTTCCACGTATATGCAGATAGCTGTGAAGATATTTCCATTTTCATGCAGATAGCGGTGTAGATATTTCCATGTTTATACAGATAGCGGTGAAGATGTATGCATGTTTACACAGATAGCGGTGTAGATATTTCCATCTTCATACAGATAGCGGTGTAGATATTTCCATGTTCATCCAGATGGCTGTGTAGATATATCCATGTTCATACTGATGGCGGTGAAGATATTTCCATGTTCATACAGATACCGGTGTAGATCTTTCCATGTTCATACAGATAGCGGTGTAGATATTCCCATGTTCATACAGATAGAGGTGTAGCTATTTTCATGTTCATACAGATAGCAGTGTAGATATTTCCATGTTCATCCAGATGGCTGTGAAGATATATCCATGTTCATACAGGTGGCGGTGAAGATATTTCCATGTTCATACAGATAGTGGTGTAGATATTTCCATGTTCATACAGATAGCGGTGTAGATATTTCCATGTTCATACAGATGGCTGTGTAGATATATCCATGTTCATTCAGATGGCAGTGAAGATATTTCCATGTTCATACAGATAGCGGTGTAGATATTTCCATGTTCATACAGATAGCGGTGTAGATATTTCCATGTTCATACAGATAGTGGTGTAGATATTTCCATGTTCATACAGGTAGCGGTGTAGCTATTTCCATGTTCATACAGATAGCGGTGTAGATATTTCCATGTTCATAGAGATAGCGGTGTAGATATTTCCATGTTCATACAGATAGCGGTGCTGATATTTCCATGTTTATACAGATAGCGGTGTAGATATTTCCATGTTCATACAGATAGCGGTGTAGATACTTCCATGTTCATACAGATAGCGGTGTAGATACTTAAATGTTCATCCAGATGGCTGTGTAGATATTTCCATGTTCATACATTTAGCGGTGTAGATATTTCCATGTTTATACAGATAGCGGTGTAGATATCTCCATCTTAATACTGATGGCGGTGTAGATATTTATATGTTCATACAGATGGCGGTGCAGATATTTCCATGTTCATACAGATGGCGGTGTAGATATTTCCATGTTTATAGAGACTGCGGTGTAGATATTTCCATGTGTAAAGAAATAGCTTTGTAAATATTTCCATGTATATGCAGATAGCTGTGTAGATATTTCCATTTTCATGCAGATAGCGGTGTAGATATTTCCATGTTCAAACAGATAGCTGTGTAGATATTTCCATGTTCATACAGATAGCGGTGTAGATATTTTCATGTTTATACAGATAGCGGTGAAGATGTATGCATGTTAACACAGATAGCGGTGTAGATATTTCCAAGTTCATACAGATAGCGGTGTAGATATTTCCATGTTCATCCAGATGGCTGTGTAGATATATGCATGTTCATACAGATGGCGGTGAAGATATTTCCATGTTCATGCAGACAGCGGTGTAGATATTTCCATGTTCATACAGATAGCGGTGTAGACATTTCCATGTTCATACTGATAGCGGTGTAGCTATTTCCATGTTCATACAGATAGCGGTGTAGATATTTCCATGTTCATCCAGATGGCTGTGTAGATATGTCCATGTTCATACAGATGGCGGTGAAGATATTTCCATGTTCATACAGATGGCGGTGTAGATATTTCCATGTTCATACAGATAGCAGTGTAGATATTTCCATGTTCATACATACAGCGGTGCTGTTATTTCCATGTTCATCCAGATGGCTGTGTAGATATATCCAAGTTCATACAGACGGCGGTGAAGATATTTCCATGTTCATACAGATATCGGTGTAGATATTTCCATGTTCATAGAGATAGCGGTGTAGATATTTCCATGTTCATACAGATAGCGGTGCTGATATTTCCATGTTTATTAAGGTAGCGGTGTTGATATTTCCATGTTTATACAGATAGCGGTGTAGATATTTCCATGTTTATACAGATAGCGGTGTAGATATTTTCATATTTATGCAGATAGCGGTGTAGATATCTCCATCTTAATACAGATGGCGGTGTAGATATTTATATGTCCATACAGATGGCGGTGCAGATATTTCCATGTTCATTCAGATGGCGGTGTAGATATTTCCATGTTTATAGAGATTGCGGTGTAGATATTTCCATGTGTAAAGAAATAGCTTTGTAGATATTTCCATGTACATGCAGAGAGCTGTGTAGATATTTCCATTTTCATGCAGATAGCGGTGTAGATATTTCCATGTTCAAACAGATAGCTGTGTAGATATTTCCATGTTCATACAGATAGCGGTGTAGATATTTCCATGTTTATACAGATAGCGGTGAAGATGTATGCATGTTAACACAGATAGCGGTGTAGATATTTCCATGTTCATACAGATAGCGGTGTAGATATTTCCATATTCATCCAGATGGCTGTGTAGATATATCCATGTTCATACAGATGGCGGTGAAGATATTTCCATGTTCATACAGATAGCGGTGTAGATATTTCCATGTTCATACAGATAGCGGTGTAGATATTTCCATGTTCATACAGATAGCGGTGTAGGTATTTCCATGTTCATACAGATAGCGGTGTAGATATTTCCATGTTTATACAGATATCGGTGTAGATATTTCCTTGTTTATACAGATAGCGGAGTAGATGTCTCCATCTTAATACAGATGGCGGTGTAGATATTTATATGATCATACAGATGGCGGTGTATATATTTCCATGTTTATAGAGGTAGCGGTGTAGTTATTTCAATGTGTAAAGAGATAGCTGTGTAGATATTTCCATGTATATGCAGATAGCTTTGTAGATATTTCTATTTTCATGCAGATAGCGGTGTAGATATTTCCATGTTCAAACAGATAGCGGTGTAGATATTTCCATGTTCATACAGATAGCAGTGTAGATATTTCCATGTTTAAACAGATAGTGGTGAAGATGTATACATGTTTACAGAGATAACGGCGTAGATATTTCCATGCTCATACAGATAGCGGGGTAGATATTTCCGTGTTCATCCAGATGGCTGTGTAGATATATCCATGTTCATACAGATGGCGGTGAAGATATTTCCATGTTCCTACAGATAGCGGTGTAGATATTTCCATATTCATAGAGATAGCGGTGTAGATATTTCCATGTTCATACAGACAGCGGTGCTGATATTTCCATGTTCATCCAGATGGCTGTGTAGATATATCTATGTTCATACAGATGGTGGTGAAGATATTTCCATGTTCATACAGATATCGGTGTAGATATTTCCATGTTCATACAGATAGCAGTGTAGGTATTTCCATGTTCATACAGATGGCGGTGAAGATATTTCCATGGTCATAGAGATAGCGGTGTAGATATTTCCATGTTTATACAGATAGCGGTGTAGATATTTCCATGTTTGTACAGATAGCGGTGTGAATATCTCCATCTTAATACAGATGGTGGTGTAGATATTTATATGTTCATGCAGATGGCGGTGCAGATATTTCCATGTTCATACAGATGGCCGTGTAGGTATGTCTATGTTTATAGAGATAGCGGTGTAGTTATTTCCATGTGTAAAGAAATAGCTTTGTAGATATTTCCATGTATATGCCGATAGCTCTGTAGATATTTCCATTTTCATGCAGACAGCGGTGTAGATATTTCCATGTTCATACAGATAGCGGTGGAGATATTTCCATGTTTATACAGATAGCGGTGAAGATGTATGCATGTTTACACAGATAGCGGTGTAGATATTTCCATGTTCATTGAGGTAGCGGTGTAGATATTTCCATGTTCATCCAGATGGCTGTGTAGATATATCCATGTTCATACAGATGGCGGTGAAGATATTTCCATGTTCATACAGATAGCGGTGTAGATCTTTCCATGTTCATACAGATAGCGGTGTAGATATTTCCATGTTCATACAGATAGAGGTGTAGCTACTTCCATGTTCATACAGATTGCGGCGTAGATATTTCCATGTTCATCCAGATGGCTGTGTAGATATATCCATGTTCATACAGATGGCGGTGAAGATATTTCCATGTTCATACAGATAGCAGTGTAGATATTTCCATGTTCATACAGATAGTGGTGTAGATATTTCCATGTTCATACAGATAGCGGTGTATCTATTTCCATGTTCATACATATAGCGGTGTAGATATTTCCATGTTCATCCAGATGGCTGTGTAGATATTTCCATGTTCATACAGATAGCGGTGCTGATATTTCCATGTTTATACAGGTAGCGGTGTAGCTATTTCCATGTTTATACAGATAGCGGTGTAGATATTTCCATGTTTATACAGATAGCGGTGTAGATATTTCCATGTTTATACCGATAGCGGTGGAGATATCTCCATCTTAATACAGATGGCGGTGTAGATATTTATATGTTCATACAGATGGCGGTGAAGATATCTCCATGTTCATACAGATGGCGGTGTAGATATTTCCATGTTAATAGAGATAGCCGTGTAGTTATTTCCATGTGTAAAGAAATAGCTTTGTAGATATTTCCACGTATATGCAGATAGCTGTGTAGATATTTCCATTTTCATGCAGATAGCGGAGTAGATATTTCCATGTTCAAACAGATAGAGGTGTAGATATTTCCATGATCATACAGATAGCGGTGCTGTTATTTACATGTTCATCCAGATGGCTGTGTAGATATATCCATGTTCATACAGATGACGGTGAAGATATTTCCATGTTCATACAGATATCGGTGTAGATATTTCCATGTTCATAGAGATAGCTGTGTAGATATTTCCATGTTCATACAGATAGCGATGCTGATATTTCCATGTTTATTCAAGTAGCGGTGTTGATATTTCCATGTTTATACAGATAGCGGTGTAGATATTTCCATGTTTATACAGATAGCGGTGTAGATATTTTCATGTTTATACAGATAGCGGTGTAGATATCTCCATCTTAATACAGATGGCGGTGTAGATGTTTATATGTCCATACAGATGGCGGTGCAGATATTTCCGTGTTCATTCAGATGGCGGTGTAGATATTTCCATGTTTATAGAGATTGCGGTGTAGATATTTCCATGTGTAAAGAAATAGCTTTGTAGATATTTCCAAGTACATGCAGAGAGCTGTGTAGATATTTCCATTTTCATGCAGATAGCGGTGTAGATATTTCCATGTTCAAACAGATAGCTGTGTAGATATTTCCATGTTCATACAGATAGCGGTGTAGATATTTCCATGTTTATACAGATAGCGGTGAAGATGTATGCATGTTAACACAGATAGCGGTGTAGGTATTTCCATGTTCATACAGATAGCGGTGTAGATATTTCCATATTCATCCAGATGGCTGTGTAGGTATATCCATGTTCATACAGATGGCGGTGAAGATATTTCCATGTTCATACAGATAGCGGTGTAGATATTTCCATGTTCATACAGATAGCGGTGTAGATATTTCCATGTTCAAACAGATAGCGGTGTAGATATTTCCATGTTCATACAGATTGCAGTGTAGATATTTCCATGTTTAAACAGATAGTGGTGAAGATGTATACATGTTTACAGAGATAGCAGTGTAGATATTTCCATGCTCATACAGATAGGGGTGTAGATATTTCCGTGTTCATCCAGATGGCTGTGTAGATATATCCATGTTCATACAGATGGCGGTGAAGATATTTCCATGTTCATACAGATAACGGTGAAGATATTTCCATGTTCATACAGATAGCGGTGTAGATATTTCCATGTTCATACAGATAGCGGTGTAGCTATTTCCATGTTCATACAGATAGCGGTGTAGATATTTCCATGTTCATCCAGATGGGTGTGTAGATAAATCCATGTTCATACATATGGCGGTGAAGATATTTCCATGTTCATACAGATAGCGGTGTAGATATTTCCATGTTTATACAGATATCGGTGTAGATATTTCCATGTTTATACAGATAGCGGAGTAGATATCTCCATCTTAATACAGATGGCGGTGTAGATATTTATATGATCATACAGATGGCGGTGCAGATATTTCCATGTTCATACAGATGGCGGTGTATATATTTCCATGTTTATAGAGGTAGCGGTGTAGTTATTTCCATGTGTAAAGAGATAGCTGTATAGATATTTCCATGTATATGCAGATAGCTTTGTAGATATTTCCATTTTCATGCAGATAGCGGTGTAGATATTTCCATGCTCACACAGACAGCGGTGTAGATATTTCCGTGTTCATCCAGATGGCTGTGTAGATATATCCATCTTCACACAGATGGCGGTGAAGATATTTCCATGTTCATACAGATAGCGGTGAAGATATTTCCATGTTCATACAGATAGCGGTGTAGATATTTCCATGTTCATTCAGATGGCTGTGTAGACATATCCATCTTCACACAGATGGCGGTGAAGATATTTCCATGTTCATACAGATAGCGGTGTAGATATTTCCATGTTCATACAGACAGCGGTGTAGATATTTCCATGTTCATACAGACAGCGGTGCTGATATTTCCATGTTCATCCACATGGCTGTGTAGATATATCCATGTTCATACAGATGGCGGTGAAGATATTTCCATGTTCATACAGATAGCGGTGTAGATATTTCCATGTTCATACAGATAGCAGTGTAGATATTTCCATGTTCATACAGATAGCGGTGCTGATATTTCCATGTTTATACAGATAGCGGTGTAGATATTTCCATCTTTATACAGATAGCGGTGTAGATATCTTCATCTTAATACAGATGGCGGTGTAGTTATCTATATGTTCATACAGATAACGGTGCAGATATTTCCATGTTAATCCAGATGGCTGTGTAGAGATATCCATGTTCATACAGATGGCGGTGAAGATATTTCCATGTTCATTCAGATAGCGGTGTAGATATTTCCATCTTCATACCGATAGTGGTGTAGATATTTCCATGTTCATACAGATAGGGGGGCTGATATTTTCATGTTCATATAGATAGCGGTGCTGATATTTCCATGTTTATACAGGTAGCGGTGTAGATATTTCCAGGTTTATACAGATAGCAGTGTAGACATTTCCATGTTTATACAGATAGCGGTGTAGATATTTCCATGTTTATACAGATAGAGGTGTAGATATCTCCATCTTAATACAGATGGCAGTTTAGATATTTATATTTTCATACAGATGGCCGTGCAGATATTTCCATGTTCATACAGATGGTGGTGTAGATATATCCATGTTCATACAGATAGCGGTGTAGTTTTTTCCATGTGTAAAGAGATAGCTGTTTAGATATTTCCATGTATACGCAGATAGCTGTGTAGATACTTCCATTTTCATGCAGATAGCGGTTTAGATATTTCCATGTTCAATCAGATAGCGGTGTAGATATTTCCATGTTCATACAGATAGCTTTGTAGATATATCCATGTTTATACAGATAGCGGCGAAGATGTATGCATGTTTACACAGATAGCGGTGTAGATATTTCCATGTTTATACAGATAGCGGTGTAGATATTTCCATGTTCATACAGATAGTGCTGTAGATATTTCCATGTTCATACAGATAGCGGTGCAGCTATTTCCATGTTCATACAGATAGCGGTGTAGATATTTCCGTGTTCGTACAGATAGCGGTGTAGATATTTCCATGTTCATACAGATAGCGGTGCTTATATTTCCATGTTTATACAGATAGCGGTGTAGATATTTCCATGTTCATACAGATAGCGGTGTAGATATTTGCATGTTTATACAGATAGCGGTGAAGATGTATGCATGTTTGCACAGATAGCGGTGTAGATATTTCCATGTTCATACAGATAGCGGTGTAGACATTTCCATGTTCATACAGATAGCGGTGTAGATATTTCCATGTTCATACAGATAGCGGTGTAGATATTTCCATGTTCATACAGATAGCGGTGTAGATATTTCCATGTTCATCCAGAAGGCTGTGTAGATATTTCCATGTTCATACAGGTAGCGGTGCTGATATTTCCATGTTTATATAGGTAGCAGTGTAGATATTTTCATGTTTATACAGATAGCGGTGTAGATATTTCCATGTTTATACAGATAGCGGTGTAGATAATTCCATGTTTATACAGATAGCAGTGTGGATATCTCCATCTTAATACAGATGGTGGTGTAGATATTTATATGTTCATGCAGATGGCGGTGCAGATATTTCCATGTTCATACAGATGGCGGTGTAGATATTTCTACATTTATAGAGATAGCGGTGTAGTTATTTCCATGTGTAAAGAAATAGCTTTGTAGATATTTCCATGTATATGCAGATAGCTCTGTAGATATTTCCATTTTCATGCAGATAGCGGTGTAGATATTTCCATGTTCATACAGATAGCGGTGGAGATATTTCCATGTTTATACAGATAGCGGTGAAGATGTATGAATGTTTACACAGATAGCGGTGTAGATATTTCCATGTTCATTGAGGTAGCGGTGTAGATATTTCCATGTTCATCCAGATGGCTGTGTAGATATATCCATGTTCATACAGATGGCGGTGAAGATATTTCCATGTTCATACAGATAGCGGTGTAGATCTTTCCATGTTCATACAGATAGCGGTGTAGATCTTTCCATGTTCATACAGATAGAGGTGTAGCTATTTCCATGTTCATACAGATTGCGGCGTAGATATTTCCATGTTCATCCAGATGGCTGTGTAGATATATCCATGTTCATACAGATGGCGGTGAAGATATTTCCATGTTCATACAGATAGCAGTGTAGATATTTCCATGTTCATACAGATAGTGGTGTAGATATTTCCATGTTCATACAGATAGCGGTGTAGATATTTCCATGTTCATACATATAGCGGTGTAGATATTTCCATGTTCATCCAAATGGCTGTGTAGATATTTCCATGTTCATACAGATAGCGGTGCTGATATTTCCATGTTTATACAGGTAGCGGTGTAGCTATTTCCATGTTTATACAGATAGCGGTGTAGATATTTCCATGTTTATACAGATAGCGGTGTAGATATTTCCATGTTTATACCGATAGCGGTGGAGATATCTCCATCTTAATACAGATGGCGGTGTAGATATTTATATGTTCATACAGATGGCGGTGAAGATATCTCCATGTTCATACAGATGGCGGTGTAGATATTTCCATGGTAATAGAGATAGCGGTGTAGTTATTTCCATGTGTAAAGAAATAGCTTTGTAGATATTTCCATGTATATGCAGATAGCTGTGTAGATATTTCCATTTTCATGCAGATAGCGGAGTAGATATTTCCATGTTCAAACAGATAGAGGTGTAGATATTTCCATGTTCATACAGATAGCGGTGTAGATATTTCCATGTTTATACAGATAGCGGTGAAGATGTATGCATGTTTACACAGATAGTGGTGTAGATATTTCCATGTTCATACAGATAGCTGTGTAGATATTTCCATGTTCATCCAGATGGCTGTGTAGTTATATCCATGTTCATACAGATGGCGGTGAAGATATTTCCATGATCATACAGATAGCGGTGTAGATATTTCCATGTTCATACAGATCGCGGTGTAGACATTTCCATGTTCATACAGATAGCGGTGTAGATATTTCAATGTTCATCCAGATGGCTGTGTACATATTTCCATTTTCATACAGATAGCGGTGCTGATATTTCCATGTTTATACAGGTAGCGGTGTAGATATTCCCATGTTTATACAGATAGCGGTGTAGATATTTCCATATTTATACAGATAGAGGTGAAGATGTATGCATGTTTACACAGTTAGAGGTGCAGATATTTCCATGTTCATACTGATAGCGGTGTAGATATTTCCATGTTCATACAGATGGCTGTGTAGATATATCCATGTTCATTCAGATGGCAGTGAAGATATTTCCATGTTCATACAGATAGCGGTGTAGATATTTCCATGTTTATACAGATAGCTGTGTAGATATTTCCATGTTCATACAGACAGCGGTGTAGATATTTCCATGTTCATACAGATAGTGGTGTAGATATTTCCATGTTCATACAGGTAGCGGTGTAGCTATTTCCATGTTCATACAGATAGCGGTGTAGATATTTCCATGTTCATAGAGATAGCGGTGTAGATATTTCCATGTTCATACAGATAGCGGTGCTGATATTTCCATGTTTATACAGGTAGCGGTGTAGATATTTCCATGTTCATACAGATAGCGGTGTAGATATTTCCATGTTTATACAGATAGCGGTGTAGACATTTTCATGTTTATACAGATAGCGGTGTAGGTATCTCCATCTTAATACAGATGGCGGTGTAGATATTTATATGTTCATACAGATGGCGGTGCAGATATTTCCATGTTCATACAGATGGGGGTGTAGATATTTCCATGTTTATAGAGATAGCGGTGTACTTATTTCCATGTGTAAAGAGATAGCTGTATAGATATTTCCATGTATATGCAGATAGCTGTGTAGATATTTCCATTTTCATGCAGATACCGGTGTAGATATTTCCATGTTCAAACAGATAGCTGTGTAGATATTTCCATGTTCATACAGATAGCTCTGTAGATATTTTCATGTTTATACAGATAGCGGTGAAGATGTATGCATGTTAACACAGATAGCGGTGTAGATATTTCCATGTTCATACAGACAGCGGTGTAGATATTTCCATGTTCATACAGACAGCGGTGCTGATATTTCCATGTTCATCCACATGGCTGTGTAGATATATCCATGTTCATACAGATGGTGGTGAAGATATTTCCATGTTCATACAGATAGCGGTGTAGATATTTCCATGTTCATACAGATAGCAGTGTAGATATTTCCATGTTCATACAGATAGCGGTGCTGATATTTCCATGTTTATACAGATAGCGGTGTAGATATTTCCATCTTTATACAGATAGCGGTGTAGATATCTTCATCTTAATACAGATGGCGGTGTAGTTATCTATATGTTCATACAGATAACGGTGCAGATATTTCCATGTTAATCCAGATGGCTGTGTAGAGATATCCATGTTCATACAGATGGCGGTGAAGATATTTCCATGTTCATTCAGATAGCGGTGTAGATATTTCCATCTTCATACCGATAGTGGTGTAGATATTTCCATGTTCATACAGATAGGGGGGCTGATATTTTCATGTTCATATAGATAGCGGTGCTGATATTTCCATGTTTATACAGGTAGCGGTGTAGATATTTCCAGGTTTATACAGATAGCAGTGTAGACATTTCCATGTTTATACAGATAGCGGTGTAGATATTTCCATGTTTATACAGATAGAGGTGTAGATATCTCCATCTTAATACAGATGGCAGTTTAGATATTTATATTTTCATACAGATGGCCGTGCAGATATTTCCATGTTCATACAGATGGGGGTGTAGATATATCCATGTTCATACAGATAGCGGTGTAGTTTTTTCCATGTGTAAAGAGATAGCTGTTTAGATATTTCCATGTATACGCAGATAGCTGTGTAGATACTTCCATTTTCATGCAGATAGCGGTTTAGATATTTCCATGTTCAATCAGATAGCGGTGTAGATATTTCCATGTTCATACAGATAGCTTTGTAGATATATCCATGTTTATACAGATAGCGGCGAAGATGTATGCATGTTTACACAGATAGCGGTGTAGATATTTCCATGTTTATACAGATAGCGGTGTAGATATTTCCATGTTCATACAGATAGTGCTGTAGATATTTCCATGTTCATACAGATAGCGGTGCAGCTATTTCCATGTTCATACAGATAGCGGTGTAGATATTTCCGTGTTCGTACAGATAGCGGTGTAGATATTTCCATGTTCATACAGATAGCGGTGCTTATATTTCCATGTTTATACAGATAGCGGTGTAGATATTTCCATGTTCATACAGATAGCGGTGTAGATATTTGCATGTTTATACAGATAGCGGTGAAGATGTATGCATGTTTGCACAGATAGCGGTGTAGATATTTCCATGTTCATACAGATAGCGGTGTAGACATTTCCATGTTCATACAGATAGCGGTGTAGATATTTCCATGTTCATACAGATAGCGGTGTAGATATTTCCATGTTCATACAGATAGCGGTGTAGATATTTCCATGTTCATCCAGAAGGCTGTGTAGATATTTCCATGTTCATACAGATAGCGGTGCTGATATTTCCATGTTTATATAGGTAGCAGTGTAGATATTTTCATGTTTATACAGATAGCGGTGTAGATATTTCCATGTTTATACAGATAGCGGTGTAGATATTTCCATGTTTATACAGATAGCAGTGTGGATATCTCCATCTTAATACAGATGGTGGTGTAGATATTTATATGTTCATGCAGATGGCGGTGCAGATATTTCCATGTTCATACAGATGGCGGTGTAGATATTTCTACATTTATAGAGATAGCGGTGTAGTTATTTCCATGTGTAAAGAAATAGCTTTGTAGATATTTCCATGTATATGCAGATAGCTCTGTAGATATTTCCATTTTCATGCAGATAGCGGTGTAGATATTTCCATGTTCATACAGATAGCGGTGGAGATATTTCCATGTTTATACAGATAGCGGTGAAGATGTATGAATGTTTACACAGATAGCGGTGTAGATATTTCCATGTTCATTGAGGTAGCGGTGTAGATATTTCCATGTTCATCCAGATGGCTGTGTAGATATATCCATGTTCATACAGATGGCGGTGAAGATATTTCCATGTTCATACAGATAGCGGTGTAGATCTTTCCATGTTCATACAGATAGCGGTGTAGATCTTTCCATGTTCATACAGATAGAGGTGTAGCTATTTCCATGTTCATACAGATTGCGGCGTAGATATTTCCATGTTCATCCAGATGGCTGTGTAGATATATCCATGTTCATACAGATGGCGGTGAAGATATTTCCATGTTCATACAGATAGCAGTGTAGATATTTCCATGTTCATACAGATAGTGGTGTAGATATTTCCATGTTCATACAGATAGCGGTGTAGATATTTCCATGTTCATACATATAGCGGTGTAGATATTTCCATGTTCATCCAAATGGCTGTGTAGATATTTCCATGTTCATACAGATAGCGGTGCTGATATTTCCATGTTTATACAGGTAGCGGTGTAGCTATTTCCATGTTTATACAGATAGCGGTGTAGATATTTCCATGTTTATACAGATAGCGGTGTAGATATTTCCATGTTTATACCGATAGCGGTGGAGATATCTCCATCTTAATACAGATGGCGGTGTAGATATTTATATGTTCATACAGATGGCGGTGAAGATATCTCCATGTTCATACAGATGGCGGTGTAGATATTTCCATGGTAATAGAGATAGCGGTGTAGTTATTTCCATGTGTAAAGAAATAGCTTTGTAGATATTTCCATGTATATGCAGATAGCTGTGTAGATATTTCCATTTTCATGCAGATAGCGGAGTAGATATTTCCATGTTCAAACAGATAGAGGTGTAGATATTTCCATGTTCATACAGATAGCGGTGTAGATATTTCCATGTTTATACAGATAGCGGTGAAGATGTATGCATGTTTACACAGATAGTGGTGTAGATATTTCCATGTTCATACAGATAGCGGTGTAGATATTTCCGTGTTCAACCAGATGGCTGTGTAGATATATCCATGTTCATTCAGATGGCAGTGAAGATATTTCCATGTTCATACAGATAGCGGTGTAGATATTTCCATGTTTATACAGATAGCTGTGTAGATATTTCCATGTTCATACAGACAGCGGTGTAGATATTTCCATGTTCATACAGATAGTGGTGTAGATATTTCCATGTTCATACAGGTAGCGGTGTAGCTATTTCCATGTTCATACAGATAGCGGTGTAGATATTTCCATGTTCATAGAGATAGCGGTGTAGATATTTCCATGTTCATACAGATAGCGGTGCTGATATTTCCATGTTTATACAGGTAGCGGTGTAGATATTTCCATGTTCATACAGATAGCGGTGTAGATATTTCCATGTTTATACAGATAGCGGTGTAGACATTTTCATGTTTATACAGATAGCGGTGTAGGTATCTCCATCTTAATACAGATGGCGGTGTAGATATTTATATGTTCATACAGATGGCGGTGCAGATATTTCCATGTTCATACAGATGGGGGTGTAGATATTTCCATGTTTATA
The DNA here is from genome assembly GCF_029281585.2 of Gorilla gorilla gorilla. NCBI lineage: Eukaryota > Metazoa > Chordata > Mammalia > Primates > Hominidae > Gorilla > Gorilla gorilla. The sequence goes on along the minus strand of NC_073235.2, from coordinate 10,031,120 downwards.
CAGATAGCGGTGTACTTATTTCCATGTGTAAAGAGATAGCTGTATGGATATTTCCATGTATATGCAGATAGCTGTGTAGATATTTCCATTTTCATGCAGATACCGGTGTAGATATTTCCATGTTCAAACAGATAGCTGTGTAGATATTTCCATGTTCATACAGATAGCTCTGTAGATATTTTCATGTTTATACAGATAGCGGTGAAGATGTATGCATGTTAACACAGATAGCGGTGTAGATATTTCCATGTTCATCCAGATGGCTGTGTAGATATATCCATGTTCATACAGATGGCGGTGAAGATATTTCCATGTTCATGCAGACAGTGGTGGAGATATTTCCATGTTCATACAGATAGCGGTGTAGACATTTTAATGTTCATACTGATAGCGGTGTAGCTATTTCCATGTTCATACAGATAGCAGTGTAGATATTTCCATGTTCATCCAGATGGCTGTGTAGATATGTCCATGTTCATACAGATGGCGGAGAAGATATTTCCATGTTCATACAGATGGCGGTGTAGATATTTCCATCTTCATACAGATAGCAGTGTAGATATTTCCATGTTCATACAGACAGCGGTGCTGTTATTTACATGTTCATCCAGATGGCTGTGTAGATATATCCATGTTCATACAGATGGCGGTGAAGATATTTCCATGTTCATACAGATATCGGTGTAGATATTTCCATGTTCATAGAGATAGCGGTGTAGATATTTCCATGTTCATACAGATAGCGATGCTGATATTTCCATGTTTATTCAAGTAGCGGTGTTGATATTTCCATGTTTATACAGATAGCGGTGTAGATATTTCCATGTTTATACAGATAGTGGTGTAGATATTTTCATGTTTATACAGATAGCGGTGTAGATATCTCCATCTTCATACAGATGGCGGTGTAGATATTTATATGTCCATACAGATGGCGGTGCAGATATTTCCATGTTCATTCAGATGGCGGTGTACATATTTCCATGTTTATAGAGATTGCGGTGTAGATATTTCCATGTGTAAAGAAATAGCTTTGTAGATATTTCCATGTACATGCAGAGAGCTGTGTAGATATTTCCATTTTCATGCAGATAGCGGTGTAGATATTTCCATGTTCAAACAGATAGCTGTGTAGATATTTCCATGTTCATACAGATAGCGGTGTAGATATTTCCATGTTTATACAGATAGCGGTGAAGATGTATGCATGTTAACACAGATAGCGATGTAGATATTTCCATGTTCATACAGATAGCGGTGTAGATATTTCCATATTCATCCAGATGGCTGTGTAGGTATATCCATGTTCATACAGATGGCGGTGAAGATATTTCCATGTTTATACAGATAGCGGTGTAGATATTTCCATGTTCATACAGATAGCGGTGTAGATATTTCCATGTTCATACAGATAGCGGTGTAGCTATTTCCATGTTCATACAGATAGCGGTGAAGATATTTCCATGTTCATCCAGATGGGTGTGTAGATAAATCCATGTTCATACAGATGGCAGTGAAGATATTTCCATGTTCATTCAGATAGCGGTGTAGATATTTCCATGTTTATACAGATATCGGTGTAGATATTTCCATGTTTACACAGATAGCGGAGTAGATATCTCCATCTTAATACAGATGGCGGTGTAGATATTTATATGATCATACAGATGGCGGTGCAGATATTTCCATGTTCATACAGATGGCAGTGTAGATATTTCCATGTTTATAGAGGTAGCGGTGTAGTTATTTCCATGTGTAAAGAGATAGCTGTATAGATATTTCCATGTATATGCAGATAGCTTTGTAGATATTTCCATTTTAATGCAGATAGCGGTGTAGATATTTCCATGTTCAAACAGATAGCGGTGTAGATATTTCCATGTTCATACAGATAGCGGTGTAGATATTTCCATGTTCATCCAGATGGGTGTGTTGATAAATCCATGTTCATACAGATGGCGGTGTAGATATTTCCATGTTCATCCAGATGGCTGTGTAGATATATCTATGTTCATACTGATGGTGGTGAAGATATTTCCATGTTCATACAGATATCAGTGTAGATATTTCCATGTTCATACAGATAGCAGTGTAGGTATTTCCATGTTCATACAGATAGCGGTTCTGATATTTCCATGTTTATACAGGTAGCGGTGTAGATATTTCCATGTTCATACAGATAGCGGTGTAGATATTTCCATGTTTATACAGATAGCGGTGTAGATATTTCCATGTTTATACAGATAGCGGTGTGGATATCTCCATCTTAATACAGATGGTGGTGTAGATATTTATATGTTCATGCTGATGGCGGTGCAGATATTTCCATGTTCATACTGATGGCGGTGTAGATATTTCTATGTTTATAGAGATAGCGGTGTAGTTATTTCCATGTGTAAAGAAATAGCTTTGTAGATATTTCCATGTATATGCAGATAGCTCTGTAGATATTTCCATTTTCATGCAGATAGCGGTGTAGATATTTCCATGTTCATACAGATAGCGGTGGAGATATTTCCATGTTTATACAGATAGCGGTGAAGATGTATGCATGTTTACACAGATAGCGGTGTAGATATTTCCATGTTCATTCAGGTAGCGGTGTAGATATTTCCATGTTCATCCAGATGGCTGTGTAGATATATCCATGTTCATACAGATGGCGGTGAAGATATTTCCATGTTCATACAGATAGTGGTGTAGATCTTTCCATGTTCTTACAGATAGCGGTGTAGATATTTCCATGTTCATACAGATAGAGGTGTAGCTACTTCCATGTTCATACAGATTGCGGCGTAGTTATTTCCATGTTCATCCAGATGGCTGTGTAGATATATCCATGTTCATACAGATGGCGGTGAAGATATTTCCGTGTTCATACAGATAGCAGTGTAGATATTTCCATGTTCATACAGATAGTGGTGTAGATATTTCCATGTTCATACAGATAGCGGTGTATATATTTCCATGTTCATACATATAGCGGTGTAGATATTTCCATGTTCATCCAGATGGCTGTGTAGATATTTCCATGTTCAAACAGATAGCGGTGCTGATATTTCCATGTTTATACAGGTAGCGGTGTAGGTATTTCCATGTTCATACAGATAGCGGTGTAGATATTTCCATGTTCATACAGATAGCGGTGTAGCTATTTCCATGTTCATACAGATAGCGGTGTAGATATTTCCATGTTCATCCAGATGGCCGTGTAGATATTTCCATGTTCATACAGATAGCGGTGCTGATATTTCCATGTTTATACAGGTAGCAGTGTAGATATTTCCATGTTTATACAGATAGCGCTGTAGATATTTCCATGCTTATACAGAAAGCGGTGAAGAAGTATGCATGTTTACACAGATAGCGGTGTAGATATTTCCATGTTCATACAGATAGCGGTGTGGATATTTCCATGTTCATCCAGATGGCTGTGTAGATATATCCATCTTCATACAGATGGCGGTGAAGATATTTCCATGTTCATACAGATAGCGGTGTAGATATTTCCATGTTCATACAGACAGCGGTGTAGATATTTCCATGTTCATACAGACAGCGGTGCTGATATTTCCATGTTCATCCACATGGCTGTGTAGATATATCCATGTTCATACAGATGGCGGTGAAGATATTTCCATGTTCATACAGATAGCGGTGTAGATATTTCCATGTTCATACAGATAGCAGTGTAGATATTTCCATGTTCATACAGATAGCGGTGCTGATATTTCCATGTTTATACAGATAGCGGTGTAGATATTTCCATCTTTATACAGATAGCGGTGTAGATATCTTCATCTTAATACAGATGGCGGTGTAGTTATCTATATGTTCATACAGATGACGGTGCAGATATTTCCATGTTAATCCAGATGGCTGTGTAGAGATATGCATGTTCATACAGATGGCGGTGAAGATATTTCCATGTTCATTCAGATAGCGGTGTAGATATTTCCATGTTCATACAGATAGTGGTGTAGATATTTCCATGTTCACACAGATAGGGGGGCTGATATTTCCATGTTCATACAGATAGCGGTGCTGATATTTCCATGTTTATACAGGTTGCGGTGTAGATATTTCCAGGTTTATACAGATAGCAGTGTAGACATTTCCATGTTTATACAGATAGCGGTGTAGATATTTCCATGTTTATACAGATAGAGGTGTAGATATCTCCATCTTAATACAGATGGCAGTTTAGATATTTATATGTTCATACAGATGGCCGTGCAGATATTTCCATGTTCATACAGATGGCGGTGTAGATATATCCATGTTCATACAGATAGCGGTGTAGTTTTTTCCATGTGTAAAGAGATAGCTGTTTAGATATTTCCATGTATACGCAGATAGCTGTGTAGATACTTCCATTTTCATGCAGATAGCGGTTTAGATATTTCCATGTTCAATCAGATAGCGGTGTAGATATTTCCATGTTCATACAGATAGCTTTGTAGATATATCCATGTTTATACAGATAGCGGCGAAGATGTATGCATGTTTACACAGATAGCGGTGTAGATATTTCCATGTTTATACAGATAGCGGTGTAGATATTTCCATGTTCATACAGATAGTGCTGTAGATATTTCCATGTTCATACAGATAGCGGTGCAGCTATTTCCATGTTCATACAGATAGCGGTGTAGATATTTCCATGTTCGTACAGATAGCGGTGTAGATATTTCCAAGTTCATACAGATAGCGGTGCTTATATTTCCATGTTTATACAGATAGCGGTGTAGATATTTCCATGTTCATACAGATAGCGGTGTAGATATTTGCATGTTTATACAGATAGCGGTGAAGATGTATGCATGTTTGCACAGATAGCGGTGTAGATATTTCCATGTTCATACAGATAGCGGTGTAGACATTTCCATGTTCATACAGATAGCGGTGTAGATATTTCCATGTTCATACAGATAGCGGTGTAGATATTTCCATGTTCATACAGATAGCGGTGTAGATATTTCCAAGTTCATCCAGAAGTCTGTGTAGATATTTCCATGTTCATACAGATAGCGGTGCTGATATTTCCATGTTTATATAGGTAGCAGTGTAGATATTTTCATGTTTATACAGATAGCGGTGTAGATATTTCCATGTTTATACAGATAGCGGTGTAGATATTTCCATGTTTATAGAGATAGCAGTGTGGATATCTCCATCTTAATACAGATGGTGGTGTAGATATTTATATGTTCATGCAGATAGCGGTGCAGATATTTCCATGTTCATACAGATGGCGGTGTAGATATTTCTACGTTTATAGAGATAGCGGTGTAGTTATTTCCATGTGTAAAGAAATAGCTTTGTAGATATTTCCATGTATATGCAGATAGCTCTGTAGATATTTTAATTTTCATGCAGATAGCGGTGTAGATATTTCCATGTTCATACAGATAGCGGTGGAGATATTTCCATGTTTATACAGATAGCGGTGAAGATGTATGAATGTTTACACAGATAGCGGTGTAGATATTTCCATGTTCATTGAGGTAGCGGTGTAGATATTTCCGTGTTCATCCAGATGGCTGTGTAGATATATCCATGTTCATACAGATGGCGGTGAAGATATTTCCATGTTCATACAGATAGCGGTGTAGATCTTTCCATGTTCATACAGATAGCGGTGTAGATCTTTCCATGTTCATACAGATAGAGGTGTAGCTATTTCCATGTTCATACAGATTGCGGCGTAGATATTTCCATGTTCATCCAGATGGCTGTGTAGATATATCCATGTTCATACAGATGGCGGTGAAGATATTTCCATGTTCATACAGATAACAGTGTAGATATTTCCATGTTCATACAGATAGTGGTGTAGATATTTCCATGTTCATACAGATAGCGGTGTAGATATTTCCATGTTCATACATATAGCGGTGTAGATATTTCCATGTTCATCCAGATGGCTGTGTAGATATTTCCATGTTCATACAGATAGCGGTGCTGATATTTCCATGTTTATACAGGTAGCGGTGTAGCCATTTCCATGTTTATACAGATAGCGGTGTAGATATTTCCATGTTTATACAGATAGCGGTGTAGATATTTCCATGTTTATACCGATAGCGGTGGAGATATCTCCATCTTAATACAGATGGCGGTGTAGATATTTATATGTTCATACAGATGGCGGTGAAGATATCTCCATGTTCATACAGATGGCGGTGTAGATATTTCCATGTTAATAGAGATAGCGGTGTAGTTATTTCCATGTGTAAAGAAATAGCTTTGTAGATATTTCCATGTATATGCAGATAGCTGTGTAGATATTTCCATTTTCATGCAGATAGCGGAGTAGATATTTCCATGTTCAAACAGATAGAGGTGTAGATATTTCCACGTTCATACAGATAGCGGTGTAGATATTTCCATGTTTATACAGATAGCGGTGAAGATGTATGCATGTTTACACAGATAGTGGTGTAGATATTTCCATGTTCATACAGATAGCTGTGTAGATATTTCCATGTTCATCCAGATGGCTGTGTAGATATGTCCATGTTCATACAGACAGCGGTGCTGTTATTTCCATGTTCATCCAGATGGCTGTGTAGATATATCCATGTTCATACAGATGGCGGTGAAGATATTTCCATGTTCATACAGATATCGGTGTAGATATTTCCATGTTCATAGAGATAGCGGTGTAGATATTTCCATGTTCATACAGATAGCGATGCTGATATTTCCATGTTTATTCAAGTAGCGGTGTTGATATTTCCATGTTTATACAGATAGCGGTGTAGATATTTCCATGTTTCTACAGATAGTGGTGTAGATATTTTCATGTTTATACAGATAGCGGTGTAGCTATTTCCATGTTCATACAGATAGCAGTGTAGATATTTCCATGTTCATCCAGATGGCTGTGTAGATATGTCCATGTTCATACAGATGGCGGAGAAGATATTTCCATGTTCATCCAGATGGCTGTGTAGATATGTCCATGTTCATACAGATGGCGGTGAAGATATTTCCATGTTCATGCAGACAGCGGTGTAGATATTTCCATGTTCATACAGATAGCGGTGTAGACATTTTAATGTTCATACTGATAGCGGTGTAGCTATTTCCATGTTCATACAGATAGCAGTGTAGATATTTCCATGTTCATCCAGATGGCTGTGTAGATATGTCCATGTTCATACAGATGGCGGAGAAGATATTTCCATGTTCATACAGATGGCGGTGTAGATATTTCCATCTTCATACAGATAGCAGTGTAGATATTTCCATGTTCATACAGACAGCGGTGCTGTTATTTCCATGTTCATCCAGATGGCTGTGTAGATATATCCATGTTCATACAGATGGCGGTGAAGATATTTCCATGTTCATACCGATATCGGTGTAGATATTTCCATGTTCATAGAGATAGCGGTGTAGATATTTCCATGTTCATACAGATAGCGATGCTGATATTTCCATGTTTATTCAAGTAGCGGTGTTGATATTTCCATGTTTATACAGATAGCGGTGTAGATATTTCCATGTTTATACAGATAGTGGTGTAGATATTTTCATGTTTATACAGATAGCGGTGTAGATATCTCCATCTTCATACAGATGGCGGTGTAGATATTTATATGTCCATACAGATGGCGGTGCAGATATTTCCATGTTCATTCAGATGGCGCTGTAGATATTTCCATGTTTATAGAGATTGCGGTGTAGATATTTCCATGTGTAAAGAAATAGCTTTGTAGATATTTCCATGTTCATACAGATAGCTGTGTAGATATTTCCATGTTCATACAGATAGCGGTGTAGATATTTCCATGTTTATACAGATAGCGGTGAAGATGTATGCATGTTAACACAGATAGCGGTGTAGATATTTCCATGTTCAAACAGATAGCGGTGTAGATATTTCCATATTCATCCAGATGGCTTTGTAGGTATATGCATGTTCATACAGATGGCGGTGAAGATATTTCCATGTTCATACAGATAGCGGTGTAGATATTTCCATGTTCATACAGATAGCGGTGGAGATATTCCCATGTTCATACAGATAGCGGTGTAGCTATTTCCATGTTCATACAGATAGCGGTGAAGATATTTCTATGTTCATCCAGATGGGTGTGTAGATAAATCCATGTTCATACAGATGGCAGTGAAGATATTTCCATGTTCATTGAGATAGCGGTGTAGATATTTCCATGTTTATACAGATATCGGTGTAGATATTTCCATGTTTATACAGATAGCGGAGTAGATATCTCCATCTTAATACAGATGGCGGTGTAGATATTTATATGATCATACAGATGGCGGTGCAGATATTTCCATGTTCATACAGATGGAAGTGTAGATATTTCCATGTTTATAGAGGTAGCGGTGTAGTTATTTCCATGTGTAAAGACATAGCTGTATAGGTATTTCCATGTATATGCAGATAGCTTTGTAGATATTTCCATTTTAATGCAGATAGCGGTGTAGATATTTCCATGTTCAAACAGATAGCGGTGTAGATATTTCCATGTTCATACAGATAGCAGTGTAGATATTTCCATGTTTAAACAGATAGTGGTGAAGATGTATACATGTTTACAGAGATAGCGGTGTAGATATTTCCATGCTCATACAGATAGCGGTGTAGATATTTCCGTGTTAATCCAGATGGCTGTGTAGATATATCCATGTTCATACAGATGGCGGTGAAGATATTTCCATGTTTATACAGATAGCGGTGTAGATATTTCCATGTTCATACGGATAGCGGTGTAGATATTTCCATGTTCATACAGATAGCGGTGTAGCTATTTCCATGTTCATACAGATAGCGGTGTAGATATTTCCATGTTCATCCAGATGGGTGTGTTGATAAATCCATGTTCATACAGATGGCGGTGTAGATATTTCCATGTTCATCCAGATGGCTGTGTAGATATATCTATGTTCATACAGATGGTGGTGAAGATATTTCCATGTTCATACAGATATCGGTGTAGATATTTCCGTGTTCATACAGATAGCAGTGTAGGTATTTCCATGTTCATACAGATAGCGGTTCTGATATTTCCATGTTTATACAGGTAGCGGTGTAGATATTTCCATGTTCATACAGATAGCGGTGTAGATATTTCCATGTTTATACAGATAGCGGTGTAGATATTACCATGTTTATACAGATAGCGGTGTGGATATCTCTATCTTAATACAGATGGTGGTGTAGATATTTATATGTTCATGCAGATGGCGGTGCAGATATTTCCATGTTCATACAGATGGCGGTGTAGATATTTCTATGTTTATAGAGATAGTGGTGAAGTTATTTCCATGTGTAAAGAAATAGCTTTGTAGATATTTCCATGTATATGCAGATAGCTCTGTAGATATTTCCATTTTCATGCAGATAGCGGTGTAGATATTTCCATGTTCATACAGATAGCGGTGGAGATATTTCCATGTTTATACAGATAGCGGTGAAGATGTATGCATGTTTACACAGATAGCGGTGTATATATTTCCATGTTCATTCAGGTAGCGGTGTAGATATTTCCATGTTCATCCAGATGGCTGTGTAGATATATCCATGTTCATACAGATGGCGGTGAAGATATTTCCATGTTCATACAGATAGCGGTGTAGATCTTTCCATGTTCATACAGATAGCGGTGTAGATATTTCCATGTTCATACAGATAGAGGTGTAGCTACTTCCATGTTCATACAGATTGCGGCGTAGTTATTTCCATGTTCATCCAGATGGCTGTGTAGATATATCCATGTTCATACAGATGGCGGTGAAGATATTTCCGTGTTCATACAGATAGCAGTGTAGATATTTCCATGTTCATACAGATAGTGGTGTAGATATTTCCATGTTCATACAGATAGCGGTGTATCTATTTCCATGTTCATACATATAGCGGTGTAGGTATTTCCATGATCATCCAGATGGCTGTGTAGATATATCCATGTTCAAACAGATAGCGGTGCTGATATTTCCATGTTTATACAGGTAGCGGTGTAGGTATTTCCATGTTCATACAGATAGCGGTGTAGATATTTCCATGTTCATACAGATAGCGGTGTAGCTATTTCCATGTTCATACAGATAGCGGTGTAGATATTTCCATGTTCATCCAGATGGCTCTGTAGATATTTCCATGTTCATACAGATAGCGGTGCTGATATTTCCATGTTTATACAGGTAGCAGTGCAGATATTTCCATGTTTATACAGATAGCGCTGTAGATATTTCCATGCTTATACAGAAAGCGGTGAAGAAGTATGCATGTTTACACAGATAGCGGTGTAGATATTTCCATGTTCATACAGATAGCGGTGTAGATATTTCCATGTTCATCCAGATGGCTGTGTAGATATATCCATCTTCATACAGATGGCGGTGAAGATATTTCCATGTTCATACAGATAGCGGTGTAGATATTTCCATGTTCATACAGACAGCGGTGTAGATATTTCCATGTTCATACAGACAGCGGTGCTGATATTTCCATGTTTATACAGGTAGCGGTGTAGATATTTCCAGGTTTATACAGATAGCGGTGTAGACATTTCCATGTTTATACAGATAGCGGTGTAGATATTTCCATGTTTATACAGATAGAGGTGTAGATATCTCCATCTTAATACAGATGGCAGTTTAGATATTTATATGTTCATACAGATGGCCGTGCAGATATTTCCATGTTCATACAGATGGCGGTGTAGATATATCCATGTTCATATAGATAGCGGTGTAGTTTTTTCCATGTGTAAAGAGATAGCTGTGTAGATATTTCCATGTATATGCAGATAGCTGTGTAGATATTTCCATTTTCATGCAGATAGCGGTTTAGATATTTCCATGTTCAAACAGATAGCGGTGTAGGTATTTCCATGTTCATACAGATAGCTTTGTAGATATATCCATGTTTATACAGATAGCGGCGAAGATGTATGCATGTTTACACAGATAGCGGTGTAGATATTTCCATGTTTATACAGATAGCGGTGTAGATATTTCCATGTTCATACAGATAGTGCTGTAGATATTTCCATGTTCATACAGATAGCGGTGCAGCTATTTCCATGTTCATACAGATAGCCGTGTAGATATTTCCATGTTCGTACAGATAGCGGTGTAGATATTTCCATGTTCATACAGATAGCGGTGTAGATATTTGCATGTTTATACAGATAGCGGTGAAGATGTATGCATGTTTGCACAGATAGCGGTGTAGATATTTCCATGTTCAAACAGATAGCTGTGTAGATATTTCCATGTTCATACAGATAGCGGTATAGATATTTCCATGTTTATACAGACAGCGGTGAAGATGTATGCATGTTAACACAGATAGCGGTGTAGATATTTCCATGTTCATACAGATAGCGGTGTAGATATTTCCATATTCATCCAGATGGCTGTGTAGGTATATCCATGTTCATACAGATGGCGGTGAAGATATTTCCATGTTCATACAGATAGCGGTGTAGATATTTCCATGTTCATACAGATAGCGCTGTAGATATTTCCATGTTCATACAGATAACGGTGTAGCTATTTCCATGTTCATACAGATAGGGGTGAAGATATTTCCATGTTCATCCAGATGGGTGTGTAGATAAATCCATGTTTATACAGATATCGGTGTAGATATTTCCATGTTTATACAGATAGCGGAGTAGATATCTCCATCTTAATACAGATGGCGGTGTAGATATTTATATGATCAAACAGATGGCGGTGCAGATATTTCCATGTTCATACAGATGGCGGTGTAGATATATCCATGTTCATACAGATAGCGGTGTAGTTTTTTCCATGTGTAAAGAGATAGCTGTGTAGATATTTCCATGTATATGCAGATAGCTGTGTAGATATTTCCATTTTCATGCAGATAGCGGTTTAGATATTTCCATGTTCAAACAGATAGCGGTGTAGATATTTCCATGTTCATACAGATAGCTTTGTAGATATATCCATGTTTATACAGATAGCGGCGAAGATGTATGCATGTTTACACAGATAGTGGTGAAGATATTTCCATGTTTATACAGATAGCGGTGTAGATATTTCCATGTTCATACAGATAGTGCTGTAGATATTTCCATGTTCATACAGATAGCGGTGCAGCTATTTCCATGTTCATACAGATAGCGGTGTAGACATTTCCATGTTCGTACAGATAGCGGTGTAGATATTTCCATGTTCATACAGATAGCGGTGTAGATATTTGCATGTTTATACAGATAGCGGTGAAGATGTATGCATGTTTGCACAGATAGCGGTGTAGGTATTTCCATGTTCAAACAGATAGCTGTGTAGATATTTCCATGTTCATACAGATAGCGGTGTAGATATTTCCATGTTTATACAGATAGCGGTGAAGATGTATGCATGTTAACACAGATAGCGGTGTAGATATTTCCATGTTCATACAGATAGCGGTGTAGATATTTCCATATTCATCCAGATGGCTGTGTAGGTATATCCATGTTCATACAGATGGCGGTGAAGATATTTCCATGTTCATACAGATAGCGGTGTAGATATTTCCATGTTCATACAGATAGCGGTGTAGATATTTCCATGTTCATACAGATAACGGTGTAGCTATTTCCATGTTCATACAGATAGCGGTGAAGATATTTCCATGTTCATCCAGATGGTTGTGTAGATAAATCCATGTTCATACAGATGGCAGTGAAGATATTTCCATGTTCATTCAGATAGCGGTGTAGATATTTCCATGTTTATACAGATATCGGTGTAGATATTTCCATGTTTATACAGATAGCGGAGTAGATATCTCCATCTTAATACAGATGGCGGTGTAGATATTTATATGATCATACAGATGGCGGTGCAGATATTTCCATGTTCATACAGATGGCGGTGTAGATATTTCCATGTTTATAGAGGTAGCGGTGTAGTTATTTCCATGTGTAAAGAGATAGCTGTATAGATATTTCCATGTATATGCAGATAGCTTTGTAGATATTTCCATTTTAATGCAGATAGCGGAGTAGATATTTCCATGTTCAAACAGATAGCGGTGTAGATATTTCCATGTTCATACAGATAACAGTGTAGATATTTCCATGTTTAAACAGATAGTGGTGAAGATGTATACATGTTTACAGAGATAGCGGTGTAGATATTTCCATGCTCATACAGATAGCAGTGTAGATATTTCCGTGTTCATCCAGATGGCTGTGTAGATATATCCATGTTCATACAGATGGCGGTGAAGATATTTCCATGTTTATACAGATAGCGGTGTAGATATTTCCATGTTCATACAGATAGCGGTGTAGATATTTCCATGTTCATACAGATAGCGGTGTAGCTATTTCCATGTTCATACAGATAGCGGTGTAGATATTTCCATGTTCATCCAGATGGGTGTGTTGATAAATCCATGTTCATACAGATGGCGGTGTAGATATTTCCATGTTCATCCAGATGGCTGTGTAGATATATCTATGTTCATACAGATGGTGGTGAAGATATTTCCATGTTCATACAGATATCGGTGTAGATATTTCCGTGTTGATACAGATAGCAGTGTAGGTATTTCCATGTTCATACAGATAGCGGTTCTGATATTTCCATGTTTATACAGGTAGCGGTGTAGATATTTCCATGTTCATACAGATAGCGGTGTAGATATTTCCATGTTTATACAGATAGCGGTGTAGATATTACCATGTTTATACAGATAGCGGTGTGGATATCTCTATCTTAATACAGATGGTGGTGTAGATATTTATATGTTCATGCAGATGGCGGTGCAGATATTTCCATGTTCATACAGATGGCGGTGTAGATATTTCTATGTTTATAGAGATAGCGGTGTAGTTATTTCCATGTGTAAAGAAATAGCTTTGTAGATATTTCCATGTATATGCAGATAGCTCTGTAGATATTTCCATTTTCATGCAGATAGCGGTGTAGATATTTCCATGTTCATACAGATAGCGGTGGAGATATTTCCATGTTTATACAGATAGCGGTGAAGATGTATGCATGTTCACACAGATAGCAGTGTAGATATTTCCATGTTCATTCAGGTAGCGGTGTAGATATTTCCATGTTCATCCAGATGGCTGTGTAGATATATCCATGTTCATACAGATGGCGGTGAAGATATTTCCATGTTCATACAGATAGCGGTGTAGATCTTTCCATGTTCATACAGATAGCGGTGTAGATATTTCCATGTTCATACAGATAGAGGTGTAGCTACTTCCATGTTCATACAGATTGCGGCGTAGTTATTTCCATGTTCATCCAGATGGCTGTGTAGATATATCCATGTTCATACAGATGGCGGTGAAGATATTTCCGTGTTCATACAGATAGCAGTGTAGATATTTCCATGTTAATACAGATAGTGGTGTAGATATTTCCATGTTCATACAGATAGCGGTGTATCTATTTCCATGTTCATACATATAGCGGTGTAGATATTTCCATGTTCATCCAGATGGCTGTGTAGATATTTCCATGTTCAAACAGATAGCGGTGCTGATATTTCCATGTTTATACAGGTAGCGGTGTAGGTATTTCCATGTTCATACAGATAGCGGTGTAGATATTTCCATGTTCATACAGATAGCGGTGTAGCTATTTCCATGTTCATACAGATAGCGGTGTAGATATTTCCATGTTCATCCAGATGGCTCTGTAGATATTTCCATGTTCATACAGATAGCGGTGCTGATATTTCCATGTTTATACAGGTAGCAGTGTAGATATTTCCATGTTTATACAGATAGCGCTGTAGATATTTCCATGCTTATACAGAAAGCGGTGAAGAAGTATGCATGTTTACACAGATAGCGGTGTAGATATTTCCATGTTCATACAGATAGCGGTGTAGATATTTCCATGTTCATCCAGATGGCTGTGTAGATATATCCATCTTCATACAGATGGCGGTGAAGATATTTCCATGTTCATACAGATAGCGGTGTAGATATTTCCATGTTCATACAGACAGCGGTGCTGATATTTCCATGTTCATCCAGATGGCTGTGTAGATATATCCATGTTCATACAGATGGCGGTGAAGATATTTCCATGTTCATACAGATAGCGGTGTAGATATTTCCATGTTCATACAGATAGCGGTGTAGATATTTCCATGTTCATACAGATAGCGGTGCTGATATTTCCATGTTTATACAGATAGCGGAGTAGATATTTCCATGTTTATACAGATAGCGGTGTAGATATCTTCATCTTAATACAGATGGCGGTGTAGTAATTTATATGTTCATACAGATGACGGTGCAGATATTTCCATGTTAATCCAGATGGCTGTGTAGAGATATCCATGTTCATACAGATGGCGGTGAAGATATTTCCATGTTCATTCAGATAGCGGTGTAGATATTTCCATCTTCATACAGATAGTGGTGTAGATATTTCCATGTTCATACAGATAGGGGGGCTGATATTTCCATGTTCATACAGATAGCGGTGCTGATATTTCCATGTTTATACAGGTAGCGGTGTAGATATTTCCAGGTTTATACAGATAGCGGTGTAGACATTTCCATGTTTATACAGATAGCGGTGTAGATATTTCCATGTTTATACAAATAGAGGTGTAGATATCTCCATCTTAATACAGATGGCAGTTTAGATATTTATATGTTCATACAGATGGCCGTGCAGATATTTCCATGTTCATACAGATGGCGGTGTAGATATTTCCATGTTCATACAGATAGCGGTGTAGATATTTCCATGTTCATACAGATAGTGCTGTAGATATTTCCATGTTCATACAGATAGCGGTGCAGCTATTTCCATGTTCATACAGATAGCGGTGTAGATATTTCCATGTTCATACAGATGGCAGTGTAGATATTTCCATGTTAATAGAGATAGCGGTGTAGTTATTTCCATGTGTAAAGAAATAGCTTTGTAGATATTTCCATGTATATACAGATAGCTGTGTAGATATTTCCATTTTCATGCAGATAGCGGAGTAGATATTTCCATGTTCAAACAGATAGAGGTGTAGATATTTCCATGTTCATACAGATAGCGGTGTAGATATTTCCATGTTTATACAGATAGCGGTGAAGATGTATGCATGTTTACACAGACAGTGGTGTAGATATTTCCATGTTCATACAGATAGCTGTGTAGATATTTCCATGTTCATTCAGATGGCTATGTAGATATATCCATGTTCATACAGATGGCGGTGAAGATATTTCCATGTTCATACAGATAGCGGTGTAGATATTTCCATGTTCATACAGATAGCTGTGTAGATATTTCCATGTTCATTCAGACAGCGGTGTAGATATTTCCATGTTCATACAGATAGTGGTGTAGATATTTCCATGTTCATACAGATAGCGGTGTAGCTATTTCCATGTTCATCCAGATGGCTGTGTAGTTATATTCATGTTCATACAGATGGCGGTGAAGATATTTCCATGATCATACAGATAGCGGTGTACATATTTACATGTTCATACAGATAGCGGTGTAGACATTTCCATGTTCATACAGATAGCGGTGTAGATATTTCCATTTTCATCCAGATGGCTGTGTAGATATTTCCATTTTCATACAGATATCGGTGCTGATATTTCCATGTTTATACAGGAAGCGGTGTAGATATTCCCATGTTTATACAGATAGCGGTGTAGATATTTCCATATTTATACAGATAGAGGTGAAGATGTATGCATGTTTACACAGTTAGCGGTGCAGATATTTCCATGTTCATACAGATAGCGGTGTAGATATTTCCATGTTCATACAGATGGCTGTGTAGATATATCCATGTTCATTCAGATGGCAGTGAAGATATTTCCATGTTCATACAGATAGCGGTGTAGTTTTTTCCATGTGTAAAGAGATAGCTGTGTAGATATTTCCATGTATACGCAGATAGCTGTGTAGATATTTCCATTTTCATGCAGATAGCGGTTTAGATATTTCCATGTTCAAACAGATAGCGGTGTAGATATTTCCATGTTCATACAGATAGCTTTGTAGATATATCCATGTTTATACAGATAGCGGCGAAGATGTATGCATGTTTACACAGATAGCGGTGTAGATATTTCCATGTTTATACAGATAGCGGTGTAGATATTTCCATGTTCATACAGATAGTGCTGTAGATATTTCCATGTTCATACAGAGAGCGGTGCAGCTATTTCCATGTTCATACAGATAGCGGTGTAGATATTTCCATGTTCGTACAGATAGCGGTGTAGATATTTCCATGTTCATACAGATAGCGGTGCTTATATTTCCATGTTTATACAGATAGCGGTGTAGATATTTCCATGTTCATACAGATAGCGGTGTAGATATTTGCATGTTTATACAGATAGCGGTGAAGATGTATGCATGTTTGCACAGATAGCGGTGTAGATATTTCCATGTTCATACAGATAGCGGTGTAGACATTTCCATGTTCTTACTGATAGCGGTGTAGATATTTCCATGTTCATACAGATAGCGGTGTAGATATTTCCATGTTCATACAGATAGCGGTGTAGATATTTCCATGTTCATCCAGAAGGCTGTGTAGATATTTCCATGTTCATACAGATAGCGGTGCTAATATTTCCATGTTTATATAGGTAGCAGTGTAGATATTTCCATGTTTATACAGATAGCGGTGTAGATATTTCCATGTTTATACAGATAGCGGTGTAGATATTTCCATGTTTATACAGATAGCAGTGTGGATATCTCCATCTTAATACAGATGGCGGTGTAGATATTTATATGTTCATGCAGATGGCGGTGCAGATATTTCCATGTTCATACAGATGGCGGTGTAGATATTTCTACGTTTATAGAGATAGCGGTGTAGTTATTTCCATGTGTAAAGAAATAGCTTTGTAGATATTTCCATGTATATGCAGATAGCTCTGTAGATATTTCCATTTTCATGCAGATAGCGGTGTAGATATTTCCATGTTCATACAGATAGCGGTGGAGATATTTCCGTGTTTATACAGATAGCGGTGAAGATGTATGCATGTTTACACAGATAGCGGTGTAGATATTTCCATGTTCATTGAGGTAGCGGTGTAGATATTTCCATGTTCATCCAGATGGCTGTGTAGATATATCCATGTTCATACAGATGGCGGTGAAGATATTTCCATGTTCATACAGATAGCGGTGTAGATCTTTGCATGTTCATACAGATAGCGGTGTAGATATTTCCATGTTCATACAGATAGAGGTGTAGCTATTTCCATGTTCATACAGATTGCGGCGTAGATATTTCCATGTTCTTCCAGATGGCTGTGTAGATATATCCATGTTCATACAGATGGCGGTGAAGATATTTCCATGTTCATACAGATAGCAGTGTAGATATTTCCATGTTCATACAGATAGCGGTGTATCTATTTCCATGTTCATACATATAGCGGTGTAGATATTTCCATGTTCATCCAGATGGCTGTGTAGATATTTCCATGTTCATACAGATAGCGGTGCTGATATTTCCATGTTTATACAGGTAGCGGTGTAGCTATTTCCATGTTTATACAGATAGCGGTGTAGATATTTCCATGTTTATACAGATAGCGGTGTAGATATTTCCATGTTTATACCGATAGCGGTTGAGATATCTCCATCTTAATACAGATGGCGGTGTAGATATTTATATGTTCATACAGATGGCGGTGAAGATATCTCCATGTTCATACAGATGGCGGTGTAGATATTTCCATGTTAATAGAGATAGCGGTGTAGTTATTTCCATGTGTAAAGAAATAGCTTTGTAGATATTTCCATGTATATGCAGATAGCTGTGTAGGTATTTCCATTTTCATGCAGATAGCGGAGTAGATATTTCCATGTTCAAACAGATAGAGGTGTAGATATTTCCATGTTCATACAGATAGCGGTGTAGATATTTCCATGTTTATACAGATAGCGGTGAAGATGTATGCATGTTTACACAGATAGTGGTGTAGATATTTCCATGTTCATACAGATAGCTGTGTAGATATTTCCATGTTCATTCAGATGGCTATGTAGATATATCCATGTTCATACAGATGGCTGTGAAGATATTTCCATGTTCATACAGATAGCGGTGTAGATATTTCCGCATTCATCCAGATGGCTGTGTAGGTATATCCATGTTCATACAGATGGCGGTGAAGATATTTCCATGTTCATAGAGATAGCGGTGTAGATATTTCCATGTTCATACAGATGGCGGTGTAGATATTTCCATGTTCATACAGATAGCGGTGTAGCTATTTCCATGTTCATACAGATAGCGGTGAAGGTATTTCCATGTTCATCCAGATGGGTGTGTAGATAAATCCATGTTCATACAGATGGCAGTGAAGATATTTCCATGTTCATTCAGATAGCGGTGTAGATATTTCCATGTTTATACAGATATCGGTGTAGATATTTCCATGTTAATAAAGATAGCGGAGTAGATATCTCCATCTTAATACAGATGGCGGTGTAGATATTTATATGATCATACAGATGGCGGTGCAGATATTTCCATGTTCATACAGATGGCGGTGTAGATATTTCCATGTTTATAGAGGTAGCGGTGTAGGTATTTCCATGTTTAAAGAGATAGCTCTATAGATATTTCCATGTATATGCAGATAGCTTTGTAGATATTTCCATTTTAATGCAGATAGCGGTGTAGATATTTCCATGTTCAAACAGATAGTGGTGTAGATATTTCCATGTTCATACAGATAGCAGTGTAGATATTTCCATGTTTAAACAGATAGTGGTGAAGATGTATACATGTTTACAGAGATAGCGGTGTAGATATTTCCATGCTCATACAGATAGCGGTGTAGATATTTCCGTGTTCATCCAGATGGCTGTGTAGATATTTCCATGTTCATACAGATGGCGGTGAAGATATTTCCATGTTTATACAGATAGCGGTGTAGATATTTCCATGTTCATACAGATAGCGGTGTAGATATTTCCATGTTCATACAGATAGCGGTGTAGCTATTTCCATGTTCATACAGATAGCGGTGTAGATATTTCCATGTTCATCCAGATGGGTGTGTTGATAAATCCATGTTCATACAGATGGCGGTGTAGATATTTCCATGTTCATCCAGATGGCTGTGTAGATATATCTATGTTCATACAGATGGTGGTGAAGATATTTCCATGTTCATACAGATATCGGTGTAGATATTTCCGTGTTCATAAGGATAGCAGTGTAGGTATTTCCATGTTCATACAGATAGCGGTTCTGATATTTCCCTGTTTATACAGGTAGCGGTGTAGATATTTCCATGTTCATACAGATAGCGGTGTAGATATTTCCATGTTTATACAGATAGCGGTGTAGATATTTCCATGTTTATACAGATAGCGGTGTGGATATCTCCATCTTAATACAGATGGTGGTGTAGATATTTATATGTTCATGCAGATGGCGGTGCAGATATTTCCATGTTCATACAGATGGCGGTGTAGATATTTCTATGTTTATAGAGATAGCGGTGTAGTTATTTCCATGTGTAAAGAAATAGCTTTGTAGATATTTCCATGTATATGCAGATAGCTCTGTAGATATTTCCATTTTCATGCAGATAGCGGTGTAGATATTTCCATGTTCATACAGATAGCGGTGGAGATATTTCCATGTTTATACAGATAGCGGTGAAGATGTATGCATGTTTACACAGATAGCGGTGTAGATATTTCCATGTTCATCCAGGTAGCGGTGTAGATATTTCCATGTTCATCCAGATGGCTGTGTAGATATATCCATGTTCATAGAGATGGCGGTGAAGATATTTCCATGTTCATACAGATGGCGGTGTAGATCTTTCCATGTTCATACAGATAGCGGTGTAGATCTTTCCATGTTCATACAGATAGCGGTGTAGATATTTCCATGTTCATACAGATAGAGGTGTAGCTACTTCCATGTTCATACAGATTGCGGCGTAGTTATTTCCATGTTTATCCAGATGGCTGTGTACATATATCCATGTTCATACAGATGGCGGTGAAGATATTTCCGTGTTCATACAGATAGCAGTGTAGATATTTCCATGTTCATACAGATAGCGGTGTAGATATTTCCATGTTCATACAGATAGCAGTGTATATATTTCCATGTTCATACATATAGCGGTGTAGATATTTCCATGTTCATCCAGATGGCTGTGTAGATATTTCCATGTTCAAACAGATAGCGGTGCTGATATTTCCATGTTTATACAGGTAGCGGTGTAGGTATTTCCATGTTCATACAGATAGCGGTGTAGATATTTCCATGTTCATACAGATAGCGGTGTAGCTATTTCCATGTTCATACAGATAGCGGTGTAGATATTTCCATGTTCATCCAGATGGCTGTGTAGATATTTCCATGTTCATACAGATAGCGGTGCTGATATTTCCATGTTTATACAGGTAGCAGTGTAGATATTTCCATGTTTATACAGATAGCGCTGTAGATATTTCCATGCTTATACAGAAAGCGGCGAAGAAGTATGCATGTTTACACAGATAGCGGTGTAGATATTTCCTTGTTCATACAGATAGCGGTGTAGATTTTCCATGTTCATCCAGATGGCTGTGTAGATATATCCATCTTCATACAGATGGCGGTGAAGATATTTCCATGTTCATACAGATAGCGGTGTAGATATTTCCATGTTCATACAGACAGCGGTGTAGATATTTCCATGTTCATACAGACAGCGGTGCTGATATTTCCATGTTCATCCAGATGGCTGTGTAGATATATCCATGTTCATACAGATGGCGGTGAAGATATTTCCATGTTCATACAGATAGCGGTGTAGATATTTCCATGTTCATACAGATAGCAGTGTAGATATTTCCATGTTCATACAGTTAGCGGTGCTGATATTTCCATGTTTATACAGATAGCGGTGTAGATATTTCCATGTTTATACAGATAGCGGTGTAGATATCTTCATCTTAATACAGATGGCGGTGTAGTAATTTATATGTTCATACAGATGACGGTGCAGATATTTCCATGTTAATCCAGATGGCTGTGTAGAGATATCCATGTTCATACAGATGGCGGTGAAGATATTTCCTTGTTCATTCAGATAGCGGTGTAGATATTTCCATTTTCAAACAGATAGTGGTGTAGATATTTCCATGTTCATACAGATAGGGGGGCTGATATTTCCATGTTCATACAGATAGCGGTGCTGATATTTCCATGTTTATACAGGTAGCGGTGTAGATATTTCCAGGTTTATACAGATAGCGGTGTAGACATTTCCATGTTTATACAGATAGCGGTGTAGATATTTCCATGTTTATACAGATAGAGGTGTAGATATCTCCATCTTAATACAGATGGCAGTTTAGATATTTATATGTTCATACAGATGGCCGTGCAGATATTTCCATGTTCATACAGATGGCGGTGTAGATATATCCATGTTCATACAGATAGCGGTGTAGTTTTTTCCATGTGTAAAGAGATAGCTGTGTAGATATTTCCATGTATACGCAGATAGCTGTGTAGATATTTCCATTTTCATGCAGATAGCGGTTTAGATATTTCCATGTTCATACAGATAGCGGTGTAGATATTTCCATGTTCATACAGACAGCGGTGTAGATATTTCCATGTTCATACAGACAGCGGTGCTGATATTTCCATGTTCATCCAGATGGCTGTGTAGATATATCCATGTTCATACAGATGGCGGTGAAGATATTTCCATGTTCATACAGATAGCGGTGTAGATATTTCCATGTTCATACAGATAGCAGTGTAGATATTTCCATGTTCATACAGTTAGCGGTGCTGATATTTCCATGTTTATACAGATAGCGGTGTAGATATTTCCATGTTTATACAGATAGCGGTGTAGATATCTTCATCTTAATACAGATGGCGGTGTAGTAATTTATATGTTCATACAGATGACGGTGCAGATATTTCCATGTTAATCCAGATGGCTGTGTAGAGATATCCATGTTCATACAGATGGCGGTGAAGATATTTCCTTGTTCATTCAGATAGCGGTGTAGATATTTCCATTTTCAAACAGATAGTGGTGTAGATATTTCCATGTTCATACAGATAGGGGGGCTGATATTTCCATGTTCATACAGATAGCGGTGCTGATATTTCCATGTTTATACAGGTAGCGGTGTAGATATTTCCAGGTTTATACAGATAGCGGTGTAGACATTTCCATGTTTATACAGATAGCGGTGTAGATATTTCCATGTTTATACAGATAGAGGTGTAGATATCTCCATCTTAATACAGATGGCAGTTTAGATATTTATATGTTCATACAGATGGCCGTGCAGATATTTCCATGTTCATACAGATGGCGGTGTAGATATATCCATGTTCATACAGATAGCGGTGTAGTTTTTTCCATGTGTAAAGAGATAGCTGTGTAGATATTTCCATGTATACGCAGATAGCTGTGTAGATATTTCCATTTTCATGCAGATAGCGGTTTAGATATTTCCATGTTCAAACAGATAGCGGTGTAGATATTTCCATGTTCATACAGATAGCTTTGTAGATATATCCATGTTTATACAGATAGCGGCGAAGATGTATGCATGTTTAAACAGATAGCGGTGTAGATATTTCCATGTTTATACAGATAGCGGTGTAGATATTTCCATGTTCATACAGATAGTGCTGTAGATATTTCCATGTTCATACAGATAGCGGTGCAGCTATTTCCATGTTCATACAGATAGCGGTGTAGATATTTCCATGTTCGTACAGATAGCGGTGCTTATATTTCCATGTTCATACAGACAGCGGTGCTTATATTTCCATGTTTATACAGATAGCGGTGTAGATATTTCCATGTTCATACAGATAGCGGTGTAGATATTTGCATGTTTATACTGATAGCGGTGAAGATGTATGCATGTTTGCACAGATAGCGGTGTAGATATTTCCATGTTCATACAGATAGCGGTGTAGATATTTCCATGTTCATACAGATAGCGGTGTAGATATTTCCATGTTCATACAGATAGCGGTGTAGATATTTCCATGTTCATACAGATAGCGGTGTAGATATTTCCATGTTCATCCAGAAGGCTGTGTAGATATTTCCATTTTCATACAGATAGCGGTGCTGATATTTCCATGTTTATATAGGTAGCAGTGCAGATATTTCCATGTTTATACAGATAGCGGTGTAGATATTTCCATGTTTATACAGATAGCGGTGTAGATATTTCCATGTTTATACAGATAGCAGTGTGGATATCTCCATCTTAATACAGATGGCGGTGTAGATATTTATATGTTCATGCAGATGGCGGTCTAGATATTTCCATGTTCATACAGATGGCGGTGTAGATGTTTCCATGTTCATACAGATAGCGGTGTAGTTATTTCCATGTGTAAAGAGATAGCTTTGTAGATATTTCCATGTATATGCAGATAGCTGTGTAGATATTTCCATTTTCATGCAGATAGCGGAGTAGATATTTCCATGTTCAAACAGATAGAGGTGTAGATATTTCCATGTTCATACAGATAGCGGTGTAGATATTTCCATGTTTATACAGATAGCGGTGAAGATGTATGCATGTTTACACAGATAGTGGTGTAGATATTTCCATGTTCATACAGATAGCTGTGTAGATATTTCCATGTTCATTCAGATGGCTATGTAGATATATCCATGTTCATACAGATGGCGGTGAAGATATTTCCATGTTCATACAGATAGCGGTGTAGATATTTCCATGTTCATACAGATAGCTGTGTAGATATTTCCATGTTCATACAGGTAGCGGTGTAGCTATTTCCATGTTCATACAGATAGCGGTGTAGATATTTCCATGTTCATAGAGATAGCGGTGTAGATATTTCCATGTTCATACAGATAGCGGTGCTGATATTTCCATGTTTATACAGGTAGCGGTGTAGATATTTCCATGTTTATACAGATAGCGGTGTAGATATTTCCATGTTTATACAGATAGCGGTGTAGACATTTTCATGTTTATACAGATAGCGGTGTAGGTATCTCCATCTTAATACAGATGGCGGTGTAGATATTTATATGTTCATACAGATGGCGGTGCAGATATTTCCAGGTTCATACAGATGGCGGTGTAGATATTTCCATGATCATACAGATAGCGGTGTAGCTATTTCCATGTTCATACAGATAGCGGTGAAGATATTTCCATGTTCATCCAGATGGGTGTGTAGATAAATCCATGTTCATACAGATGGCAGTGAAGATATTTCCATGTTCATATAGATAGCGGTGTAGATATTTCCATGTTTATACAGATATCGGTGTAGATATTTCCATGTTTATACAGATAGCGGAGTAGATATCTCCATCTTAATACAGATGGTGGTGTAGATATTTATATGATCATACAGATGGCGGTGCAGATATTTCCATGTTCATACAGATGGCGGTGTAGATATTTCCATGTTTATAGAGGTAGCGGTGTAGTTATTTCCATGTGTAAAGAGATAGCTGTATAGATATTTCCATGTATATGCAGATAGCTTTGTAGATATTTCCATTTTCATGCAGATAGCGGTGTAGATATTTCCATGTTCAAACAGATAGCGGTGTAGATATTTCCATGTTCATACAGATAGCAGTGTAGATATTTCCATGTTTAAACAGATAGTGGTGAAGATGTATACATGTTTACAGAGATAGCGGTGTAGATATTTCCATGCTCATACAGATAGCGGTGTAGATATTTCCGTGTTCATCCAGATGGCTGTGTAGATATATCCATGTTCATACAGATGGCGGTGAAGATATTTCCATGTTCATACAGATAGCGGTGTAGATATTTCCATGTTCATACAGATAGCGGTGTAGATATTTCCATGTTCATACAGATAGCGGTGTAGCTATTTCCATGTTCATACAGATAGCGGTGTAGATATTTCCATGTTCATCCAGATGGGTGTGTAGATAAATCCATGTTCATACAGATGGCGGTGAAGATATTTCCATGTTCATACAGATAGCGGTGTAGATATTTCCATGTTTATAGAGATATCGGTGTAGATATTTCCATGTTTATACAGATAGCGGAGTAGATATCTCCATCTTAATGCAGATGGCGGTGTAGATATTTATATGATCATACAGATGGCG